>NC_133003.1:20671831-21921831 GCF_048564905.1 Vicugna pacos
ACCTACTCAGAGAAAAATGTGGTGAAGAAAAAGGAAGGAAGGAAGCATAACCAAACAGCTTACACAACTTCATGATACACAGAAATTTAAGTCAGATAATCTGTTCATACACAAGATAGCAAGTGGCCCATTCCTCTTCAACATTAAACACAACAGCTGTTACAGTCTAGACAGAAGTCTGTAACTTTCTCAATAGCACAGAAAGATCAGAGCACAAGTCTTTATTAATTAAAAGTTTTTTTCCTAAACCTCAGTGACAATGTTATAGCCACGAAAATGTGTTAGGTAAAGAGGGAGACAGAAAATCATCATAAAACTAACATTGTCAGCGATATGGGAGTAGCACCAGAGCAAATGGGCCAGGTGGCACATACTCAGGCTTTGTCACAGGAGAGGGGAAGGGGGATGTCTATACCAAGGATAATTTTAAATCCCCTGACACCTCTCTTAAATGCTACAGAAACCTAGCAAGGGATCTACAGGAAAAAGTCCTGATATGCTGTAGAATGACCAGGAAATATGCATCAGCAGAAACAGCCCTCCTCCATAGCCAGGGCTCTATACTGGCCACAGGCAGTGCCCGGCCGGCGCCTCCTCCCAGCCTCCTCCCCTTCACCTATTTCACTTTCATCTCAACAGACCTAACACGGCCAATTTCCAACAGACTCCCTCTTTCAGCTTTAAAAAAAAAAAGTTCAACGAGATTACTCAACAGCTACTGAGTACCTACTATATGTCAGACACTGTTCTAGGTGCTGGGCCACAGCAGTGACCGGAACAAAACCCCCGCCCCTCTCAACAGTTATCTTCTGGTGGGCAAAGTCAGACAATAAAGAAGATAAATCAATAAACTGTGCCAATGATAAAGCAACAAGTGCCAGGGAGAAAATTAGGGTAGAGAAGTAGGGGAGAAAAACAGAAGTGGTACAATTTTAGGTAAGCTAGAGAAGGCCTCGCTAAGCGGGTTGAGAGTGAACTATGGGTCTGTCTGCGGGAAGAGCATTCCAGATGGAAAACATCTGGTGCTCAGAGCCCAAGGCAAGGGCCCACCTGGCTTGTCCAGCAACAGTGGCAAGAACACCAGTGAAGCAAAGTCAGCAAAAGGGAGAATTAGGAGATGTGGTCAGAGAGATCTATTTTTCTGACAGGATAGATGTGGGATGTGAGAGAGAGAATAGGGGAAGCCAAACATTTAGCCTGAGCAAGCAGAAGAACACTCTATTTCTGTTTAATGAGATGGGGAAGGTTTTGTTTTTTGTTTTGTTTTGGTAGGGGAGCGGGGGAGGAATCCAAAGTTCAGCTTAGGGCACCTCGAATTTCAGATATAAACTGTACATCTAAACGGAGAATTGAAGCTCTAATTTCACATTTCCCTAGTTCTCATCCAATCTCCTCATGGACTCTTACCAATATTACATCTGTTCTTACCAAATGTTCCTTAAAACTATTTAGCACTTAAATAATGTTTATATATTTGTGCATTTCCCTCTGTAAGTGGACAAATTAGGACAAACCCACAAGTTAATATATAAAGCAACATTTTAATTCTAAAGAGGTTTGTGGTGAACATGATGGTTAACTTGAAAATCATCTTTTTTTTTTTTAATAAGCTAGCTTATTTACTTTTACCATTCTCAAGTGTACAACTCAGTGGCATTAAGTACATGCACACTACTATGCAAACGTCACTGCCATCCATCTCCAGAACTTTTTTCACCTTGTAAAACCGAAACTCTGTACCCACTGAAAAAATAACTTCCCATTTCCCCCTCCTCCCAATTCACAGCAACCACTATTCTACTTTCTGTCTCTATGAATAAGACTACGTATGTGCAGTACCTTATATAAGTAGAATCATGTAAGTGGCATTAGTATTTGTCCTTTTGTGACTGGCTTATTTCACTTAGCATGGCATCTTCAAGATTCATCCAGGTTGGAGCATGTGTTGGAATTTTCTTCCTTTTAAAAACTGAGTAACACTCCACTATATGAATACACCACATTTTGTTTATCCATCCATCCATCCGTCGTAGGCACTTCGGCTGCTTCCACATTCTGGCTATTGTGAAGAATGCTGCTATGAACATGGGTGTACAAATACCTGCTCGAGTCCCTGTTTCATTTTGGGTATATATCCAGAAGTGAGTTTATAACAGGTTCCTATAACAGCTGCACCATTTTACATGCTCATCAGCAGTGCACAAGTGTTCCAATTTCTCCTCATCCTCTCCAATACTTGTTATTTTCTATTTGATTGTTTAGTAACAGCCATCCTCATGGGTGTAAAGTCATATCTCACTCTCGTTTGGATTTGCATTTTCCTGATGATTAGTGGTACTATGCATCTATTTGTGTGCTTATTGGCTTACATATCTTCTTTAGGAGAAATGTCTATTCAAGTCCCTTGCTCTTTTTTAATCAAGTTGTGTGCTATTTTGTTGAGTTGTAGGAGTGCTCTATATATTCTAGATATTAATCCCTTGTCAGATTACATGTTTTAGAAGTATTTTCTCCCATTCTGTGAATTGCCTTTTTACTCTATTGATAGTGTCCTTTGATGCACAAAAAGTTTTTGACTTTGATGGAGTCCAATTTATCTATTTTCACTTTTGTTGCCTCTGCTTTTGGTATCATATCCAAGAAATCACTGTCAAATCTGATGTCATGAAGATTTCGCCATATGTTTTCTTCTAAGAGTTTTATAGTTTTAGGGCTTACATTTAGGTCTTTGATCCACTGAGTTAATTTTTCTATGTGATGTCAAGTAAGGGCCCAACTTCATTCTTTTGCATGTGGATAGCCAGTTTTCCTAACACCATTTGCTGAAAAGATTATCTTTTTCTCAGTGGATGGTTTTGGCACACTTGGTATAAAATCATGACTATATATGCAATATAGGCAAGGGTTTATTTCTGGGCTCTCTATTCCCTGGTCTATATGTCTATCTTTATGTCAGTACCACCACTGTTTTAATTATTGTAGCATTATGGTAAATTTTGAAATTAGGAAGACTGAGATCTCCAACTTTATTTCTTTTTAAGATTGTTTTGGTTACTCAAGGTCCTTTAAGATTCTGTATGTATTTTAGGATAGATTTTTTCTATGTCTACAAAAAAGGTAGTTGGTATTTTGTGAGGGAAAAAAATCATCCTTTGAAAAAGCACTCTGAATCTTCCTACCAGTGACTAACATTTCACTACTGCTGCTGGAAGCTCATAGCTGCGGTAATCTGTATACATCCTTTTATACATACCTCCAAATTTTTCACGAGGAATTAATCCTTGAACAATGTAAAAAAACACATAAAGGTTAAGTATGTTATTCAAATATCTCCTTTAAAACATTAGTATGAAAACCTTAAAATTTATAAAGCAAAAACTAACAAAACTGAGAAATAGACAATTCAACAATGATTGTTGGAGACTTTAATACACCACTTTTAATAATGGATAGAACAACTAGAAAGAATACCAACAAGGAACAGAAGACCTCAATAGTATTATAAACCAAGCAGACCTATCAGACATTTATAGAACACTCCATCCAACAACAGAAGAATATACATTCTTCTCAGGTACACACAGAACATTCTCTAGGACAGACCACAGGTTAGGCCGTAAAACAGGCCTGAAATAAATAGGGACTGAAATCATACAAAGTATGTTCTCCAACCAGAATGGAATGAAATTAGGAAATGACAACATTAAATACTTCGGGGAATTCATAAATATGGAGATATTAACAACACACTCTTAAACTACCAATAGATCAAAAAAAATCACAAAAGATACAAGAAAATATCTTGAGATGAATGAAAATGAAAACAGCAAACTGAAACGTATGAGATACAGTTAAAGAAGTCCTCAGAAGAAAATTTATAGCTATGAACACCTATATTAAAAGAGAAGAAAAAAATCACAATTCAATAACATAACCTTCCACCTTAAGGAAGTAGGAAAAGAAAAGCAAGCTAAACTTAAAGTAAGCAGAAAGTAAGGAATAATACAGATTAGGGTGGAAGTAAATAAAACTGAGAAGAAAAAAAATAGAGAAAACCAAAAGTTGACTCTCTGAAAAGCTCAACAAAATTGACAAACCTTTAGCTAGACTGATCTCTTGAAAAAGAGAGATGACTCAAATTACGAAATTCAGGAATGAAAGAGGAGACAACACCAATATTACAGAAACAAAAAAGGTTCATAAAAGAATACCAAGATAAACAAGCTTCCACTGTATAGTACAGGCAACTATATTCAGTTATCTTGTAGTAACCTATAATGAAAAATATGAAAAGGAATATAAGTATGTACATGTATGACTGAAACATTATGTTATACATCAAAGACTGATACACTATTGTAAACTGATTATATATGTTTAAAAAAAAAAGAAAACAACTGCAATATATCAACAAATTATATAACCTAGTTGAAATGGACAAAGTCCTAGAAAGACAGACACTACTTAAGCTGATTCATGAAGAAAACATTAGGATGGAAAATTCAAAAACTAAAATTATGGTTAGTTCTACAGTTTCTAACAATTAGGCTTGGGAATTAGATCCATGATAGATGGAATTCTGTCAAATTTCCCTATAGAGAAGTCAAGGATCTCATCCTCTATGATAAAGTATAAGACAATCTTTTGTTGAATTAGCCTTGGTTAATTGGACACCTCTTGTGCCCCAACCTCTCACCCTTTGAAATCTGTCTTTTATTCCAACTATAGCTGCAGCATCTAGCTGCATACTGGTGTGATTTGATAGCATTTTATTTCACCAAACCAGAGTTTTCTGTCCTACACCATCTCTGATGCCAGACACAAGACAGCTGCAGGATGGTATTGCACATGTGCAGTTAGCCAATGGAAGAAGGCAAATGGTGAATAAATGCTACCTAATTCTAGCATTCAGGTGGAAAATTCTGAGATGAATTCTACACAGTTCCTCAAAAGATCCCACCCAACATGATTAAGCCCCCTTTGTCCACAACAGTGACTAAGTTAGTAATATTTCATTGTATTGGTTTTTCATCTTTCCAATCTCACTTCCCAATCTCCTACTCTGGTTTTCTGAGATCACTTCTCAAAATAAACTACCTACATGCAAAACCTTTACCTCAGTCTACATTTTCTTCCAGAAAGTAGTGCCTAAGAAAAGCCTTAAAACAGGTCTTCAAAGGTCCTTTCCTTCTAACTGCCTTTCTGATGATTAGTTAGCACTCACGAAAATCCACTGAGACATGACATGTTGTGGCAGTAAGAGCACAGTGCTTCTTACTAGACTAGGTTCAATTCTGAGCTTTGTTATTAACCTAACTTCAACTTCTTCAAATGAAAACTGGATACTGTTATACATTCAAAACCCCTTTACAAGTTCCAATGTGTTATACAAATGATGGTTACCCTTATTATTAATGAGATGTATCAGACAGAAAAATCTGCTCAAGTTTAGATTCAGGTAAAAATACAAGATCAATTTATAGTAGGTATGTATGCAAGTTAGTAGTTTTGGGGGAACAAAAATTCTCCTGTCTCAGAGTGTGGCTCTTTCTATAATGCTTCAATTTTTCTTAGAAAGGAGAATGTATTCATTTACTACTTGTAGGCTTACAAATTAAAAATGAAAATATTCTATATCTACATATGTCTTTTGGCATAGGGTGGCGTTCCATTCCACAAAGAAAAGCAAATCATATAAGCAAATTTATGGTTTAAAAAGTGTATCAGAATTATGGACTCACTCAAAGCTCAGGAAGAAGCTATTTTGTTTCATTTAACATAAACTTCAACAGAAACTGAAAACGAATGGCTCACAGTATAATTAAATGCTTTGCTCAGATGAAGGTTCTTAAGCTCAGTCCCTGAACTGGCTTCAAGGGAGTCTCAAATACCCTAAAAGTAAATGTAATGTGCTGTGTTAATGGGAATGGCTGTCTTGCTGTGTCTACATCTAGGAACACAGTGTGCAGCTTTGTGTTTAGGCTTCATTTATGAGCTATAATGCCAACTTATGGGTTGGTTATAATAGCTGTTCAGAAACTCTAACATTAGATTTATTTTTAAGATTTCACATTTTTGATGCCTCCGAATTTTTCTAAAAGTAAATCCTTTGCATTCCACCTGATGATACAAGTGACAGTGATAAAACACCTAGGATACTTTCTGTGTCATGACATTCTAACAAATCAGTTTTACTGTTTCCCTGCTGGGATGACCTGAGGGAAGGATATCACATCACATTCAGAACAGTTATCACAATAAAAAGCCACCTACTATGATTAACAATGGAAACCACCAGTAACACTGCCATTTGTAGAGCACTTAGTTTACTGCAGCTTGACCCAAACAGTGTAAATAACAGTAATTTGCCTCCAAGGCAGCACAGCTTATTCCACAAATAATTTGTGGTTAAATCTCGTTAAGCCCTCATGTAATGGAAACAGCATCAATATAAAATGAAGGATAATCCAGTTCCATGCAAGATTTAGAAATGAAATCACTCTGTGCCTACCCACCAGTCTTTGTCCGGAACCCTCTCCCCAGCCCTACCATGTAATCAGGTCAACAAGGAGGAAGAATTCAACTGTAGCCAGGTTTCATTTTACTTTCATCAAAATGAATATGCTAATAAAACCCAAGAACTGCCCCAAAGCTTTAATTCTAGGCTACCTATAAGAAGGTTAGATAGGATTGTGAATTACTCTTTATAGTACTTAAATTCTTGTACTTCAAACCTAAGAATAGATTATTGAGCTCTCTTAATGAAATGAAACCTAAGACATTAAATTGAACTTTCTTAATAAAAAGAAATGTTTGCCAAACTAGAAAAAATTCTTTATGCCACGCAAATCACCTTATATATACTCTTAATTCAATCAACACATTGCATTTGCAAATCTATCTACTGTAGAGAAAAATTAACCCAGAATGGTTACAGAACTGGACATTCCACTGAATTCTTACCGGATACAGCATACTAGATTATCAAATCTAATGTAACACATTTTATTTATTAATTCAGAAGGCATTTTAGGAAGTCTGTGAATGTGAATTTTAATTAGACTAAACAAAACCTAAGTATAGTAATACAAAGTACCTAACAGTAATTGATATGCCATGGAAGCTGTCACTCGGCCAACTATCTTTCTCACCAGATGCTATAAAATATCAAATAGTCATATGGGCTTCTTAACTCTTACAGATTCTGGATAAAAGGGAGTTCACTCTGATAATCCAAAATGACAACATAAGTGGCAAAGCCTGGCAAAAAGTAAAAAGCCCATGTAATTATGGGTTGGATTAGAAGCTTTGTTAGACTGAGAGCTCATGCCTCAAGTGTCTTTATTTATAAAAGTCATATTTGGCCACATTATACTTCAATAATTAACACCCAACCAAAATCCAGTCCATACAGTGTTAGTGTAAGATGTTTATTAGTGTAATTTATTTAGCACAATGATCACATTAAAATGTCCCAATATACAAAACTGTTGAAGTCTAAAGTCACAAAAAATACAAACTTAGGTGTGTGAATAAAGTTATAAAAATATTATTTTAAAAACAAAGTTCTACATCTTCAACACTGGGCCAAAAAAAAAAAAAAGTGGAAAAAAAGAGATAGAGAAAGAGATTGCATGTAAGAAACAACACATTCCAACAGAGCAACCCTGACTGTTTTGGCTGCCTCACCAGTGAGGTACCAGGCCACTGGGGGTGACCATCATGGCCATACAGTATTTCATTACAGGACTGGCTACTTCACATGAAGCTGTATGTGAAACATTACATTTATTTCCTTCCAAATGAAACATCCAAGTGAAACAGAGCTACATATACACCAAACTTCAGCTGGCTGTCAGTAGAAAATTTCACCAATTTCCTAAGTTCAAAAAGAAAATATATTTGGAAAAAAAAACTAATTTCAAACAAAAATAAACATGACAAAACAAATTAAAGTTGAATAAATCAATGTCAATAATGGAGTGTGAGTGTGGGGTTTTGACCACAGCCATCCCATAGGAGTCACAGCCAGGCTTTCCACCCATGCATCACTTAGACAAGCTGCGGAGACTAGTTAGAAGACACAAAAGGATGGCAAGTCAGCACTCCCAGCTGTGAAAAGCTCCTCGGCCGAAAAAAAAAAGGGCACAAAGAAACCTACGAATCAATAACACACCAAAGGGAAAGAGCTGTTTTATTCAGTGGTGTGATCTCCTATGGTACTTCTCATATTTTTCTCCTATGGTAAGAGTTTTCATACTTATCAACTGCTTAGGAGGTAAGCTCTTCCCCTAATATGTGCCTCCTTTGTCTTCTCTCCAGAACCCACAGAAGCAATTCGTGGCAAAGGAACCAATCCTGGTGACCACAACAGGGAATGCTTCCTAAATTCCTGAAGTCATTGCAGGGACTCAGTTTAAACTTTCATAATATTCTAATTTTACCATCCCCAAAGTAGCTTTGTATCACAGGATCTAAAACAATACACATCTCGAAATCTTCCTCAGAACATGGTGCCAGATACTTACTTTAATCTGAAACAATCAGATTATAAAAACCTGTAGTCAGTAAGAGGATAGAAAATTTTAGAGTATCTCACATTCCAGATCTTAAACCAGAACTCCTCTATGATTTCAAAACATGGCCCATATTTTGTATTCTATTTCTAAAAATCCGATCAAAGCTTATCATTTGAAAAGTTCCACAGTACTTATCCCTGATGGTTTCAGAGTTTTTTAGCTATTAGTTTGGAAAATGAGAAATGAGAAAAGGAAAGGCCCACTGAGACAATCTTCAGAATATGTGAAGGTAAATGCTCAGGTTCATGGTAAAGGGCTTGACACTCAAGTCTTCATATGTGACCATCAGTCCCACTACAAGCATCATAAAGGTATCGCCAGAGTTCAAAGGGAGACTAAGCCTGAACAGTCTAAGTCTAGTCAGGTAACATTTCAATAGAAATCCAGTAATTGGTTGTCATTCTTCAATGTGTTGCAATTTAGCTTCATTCTCAGGTTGTTACAGAAGAAGTTATTTTCTATCTGTATCCACACCCCAGTATTTAACAACACAGGATTCCATTCTCCTTAACTCCTCAATTATTATGTTGATAGTTTACAATCATAATAAGAAAGAAATCTGGGATATGAAATTCCATACATAATAAGGTTGTCAAATTTTCAGGAAAATCTAAGCCTGGACAAATAGATCATAATTTCATAATAGAAACAATTTCAGCCCAACTTGCAAATAACAAAGGATGATTTAATTTGAGAAATATTTTTTTCAAAGTTTAATCAGAGCTACTCTAAATTAGAAAACTTTAAATGAAAACAGCTATCATTATTCAGATGTTAGTAAGGTGGAGAGAAACAAAGGTAGCCTGAAAGATGACTCTACCCTAAAAGCAAGCTCACACAGGGGAGCAGAAGGAGGGGAAAAGGGAGGTTCACAGCAGGGCTGGTGGACTCAGTCCCTTTATGGAAGCACACATTCTCATTTGCCATCACAACACCCTGATTCAGGCTGAAGATCTGAAAACCAAATGAAAACGCCAACTAAAAATGTTTAAAGAAAAGAAAAATGCGAGACTGAATTAAATGATAAAATGAGACTTAAACGAGAACAAGAAATAAAAGGCATTTGTTGACCTTCATAAAAATACTAAAATTAAAAAGGATTCCTCTGGTACTTTGTGCTCACAAAGGGAAAGGAGGTTCCATCAAGCCCTGCGGAGCACAAGAGGAAGCAGGTGGTTTGCTCAGGCATCAGCAGGAATAGGCCCCGAAGAACTACCCTCAGCTTCTTTATCGTGTCCAGGAAGGAAAGCAAAGCTCTGCAAAATGCTGAAGGTTTTACAAGTATAACGGTGCTTAGGAAAGATCACTGGTCTGGTGTTGCAGCAGCCCCAGTGTTGAGAGACACGCTAGGCTTCTAGGAGGAGAAAAACAGAAAGGGAGGAAGAAGTAGGAAGGGGAAGGAAAGGGCGGAAAAGCACAGGTCATTAGTAAACAGCAAGTTCAACACAGCAAGATGCTCATAAACCCTTTACACGCTATCAGCAGAGCTGGTCTGCTCTTAGGACTAGAGATAACACTATGAAACAGGAATGGGAAATTTCAAAATGGCCCAGAGCTATATGCTCCAGTTAGAGATGGCCAAATTAGAATGCAGTCACAACATGCTCCAAAAACATGCACTGTTCACCCCCTATTCCTTCCCACCCCCAATAAAACATGCATATTTTCAGTAAAGCACCTGCTTTAATATAGTCAAAAGATCAAATTCAGAACACAAATATCTTCCCAGGTGCGCAAACTGCATCCTACACAAGGGTGGAGAGATGTCCCAGAGGAGGAAGGCCTGCTCTCAGAATGGCATTGTGTGGGTTTGTCACCAGATGTGGGTTCTGGCTAGCAGAAGTCCCACTGAGACTGTGGAAAAAAGTCAAGAGAGCGAGAGGGAGTCTGGAGCCAACTCCATGAGCCTCTCAAATGCTCCCATATTTATTGTGTACAGTCAAAGGAGGAATGCAGGAACTTAGGGAAGGACAGGGTGGGATCACAATGAGTACAAAGGCTTTGTTTATTGTTGGTGTTTGGCTCAAGGTCAGAAGACCCTTTTTGGTGAATCATGTTAGTGTTGAGACTTTTAGCTAATTAGGGCAGAACTTACAAGAAACAGCTGCTTAACAACATTTTTCTCGGACTCAGGTGGCTGTGCCTGTCTTAGGTTGCCCCCCTCAGGGGATCTTATCGCCATTGGCTAACCAGCCTTCTCACCTCTGAGTCTGCAGCTTTTTATAACTTGTTTATCATTTCAGCCAAAGGCTGTTTTGGGGATAGAAGACTATCTAACAGCAGGCACGCCCAGTGTTTATAGCCAAAGGCCTGGGTGGCTGCTAAAACCTCAACTATGCAAGCAAGGCGGTTACTAACCACGTTTGCTCTTCTTTAAAGAGATAAGTGGCTGGGGTCTGTTATAATTTGTTAACCCCATCATGGGCTCCCACAGCATTGGGCAGTTCATCAACAGCTAGGTTCTTTTTTGCCACCAGGGAACATAGGTCTTCAAACAGTAAGGGCCAGGCTGCCTGTTTTCCTGAACTTTCCCCCCCACATTGTTAACCCGTGGCCGTGGGAAACAACCACTACATCAAGTCTGAGTCTCTTCTGGTCAGAGCTTACACCCTGCTGGAGAAGAAACCTACTCTAGTTGTAGTGGTTGTTTGCTTCCTGGATGAAAATGGTAATCACGCTCACAAATGGTTAATCAAATAAATCCCCTCCAAACCTTGCCTTCCCCCCACACTGCCTCCTCATTACAGAAAGCTGAATCTATTTGTTTTTTTAAAAGTTCATGTTCAAGCCTCTTCTCCTTTAATCATGGGGATTTATAAATGTTTTCTTAAAACCAAAATTACAGAGACAAATTTGCTTTCAAAGCAGACAGAAACAGTCAATACCACATACAAACTAAGATTATCAAAGAAACACAAAAATTTCAGTTCACGAAACTGGAAGGTAAGGCAGCACTTCTGGCTATTTCCAGCTTTCAAATTAAAGAGTTTCTAATTTATGAGTGGCTAATAAAGATACATTGTCACTGGGTAAAACAAACATTCACAACAAATAGAACCTAGTCATCAGTAAATCTATAAGCTATAAAGATGTATACAATGTTTCTAAAGGCCACAGGATAAAGAATAAATCCTGGAATAACTGCTACTGCTAAAAGAAGGCTTTCTGGAAGTTTTAGAAACCAAAAAATCCTATGGTGGCTCAAGGAAAGGCTTCTCAAGGCTAAGGTATGCGTGCAAGAAAAGAAACACAGACATGCCTAGCACTCGCCGCCACTGCAGTAATGTGAAGCAAATCTTACGCCCCAGTTAAAAGCACACTCTGCTGCAGAGGACAATGTGCCGGATCATTAATAGCCTTTATTTGGGTCAACGGTGTCAATCTGATCACAACTTAGGTTGTGCACTTAAGCAAATTATGTGCAGTTCTTTATAAAAATTCAACTATGGTTCTCACATCAACTACTTAAGAAATGATTTTTGTAGTATGGCCCTGTGGACCCTGCTACTGCTTCAAGAATTTTGCTCACTACAAATGCACTGGGGGTGGGGGATTGGCGCTAGTTATGAGGTGGGAACCCACAGGAACTCAGCACTAACTCTAGTAATGGGAGAGGCGTTCGAGACAGATTTCAAAAAGGGAAAAAATAAATGAAAAACAGACTGAGGGCAAAAGAGAAAGGAAAGAACTTCCAATATCTTGCTCACAAGTTTCCTAACACTGAGCCTTGGAAAGCAAACTAAGTGCAGCGTGCTTTCAGGGAAGAGATCCGCCCAGAGCTGCAGTGGCTGAAGGACTCCAGTATTTTGATGATGGTTATTCTGCAGCTATAGGCATAGTGTTAAGATTGATCCAGCCTGTGTGGTACAACTGCAACAGATACTCAAGGAATATCAAATGAAATTCACTCCTTCTTTTGTTGGAAATGTTATGTGGCAGGTGCCCTGGGTTTCAATACAACCAACAAGATTAGGAGTACCCTTAGAAATCATCCATGTGCTTCCACTAACGAGCCTCCTCAAAGGAACTTATCAAGGTGTTTGTTTTGAGTGTTTCACTCACACATTTGGGGGATCCTGGGAACCACTTACCGGTGGTATCATTCCCTTCTATTCCATGGTCGCCATTGGCTAGCACTGTTGGTTTAGAAGAAGGAGCACCTGAAACAACCAGAAAAAATAATTACCCATTGTGACAGATAGACAAATGAAAAACAGATCCAACTACTGTATAACTAGTAGGATTCCAGTCACACTTCATAGTTTACTAGCTAAAAGCAGATAAAATCTATCCAAAATTTAAAGATCCAATAAAAGGAAACCCAGAAACATAGAACAGAATTGAGTCATTAATTTCTAATCCAAACTCTGATAAACACCACCACTACAGGAGAGCCCTTCCTAATACAATAAATAGCAAGTCGAAATCTGTTCTGCTCTGTAAATTGCCAAAGATCACCATTATATTGAATAAAACCATCATGAAGCAGCACAGGTTTATAACCTGTGATTCAGCTCAAATGCTGCAAGGACACAGGGCCATTTAAAACAACCCCCACATAAAAAGTCCACATCATTGCTCCTGTACATGAGGGTTACCTGGAGGTCACCAGCAGCACTTCTGGAAGCAAAGATTTTTTTTTTTAAAGCTATTCTAATAGACTGTGGTTGTTTTTCAGTCCCTAATAACTAAGGATGTTGAGCAACCGTTCATGTGTTTACTTGCCATTCTTTCATTTTCTTTGGTGAGTTAAATGGTCAATTTTTGGACTATTTTTTAATTGCATCGTTTATTTTCTTATTACTGAATTTTGAGGATTCTTTATTTTTCTAAATATCAACCCTTACAAATTTTGCAAATATTTTCCCCCATGAATGTATGAGAAAATACATCCAAGAAATGTATTTTCATTTTCTTAACTGACTTTTCAACAGCAAAAGCTTTAAATTTGATTAAGTCTAATTTATTTCTTCCTTCATGATTTCACGCTTCTGGTGGGGTTTCCAAGAATTTTTTGCCTAATTCAAGGTCACAGAATTTTCTCCTACATTTTCCTCTAGAAGTTCAATAGTTTTCAAATTTAGGTTTCATATTGAGGCCTATGATAAATTCAGAGTTAAATTTTTTATGTGGTATAAGATATGAGTCTAGGTTCATATTTTTGCACATAGACATTTAACTGTTCATTTATTCCACTGATTCCTGTGCACCTTTATTGAAAATCAATTGACCACATCACATGTGGGTCCATTTCTGGACTCTCTCTTCTGTTCCACTGACCTGTGCCAGTACCACACTGTCTTGATTACTGTATTTCTACAAAGTCTTGAAATTAGGTCACATGAGTCCTCCAAATTAGGTCTTCTTCAAAATTGTTTTGGTTATATTAGTGTCTTTGCTTTTCCATATAAATTTTAGAATCAGTTGTTGATTTACCAAAAATAATAATAATAACAATCCTGATGAGATCTTGATTGCGACTGCAATAACTCTATCAGTAGGTCAATTCAAGGACGTACAACCTTTTCCAAAAGGCTCTGACTACATCTAACATTTCAGCAACCTGCCCAGCTCTGCAGATGGTCTACCAAGCCAAGAGGTTTCTACAAATTACTCTTAAGAACTTCATAGACATTTTTCATAAGACAAGTAAAAATCCAGAACGTATGCTACTAAAATGTCAAATGCAAGATTTTACTTTGGAAGATAGCAAACTACAAAGCCCTACCCTCTGGGTCCCACAAATCCATGGCAGAAACCTTTCATATAAACTTATTGAAAAGATCATTCATTCTGTTATCTCAGATAACAGAGGAACAACTAAAGGGAACAATGTAAAAGAACAAGACAGACTGAAAAGAGAGTGTCTATTAACTGGAAGAGGAAGAGGAAAATAAAGGAATAAAAGATAACAGACTTTTATTAAATACCCAGCCTGCACCAAGCGCCAAACTAGGGCTTCACATATTGTGTTTTACTGATCCAGAGAGATGCCAAATATGTTCTACCCCGTATTTGGGATGTAAATATGGCCATACATATTTGGCATAAATAAATTCCCTTTTACCCCTACACAGTAAGCTTATAAAATTTATTTTTCCTAGCTCAAGAAATAATGCATAATTTAAAAAATCTGCCTCACTTTAAAATGCAAATTGGAAATAAAATAAAATGAAGACTATAGGAAAAGGCAAATTACAAAAATACTACCATATTTTGGCCATGAGAGTGATAAAATCTTCTTAAAATTTGGTACCAGCCAGCGTTGGCAAAGGTGTAGGAAAGTAGGTTATTTCATAAACCACTGGAGGAATATAAATTGAAGCAACCTCTTTATGAGAAAATTTGGTAGCCTATCAAATTTTGAAACATCAGCTTAATCCATTTTAGATACGCAGTTCACAAAAAGACATGAAAGTACACAAAAATCAATGTAAACAGGATGTTTATTATGGTATTGTTTTAAAAGTAACAAATGCCCACCAGTAGATTCACTGAACTGTGAAATAGTATGCAACCATTAAAAGAAATAAAGTAGCTCTTAGTGCACTAATATGGAGAGATGTCAAAGACACAGCAGGAAAAAAAAAAGCAAATATGACATAATAGCATTATAAAAAACAATATACATAAATAACCAGAAAAAATATGGGAAAAAATATACCAAACACCATTGGTAACCACTGGTAAGGAATGAAATGTGAGGAATCAGAGTTGGGGATAAAAAGGAAGACTTTCACAGACAGAAAGTCCTGTTTTAACTGAGCACCTTCAACAGT
The DNA here is from genome assembly GCF_048564905.1 of Vicugna pacos. Taxonomy (NCBI): domain Eukaryota; kingdom Metazoa; phylum Chordata; class Mammalia; order Artiodactyla; family Camelidae; genus Vicugna; species Vicugna pacos. The sequence continues at coordinate 20,687,190 of NC_133003.1, forward strand.
GGGCAGTTAGCCAACTGAAGCACACCAGCCAGCCGCAACACACAACCACAAGTAGTTAGAAAGGGCAGAAGAGATTGCTAAAGTAAAGTAATAAAAGATCTAGAAATCAAGGATAGACCCCAGTGGACCAGAAATTACAACGAATATCCAAGAAAATGTAGCAAACAGACCACACAGAAGGAGAAACCCAGCACAAAGAGGGCACAGGAAGACAGGACTCCGAAGCACTCTACGCTCAGAGACGGCAGGGACTACAGGACTACGTTAAAAGCCTCCAGGCCAGTCCCCACTCCCCCTACACCTTCCTTCCCTCACCCCATAGCAGTCAGCTTTGTGCCAGACCCAAGATGGAAGAAGAGGATGCTATCTCACTGGGTGAGTGGTGATATCTAGAGGGGCGGGGAGCCCCACATCGCACCTGACAGCACTGTGACATCCCTGCCAGAGGCAGCTGGTACCAAACAGTCTTGTATCACCAGGAACCTCAATAGATGGTATTGCCAAATAACTAAGGGAACCTCCTACCAAAAAGAAGGGCCTCACATTCAAAGAGAATAACCACCCAGAGAAACAATGTTGATATAGCAAATAGGAGACTTCAAAAGAAATATGCGGTGGGGGGGCATAGTTCAGCGGTAGAGTACATGCTTAGCATGTACGAGGTCCTGGGTTCAATTCCCAGTACCTCCATTAAAATAAACAAACAAACAAACAAACAAATAAAATGCTTTGTTTAAAAAAAAAAAGAAATATGCCACTTCCCTCAAAAGTATAAAAAATATCACAATCTGAAAAACAAAAGCAACCCCCTAAATGAAGTGAGTTATCTAATGATTAACAAATCCTTTTTCAAGTTAGATGGTTTCCAATTCTTTGCTTTCATCAAAATTGAAAGACATCAATAAGTATATGTGTACCTGAATCACTCTGCTGTACACCTGAAACACTGAAAATCAACTACACTTCATTAAAGAAAAACAATTGAAAGAGGTCATAATGAAGTTATCTGATAGGACATAAATAATTTTTAATAATATTGAGTTGTGGAATTCTTGGCATATAACTCAAAGAACTCAAGACATTGCCATAATAAAGCTTCCATTCTGACATACTTCGCTACATGAATAGGGTTTTTTTGGCTATTATTGTCTATAAAAATAATAGGCATAAAAACTCTCAAATCTTTTTCATCTTAGCAAAGTTATTCACAGATTTATGGTTTAATCAAGGAAAATAATAGGACCCATCGTCTTATTATAAAAATATTTCCAATCAAATTCAACTTTCACGGTTGGGAATAATTTATCAAAAATTGTGATATATGTGACCAACTGAATACTACTAGTAATTGTAATGATAAATTTTTTCTGGACCAAGTTAACACTTAAGGGTCTTATGATTACAGGAATTTTTTAAATTAAAATTTAAGTTTACATACACATTTGTTACAGAAACATGACAACTTAAGAAGAAAAGTCAAGAAAAACTCAAGAAAGAAAAACCTTTCAAGTGTAAAAATGTTTTCAACTACGATAAAAGTCTGAGACATGGAGAGGAGCGAATCAAAAGAAGGACTTACATTTCCAATGGCAAAGAACAACTTGTTCATGCATTTTTTAAATAAATGGCAATGGGAATCAAAATGCTATATATTTAGAAGCATTTGGGTATGTTTAAATGAGTGATATAACTATTATTTTTATGTGGCAAAAGGAAAACATTCTGAAAAGTACATGCTTTGTAACTTCTGCTGAAAAATTTAGATCAACTTAACTGTACAAAAGGCACAAAACTTTTCAAAATTCTTACGAGTATGTGACTAAGAAGTTTCAAGACAGCTACTTTAGACCAATGCAGAAGTGTACAAAGGATTTGTATGTTCTGGGAGAAAATTTTCCAAGATATAAAGTAAAAAGAGCAAGTTATAAAAATAAAAACAATGCATACAGTTGGATCCCGTTTGTTTAAAACTAAAGCTCATAAATTTCTGGCTGCTTGTAAATGTTTATACGTTTGTAAATACATAGTATATAATGCTAAAAACTCTAACTGCTCTTGAGAAATTAATAGGTAAGTGAGAGTCAAGAGATTTTCACTTATTTAAATTTTAATTTTTTAAACAAAAATTTTTATCGTAGAGTAGTTTTAAATTTATAGAAAAATTGTGATGGTAGTACAGAGATTCCCATATACACACACCCAGTTCCCCCTATTAGGAAAAGACAGCTGTGCTGTTTCCAAAGCAAAGGCAAATCAATGCACCACTACAAATTATCATTACCAATCTTTACTTGCCCAAACATTCCCTGTCCACTCACTCCTTACTCTCTGCAATGTCTATTCTAAATCATCCCTGTTCTCTTCAAATCTTCAACCCCTCCCACCTTCATTTCTCAGCATACGACCTCACCCCTTTCAAAGAAGATATGAACCCATCAGAAGAGACTTCCTGCTCTTTCTACCACCACATACCTAAACCTAAAGCATCTGCTGCAAAACGCTCCTGTCTCTACCTGTGCTTTGGATCCCATCCCTTCCTCCCAAAGACAAGACTCTCGTTTTCCCTCTATTCCTGAAGTCAGGTATTCTGCCCTCTCCTGCCCCACTCCTAAACCGCACAGCTCTCCATCTGCTCCTTTCTTTTGGCACTTAGCTATCTTCCCTAGTGAACTGTAAACTCCCGGAGGTCTTGAGTTAGGGATTCATTTTTTTTCTCCTTAATGACACAGTATTCTCAATAAATATTCGCTTAAGGGATGAATAAGTGATTGGAATAAATGTGACTGCCAGCGTGTGTATAAGGTGGCCGAATGTGATGTAAGGAGGGAGGGTGCAAATGCAGTAAGTCCTATAAGTTAATCTTAAATTTCTAAAAACAAAAAGTATGAGAGTATATTTTTAAAATACTTGAATTTTCTGATTTTCTTCTCTGTGAAGTTTTGGTTTTATAATCAGGGAAATAAAACTATTAACAGAAGACTTCAAACAAGAACACCACTAGAGACCACAGGTCATGTGCAAAGTCACCTATTTCCTTGTTTTTTTTTTTTAAATTTAATTTAATTTAATTATTTTTAGTAGCGGCACTGGGGACTGAACTCAGGACCTCATGCATGCTAAGCAGGCACTCTACCACTGAGCTACAATCCCCCCCACTTCTACTATTTCCTTTTTTTCAGGACCAGGAGATGCCATCTACATGAGGGGAGGGAGGAATACTGCTGTGGTTTCACTGAGCAATCTTGACATAAAGATGTCTGCACCATTTCCAGAATAAGAAATTTAATGATAACGAACAAATGTTCCTTCCAACCCACTTGGAGTCTATGCTTAGGAACAATAGAACTTTTCCATCTGAGGGAAAAGGGTTTTTTAAAAAAAAAGCACATAGAAGATAGCTGGGTTAGGATTGTGTTTCCGGGTAGGATGTTGTAAAGATTTTTGGTATCTTTGCCCTATGCAGCCCTCAGTTTCTCAGCTACAGAAAGAACCTGACAGATTAACCTCTTAAGAGATCTCTGCTTTTGTTTTATACTAGGGTACATTATTATAAACTACAGTTGTTAGTACTATTTTTCTTTTCCAAAAAGAAACTCAGTTAAGAGGTAGAGTATATCCAAGTTAGACAGCAATTATTTTTGCAAAAATACCATTCTAGTTTTATGCACATAAAATATGCATAGATTATGCATGAGATATAAACTTCCCCAAATATGGTCAATGAGACTATGAGACTATTACGAGGGTTTAAGATTAGACACTTACACGTTCCTAAATGAATACCTACTACTTTAGTTTGCAGACACGATTGTTAGTCTGCACATTAACAAAATCTAATCCTGAACAAAATGATTTTAATACAGTAACAAAATGATTTCAATTCAGTTTAACAAGCAGTGATTGTACATTTACCATGTGCCACAAGCAGCACTCTCTCTTTAACGCAGATCTAACCATGATTCCCAGTCCCTCCTCAGCCCCCACAGATGGTGAGACTGCATGATCTCACTGCATGTGCTTCTCCATGGCTCCATCTTGTCATCTGTCTCACTTGTCACTCTGACCTCTGGTTTCTTACCACTAAGCAATCTGAGGTTGCTGGTACACTCTGAACTATTCTGTGCCTCTCTGCTTTTGCTAACTGTGTCATTCTGCAGGAATATAAAAATAAACAAAATGCTATCCCTATTTTAGAGTAACTTAAGTGTGAGACAACAAATAGTTTAATTATGATCTTACAAGTGCCATGAAAAAGAATGATTCAGGGGAGAAAGGCACTTACCAAAGAGAAGATGAAAAGACAGAGATGGGGGTGCAATTGATGTGCAGATGGGGGCGGGGATGCAAGTCAGGGAATGTTCCTGGAAGATTACATCTAAACCCAATCTTGAAGGACTGCAGAACACCAACTTCAGCCAAAATTATCATCAACTTCCAGATGTGTATCTCCAGCCAGAACTTTGCTCTCAACTCCAGACTCTCTTACCTAGCTGCCGACTGCTCTTCACCACTATCTTCTCCACTGTCACATAACTCACATGCAACATGTCCCAAACTGAATTCATTACCTCTCCCTCAAAAGCTACTCTTTCCACAGCCTTCCCAATCTCATGTGATGATAATTCCTTCCTTTCAGTTGTTCAGGCCCAAACCTTTGGAGTCATCCTGGACTCATTCTTGGCAATGTAAAGTCCTGTGCCTTAAAAGGAGCAGCTGGCTGGTGTAGTGTGGGTTAAAGTTGGATGGAAGTGAGTTCAAGAGGGAATGAGAGGAAAGGAATTGGAATCAGATAGTAGACACATCTTTTTCAAAGAAGGAGCAGAATTTAAAAAGTAAATGAGATGGACATGGGATTGAGATAGGTTTTTTTTTTCCTTAGGGGAGAGAAATATTGCGGTATGTTTAAAGCTGATGGATGACCCAGGAGAGGAACTGATAATGCAGGTGGCAGAGGAGACCACTGCTACAGTAGTGCCCTGGAGTGAGAGCATGAGCAGTTCACTCACAACAGTAAGAATAAGAGCAGAGAAAGGAGCACAGACAAAAGCAGGTCAGGAGCAGATGGGATGGAGGTAGGGGGTGGTGCTATGCATGAATTCTCTTCTGATTGAGTTTATTGATTATCTGTTCTAAATGTCATCAACTGAGAACATGAATAGGAAAGCAAGTGCTGGGGGTTTGAACAGAGAGAAGATGTGACATAGTTGTTAGGAAAGAGCAGAGTTCTCAAGTTCAGGCTCTTAATGCAAGTAAGAGTCTCATTTACATTTCCTGAACATAATATTTATATGTCTAATAATTCTGGGCTTTTGAGTTAAATAAGTGGATATTTAGTTTTGAAAAACGTATCTATGAGACATGAAATCAAGCAGAAAGTATGCATTCATGAAGATGGAATGGTTTCATAGAAAGAACATGGCGTTTAAAATCATAAGATCTGGGTTCAGGTTGTGGTTCTGTCACTACTAACTAAATGATCAAATGCAATTCCCTTGTGCTTTCAAAGCCTTGATAACTTAACCTGAAAGAGAGGGTAATACCTAACTCCCATGGTTATCATGAAGACTAAATGCAGTGGTACTGGAGGCAGTACTGTGGCAACTGCATAGTGTTAAGTAAATGTTAACTATTATTGTTTCTTTGTTATTTAACTGTAGATTGATCAACTAATTGATTTATCTATAGATCAACTGTAGATCACTAAACAATAAAGTATCTTTGAGAGAACAGTGAAAACTTTCTCAGCGAAATACATATAGCACTGAAAACAAGACAAGTTTTAAAACTAGTCACATGTTCTGAGATATAAAGATACTAAAATTTACTTTGTTTTCTTAATCGCTTCCCCTACAAGAAGATCTCAGAGTCCCACAGCTGGCAAGTCAATTTGGCAGAGAAGGGATGTAGCAAGAAGCTGAGAGGTTATGTGTACTGTAAAGAAGACAGCCACAGTGAGTCAGCTTTGGGCAAAATGGGGAGAATTCACTGTGCTCTCAATGCAAGGCCGCCTCCTTGTGCAAGTCAGGCCTGTGCCGACATCGCCCTCTGGTGGCCGATGAAGTTGGTTGCAAAGCTCTGCAAGAGAAGGCCCCAGTCAGCTGGACAAGGAAAAGCTCTGCAGTATCTGGTTATCACCCTTGCCAGGACTGACTTAGTTAAAAAAATAAAATAAAATAGAAACATCACTATCCAAAGAGTGCTATTACATGTAACCCAATTAACTGCCCTTTCTATATCTAGACTCGGAAACCCGATAATTTCCACTGTTGGCCTAAGTGAGCCTGCTATAAAATTGTACCAAGAGCACCGGTGATGACTTACTGAACCTCATCTAACAACAAACTCGAAGTTGGGTGTATAATAACATAAGGAAGTCTAGGGCCCTTCCATCACTTCTGAAGTAGTAGTCAGAAGAAAAAATATCTCATTTAGAAAGTTCCCAGGCAAAACACAAGCACAAAATCTATCATTTTGTCAAAAACCATCATTTGATAATCTATAAAAATCAGACCCATATAAGAGAAGGCCCTATTCACAGAGAACTCACTCACTGCACCAGATTTCTACAAGACCAAATAAGAAAGTTCTTTTCCTTTCTTCTTCAATGTCTCTGAACAGCCACCTCTCCTCCTCCCATTTATCCTTAGACAAGCCTTCTATAAACAAGGTAGTATGGGGGAAAAATAAGCAATTTATAATTTAGTTAATTATAACTATAAGCTTTGTATTATTCTTTTTGAACAGTTGGTAAATCCATGTGTGTGAATCCAACTGGCCCAAAAGTAAGTCTCCCCCCAAACCCTACATTCTAGCCAGCCAGTTCTTCATAGAAATCACTGTTAACAACTTTGAGAGCAGCCTTTCTAAGCTAATGAACTTTTAATTACAGGTTATTCACATATTAAATATTAGCAGGGAAAATCTAATAATTTTTTATAAGCAAAAGAGTTTCAAAAAACTTTCCTCTTTTTGGGTCAAGTTAATGGTACATAGATCAAGTCACCCAAGATGAACGACAAGAAAATCTACTGCTACTATCTCATCATCCTCACCCTCCTAAGCCGAGTCCAGGTGGTGGAAGCAGTGCACAGCTAAAGTAAAATTTTAAATTAAAAAACAGCAGGCTTCCTACAGCTGTGACTGATGAAAAAGAGAAAATCAACTCAAAGTAAGAAGAAGGAAGGAAGTATTAAAAGATACAAGCAGGAATTAGAAACAGAAAAATAATAGAAAAAAAACTGAAACCAAAAGCTAGATCTTTAAAAAGATAACTGATAAACCTCTATCCAGACTCTTCAAGAAAAAAGAGAGGACACAAATTACCAGTATAATGAATGAGACGGCATGACAAGAGAGCCTACAGATATTTAAAGAATTAGGTAATATTATAATTTTATCTCCATTAATCCAACAAATTAGAGGAAAAAGACCAACTCTTTAAAAGATACAAACTACCAAAGCTCACTTGAGAAGAAACAGAAAACCTAAACAGTTCATATCTCTTAGAGAAATTAAATTCATTGCTAAAAACCTGACAAAGCAAATTCCAGACCTAAATGGCTTCATGATGAAGTCTATCAAACATATTATAGAAGAAAACATCAATTCTGCACAAACTGTTGTAGAAAACAGAATAAGAGGGAATATTTCCCAACTCATTTTATGATGTCAGCATGACCTCAATTCTAAAACTGGACAAAAGCCTCACAAGGAAGCAAGAGACCATAGCCCACATGCACACAGATGCAAAAATCCTCAATCAAATGTTAGCAAATTTGATCCAGTAATATATAAAAGCAGCAAATCTCTTTTAAAGGGTTTAATCCATTTTTTAATCCTGACCTGGGATTACTATTAAAGACAAGTGGCATCTGACTCCATTCTAAATTCAGTCTTGGTGTAAACAAAGAATTTGAAGTATCTAACTTTACAAAGCTACTTTCAAAGAAAAGGCACAACAGACAGTTTATTTAGGAAATTAAGAGGTAGATTATACAGTAGTTGAGACATTACAGAAGAAATTTTAGGGCTAAGAGTAATCTACAACTTCAAGAACACATACTCAACTGAAGTATAATGAACCTACTACCTCTTTGGTTTCTAACAAAGAAATTTAGATAAAGAGAAAGATACTAGCTTATACTAAAAAAACTCAGTTGTTTCCTCAAAGGTTTCTAAGATTATGACCCAAAATATAACCCCTAATCTATTTTCTGAACTTATACATCCAGTTTGGCTTAATTACTTACCTTCAACCTGGCTAGTGTCTGAGCATGGTTTCTTCTTTGACTCCGAATTCCCGGTTTTCTCATCAACATCCAAGAGAGGAATATAGTCTGTTTTTCCAACAGTTTCTCCCACAACATCATCAAAGGCCTCTGCCTCCAGTGTGGCAATAAAGTCCCGTTTTATCTCTTCCTCAATTTCTGGAGGTGGCTCTGTTAATGCATCTGCAAGACTGAGGTCAGCCATTCTGCACCACTGCAACTGCCTGGTTAAGGGAAAAAAATATTTCATGTAATGAGCACTGCAAAAGGAAAAACACTTCTAGAAACTCTTGCCATTGTTTTACACAAAAAAGGAATTTAAAATCCAAAATTTTAGAGCTAAAAGAGACTTCCTTGTTTTATAGATTAGAAAATTAAAGTTGAGTAATGGACAGTCTTACCCAAGGTAAACACTTATTTTCTCACATCTCTGGGAGGTAAAACAGAGTCAAGTACCACTCCACCCTTTTCATTAATAAGAAAATGAAATATAAATATATATATATATGTATCAATTTATCCAAAGTTATAGTCAGTAAGACTCACATCATGTCTTTTGATTTCAAGTCTTAAAACCCTTTCAACAATTCCATGTATCCATTTCTAAATCATATCCCAGAATAATTCTCAAAAATATACACAAAAAAGGTCAGGTTAGATTACATTCCTATTTAAAAACCAAAAAAACCAAAAAAAAAAAAAAAAAAAAAAAAAAAAAAGGTTGCATTACTATCCGGCAAATGAAGTCACTTTTCTTTATCAGCAACTAGGAGTACGGGCTTTATCCTGTACAGGTTAAGTACTGTTTCTTCATGAATCACTTGGACACAGCTCTGTAAACCAAACTACACTTAGCCCTGCTGGCGTGAAAAATACGAACACCTGAATTACTTCCCTGAATTAGCTAGGGGAAGCAGTCCCTCTCTGTGTGAAGACAACCATCTTTACAGAACACCAGACTTTCGATTTTTAAACATAATCCGAAATTAAAAAGAATAATCTACTACAGGCAAAACTGTTAAATGAATAACCAAGAAAATACAGAAATGCATAATATAATAAAGAGCTCTCAGTATATATATAGCACACTAGAAAATAAAAAAAGTGTGCAGGGTACTCTGCTTTCAGAGTCTAATTTAATAGAGACCCTAAAATACTTTCAAAAGGATGAGTGGACATGTGAGCCATAATCTTGACCCGGTAAATGTAAATCAAATAGCAACCCTCAACTGCATAGTATACTATGCTTCAGCCTACTCAGAAATTTATTCTTCCTCATGTCCCCCCATACACACCAATGCTGGGTCAGGCACATGACTAGAGTATGGCCAATCAGAAGACAAAGTGAATGGTTAGAAAAGGCCCATTTCATGACTATATCCCAGAAGGAAGGTCCACAAGTGGCAGTTGTTCAGTTGCCCTGGTTATCTTCTTTCTCAAATCTAAGTGAGCAACTTTCCAATCTTTCTTTTGTTTAGTCAGTCCATTTCTGCTGCTTGCAACCAAAGAATCTCAACTAATATACATAGTCTTTCCCCAACTCTAATTTTTAAAAGCCGAAATTTACTGTCATTCAACCCACTTAATGGCCAGGCATTCCTTTCAAACTCCCCTCCACTGTCTACTTTTCTCCAACAAATGTAGTAACACACAGCAAAGAATACAGTCATTCTATCTTCATTTTTGTCCCTATACACTCTGCTCCTCCCACTTACACTATCTGTGCTACAAATATGAAATTCATAGGCCTTTTTCTTTCAGTTTCCTCCATAGGATGAAGCTGTGAGGCTACTACAACAAAACACACACGGAACAAATACTTCAAGACTCTTGAAAAACCAGAAGTCATCCTATCCCTAATGCCCAAACCCAACACCTAAAAAGCTTTCCTGTATGTTTCAATGTTTTTTTTAACATTTTTATTGATTTATAATCATTTTACAATGTTGTGTCAAATTCCAGTGTTCAGCACAATTTTTCAGTCATTCATGGACATATACACACTCATTGTCACATTTTTTTCTCTGTGAGTTATAACATTTTGTGTATATTTCCCTGTGCTATACAGTGTAATCTTGTTTATCTATTCTACAATTTTGAAATCTCAGTCTATCCCTTCCCACCCTCCACCCTCCTGGTAACCACAAGTCTGTATTCTCTGTCTGTGAGTCTATTCTGTCCTGTTGTATAAAGTATAAGAATAATGGCATAGCAGCTTAAAGCAGCACATATAATAAAAGTGGAAGGAGGGAGGAGGGTATAGCTCAGTGGTAGAGTACCTGCTTAGCATGCATGAAGCCCTGGGTTCAACCCCCAGTACTTCCATTAAATAAATAAATGAAAATAAGCCTAATTACCTCCCCTACTTCCACTCCAAAAAAAGTGGAATGATACAGAGAACATTAGCATGACCCCTGGGCATGGATGACACACAAATTCGTGAAACGTTCCTCATTTTTCACAACAATGTAGATGTACTTAACATTTTTTAACTATACACCTAAAAATGGTTAAGGTGGTTAATTTTATGATGTGTATTTTACCACAATTAGATTTTTTCCATTAAAAATGAGATATACAAAAGAAAAAATAAGCTAATATTAGAGACAATATACTCAAAAAATATTCAATTAATCCAAAAGCACACAGAAAAAGAACAGATAGAACAGACTAGTAAGATGACAAATTTAAATTCAACCATATCAGTAATTACCATTAAATATAAATAGCCTAAATACACCCAGTTAAGACAGGGACTTTCAGATTGAACAAGAAAAAGATCCACCTATACATTGTCTACAAGAAGTCCACTTTTATTAAATACAAAAAAAAAAAAGGCAAGGATGTGGAGAGGTTGGAACACTTGTATATTGTCAGTAGGAGAAGAAAATGGTACAGCCACTATGGAAAACAGTATAGCAGTCTCTCAAAAAATTAAAACTAGAACAATCATAAAACCAGCAGTTCTACTTCTGGACATATACTTGAAAAAGAATTGAAAGAAGGGTCTCAAAGAATATTTGTATATCTATCTTCACAGAATCATTATTCACAATAGCTAAAATGTAAAAGCAATCAAAATGTCCATGGATAGATGAACAGATAAACAAAATGTGGTATACACACACAATGGAATATTATTCAGCCTTGAAAAGGAAGGAAATCCTGACACATTTTACAACATAAATAAACCTTGAGGACATTGTGCTAAATGAAATAAGCCAATCACAAAAAGACAAATGCTATATGATTGCACTTATATGAGGTACTCAGGATAATCAAAATTATAGAGACATAAAATAGAATGGTAGTTGCTGGAGGCGGGAGGGAAAGGTTATGGGAGGGTTATTGTTTAATGGGTAGTTTCAGTTTTGCAAGATGAAAAGGATGGTGGTGACAGCTGTACAACAATATGAACATACTTCATGCCACTGAACTATACACTGAAAATTGGTTAAGATAAAAGAAAAAGGGGCTTGAAAGTAAAAGGACAGAGAAAGATATATATGCAAACATTATTTAAAAGGAAGCTAGGGTAGCTACATTAATATAAGACCAATTAGACTTCAGAACAAACAATACTACCATCAATAAAGAGATATATTACATAATGATAAAGGGGTCAATTCATCAAGATAAAACAATCTAAATGTGTATGCATATGACAACAGAGCTTTAAATTTAAAATACATGCAACAAAACTGGTAGAACTAAAAGGAGAAAAAAACCAAATACACAAATATACGCAAAGCCTTCTTTCTTCCTTCTGTCTCAGTAATCATTACAACAAAATTTTTTCCTTAGTATTACTATTTTTCTTGTGCAAGTAGCCCATCATGGTGCGAAAATGCATAATTAAAAATTAAATGCACTGTAGGTTTGTACAGCTTACTAAAATCATTCTTTCAAGAGCAAACAAGATTTGGTACAGTCTTAGGAATTTACTACAAATTATATGGATTTCAGTAACCATGCAGTAAGAAAAACAGAAACCCATGAAATATTGACTCATTGAATTCAACTAAATTTTATTAAAAACTCAACATAAATATTATTTATATACTCATGTACAAACAAAATTCTGAAAGGTCAAGTTTCTGAAACTGTAAAGCTTACAATACTCTTTAATAAATAGATTAAATTACAGGTGGGTTTTTTTTTTTTTGCAGGGGGATAAACTTCAATTTCCAAAAACAAGTAAGTCATAAGATTCTACCAAAAATCACACTTTAGTTAATTGTTAACACTAAAGCCAAAAATAAATATAAAAATAATAATGGAAAAATTAACAAAATTAATTCTATTTAGCAATATCTACTAACTACAACAGTGACGTTAAATCTAATTTAGCCAGTCTGTTAGTAAAAAACTAGTGCCGAGAACAAATTAAGTTTATAAAAAGAAATGCACAGAGGGATTTCAGTTATAACATCATGCAAGTTGGTGACTTCTCTCCATAAATATATATGTGTGTAAAGTTGGACAAAATTGCTTTTCTTAAAATCTGCTTTGGGTAAGATCAGTGAGAGTCTATGGCCCTCCTGTCTGGAGTTGCTTCCATCTCCATCCTACCCTACGCCAGCTGGGGGAATTACAGTCTTACCACTGTGGGGCTGGTGACAAAAACCGACAACTCTGCTGTCAAAGGGGGTGACTTGATTCGGGGTGGGAGGCAGAACTCCCATAAGCATGACAGAGCCAAAATAACCACTACTGAATTCAGAATGCAGGGGCTTCCTGGGGGAACCATGCAAAGAGGAGTTCGAATATAATTTCAACTGTTACAAACATCTGAATGGGCATTTTAATGTTCCTATCATAGTCATCGATCGGTATGAGGGGCACACCTATAACTCATTTACAGCACATGAATATGGGTGGGAAGTCCTATTCTAGGCACCACCCAAACTACTTTACATATTAAGTATTACAGTCCCTCCAGATCCTGTCAGGAAAAAATGCTGAAAAATGACTCATTAAAGAACTTTGTAAAAGTCCGACAAATGTCAAAGGGTTCCATAAAAAGGAACTGCTTTTCCTTTTTCTAGCTATGATTATTATTACCAGTTAGCCTTTGAAAGCTGTTATGAACCAAAACCAATAAGGGATGTCTATAATTAAACAGTTTCATACTCAAAGAGAACTTGAAAGGATATCCGTACCATCTTCAACAACATAGAATAAGAGCCCAGTAATTTATTTTTCCTGAAAATATATAATTATAATACTTATTTCATGCAATCTACTCAAAATTTTCCTAATATAGGACATGGGTGAAAACAGAGACAAAAGTGGCAATACTTTTTAAACCTCATTTATCTGAGTACAGATTCTCAAAGGGCAGCTTTTATCCATGGTAATCTTTCCCCTCCCTCCCCAAACCCTAACCTCCCAAACCACTTTCTGAGCTGACATGTGGTTCATGGAATATGAACAGCAGCTTAAATTCAGCCTAAGAAGGTAAAATTGATGGAAAATTAGCTAAAAAGTGGGAGGGTCACTTGGCTCTGAGTGCATGTAGCCAACCACCCAGCATCTACATCTCAACAATTTCTTGTCATCACTTATAAATAGAAGTATGATTTAAGCACACATACGCGCGCACACTCACAATCTACTTATGGAAAACGACCCTGTAAAGGCAATGCCAGTGTGAAGGAAGTGAAAATACTAGCTTTTAAGCAGAAAGCCCCAGTCTTCAATAAACTAAAGAGAAGATTATTCAAATTCATAGCTACTCTATTCTAAAACATGTACAAGCATAATAAATTCTTTAAGTGCTCTACAGATGTGTTAAGCTGATTCTGCAAGTGTTCCAGAACCGATTTTAATAAATTCATGAATGAATGTCATCCCACACTTACAGACTCACTTAAGGTCACTTAGTATTTATGTTTTAACATGTCTAGTTATGTATTTTATGGACAAAAGGATACAACAGTGTTCTTCTCAAATCTGGATATTCAGGAAGATCCAAATTTTCCCTTGTGAATCCAAATTTTCCCTTGTAAATGAGAAGTATCTACTTTTTAAAAAATTCTCATTGACTATACTATTTCTTTTCCATTTGTATAGATAAAGTTAACTTTAGATGGATTTTTTAATAGGAGGCAAGAAAAGAAAGCTAGTTATAGAAGTTTCTATGCTTCACTGAGGCATTAGTTTAACCTGACTACCACTATAGCTTTGAGTGAGTCACCCTCAGGGGCTGAATTCCCTAATCTGTAAAACGAGAGTAGTTGTTAAATGATTCTTGGGGTTGACTAGTCTATAAGCTACTTATAACTCAGTTTCATCACTTGAATTAGAAATAAATAAATTTCATTTAGGCACTCATTGTGACTGTGTGACAATTATTTTATACATTAAGTACTCTCAATTATAACTGGGTTCAGATTTATTAAAAGGCAAAATCTTTTTTGCAAAGGGAGAGACTAAAAACAAACTCCCCAGTGCACAGAGCCTGCTTGAGCAAATGTGACTAGAGCTTAAGAGACTCCACCCAGTTCTGGCTAACATCAAAGGAGACTCGACACCTCTCTGCCAGAAAATAAGCCCCATATTATTTAACCAGGCACCAGGAGAACACATTTTTCAAGCATAGCACTTTGGACATCTGATCTTTCACTCTGACTACATGTCTGAAGTGAAACTATCCAGCGAGAGGGTTTTGAAAATAAGTAAACCAAGGCAAGAGGAAATGACAGGACATGATGATAAAGCATAAAAGAGAATTTTGGTCTCTTGACTGTGCTCTAACTATTAATAGCTATGTGCTCATAAAGAGCAAATAGGAATATACAATGAGATCACAAGCATCTTCTCTGTTGTATGGTTTACTTTAGATCACACTCTGGAATTAATTATTAATAAATAAAATATTTTCTAAATAAGGAATTTGGGATTGACATACACATACTACTATACATAAAACAGATGAACAATAAGGTCCTACTATATAGCACAGGGAACTATATTCAGTATCTTGTAATAACCTATAATAGAAAATATGAAAACATATATATAGATATATATATGTAACTGAATCACTTTGCTGTACATCTGAAACTAACACAACACTGTAAATCAACCCAGATAGTATGGGCAACTTTTCAAGTTTCCAGAAGCTCTCTTAAAAATTTTAGGTCAGCCTTATCTACAGTCACTAGATGGGATCCGTGCTGATTCTGTCTGATGAGAAATTAGCAATCTAGGCCTGTTCTTGCCTCTGTCCTCCCCTACTTAACTCCCCTCACCCCAACCCCTGACCAAAGGTGCTGCTTTGAAACTAACCTGGAGGAAGAAAACTTATGAAAACGAAAAACAGATGCCTAATTCCCAACAACATACTCAAGACACTTTTCATAACAACTGTAATATTTTCACTTCACTATCACATTAGCCAAACTTCTACCAAGATTCCTTTGCGGCAGCCAGCATTCTCTTTTTAGAAGCATAAAATCCTATTTCACAATTTAAAGGGGATATACACCCCTTGAAGGACTATCATTCCACCTTGTGTGAATTTAATTATCAAGCAGCTTTCCTCCTAACCCCAGAGATAAATTCCATTGAAAGTGTCTGGGTTTCTGGTTTTAGAGTAAAAGGGGATAAACATAACTGAGAAACATGGAACATTTCAGGGGACAAAGCAGACCTGGATAAAGTATCAAAGAAGGGAGAGGGTATGTGGGCCTAGAGGCCCTAGGAGGTTGAAAAAAGGAGTAGGGGGAGGTTGGAATGGGTAAGTGATATAATGCCAAAGGCAAGCTCAACACCTTTCAAAACAATGCTTCTTGTCGGTTTTAGAAAAAGGAAGAAACTTTCTTCTCAGTAACCTGGACTAGTTTGGAAACAAAATTATCATTCATAACACTGTTTATCTAAGGGAAATATATTCTGAGTTCCAAATAACCAATTAAATAAATAAATGTTTAATAATTTCTAAAAGTAGGAGACTGTTCATAATACTCAAAATTTTCTCCACGATTGATATTCTTTCCTGTTTCTCGGGGGTGGGATGGAGGAGTGAGTTATGGACAAGACACAGAACTGTACAGATAAGTGGGCTAACATTTTCTTCTACATTTTTTTTTTGCATGACAGAGAATTCTGAGCCAGCACTAAGCACATATCCCAGGAGAGTGCTGTGGCCAAAATGCAGTATTTGTTCCTCAGGCTTGGAAGAAACCCAGCATCCCAGATAGTCCCAGAAATCATTTATAATCTACCACGGTTAGGGATATAGCCTGCATTGTAAAGATTTCATATTCAACATGAGACTTGTTAAGTTTGCCTAGCAAGCTTTCAGTTACTAAATGGGGACTTTATTCCTCAGATTTCTTTTAATGAATTTCTTTCAGAGGCCTATTACATATCAAGCTGAACCTTATTTGTCTGGGGGCAGTGTTCTGTTTGTAATTTATTTAACTTGAAAACATTGATTTCTACTTTCAATCAAAACAGTGTTTCACTCAAGTAAAACAAAATCTTTCTTAAGGACCCCTAGGGAAATCAGCTACCATCTTATACAGCTCGCAGGCTCATGTGATCCCTGAGGCTACTCTGCATTTCTCCTGCTCCTCCCCAGAACCAGACCAGCAAACGGCAACAGATAGCTCGGCAACATCCTGACTATCCTCTAGCGGTAAACTCCGAACCCCCTGTAGACTATATTAACTTTCCACCCCCAGGTGCCTCCCTACGCACGACAAGGACAACAGCTGTACTATTATGAACTGATGGAATTTTCAGGCTCGGCAGGGCTCTGTGCATCACCACCATTTGTCCTGTTCATCATAAGATGGGCAACAGGAGAGAGCCCTTGATTACTAGAATAGCTGAGACCATGGCCCAGTGACATTCCTATATGAAAGAACCCACTGATACATATTACTTCCATGTTGTCCCCAAAACAAAGAGTTCCTTTTCCTACTGCCATTTAGAGAGCATTGTCCTGTAAATATAAAAACACGTATACACATGCACACATAATTCACATACATAAAACCTTGTAGCCCAAGGCTGAAAGCGTAGTTTGCTTACTTACGGGAACTATCCAGGCAGTTTATATTCGGTCCTGACTGAATGCATTTTGGATCTCTAAACAAGCACCTGCCACATTTCTGTCCAAGTGAATTCAAATCTATTTCTCCAAGAAGAATAATCTACACTAGATACCTCCCACTGTCAGCCATGTGATACAGCCAGCATGCTGTCTGCTGCAGTCTGGTTATGTTCGCCAAAACAAGAGACAATGACACAGCACTTACATTTCTGTTACAACCATCCTTAAGAACAAATCTTCAACTTTATCTCAATTTTTTAATAGAAGAGCAAACCTTAAAATGATTCTCAGTAACACCTAATGCCCCCAAATTTTGAAAAAAAGAAACTTATTAAAAAAACTTTACTATTCATTACAGTTAAGTCTACTTCAGTCTAACAGGCCAAACCACCTCCCCCCAAAAAACCCACTCAGAGTTTAAACAAAACTCTGAAACTCATCCCAAAATTATTTATAACCACTTAAGATCTCTAAAGGCTTTAAAAAACAAACAAACAGCAATTCTGATAATCTAGAATCCAATTCCCTCACTTTAACAGATGATAAAAAGAGCATCAGAGAAAACAAATCACTTGTAAATGATACCGGGACTGAGGGTCAGGCTAAGAGGAGATCCAAAGAACACCAGATACTGGATGTGACAGAACTGACCAAATCTTGGAATTTTATAGTCTCTGCTCTTATCTGACACAATATCACTATACTTCAAAATCAGTTTTTTTGTTCTACCTTTTTCTTAAAAGGATGAAGGCAGTTGGGAAGAGTTCTGAATATCAGGAAAACATATCAGTTGATTTAAAAAAAAAAACCCAATAACTGATTTGTTTTGTTTTAAATCTAAACTCCTCAGTGTGATATAAAGGCCACACAACCCTAAGACAATCTAGTCTGATCCCCAACAACAATCATCAGCAGTTTTCCACATGGGGAAGACCCACAGTTTAGTCACATGGGACCAGCTGCCATTTCACAGACACACCACTGATACTATCACTGCACACCTTGCTCCTACTATTCTCCACACTTCAAATTCTCTTCACTTTCTCATTTGTCAAAGCCTTCAAATCAGGTCCGCATTCCATCACCTTTCTGAGATTCTGTTTTAGAATCTGTTCTCCCAGTGCCATTCAGAACTAACACATCATCTATACTTGAAACAAACTCTACAGTCTGATCTGTACTGTAGCTTTATATACCACCAGCTCCTGGAACCTACTCAGTCCCAAAGGGGAAGGACCATGTCTAAGTGATGTGTATATCTTCTCTAGGTGGATTACTTTATACAGAAGATGAGCCAAAACAACAAAAACCAACAAAACAAAGGGGCTACCTAAACAACCAGTTCTAAAATGGTATAACAGAAGTGAATAAAAACTAAGTCTAGTCTGAAATTAATCCATGATGCCAAAGCTACAAAAACTCTTCAGAACTGGAAAAAGAATAAACAGATTCAAGATTAAAAGGTCATCACTAATCAAGACTATCTACCTCATTTCTTCTACTTTCTAAACATAGCTAGTGCCAGAGCGATCACGGAAAGAAAGCCAACAGAGAGTAACCATACAAGCCAGTTCTCCACGCTGGGCATCTTATCATTATTAGGCAGGGCAGTAAAAATAGCTCTCTGCTTTTAGAAAAGCACAACATGATGCAGTGTGGCAAAAACAAATCATTTTTTGTTCAACAGATCAGCCACCACCATCATGTTAACATCACTGAACAAATATTACAACTTTTCTAATTACTAAAATGTTAAATCTCTATCATCTCACTTGCCTCTGCCAAGGAGTAATAAACGTATTGCACAATCTTAAGCTACTCAATTCTGGGGAAACTGGATAAAGAAAAGACAGTCACAACACCTGACCAGCTCTTAGCTTTTGAGAATTATTTCATTTACGAAAAACTTCTCCATGAAGTAGTTTCTCTCTGAAGTTCAGAGCCACAGTATGCCATATTTTATTGTATAAAATGTCAGCGAAAGTGAAGGAGAACGAAAGATAGAACTAAGAAGAGATAGGGATTTGTGCTAATAATTCTGTAATTACTTACTTACTATGTGTCTCTCCTCCAGAGCCAGCCTTGGACTCTGACTTCCCGAATGGGAAGGACAGCATCTTTTTTACCTTTCATAGTGAGCATATAGGATAATAAAGTGACACTCTGTAGGCTCTCACTAAACAGACATGCATCCTATTGGTTGTGCTCTGTTCTGTATCATGACACCAGCCGTCTCTTGCTGGGGTTGACATTTGCCCAGCTGAAGGACCCTTCTGGCTCTTGGTCCTAGGCACAGAATCAGCACTGGGGCACAGCAGCTCAGCTCAGCTCAGCTCCTCTGAGCAGGAAAAGAGGACAGCATCAACGCTGCAGGAGCATTTATCAGGCATTTTGTTGAACAACCTTAGTGGTGGTGAAGTCTTACCTTTAACATAAAAGTACCTTACAGATGCTTTCAAAAAGGGGAGTGGGGGAGCCTAGAAGTACAAATAACACTATTAAGTGAAAACTGAACAAGCAAAGTGAAAAGTCAAAGGAATATTTCAAGTTATTATTTAACATAATTTTTAACATTTTATCCAAAATAGAGGAAAAGATCTGAGTAAAAAGCAAAAGGCCAGTGGAACAGAATCAACCAGGGAAAGAGTTGAGCAATTTCGGTTTTTAAGAGTTGATTCTGAAGAGCAGCCACAATGGAGGGCTACTGAATTAATCAACCATCTACCTAACACAGTACAGGTAAAGTTCACTGCAATGAAACATAGCAAGATTTATAAAACTAAACACTAGAGAGAGATCAAGTTCTCCCATTGTCAGGAGTGTGGTTTACCAGAAGCAGAGCCTTAGATTTTTGTAAATGTGATTTACTGAGGGACTGCCCTCAGGAGAAACCCGTAGGAGAGGGAAGAGAAGTAAACTTGGTTTCAGCTGAAGTTTAGCTGCTCTATCTCCTCTCTGGGAAGCTATGAGGTACAGCTGCACCACAGAGTCAGTGCCACCATGAGGAGGGGCCAGGTTTCTGTAACCCTCACCAGGCAGTCACTGGCTGAGGGATGCACTGGCTGGTTTAGGGGACCTACACAGGGCACCAGCATCATATACTACAGAAGCTTCAACTGTGTAACAAAAAGGAATATCAGACTGGTGTAGGTATATAAATAGCAAGGAAAGTTGACTCTAATCAAAAACCCACTTGTAGAAAATGACAAAAATGTTAATTCACTAAGATTTACTAATATTAAATATTAAGCTTATATATACCTAACACAGCTAACCAAAAATACGTTAAGACTGACAGTAATGAGGAAAAATAGGTGAGCCCTCTCCTTCAAAGGGGGATACTGTAATATACCTCTCCCGGCAACTGACACATCAAGCAAACAAAAATCAGCAAGTATATACAAGATTTGAACAACTCAATATACAAGTTTCAGCTACTGGACTACAGAGTACACCAGAGAAGACACTTTCTCTCCCAGCACACATGAAACTTTCTTTTTAAAATAACTGTATACTAGGAAATAAAGCAAGTCTCATATTTTAAAAATAATTATATAATCTACTACTTTTGAAATATAAATGAGTTAGAAATAAAACCCTAGAAGATTCTTTAATATATTAGGACATTTTAAAACACACTACAAAAAAATAAATAAAAATAAAAATAAATAAAAATAAAAATAAAAAATACAACACACTACAAATAACTCATGAATTAAACCATAACAAAAATGAAAAAATACATAGAACTGAATAATAATAAAAATATTATATAAGAAAGCTTGAGGAATATACCTAAAACGTGAATTTAAGGAACATTTCCAGCCTTGAGTGCTTATATTAGAAAAGGAAGGATAAAATTAATTAGTTAAGCATATACTTTTAAGAGTTAGATAAAAATAAATCTGAATAATCAAAGGAAGGAAATAAAATCATAAACAAAAAAAAGGCACAAAGAAACAGGATTGGAAATCAACAAAGCAAAAGCCCTCTTTGAGGACTAATGAAGTTAACTCTGGGAAGATGGACCAAAAAAGAAGAGAAGGTACAAATGAACAATTTAAGGACAGAAAAAGAATAATCCCACAAATAAAGCAGTGGAAAAAAAATATAAAACTATGCCAACAAATTTGAAGATCAGATGAAAAAGAGTATGTAGTACAAAAACTCATCCAAAACACAATAAATAGAGGAAGGTATAGCTTAGCAGTAGAGCATGTGCTTAGCATGCACAAGGTCCTGGGTTCAATCCCCAGTACCTCCATTAAAAAATAAATAAATCCAAAACACAATAAATAGAAAACCTAAACAGTACTAAACCAGTTAAAGAAATTGAACTAAATCTTCCAAATATACACACATACACCCCACTAAGGGCTTTACAAGAGTCGTGCCAAATATTCAAGGGGCAGATAACGCTGATCTAACACAAACTCTAGAAAACAGAAATTCTCCCCAACTCATTTTATAAGACTAATATAAGTAGAATGTAGTAGTTAGAGGCCCAGATTCACACTGGACCACAAGAAGTTCAAATCTGGGTTCTACCAGTTAGTATCTATGTGACCTTGGGCAAGTTTCTTAACTGCTTTGTTTCAGTTTCCTTGTATGTAAGCTGGGAATAACAGTATTAACTACTTATGGATCTGTTAATACATAAAATATTTAAAACAGTGACTGGAACACTGTTTGGCTTTAGATAATTTGCTATTGATTAATATGATTGTTGGTAGTATGCCCATGAAACTAAAAGCAGACAAAAATACAACATGGGAAAATTCTAAGCAAAAGTAAACTCATGAACTTAGATCAGGGGTCAGCAAATATTTTCTGTAAAGAGCCCCATAGTAAACTGTTTAAACTCTGTGGCCCATAGGATAACTTCCGTCACAAAATAGGCAATCCTTGTTTTGCAAAGTTCTAATATGCACAAATTTCAGCTACCATAGTTTAGTTAGGTAACACCAGTCCTCCAACAACATGGTTCAAGTTTCAGTCACCACAATATATTAACTGTGAGTAATTGCATAAAGCACAAAATTTGCTGCTAGCTTTTCAGTCTATAAACTACTACATAAATAACAGGTGTGCATCAAGATCAGCGACCTATCACATCACTTTTTTCAAAGCCTGTTAGTGACTGAGCATCTGTTACTTGGTCCATGCATAGACAGTTGTGTTGCCTCGCCTTCCAGTGATAAACCCATGTGACATTTTACAAAAAGGATAGTCGATAGAGGGAACTGACCAACAAAAATGCAAGTGCAGCAAAGAACTAAAGAAAACTGACACCACCAAGTGAAGTTCAAATTTAATGTGAATGGAGTTAACAGAGGTAATAGAGCTCTGTGGAAATGTTGACTCTACCACCAATCAAAAGACTGGATAAGCAGCCAGAGGAACTTGGTGGCAGTGAGCTTATCTACATAAATGAGCAAAATGGTTTGGTAAAAAAGATGAAGCTCTCCCAGAGGAAGTGACGCACGCAAGAAATTTCACATTAAAAGAATTCTCGAAGATATTTTGTGACATTGAAAGCACAAAGGATAAAATGCTGGAAGCTGATCCAAACTTTTTAGAAAGGAGGATGACAACCGCCAAAGCATAGGAAACATGCCCATTCCACACTGCAGGTTATAAGAAGAGAAGAAACTACTCTTGACACATTTTTTACTAAAAAATAAAACATTTTAATTCTCAATGTTTCTAATGTTTTATTAAAGTGTACTAAATATTAATTTTCCTGTTTTTCTCTTCATTTCCCTATGCACATGTAACAGGCAACAAGAGAGCTTCTAAAGTTGTTGAAGGTCACAAAACAATCACAACTTCTCCCACTGACTATTAACATTACTTTGTACAGTTTCACTCTGCATGGCATTTTTACAGTCCTGAATTACTGCGCAAAAACAAGGTCCCCACTGACTGTGCACAGCAAGAACTGCCTATACTCAACACTGCCATTACAGTGTGCAAGTTTCAACAGAAAACACATAAATGAGTGCATCTGTGTTACTGTAAAACTTTAAGGACACTGAAATTTGAATTTCATGTGCTCACCTGTCATGAAATATTATTTGTCCTTTTGACTTTCTGTCAATTCTTTAAAATGTGGAAACCATTCTTAGCTCATGGATTATACAAAAACAAGCAAAGCAACCTGAATTTTGACCTGTGAGTCATAATTTGCTGACCCCTGACTTAGATGGAAAAAAAACCCATAAAATAAGTATTAGCAAGCCAAATCTAGCAATGTATAAAGAATACATTTTGGGGGGGAGGGTATTGCTCAAGTGGAAGAGCACATGCTTAGAATGTATGAGGTCCTGGGTTCAATCCCCAGTACTGCCTCTAAAAATAAATAAAGAAATAAACCTAATTACCTTCCCCCAACAACAAAAAATGTTTTAAAAAAGTACATTGTGAACCAAGTTGGCTAATTAAACACTAGAAAATCTATTAATGTAATTCACATCAACAGATACAGTAGGGAAACTAAAAGTTCATCTCTCAACAGAATCAAAAGCCTCTGGAAAGAAGCAAATTAGGATGGGAACATCCCTTATCTAACAAAAGGTATCTATCAAAAAATGAAAACAAAAAGAAAAAACTATCACAAACATAACTCTCTTGAGATCAGGCAGAAATAAGAATGTCTACTGCCGCTTCCAACCAGTATTATGCAATGAGTCAAGAAAAAAAAATTAAAAGAGTATAAGGGTTATAAAGAAAAAAAATAACACTGTCACTATTTGCAGGAAACATAACTATAAAGATATAGAGAAAATCAAATAAACTATTAGAATTAGTAAATGAATTTAGCATGGTTACTGAATTCTGTAAAATTTCAAAACCCCAACTATATTTTCACATACTAACAAAAATGACTGGAAAATTTTTCAAAAATATCATTTAAAATGATCTTTTAAAAAATGACTAAGACATATCTATGATCATCACATAGAAAAGACATCCGTGATCAAACCAAAAAATGAGAAATTAAAGACCTAAATAAATGGCAGGATAGAGCATGAACATGTACGAGGTACTGGAAGACTCAAAATTTTGTAAATGTCAATTATTTCCAAACTGATCTACAGATTGGACATTTCCAAGCAAAATCCCAATAGATTTTTTTCCTTTTAATTCAAACCGAACAGCCAACTCTAAATTGTATAAGAAAATGAAAAGAGCCAAGAAAAACCAAGACAATGTTAGGGAAAAAACAAAGAACTGTATATCAAAACTCACTTCTGGATTGAACCGTATGAAACTGCTGACAATTGATGACCTAATAATGTGGCAATTTCACGTTTCAACCCAATATATGTAAATACAATAATGAAGACGTTGTACTGGCATAACCACCAAGGAAGAGGCCAATACAGAGAACAGTTTTAAAACAGAACCACTACATATGGACAAAATTTATAACCAATGTGACAATGCAGAGCAGTAGGGAAAGAACTGTCTTTTCAATAAACAGTGCTGAGTCAACTGGATATCCAACTACTGGGGAAAATGTATCTTGAGTTCTACCTCACACTATACACAAATATCATTCCAGACAGATGGCAGGTCTAAATGTGAAAGATAAAACAACAAAGCTTCTGAAAGATAATATAAAGAATATCTTCATGCTCATGGGGTATGGAAAGATTTCTTAAAACAGGTCACACAAATCACTAGCCATAAAGGGCTAAAAGTGATAAATTGGACAATATTAAAGGCAAGAATTTATGTTCATCCAAATACTCCATTAAGAGAATAGAAGCAAATCAAAGCTGAAAAACATATACATAATACATAAAAAGAAAGAACTCATATACAGGATGAATGAAGAACTTCTACAAACAAAAAATGAAACGAAACAGCCATCTCTTGCAGGAGACTATTCAAAAATCCAATAAACATGAAAAAGTGCTTACTTTTACTAATCATCAGACTAGGCCAATCAGAACTACACTGAGAGCCAATAAGTACCTGCCAGAATTGCAAAGACAAACAATATTAAGTGTTAGGAAAGATGAGCAGCAACGGGACCTCTCACATACTGTTATAATTTGACACAATCATTTTAGACTAAAGTATGTCATTATTTACAAGAATTTGTGTATCCTTAAACCCAGGCTTTCCATGTCTAGAAATATATCCTAGTTAAATTCTTGCAGCCATGTACAAGAATGTCAAAGCAGTATTATTCTAACAAGAATATAAACAATTCAAATGTACATCAACAGAGAATAGGATAAATTTTTATTTATACACATACTGAAATCAATATAGCACTGAAAATGAATTAACTATAGATATACACATCAACGTGTATGAATTTCAACACACAGTGTTAAAGAGTCATATATCTGTACTCTGTTGAAATAAACACAAAGAAGGGCACAGAATTCAGGACAGTGATACAAGAAAATCAATAGGGAAAAGACAAATAAGGGGCTTAGAAAAGTCCGATTTTGTTAGCTTTTAGATTCATGGATATTTATCTTTTTATTATTCTTTAAAACTTGCATCTATTTTACATACAAAAAGGTACATATAATGTATCACAGCAAAAAAAAAGGGGTGGGGAGACAGGGATGGTGGAGGGCACAGAGAGACAGGGACATAAGGGGAAAAGAGAAAAAAAGGAAAATTTCCCAAGCAATATCTACTAAGTTATGAGAAACAGATTGGCTTCTGACTTCTAATAGCAACACTGGATGCTAGAAAGCAATGGAGAGATGCCTTTAAAACTGAGAGAAATTATTTTGAACCTAAAGTTTTATATCCAACCCATCTAAGAAGTCAGGACGAAAGTAGGAAATTCAAACATGCAATAAATCCAAAAAGTTTATTTTCCAGACATCCTTTCTGAAAATGAACATTCAGCACAGTCTCCAGGAAAATTACAAATGACAAATGAACACAGCATCCTAGGAAAACCACAATATTCAAGTAACAGTACAATTAACCTACAAGAGAAATGAAAAGAAATCTATGATGATGGTGGTTATGCACTAGGATCTGTAACAACTCTGTACAAAATGAATCTTTCCAAAAACAGTATAACTGTACAAAGCTGAAAGACCTTAGATAAGTGCTGCAGATAGCCTATATTTTTCTGCCAACAAGAAAAAAAAGGCAATTAAAAGTGAAGGGAGAGATCTGCCAGAGGGGGAACTACAAAAGAAACTATTGATTCAAATACAATGCAAACTGAAGTATGGCATTATTTTCAGCTAATGATATAGTTTAAGAAAAAGTGAATTTAATACTTTGGCTCTAACAACAGATGGATCCATGCGGAATGATATGTTTTGTACTTAGGTTCAAAAGGATATATATAATGAATCACAGAAAGAAAGGGGGGATGATAATTAAAATAGCAGCTGAAATCAAACCTGAAAAGCTTTTGCTGACTCTCTAAGTTTAATCTTAAGTGGGCAGAAGGCAAAGAGAACTTTGCCTCCTCACTGGAATGTGCTTCTCTATTGGTCTGCAAGTCTGCATGTCCTGACCTTTAAAAGACAGTGTAAGGTTCCTCTGTTCTCCGCTCTCCTAGTGGGCTGGCTGGCAGACTGAACATGGGTGGACAGACTTGGTGGCTCTGATGTTGGCTGTGTTCAATATTCTAGTGTATTTCTTGTACAAGCAATGAGAGATTTTTGGCATAGATGCATTTTTAATCTTTCAAAACTGAGCAAGGCATAATGAGATTTAAAAAAAAAGTTTAAACCAGAAATGAAATGACAAAAGCAAGCACCAAAGAGTTTACAAATAAAAATAACAAAGACTTCCAAATTTAATTTCTTCCAAGAAATGTGGAAGTAAATTCTGGGTAAGCAAAGGTACAAAAAATAACATGCAATAGGACAAAATTTTTGTGGTTACAGAATCAAAGAAATGTACAAACTGACTGGGAATGTGGCAGAGCTGTGCTCAATGCTCAGCCAATCCCCTTTCTTCTTCTTGGGCACTCAGAAGGAAATTTGCTACCTCCCTTGCAGTTACAAGTTGAGACCGTATGACTGAGTTCTAGTCAATGGGATTCCAGCTGAAGTAATATGTCTTCCATAAAACACTGAATGAGATCTTCCTTGCTGGTGCTGTTTGCTATCAACTAAATGAATACAAAGGATCCGGTGGAAGACTAGAAGGAGCTGGAATTCCTCAATCACCACAAGAAGCAAGAAATAAAGCTTAATTGTGTTAAACCACTAAAATGCTAGACACACTAAAGCAGACAGCATTAACTACCCTAACTAATACAGGGATCTTACATGTCTAACATCCTCATTTTACAAATAAAGAAACTGATAGAGATTTTCTAAAACTTATTCTAGTTGCTAAAAGAATCAGGTTCTTCTTTTGTTATAAGCCAACAAAAAAAGCTGTAAGGTATATAAAGAGGAAATGTAAACTTAAAAAAAAAAAGCATATAAAAATCTCAGAGGCATTCACCCCAAATACCCACAAACACCATGATTGAGACTGACTCACATTTTGACTTGTACCACAAAATATGGCTGAAATTAAAAGCTTTATATAATTTATTACTCCTTGTTTTCTAAGGACTAATTTTTAAGTATTATACTATGAAAGTATATCATGTGAAAATTGTATTTGTGATCATTTCTATGAAGAGTACCATAAGCATCAGGTCCCTGGTCAAATACATAGCTTCTGATTGTGCCTTTACTTCTACAGAAGGGCAGAAAAAAACCCAAACATTTAACAATATTTCAAGTCAGATGTAACATCATCACTGGCAGATCATCTGGCCTCTCTTTTCCCCTGCCATAATCTGCATATAAGATCTTGGGCAAGTCACCTCACTTTATTTGTAAAAAGAGAAGAATTATCCACGAAGTCTTTTAGAAGCCTACCATTTTGACTATGACTTCACTCTATTCAGGTCAAAAAAATGTACTTACTTATTAGGTGGAACCACACAGAATTATTGATATTTGATTGTTTTTTGCCCTATAAAAACTGCATTTTCGTATGGCTTGATCTAGTACCATGTGCCATGCAATGTGTTCAAAAACAGTAATTTTTTCAGGTATGTAAATGCACACTTTTTGGAGGAAAAACTAGTATGTTGATTTAGGGGCTCCTAACTGTTGTCATTAGAGCTAAAGAGAAAAGTCTGTACATCTGAAGAGAAAACCTTTTACACATTCTCTCCTCCTGAGTACTTACGGCTATGGGCTATTTACACAGAAGCTACACAATTTCCACAAATTAATATACTGCATCAGAATACTAATTCAAATGTTTTGGCCAAAACTGCTGCAGTTAGTGTGTAAACATAAATCCCACCTATCTATTATTCCATCAGTTTAGACTTAAAGATTTAGGATTAAGTTTGCCCTGTCAGGCACACAGAGGATTAAATTACTTGTAAATAATTAGCCATTCCCATGAAAGACTAAATTGTGAATGCTCATGTTACATCCCAATCAAATACAAAGGTTTCTCTAAGAACTACGGCAATCTATACAGAACAGGAATTTAGATCAGCTCTCAGAACAGAGGTATGTTTCTTACCAAATCACCTTACATCAAGACACTTTATTCCAAAGACAATACCAAGAACCAAATGAACATATTTTTACAAAAATGCTACAGCTGATCTAAGTACACCAAGTGAGTATCATTAATTCCTTCTTAAAGTATATGAAAATTTTATTTCCCTTGTCTTCAATATTTTTCTAGAAGAATCTTAATCTTCCTATAAAACTACCTTCCCAATAAAAAGCAGTCTGCGGTCAAAGGAGGTTTCTTCTTATCTCTGCAGACTAAATTCCAGAATGTAGTTTTTCAGGTTTCAGTTTTTCTGTTAATTCGTATGTCATTCTGCAATTTTATCCATTAATTTGAAGCAGTGAACACCAAATACATCATTACTCCCATACACAACTGCCACCAACTGATTAGCAAAATAATGAAACAAATCAAACTATAAAAATGGTACTATGTTCTTCACAACTAAGAAAATATTGTCCAGGGGGCAGGGTATAGCTCAGTGGGTTCAATCCCCAGTACCTCCATTAAATAAATAAACCTAATTACCTCCGCCCCACCCCACAAAACAAAACAAAATAAAACACTGTCCATTGTCGGCTTTGCTGTTTCTACTCCTCATAAATACCCCCAAGAAAACCCTGCCTATGAATACAGCTTTCAACACGTAAGAATCAATTTACTATGCATTTGAAGAAAGAGAAACATTAAAACGATCACTATGTGAGTACATCTGCCATTGAAGCAGCAAGTATGCTAAGAGTTCAGAAAAGCAGGCAAGACTCCACTGCAGCCTATAAGAAGCTACATTTGGAGAAACATAATGGTGCCCTCTACTGCTAAAGTGCTTAGACTGGTAAAACTTCCTGATGTCCCCATGTCATGAACGGTCTTTGTACACAGCTCACATGAGACGCATGTACAAAAGCATAAAATAATAAAAGAGTAAAAGGTAATCTTAAATTATCCAGCTTACTATCATATTTTACAACTAGTAAGGTGAGATCCAAAGAGGATTCCCCTTGTCCCAAGGCAACCAACTAGTTAGTGGCAAAGCTACAATCAGAATCAAGGTCTTCCAACTCCTACCCGACCCAAAGTTCCCTCCTCAAAGTGAGTGCTCTCTGAACCCACAAGAGAAGCACTAGTTCAGAGGTCATAAAGTAGTGATCCTAGGTCAAACAGGGCCCACGCTGCGGAGGCCTCAGAGTATTTTGGAAAAACTGTGCCAACATCTCAAAAATCAGAAAATTTTGCATGAAGATACAGATTTATAGCCTCTCAAAAATCAGAAGATCAGACAACTAGTATGCATTCCCAGTCAGCAATAATATGCTGGAACTAAGAAGTAACTGGCTTTACAGACACTCTCTTAGGCAGTGTATGCAGCATAATCTTATTCTAAGCCAGCTTCACTGATTCACTTTAAACTGTCAGGATGCTGTAGAAGTTTAAGAAACTTCTGCTCTAGAGCTATTTAAATCATTATTAATTCTAAACAGTTCCAAATGGTTGTAGAATTTTGACTGTGTTTTAGAGGCTAGGTTTAACTAAATTACTACACAGTCATGAGACAGCAAAGATGGGAGAGGGAGAGGAAAGAAAAAACTACACACACACACATACACACCATGAAAT
Organism: Vicugna pacos; assembly: GCF_048564905.1. NCBI lineage: Eukaryota > Metazoa > Chordata > Mammalia > Artiodactyla > Camelidae > Vicugna > Vicugna pacos. The sequence continues at coordinate 20,717,682 of NC_133003.1, forward strand.
CAGTGGTAATTCCTTCAGAGCATAATCAGAACTTGATTTACACATCTAAAAGGTCTTACTTTCATGGAAGCAATAACTACTAACTCATCTTTCACAAGTTTTAGTCAATGACATGAAAAGTTCTGTCCTTTGCTTAAAGGAAAGAGCAATAAAGCATATACATATTTATTTCTTCAGGTAGTAATATCAGTGGTTTAAAATGCTATATATTAGAGCTACAGACTACCAGTTTAATGGCATTTTACATGATACATTTTTTAAGATTTAGTACAATATCCAAATAAAACCACAGTAAAAAGAGGTAAACAGAAAAAAGAATGGGAAAAAGTAGTCTATAAATTAGGTACAAGCCTACATTTTTTCCCTTAAATATGATGTTTCCATTAGTTTCAAACACAAGTTTAAAATCTTTAGGGGCATTCCAGTAAACAACAAGCATACCCAGTGCCCAGGTCTTGGTTTCTAATACCATTCTCTTATACAGGTACCATGGCTCTTTGGAGAAATGACTAATTCTAGGACAGAGACAGAAAATATACAAGCAGAGCCTAGAACATCTTGCAATGCTAGAAAGCTAGGAAATGCTACAAAAATATTAATGAATTGATTTAATGAGGGAGTGTGAAAGGAACATGGGTGTCAAATGAAAGAGCTTCCAATGACCAAAGCTGGAACAATCTGAGCAACAAAATACAGTACTGGATTGTAACCCAAAATACAAAATAAATATTCATGAATCCATACTGATATAACTAAATGACTGAATAAATACATTAGTGAGGGAGAGTAAATCTACCATGAAGAAGAATTCCAAGGAATTAGCATAGACATTTCACCTTCTAGGCAGTGGAACTTAACCCTGATTCCTTAAGTGTGAGTAGCACATAGTGACCTCCTTCCAAAGAGTATAATATGAAAAGGAAACAAAAGAGAAACCTGACAAACACTACCTAAGCTAGGTACGGTGATGAGTCATGTTGACAGTATGTACCCTTGAGATAATGTGATAAGAACGGCATTTTACCTCTGTAGCCTTCCTCTCAAAAACCATAACCCCAGTCTAAACATACAAAAAAAAAAAAAAAAAGACAAATCACAGCTGAAGGACATTCTACAAAATATGAGACCAGTTCCCCTCAAAACTGTCAAGGTCATTAAAAAAAGTAATCAAAAATCTAGTCTGAGAAACTGTCACAGCCATGAGAAACCTAATAGTAACAACTAAATGTATATAATATGGTATCTTGGATGAGACCCTAGAACAGAAAAAGGTTGACAGGTAAAACTAAAGAAATCCAAACAAAGTATGAGCTTTAATTAATAATAATGCATCAGCACAGATTCATTAAGTATAACAAATATACCACAGTAATGTAAGATGTAACTAACAGGGGAACTGGGTTTGGGTTATAGGGGAACTGTAACATCCTAACAACTTTTCTGTAAATCTAAATCTGTTTTTTATAATTTACAAAATTAATTTTAAAAATATTTATATGGTGGGAGAGTATAGCTCAGTGATAAAGCACATGCTTAGTGTGCACAATGTCCTGGGTTTAATCCCCAGTACTTTTAATTAAAAAAAAATTCTAAAAATATCTAGATGGACTTATCCATGTAAAAATATTGACACAATAATTATAAATTGTCTTTACTTCCGAATATGGTCAAAATGTATACTTCCAAAGTGTTCAGGGAGTGCTCCATGGCTAGAATCAAGCACTTGAAAAACTAGTACCATTTCAGTACTTAACATTGTTTAGCACCAAAAATCATGATCCTGGACCTTATTAACAGAAATTTTTGAAACAGAAAAAAATAAATTGCCCACAATATATCCCCTATTTTCCCCAGGACAGGTATTCAGAAACAGATCTAAAGAAAAGAACAGTACAATACTACATGATCTGTGGTTGGCGGAATATCCATCTATGGATGTGGAATCATGGATCCGGAGGGCTGGCTGTGGAACTTAAGCACCAGGGGATTTTGGCGTTCAGGAGAGTCCCGAAACCAACCCCCTGTGGACACTGAGGGGCAACTGTATATGATACCCTTCTTTAACATTCTAGTAACAAAGATAATTCACTTCCAACTTAAATCTGATCCATGACCTAAAACTGCACTCTCACACAATCTACAATTCCCTGGAGAAATTTATGGAAAAAAGTCAGTATAAGTAACATCCAAGTCTCTAATACTGAAAACTAGCTGGCTCCCCATTAAATCTTCATATTTGAAGCTCTACCACTGGTGCTCTGGAAAACAAACTTACACTTGTTGATTCACAGTGACCAATTCTAATAAGGACTTATTATAGTCACAGAAACAGAACAACTTAACAATGTGTGTCTAATATTTCCAACCAAATCACACACAAAAAAGGGCATTTGAATCCAACTCCTTACTTCATAAGTGAGAAAAGGGTAAGGGGATTAACAAAGATACTTATTCAAAGTCATCCGAGTTTCAACTAGAATCAGATTTCCTCTCAAGTCCTGTATTATTCCAAAGCAGAAAACAAGGGAAAGATAAGGGGTACTATAACTCTGACCATTTCTTATGCTTACAAGCTTTAGTTTTCTTAGGGGGTCAATAAAATAAGCCCACTCATATATACCTATCAAAAACAGCATCAAACAGCTATCTTCATTTAAATGGCATGTCTGTCTGATACATATTCTTGTCTCCTATTTAACTATCAATTCTCGGATTGTGCCAGCAGTCAATACCCATGGAGTAAAAGTTGAAGCCTTAGTTAAAGCTCTTGAGTGTACAATGTAATTTGGTACAAACAGAAAAGTGAGTGTGTTAGTTTTCCTCCCAGTTGTCCTTAATCATTTTCCTTTTTCTTCTGTTATTGAGGTGAAATTTACAGAACATACAATTTAGCATTTTAAGTACACAATTCCATGGCATCTCTCTTTCTCTAGTTTCAAAATGTCTTTAATATTTTTAACTAGAGATGCACAAATCCAAATGTAAAAGGGCTACTCTGTTTTAAATCAATTCATCCCATCCCAAGAAAGGCCTAAACCCAAGCTCCAACCTTAAGTGTGTCCTGAGCCCTTTTATCATTCTAATCTCTCACTACACGTGGCCAGCCACACTGCTGCCAAGTACCTTTCACCTTCTTCTACATATCAGTAGTATTCTATCACACACTCCTGCCCTGAACAGAACCACAAAGTCCGGCTTATTGTGTGGTGAGCCTACGCAGGAGGCTTTTGTTTCAGCAAATACTTAGAACATTGCAAATTACTTAGGAAGGAATGATCTCATCCCACTGACCCAACAGCCAACTTCATCAAAAAGCTTTTTGTTACAAGCTGTGATAACCCAGGAAACCAGATCTATTTTTACTGTTTAGGCATGGAAAAGGAAAAGAAGAAATCATAAGGAAAAAAACAGCTCACATATTGATCGTTTTTAAAAATCACTTAGTCTACAGAATTTTCCCCTTTCTTTGGTGTCTGGCTGCAAGTGAACAAAAAGACTTTTAGAATTGTTTAATGCCAGAAAAAAATCATTATTGTGACATACTTAAAAAGCAAACTTCATATTCTAGTCCAAATATTGAACATACCTTGGTTCAGATTTTTTAAAATATTTTATTTATTTTGTTTGTGGGGTCTTTTTGGGGTTTGAGGGGGTAATTAGATTTATTTATATATTTATTTATTTGAGGTACTGGAGATTGAACCCAGGGCCTCATGCATGCTAAACAAGCACTCCACCACTGAGCTATACCCTCCCCCCTAGATGTGTATGAAAAAATAAGGATTCCTCTCCAGCAACACCTCAACAGTTACTGAGTGCTTATGCTCCGGATACTATTCTAATCACTTAACATATATAAATTCAATTAATATGTTCAACATTTCTAGAGTGTAGGTATATTATTATCTCCATTTAAAATGAGGACACCATGGCTCTTAGAGGTTAAATAATCTGCCTGAGGTTACTCAACTAGTTAAGTGGTAGACCCCCAACTCTTAACTGCTACCCCACACTGCCTCTCCCAGCAAGTTTTATAGCAAGCTCTAGATGGAGTTTAAAAGGTCATCAAATACACTAAAAGTCAGAGGCAATATAAACAATGTCTCCCACCACCTCCACCTACAACTTTCCACCTCAACTCCTGGTCCCAGAAACAGATACAGAGACACCTCCAACACAGGGAGGTAGAGGCTAGTAGGAATGGGAAAATGAGCGGGCTAGTACACAGACAAATAAACATAAGGAGTTCTCTTGCCCAGTGGTATCAGATGTTCCAGATGGGAAATGATTAGCACACACACAAAAAAAAAAAAGAGGGAAAGAGGGAGCTTAGAAAAACAGTATCTTAGTACTACAGCACTAACTCTCCAAAAATCTAGGGAGCATAAGCAATCCAGACACCTAAAAAGCATTCTCTGACTGGGGAAAGAGACATTTTGTCTGGCTCTCCAGGAGCTAAGCAAACAGCTCCAAACTACATTTCCATGTTCTAAATCCATTCTCACCCAGCAGCCTTCCCATTTAGAATAAACCAAGATGGGGGTGGTAGGAGCGACACGCTAATCACTGAAAGTTAGTCTCATTTGAAAAGTTAGTGTCAGTGGAAGGTACAGCTCAGTAGTAGAGGGTAAGCTTAGCATGCACGAGATTTTTTAAGGGTTGCCTGTGACCCACAATTTGAAATTTTCAATTCTGGTGAAAAACAATCTCTTAAGAGAAAGAGGTACACAATTACAAGTTTTCAAACTTTTATATGGCCATCCCTTGGGAAGACGGTTTAAAATAGATTACAGAGTCCTATTCCCAGAATTTGATTCAAGGTAGAAGCCCAAGAATCTGCCTTTCAAAGTACCCCCAAATGGTTCTGATGTAGAAGATACTTATCAGAAATATGCCCATGTAATTTAAGATTTAATCTCAAAAGTCATAGTCTCAACTCTTCTTACACTGAACTACAGGTTAACCAAAGTATGTGCAAGAAGTTCCTGCCTTGCTAATAGATTGGTTTTTAATCTGAAAGCTGGCTGGCTCAACAATCCTTTTATAGACTTCCTCTAAAGCAACTTGGTAAACCACTAAAATCTAACTGTTCCTCTTAACTACAGCTCTTCGCACCAAGAAAACAAAAGAATGATATGAATGGAAGGCATTTTTGTTGCCAAGTCATTTGACTTATAACAGAAAGGGCTTTTGAAAACCAGTCACATTGGCCATATAAGTGGCAAATTTAGTCATCAGTTTGGAACTCCTGAGTACAAGTGGCCTATAGCACAAAAGTGATCACTAAACAGCTCAAAGTCTGACTACAAACTGCTTGAAAGCTACAAGCCTCCACTCCTTGTAATTACAAGCCAAAAAGAAAACTCTTGATTCTTGAAAGTTTTAATTCAACAAAGTCAATATTAAAAATAGCACCAAACACTTGGAATGGACAACACAAAAATGAAATTAAGAAAACAATCCCATTTACATCAGCATCAAAAAGAATACTTACCAATAAATTTAACAAAAGAAGTGTAAAACTTATAGTACTCTGAAAAAATACAAAAAATAAACTCCCAAATTCATGGATAGGAAGACTTAACATTGTTAAGATGGCAAGACTTCCCTACTTCCCCCATAAATTCATCTACAGATGATGATTAGTCCAAAGCAATCACTATCAAAATCCCAGCTGGCTTCTTTGCAGAAACTGAGAAGCTAATTCTAAAATCCACATGGAAATTCAAGGGACCCAGAATAGCCAAAACAGTCCTGAAATAAGAACAACATAGTCGGAGGACCCACAATCCCTCATTTCAACACATACTACAAAGTCACAGGAATCAAGGCAATATTGTACTAGTATAAGCATAGACATAAAGATCTGTGGGACAGAATAGAAAGTTCAAAAATAAATCTTAATATTTATAGTCAACTTTTAAGAAAGGTGTCAATGCCATTCAACACGGAAAGAATAGTCTTTTTGACAAATGGTGTTGGGACAACTGGATATCCACAAGTAAAAAAGTGAAATTGGATCCCCCACTCATGTCATATACAAAAATTAACTCAAAATGGAATGAAGACCTAAATCTAACTGCTAAAACTATAAATCTTTTAGAGGAAAATATAGGAATAAATCTTCATGACCCTGGGTTTGGCAATAGTTTCTTAAATTTAGCACTAAAAGTGCAAGCAAAGGAAAAAGGAAATAAACTGGACTTTATCACAATTTAAAACCTTTCCACTTCAAAGGACATCATCAAGAAAGTGGAAATACAGAATAGGAGAAAATATTTACAAATCATGTAGCTATGATAAGGAACCTGCATCTCTTACAACACTGTAAAAAGACAAAATAACCTAATTTTAAAATGGGCAAATGATCTGAACAGATATTTCTCCAAAGATGACATACAAATAACCAAAAAGCACATTAGCCATCAGGAAAATGAAAGTCAATATCACAATGAGACTACTTCATTCCCACTAGAATGATGATAATCAGAATTACAAATAACAAATATCTGATAATTACAAGGATAGAAATTGGAGGCCTCATATACTGCTAATGGGAATGTAAAACACTGTGGCCATTTTAGAAAACAGTCTGGTAATTCCTCAACAGGTTAAACTCAGAGTTACCATACGACCCAGAAATTCCACTCCTAGGTCTAAACCCAAGAGAAACGAAAATGTATGTCCACACAAAAACTTGAATACAAATGTTCACAGCAGCATTATTCATAACAGCTAAAAAAAACCCAGAAACAATGTAAATGTCCACCTACAGAGGAATGAATAAACAAAATGTGGTATATCTATACAACAGGATATTATGTGTCCATTAAAAGGAATGCGTCAATTTAAAAAAATTTTTTTTTAATTGACGCAACACTGTAAACCGATCATACTTCAATTTAAAAAAAAAAGTACTAAAACAAGCTACAAGACAGATGAACCTTGAAAACATTTTGCTAAGTGAAAGAAGCCAGTCACAAACACTGCATATATTTATCACTCCATTTATATGAAATGTACAGAATAGGCAAATCTAGAGAGATTGAAAGATTAGTGTTTCCCAAGAGCTTGGAGAGCGGGGGGGGGCAGTAAAAAGATTAGGGAGTGATGGCACATGGGGTTTCTTTTGGAAGTGATGAAAATATTCTAAAACTGTGGTAATAGTTACCCATATCTCTGAATATACTAAAAAAAAATTAAATTCGTACACTTTAAATGGGTGAATTGTACAGTATGTGAATAATATCTCAATAAAACTGTTCCCCAAAGAGAGACAGGCAGGCAGGGCACCAGACACATGAAACTAACATCTTCTTTCCTATGAGATTACCCGAATACCAGCTTCAAGGCTATTTCCTTTCTTGTTATTATCAGAAGATAGATATGTTATTTCTTTTATTAGTAAGTTTTTTTTTTAAAGCAAAGCTTTGCTAAAAGAAACATGCTTTGTTGTTAGATGCATATACAAAAACTTCAGGAAAAGGCTAGAGGTAGTCACTAGAAGATGAAGAGAAAAACTATAAACTTTCAACAGTTAAGTATGGGTAGTCTTTGTTTTGCATAGTAGTGCGACACCAGAAAAGTGACAATGCAGGCTGAAACCACGAAAATGATACTAATACTCAAAGGGAAAAGTTACAATTGGTCTGTGATCTTTAAAAATTTTTGTCAAAACATTAAAAGTTGTCATTTTTAATTGTATAAGAATAAGAAAACAAAAAATTATTTACTTAGTGTGCTGTAAAACATTAGAAACACTGAAAATTATAATGTGTAATAATTTCTTTGAAAACACTTATCAAGAGTAGTTGATATGTGGCCCATATGATGTGGAATGGGTATCTCTCCTATGCTTTGGGGTTGTCACATTTCCTAAGTCTGGATCAGTTCCCCACATCTCATCTATCCGCTGTGATTTCAAGTCACAAAGTACCTTGGAGAATTCACTTAATATGAAATTTCTTGCCTGCATCACTTCCTCTGGGACAGCTTCATCTTTCTCACCAAATCATTTTCCTCAGTTAAGATAGGCTCACCTTTCACTGAGTTTCTCCAATTGCATATCCAGAGTCTTATGGATGGTGGCAGAGTCAAAATTCCCACAGTGAGCTTTTCTTCTTTAACTCCATCCACGTTTGATTTGAATCTCACAACACTGGAAGTGAACTTTTTGGTTCTTTGCTGACCAGTTCCCTCTTTCATCTTTGTTGACCGGTTCCCTCTTTCAATTATCCATTTTTGTAAAATGTCACATGGGTTTATCACTGAGAGACAAGGAGGCAACACAACCGCATACTTTGCTGTCTGCACATGAAATGAGCAACAGGTGCAGTGACCAGTCACCAACAGGCTTTGAAAGATCACTGATATTGACACATACCTGCTATTCACATAGTAATCTGCAGACAGAAGAGCTACCAGCCATTTTGTAGTTTATGCAATTACTGGTAGTATATAATGTAAAATCTGAAGAACCACACAAAGCAAAGACTCCCTGCATATCTAATCACAGAATCTCAGCACTTCTAGGAAGCTCCTTCAGGGTAATCTAAGCTAATCACAGAGTATATGTGGACCTTTAATGTAGACAATTGATGACCAACATGTGGTGTACATTACTTCACAGGTAGCTCTTCCACTGCTGAACAGCTCTAATGCTTAGAAAAATAAACCCCTAAATGGTCAAAAGCATAGATTCTAGAATCAGACTTTCTGACTTCCCATTCTGGCTTTTCCTCTGTCAGGCTAGATAAACTTGGGCAAGTTACATAATTGCTCTGTGACTCAGTTTCCTCATCTGTAATATAAAAATGTTATGACCAGCAATCATGGAGTTGTTACAAGAGTTAGATGAGAGATAAATCCGTGGAGAGTGATTATTAATTCTAGCACGTAGTATATGCTCAATAAATGACAGTCTCTATAATTAATCATATTACCATCATGAACTGTATAGTGCTTGATCTTCCTCATCGACCCCTCTGTGCCTTAGTTCAAACCCTCTCCCTTGTCTGAACTCTGCACCAGCCTCTTAACACAGGTGACAGTCTCTCATCCAGCTCTCCACATGGTCATCACAATTATCCTCCCAAACATCCAATCTGACCCTCTTCCCCCTGCCAAACAATTCAGTCTAAAGCCATTAGGAAACGTGGAGCAAAGTCAGAGTCCTTGTTTTGGGGTGGGGAGGGAGCCATGGTGGCCCAGAGCAAGGTGACAAAGATCGAGCAGGGTAAAGCAGGAACTCATACGGTGAGGTGGCCTGGCCCAACTGACTTAACTTAAAAGCAATCAGGAGATAGCTACCATTTTAAAAGATTAAATAACTTTCAAAACTGAGGAAACGTAAATAATTGTCCAAGAGAGAATAATTAAGCTTCAGTTTAAAAAGGAAACTGAACTTATCATAAGCAGACATGACAACACACAACATGTAACCCTGTTTCCTTAGAAATAGGGTGGCGTTTCAATGTTTGTTCATTTTATTATTTTCTCAGGGCCAATTTTCACTACATTCACTTTCAAAATAAAATTCCACTTGGCATGATGGTCTCTCTTGAACTTGTTAACAAAAGGAAACTCCTGGTGAAGCCTAATCATCAGCTACATAAGTATTAGGTATTTTTTAAAATGCTGGGTCTTGAACAACACGTCCCTGGTTTTCCTGTCTCTTAAGAGCAGAGAGAGAAAAGAAAATACAAAAGTTAAAAAAGAAAAGGATGAAGGAGAAAAGAAAAAGACAAGAACAAAGAAGAAGGGAGACAATAATAACTCTGAAACTAAAACAGGCCTTTGAGCTACTCCCCCAGCTGTAAACAGCTCATGATGCGCTGGTACTCTCCCGTTACACCAGCACACAAACGCCACAGGGTAATGGACCAAGCAGTCACCTCCTCGGACTACAATCTCACACACCTGCTTTGAATGCTGTTCCTCGTAACAACACCTAGTTCAAGTAGTACCATATACTTTGCAATATCTAATATTTAAGAACCAAGTAAAGGCCTGAAAGGAATTAACCAGGCAAAGCTGCATGGCCCTGTAAGAATTCACACTTTATCAACAGAGATCCAAGATCCGAATCTACCCATTAGCTGTGCAAACTTGGGCATTATCCTCTTTGATATCTGTCATCCCCAACTATACAGATAAGGAAAATGTCTACACATAAATATTATAAGGACTGAATGAAACAGTATATGAAATAGCCAGTACAAGCCTGCCTCGGACCAGCCAAAAGTATGTCATAAAACCTCTGCATGAAAAAAAACCCTCAAAACTTATATTAAACTCAATTCTAATATCTAGCTTCCTAAGCCACAGCAGTTTAGAAGAAAACAATTAGAAAAGAGAATCAAAGGCTTTTTTTTTTTTTGCCTCACTGTACAGAGGCAGAAATAGTATAAAGCAAGCACTCAAAATTATAGCCATGTGAGGAGCCAAGGAGTAAAACCTACACAATTCACCAAGCGTGAAGGATATGATTCTATAATACAATCCATCATATTTGCTGTAGGAAATGATGACTAACAAGTCACTGGAAAAAAAATGTATATTTGGGATTTAAAGATCACTTCCTATATACGAATTCCTTTCATGCAAAATTCAAATATACATAGATTACATTTTACTCACTAAAATAGATTCAACTTAAGCATAAGCAATAAGTCATTTCTACTGGGATACTTAAAAATAAGAAACCGGACAATTGGAGAAAGAAGAGACACAAGTGGACAACACAGCAGAAGTCCCATTTCTACTGCACTCTTAGAAGAGATGGAGCCAGCTAGCTGTGGAACTGCACTTCCACAGGAACAAGAGGTGAATAAATAGAGTTAACAATGCAAGCTCAGTATCATTACCTTCTTGTAAAAAAGAAATTAGTATGGGTCATAAGTCTTATGTAATATATTAAGTGGGGAAAGTTGAGATACGATCCCAGAGTACATTTGGATTCACTCAGTAATGGGTTTAATTTATGCTTCATCCGTCTCAAGAATCCAAGTTACTTTGTACCTCCCTATCGATGTCATTCAGGAAAGAAGACAGTGGTTAAGAAACAACAAATTTTAAATGTAGTTTAATATAATTAAATGTAAGACCATAGAGAAAAAAACCTCAGTGTGCACACATGCAATAAAACACTGAAATTTTAAATGCAAGTAGAGAAATTATAAAACTTCACTGAAAGTAAAAAATTCTGAATTTAAGGTATGTGAAGTCATTTTACTAAGAGCTGTTTGTTCTTTTTTTTTTTAAGGAACTATAAAAAATAAAGGCACATCTATTAAAATAGCTAAAATAAAAAACAGTGACGATCAAATGCCAGTGAGGATGCAGAAACACTGTATCTCTCCTACATTGCTGGTGGGAATGTAAATGGTACAGCCAATCCAGAAAATATTTTGATAGTTTCTTTAAAAAATTAAACGTACACTTACCACACAACCCAGCAATCACTCAGGTATTTATCCCAAAGAAAAGAAAACATGTTCATTCAAAAACTTATACACAAATGTTCATCGCAGTTTTATTCATAACAAAATATGAACCAACCCAAATAGCCTTCCACAGTGTAAAGCTAAACACTGGATATCCATACCATGTAATATTACTTAGCTATAAAAAGGAAGAAATTATTAATACAAACAATGGGCCACAGACAGGGCACTATGCTTGGTGAAAAAAAGATAATCTCAAAAGATCACATACTGTATGATTCAAACTTTATGTCACTGTCAAAATAACAAAATTATAAAGACAGAGAACAAATTACTGGTTGCCAGAGGGCAGAGACAGGTCAGGGGAAGGGGTTTACAAAAACTGCGTACGCACATGCACACACGGGCACACACACATGCGAATGAATGCAAGTTAAAAAAAAAAAAGTGAAAACTGAATAAGGCCTGCGTTGTAGTTAACAATAATGCATCAATGCCAATTTCCTGGTTTTGATACTATACTACATCTATTTAAGATGTCACTATTGGGGAAGCTGGGTGAAGGGTACATACGACTCTATACTATTTTAAACTTATGAGTCCAAAATATTTCCAAATGAAAAGTTAAAAAATAAGGGCTTCTGTAGATTCACTTCTTCATGAGTTCATTTCCAAGTTCCACTGAGAAGCATTATATAACGGTTAAAAGTGTTTACGTTTCGGTGATCTCTACACCTCAGTTTCCTCAACTATGTAAAGAGGGTAATTGCTAAAGTCGTACTAAATTTCTCAAATGCAAACTCCTATGAAGAACGCCCTCAGGAACTTACTACGCTCGTGTGCGTGTGGAGGAAATACTTTATTATTAAAGTTCAAAAGCCTAGAAATCAAAGTACAATATTGAAAAATATGATTTTGCAAATATTTTTAAAATCTCATTTAAAAAATAACATAAGTCAAAAGGCAAACAACAAACAAGGGGAAAATATGTGCAATACAAATAATACACAAAGGGCTAATTTTTATAATATACTCAGAGCTCTCACAAGTAAGTAAGAAAAATATCAACAAGCCCAGGAAAAAATGAGCCCAGGATACAAACACAGAAATTCAAATGATTAATAAATTTATGAAAAAATATTCAGCATCTCTCTTGTTACAAAAAATACAGATTAAACAACAAGACACTGTTTTTCACTTGTCAGAAAGCTTTGGTCTTCATTTAATACTCCTGTACAGCTTTAGTTTCTTTGTATTGTTTGTCTAGTCATAAAGATTTTTAAAAAACACTCAGCAAGTGTCACATTCTAGAAAATGTTTTGCAAATTTAGAAAACTTCGTATTTGGGAAGACTTCAAAATATGGGTTTAACTGAAAAATTCACTTAAATAAATCACTGTACTACTTTTCCTACAAGAAAATAAACTGTTACAGTAGCCACAAATTACATGTCTGATTTTTCTCAACAGTATTTATTACACATTTAAAAGAAGGGATGATAACTTCTACATTTCTTTAATCCCCCATATCACCACACACAACACAGAGGAAAAACTGACAAACACAGAGAAGGAGAAAAGAATGGAGACATGAGTGGAGGGAAGACAAACAGATTTGGATTCACTTTTGGTCTAATTTAAACAGCACCACCTCTGACAAGTACAAAATTTCAAAATACACTCACATATCCTCTGTCAATGAGCCATACCACAGCCAGTCTCCAACTTCATTTATAGGGCTGGTGGTTTTTTAAATGATTTTCATTAAAATAATTTATCTGAAATAAACTATAAAATCAGACCCCCATTGCATATTCTTTTGTGTGACCACTGACTGGGGTGGAGTAGAGGGAACACAGTAACACAGCCACGTGGAGTCTACCAATCTAGACATTCATTATGAAATGACCAAAAACTACCACCACATATCTTTTCATTCAACAAATATGTACCAAATCAGACTCTGGGCTAGGACCCACTGCTCTCAGTGAGCATATATTATGTTACACTAAACTAGACTGTAGCTCTTAGGTTCCTAAAGTTCCTTTTTCTGTTAATCTGTGTATCCTCAATGAACTCAAAGATTTGATATAAATTATACATGTAGCATAGAAAATAATACCCTACTGCCAATGCGCAGGCTAAAAAATTCAGTCTTGCAATTGTTCAATCTAATTCTCTTCTAGACCAGAGTTTCTCAACCCCTGTACTATTAACATTTTTAAATAAGTATTTGTAGTAGGGGTTACCCTGTGTATTTTAAGATCCATTTAGCAGTAACCCTGGCCTCTACCCACTAAATACGAAAAGCACTCTCCCAGTGGTAACAATGAAAAAACGTCTCCAGACATTGTCAGTTGTCCCCTAGGGGGCAAAAATCACATCTCAGCCCCCATCCCCACTGAGAACCATTATTTTATAAAATCTTCTGAGAAACTTTAAAATTCAGATTCTGCCACTTCACACCCACCAAGATGTATATAATCAAAAGACAGATAAGTGTTTATGAGAATGTAGAGAAACATGAACCCTCATATACTGCTAAAGGGACCCAAAAATGGTACGAACTCTTTGGAAAACAATATGGCAGTTCCCCAAAAGGTTACACCTAGAGTTACTATCTGACCAACCAATTCCACCACTAAGCATATATCCAAGAAAAATGAAAACAAATGTCCATACAAAAACATGTACTCAAACGTTCATAGTATTGTTCATTGTAGCCAAAAAGTACAAACAACCCAACTGTCCATCAACTTATGAACAGACACAAAATGCGGTACAGTCACATAATATTGTATGTCCATAAAAAGGAATGAAGCATTGATACATGTTATAACCTGGATGAACTGTGAAAACATGCCAAATGAAAAAGGCCAGTCACAAAAGACCATATGTTACATGATTTCATTTATATGAAATGTCCAGAATAGACAAAGCTAGAGATAGAAAGCAGATGCTTAGCACGCATGAGGTCCTGGGTTCAATTCCCAGTATCTCCTCCAAGAATAAACAAATAAGCTAAATAAACCTAATTACTCCCCACCCCCCCAAAAAAGAAAGTAAATTAGTGGTTGCCTAGGGTGGAGGACTGGAGGAGAGGGGTGTAGACAGGAATTACGGGGGCAACAGCTAAGGGGACAGGGTTTTGGGGGGGGTCTAACAAAAATATTCCAAAATTATTGTGGTGATGGATGCACAACTCTGTGAAAATACTAAAAACCCCCAAAATGTACACTTTCAATGGGTGAATTGGTAAGGTACATGAATCATATCTCAATAAAGTTATTTTTAAAATTGAGATTCTAGACTCTACCTCAGATCTAATGAATGAGAATAAAAGGCAGAAAGCCAAAACTATTTTAAAAGACTCTCCAGGCAATCCCAAAGAAGCTGGTCTGTCTGGGACACCGGGTTCACTGCAGATAGTGATGAACATTCCAAACCACAAGCTGCAGGGACTAGCAGAGGAAACAGAGTTTGCTGAGCACTCCTCAACGGTTAGCAGCTTGTTAACAGAACATGAAAACTGTAACTTGATTTTTTTTCCCTTTTTCTAAATTAAAATTTTTTTTCATAGCATTACTTACCACTTTCAGAAAGGAAAAAAGTAAATAACTATGACTAAGTTTTTAAAATATGATCAGTAACACTTCAATTTCATGTCTAACTACTGACTCCACGTTAAGTTGAAAGGATAGCTTCCTAAGCAAATTATGACATATGCACCTTCATTTTTCAAGAAATAGAAACTAAAATTACTCCAGATATTATATACTTCTATATCTGTGCTCAGTTGTAAAGTGGTTTTAAACTCACCAGTTTCGATTTGATACACAGTACAGCTATTCACATTATACAAGAAAAAGATTATATGAAGTAGAAAAAAATGAAATTGAGTACTAATTTTTAATTAGACCTACTACGTGAGTCTGAATAGCTAATACTAAAAATCACAGTCTGTGAAATTTATACTTTCCAATAAATCTGAACATCTGGAAGTATACTGCACAGCGATTAGAAAAAGCTGCACTATGGAAAAAGATTTAAGTCATTCTGGCTTATGTTTTGCAAATTCCAGCAGAAAACTAATGCTAGGGTTCGCTGAAACAAACACTGCTGGTATCTCCTATTTCCTCCAAGAAAAAACAAGAAAGCCATTATTATCTCTGATTTTCTTCTAGAAAGTATAATGATCCCTTTTACGATATGATGGAAAATATGAACAAGAATTTTAACCAAAATAGCATTTGTAAAGATGTGCATACTTTTAAACTTTAAAATCTAAATACCTACCCAAACACACAGAGTTTCTGAAACTAAATGCTAAATCTGGTTTACTTCAGACTCCCTTTAGTAAAAAGGCAATATCTAAACACTGAGATTCATGTGAAACAGTACATCCTTTATTTATATGGAAACTCTCTTTCAGGCACTTAACCCAGTGGAGTAACACATACCGTTCATCTCCTGGATGTACACATTACAGCTTAATTGATACCACAAAAAAATGGTATTATACGTAAATATTTATTGACAAGGCATGATGCTTATAATAGTTAAATGGAAAGTTCTTAAACAGTATAAACAGTTCTTATTTTAGCAAGAAAAATATGTATAGGTTCACAGAAAACAGCTAAAAGAATATGTCAAAGTGCTGCTATTCTTTCACACTTTTGTATTTTCTAAATTTTCTACATTAAATATATATTCTCACGAGTAGAAAAATAAATGTCATTTAAAAAACAATGTAAAAACTCTTCTGCTTCTAGGAAAATAGAGAAGATCTACTTTTCTCTATATTCCCCACTAGGTATAACTAAAAACCCTGGACATTATATGCATATAAAACAAGCAGAAGACTCTGAAACATGGAGAGAAGGCAGAAGGGCAAGGGACCTGAGGAACGGAGGAACAATAAAGTGACAAGTTCCCTGGGTTTTCTTTTTGCATTATACATCTCACTCTTGGAACTGACGAGGCTGGCAACTCAGAAACACCTAAGAGTGCAGACAAGAAAAGCAAGTCTGCTCACTGCAGCCAAAGGACCAGGGAAGGGGCAGCTTAGCAAGACAGAAAACTTTTAGATAATCATTTTATTCCAGTCAAACACCACAGAAAACACAGTGGACCCAATACCACCTATACAGCAAAGGTCCAGTGGGGAGCCTTCCAACCTCTCCAGGCTGGAATGAGGCATCCAAACCGTCTCTCCAGGGAGGAGTCAGGACTTTCACCCTTGCAGTTGGGTAAAGGGAAACCACAGTATCACTGAAGATCACTTCTGGTGCCTGGACTGCCACCATATTATATCAATACAAATAGCATTTCTTTAAAAACTGAACAGGCAACTACCATATGATCCAGCAATTGCACTCCCAGGAAAACTGCCAAACTGTTTTCCAGAGTGGCTGTACCATGTACTGTTAACTGTTTCAATGTCAATACCCTGGTTGTTATATTGTTTTGCAAAATATTACCACAGCAGGAAACTGGGTAAAGGGTACAAGAGATCTCTCTGTTTTGTTTTCTTACAATTGCATATGAATGTACAATTACCTCCAAGTTAAAAGCTTAATTTAAAGAAAATAATTTAAAAATTATGTAAAAAACTGGCAAATATATTAAATATTTGGACTTCTTAAGGCAGGACTTATTTATCTGTATATCCTTGGTATCTAGGCTGAAACCGAGAACCATCAGACACTCAAGAAACATGTATTGAGTTTAGTTGAAAAATATAATCAGCACTTCAAAAATAAGATGCTATCAAACCTAACAGTTTCATTTTCATTGGCTTTAAACAAAACCATCTTAACACAAATGCAAAAAAAAAAAAAAGCTGTTTTCAAGAAAATAAAGTATCTTGGAATTTTTTCCACAAGAACAGTGACTCACTCGTAGATTACAATGAGCTAGAAAGTATCTTGTATGAAAGTACCATGTATGAAAATTTTAAATTAGCATATAGCAGAGATTCTTTAGGGACCAAGAAGCACACATAAATACTATGTATACCCACTTACTTCCAAATGGTTTTTAAGTCAAAAATCTTATTCAACTTGCCTAACTTTCTGTCAGTATGTCTGAATTTAACTGGATCTTGAGATGTACCTTCAATAGGAGGTCCTCACTGTCATAATTGGTGACCATCTCCACCGTCTATGAACCCAGTCCCTTCTACCTGACAAGGTTGTGTTCAATAATAAGACAGTCTCTTATTTTACCAGAAAGACCCAAGCAATTCATTAATTAAAGGGAAAAAATCATACAGGAACTTGTGCTGACATTTCATTTAAAATCAGTAAAACAACTGTCTTTTCTGACATAAGTTCCCCTGCATGGATGTCTGATCTGAAAATCTAGGTGTAGTATAAGCAGCCTTCATGAATAATGAAACTGAAAGTGGAGTTAACAGCCAGTTTACAGAATTCATGACTGAATACTTCAAGTGGAAGTACAGAGTTAACAGCCAAAACTATATAAACTAAGTTGATGGTTAAAAAAAAAAAAAAAAAAAAAAAAAAGCAAAAAAAAAACCCCACCTAGGATATTAACATTAGAATAATGATAAACAATGCTTACTTTGACTCTTTATGGTCCATTAAGTCTATGGACATATGAAGTCTTAGTTATTTTATAATTAAACTACTTGAACATCTCTTTCAGACCTCTGGGCTTTAAAATCCCAATATATAGCTCCAAGAATTGTCAGTTTGCTGCAGCAGCAAACAATACATAGTCCCATCACCAAAAGGTACCTGGACCACATCCCAACTAGTACAAACTCACTCACTCATACATTACTGATACATTTCTTTTGGACCATTATAGAACACAAGGCAACTTACGCTGACAAAAACTGCTACAGAATAAAGTCCTAGAGAACCTATCAAAACTAAGGAAGATTAAAAGAGTAACGGATAAGAAAAATGGACCACAGAACTAAACGTAAAATACAAAACTATAAAAGTCTTAAAACATAACATTGAAGAAAAGGAAGGTGACCTTGAGTTTGGTGCTGACTTCTCTGCATGATACACGAAAGAAAAATTGTAATTTGGACTTTATTAAAATTAAAACTTCTGATTTGTAAAATGTACTGTTAAGAGAATTAAAAGACAAGCCACCAACTGGGAGAAAATATTTGCAAAACACATAACTGATAAAGGACTAGTATTCAAATACACAAAGAACTCTCAAAACTCAACAATAAGAAATGAACAAATGCATTTTTAAATGGGCAAAAGATCCGAACAGACACCTCACCGAAGAAGAGACATAATGGCAAGTAAGAGTGAAAAAAGATAGTCAACATCATGTCACTAGGGCACTGCAAATTAAAACGGCAATGAGACAGCACCATATACTTACTAGAAAGGTCAAAATCCAAAACACTGATAACATCAAATGCTGACAAGGACTAGAGCAACAAGAACTTTCATTCATTGCTAATGGGAATACTAAATGGTACAGCCACTTCGGAAGACAGTTGGGCAGCTTCGTATAAAACAAAAAAATACCCTTACCATCCAATCAAGCAGTCATGCTCTTTGATAGTTATCCAAATGAGTTGAAAACTTACGTCCATGAAGAATCTTGCACATTAATGGTTATAGCAGCTTTATTCATAACTGTCAAAACTTTGAAGCCACAATCTTTTTTAATTGAATTATAGTTGGTTTACAATGTTATGTTAATTTCTGGTGTACAGCATAGTATTTCACTTATACATATACATTCCTTTTCATATTCTTTTTCATTATAGGTTATTACAAAATATTGCACACAGATCCCTGTGCTATACTGTAGGACCTTGTTGTTTATCCAAGATATTCTTAAATAGGTGAATTTGGTTCCTCAGAATCAGAATCTCTATTATAACAAGACTCTATACACACACTAAAATCTGAGAAGCCCTCATCAGATCTTCATTTCATGGGCCACACAGGGCAAGGAGGACAGAAACCAGCCTTCCAGGGTTAAGTCTTATAATGATACACTTCATTTTACCTCTCTCAAGATGAAGCAGATTTAAACCAAAACCCAATTTCCCACAACCCCAGGGGATGATACAGAAGCCTTCCTTTTAGTGGCAAAAGAACTAAAAAGTCCTGGGAAATTATGGCCACAGAATGCCCCTCATTTGCACTGGCACCCAAGGTTCTCATAATCAGGGTAAGCCAAGAACCCTCAAACTATAAACATAGTTTTAGGTAATCAACTACTAGTAATGCCATAGAATACTTCACAGAAATGAAAGCCAAGGTTAACTTCTCAATAGCTACAGTGTAAGCCAAAAATTCAATATGATAAAATAAAATATAAGCAAACGTACAATTCTATACCCAGAAAAACGGCTTTTTAAGTATGAGAGCAAAATATACATATGCATATATAGAAGGTTTTTCTGGGTACAGGGTCTTTGTTGTTAGATTCTCAAAGGAATCTGTACTCAATAATATTAAGAACCACTTACTCACAGAGTGGTACTCACCACCTTCTCAGTACCACCACCGAGGCTCTGCTTTAACAGTAGTAGTCACAGGAAATTGTCTTCCTAAAGAAGTTCCAATTCACTTTTTTCCTTAATTTTTACTTGACACTTCTGTTCTGTCAAAGCAACAAAATATGAAATCTAACCCCTCTTCCACTTGCCGTTATCTTGATATATTTGAAAATAGTTACCTAACCCCATCTATTTCTTCTCCAAAGGAAACATCTCTAAATCCTTAAAAAGTATCTCAAATCATTTGATGTCTACTTTCATCACTAGCCAGACTGTTTTCTTCTAGATAGGCTCTAGATTATCCATGACTTTGAAAATGTGATTCTTAAAACTGAACACAATACTTAAGATATGAAGTATTATGTTCCTCTCTAAAGGTTGTTAGATTTTTCATCCTAAGAATCTATAATCTTGATGCCTCTGTTTGCCTGAATAATACTATCTCCTCATTACCATCTCAAGGTCAAGAAAGAAGCATCTGAAGAAATGTTTTAAAGAATAGTATGATATCACTTACATGTGAAATCTAAAAAATACAACAAACTAGTATATATAACAAAAAAAAGAAGTAGACTCACAGGTATAGGGAACAAATTAGTGGTGACCAGTGGGGAGAGGGAAAGGGGGAAGGGCAACATAGGGGATTAAGAGGTACTAACCATTACGTATAAAATAAGCTACAATAATATATTGTACAACACAGGGAATATAGCCAATACTTTATAATAACTATAAATGGAGTACTATACTGTATACTTGCAACTTACAACATTGTACATCAACTATAATTCAATAAAAAAGAATAGTATTTAGCTCTACTAATTAAAAATTAATGAAAAGGTTATAAGTCAATTCAACAAAGCACCCTTGAACTACTTAAGACATTCATTTGAAGCCACTGATTCATTCAGATTACTGCACAATTTATATAGCATTCAGTCTATATCATGACACTACGATTAATGTAGTCAGTCATTTCTTCATTTCACAACTTACTTTAAAAAATCACCTGCAGCATCTATCACAGTGCTACGCACAAAGAAGATACGTAAATGTCCGTGGTATTAAACTGAACATAGTAATACTAGAGATTAAAGTTCGAATCCTCAAAAAAAAAAGTTTAAGTCCTGAATCAGCTACAAATGTGGTATGTGACCTCAAGGAAGATAATTGTTCTATGTCTCAAAGTGGTTTCGTGAGTCCATGAACTTCATGTTTCATAGCCAATTTACCACATAACAGGTACAATGAAACTTAGAGGCAATGCAATTTCCAGTGAAAGCACCAAACACCACCAATTTCACACCTACCAAGATTACACTTCGATTTGGATCACTAGGCAAGTTTACTAGCATTTTAAAGGGTACCTTTCCCATTCACAAATCTCTTAATTCTCACAACAACCCTGTGAGGTAGGTATTTTCAGCACTCTGTAACATTTGTAAATAAAGAAACAGATTCACTAATTTGCCCCAGACTTCATAGCTATTATGTGATAGGGCTGGGACCTGAACTCTGGTCTTTTGACACCTGGCCCAATGTTAATACTGCTATACTACAGCTGGTAATTGCACTGGCACTGCTAACTGCGGTGTGTTAATTTTGGCAAATATACTTTAGACTTTTAGACCAACTCATTGAAAGCCATCCCTATTCCTGACTGATGAACTGGCTGGTTCACCCCTGAGGCATTTCAGCAAGCCTCTGCTATAATAAGCATATAAAATTGTTCAGAATATTCTTCAAACATTTCTTTTGCCCCTATTATTAATGTTACCCTCATTTTAGTTTGCTAAAGAACAGTTGCCTGGGTAGCCTGCTGGCATTCACTTTAAATTATACCCTACTCAAGAGAATCATGCTAAAATGGACAGTAACTGAGTACAAGGCACTGGCTATAATCAGAGAAACTCATTCTTGGCAATTCAATCTTACCTTTGATTATTAGGAATATGACTATGCAATACTTTTTTGTCACTGTTTAGAAAAACCAGATGTGATTTAAAGTGAGATTTTCCCATTTTTAATCTATTAAATTAGCAACTTTTTAATGGACAATTTTTGTGATAATGTATCTTCTTAATAATTCTCACTGCTAGCAAGGGTATGATGAGATGGGCTTTGATAAGATGTATAATCTACCTGCAATTTTCCAACACCTATCAAAAGCCTTTAATTTACACACTTCTGACCCAATAGTTAAATATATTATTTAAGAATCTACCATGGCTGGGGGGAGGGTACAGCTCAGTGGCAGAGTGAATGCCTAGCATGCATGAGGTCCTGGGTTCAATCTCCATTAAAAAATTAAATAAACCTAATTACCTATCCCCTCCCTCAAAAAATAAAAATTAACGAATGTATCATAATGTGAAGAAATTGGAACCTTCATGTATTACTGGTGTCATTACAGTGTCATTTTTGTAAACACTTTTAGTCTGATAGTTACTCAGGAAGTTAAAAACTGAATTACCATATGACCCATATACTCTTAACCAAAAGATATGAAAACACATATCCACAACTTGTATATGAACATTCTTATCAGTATTATTCACAACAGCTAAATAGAAACAACTTGAACGTCCATTAACTTATGAACGGATAAACAAAATGTAATATATGCACACAAAGGAATATTATGTACCCATAAAAAGGAATGGAGTGCTGACACATGCTACAACTTGAATGAACCTTGAAAACATTATGCTAAATGAAAGACATCAGTCACAAAAAGCCACCTACTGAATAATCCCATTTATGTGAAACTGCCAAAAAAAGACAAAGCCATAGAAACAGAAAGTAGATTAGTGGTTGCCAAAGGATAGAGGGAAGAAGGCAGGAAAAGATTGCTAATGGGTACCAAGTTTCTTTTGGAGTGATGAAACATTCAAAAATCTGATAGCAGTGATGATGGAACAACTTTGGAAATATACTAAACACCACTGAAAGGGTGAATTTTGTGGTATATTTATTATACTTCAATGAATCTGTTATAAAAAAGGAATGTATCTTCATAAAAATATGAAATATAAAGGGCCTATGAATAAAAATAATAGCCAAAACCAAAATCCCTATACATAGTAGCAAGGGAAAACTAAGTAAATCAAAACCTTTCCATATGATGCAACATTATGTGGCCATTAAAGCTTACCTTTAAAATAGCTTTTAATAACATAGAAAATTCTTAAATTTTTAAAAAGCAATAGAGAAAATTATTTATTGGCAGAATAATCTAAGTTACCATAGTTACCCTGATTGCTGATGGTGCTGAATTTTCTAAAACAAATATAGAAATTTTCAGAGATGCCAGAATTTACACATATTATTCACCAACCTATCAGGTTAAGAGTCCATTTTTTAAGAAATCATTTTAATTATTATCTGATTAAAGGGAACTGTGAATTCTCTAATTCTTTCCCTTTCTGAAGAATAAGATATTTTTTAAAAGCATTTCTTCATGTCTGGTAATGAAAGGCAAACAAAACAATAACAAAAGAACAGATGAGATCCTGCTCTTTTGTCTCCCCTGTCTCTATGGTTTAGTAAACAAGAAGGAAAAGAAAATGAGCACCTAGGAAAAAATGTGCACACAGAATTAACAATCAACACAGCCAATCACATTATCGTAAGTACTCCCAGGTTCATAAAAGAATTACTTTGTGACTGGACAGAACACATTTCCCTAGAGAAATAATACGTAAAATCACATTAAAGTTACTTTTCTAACACACAGAAGTTTATGATCCAAAGTATTCTGAGTTCCAGAAACTAAGGCTAATTAGGGGCAAATGGTATAGAAAAGCAGAGATAGAAATGAGAATTAACTTTCCTGGACCTCAGGAAACATTCTATAAAGTAAAAATAGTCTTACAATACTCCACTTCCCTTCTGTGCCATTTTCTGTGGCACTGTACTAAAGTCCACTACAATGGCATCTTTACCTCAGGGTTAATGAAATAAACATTTGGCAGTAGGGAAAGAAAAATGAAATACAAGATACAGTCTCTGACTTCAAGAGGATCTCAGTCCATACAAATGGCCAATAGGCACATGAAAAATGCTCAATATCACTAATTATTAGAGATATACAACTCAAAACTACAATGAGGTATCACCTCACACCAGTCAGAATGGCCATCATTCAAAAGTCCACAAACGATAAATGCTGGAGAGGGTGTGAAGAAAAGGAAACCTTCTTACACTGTTGGTGGGAATGTAGTTTGGTCCAGCCGTTATGGAAAACAGTATGGAGATTCCTCAAAAGACTAAAAATAGACTTACCATACGATCCAGCAATCCTACTCCTGGGCATATATCCAGAGGGAAATCTAATTCGAAAAGATACATGCACCTCAATGTTCATAGCAGCACTATTTATAATAGCCAAGAAACAGGAACAACCTAAATGTCCCCAACAGATGACTGGATAAAGAAGTTGTGGTATATATATGTATATATATATGCAATGGAATAATACTCATCCATAAAAAAGAAAAAACAATGCCATTTGCTGCAACATGGATGGACCCGGAGATCGTCATTCTAAGTGAAGTAAGCCAGAAAGAGGAAGAAAAATACCATGTTATTACTTACATGTGGAATGTAAAAAAAACCCCCAAAAACACAAGCTTATTTACAAAACAGAAAGACTCAGAAACAGAAAACAAACTTAAAGTTACAGGGGGAAGAGGGTAGGAAGGGATAAATTAGGAGTTTGAGATTTGCAGATACTACTATATATAAAATACATAAACAACAAGTTTCTATTGTATAACACAGGGAACTACATTCAATATCTTGTAGCCTATAATGAAAAAGCATAT
The DNA here is from genome assembly GCF_048564905.1 of Vicugna pacos. Classification (NCBI taxonomy): domain Eukaryota; kingdom Metazoa; phylum Chordata; class Mammalia; order Artiodactyla; family Camelidae; genus Vicugna; species Vicugna pacos. The sequence goes on from NC_133003.1 coordinate 20,742,460, forward strand.
GAAAACGAATATATGTATGTATATGTATAACTGAAACATGCTGTACACCAGAAATTGACATTATAAAATGATTATACTTCAATTTTTAAAAAAAGGAGGATCTCTGTCCAATGAAAAGGCATTTATAATTTTTTAAATGTGGAGATCTGAAGGAATCTACACATACACACAAAAGTATTAGCACTAATAAATAAGTTCAGCAAGGTTGCAGAACACCTGATCAATACACAAAAATTTCTATGCACTATCAAAAACCCAAAAATAACATTAAGAAAAAAATTCCATTTACAACAGCATCAAAAAAATAAAATAAAATAAAATGCTCAGGGAATAAATTAAACCAAAGAACTACAAAACTTGTACACTGGAAACAACCAAGCATTGCTGAAAGAAATTAAATAATAAATAAATAAATGGAAACACATTCCATGTCCATGGATTAGGAGACTTAATACTGTTAAAATGGCAATAGTCTCCAAATTGATTTAGAGATTCAGTGCAGTCCCTATCAAAATTCCAACTGCCTTTTCTGCAGAACCTGACAAACTGAATCTGAAATTCATAAGGAAATACATGGGATCCAGAATAGCCAAAACAATGTTGAAGGACTCACACATCTCAATTTCAAAACATACTACAAAGCTACAGTAATCAAGACAGCATGGTACTGGCTTATAAGGACAGACATGTAGGTCAATGGAATAGAATTGAGAATCCAGAGGTAAACCAACACATCTAAGGTCAACAGATTATTAACCTGAGTGTCAAGACAATTCAATGAACGAGGAAGTCTTTTCAAGAACAACTGGATATCCACGTGCAAAAAATAGAAAATAAAAAAAAAGACAATGTGGACCCTCTACTTCATATCATATATAAAAATTAACTTAAAATAGATCAAAAACCTAAATGAGACAGCTACAACTATAAAACTCTTAAGAGAAACACAAGTAGAATCTTTGTGATCCTGGAGTAAGCAACAGTTTTTTAGATGTGACACCTAAAGCATAAGCAACCAAGGAAAAAAAGTATAAAGTGTACTTCATCAAAATTAGAAACTTCTGTGCTTCAAAGGATACTACTGAGAAAGTGAATACACAAGACAACCTACAAAATGGAGAAAATAAACACAAATCATATATCTTAAAGAGATTTGTATCTAGACTATATAAAGAACTCTTACAATTCAACAATTAAAAAAATCTAATTAAAAATGGGCAAAGGATTTGAATACACATTTCTCCAAAGAAGATATACAAATGGCCAATAAGCACAATAGTCACCATGAAATCACAATCACAATGAGATATCACTTCACACCCACTAGAATGGAATCAAAAAAACATATAATACCAAGTGTTTGCGAGGTCATGTAAAAATTGGAACCCTCATATACTGCTGGTGGGAACAAAATGGTGTGAGCACTTTGGAAAACAGACTGGCAGTTCCTCACAAGTGTAAAGAGAATTACCATGGGACCCAGTAACTCCACTCTTAGCTTTATACCCAAGAGAAATAAAATAAAAACTTACGTCCACCCAAAAACGTGTATACAAATAAAAAAACAAATGAACATAGTAGCATATTCATAGTAGCTAAAAATGGAAACAACCCACTGAGGAAAGAATAAACAAAATGTGGTATATCTACACAATGCAGTATTCAGCCATAAAAAGGAATGAAGTACTCATACATGGTACAACATGGATGAACCTTGAAAACAAAATGCTAAGTGAAAAAAAAAAAGCCAGATACAAAAAAGCATATAGCATATTCCATTTATATGATATATTCAGAACAGACAAATTCATAGGCAGAGAATAGATTAGTGGGTGCCATAGGGTGGGCGAGGTCTGGGGAATTGGAAGTGACTGTTAATAGGTTTGGGATATCTTTTGGGGATGACGAAAATGCTCTCAAATTAGATAGTGGTGATGGTTGCACAACACTGTGAATATATCAAAAACCACAATGACTTGTATGCTTTAAAATGGTGAGTTTTATGGAAAGTGAATTATATCTTAATTTTTTTTGAACTACAGAATAACATACACCCAAGGATTGGTGAAAACACCAAAGAGAAGTACTTAACACAGACTAGGGTAGGAAGAGGTCAGAAGGGCCATCTAAAGGTGACCCTTAAGCTCATACTAAGGAGGAAAGTTTTCAAGTCTTTAAGTCTGCCTTATCACCCACCCTCTCCCCTCCCCAATCCTCCTTAAGCTCAGAAATCTGTCCTCCAAAGAAACCTGCCAGAACATTTATTTCCCAATACAAATTATTTCCATAAAAATACATTCTACCTAGAAGAAAATGACTAAGAGTCCTCTTGAATCCTCTTGTGTATTTCTATTCCTAAAAGAGAAAATGGGTCATAACCCAAATGAGTATGAAATGAAAATTTCAGACACTTTGACAAAAATAAAGCTCAAAGAAAGGAGTCACTACAGGAAGCAACCTTTTGATTAAGGGTCTCTATCCTCCACTCCCACTCACTACCTATCCCCAGCCTCCCCTAAATTTTTCAATTTTTCCTTATTTAGAATATACTATCATCTCCTCTATAAGCTTTAAGTTTTTCCATAGCAGTCTCAACATGGGAAAGAGGGGAAGAGTAGACAGACACTTTAACTATTTTACATGTCAGAACCTATACTTTGTCATAATAAAAAACAATCTTATAACCTAACTTCAATCAATAATCAATAACTATCATTAGAAAAAACCAGCTGTGCCTTTCAGCGTGGTAAGATGTAAAACATTTTAATTACAAGTGTACACACAAACTACATAAGAAAATCAGAACCAAGATCTCTTTTGGAAATACTTAAGTAATAAAGTCAGAAGTTAGGAGCAAATACACAAAGTATGAAGTTTTGCCTCTACAGATTCCTAGGATCTGACCTTGGCATCTAGGTGAGTATTTCTCAATCTACTCAAGTAAAAAAACACACAAAAAAATAAAAATCATAGACATAGGAAAGAAACAAAGGCAAAGGATAATAGAATCAGGATTCAAACAGTATCCTTTGGAACAATGGACAGAAATCAGGAGTTACAGAGAGAAAAATAAGAGTGTAAAAAAGTCCAACATATAGGGTTAGAAAATCTACCAACCAAGGACAAAGACTTGGGTTAACAGTTCTAGAGAAAAAAAGACCTAGAGGTGAGCTTACTACCAGAAAAGTATAAACTAACACTGAAAAGTGGAGATTGAAAGGAAAAAGAACCTAATTTACTGGAAAGTGGTAAGCTCCCCGAGGGCAGGGATCACTTTTAATCCCTTAATCACTTTGCTTTCAGGGCCTACTACAGGAGTATCTGGATCAGACCATATGCGACAAACTGACAAACTAGTCTGTCCACAGGATGATACCCAACATGGTGAAAAATTTAGAAAGAACATTTCATAAAAGGTGACTAAAAGAAAAAACTGTTTAGTCTGGAAAAGAAAAAACTTAAGTGAGGCAAAATAACTGTCACTGAATAGCTGTAAAGTGGAGACTGGAGCTACAGGGAATAATTGTAGACAGCAAAATTAGAACTGCAGGAGTCAGGTTTGAGATCACTATTGGGGCAGTCTTTCAAAAATGACAAATTTGCAAACCTGGAATTGACAGCCACCAACTGTGAAGGCCCTTTCTGGGGGAATATGTGCTGGAAGAGAGGACTGAAAGAATCACTTACATTGTGTGAAAAACTGCACTCGATTATCTCTAAAGTCTCTTCCAAGACTATGATTCTGTAAGTAGTAAGAAGTCCAATAAAGGAATTCTTGCTGTCAACACTGCCAAAGTTTTTTTTTAAATATCTAAAACTCAGGAACTTCTTTAATCAAAAGGAACAATCCCACCAAGAAGGGACAAAGGTTGACTTGTTAGTCAAGACACTTGATACGAAGAGACTGCTTTGCTTGGGATTAAGCATATCATGGGGAGGGAGAACAGGTCACCAATTCCAGCTACATTCACACACTTCCTGTTTGGCCAGGGGCAAATGACTCCACCTCTCCCCTTGAACTGAAAAAGTCATTTAAAATACCAGTACTACAGGAATATAACTTAAATTAGTTACCTGTAAAATGCTTTGGACTTTATCTTATGCGACAAAACTGCATTTTCCTACTTTACATACATACTATGGTTCAACAAGTAAGTAAATCTATTATAAATAGCAAGAGCCAAATTTCTCACTGTCAGAGAAAGGAATTACAAAAAAGCAAGGATGGGGAATGCTAGAATGAATTTTGTGGTGCCAGATTAAAGTCAGAGAGACCAGTACGAATTCATGTTTATATTTACATAAAGATAGACAAAGAAATAAACACAGATTGTGTACACCTGAGTCAGTAAACACATATATTTCCTAGCTCTGTTCCCTACGAGGGCCAGAGGCAGTGACACCCCAGCAAGCAATGAGTATACCCAGTTCAGTTAGAAACCAGATCTTGGCTTCTAAACATTTTTTCTCCAATAAAAGAAACCAGGGCTCCTTGGAGAAATGGCTGATTCTGGGGCTAGGGCAGGGAAAATACAAGATGAGACTGGAGCATCTTACAGCACCAGGAAGTAAAAACGTGCTCCAAAAAAAGGGGGACATGTCAAAAGAACACAAATGCCAAATGGTCAAAGCTGGAAGAATCTGAGCAACAAAACAGAGTACTGGATTACAACCCAAAGAGGGAAAAATATTCATGAATCCATACTGATATAAATTATTTAATTAAAAAAATTGGGGGGAAGAATTCCAAATAATAAACGTAGAAGGAATGAGGGAAATAGAAAATCACCACTAGACTAACACAATAATAATTGCTGCTGCAGGCAAGTTTCACTGACCAATGCTAAAATTAGTGGATGAAACTTTAAGGAAAAATCACCTTTGTACAGCCTTGCAGAATCTCCCCCAAAATATTTACTGATTTCTGTGGGTGGTTTAAACATATGATGACAATTCTCGGATACTCATCCCTTCAGGAGGTGGAGCTTAATTCCCTTGCCCTGAAGCGTGGGCTTGATTTGGTGACTCAAACAAATGAAGTAAGGAAAAGCAAAAAGAGTCAGACACCACTTTAAATCAAGTTACCAAAGTTAACATCAGTAATAAGCTTACTGGTGGTATCAGGTATAACCTGATAGGAGATATCTCTAGGGTATTCATCCCTAAAATGCCTAACCTGAGACTAATCATGAGAAACAGCAGATAAACCTACATTCAGGAACACTCTACAAATGGCCACTACTCCTCAAAGAGATCAAGTGGCAAAGGAAAGAAGAAACCAAGAAACTGTCACAGATGGGAGGAAACTAAGGAAACAAAACATCTAAATGCAATGTGGTATCCTGGATTGAATCCTGTAACAGAAAAAAAGTGTAGAAAAACTAGGGAAATCAGAGCAACGTCTGTAATTTAGTAACATTAAACTACTGTTGATTGCTTAATTTTAATAACTATCACAGTTATATAAGATGTAAACTTTAAGGGGAGCTGGATGAAGGATATATAGAAATTGTGTACTATCTTTACAACTCTTCTGTAATCTAAAGTTATTTCAAAATAATTTTTAACTGCATTTTCCTTGTTAAGTCAGAAAGAGGAAAGATTATAAATAAATTTTAAAAGATAAATACAAACCAATAAAATTGGCTTTATGGTGAGAAGTTTAACTTTTTAACCTATAAAGAATCACAAAAGTAAACTCAGTTGACTTTCAAGATTAAAATTTTAATGACAAACAAAAATTGTTCCCCTAAGGTCTGCACTGAGAGATTAGCCTAGTTAGTATGCTCTAAGAGATAGTGAGAACAAATCCCTCACATGTATCAGTTTGCTTTATCGCCTTTCTTGACCCTAACTGTCCTAAACACACTCACTCCAAGCAATAGGCCACAGTAACCTGGTTGTAAAAGTGCCATTTAGAAGGACAAAATGAAAACAGTGATATTTACTCAGTTTATTTTTCCAACTGACCAAATCAAATGAACCACTAAGATGACTTCCATTGAGTCAAAATGTTCCTCTCAGATTTTCTTGCCTTTTAAGGAAAAATAAAACTGACATATCAACTACCCATGTTTAGTATTTAAGGAAGAGGAGGAGAAAGACAATAGCAAAAATTTGAAATGTCAACAGCAAAAGTTACAGTCAAAGGATGGACCATCAAATTCAGAAACAAGATCGGAAAAAACAAAAAGACACTGAGGTCCCTAAGAACCACTTCTCTTAAACTAAGCCACCTATCTTGATGTAGCTCAGAGATTCAGTCCACACAGCCTACCCGACAGCCCACCTCAAGGGAACACTCACTCCCATCCCCACCCCACAACCAAAATATAAAGCACAAGCAAGTATCCTTCCCTGTTCTCAAGCCATTTAGAAAAAGTTTGATCTTGTCCTTCTCTACCCTGCAAGCTAATTAATAAAAGTTTTCATACCCTCAAAAAAACAAAAATAAAGCCAACCCACCTAGAAAATCCAGGTGCTTCCTTCACTGTCAGCAAACAATGGAAAATTACTTTTTAATATGTAATGTAAACTTATTTGTAAATTTGGGAATTTTAACTCAAATAAATATATGCTGGGATGACAAATATATGAAGAGATCACTTAAAAATACAACTGAGACAGTGGGAAAATGTGTTAAGAATCGCCTCAGCACCGTGAAATATTAGTATGTGTTTGTACCATGAGGAAAGGGCTACTCACTAGGCTTCTATAACTTGACTAGAACACCCACTAAGCACATCCAGTGCCTGTAGTTCCAATTCTGTATTCAACTGCCTTCTTATTTAAAATCAACTGCCTTCTTATTACTGATCTGGCTGCCCAGAAACAAAGGAGGTATCCCAGCCAGTGGATAATTAATTCCAATTGTGCATATGGCACTGAATACTTTTAACATAAATAAATTGATATGCGGCTTATCAGTCTCTAGTGAGTTTACTCTGCATGAATAAATTCTCAAGTGCTTGAATCACCTCTGTGTGAACCAAAATTTTCCAGTTTCTGAACTACTGGGTAGGAGTCAGAGGGACCTTGGTGTGGATTTGTGGATCTATGTGACCTTTTATTCCTGTCAACTTTCTCATCTGTAAATAAATACCTACAACTAATGCTCGGAAGATAGCAAGTGCTCAAAAAGGTATAGCTTTATTATTTTTAAGCCAAATCTGAAAGAATATGTATAACTGAGGCTTTGGAAATCATCGGTAGGGACCGTCAAACGACATCAATTTAGAAGTCACCCTCTGAAGAGAGATATCCCATGCTAGAGAGTTGAGAAGCGCAAAGTTAAAACGTTACAAGTTAAGTACCACTGCCCTGTACAAATGGAGTGTCTTGCTTAGCAACTCTAATGTTGTCTACCAAACACCCAGCCTGTAATAGTTAGAGCATGACAACTGTTCACTCTAAATCCATGTGCTCAGCTTGGATTCAGAACTGATTTATAAAAATAGCTGCTGCTGCTGCTCTTTGAATCTCTTTGAGCTGATGACTGAGCAGTGTTACCCTATAGGCCGAGAGCAGCTGTATTCCCTCACCACACCCATTTCTCTGTCTGCCCAGCCGAGCTGACGGCACCCCCCGCCCCCATCTCTGCAGCATAGTATTCTCCCTCTTCCTGGGCTGAGTGAGCAAATTACAAGCACAAATATCCCCTGATGCAATGCCACAACCATCCCTGGGAAAGAGCAGGGGCAGTTGCCAAAAGAGCAGCAGCAGGGAAATGGGCGGGAGACAGACAGACAGACAGACACACACACACACACACACACACACACACACACACGTACGCACGTACAGCAAGAAGCACTGCAGTGCTATGGAGTCAGGGAGAGGGAATCGAGAGGCCCGGGGGAGCAATACTGTAACTGGACCGAGGAGGGAAAGAAGAAAAGGGAGTTTCCAGGAGAAAGCTGGGTAACACTAAGCTTCCTGAGAAGCACGTTTTACCGTGGGTCTGGGTCCTAAAACATAAATCTAAGCGTATTCACTGCCTCCTCCCCAAAGCAGCAAATGCATTTAATTTATACGTTCCTGGAAGCAGAATCCTAACATTCCCCTCCACGGGTAATTTCACCAAATCAGAGCTCAGGCAACACGCCAGCGGAGAACCTAGTCCATGTGCTAAGTCACAATCCTCTGTAACGTTTCCAACTGGCCCTCCGGGCCCCTGTCCTATCCTCGCACCCCTACCCTTGCTGCGACCCCTGCGCACTCCCACAGCCAGACCCACGCTTAGTCCCCAAACAGCGCCAGGGCCGACGCTAGCAGGAAGAGCCCCGCCTGGGGCCCGGTTCTCCCGACCACCCTCAACCCCTCCCGCAACCCCTGACCGGGAACATTCTCTAAGGCTCGCCTCAGCCCCACCTCAACTGACCCCCAAAAGCCTCCGGGATGACCTCTGGAAGTTCCCTAAAGCCCCCGAGCCCCACCCAGGCCCCAGGCTACAGCCGACCCTCGCTCGCCCGGCTCAGCCCCATCCCGCGCCCAAGGCATGCTGCTCGGCCCCACCGCTCCAGACCCCCGCTGCCGGACCTATCAGCCCGCCCCGCCTCGCAGGCCCCCGGATCGCGCCTCGAACATTCCGAAGATCACACCCGCAGGCCCCCCGCCCGGCCACCCCCGCGCCCCACAGGCTGGAGGCCACCGCCCTTCCCCGCCTCAGAAGGGTCTGGCGGGGTCCTGTGCGGCCGCGGGGCGAGGCTCAGGCAGCCTGAGGTACAGCGGGGAGGTAGCCCCTACGGTCTGGCCAAGCCTGCCACAGCACCTACCCGCCGCCGCCGCGCCGGAGCCGGAGCCGGAGGGAGCCGGGAGAGGGCCGGGAGGAGCAGGGAGGAGCCGCGAGCCAGCAAACGAGCCCGAGGGGCGGGACACAGGGAGGCGGCCGCTTCCTCGTCGCCCTCTTGAGGGCCGGCGCGGGGGCGGGGCGCCGCCACCGCCTATCCTGCGGGCGCCGCGGCTCAGGCCAATAAGGGCGGTGGCGGGGCGGGCGAAGGGACACAGCGGACCAATGGGCAGCGGCCCCACCGCTCGGACCTCGGCGTGGTAGCCGCTGGGGGGAGGGCCGTTGAGGGCGAGGTACGTGTTGGGTATTCAAACGCCAGCCTGTCTCCTGCCCGCTGAGGCCAGAGCGGCCGTAGGGCAGACTGACCTCTCCTGCTGTTCTGTGGGTCGTCGCTTCCTTTTAGAACTTGGGTACCTTGAGCGGGCAGTATGCGAGTGGCCGGACACACGCAGCCAGGCCCAGGTCTCCACGCCGCCGGGCCGTGGGCTCTATGACGTAACCTGGGAGGGGCGTGGGGCGGGGCGCGGACCAGCTGGTCTGGGAAGGAACCGTAGGGGGACCAGGGCGCGGCTAGCGGGGGCCTCTCCAGGGCTGCGCCGCTGCCGGCCACAAGTGACGTGGCTGGTCCAAGTTGAGATGTGCATAAGTGTAGAATATACACCGAATTCGGAGACTTCACACAAAAATTATACAAAATAGCTCATTCATAATTTTATATCGATTACAGTTTAGGCCATTACAAAATTGGTTGCAGTTTTGGATATCTTTGGTTAAATAGAATATATTTAAAACAATTTCGTGTTTATTTTTTACTACTTTTTAAAATGTGGCCACTAGAAAAACTAGAATTACTGTTTGGTTCACATTGTATTTCTGCTGAATGCTCATTGTGTTCCAGGCACTCGTGTGACACCTTATAACTCATTTAAACATCACAACAATCCTATATGGTTGATAACGCATCTCATTTTACAGATGAGAAAACAAATTAAGAAATTTAGTAACTTACCTAATGTCAGCAAGCCAGTAATAGGTAGAGTGAGGTTTAATTCAGGCAGCTAAGCACTAGGGCCATATATTCAACCCCTAGAGCAGGCTGGTTACCAGAGAGAACACTGGACTTGGTTGAAACCCAGGCTCTGAGGTCCAGCTCTGCTACTTTCTGGCTGTGCAGCATTAGGGAAGCCTTAGGAAAGTTAAGCTGCAGTTGCCTTATTTATAAAAATAAGATAATATACCACCATACTCTCTCATATTTACTATTAGGGTGACCTAAAGGTAGCATACTAAGGTAGTTAAACTTGGACCCTGGACCCAGACTCCCCATGTGCAAATCTGAGCACTGCTACTTAACAGGTTATGTGAGCTTGTAGAAGATATTTAATCTCTCTGTACCTCAGTTTCTTCAACTGTAAAATGGATAATAATTATCCCTACCTAATTAGGGTTGCTATGTGGATCAGATGTGTTAATATATGTAAAGTGCTTAGATTGGTGCTTAATACTTAACAAGCATGTACAAAGTTTACTAATAACATAATGACTATAAAGGAGTGTTAAGAGTCTAAACAAATATGAAGAGATTAAGAGTAAAAGGACAAGTGGAGGTATTTACTCAAAGAAAACAAAAACACTAAGTTAAAAAGATATATGCACCCCTATGTTCATTGCAACATTACTTACAATAGCCAAGATACAGAAGCAACCTAAATGCCTATCAATAGATAAATGGATAAAGAAGATGTATTCACACACACAATGGCATATTCAGCCATAAAAAAGAATGAAATCTTGCCATCTGCAACAACATGGATGACTTGGAGGGTATTAAGCTAAGTAAAATCAGACAGAAAGACAAATACCATAGGATTTCACTTATATGTTGAATCTAAAACACAAAACAAATGAACAAACAAAACAGATTCATAGATAACAGAGAACAAACTGGTGGTTGCCAGAGAGGAGGGTCTAGATAGTTGAAGAGAATTAGAAGGTACAAACTTCCAGTTATAAATAAGTCATGGGGCTATAATATACAGTATAAGGATTATAGTCAATAATACTGTAGGGGGAAGGTATAGCTCAGTTGTTGAGTGTGTGCCTAGCATGCACAAGATCCTGGTTTCAGTCCTAAGTGCCTCCATTAAAACAAGTAAGTAAATAAACCTAATTACCCCTTCCCCAAAAATTTTGTTTTAAATAATACTGTAATAATTGTGTATGGTGACAGATGGTTACTAGACTTATTGTGGTGATCATTTTGTAATGTATTAAATGTTGAATCATTAACCTGAAACTAACAATATTGTATGTCAACTATACTTAAATAAAAAATAATTAATTTAAAAGGATAAATGGGAAAGGTAGAGAACTATGAACTTAGAGCCCTGGAAAGGACTTTAGGCCAATTACAGAGAACTGAAAAGACTGATCTAGGTCACATTCCAATTAACAAGCCAGGTGTCTTGGGCCCAGACCCAGAGCTTTCCCCTTCTCTCACGTTTACCCAGACTCCAATATAGGGGAACTACCACTGCAAGCCTGAATTCACTCACCCAACAGATGCTGATTGTGTACCTGCACGTCAGGAAAGGGGCATATGTACAAAGATTAATAAAACAGGATTCCTGTCCTGATGAAATGAGCACAACTTAACACCAAAGCCCACAGGCTTTGCCTAAGTATGAAATTTCTACTGTAGGAAAACATATAGGTAGGAGCTAACAAGTTACTTTGTTCCTTTTTCCTGCTGCTTGCAGTACCCAGCCTCTAGGCCTGTCGCAGGCTTCATGAGTAGAATTGGCTTTGAGCTCCTTAGAAGTCAAGTGGCTAGGAAAATTCAAAACTGTTAGATTCCTTCGCTTCTTTACGATAATAGTCACCGTGATATGTGTATCCCAAGCTAGACACCCAGGAGTCATCGCAGTTATTCCCTTCTTTCACCCCACTCAGGTCTACCAGATGCTCCTTCTGTCTCAGCAACATCTCCATCAACAAAGATGCTGTTCCCTGTTCTCTTTCCTGGATACTGCCACAGCTACTTCCAAGCCCTCCCTCTATCCTTGCCTCAGTCCAAGCTTGACAGCCTTCTGCACCACCCCCTCCGATTCACACACACCCTCCTGCACCCCTTAGATCCTCTCTATTAACAGCACTCACCACATATGTGGTAATTGTTCCTGTAAACATAGATATGCCCTAAAAGATTGTTTCTCTCTCGAGGCACAGGTTCTGCTTCCCCACCTCCAATGGGAAAGAATGTTCCCTCCAGTTCCAGGGCATCCAGGATAAAATGCAGGAGATCCCCAGCACCTCTGTGTTGGAAGGAATCTTAGCAAACATCCAGTCCTATGTCCAAGGATATAGTCTTGAGGCTCTACAAGTTCACAATAAGACATTTTAGGGTTATCCAATATACTTAGTATTCATGAAAAACACGCTTTATATTTATTCATCCAAATTTTGATCAAAATATTGGCCAGGACACAAACATGGGCAGAGCCCAATGGCTTACCACAGAGATTTCCCTCCAGTTTTAATCTAAACTACTTTAGTGGCTTTCCATTGCATTACAGTCCTGGAAATGGCTTCCAAGACCCTGTTTGATGATGCTTCTGTCTCCCTTCATCATCTGCCTTATTTCTCACTGTGCCCAGTATCATCTACCTTCTTTGTTTCCTGAACTCCTCCTCTCAGAAACTTCCTCAGGCTGTTTTCTCTGCCTGTCCTAATCTGTAGGTAATATGATTTTCTGCATAGAACATTTGGGAAGATCTACATACTGTTAGAATTAATAGAGAATTCAGCAAGATTACTGGATACAAAGTTAACATACAAAAAGGAACACCATTCCTAAATACCATTGATCATCAGGTATAAAAGGTGATAGAAAAAAAATCTGTCACTACAGTGAAACAATAACATTAATATGGTACCTAGGAATAAACCTAACAATAGGGTTATAAGACTTCTATGGAAAAACATTAAAGAACTTTACAACTTTTAGAAGAAAATACGGAAAGATATCTTGATGTTCCCAAGAAGGAATCTCTGGCTGAGATTTCTTGGTAGGAACACTTGTCAGATAAACACACAATTTTCACATACCAGTTTTAATCATAATCTATAATGTTTGTATTAGCATTCTATGGGGAGAGGGAAATACAATTTTATGGATTAGAATTTGAATAGGATAGGGTCATAGAATTTAAAAGCCAGAAGGTCTTTAGGGTCATTTTGCCCAAATATTTTTCAGGTGAGGTAATTGAGATATGAAAGATCCACAAAAGAGTGGCAGAATCCAGACCTGAACCCATTTTCTGACTCTCAGGCAGGTGCTCGATGCCCCTACCCTTTCTTTCTTCTTTAAAATGGTGTAGCATAAGGACTTGGCAAACATTATGGACTAACAACTCAAAAGCCCCCTGCTACCTCTGACTTTAATTGATAGACACTTAAAACACTTACCTATCCAGACTCCTTTGCACTTGGGATGACTATGTGCCTCAGTATTGCATGTAATATATAACATATCATGTATATGTACATATACCTAACACATTAATGTATTATATATAATATATTAATGTATAGCATGACATTATGATGTAAGATTACATTTTATATATATTACATATGTAATATGGAGCTTTTCAGGTAAACCTTTATAAAAAGACAAACTCAGCTGCATTTCTTCCACCTGCGCAGAATATGGACAAAATGCCTAGGGGTGAAGCAGCCATCTTAATACAATAAGGACAAAAAGCCATGAGCTGAAGTTGAGGAGTAGGAAGACAGGAGGAAACGAGGTCCTTAACACCCTCCAGAAGCTACACTCCTCTTTGACCGCCCACCTCGGGCTTCCTGTAAAGTGAGAAAAGTAAGCACTATCTCTTAAAGCCATCATCAGTCAATAAATCTCCATTTGGTGTAAGCCACCATTATTCTCTGCTGTTTGCAGCGAAATGCAAACCCAAATGGTAGGTGCAGTAAAAGCCCTGGATGACAAACTAAGAAACCCCATTACAGTCCCAGCTCTGCCAGGAACAAGCTGTGTAGCCTTGGGCAAGCCACTTCTCCATCAGGGGAAGTAAAACAAGATGGTCTCTTCACCTCTCGCTCTCTATGCTCTCACTAATTTGCATGCTGCGTAATGTGCAAGGTGGGGCTTACTCTCCCTTGAAATAAGACTGCTTCTTTCAAGGTACACTAAGTATTTCCTTGTTCCTGTGACCTCTAGGGTAATTCCTAGGACCTGTCCCTTTTGAGTGCATGTGATGAAACACAGACCTTTGGTGTATTTCCTAAACACCAAATTCCCCTAGGTTAAGTCCTTGCTCTCTCTTCCTTTGGTGAGTTTCATTCACCTACCCCTAGAGGGAGCACAAAGTGGGGTCTACTCTAAAACTAACAAAACACTGTGCCCACCTCTGCCCTAAACTTGCTGTGTAATTTCTCCTCTTGGGGCCTCAAATCCGTTGTTTGTGAAATGAGAAGGTTGTAGAACCTCAAAAGGCATTCTAAGACTACATTACACCTTCTGAAACTCACCTCACTTTGGGACGGTGCTTCCCCAGTTGCTAAGTGATTTGCTCTCTGGTACTGCAGTTAAGCTTTCTGTAATTCTAAGATAGGCAGAGCTGGTATTATCATCTCTATTTTGAAGTTGAGGAAACAGATTCTGGGTGTGGAGTGATATCCCCACCATCACACAATTAGTTAAGTGGTAGATCTGGAACTACAAAACTTATCCTTTGATTCCTGGCTCAGTGCTCTTGCCACTACATCTTGATTTTTTTTTTCTTTCTTTCTCCTCTTTCCCTTTTCTCTCCAGGATTGACTTCCTGACTGCAAGTCAAAACTGCTCTCAGCTGTGACCTCATTCCTGTGACTGCTCACAGTAATACCCTCAGTTCCAGGCACTTGGCAGGCTCAGCAGACACCTGGCTTTCTCCCAGTTCTTCCATCCTCTGTTCTAATCCCTCATGCCCAATAAAACCTCCTAGTTTCTTCTCAACTCTGATTGCAAGCATCACACCCCATCTAGAGTTCCACTGGGTATATCACCATGTTGAACCAGAGTCCAGCCCTTTGTCTCAAGGTACTTGAGACAACGCTCATCTTGGTTCATTCCATCCAACCTCTTGTTCACCATCTGAAGTCCCTAAAGAGATAAGACATGGTCAGAGAAGATGTGAACTGTAAGGCTCTTTGAGATCTTCCAGTCCAAAGGCCAAGCAGAAATTGTAAATGAGGAAGCTGATTAGTTATAATCTAAGAGTGGGGTGCAGACTGTGAGGAGCGGGGGGCACATGCCCCAACTCTGGCCAGTGGCTGCCAATTGCTGGAAATGGTGGCCCAATGTGTTTAGAGACGATGGAGTCAAAATTTTACATAGATATCCTCATTGTTGAGTGTCAACAACTAATTAAATCTTTAAAAAAGTACTGTGTCAGTCAAACCCATCTGTGGACAAGTGGCTCCTGGGTTGCCAATCTACAACCTCTGCTCTGGTCCTAACCCTTCACTCCACAGGTAAGAGGCCTATGTCATTGGAGACAGGGAGGCAGGACCCAGACCTCAGACCTTCTATTCAGAGCTCACCATTGGTCACTCAGAAGCTGGAAAGCAACTCTGGCCAATTCAACAAGCCTCTAGTGAGAGACTGCCCTAGGAAAGATGTTCTGAGAGGAGACAGAGAGGAAGGGATTCTTTCAAAAGATGCCTGCCTTAGCTCCTTGGCACTTCTTTTTTTTTTTTTGAGATTTATTTATTTATTTTAATTTGGGGGGGCAGGTAATCAGGTTTACTTATTAATTTTTAGAGGAGTTACTGGGAATTGAACCCAGTGCCTTGTGTATGCTAAACATGCACTTCTACCACTCGAGCTATATCCTCCCCCTTAGCACTTCTTCACTAAGCTTGGGACCAAACATTTGGCAGGTTGGGACAAACTAACATTTAAGAAAAGCTGCCCATGTTCATGGAATTCCTGCGGGCACAGTCCACAATGACTGAACTAGAATTCCAGGGAGTTTGCAGGGGAGCATTTTCTAATCTTTTTATTTGGAAATAATTTCAAATGTATTGAAAAGTGGCAAGGATAAAATAGTGCATAGTCTAAGTTAAGTAAGCCAGAAAGAGAAAGAAAAATACCATGTGATATCACTCATATGTGGAATCTAAAAAAGAATACACTATAGAACTTATCTACAAAACAGAAATAGACCCACAGACATAGTAGAACTTATGGTTACTAGAGGGGTGGTAGGGAGATGGGTGGGAAGAGACAAATTGGGAGTTCAAGATTTGCAGATATTACTATGTATAAAATAGATAAACAACACGTTTCTTCTGTATAGCACAGGGAACTATATTCAATATCTCATAGTAATCTATAATGAAAAATATGAAAATGAATATATGTATGTACATGTATGACCGAGAATAACTGTATACCAGAAACTAACACAACATTGTAAACTGATTATACTTCAATAAAAAAAAATAGTGCTGGGAGAAAATTTTTGCAAGTGAAACCGACAAAGGCTTGATCTCCAAAATATATAAGCAGCTCATACGACTCAATAAGAAAAAAATAAACAACCCAATCCAAAAATGGGCAGAAGACCTAAACAAGCAATTCTCCAAGGAAGACATACAAATGATCAAAAAACACATGAAAAAATGTTCAATATCACTAATTATCAGAGAAATGCAAATCAAAACTACAATGAGGTATCACCTCACACCAGTCAGAATGGCCGTCATTCAAAAATCCAAAAATGACAAATGCTGGAGAGGCTGTGGAGAAAGGGGAACCCTCCTACACTGCTGGTGGGAATGCAGTTTGGTGCAGCCACTATGGAAAACAGTGTGGAGATTCCTCAGAAGACTAGGAATAGACTTACCATATGACCCAGGAATCCCACTCCTGGGCTTGTACCCAGAAGGAAATCTACTTCAGGACGACACCTGCACCCCAATGTTCATAGCAGCACTATTTACAATAGCCAAAACATGGAAACAACCTAAATGTCCATCAACAGGTGATTGGATAAAGAAGATGTGGTATATTTATACAATGGAATACTACTCAGCCATAAAAACCGACGACATAATGCAATTTGCAGCAACATGGATGCTCCTAGAGAATGTCATTCTAAGTGAAGTAAGCCAGAAAGAGAAAAAAAAATACCATATGAGATCACTCATATGTGGAATCTAAAAAACAAAAACAAACAAACAAAAACGAAGCATAAATACAGGACAGAAATAGACTCATGGACAGAGAATACAGACTTGTGGTTACCGGGGTGGGGGGCGGGGTAGAGGGTGGGAAGGGATAGACTGGGGTTTCAAAATTGTACAACAGATAAACAAGATTACACTGTATAGCACAGGGAAATATACACAAAATGTTATGATAAATCACAGAGAAAAAAATGTGAAAAAAAAAAAAGAGTAAGGACGGGGCAAGAGAGTGAAGTGAGAGAATGCGCCCTCAGTATGGCTTAATAAATGTATGAGAATAAAAAAAAAATAGTGCATAGCACTTTCCTATACCCTTTATCAAAAATTTACCTCTTTTTCATTTTTTTCCCACTTGCCTGATTATGTGCTGCACGCACACGCACACGCACACACACCCCCCCACACAATTTTTTGGAGCCATTTGAGTGTAGCTTGCATACATTATGGCTTTTTAGCCCTAAATAGTTCAGCGTGTGTTCCTAATAATAAGGATATTTCTTACAGCCACAACACAGATTTCAACCTCAGTAAATTTAAGTTCGCTCAAGAGTTCTGCCTAATCTACCATTCATATTCCAATTTTGTCTATTTTCCTGGTAATGTCCCTTAGAGTATATTTTTTCCTTCCCCAGAACAGGATCCAGTCCAGGACCAAATGTCACATTTAATTGTCACGTCTCTTTAGTTTCCAATAATGTGAAATATTTCCACAGCCTTTGCGTATGTGTATGTGTATGTGTGTGTTTTACGACATTAATATTTTTGAAGAATATAGCTCCCCCTTTTTTATTAGAATGTGTCTCATTTGGAGTATCTGCTGTTTTCTCATGGTTAGACTCAGCTTATACATCCCAGTCAGGACACTGCATAAGCGATGGCATGTCCTTCTCAGGACACCAAACCAGGAGGCATGCCGCGTCCATCTGTCCTTCACTGGTGATGTTAATTTGATCATTGAGACAAGGTGTGTTCCGATTTCTCCAATGTATCATTACTATTTTTGCCCCTGCAACTAATATGCAATCTGTGAAGAGACACTTTAAGACTTGCTCGGATCCTGCTTCTCATCAAAATTATTCCCCAGATTCACCATCCACTGATGAATCTTGCCTAAACCAACCTTTCTTACAATGACTGCTCAGTGGTGTATTTTCCATTCCATCTCTCCCTCCACAGGCACCTGGTGACACTCAGCATTTTGCTGTGAACTATATCCCTCCCTTTGGAGGGGTGCAGTTTTGATTGCTATCAAGGAAAGTCAGATCTGGACTTTCACGGGAAAACAGTCACTCATGTCTAATGGCAAGAGAGGGAAAGGATATAGCCTACCTTGCCTAGCCCTTGAAAGCAGATAAAGGGTGAGCTGGGACAGTCACTCCCAGGGTTCCAGCTAAAGGAACTGAGACGCTCAGAGAAGTAAAGTGGCACAGAGGAATATGCAGGGGCTTCTCACAGTGTCAGTTCCAAATGCTACCCCTTCTTCTCACCTGCTTTGTGACCTCCGCAGCTCACCTAACTTCTCTCAGCCTCTGTTTCCTAACTTGTAATAAAGGATCATTCTTACTTTAGAGGCTAATTGGGACGATTAAGGAAACAATGCTCATTTTACTGGGCCCATAGTGTGCCAAAGGAGAGGTGCATATTACATAGAATATGGGAAAATTAAGTGGTTTCTTTTCAACAAATGTCTGCTGAGAACTGACCATGTACCAAAGCACTGTGCTTGGACCTAAAGACTAAATAAATCAGCCCTCAAAAAGCTCACAAGCCAGGGTGAAAGGGGCTAGGGAGAGTGCTTACAGCTCAGTGGTAGAGTGTGTGCTTAGCATACACAAGATCCTGGGTTCAATTCTCAGTACCTCCATTACAAAAAAAAAAAGCTCGCAATTCATAGAAAGAAAGACAAACTTAATTCCACTCCTAGTTTTTAACCGTCCAAGTTAAAACATACACCCACACAAAGATTTGTTCAAGAATGTTCATGGCAGCTGTATTCTAAATAGCCCCAAACTGGAAATAGCTCAGGCATTCATCAAAAGACGGAGATAAACAGAAAGTATAGTATATCCAAACAATGGAATACTACTCAGCAATAAAGAGGAATAACATGTCTGAATCTGAGAAACACGCTGAGTGAAAGAAGCCAAACATGGGGTTGGGTATAGCTCAGTGGTAGAGAACATGCTTAGCAGACACAAGGTCCTGGGTTCAATCTCCATTAAAAACAAACAGTCCCCAAAACAGGAAAAACCATCAGAAGAGTGGTTGTCTGGGAAGGAGGCTGAGAAGGGGTGGGAGGGACCATTCTGAGTGATGATAATGCTACATATTGATAGGGGTTGGATAACACAGGTGTAGGCCCTTGTCCAAATTCAGCAAATGCTCACATAAGATTTGTGTATTTCATTGTCTATAAATTTCACATCAAAA
This sequence comes from Vicugna pacos, assembly GCF_048564905.1. Taxonomy (NCBI): domain Eukaryota; kingdom Metazoa; phylum Chordata; class Mammalia; order Artiodactyla; family Camelidae; genus Vicugna; species Vicugna pacos. Next base: position 20,761,931 of record NC_133003.1, read on the forward strand.
TAGAAAAAAGCTGTAAAAAAGATTGAACTCTGATTAATAGAATACTTCTGGAGGTATTAAGGGAGAAGTGTATGGATATCTGGAATTTACTTTGAAATGTATCAAAAATAATATGGATTAATAGATGAATAACAGCATTGAGAGATGGACAGACACGATAAAACAAGGATAATGAAGTGTTTAACAGTAAAAACAAGAGAGAAATGAGTTAACCGTGAAGTTCTCTCAACTTTGCTGTACAAGTGAAATGTTTCATAATGAAATGTTGGGGTGGAAAGACACTGCCGTGTAGCTCAAGTCAGACTTTGATAAATAGTATGGTAGAGAAATTACCAGCTTTCTCTTCTGTGGGAGCACAGAGGAGAAAGTGATTATTTCTGCTGGGGATGGAGCATGGCAGGGGTCAAGGAGAGTCTCAGAGAGGAGGAGTCTGAGGAAAGGAGACTGAAAGATAAGATTGCAAAGGCAGAGGAGGGAAAGGGGGAAAAGGGCATCCCAGTAGATAAAACAGCGTGAAAATGCCAGGCCCTTTTGGGACTCTGCTAGGGAGCAGGGAGACTTTTGGGGCAGAGTGGCAGAAGAGGAGGCTGATGAGCTGGACTGTGCTCAGGCTGGGATGGGAAGGCCTTCAAAGACAGACAAGGGCATCTGGTTTTGACTCAGTAAACAATGGGGAGCCACCAAGCAGGCCACGTGCCTGCGTGTGTGCGTGTGTACGTGTATGTAAGGCTTTGACATCTGATAGCCAGAGCGGGTGAAGGCAGGGAGAGAGCCAGCCATGGGAAAAACAGCAAGGCTGGTGGTCAAAGTTTTCCCTTGCTTTTATTAGCAAGCTGCCAAGGAAGACAGAAAAATGGTCAAGACATGACCCTCCCAGAGGTGAGAAGTCTGTAAGTGAATCAGGGAGAGTATTCAGTTTGTCCTAATTCCCAGCTTTCTAGGAACTTTGATCTCCCTAAAGACTCCCTGGTCCCTTGGAAGGTGAAGACTGCCCTTGACCTCCCCTCTGGCCCTCAGCCATGACCCAGAAGCTGCGACTTACCCTCAGTACCCTCTGGAAGGAACACTATGGGAGTTGGGAAACCCGCTTTCCAGTCCTGCTGTGGCCACTGTTTCTCCCAGCCACCCACATCCCTCCCCTGTGAATCGGCTGTGTTGGACCCCTTGTCCTCGTGCTTCCTTCCAGTTTCAGGACTTCTCTACTCCAGTCTCCTTGCCACCAGCCTCCCAGGCTCTCTCTCAAATGTTCATTTTCCCCTTGACTTGCAGGTGTCTTTCTGATCACAGCTCCCGCTGTCTTTTACCTGTCTGACATCTCTCCTCCAGGGTCCAGGGCATCACTGCAGTGCCCAGTTCCAGCTCCTGGCTGATCTGGCCTGGGGTTTGAAAGAGCCCTGCTAGCCTCTGAGCCTCAGGGGTTGGAGTAACAATTCCTGATTGTGTGAAGAAGAAGAAAGTGATGGTGAAACGGAGCCTGGGGCTCCGTTTCCCCACGTTCACAGAGGACAGGTGGTGATTTACTGGAAAAGGACACCAGGACAGTCAGAGCCCTCCTTTTTCCGGCACCCACACCACTTGTTTCCAATCCTCACACAATCCTGCAAGAAATGCCCCATTGTTCCAACCTTTACTGAGTTGTCAAAAGCTCAAAGTTTAAAACACATTGTCTCCTTTAATTCTCACAATGAGGTTGGTATTTGTTCCCCCTTGAACAGATAAGAGACTGAAGGCTCAGAGAAGCTACACAACTTGCCCAAGGTCACACAGCCAGATTCAAGAAATTCACAATCAACGTATCAAAAGGAACTATTGCATGGTGTTCTATACGCTGAGGACTGACTTTTAACAATATATCCTCTCATCCCCTAATCTACAGCTGGAGACCATGCAGGCCCTGAGGAGCCTGCCCCAGGGTCCTGGCCGCAAGTGGGGAGAAGTGGGTGGGGAGGGTTGCTCACCAGCCTGGGGCAGCAAAAGGAAAAGGCCTAGAAGTGGCATTTGCTGCTTCCCGAGGGACAGTAGGAGTTTCCCAGACTCACCTAGCCACTGAGCAAATGCTGAAACTTGACCTGAGGGTGGACTATTGGTGGGAGAAAGACTGGCAGGGAGGACCTTCCAGGCTTTCAGGATCAGGGAGTCAGGAAGCTGAGAGCTGGCAAGGCACCTGCAGGGCAGGCACGTTCAGAGAAGTAGGAGCAGAGAAGGAGAGGGGACTCTGACGATGGTGAAGGGCCTTTGATCGGGGAAATGGGCAAAAGAAGTTTAAACACACAATCTCTGAGACACTTCAGCAGCCCGTGGAGGAGCCCCTGTGGGGAGGAAGTGAGGTGTCCCACCAAAGCCAGCGCCAGGCTGCCAGGCAAGTGCGTGAGTCCCGTGGAAGAGGATGTCTCAGCCTTAGTCATGCCTTCAGACGGGCTGCAGTGCTTGGACTCCAAGCCAGGACCACGAGCCAAGCCATTCTCAAATTCCTGTTTGCAGAAACTGTGAGAGATAATGAATGTTTCTTGTCGAATTAAGTCCAAGTTTAGGGTAATTTGTTGCACAGCAGTGGATAACTGAGACATCATCCTTCTCCCCATTGCCTCTCAACAAGCTCCCTATACTCCAGCCAAATCAAACCGCTCACTCTTCAAAGCAACACATTTTTGTTGAGTATCTTGTGTGCCAGCCCAGGCCAGATGCAGGGGTATGGCAATGAGCCTGCTAGGCCAGCGTGGCCACTGTCCTCATGATCTTAATGGGCCACACATTTACTTTGTGTGGGCCACACAATGTGCTTTGGCCCACATTGTGGCCTTCATGCAGAAATGATCTTTCTCATCTCTGAACTATAAAGCTTTTATTTCAACCTCAGCCTGTCCATTTAACATCTTCTTCCTGGTACTATGATTATTTATGTTTATAACTTCCTGTACTAGCTTCTGTAGTCTCCTTGGGATGGATGTCTTATTCATGCCTGTATTTCCCACAGCTAGTGTACAAAGTGCCATGTAACTAGTTAGCATTTGAGAAATGTACATTATGCAAATAAGCATGTGAATGACTTGACCATAATATAACAAAGACAAGTTAAACCCCAACAGGGAGAAACAAATGCGATGCCCTGGAGGGAGGGAGGAGAGTGCATGTCCCTGGGAGAAAGAGCAGGAAAGATGCATGAGTTAAACTCTCTATTAGATTCTAATAATACTCATCATATGACACCTCTATGATCCAACAATTCTTTTCATAGGCATGTACTTAGGATAAATAGATGCATGTGTCCAAAAAAAGACTTGTACAAAAATGTTCAGAGCATCTTTATTTGTAATGGGCAAAAGCTAGAACTAACCTAAAAGTCCAAAAGAGGAATGAGTAAATTAATTGTGGTACCGTCATAGAGGGAAGATATACAGCAATTAAAAAAAGACCATACTACTGGTACATGCAGTAACATAGATAAATCTCAGAAACATTGTGTTAAATGAAAGAGGCTAGACACACATAAATATGATAATAAGTGATTCCATTTATACAGCATTCAAAGCCAGCAGAACTAAGGATTCCCTCCCTCCCTAGGCTGGAGGAGTGTGAGGGAATTTTCTGGAGTGCTGAACTTTCTTGGTGGTTGTATATGTAAATAACATTAATTGAGCTGTAGTCATATTATGTTTTATTGAATGTAGATTATACCTTAATTAAACAAAACAAATAAAACCTTAGTAGGTGTGAGCTTGGCCGGGTGAAATCGTAGGAGACCAACAGCACATACATGCTGAGTAACCTTATCAGATCACACCAACTGACAGACCTCAACCTGTTTAGTGTGTTGATTCTGACACAATTCCCATATATGTCCCCCCCACTCTCCACCCCACATGATCAACCAATTCTCCAATACCAGGTGTCCTACAATCCAAGTCAATTCTGACCTATCTACCTGGAGATATTCTGACACTATCTACCTAGAGCAAGACAGCAACACATCCCTCAGGTTAAGGGCTCAGTCCAAAAGACTGCCCCCTAGCCTATCCAGACACCAATCCCAAGTCCAGGTGGTCACCCATGTTTCTGACTGACCAGCTATATAGATCAGAGGTTCCAAGGATCCCCTTCTTGGGTTTGATTAACTTGTTAGATCCACTCACAGAACCTTGAAAAACATCTTCCTTCCTACATGACTGGTTTATTATGAAAGGATCTAACTCAGGAACAGCCAGAGGAAGAGATGCCTAGGGCAGGGTATGTGGGAAGGAGCTTGAGCTTCCATACCTTCTCTGAGGACACCACTCCCCCAGCACCTCCACGTGCTCACCAACCCGGAAGCTCTCCGAACCCCACTCATTTGGATTTTTATGGAGGCTTTCTTACACAGGCATAATCTATTAAATCGCTGGCCTCTGGTGATTGATTTAACCTTCAGCCCCTCACACCTCCCTGGAGGTCAAGAGGGTGGGACTGAAAGTTCCACCCCTCTAACTCTAATCATCTGCTTAGTTTCCCTGGCAACCAGCCCCCAACTGTAGGTGCTTTCCAAAAGTCACTTCACTAAACTCCTTGGGTGTGGTTGACCAGAGTTTGTTATATCAAGATACCTCATTTGACACAACATTGTAAAATGAATATAACTCAATTTAAAAATGTTAAAAAAAAAGATAACTTTATTGCTCTTAGTTCTTAGGAAATTCCAAGGGATTTAGGAACTCTGTACCAGGGATGGAGATGAAGACCAAATATATATTCATTACAAATCACAGTATCACAGTGAAGAGTCTCAGTGGGAGGTAGGATTTCAAACAAGTATAGAGCAGCTTTTTACTTGCCAAACTTTTACCTGATGAAGAAACAGCTTACCTTTCTGAGCTTCCTCAGTGGGAGAGTTTGGATTCAAGCATTAAGTTCTGTTAACACTTTGTTTTGGGGGAGGTAATTAGGTTTAATTAATTAATTAATTAATTAATCTTAAAATGGAGGAACTGGGGATGGAACCCAGGACCTCGTGCATGCTAAGCAGGCGCTCTACCACTGAGTAATGCCCTCCCTCACAACACATTTTTTTAAGTTGTAGTAAAGCACTTACAACATAAAACTTACCATTTTGATCATTTTTAAGTGTACAGTTCAGTAACATTAAGTACACTCGCATTCTTCTGCAACTCACACCATTATCGAACTCCAGAACTTTCTCATCATATCCCATATTGAAATTCTGTACCCACTGAACACTAACTCCCCATTCCCCCAGCCCCAGCCCCTGGTAACCATTGTTCTACTTTCTGTCTCTATGAATTTGACTACTCTAGGTATCTCACATAAGCAGAATCACATAGTCTGTGTTTTTTTGTGACTGTCTTATTTCACTTAGTATAATGTCTTCAAGGTACATCTGTGTTATAGCATGCGTCAGAATTGCATTCTATTTTTTGGGGGGGGTCTTTTTATTTTTAATAGAGATACTGGGGATTGATCCCCCGGATCTCATGCATGCTAAGCACACACTCTACCACTGAGCTATTTCCCTCCCCCAAGAATAGCATTCATTTTTAAGGCTGAAAAATATTCCATTGTGTTTAACACTTTTTGATAAAAACATTTTGTAAAAAAAAAAAAGGAAAATGAATATTTCATGAACATACCTGCCTTGAACATTACTTGAGTTTTTCTTATACGTCAGTATTGACATTCTGACTCCTACCTCTGTCAATGCCTCAGCTTTGCTCTGCGTTGAAAGGGCTCACTTGGGTCTTCTTTATGGCTATGACTGTGGCTTTTGCCTTCCTTGAAGTCTTTGGCCCTGACTCCAGCTCTCGCTTGGGCAGGAGTGGGTGGGCTATGTGTTCTCTAAACAGAGAAAGGGTAGGACCTCGGTCAGCACTTTTTCTTGCCCTGGAAAGCCCATTGTCAGGGACAGGTAAGCACAGTGTAATAAATATAGACAATAATATTGTACTGTCATTATTAATGTGTGATAAATACTGCCATATTGGCAATCATATCACAATGTGTGAATATATCATGTGTGGTACACCTTAAACAATGTGACACGTCAAATTTATTCAGTTAAAATTTCTTTTAATAATAAAAATAGAAGGATTGGGGGATAGGTAAGTCAAAGGAGATGAACTCAGGGAGTCTGAAGCCATAGCTAAGAATACACCCCTGACTCCAGCATTGTGACAGGCCACTCCCATCTCTGCTCAAGCTGGTTGGGTGAAAACCACCTCCAGGCATTTCTCCTGGCACACAACAGCCCGGAACCCAGCCAGAGATCAACACTGATGTCAGTGGGGAATCCCAAGCAATAGGCACTCCTGCCCAAGACCCAGCCTGCAGAGAGGGCCGTGGCAGCCTGGTCTGGCTCTTTAGGGCACCCAGGTGAGAAAAGCACTGCTTAGAGGCATGGTTAATGGTTTATGTATGGAAGGAAGCCCCCACCCCAGAGAACTTGCCTGAGATCCCATAAGGGGATGCAGCAGCCAGGTTCTGTACCTTCCTGTTCCAAGCCTGAGACCTACAGGTGTGCTCAGCATCCTTCCTTAAAAGCATGAGAAGTATGATGCTGTACATTTCAGTGTCACCCTGTATCTGGGCTCCAGCTTGGCTCCTTAGTTATGAGCTGTGAGGACTTTAGGTGATGTATGAAACATACCAGAACCTAGCATGCCCTTGGTAAGTGGGCTCAAGGATCGTCATCATCATTATCATGTTTCAGCTCTAGTGGAGGGGACAGTAGGTTGACCATGACAGGCTGTGGGTTTTGTCATCTACAACGTGCAGAAAAACAGAGAAGAACAACGGAAAGGAACATAGTGGGCAGGAGTAGAGGGTGGTCTCCAGGCTGTCTGTGGACCTAAGGGGCAGGTCATGCAGTCACCAGCCCCATTCTCAGCAGTCAGAAGCAGCCCTTGCCCATATCACTTGCTCCACCTGCCCAGTGTAGACTGGACAGTCACTGGAGAAGACCCTGTTCAGCCAATAGGCAAAAAAAAGACCTATCCTCCCTGGGCCCTGGGCACTGGGCACTGGGGATGTGGCTCACATTATCAAGAAAGAAGCCCTGTGCAAGCAGTTTGGGGCCAAAGCGTGTGGCCGTGAGCGCTGGCTTTGTCACTTAGCAGCGCATGAACTTGAGCAAGTCAGTTAAACCCCATAAACCCCAAGTTGATCACCTATAAATCAAGCACAGAGTTAGTGAGAGGGTCCAGGGAGAAAGTACTCAAGGTTTTGAAGACTTTCCAAATCCATTGTAGGATCCTTAATCAAAATACAGATTACAAGCATTCAGAAACATTCTTGTCCTTCTGATATAATGATCTGAGAATTGTGATTTTTACTGTTTACAAAACTGAGGCTAATCATTTAGTAAACATGGATGGAAATTAATTTTACGACCTATTACTGAAGGGTTACCTATACTTTTCTTGAATATCTGTGAAGATGTCTTTATTTCAACCATGTCAACTAATACTCATGACTTCTATTACTATTATGAAGATACATCAGGATTTCAGTGAACCACAGCTCTTTATCCTTCAAAAGCAATTGGCACAACTATTTAAAATTTAGAATGATCTTCTGTACACTTTAATTATACCTGTCCCAACATCCATCCCCTTGATGATCCGTACTGACAAGTAATTTTTCCAAGTGTTTTAACTTTGGATCATTTTCGATACTATTCTGATTTAGACTAATGCCGGAAAAGAGTTACTGCCTGAATGCTATCTACTATGAATTTTCTGATATTTATTTTCAGTACTTTCCTACATTTTTTTATGCTTTGTAAATGATCAAACTCTACCCGAATGATACGGATTTTTATTATTAAATAGCTCCATGGCCACAGGTTCTGGATTCTGGATGGGGCCCTGCCCTTACCTAGAGTAAATCCCTACCCTCTCTGCCCATTTAAATAGTTGAGCTAGAAGCATTTCTCTATTTGATCGAGTCTAGCGGTCAAGGAGATCACGGTAGGAAAGGCAGGGGATGTGAGCCTTGAGTGGGAGGGCCAGGCAAGGCAAACAGACAGCAGCAACCAGTGTTGTGTGAACACAGGAAGTGGCCTGATGCAGGGTGGCCGGCGGTACGGCAATGAGCCCTGCTCTGACAGCACTGGGTTTAAGCAGGGAGGCCTGGCTCAGGCTCAGTGTCCTGAGCAGCTCCAGGACAAAGCTGGTGCAGGGCCTCCGGCACTGCTGCTTGGAAGGGCCACTCCGAGCAGCCCTGGTGTCTGCAAGCCAGGCAGACATGATGTCATCCCTGCATCTGGCAACCACAGACCCGCCCTCCCGGGTCCCCAGTGGCTCTCCTGCTCTCTGGCCAGGATCCCTGAGTTCAGTTCTCTCTATATCCCCCACCCTGCACATTCCAGGCTCCCAAGGAACTGAGCTAGGACCTCCTGGGCTTCTGTCCAGGCGGCTAGTTCTAAATTCCCCCACCCCCTCATCCCTTGGGAGTAAACAATACAACTTTAAACAAAGACTGCTGCTTCAGCCTTGAGGAAAACACTGGGCCATGTTGAGTGCCCTGATTACTGTTTATTTCTGCCTACTCATTCCGTGTGTTAAGACAGCGCTGAGGGGGCTGTGTTCGCTGTAACTCTCCCGCCCCTGCCCTGGGCTTCCAGCCACCAAGAATGGGGCTCACGGTCACCAGGTTGCTGGGGTAGTGGGGCAGCTGGGTTTCAAGTCAGAACCTCGGTGGTTTGACCTAGCTCTGCCCTCTTACTAACCGCTGAGTCTCCTGGCCTCTCTGAACCTTAGTTTCTTCCTCTACAAAACGGAGCCAATAATACTGACCTCACAGGGGTGCTGAAGGATTATGCGACTCCAAGCATGTCAGGTGGCTACACACAGTAGGCGCTTCACATCTACAAGCGTCCTGCTCGCCCCTCCTCCTAACATTAGACCACAGTCCTCACTCTCTCACCACTAGAGCTTCCCATTCAGCAGTTCTGCGCCCAGTCCTGAGATCTGCATTTCTAACAAGCCCCCAGGGGCTGCTGCTCGGGTGACCCAGAGGCCACACTTTGAGAACCATTGTGCACAGCCCTCATCTCCCTTGTGACGAGGAGGTGGAGGGTCTCTACTCCCAGCCTGGTACACAGGGCAGCTCCTGGATGGACTTGTCAAAAGTGAAGGACTTCAACAAGTATTTATTACGTATAATTGACATATAAAAAAAATCCCCCATTTAAAGTGGACAGTTTGATGAATTTTAGTAAATTTACAGTATTGTGCAACCGTCTCTCCACAATCCAGGTTTAGAACATTCCCACCACCCCAAAAGTTTCCCTTGAGCCATCTGTGGGCAATCCACGTCCACTCCAAGTGCCATTGGTCTGTTTTCTGCCTCTAACTTTTGCCTTTTCTAGAAATGTCATATACATGGACTCATACAATTTGTGGTCTTTTGTGTCTGGCTTCTTTGGTCAGTATAACATCTTTGAGGTCCATCCACATTGCAGCATGTGTCAAGAGTTCACCCCTCTTTACTGCCAGGTACCCTTCCATTGTGTGGGAGTATCCAATGGTTTATCCACTCACCACTAATGGACACCTGAGTTGTTTCCAGTTTTTGGTATGATGAGTAATGATTTTATGAACATTCACGTATGAGCCCCTGGGTGGACAGGTGTTTTCGAATGCTGCTTTTAAAGGTAAACCATAATTTTACCAAATCTCTCCTCCCCACTCCTCAGGGCATCTGCAGCCAATGCTTCTAAAGACTAAGAGTTAATAGGAGACCCAGGCTCTTCTGCCAGTAGCCAAGCAGTAGAAATCAAACTCGGACCCCTCCCCAAGTCCTGCCACCCTGCAGCTTCACCTTACCCTCTTGTCTTCGCCCTCCTCCTCATTACCCCAAATGTTATGCCTCGATTTAGAGCTGGCGATTAAAGGATTTTGCCTTTCAGTTAAATTAAACTGCTCAAAGCAGCCAGCAGGGAAGAGAATGAAAACAGGATTGACCCAGATCTCTTGAAAGTCCTGGGGCTTCTCATCCCTCCTGAGCATCACTAGGCCTGGATGCCCCAATGGATGAAGTTCTGTCTGGTCCAAATTAGCATCTGCTTTATGAGCACAGCAGTCAGAACAAACTGAGGACCCAAACACTGGTCGTCTACCCACAAAGCTTCCTGATTCTTGCTGCTATTCGGCTCCCTGGCTTGGCTGACTTCATGTCTGAAACACTTAGGCTGTTCCTTCCATCTTGGGAGCATCCCAGCTGCTGTAAGGGAAAGTTTTTTTCTTGCTCCATTTCCGAGCCCTTCCATCTGCCACATGAGGGGAGCACCAAAGCTGTTATCGGAACACATACACTGTCCCTTGCCAGGGCCCCAAAGGGATGCATAGAGCAAAGGCTGACTGCCTAAGATCCTTTGCCCTGAGCCAGTTCCCCTCTCCAGTTCCAGTGATCCTCTCCCTTCTCCAGGCAGTTTCTGGGCTCAAATCTGAAGGCATGCCATTTGGTAGAGGAGGTTCTGGCTTCCCTGTTCAGACAGCTGAGTTCGCATTCCTGTGTGGACTTGTGGCAGCAGTGACCTCAGGCTCTTTTCCTAGCACAAGGGTGATGTTTTCCATCCCACCAGCCTCCAGGTACAGATAACAGGAAGAGACTGGGTGGGTGCACCTAACCTGGAAACTCATGGGGAAAATGCAAGCCCCAGGTCAAAGGGATTCAGAGAGCAGAAAGACTACACTCTTGGTACCAGTGAGGGTGGAAACAAGGACCCTTTCAGGGAAACAGCCTCTCAGGAACTGCCATCCTTGACTTGCTCTCTAGATTTGCCAAGTCAAACGGTGGCCCTGCCAGGAGTTAAAGAGGTGCATAAAAGTGGCGGAATACTGTCGTGTTTTTATGGAGTAATGAGAGACTGGGTGACGTAGGCCCACACTATAGGGAAATGCCTGTGCTTATACTGCAAAAAGAATTATAACAAATGGTCGAGAACGAAGGTATAGAGAGTGACTCTGAGCCCTGCCACCTAACAGCTGTGTGACCTTAGGCAAATTACTTAACATCTCTGAGCCTCAGTTGCCTCATCTATAAAATAAGAGTAGTCATCTCAGAAGATTACTGTGAAAATTGAGAGAACATATGTGAAGTTCTCAGCTCATTAGCTGATAGTAAGTGTGCCCAAAGTGGCAATTTTCTTGTTTATATTTTATTTTTAATAAAACATTTCCTGAGTGCCTGCTCTCCATTCAGTCATCCATTGGTTTGTTCATTCATTTGTCTGTTCATCCATTCAGCTGAAACCTTCAAATGCCAACAGTGTGCCAGACCTATAAAATGCGCTAGGGGGAAAAAAAAGGCAGCACTTGGCCATTTTCAAAGCCCTTTTACGTGGACTGCCTTGTTTTACCTTCCTACATAGTGAGGATAAGAGAACAGAGGCTCTGAGGATGTGGTGATTTGCCCAACGAACCAACTAAAAAGTGGCACCACAGTCTCCAAATGATGTTTTCAGACATTCGATCCAGTTTACTTTACAGGACACCTCACTACCAGAACGACAGGGTCATTAATAAATGAGTAATATGGGGCCCCTCCCTGCAAGTCTCCATCGTTGATGCTCCCAGAACAAGGGACACCTCCCCCCATTGTAGTCTTCTCCCCAGGGCCCTGTTACAGGACGGAGGTGAATCAGGACTGGTAACTCTAGCCGCCTGCCCAGAACATAGTACAGCATCTGGATGATGCTGGTATCCAGCTGGGTTCTCAGCTGCCAACTGTGGGGCAGGGCCCAGGGCCCGGACAGTGCCCCAGCTGTAAAGAAGTTGAGAATACTGAGGTCTGGCTTCTTCCTAGAGGAGTGGGACTCGAGAGTGGGGGTGTCCCCAGCACAGAAGGGGGTGTAAAGATTCTGGGAAGCAAAGAGAACGCCCCATGTGCTATGTCCCAGCCTGAATCTGAATCTAGGTGGATGGGGAGACCTATATACATTTAGCCCTAATTAAAAAGTAAGGAATCCATCCAGCAGAGCCTCAATGCCCCTCAGGGAGCTCAGAGCCAGGATCCAAGACTTCTGATGGCCAAAGGTATTGGGATGGTTTCCTGGCCAAGGAGGCCTTTGAGCTGGTCCTGGCCAGAGGGCCTCCCCCTGCACAAGCACGGAGACACATGGCCTCCTGGCCTCGCCCCACCCAGCTGCAAGGGCAGGATTCACTGGAAGCTGGCCACCCCCAGGTGTGGTGGGAGCCTCAATACTGAGAAGCTCTAGGTGGCTCCTGCCTGGTCACCAGCTTTGGGAGGAGTCTTCGAGCCCAACACTGAGCATTCCAACAAACAGTACCCAGCTGAGCTGTGGCTTCCAGGGATGACCCCGTTCCCCAGGCTCCAACACCCTAAAGAGTACTTCACTCCTCTACCCAGTCCAGTTTCTCCAAGGCAAACTCTCAAGAATAGGAAGAGCCAGAGAAACATGACGAGAACAAGAGAAATAATCACATGGACAAGCCCCTGGGAGAGTGGAAGAAGAGGGCAGGCTGAGAGCGCTGTGCAAGGAGAGGAAGGAAAAGTGTGTCATACGAGTGAACAGCATGTTCAGGGTCACAGAGCTGTGAATAGGCAAATCGCTGAGGATGGCTGAGAAGTGTGGCTGCAGGAAGCAGGCCGGAAAGGCCGGCAGGGCAAACCAGAACATGAGAACTTGCTGTGACCTTCAGACAGAAACCAAAGTGCTGGGAGGTTGAGCCATTTTGCATTTGACAGGAAAGTGAATGATTGTGCTGAGAAATAAGGCTGTGTAGGAGTGCCAACTCTGTGCCCAGTGGCTTTACAAGCATTTTTTCCCACATTGTGCAACGTGCACGTCTTACGGTGGGGACATGACACAGAGCTATGGTTTTCTACGGTATGAGCCCCCAGAGAGGAGGGAGCAGGACAGAAGGGACCCCAGCAGAGCCATACCCACTCCTTGAGGGTGAGGACCCCCTTCCGTGGAAGGAAGCAAGGTGGAGCTTATCAAAGTTTGCTCTTCTGGTCTTAAGATCTGAAACCTGGGTCACCATAGCACCACCCAAGGTCACCACACCTAACATATTGAATGAGCCGCGTGTCAGGGAGCCCCCAGACCCAGGCTTCTCAGTGGCAGGGCCCACGTGCCTGATGTATGGCAGATGCTCAGTAAGAGCTGTTGGATGGAGCTTTCTGTGAATGATTCTTTTGGTTGTCTCCTGGCTGTGGCCGACACCTCAGGAAGTAACTCCCAGTCTCCTCGGTTCACCAAAATCATGTGGAAGAGGAAGGGGCTCTGTCCACTTCCAGGGTGCTGCCCAGGGCAACAGTACTTCCCCAGCCCCCCAGGCAGCAGAGTCAGGGTGCAGGAAAGACCTCCGGAGTGAGAGGCCTGGGTGCCCCCACTAGGGAGGGTGAGAAAAGCACAGGGGGCAGTGGGAGGTGGGCTCCAGAGTGAGGACTGTGGGGCTGGTGGAGGCCACCTGGAACGATGTCAGCACCCCATTTCTCAAGGCCCTGTTTCCCCATCTTCTCATACCTGCCTGAGCAGCCTTCCCCGAGGTGGTGGGTGTCGGGAGAGGGTGGAGGGACGGAAGGAACCAGCTCTGCCTGAGCCAGGATGGATTGGGTCCTCTGCTGGGCGGTCCCCATGCCTCCTCGCTTTGTGTCAGCCTCAGCTGTCCTTGGTGCTGACTCACAGCCCCTCCAGGCCTGTTTACCCAACTACAAAGTGGGTTCAATCATGGGGTTTTCTGAGGACTCAGCGTGAGGTGATTTTTTGCTGCTCTCGTGATTTTGTCTGTTGTTTCTGAGTTACATGGAGGATAAGAGATGAACCAGATACTGAGCCTGCTGTCCCCTGTCTGATGGACTCAAACAGTCAGACCTGGCATTTTGGAGCACTTTCTGGAACTGTTCTAAGTCCTACGTATTGTCATTTAATTGTCAAAGCACCCTGCAATTATCCGCATTTTGCAGGTGAGGAATGTGAGGTTTCCATCCACCCATTTCCTCACCTGACTCACTGGGTGCCCAGTGGCCTGGGCTTTGGGTCAGCCCACACTTGTCAGCACACCTGGCCTCCGGAGCCAGCCAGATGTCTGGGCAGGCCTTGGAGCTCCCAGACCTGTCGCCGCGCCCTGTTTCGGCCCCACTGGGCCTCCTTCCCTACCCAGCTGGGTAGCTTGGCAGCTGCCAAGTCTTGTCGTTTCTCCTCCTGCCGCCCAGTTGTTTGGGTGCCGGCAAATGCCAGGCAGATGAGGAGCCATAGCTTCCACCGGCCCAGCTGCCCTTGCCCTCAAGGTGCAGGGTAGGCGTGAGGGCAGGGAGCAGGGGAGAGACAGGGTGTCTCCCAGACTCAGAATTGCTGAGACTGGACTATGCCTGAATCACAGCATTAACTCATCCAGAACTGGGACTCAGGACAACAAAACACCTGTGTGTGTCTGGCTGGATAAAGGGAGATCCGGCATCCTTGGACCAGGAGTAGACAGGAGGTGTCCTCCACCCAGGTGCAGGAACAATTTACCTCCATCTTCAAACTTAAACCATGCGGTCCCAACTTCTCCCCTGTTCTGAACCATTTGTTCAAGACCCACCACAAGCCCAGGGAAGAGGGGGAAAGCGGGGCTGCCTAGCATAAATTAACAAATTAAGTCTCTCAGGAATTGAGCAATGTGGCAGTCCCCCCGAGGTGGCTTCTGGGCTCAAGAATCTGAAGCCCAAATCCAGAACTGAAGGTCTTAGAAAGGTGGCTAGAATGTGGGAGGAGAAAGTCAGGAAAGAATCTTGGAATCTTAAGAGCAAATGTCTTCTCTCACCTCTGCTGTTTGGTGACCGAGTAACCAGAAGTGACTCATCTGCCTCAAGGAGCACGAGTGAACGTTCTCATCCCTGAAACGGGGGTAACCCCACTGCATGAGAATCCAGCGAGAATGGCCGCAGAGAAGAGAAACCTGTGTCCCCAGAGTCAGTTCTCCGGAACCCATCTCCATGGAAAAAAAGGCTCTGTAGGCAAAGAGGTTTGGAAAATGCTCTTGAAATGTGTGCCGGCAGGTCAAGGATTTGGAGAAGCCCTGCAAAAAGGGAAGCAGGTGGAAATTGTTTAACACAGGGTTTCCCAAAATTGGCGCAGGAAAGAAGCTTTCTGTGGGGGTGGTGCTCTGAGGGGGCCAGGGTGTTTGGAAAACGACAAATAGTCCACTTTTGTGGGCGAGAGGATTCCACTAAGGGGAAGGGTGATGGCAGCCTGCAAACCGAGTGGGCCTTCAACACATACCTCCCCTGTGGCTGGAAGCAGACGTGGACGTGGCTGGATCGAAGGGCAATAGGACCACACTGATTAAAATGTAGTTGGATTAATTAAAGATGCAATTTCACTTCTAGGAACTTACCCTTCATAAGTACTTGCACTTAATATGTGCACAAGAATGTTCACTGAAGCATTACTTATTAATATAAAAAGAAAAAAAAAAAAAGAAAGAAAGAAACGACCGAGACGTCCAGCCCTAGGGGAGCAGTGAAGTAACGACTGTGCACGCAGCCTAGGCCGCTGAGACCAGTACAGCACGTCGGGGCGCTCTGACCTGCAAGACTCGGGGCATGTGTGCTTCAGCACAAATGCACGTTCTCACTGACGTGAAACATAGCCTTTTCTTCCCTCTTTCGGTTATGTATATACACATATACATACATAGTGTGTAATATGTATGTCTTGTTTTCTCTGTTTATGAATAACACTCAGTGAACATTCTTGTACATAGAGCCCATGTAAGTATCCACATAGGATAAATTCCTAGAAGGGAAATTGCCAGATTAAAACAAATACTTTAAGGTATATAAATATACCTTTATATTTATATATACCTTTATATTTATATATAGGTATATATTCATATATCTACATAATGTGTATATATTCACATATGTAATATTTATGTAAACACATACAGCTATGCAAACACGTATTTATACAAAGATATATGTGTGTATATATATTTAAACAGAAATGACACATCCAAAATATTCATACTGTATATTATACATATTTATAAATACATAGAAAAGTGTCCAGAAGGGGACATGACAAAGTTAACAGGGGCTATCTCTGCAAAGGGATGTGGGATTAGGAAGAAGGGTCGAAGAACAGTGAGCCTTGCAATATTTCCATGCTTTTAAAATTTTTTATGGTCAACATGAATGAATTTTGAAATTTTGAAAAAGATGTCTTTTAATTCAGAGGAAAAAACCACTAAACCCAAAACTAGGCTGAGGAGGATGGTTTTTCTTTCATAGCCAGCTCGAAGCCTTTGCTTGTCAGCCACCCAAAGCCATGAGTGTTTGTTACAAATATAAGCACTGAATGACTGTTAGATTCCCAGATTCACTGTCTTTGGTTTCAAAATAAAATCACTTCTTTCCTTTTTGCTTGTTTGTATTTGAAAAATACTAAAGATCACAATAATGTATAACAGTACCACTTAGAAAATGTCTTGAAAGAAAGATGTCAGCGCTACCTTCCTTAACCTGGCCAGTCCTCTCTCTGGAAATAACCCTAGTAATAACCTCCGACGAAGAGGGTGGTGCAGATTCTGGGGCAGATTTTGAAGGGAAGGGAAGCATGTGATGCTGTGGGGCACCCCCGAGTTAGTCTGTCTGTTATTCATTCATGGTCCCTGTCTCCCGGAGCACAGGGGATAGAGGGGACATCTGAGCAGGGGAGGCCCATCTACCCTGTTCCCACACTGACATCTGTCTGTTTACCACTGTGCTTGTTTCCCATCCCCTAGGGCATTACTGACTTCCCCTCTGGGGTTTTTTTTCCCCATGCTTTTGAAGTATATCCTTTAGAAGTTCATCCAGTTCAGTTCTCCTGGTGCGGAACTTGCTGTTTTTGTTTATCTGTGATTCTCTGTTTTACTCTCATTCTTTGCAAAGTGGTTTGCATGACACCATTCTAAATTGAGAGAGACTTTCTGCACTTCGTGGATAGCCTCCCAGAGTCTTAAGTCTCCCATTATTGCTGCTTAGCAGCTGCCCACGTCAAGTGCTCTGGCCTTCAATGCAGCGTGTGCTTAAGATCCTCTGTCATTGGTATTCTGTCTATATTATGTGCCCAGCTATGGACATCTTTTTATTTACTCTGCTTATGATTCATGGATTTTCATCAAGTTTGTGGATTCAAGTTTTCATCAGGCACTTTCTTTAAAAATTGCTTTTCCTCCATTTTCTCTATTCCTTCCTTCTGGGACTCAAATTTGATGGAGGGAGATCTTCTCATTACATTCTGTTTCTCTTTTTCCACCTCTTTCATATTCTCTTTTTAAGTAGAAGTATGGTTAGTATCTGTCACTGTTGCATTCTAAGTAATTTCTTATTATATTTCTTCAGTGCATTTTGTCTTCAGTTGGGTCTAATCTATAGTTTAACCCATTAACTGAGTTTTGGATTTCAATAATTATATTATTCATTTTTACAGGAATAAATGAGTTTTCTGGAGAAAGGCATTCCCTGGAGGTGTCAGCAAAGGTGAGAATACAAATGCAGGAATGGGAGAGGAGCCCTGGGAGAGAAGGATGGGTGTGTTGCCCGAGCCCATTCTTTATTGATGAGACCTCTGAAGTCCAGAGAAGGTAAGTGTTTTGCTCAGAGTCAGACAGCTAGTTAGGGGCAGAGCCAGAAAATGGAACATAGGCCTTCTTCTTTCTTCTTTTTTTTTTTTAATCTTTTTAGGCCTTCTTATTTCTTGATTAGAGTCTAGCAAAACGTCCAGACCATCAAAGGGGGAAGACATTAGACACTGAAAAGACTGAGATGGATTCCACCCCGTGTCGTCCAAAATAAACTCTGAATGAAGTATAAAGAAAGCCAACAAAAGATCTGATATTTTTCCATGATAACTCCTTTGACATATTTGTTAAAAATATATACTGACAATCCACCCACATTCTCCTCTTTTTATTTCCCCTTTTGGTGCCCGTGCTTTGTGGTACATGAAGCACTTGCTTGGACTAAGCTATTGGGAACTGAAGCCTGAAGAAGGAACAGCCACAACTTTGCCAGCACTCAGGACAGGAAGGATGTCCTTAAATGTGGCAGGAAGCCAGGGCGCAGTGGGGGCCTCCTGCAGCCTCCCAACTCCTCTTAATTACTGATTCTTGGGAAGAGAGGCTGGAAGGCAGATGCCTGAGGAAGCTAATCCTGGGGGACCGGCGCCACCTGGTGGCCTACCCTAGTTCTAGCAGCGGTTGCGCCTGCAAGCGCAGCAGAGCTAAAGAGAACAAAGGAACTGTGGGTGGAGGCGCCTTGCTGGGCTATTTGACTGCTCAAAGAAGAGCTGTCCGGCTCTGTCCATCCCTGGAAGGGGCTGCATCCCGGAAGGCCTGAGCTCCCTGAACTGCGAGTGTGCAGGCAGGGAGCCCTAGATTGGGCTTTATACGACTTCCAGGAAATCAGAAAGGCCAAAGACTTAAGATCTTAGAATCATTAAGGTAATCCCATTCCCACCCCTGCAGCCGTAGAGGCTGAGCTCGCCCGCCCCGCCCGCCCCGCCCGCCCCTGCCGCTGTGCCTGCCTCCGACTCCGCCCCGTGTGGGCAGCCTTTGCTCACCAAGGTCTCAGTGACCTTCCAGCCACAGGTAGTTTACCTTATCTCTCTAGTCCTCCCTGGGGCACTTGGCCTGTGGCCCCACACCCTCTCCCTCCCCACCTCCCTGCCCTGGGAGCTGACCTCCTTCTGCCTCTGGCTCTGCTCCCATCTGGTCTGCCCCCAACGAGACCTCTCTTCTACACCAGTCCCTTCAGCTGCCACTTGCAAGCTTGGGACAAACTGGTGTCACCAGCCTGGATATTATTCTCCGAAGCAACCCCCTCACATTCATCCCCTGACCACCTAGGCATCTGGACTGCCCACTCTCCAAACCCTCCCTGTCCACACAGCTCAGCACTGCTGTCCCCGCCTCTTTTTTTTTTCCCAAATAATATAATTACAGAAAAGTTGCAAGAATAGTACAAAGAACTCCCTTATACCCTTTACCAAGTCATTTATTTGCAACATTTGCCCCATTTGTTCTTTTCTATTCTTTGACTCTATTACACACACAGTTTCTTTTATTAAACCAACTTAACTTTAACTTCAGTACGTTATTTCTTGAGCATAAAGATATCCTTATATAATTATCAAACTCAGGAAATTTAACACAGAGGCAATAGTTTAACCTAATCAGTAGTCCGTATTTCAATTCTGTCAGTTGTCCCCAAAATATCCCACATAGCACTTTTTGTCTTTTTGTTTGGCCCCAGATCCCATCCAGGATGGTGTATTTCATTTTCTTGTCATGTCCCTCTTGAGTCTCCTTAATCTGAACAGTTCTTTAGCCTCCCTGTGGTGTATTGCACTGACATTTATGAAGAACACAGGCCAGTGATTTTATGAAGTTCCTCAACGCAAATACTTCCTTTCCTCCTGTATTTTTTGCGCCAAGTGCCACTGGTCTACCCAGTTCCTCAGGTTCGGAGGCAGGACATTATCCTGGGTCCCTTCTCCACCCCCCGCCCCACCGCCTCCTTCCCTCTCCCCAGCCCTCACCAGGTCCTCCTGCCCACTACTCCTCTCCTCTGCCATCATTCCTCACCAGCCAGCCCGCCTCCACCCTGTGGTCCAAGGACCTGCAGCACCAGGAACTTGTTAGTAGGGAACTTCAGGCCCCACCCTTACTGAATCAGCACCTGCAATTTAACATGTTCTCCAAGCGTTTCTTCTGTAAATTTTGAGAAGCCCTGCTCTCAGAGACCCCTGAACCACACCACTCAGTTCCACATTCAAGGTTTTTGGAGTGTCCTTCTCTACCACCCCGACCCCGGAGCTTCATTCCTACCTCACGTAGTTCATGAAAGTGTGCTATTTCACCTTTGTACCGTTTATTCCTCCTTCCTGGAATACCCTCTCTTACTCAAGATTACGCTTAAAGGTCACGTCCTCTGTGGTCAGCTTCTTGCCACTCCTTTTGAGTGCATTTCCTCTGGACCTGTCTGTCTTTATCCTAGCTTGTTACACCAAAGTGCTACTACCAAGGGCTCCTGATCTTTCACTGTTTCTCCCGCTAGTTGGTGAGCTCCTTGAGGGAAAGCTGGCATCTTAGACGCCTCCTTATTCCCAGTGCCTGGCACATTTGAATGTTTGTTGAATGAACATGTTAAAAACAAAACAAAACAAAACAGCTCTTCTTCCACAGAGGCCCTTCTTCCAAGTAGATCTAAAGTGAGTACTGGGGCCATCCGAATACTTGAGCCACAGAATGACAGGGGTGGCCACAGGGAAACATCTACTTCAAATGTCCTTGGTTATCCATGAGAAAAGGCCCCAGAGAGGAAGATGTGGCTTACTTGCAGGTTTCTCCCTGGAGAAGGTGGCCCAGTGAGTCACTATTGACTCATGTTTGGACCTTCCTGAAGCCAAGTGCTGTGATGTGGTTAAGTGTGAGAACCAGGGTGGCAGATAAATGTGCACAAAATGGAGACACTGATGTTTAAGTTTTAAAATATGAGAAGCAGTTCTGTATCTTCTTGCTTGGGAAACAGCATAGCTTCAGCCACGCTGTTTACTCTTAAGCTGGGTGGAGTATGAATGCTGAATTATCTTTTTATACATCCTTGCATACTTTAAAAATTCTTATCTGAACCAAGGGATCATGCCTTTCACACCACTGTCCCAATTTTTAATGAGTTAAGTCTTCCCCAAAGTTCTCAGTTAACCAGCCCTCAACTTTGTGGGCGCCCATAAGGTTTTTATTTCTTTTTTTACAGTAAAAGTAAACTTTCTGCATGGCAGGTTTCCAGCAAGGAAGCTGGCAAGGTTCAGAGGGCAGGGTGCATTCTAGAAACAGAGTCCTACCCTGTAACTGGACTATAGTGTTGAACATAGTTGGGGTTTTATCTTAGCACATGGGCTAGAGTTCTAGTTTCACTTTATAGGCAACAAAGAACTATTAAAAACAACAAAGACTTACCCTATAGCACAGGGAACTATAGTCATATCTTATAATAACCTGTAATGGAAAAGAATCTGAAAAAGAATATATACATGTATAACTGAATCACTTTGCTGAACACTTGAAACTAATACAACATTGTAAATCAACTATACTTCAATAAAAATACAGGAAATAAAGAACAAAAAAACAAAGAACCATTAAATTCTCAAGGAAGAATGGTTTGACCAATAATTCATTTTAGCACAGTGATTGTGGCAATGATAGGCCAGATAGGAGACCAGCTTTTGGAGTAACCCAAAAGTGTTACCTGCTCAAAATAAGTTTAACAAGCAAAGTGGGGTGAAGAAGAGAAACAAGACTGGCTCTGAGCAGATATTGAAGCTGTGTGATGGGCAGAAAAGGGGCTGCTTATTCATTTATAAGTTTGAAGCTCCTCATAATTAAAAAACTTAGTGAACTTGTAGAAATCATACACTGACATGACAAATGAAAAAAAAAATTAGAAGAATGGATCTTTGGTCTTGGCATCAAGTTTTTCATACATGAACCAGAAAAGTGCTGTGTCATCTCAAATAATTTGGATAAAAGATGGGTTCAAGGAAACCAGCACATGGTACAGAGATATTGATGAGTTTTAAAAAATTTCATTTTGAAAGATTGCAGAAAATTAATATTTTATGTGCTTTTAGATGTGTACAGATGTTTGTATAGTAGATAGTTATTTCCAGCATGTGGTCTAATTAATCAAAACTATGGGATGGGTTAAGTGGAGCGCAGCCATGTGATTTTATATGCAGTTGAAAATCATTTCTATGTACATACTCCCTGAACTCTGAAAAATATAGTGACAAAAGTTGAGTGGAGAGTAGGGTAGGGGTGCTTAGACATGCAGGGTCTCTTTTGATTAATAAACCCAGCGTAGGGAGATGAGGGAGAGCCAGTGCTTAAACACTTTGGTACGCAGCGGACGCGTTCTCCCCTCCGTCTTTGCGAACACATTAACAGTAACACTCACTGGAGGTCAGATCCACAGGGGACTGCTTTCTTCACACATGGCCTTATCATTTCTTTTAAAAGGCTGGAATAATGCCTCTACTAGAGGTGCAAATCAGAAAGGAACAATGTCTAAATGGGAACACGCGTGAAACATAAAGGAACACAAGTTACTTTCTATCCCGGCACCATTCTATTTTGTAAGGCTTTTGCTCCAGCAATTACCCCTTCTGGCAATAGCCCCCAGTATCACGTGTCTGAGAGAAACTGAGTTTCTCTGGTTGGGTGTGGGCCCGTGACTCACCATCTGCCTGATTTCATTCTGCAGTATCCTCTCTGGCTCCTTCAGAAGACAACTGAAACTCCTATTTCCTTTAGGGTGGTCCCTCCTTTGGCCTGTAGCTTAATCCTATGAATTAATACATCTTGTAAGGGAATGTCAGTGGTTCAGGCAAGCTTTTGATATCCTTATTTCATCTTGCAAATCAGGCTGAATCTTAAGTTTGTTTTTAGACTCAAGGTAATAACTGGAGGTCATCTGGCCACCCCTGAAGCCAAACCACATGACAGCCCTTTGGCCTCTAGAGGAAATGTGGCTGCCTCAGCCACTGGTTTCAGTCAAGTGTGGTCTTAGAACTTTAAAAGAAACCCAATTCCCTTTAAATCCATCAAGAAGTAGGCAGAGAGCATGGGTTCAAGATTGTTTTTATTTTCAGAGCCTGCAACAGTTGGTTAGCAATGCTAAGCTGGTACAATCCGAAGGCCATCCCACCTCCCTTTTTAGCCATTCAACCAACAGAATCCCTACAAACAAGATTAGAGACCAACTGAGATGTCTCAATGTGTGGGGGGAGAGGCCTTCTCCCTCTCCTCCCTACATACTTTTTCTAACAAGATTGTTTTACAGCTAAATGCAACTCAAACCCATAACATATGAACCAGTCATCTCCAATATCACTGATTCCCTCCCCACCCCCAGAACTGGAAGCAGAGGCAAGAGGGGAGACTGACTCTTGTATAATAAAAACTTGGCTACACCCCAATGGAGCAAAGATGGTGAGGAAGCCAGCGCCTAAGAACGGGGACAAGCAGGAACCCTCAGCCCCAGCTCCGTGGGAAGTGCTCCTTTGAGACTCCCACTTCTGCGGGGTGAGATGGGGGGCAACTGGTGATGATCCGTCTCTCCCTGTCCCTTAAATTAAAACATGATAAACTCAGAGTTCACCCTCAAAATCCACCACGCTGCCTCCTGAGAAACACATTCCAGTCATCTCTACTAGCACCCACTCCTTCTAATGCCCAGGACTGCCAGCCCCTCTCCCCACCCTTGGGTGGCCCAGCCAACACTGATTTGATACTCCTTAACTCATAAAATGACTGTTTTTAAAAATTCAAATAGAAGCTATCAAAGAGTATCAGAATAATAGAAGGAAGACACTCAATATATACTCCCTTCCCTCGTCCCGCAGAGCCCCCATCCCTGCCCCCCTCCGCTGGGAGACCTACACTACCACGTTCCAGCACCGACCTGGGGGTGGCCCAACGGAAGCTGCCTCAAGTGCTTTCCTGCTGTGACTCCTATACCAGCCACCATCATGGGGAGCTGGGGTGAGGAAGAGCGGGGTCACTACCCCCAGAGATCGCAGGGGCCTTCGAGGTAGGTCTGGGAGGGTTAGCTTATGTCCTGTAGCAAGGCCCGGGTCCAGTGCCTGCTCCCACCGGGATCTCAGACCTTGGCCGTAAACAGCAGCAGCCCCAGCACTGTAGTGCCTCCCGGGGGGCGACACAGCCCCTAGTCCTCTGTCCCACGGGGCATGTCCCTCTTCTTCCCCCTCCTTTTTACCTTTTTCTTTTTTAAAAATTAAAGGCAGAGGTAGTCCCTGGGATGATAAAACCCTACCTAGAATGGCAGTATTGTGACTTAAAGAAACAGTTAAATAAAAGTCTCCAGGAGTTCACTAAAAAAAAGAAAGAGAGGAAGGAAGGAAAGAAGGAAGGAAGGAGAAAATAAAGTGATTGATGAAGTTGAATAAATTAATGATAATGGGCTACCCCACAAAGACCTCTCCTTCCCAGGGCGTCTTTGGTATCTGGCCAGCAGCACTTCCCTTTGTGTTACTTCTCTCCACTCCCACCCCTCCCCCTAGGAGAAGGCCAGTGCCCAGCGAGGCCCCAGGCGGTTCATCCAACTCTAGGGGATGTGGAGTCACAGCATCTAGACTTGGCGCTTGGGACTGTGCTGTGACATGTGACAGCTTTAGCAGACCACAAGGACGTCTTACAGGGACAGAAGAGCCAGCAAGATGCTTTGGGCTTCAACCATGGGAGTGTGGGAGGTAGGTTTAAGAAGGCGTGGAAGCCCCAGGCCTTCTCTTGGAAAGTCACACTGCTGGCCCCTTTCCTCAATGTCTCTGCAGCAGAGGGGAAGTGAGGGAGAGGGAGGGAGGCTCAGGCTGCTGCTGTCTGCTCCAGCGCCCTCAGAGCTTCTTCAGACGGCTGTACATCTCCCTTTTGCTCTTTTCCCCGGCCCAGGTCCGGCTCTTGGTGCGGAACTTCTTCAGGTCTTCTTTAAAGTCCTCATGATGCATGGGCCGGTAGCTGGGGGGCTCGCAGTGAGACTGGCAGACAAGACGGGACGTGGTCAGGCCACACCTGCCTCACACTCACAATCCTGCTCCCTCCCTGTCTAGGGCTCAAGGTTCTGGTCAGTGGGTTTTAGGGCCTTTCTATGTGCAGGGCAAATCCCCAGGCCCCTGGCAAGAAACAGCCATGACCACCAGACAGATCTAACTGTCCAACCTGCACGAGGAGTGCACCAAGCTCTCCAGAGAGCCCATCTTACCTGGCATTTCAGGAAGAACTCCTTATACCCGCCCTTCAGGACGTACAGCTCAGGGTAGTGGAGTTTGGGGTACTCATTACCAAGCCGATCTCTCTCTCTCACATATCGGCACCTGTAAAGTGGACGAAATCCAAAGCAAGGTGAGCTCTTCCAATGCAGAGAAACACGCAGATGACTGTACCATGAAAGCAGCCCTTGTGGTTTAAGCACTCCTTACACACGTCTCCCCAACTTTACCTTCATTCTTGGCAACAAGTGAATTGTGATTTTCTGGCCATATGTTCAGTCAGGGCCAGTGCCTTGTGCTGGAAGGTAGAAGGTCTTTTCCCAATTTTCAAGTTCAATTGCCCTAGCATCTCTCCCTGCCACCACCACCTAATCCATTGGGACAGCCTCTGAGCCTGGTCCCACGGCAGTCTCCATCCTCCTCCTCTGCCAGTGACTCCCTCACCTGCTTCTAAGTGGGCTTCCTCCTGTGGCTTTTAAATGGGCTGAGCTTTGCTCTTGCCTCAGGTCATGTACTCGCCTCCTAAGCCTGGAATAAATACTGAATACTCTCCTCTGATATCCTCAGCTGGCTGGGGCCTCCATACTGTCCAACCCTTGGTACAAAAGCCCAAGTCCTCACAGTGCCCACAACCCATCCCCCGACTCCACGCTGCTCTGCAGTCCAGCCGCAGAAGCCCCTGCACTGCTCTTCCAACCTGCCCGGAGCTCCCACCTCTGGTCTCAGCACCTTTGAACACACTGCACAGTTTACACGTTATGTTGGTCTGCCTCCTGCCCACGCTGAAATGGACAGGGCTTTTGTATGTTTTGTTTACTGCTGTTCCCCCCAGTACCTGGCACAGTATCTGGACGTGAGAGGTAACAGTGTCTGCAGAGTGATTAATTCCACTCCTGAAGGACCATGAGGTCTCTCTTCATGTGACCATGATTTTGTTCTAATGGAGGACAAAGTCCTCGTCTTCGGGAGCTAGGTGGTGAAGGACATGTGGAGATGGTCACACATGCCAAGTTCTTGTTGTAGTTGTGTAGTTGTGTGCGTGCAAAAGTGTGCTGTGCACTCCTGAAGAGTTATGTGTGCACAAACGTGGCAGAATATTGGCAGGTGAAGCATATGCAGGGATAACCTTTTTCTGAGCTTGAGATGGTTCCAAATAAATAGGTGTCACAAGAACCTGCACCCGGCCCCGTGAGAAGTCTCTCTTGCGCCCTCCCAGGGAAGCTGCACTGCTCCCTGCCCACCTCTGTCCCTGTTTTCTCAGCACTTGTCACGACCCTCCTCACTCTCCCCTGGGATCTCCCCAGCGGTAGGTCCCTGCCAGGCCTGCCCACTGCTGTACCTTCACTGCTCCAACAGACCCTGTTAGAGCAGAGTATTATTTTAAATCTTAAGTGAGTATTACTTTATTGTAATTGTACTTTTACTTATTTTGATATAAAATTTATCTTTGTAATAAATTGTAACAGGGCCTTAGTCACCAAAGCCCTAATAGAAGTTCTTGTTAATAAGGGGTGTGTGTGGGGGAGGCATTTCTGTGCACCCCTAATGTGGCAATAAATGTGACGATAATACAATCCACTCCTTTGCAAACAGAGTTGATAAGTGTTTGAAAGCATCACATCAAGTTGTGCAGTGAGGACATCACATTTTTCTGGTATTTGCATACGGAGCAGCCACACTGTACTTGAAGGATGTCACCAGAGAACAGCAGCCCCACAGGAAGAACTAAGGAGAGTGGAGAAAACTGCAAGAGGCAGAGTTTAATTCAATATAAAAGAAGGCTGAACAGTGAGCCACTGCCCAGCAGTTGTCAGGACTAACTCAGAGCTGGGGTGATGGAGCAGAGGCCAGCTCCCTGGGGACGTTGCATGGAGAATGTATGTCATAGACAGGCTGGGCTGGGGAAGCCAGAAAGCCCTTCCCGAGGGAAACTGTTAGTTCAAGGATAAACTACACTCAAGGAAGCTGTCCACAAAATCAACTGACTGCTAAACAGGGAAGAATTTGGAAGAACATCTGATACACGTGAATTTATACTTTTACAAAACCATGTATTTATATACTGTGTGCGTAGGCTTAGGCATAGAAAAGACTTGGGATGTGCAACGGGCTGCTCCAAGTGCAAGCCCCACCTGCCCGCCCCGTGTCCCACAAAAGCACCAAGGGGGCCACACCCAACAGCCACCTCCTCTCAGCACTCACATGCGAGGGCCTCGCTCAGAAGAAAACTCGCAGTGGAACACCACAATGACCCGCTTGCCATCTGTAGGCACAATAGGCTTCTTGAGTAAGAAGTCTTCAACCTCCTCTTCCATGTGCAAGTTCACTGCACCCTGTGAAGGCACCAGAGACGCATGTCATACGTGAAACACCTCCATCACCAGGCAGCTTAACTCAACCATAAGAGGCATCACTAATCACTAGACCTGGCACAGACTCGGACATGTTGCCGAGACTGGTTTCTCCTCATGGCTTCATGTTCAGGCATGGCTTAGAAATCACTGGGTACCATCTAGAAATGCCCCGATGGTGATGGTGTGAGGGACAAAACAGGGAGCACTTGGTGTACAATGTGGTAGAGGTTAGTGTAGAACAGGGAACATTCAGTTCACAGAAGTCAAATGCCTTTCGCGCCCACTGTTTCTTTTTATAATTCTCATAACCGGCACGTGAGCATTTTAACAAGAAGCCAGGTGTCACCTCCCTCTTACAAAAAAAAAAAATCACAGATGCTGCCTAGGGCTCCCGCTAGGACAGCAGGGCTTGCCTGCAAGCTTCAGGAATCCTTACCTTGATGTGGCCTCCCTCATATTCATATGGGTATCGGCAGTCAATGATAACGAACTCTTTAATGAGGTTGGCAAACTTGCCATTCAAAACAGATGCTATCTGTGGAGAGAAAGCCAAGGAGAATCAACCCTGGCTGCCAGGAACAACCAGGTTCCAATACCCCATGTGTGGCAGGTCCCAAAAGATGACTTACAATTTCTGGAGAGATGTATTTTAAATCCTGATGCTTTCCAGCAACTGTATGAAAGAGATAACCCTTAAAAAGGAGAGAGAGAGAGAGATACTTAGCAAATCTGAAAGCTTAAATATGCAACATTTACACCATTTGTCTTTCTGGTAAGAGTTAGCTTAAAAGAAGCTCTAAACATGAATCAAATATAATAGTACATACTAGTTCCTGGTCTAGGTACTTCATTCACATCCTGACATTTGATTTTCGCACAGATCTGGAAGGCACATTACCCCCATTTCTGGGTATCAAAGTTAGGCACCTTGAGCAAGGTCAGCCAGCTAGTAAGCCAGATCTGAATACAGAAGCCTCAGGGCCTTTCCTTTTTCTCCTGCTTTTGTCAGGAACTGCCACCTCAGTACCCAGACTGTGAAGAGCACTTAAAGGACAGAGAGAGGAATGACTTCACTCGTTTCCTGAGCACCTGCCTCGTCCAGCACAGGGCTGGACACTGGAGGTGGAGGGAGTGAGACCTGGCCCGGCCTTGAGGAGAAAACGGGCACATCAGCAACTACTCATCAGGGCCAATGGCGCAGTCAGGAGCTCACCCATCCCTGTGGCCCAGTGCGCGGTCATTGAGACAAACACAACCAACAACTTCAACTGAAGTGCAAGCTTCTACCAGCGACGACACACCACACCCAGGTCTTTGCTTGCTCTTCCCTTCAGACTAGAAGGGTCTTCTATTTTTAGCTCATTCACCTCTCCTACCTGGCTGAAATATCTATAGCCTGGACCCACCTTCCCTCGTCGCCTACCTGAGACAACCCTCCCTTTATTTCTCTTAGTCTGCTGCTTACATTGCACTGACATTTTCTTCAGTCTACTGTGTGATACACGTGGATCACTACGTCCTACTGACCACGTTAAGTGTTTCGAGGGAAGGAACTGTGTCTCGTTTTGGAATCTTGGCCTTACACATGAGTGCCAGCTACACCGATGCCAGAAAGATAGGTCTGGGAACCGTCAAACCCTATGTGGCTGAACAAGCTACTACTGACACACTCCCTGTCCCACCCTCACATTTCATCATGGCTCAGAGGCCGCCAGCCACCCCGTGTCAGGCCAGCAGCAGATCTTCTGGGCCTCCCTGGGAACCTTTTCCCTCGAGGGCCACACTTCCATGGACAATGGAGAAATTTAGTCTCAATCCTGGACCTTCTAAGACGGCCTTTTGATATACAGACTTTTATATATTTGTTGAAGCAATAGGTTTATTTCTGCTTCTTTACACTTTTCTGCATTACTGCTTTAATAATCACTAACACCAATTCCCAGAGGGCCTGGTCTTTGAGTTAGGATCAAGGCAGCTGGTGGGTGGCTCCCTGCTTGAAACCCCTGATCAGCACCAGGAAATCTTACAGTCCCACAGAAAAGAAGATACACCGGATCATGACTTTGTTTCTTTATCTTAAAAAAAATTCAAACTGTATCCCCTCAGGCAGCCTCTCCAGGAGCCACCTCAGGGAGGGGGCAGGGCTGAGGGGGGTTTCTAGGTAACCACCCCTAATCCTGCATCACAGAGCAGGTCTGCTTGCAATTACCTTGGAGAAGTCTCCTATAAGGTCCCTTGGGTCATTATCCAATATGTTCTCAATGGTCCCTTTTGGAGAACATGCCAGGGATAAAGACTGATGTAGAATCTGCAACAAATCAAAGGTGGAGAATGAGTTCAGGGTTCTGAACAGAACATATAAAAACATTCACCTGGAACACATCAGGAGAAAGAGACTGAGATGTTAACGTCTGTATTTAGCAAATGGGATACTTTTCTTATTTGACTGAATCTGGAGTGAAAAAAAGAATTCGGGTTACTGACTAGGTATATTATTATTTCAGTATCTAACTGAATTGTTCTGAAAAAAATCTGAGTATAAGGGGACCTGCACAGTTTAAACCCATGTTGTTCAAGGGTCAACTATATTTTCCACTAAAACAAACCAGGGCCTTTGGAAGAAGTGATTGATTCCAAGTTGGGAGAAGAAATGTGTGAGGTAAGTCTGGAACACCTTGTCACAGCAAGAAGTTCTCGTATTTTTAAGGGGACGTCAAGCGGCTCATCACAGGGAGGTAAAGATTTTTTAAGCGGCACTCAAAAGCAGTAAACATAAATAAAAAGACAGATAAATTGAAACATGTCTAAAAACCAAGAAATTCTGTTCATCAAAAGAACAAGATTAGGTAAGAATAGGCAAGCCCGAGTGGGAAGATACACATTCATCCCAAGAAAATGCAAATTAAAACCAAATACTACGCACTTACTAGACTGGTTAAAATAAAAGGGATGAACACGACCAGATACTGGTAAGGATTTGGAAGAACGGGAACCCTCATAGGCTGCTGTGAGTAGTTGTCACTCGGTATTCGTGAGATTGGTTCCAGGACCCCACCCCCAACAAAAGGATGCTTATATAAAATGGTACATAGTACAACTGGTGCTCAGTAACCACGGGTTCCAAAGTTGGTTGAATCCGTGGATGCAGAACCCCAGATATGGAGGGCCGTTTGGACAACAACTTTGGAAACTATTTGGCAGTGCTCACTAAAGCTGAACAAATGCCTAGCTTAGGGCTCAGCAATCCAGAAGGAAGTTTATGTTACCAAAAAAAAAATTGTACAACTTTGACAAGGGAGCCAAGAATACTCAATGAAGAGATGTCTCTTCAATAAATGGCACTGGGAAAATTGAATATTCATGTATGAAAGAATGAAACTAGACCTCTATTTTGCACTATTTACAAAAAATAAGTCAAAATGGGTTAAAGGCTTAAATGTGAGACCAGAAATCATAAAACTCCTAGAAGAAAACACAGGAAAAAGGCTCCCTGACATGGGTCTTGGCAATAATTTTTTTGGATTGGATATCTAAAGCATAAGCAACAAAATAATAAACAAACATGTGGGACTACATCAAACTAGGAAGCTCTTGCACATTAGAATAAATGATCAGCAAAATGAAAAGACAACCGACAGAATGGGAAAAAATATTTTCAAACCATATTATCTGATAAGAAGTTAATATCCAAAATATAGAAAGAATTCATACAATTTAATATCGAAAAACCAAATAACCCAATTAAATAAAAAATAGGCAAAGGATCTGAATAGACATTTTCCCAAAGATACACAAATGGCCAACAAGTACATGAAAAGGTAATTAATATCACTAATAATTTAGAGAAATGAAAACCAAAGCCACAATGAAATATTACCTCATGCCTGTTAGAATGGCTATCATCCCAAAAAACAAAAAACAGAAAACCAAGATCCCAGGCTGACCATAAAAGGTCAAAAAGTGGGCAGTGGCCCAATTCCTGGGAATCCCAGCCCCTTCCCCAAAGTGGTTGGAATAACTGTCCAACTTGTTAGCATATGAACTAACAACCCTCACCCCTCCAGGGTGTTGCCTTCTGAAACAGCCTGCACTCTATGGAGTATGTATCTCTCTAAATAAATCTACCTTTACTCAAAAACAAAACAAAACAAGAAACAAGTGTTGGCAAGGATGTGAAGAAAAAGGAACCATTGTATGATGTTGGTGGGATTGTAAAGTGGTGTGGCCATAATGGAAAACAGTATGGACATGCCTCAAAAAAATCGAGACTGGAACATATGATCCAGTAATTCTACTTCTGGGAATATATGTGAAGGACGTGAAAACCACTATGTCAAAGAGGTATCTGTAGCAGGATTATTTACAATAGCCAATACACGGAAATAACCTAAGTGTTCATTGACAGATGAATGGACAATGAAATAGTGATACACACACACACACACACACAATGGATTATTATTCAGTCATTAAAAAAAAGAAGGAAATCCTGCCATTTGTGACAGCATGGATGGACCTTGAGGGTATTATACCAAGTGAAATAAGTCAAAGACAAACACTGTATGACACCACTTATATGGGGAATCAAAAAACAAACAAACCATTGCCACCAAAACAAATACCAAACTCATAGAAAATGAGATAAGACTTGTCGTTACCAGAAGTGGGGAGGGGGATTGGATGAAGGTGGTCAAAATATTGAAACTTCCAGCCATAAGATATGTAAGTACTGGGGATGTAATATACAATGTGGTGACTACAGTTAAGCCTGCTGTATGGTATACATGAAAGGTGCTGAGAGTAAATCCTAAGAGCTCTTATCGCAAGGAAATGAAAGAACTAAAATACCCAGAACTAAGTTACAATGGAAAACACTACAGAGTTGTGAGACAAACTTAAAATAGTAGGAAACTTATAGATCTAGATCAGGAAACAAGAAAAATTATGAACAAACACCAAGGGAAAAATATTATGGCCTGTCAAGCAAGGGGGGGACCTTAGACCTCCATCCTTGCCCAGCTGTAATTAAGTGTCATAATCTCCACTGGGATGGTGTCAGGGAAGGCCTATGGGGAGCCTGAAGTCCAACCCCTGCCCAGCAGTAATGCAGCTTGCCCCCACCCTAGGTGGCATATCAAGGGAGGCTGTGTTGGGGGATCCTGGACTTCTGTCTCCACCTCCCCTGCTAAAACAGAAGATTTATATAGTCTCATAATACCCAAAACATACAGATACAATTGAAAAATCAACTGGCATACCAGGAACCAGGAAAATCTCAGTTTGAACAGGAAAAAAAACCAACAGAAACCCATACTAAGACACAAATGGTAGAATCTGACAAGGATTTTGAAGTAGCCATTATAAAAATGCTTCCACAGGCAATTATGAACATGACTGAAACAAAAGAGAAACAAAAACAGCAAGTCTCAGCAAAGAAAAAGAAGCAAATGGAAATTTTAGAACCGAAAAATATATCATAGTCCTTAAATAAAAAAACCCCGCAGAACTAACCTCCTGGGGTTTCTCTGGACTCGATGCCTGTTCAGGACTGGCCCCAACAACACTCCTCCGCCGCTTCCTATTCCCTCGTGGGGACTCTTCTTGAGATCGTTCTGGTCTCTTCAACACTGACCCGATGGTGGAGCTACACATGGAAGGAGAGTCAAACTGCTTGCATCGATTGCCCTTGGGGGGAAGAAAGAGATCCATTAAAACCCACTCACTTGAATGGTAAAGAGAACAGACCTGGGATGATTTAAGATCCATCCATCCTAAATTAGGAAACAGACACTTTCCATTTATCTAGTCCTAGCAACTAGGGCCTGGCACATACTAGACGCTGAGCCCCTGGTGGGTGATAATAAACATGTTCTAAGCTGACATTGTAAGGAGATGAGGAAGACTATCTGGGCCCTCAAGGAGCCTACTGTCTGCACAAGGTCCCGAGAGGGAAATAACTGTTACCTTCCAGCCAGAAACATATTTTTGCCTTCCTCTTCCCCTCTATTTTATTACTTGTACCTTGCTTGAGCGGTTTGACAGGTTTTAACACTGCATCTAAATCTAGAAAAGGAGTGAGGTAGCTGGGTTATACTATAAATCTGAGCCAGTTAAGGTGATAAGAAAGAGTTGAGTCTAAGTTTGCAGGGGAAAGGGTGCCTTCAAAATTGTGTTCCAAAGTCCTCTCTACTTGGTTGTTTTTCTTTCTGGACTATACCAGGGCATTTTAATTCAAGACTTACAAAGCCAAAGAAAGTACAGGAAGATGTGCTATGGTACACGATCTCTTAAGGACTAATGTCTCAGAGTCTGAGAGCAGCCACTAACCTGACTTCAGCGCTCTAAACTCACACTCTGCCAACTCAGTGTGCCTTGGCTTGGCTTTTCCTACTGTGCAGAATGTCCCTTCATAGCCCAGTAAACTACTTCTTTTCAAGCTGACACTAAAATTTCAATGTTGCCTCTTCTTTGAAATGTTCCTGACAGTCCTCAGCGAGTGCTTCACTCCCACATTGGCTCTTCCAGAGACTAAGGATTTTCCCTGAAGTTTTTTCTGAAGTTTATTTTAACAGCATGCTATTCAGAAAAGCAAGACCAGAGAATTGTTTCTCTGATGAAACAAATCTGATTCCTGTGGCTCCCTGCAGACACACGGAACTGACCAGGTTTGCAGTTCTTCTCATGACAAGAGGAGCTGTCCAGAGGCTCGCCATGCAGGATGGGGTCTCGGCGTCATTCTAAACAAAGAAAATCTGTGTCATAAAGGTCGAAGAGAGACTAGCACTAGATTAAGTGCTTTCAAATGGTGTCTGACACCATTCTAAAGGCATGGATAGGAAGCATCTAATGTTGCCCCTCCCCCTCCCCCCAGCATTTTAAAATCAGAAGAGTCACAGCTAACCCAGCTAACCATTCAACTATCTGAACATAGCTAAAGGCACACCCCTGAGGGGATGTGAGGTGGGACACTCAGTCTCTTCAGCTATCCTCCTACTGTTCTTGTTTCATGTGTCTTGCATAAAAATAGACTGTCAGGCCCTTCAGCCTAAGAAGGATCACACCAGTCTCTTCAAGTCCTCCGCAGGATTTACTCAGGTTAGAAGCAGAGTCTTAATAAATTCCCAGCAAATAAACAAAAATATCAGCCAACTCAAGCCCTGGGGAATTGCTGCTCCTTTTCAGGTGACTTTTCTCCAGGGATAGTTAGTGGTAATGGATGGGAAAAAAACACAAACACACATGTACCTTCAGATTCTCTCCATCAAGAAGATCCATAAAGCCATCATCCTCATCAGACAAAGTGCCAGTCACAGGTGACTGGGGTATAAAAAAAGGAATGAAAGTCCCTGGTTCACTGCCATCTCTTTCATTTGAAGAAAACTACAAAACAGAATTCATAGCTTGTTAATAAATGATCAGATTTGGTTTCCTTGGATGGGTCACTAGTTTTTATGAGGAACACATACTATATAGTTGTTGTAAGAAATAAAATTTTAGCAGCTACTAATAATCAAAGGAAAACGAAACTTGAAGACAATAAATGATTTGATGTCCACACACAGTTCTGATTAGTCAGGCCAAGCAGCCGTCATAAAGAACTTCCCAGAAGCAGGTCACCTTACAGTGGTATCTAAGGCTAGCCTCTCGTGAAGGGCAAGGTTGTTTTTTCTGAGGATTGTAATCCGTGAACAGAGATCAATGTGAGGGTTGTGACAGTGTGATAATCTGCTGAAATGAGGAAGGGTAAGAAGATACCAAGTCTCTATGGAGACCTCAAAATGGACTAGAGAATGCCTCTGTGACTCCAGTTCTGGCAGAGGGATAGAAAGGGTGACCTGGCTCTAGAGAGTCCATCCTACTTCTTTAGACTTGGAATTTAAATGACAGCTGCTCAGTTTTAACTTGTGCCAAACACAATGATAGACTCTTTCCATGTATAATTCCACTTAAGCCTCATGACACACTAAGGGTAGTTAATCCTTTTATTTTTATTTAACAAATCAGGAAACTGATGC
The DNA here is from genome assembly GCF_048564905.1 of Vicugna pacos. Classification (NCBI taxonomy): domain Eukaryota; kingdom Metazoa; phylum Chordata; class Mammalia; order Artiodactyla; family Camelidae; genus Vicugna; species Vicugna pacos. The sequence continues at coordinate 20,797,075 of NC_133003.1, forward strand.
TTAAGAGAGGTTACCAAGATCACACAGCTCACCTGTTTGACTACAAAGCCCAAGACTTTTTCTCCCCACTATACTATACTCTTTGTAAGAGAGGCCATTCCTGGAGTAAAAATAGAGTATATCTCATTAGGCAACTTTATCTTGTTTTTTTTTGTTTTGTTCTGTTTTGTTGAAACCCCCATTATTAAATGAATATGTATTTAATATAGAAAATTTATTAAAAAATCCATAAGTCTACCATCTACAGATAAACACTGCTAATACAAACACTGCTAACTCTGAATTACTTCTTTTCCAGGTACTTTCCAAAGCCAGGAAAAAGTTCAGAGATGCGTACTCTGGTTCAGGCTTGCTTTGTTTCAGAATATAAAACAAGTCCTGGGCTGTCTCTGATCCTCTACAAGTGCATCTGAGCACACCTTGGGCCCCTCAGCAGTTTTTCAGCCAGCAGAGCCTAGAAGCAGGTTAATCACGGGGCAGCACCCGCTGAAGACTCACATTATGGTATAATGCCAATTTTTGTGACCTAGGTTCTGGGATCCCTGGGTGCAGACGTGCTACAGAAAATGACAGACAAATCTCTGGACAGGACCTAATTCTTTCTCCATGAGTCCTACACCAAGAAACCATTATGAGGAAAGACAGATGCCTGGAGACTAAAAGCAAGGATACAAAAGAAGCACCTTCTGACATGATCTAAAGTCAAACCACTGAGCCAAGTACTGGCTTCCTTTCAGTTTGTACCCTCAGCTCCTACAACGGGGGATGGCCAAGTGATCACAGGAAACCCCGGCACTGCTCGCTAGAGATATTCAGTTTTGGATGCCCAGCTCTCAAAGGATTACTGTATACTTGGAAATCAAGACCGTTTAATTCTCGTCTTCTGTTTATCTGTGTCCTTTGACAAATCACCTAACTTCCCTGACCACGCTTTTCCAATCTGTATAATGGGGTAATTTCAGCTATGTCACAGGCTTATGAAGATTAGAGACAAGAAAACATAAAAGTGCTTTATGTGAATGTTAAACTGGAAACCTCTATTTTCAGATACAAGTTCCCAGGAAAACCTGGAAACCTAATGAGGTCATTTTGTTCAAGTTGGGCCTCTCTAGTCCATAGCTGTCTGTCAGATCACCAGTAGGAAACTTTGGAAGTAATGACAGTCTCTGACAAATAAATAACCCTGGGGCAGGTGGCCCCAAATACTGTCAAGTAGCCTCACAGGCAGTAGGTTCACCTGAATACATTAGTTCTTAACAAACCACCTTTGGAAGAAGCCAAGTACTCTATCCAAACAAATCCACTCTGGAAAGTACCTATTAGCACTCAGGACGCATTGTAAAAGATGAGTTTTAAGTAAGACACATAATCCCACCATACGTTTAGAAGAATGACCCAGGATGCCTGCAGACTATTTTCCCAGAATTGACAAGGTCAAATATTCCATGCTCAAGTACTGTATTTCTCACTCTGCTTCTGCCTGCTTTCCAGACACCTCAAAAACACCCCAAAATGTGAGTCTAGTTTCAAAAGACAAAGTCAAGGTAAAAACAGCAAGAGCTATTGTAGTATCTTCAACTCCAGGCTGAAGAGGATGCTTTAATTCTCTTCCCATCAAGAACTCCCCTATGAAAGCCAGAGCACATACCATCCGAGCTGGGGCAGAGTTCTGTCTCTGTGTGAAGAGATCTTTACCCTCCTCCAGGCCATGAGCATGCAGGCAGCCACGAGATGCAGGTCTTATTGGCTTCTTAAACTCAAAGGCTTCCTGCAAGACAGTATAATCAAGACATCTTCCACTGTCGATGAAAACCAGCTCTGGGCCTTAGTCATAGCTCGGGGAGACAGGCAAGGGAGTGGGTACTGATCACCTTCATAGCTGCCTCCAAACTCATTTCTGATCTAATTCTAACACTGGATCTATGTAACTAAGAATTTCAGACTATCAAAAGCTAACTTCCAATATAGCACTTTTTTCTCTTACCAAAAACACTATTTTCTAACAAAAACATGAGTATCCACCAGGTACACAAAACATTGAGTTAAAAACCAAATCAATAACTTTCTATCAACCATATTTCAATTAAAAAAAAAATACTTTCTGGGCCACTCTCCCTTCTGAGATGGACCACACTCTGTCAGTGGAGTATGTATCTACTTAAAACACCCAGAAAACAAATAAAAAACAGCCACCCCCATGGCTCGTGGCCTCTCTGGCCTTCTGAGATGGCTTACACTGGATCTATGGAGTGTGTATCTCTCTGAATAAATCTACTTTTTCTTATTTAAAAAAAAAAAAGCCAACTTTCTAAAATCAACAGTGGAGAGGGAGGGATAAATTAGGAGTTTGGGATTAGCAGATACAAACTACCATACACAAAACAGATAAACAACAAGGTCCTACTGTATAGCACAGGGAACTATATTCAATACCTTGTAATAACCTATAATGAAAAAGAATATACACATAAAAGTGAATCTGTGTGCTGTACACCAGAAACTAGCACAGTATTGGAAATAAACTATACTTCAATTAAAAACAAAAAGTCAAAAGCAAAGTCATTTCAATGTAATTGAACAAGAATCAAAACTTTTTACTCTAGATTTATGTGTTTGAGGGCTTTATTATTTTCCATCTTCTTCTTACCAATAGGAGATAAACTACTGACAACATGATGACTGTAGCTGTTATGCCTTAAACTTAGAGTAATATGTCAATTCTTAATAAAATGAAAAACAAAACCTATTGGTTCATTCAACATGGATGAACCTCACATAATGCTGAGTGAAAGCCAAATGACAGAACACATCCTGTACAAATTCATTTACTTCAAGTTTAAAAGCACTCATAATTCCCCTCCCTAAAATAGCCACGTAAGAACTTGTTGTTAATAACGCACAGCTAATATCAAAGTATTTAATGCCAACACAGTGCTAAGCTCTTTCAGTGCATTAGCTCATTTATTCAACCACAACCCAATCACCCCCATTTTAAAAGAGGAGAAAAAGAGGCCTTACAGGTTAAGTGATGTGCCTAAGATCTGGCTTCATAGACAGAATGGACAACTCCAGAGCAAGAGCTCTTTAACCTGTCTTCCAGAATGAAGCCCCAAGCAGGCAATCCTGGGAGAAGCCAGGCTTGGGGGGAGAAGAAACAACAGCTTTGGACTGTCCTACAAAAAGCACTACAGAGGCTGATGTTGTATTCTCAGCACCCAAGGCAAGAACTCATTTCTCTTATTTCTGTATTCACCCTCAGGAATATCTTGTAAGTTGTCAAAGGAATCACTGGGAGAGTTCATGGAGGCAGTAGGTTCTGGATTAAGTGTTAAATCCTGAAGATTATAAATCCTGAAGTATGAAATGGGGGAGGGGAGAAAATAGCTATGGAAATACAGTGAGAAAGAAATGCTGGAAATGCTGAGCTGATTCACTGAACTATTTTAGGTGCCTACCCCATGCAAGGCACCCCACCAGGTGAGAGAAAAGCCAGGCCAGGATGATCCTGGACTTTTGGATGCACAGCCCCAACTTACCTTCTAAGTTAGCTTACTCTAAGATTCCCTGGGACTTGTTGGCTGTGGTCTTTCAAATACTGTCAAGAAAACTTTTCCTAAACTTCTAACTTATCCCAGGGTCAGCACAAAGAGGCAAGGAAGGCCTAGCCAGACCCTTCCAGAGGAAGTTTTCACGGATAGAATTACTCCTAAGAGATACTGTCTGAGCAATTCCTACCTGCCTGAAACAATTTGAAATGCTTTATCTACATTATCTTACTTAGTTCCCACAGTAGCCTTGTGAGGAACTGCTACTCCTATTTCACAAAGAAACAAGGGAGCCTGAAAGAAGCCAAGGTCACACAGCTAGCAAGGAGTAAGATTCAAATCTAGTTTCTCCGGCTCCAAAGACTATCATGAAAGGTCAAGGTTAAGTCTCTCAGAAAGCAGCCCAGCCACTTCTCCGTAAGACACGGACACTTGTGGGTTTTACCTCTGCCCCGGGTTAGTACCACACTCACATTTTCCTTGTTCTCATCATGGTCGATCAGCTGAAAGACATCACGGTCAAGAGAATCAGAATGGCTCCTCTTCAGAGCTGGGCTACACCCCAAGAGCTTCTGCTATCAAAGTAAAAAAAAAAAAAAAAGGAATTAGAGTACATAAATGAAAATTCCATGGAAACTCAGTTCTAAAAGAAAAAAAAAATGGTAGTGGTGGGCTGGGGAGGCCTAGCTTCTCAAACACTGCAGTAAATAACCAATAAAGGTGGCTAGGGCTCTACCTTGTGAGGACAGAGAAGTCCCCACTACATGGCTTTACACCTAACTTCACAAGGTCACCAGCCCTCTCAGCAGGGATTTAGGTACCAAATCAACCCCCAAGTAACATCATTTGCATCAAAAGAATCCTTCCTGGTCTGATAAAATTCAGAGTTACAGACAGAGTAAAAAGCCCTCAAGAGGCAGCCATTATTGAAGTTGCTTGAAAGCTTATGAGACAAAGTAAGAAACAGCAGTCTTCACTATCTGCTAGTCTACTGTCAAGGTCACCCTGGAAGCTAAGGGGCAGATAATAGGTATTAACTCAAAATAAACAAGGGAACTTACAGGTAGGGAATTTATTCTCCTCATGGGATTTTCAAGGCTGCAATGAGATCAGAAAGTAAATGAGAATAAAACAAGTAAAGAGATATTCATATTAGCAGATGCATAGTGTCTAACCTTGCTTGCTGGGGTAGGGGACAGACTCAAACATATTCCCATTTTAGGCAAGATGGAAGAACAGATTTCTGAAGCATTTCACAAGCATCCCCACCACTGGGCTTCCAATGAAAAAAAGCAAGCCCAGGTCTTCTCTTAAAATATACATGTTCTCTTAAGACAATGATGTCAGAAAAAGGAGCAGGAGTTTGGGTGAGACTGGAACAGAACACCAAAATTACAGCTAAAATGAACAAAGGGAAGCTTGGAAAGCTGCTGACATAAAAAATAAACTACTCATTCTCAAAAGATATCAGACTTTATAGGATCTAGGAGCTTTATTATAGGGATAGCTAAATCCAGAATTCCAGTCCAGAGCATAAAGAATTTCATCCAGAATATTAAGTCTTTTCTAAGCACAAACATTTAAAATACATACTTTTCTTTACTGTCCAAGGGCCCAGGAGAATCCAGACAGAAGCCTGTAGGAAATTAAAAAAAAACAAAACAAACACCTCTCAGGACATGAAACACCATTTTGTCATTAAAATAAATAAACAAATAAATAAAACTACTAGTACTGTTTCTTTGAGGCAGTCAACAAAGACTCAAGGCTTGGACTTTAGCCAGAACTGAAACTGAGTCTATTTGATTGCCAAAACACAGTATTTCCATAGTACATCGACTAATACTTCCCTACTTGCACACACCATCACAGGAAACAGGGACTTGAGGAGAGAGTGAATTAAACCAAACCTCATAACCTCTTGGTTATTCAGACAGAGGTTACCCAGGTTAACTTTTGGTGAGTTCCAACCATGGAAAGAATAGGTACCAGTTTCCTGAAGTAGTTTTCATTTCAAGTATCTTACCTTGTCACATCATGTGCATAAATTAGGGGTTTGGAAAATACAATTATGTCATCTGACAAGCAAGGCAAGTAGTTATTGCCTTCAACAAAATAACACCAAGTGAGGTGCTCAACTCAAAGGTCGCAGAATACAGGAGATGCCGCTCAGCATGGCCCAGACCCACCAGGGCCTGCTGAGTGCACACCTTTCCTCCATGATGTCTAAATAACCGTACAGGAAGTTAGGTGTTGCTGCTCTTGACTGATGCTCTCCCTTGCTACACTGCCACAGATGAGAATTCTATCCCTGGTTCATAAGAAGCCTACGTTTTAAAACTTTTGCTCTTGCAGTTCCCTAACCTAAAGCTTCTGTGCAAATAAACCCTGTAGTAACATGAACTTATGGATTAGAATAAAATGCACTGGCATATTTTCTCCATAGCAGGCTCACTGAAATAATGTCATTACACTTCCAATAATTTGACCCAGCATTTTAACCAGGAAGATTTCCTGAATAACACTTAGTTTTCCTCTACTGTTTATCGTCAAGACTGAGCACACACCACCTCTTTGCAGCCACTTGACAGCTGCTTCCTCTCTTCATAAACTGCCACAGGGGCTCTTTTATACTGTCCTTGAAGGTTTGTCACTCAGCACCAGACTTTTCCCTTTACTGTCTCAACTACTCACCAAACTAAGTTTCTAGGTTAAAGCACATGTTTCAGCAAATTCCAAATACTGCTCCCCACAGAGCAGACACATAAATGTTCAAGACTTAAAAGAATACCTGAATCGGTTGATTCGGAGGAGCCCATTCTCTGCAGACTGCTGTTTCTCACCTCCAGTGGTTGTTCATACTCACTGAAACCAACAGAAATAACTCTCTATAGCTCTAGGACAGAATTAAAAGGTTTGATACAGGAGACAGGCCATGAGGCTGGCAAGTAGCCATGCTAACATCAACTTATGGGACACGCCACAGAACACTCAGCCACCCAGAACACCCAGTTAGCATGTAAGCATAAAAGGACATGAGAAAAGAGTGGGTTGGCATGGCCTGGGGCACACTGTAGAACAGAATGACTATGATGAATATTGGAGTACTTCCTGAAATAAGAGCATGTGTTCTAGGTACCAAGCTAGGAGCAGGGATGAGGAGGACGAGTTCCTCCTTTTCAGAGGCTGGAAAAGACACGTGCTTATTAAGAAAATGGGATGTCCAAGACCGAAGAGAAAGCAGCTTCACCAGAAAAACGGTGGGGTGCATTTTTTGCAATAAGTCAGAGTCCACGAAGTCTCTGAGTATGGAAGATTGAGTAAAAAGACCTGGCCTTCGAAGAGCATCGGGGTGGATATCAGGAATATGCACGGGGCGAGGACTGCGATGATTTTGCAAACGCCAGGAAAGAAAATGCCACGTCCCTTTGTTGAGAAGGAAACAAAGTTCACAGGAAACTAAGAGCCTGCGAGGTGGTTCAGCAAAGGGTGGAAGCGAGCGCCTACCAGGGCCTACTTTTCCTCCGTAGGGTAGATTTCCAAGAGCTTCCTGGGACAGGGAGGGACAGAGTAAGAGCACAGGGCAATCCAAAAGGGATGGCGAAGGTGGGGACCCGGGTCAGTCCCCACCCACTACCCGGCCGGGCTCGGGGCTGAGGGCAACCCTGGAGAGTCCGAACGGCCCCTCCCGCCCAACATTCCGCCTGGGGGGAGGGTGCACATGGCGGACCCCCGCCGGTGAGGCCGTCCCGAGCGGCGGACAGGTCTCGCTCCTCCCTCAGCCCGTTTCCCGACCCGATTTTCCCAAGAGCCATCTGGGAGGCCAGCGGCCTGCGGCACCGCTCGTGGGTCCCTCCTTACCTGCCCAGCCCCTGCAGCTTGTCCATGGTGACCGTCAGGTTGGTGACAGGCGACAGGCCCCCAGCGGCTGGCGTGCCGAAAAGCGCCTTCACGACGGGCTGCGGCGCGGGAGGAGGGCTGCAAGCGAAGAGCAGACGGCGGCGGTGCGGGGGCTCGGGGCCCAGCTCCATGGCGGCGCCGGGCCTCCCAGGGATCCCGCTCCCTCTTCCTCCGCCTCCGCCGCGCCCGCCCCGCCCCGTCGGCACTGGCCTGGGCCGCGCGCCCCGCTGCCGGCGCCCGCGGGTCAAACACAAACACGATCCCGCGGTTCAGGGACGCGGCTGCCGCAGGAAAGCGGCGTGGACGGGCGGGTGTGCAAACCCGGCAGGCGCCAGTCACAGGCACGGGTGCTTCCCCTCACCCCCGCGAGGCCGGCGGGCGGGCGGGCGCCGGCAACCTGAAGATTAAATCCAAAAAAAAACCGGGGTGGGTCGAGTAGGGAGAGCGGCCAGAGCTGAGAGGCAACGGCCAGGGTTCACTCTCTTCACTTTTCTCCTACTCTCTTGCCCAGCCCGGGGACACAGAGAACCAAGCCGACCTCCACTTCCCTCCGGAGTTGTCGCTGCCGAAGTGGTCTTTCGCGGTGATAGGGACTCACTGGGATCTGCCGCTGCCCCGCCCCCTCTTTCTTAGTTGGCGCCAAACGGAGTCCACCAATCAGTAAGTAACTTCTCCTCCTCGCACAGGAATGGCAGCAAGGCTGGACCAATGAGAGGGGGAGAAGGAAGCAGCTCGCGGGACTCTGCGAGGTCACCACCTCTCAGAAAGGGGCGGGGCCTAGAAGGGACCGGAGCTTCTCCGAACGTGAAGCTCTCAGAGGTCAATGAAAACTCCCAGGTGAACCTGCGAGAGGCCGGGTGAGACCGGAAGGCCCTCTCTTGACCCGTTGCATGCTGGGAAGCGTAGTTCACACAGTGCGCGGTAATTCGGTCGCCTCTTACCCTCGTTGGGTCCCCCTTCCGCGCGTCCCACACACTGAGGAAATGTGGAAGGTGAAGGAGGCGGGTCCCTCGCCCTCACCGAGCGCCCAGGCCCCAAATTTATAACGAGAAAGAGAACCGAATGACCCAAGGACTGGGCTCTGCCTCCCAAACACCAGGGCGCTAGTGCTCCTGTCCAGCAGGCTGTCCGGGCCATGTGCCGCTGTCCACAAGACTTAACCCTCCGGTGTGGGCTGTGGGCCTCAGCATCCTTTGCTCTCCTCCATTCTAGCTCTTACATATTTTCTCAGAATTATTTCCTTCTCTCCCACTCTTTCTTACCTATTGGGAGCTCCTAGATAGCGATGCCATAAATATAACACCTAATGCTTGTGTAGTGCTTGCTTATGTGCCACTGTTCCAAAGTGCTTTATATTAATTCATGCAATCCTTACAGCAATTATATGAGAGAGGAATTATTCCCATCTTATAGGTGACCATATTTATTTTTATATACCCTGCACCAGTAGTGACTCCTAGAATGAATGATTTTATGAGAAAGGCATAGGTACAGCAATCAGACTGCAAGAGGACTTGTCCTTGGGGAGCATATTTAGAGCAAATACTCTGCTTATTTAGATTGTATATTTATTTCAGATGTCTGGTGGAGACTGTGACCACTACCTCTGCTTAGGGCCTACCATTAAACTCATTAAATTAAATGTTTCTTTTGAATCACTTTGCTGTACAACTGAAACTGACACAACATTGTCAACTCTACTTCAGTTAAAAAGTAATAAAATGGAAAAAATTAAATGTTTCTTTAAAAAAACTTTTGCTTACAAAGATTTGTACTATGCAAATAATACAAAATAATTACTGCCTTAGAAAATACAGATAAGTATAATTTTAAAAATCATCTGTAATTCTACCATATTCAGAGAAACAACTGTCAACATTTAGAACTTTTTGTATGTGTGTGCATTATAATTATACAGCCAATATTTGTTTAATGGTTCAATAAATGGAAAGTCTTTGCCTGAGCAGACATTTCCTGAATGGGATTTGCCCAAGTAGGTTGACATACTGAAGCATTTCCACCAGCAAGTCCAAATATTGAAATGAAAACTGTATCAGAAATGTCAGAAAACCATTTTTTTCCTTTTAAAAAAATTGATGAAGTGTTGGGGCTGATTTTTATTATGTATGGATTCATCAATTATGAAATGGAAGCAAAAGGAAAAAAATAATTTATCCAAACCCTTTTCCACATTCACTTAGGCATACTCTCTAACATCTTGGAGCTGCACTAGGGGAAGAGAAGAGCCCTGCACTGTGAATTGGGAGATTTGAGTTCTAATCCACTTCTGCTTTGGGGCAAGTCAAATTTTGTTCACTCATTCATTCAGTCTCTACTGAGAGAGCCTACCAATTTGCTAGATCCAAACAGAGAGGATTAATGCTTCCTTGGAGATTTGCCTGGAATACCCTTCTCAGCTAACACTCACCCCTTTGGTAAAGCTGTATCCTCAGACACCCTGACTGATAGATTCCCCTGTTACCATCCATCTTCCAGGCACCAAGTTTACATTTGTTTCTATGATAATTTAATCAGGGTGAGTCCCCCAACAAATGACCATAAACACAAAAGGGTAGAGATCCCAGCTTTCCTTTTCCCTACCATAGTATCACTCAGTGCTGGATACAGGGAATCCCTCAGAACATGTAGACTGAATATTTGCTGCAAAGAAAAAGCGTGACTACTATGAGAGTGTTTAGGAGGGGAATCCGATCTGGTCTGGTATGTCAGGAATCCCTGAGGAAGTGCCCTGGAGGGTAAGTCCTTTGGAAGTGGAAGAAAGTGTGTTCTGGGCAGAGGGACCAACCCTAAGCAAAGGCTCTGAGGCTAGAAGGAGTCACCTCCCTGTGTGTGGCAGAGAATAAGTGGGAGGGGAGAAAGAGGAGGGCACAGATTCTGCAGAGGCTTGTAGACCTCATTCTGGAACTTTATCTCAAGGGCAAGGGAAATAATTGAAAGGTTTACATTTATATTTAAAAAAGATAACCCTGTCTGATTTACTGTTCTACATGTTCCCCTCCATTCTCCTTTCACCCAACTGTGCTGGGAGCAGGATTAAATTTATTCTGCATGGTTACTGGAGACAGCATGAACCTCTTTGGTGGCTACAAGTTTTCTGTTTAACACTAAGAAGGAAAGTGAGAACTAACAGAGCTTTCCAAGATGGAATGAGCAGTCCAGGAGGCTATATAAACAGTGTCTTAGATGCTGTGGGGGTGAGGAGTACCTAGAATCAGGGGTTCCCAAATCCTGGTTCTATATTACAGTTACCTGGAGAACTCTGACTTTTATTTATTTATTTATTTATTTTATTGAGTCAGCAATCCATTTATAGGGTACAAATTCAAGTGATACCAAAAAAGGCCTAGAGTAAACTCTCAACCCTGCCCCAAGCTACTCTGTTTTCCTCCCTGGTCACCACTGTGACCAGTTTTTTTGTCTCCTAGAGTCTGTCTATGATAACCAAGTGCATGTACATATTCTCCCACACATACTCTTTATTTTTCACAGACAGTAGCAACATGTTATAAAGACTGTCCTCAATCTGGCTTTTTTTCATTTAATATATCTTGGAGTTGGTTCAATATCAGCAGATAAAATTCCTTTTTTATTTTTTTAAGTGGTTACCAGTTTAGGGAGTTTTTTTGTTTGTTTGTTTGTTTGTTTTGAAAATACAGACCTTCTGGTCTCCCATGGATATTTTAATTTCGTAGGCTTGGTGTGGTGCCCTGCCTCGAATCTGTGTAATCAGAAAGCTTTATGAATTGTTCTGAAACACAGCCAGGTTTGGGAACCACTTAACTTTTAAGGTCATTGAATTCCAGAGATCACACGTTGTTTTAATACATAATTTGTATTTATACTGGATTGTGCTGGGTAACAAGCTCTGTAGGATGATATTCTGAGCACAGGCTATCTTATGGCTAAATGTTCTGGGATGACAAATTTTTCTAGCAGAACCCACTCCCATCCCGCCTCGATCCTACCTCATTCTTTCAAGGACGCTTCCTGAAGTTTTACCCACTCCCAGTACTTCTCAGCCTCTTGTCTTATCACCTAGAACTCCCAAATTCCTGTTACCGATAGGAATATCCCCTCTGAATTCCAGCCTCTCATCTGCATTCTCTTAGTATGTCCCACTGGCAACTCAAACTTTACTTGGTTCAAGTCCATTTATTTCTCTCTTTCCTTCCTAACCCAATTTACGACCCTCCCGAGTGCCCTTGGCAGGAAATAGCACCTTCATCTGCCTGTTCTTCCCCACAGTTGACCTGGTCTGGCTGGATTCCCAAGCCCTTGACCCCTAAAAGCTTTCTAAATGCAAATCTGATCTCCTCCTCCCACCCTATGCTTGAAGCACGTCCTGTACCCCACCCCCAACTGCTTAAATCGGGGGCTCCCATACATTTTGGACCCGTGACCCAGAATACACACATCAAAAAGTTTTCAACACATCATTTACCTAATACTACCTGTAATATGCTATTTTCTATTTTATTTTATATCACTTAAAAAATCCTAGCTATGAGGGGGCAAGGTATAGCTCAGTAGTAGAGCGCATGCTTAGCATGCACAAGGTCGTGGGTTCGATCCCCAGTACCTCCATTAAAATAATGATAATAATGATAATAATGATAATAATAATAATAAACCTAATTACCTCTCTCCCAAAAAAAAACAAAAAAAATTAAAGAAAAATCCTAGCTATGAAAAAAAATTGTACCCATGAGCCTCTAAAATTAATGCGTTATGATGGCCTGCAACCTGTAGCTTGAAAAGCAGTGGCTGACAGGCTCAGTAAGCTGATAATGGTGTCAGCTGGACTCCTTTAATCTCAAAAGCTTTATTAAAAAAATGCTACATCTCTTTTTCCCCTCACAAGCACTGCAGTATCAGCTATACCCACCCCCTCCCCCGCCTAGTCCACCATTTCAAATATTTCCCTCCTTACGTCTGGGGAAAATTTCTTCCCACTCCTCTCATTTTTGTAGTTTAATACTTGGCTCAACAACCCTGTTCTAGTATTCATTCATTCAACAAATGTTTATTCAAACCCTGTGCTCCAAATAAAACACCACAATCCCTACCCTCAGGGGGCTTTCATCTGCCAAGTACAGTCCCCCAGAGGCATCCTTATAGTGAAGAAAGCATTATTATGTTAATGGATGCCAGCCGTGGAGCGGTGGAGAAGGAGACGGGGGAAATTGGAAGAGAGAAGGAGGGGCACTTTCCAAAGGAGATTAAAGCTACTGAAGCTTGAGGGTGTAGGCTGTAGGAAAAGGGGAATCTGGGGTGGGGTGAGATGGGGTGCTTTATAAGAAGAGGAACGAGCCCTCGGAGCCCAGAAGGTTAAGAATTGCATTTTCTGGGACTGACTTCTGAGTTGCTTGGGCAGAATGGACAAGTGGGAGTGGTGGTGAGGACCCAAGTGGCAGGAAGGGGACAACTCTTGAAGGATATAGAGCCTGCTGAAGGGATTGGCTTCATCGTGGAGGGTGGATCAGAATTGCTGCAGGGTGGATCAGGGGAAGCCTGAGGAACAAGGAAGAGGCCATCCGAATAGTCCCGGTGAGGAAGGGCCATATCTAAAGCGAGACGGGAAGGCGGAGTGGGGGGCTCAGCCACTGGAGGAAGAGAGTGAGTGACCTTGGGAGCTGAGGGGCAGGGGTTGGGTAGGGGGGATGTGGAGCTCAGTGGGTTTGGATAACTGAGAGTTGTGGTGGGGGAGGGAACAGGAGGAGTGTAGAATGACTCCTAGATCAAGACTTAAGCCCCTGGGTGGGTGATAGCATTATTTCAATAATAGTAGGCACAGAGGAATTCGATGAGCTCAGTTCTGTGCTTGTGTGTGTCGGGGGTTGGCACTCCCCAGAAATGTGTGTTCATTAGGGTAAGCATGGTAGTGTCCACTGAGGGTGTGCAAAGAGGGTTTTAGGAACTGGATCTGGGGAGCATCGGCTCTGAAGTCTGGATGTAGCAAGAGAGGCTAGGGAAGGTGGGGCTGGAGAAGTCACTGCAAGGGAGGGAGTGGCCAGTCCCTGGTTCAGATGTGCACTGAGGAGATTCACTGACGGGCCAGATGGAGGGCTTCCTCATGTGGAGTGAGTGAGCGATAGAGGTGGGAGGTAAGGAAGTAGCCACAGGAAGGCTCTGGGAAAGCAAGAGATGGCACAGAAGGTATAGTACTATTGCCTAAAGATCAGCCCCCCATCCCTGACTAGCCAAAGAATTCAGACTGGGTCTTGGAGCTTAGAAGAAAAGAGGCAGCTTTATTACTTTGCCAGGCAAAGGGGACTCACAGCAGGCTAGTGCCTTCAAAACTGTGAACCTGTCTTAGGGTTGGGGCTTAGTGATTATTTACTGAACAAATTGGAGAGTAAAAGGGGCTATCAATCAACAAGAGTCTCTGGTGAAACTTCCTCCTAAATCTTGGCGAGTCTGTCCGGCATCATGGGGCCATCCTGTGGTCTGGAGGGTCATCAGCCTGCCACCTTCTTTATCTGATCAGACTCATTAGGCGCCAGGAGGGACTTCGGAGGGTCTGGTTACTCTCCTGAGGTTGTCGACTGGTGACTCCCTTTCTAGGGGGATGACTCAGAATTCAAACATGATTGTAAATTTCAATTGCCAGAATAAGGTAAAACAAACAGGAAAATTTCTAACTCTAACTCTAACAGGCCCATTGTAACAATGGGCCTGGAGCTGAGGGCCGTGTCCGGTCAGTCAGATTTGCTAACTTTTAAAAGCAAACCGCAAGTATAAGGCCAGAAATTAGTTAGCCTAAGTGCAGCCATCTTGTCATTTCTCCTTCAGTACAGTTCACGAGTGCACCGAAAAGCACTTGCACAAATGTTCAGAGCCATGTTATTCATTTTAGCCCCAAGCAGAGAACAACCCAAATGCCTATCAATAATAGAATGGTAACTAGGGGTTCTGTCATACAGTAATGAAAAGTAAAGAATTCCCCATGCAGTAGATGGATCTTACAATCGATGTTGAGCATAAGGCAGACACAAAAGAGGACGTGTTTGATTCCATGGCATAAAGTTAACAACAATGAAAAAGAATGCCCTACTTTTAAATCTTTGGTGATAGAAGTCAAGGTACTGGTTATCTTTGCAGAGTGAAGGGGTGACCAGAAGGGGCCGCAAGGAAGACTTTCCGTGAATGTGCTTACCTTGTGGAAATTCACTGGGCTGCTCACTCCTGATTTGTTCATCTTCCTGTACAAATAGTATATTTCAATGATGTACTATTCATACCCCACTTTCCCCTCCAGCTATCCTTCCCTTCACAGTAAAATGCAGAAAAAGGTGTCTCTAATTTCTCTCCTCCCGTTTTCTTTTGAACCCACTCCAAGCAGACATGCACCCTCCCGACTCGCCGGAAATGGCCCCTGGCAAGCTCTCCAGGGACTTTCATTTTGCTGAACCCACTACCAATTCACACGCCTTGTCTTATTCTGCCTCGCAGCCATCCATTACAACCCTGGATACACTTGACAGCTGCCTTCCAGAATTTGCTGCACTTGTATTTCAAGACACCCTTCACCAGATTCTCTTCCTCTCTCCAGTTGCTCCTAAAAAAAAAATGCTTTAGAGAGGTCGTGAAGGAAGGAGCCATTTGGCCCCTCAAGGGTGGGAAACAGGCAAGAAGGAGGGAGAACAGCCTGGGGCCTCCTGGATAAGCTGGAAGCTCTTCTAGGGCATTAAGGCCTCTTGTTCGCAGCAGCAGCCTAGAGCCTGGTTCATAGCAAGAAGGAAAAATGTTTCCGTAGTCAATGAAGACTAAGAATGGGAATGTGATCTGAAGGCAGTGGAGCCTCTAAGAAGCCATGCTTCCCCTCCAGCCCCCCACCTCTACCCTTGGAAGATGCACTGGGCTTACGACTTGGGGTGGTGAGGCAGGTCCCCAGGATCCCTTTTCTGTTCTGAATATGTTGAGGACTTTTTCTGCCACTCTTTCCTCTGGTGGGCATTGGCGTAGCACCCAAAGAGGCCACCAGAGGGCACTTGTTTCCTAGGAGACTAGTCTTTGGGAATGAACCTAGGTGTGTTGGTAGAAAAGGCAGCTGGAAGGACTTGGCATGTGTGAGACACTGAATGGATACCTGTCCCTAGGGATTTATTTCTAGAGCCTTTTTTGGGGTGGGACATGTTTGGGACCAGAAGTCCCAAACCTGTGTGGCTAGTCTCAGCTGGCCCTTTATCTTACATATCAGCCTCATGACCGCTCTTGGTCTCAGTTGTACCCCTACAGGAAATGGGAGAATGACCCCTGATCAGTCTACCACACAGAGGCCTTAGCAAGGGAGAACAAAGCAAGTAGTGGAAATACTTTTCAGAAGTTTGAAATAAAGTGTACAGAGAAATGCACAGAATCACGGGTCTTCATCCCCACCCTGCCCCTGTGCTAATGAAACACTACTGAGTTTGTGTGTGACAGACCCTACACTCATGTGCCCTACTGCGAGTGAGTGTCCAGCCCTGGGTATTTTGAGAGAGGTGACTTCTCAGAAGGTAGAGGTCTGAGTTTAGGTCAGAGGCAATGAGCAGGGAATGGAGGACACTGGGGCAATAGGGAGCCACAGTAGGTTCTGGAGCAGTGGGGAGGACTTCATTCCAAAGGGCAGAGTTTTCTTGTGAGGTTTCCTAAGGCCCTCCTTCTGGAAGTCAGAGGGTCTGGATGGCAGTTGAGCCCTACTTACAGCTTGTATCTGGGTGCTCTGCCCCCACAGGTATCCTGGGAAGAGAGGAAGCGCTTTGTGCTGGGGGCTAGAAGGATCTGGAGGCCAGCAAGCTGGAGCTGTGGTAACACTGCCCTCTCCCAGTCTTTCTCAATCCCCGGGCCCCTGGGAGGTGAAATGGTTCCTGGGACTCCCTCTGTCCTGGTTGAGTTAGAGCCTCTTGTGCCATCCTGCTGCTTGTTGGTTGACAAATGCCCCCATTAAGCAAGCTGCCTTGTTGGAGGGGTGGCAGATGGGGGAAGGGCTTGTGATTTTGATAAAAGAAATTTTCACCTAATGAGGTATGGGGAATTCATTCTGCCTTATACATGAGGTAACTTGAATTTGATGCTAACTAAAGCCTTTTTGTGGCCTACAAACATACATTGTACATATTATTTGATTATTAAAGAAGAGAGCTTATTGATCAGAAGTAAGGAATGTCCATGTTTAAAATAAAGCTTCAGTGCCTCCCTTCCTGGGAGGCCAATGCTGGTCCTCTTTTGTTGGTAAGACTTCCCTCCTTAGGTGTGATTCCTAGGTGCCAAGGCCATACTGGCTCACTGTGTACATGTTGGTCTGATTTTTTTTTTGAAACCTTGAAGAAATGTATCCCTGACTTGTTTAATAGTCTTTGTTCTGACAAGATATAAAACTGTGGTGAAAACCATACTTCTCTGGAGCAGTTTCTCAGAATAATCTGGGAAGCTGGCTTTGGGGCTATAGTCCTCAGTTTGGCTCCACGCAACTCTTTTCTATTCTTATTATAGTTCACTTATTGACTATTTTCATTAACAGTTTCCAGGGCCTAGCCTGTTCTAGCCCTAAGTAATACCTGCCCTAGAGGGAGTTGGGGCTGGATGCATTCCAATCCTTTGAGCCTAAAATCCAGACTTCAAGGCATGCCCCAGGCCTTCTGAGATGTTCACGTGTTCTGTGAAAAAAGGAGTATATTTGAAGATATTGGGGTTAATCAGAGTGAAACAAGTTCCTTTTCTGCAGGACTTCTCAGAGCCTTTAATAAGCTAATGTGTAAGAAAACAGTAAGGGAGGGTTCACTTCCTTATTTGAATGTGAAATCCTTTTCATGGGGAATCTTGCATGACCCTAGTCTATGGAACATACTCTTGAGATGTACCCACTTAATCCAATGCAGCCCCCAAAGTCATTTCACAGAAGTAAGAGAAACAGAGAGGGGAAAGGGCTCAGGTTGGTGCTCTCCTGAGCACAGCTAGGGCCTCCCTTTCCTGGGCACACGCATAGCCTTCTGGAGTGAGCAGCGAGAGGGCAGCTGCAGGGCTATTCCTCTTCCTCACCTTCACCCCTTTCTCTCATCTTCAGTGGCTCAAGGGCCAGCTCACGTGAGCTTGGGCTCTGCTGTCACGGACAGCTGGGGAGACAGAACAGTGCTCACACATTGCCAGTGCTTACTTTCCTGCTCTGCCCCCTTTTGAAACTGACATGTATATTATCTACCATAAAATTCACAATTTTAAGTGTAATTATATGAGTTTTGACAAATATATACAATCATATAACCACTACCACAGTCAAGATGTAGAACATTTTCATTACCCCAAACATTCCCTCATGTCCCTTTGCAGTCAATCTTGTCTTCCTAACCCTGGCCCCTGGCAGTCATTGATCTACTTTCTTTTTTTTTCCTTAATTGAAGTATAGTCAGTTTACAATGTTGTGTCAATTTCTGGTGTACAGCATAATGTTTCAGTCATACATACACATACATATATGCCTTTTCATTTTTTTCATTATAGGTTACTACAAGATATTGAATATAATTGCCTGTGCTATATGGTAGAAACTTGTTTATCTCTTTTATATATACTGATCTACTTTCTATCACTATAGTTTTGCCTTTTCCAGAGATTTCATATAGATAGAATCAGGCAATATGTGATCTTTTGCATCTGGCTTCTTTTTTCTTTAGTGTAATGTTTAGCATACTGTTTATGAGGTTCATCCGTGATATGTATATGGGTAGTGCGTTCTTTTTTTACTGGGAAGCAGCATTCCTTTGTGTGTGTGTATGTCCGCAGTTTGATGGACCTGTGGATGGACTTTTGGATTGTTCCTGGTTTTTGACTATTATCAGTTTGATGTTGCTATGCATATTCTTGCACAAGGTTTTGTGTGGAGGAATGTTTTCATTTCTTGATCATATGTATGGTGTCGGAGCTTACCCTTTTCAAAATGGCTCCTGGTTGTCCTTCTCCCATCATCTGCAGGGGAAAGACAGGGGTTGAGAGGGGGAACTGAAGCTGGGAGAGGCTGGGCCCTCAGCCTTACATCCGTCTCTGAGGAGTTTGGTGTCTTGTGCAAGTTGCTTTGTCCTGCCCTGGGCTGGCTTCAGTTTACGCATCTGTGAAATGGCAATAGCCCCACAACTCTCCTTTCCTGCTCCAGAAGGTGTTCTCTGGATGAAAGGAGACAGGCAAGGGTTATCTCTAGAAGCTGTGAGAGGCCTGTTCTCTGAGGGGTGGAGCGAAGGTCAGTGGTTTTTATGAGGCAGAACGTGGTCCTCAGGAAAAGGCCTCCCTTTGAGAGCTCCATTCCCTCTCAAGTCAATGTGGACAGGACAACAGATGATTTCTGCAAATGTTGAGAACTTCCTTTGGGTCCTTTGCTGAGTGAGCAAGACCTAACATTTCTGGGGTTGTCAAAGGCCATCCTTTGGCCATAAACACTTTGGAATATGGAGCTATAAAGGAGTAGAAAAATTTTGCAAGGAGGCTAAGAAAAAAGGATCTCTACCACCGTCCTATACACATGTGGCTATGTGAATTTAAATGAATGAAATTTAATTTAGAAATTAGTTCCTTAGTTACACTAGCCACAGTTGAAGTGCTCAGTCGCCAAGGGTGTTTAACGGGTGCCATATTGGATAGCACAGTCGTATAGTAGTAGACTATTTTCTTTGTCACAGAAGGGTCTGATTGAGACCCCAAACCCTCCCCTTTGGGAGGGTCAGCATTATTAGAACGTCTCTAGTAGACCCATGGAGGTCAACTGGCTTATAGAAAAGGACCCCAGCGACTCCAGTGGACAGAGCTCATTGTGAAAGAGCTGGCTGCATAGGGACCCTGTGGTTGTCTGGTGGGGATGGCCCCTGAGATGAATAGCTGGACATGGTAGGGGCCCTGCCGAGGTGGAGGTGTGGGATCAGCTCTGGCTCTCAGTGGGGCTGTGGAGGGAGGTAGGGTGGAAAAGGAGATGGCCTGGTGGAGCAGATGTGGGAAGGGCAGGCTTGCTATTGGGAAGATATGGAACTCTATTTGAGGAGTAGGCAGTGGGCTTTCTGCTGAGTGCAAAGGGCCTGGGAGAGTCAGACATTGGAGAACTGACCTGGGCCTAGGACTGAACAAGGCCAATGAGAGCATCTTCTTGGCCAAGGGCCCTGGGGGCAGCCACAGCCTCCTCCAGCCTGAGCCCAGCTGCCTCCAAGAAGGCAGCCCTGGGCTGAGTACTCTCAGCAGGATTCTCCAGGTTTCTGGTTGTGTGCAGGTCTCCGCCTATCA
Organism: Vicugna pacos; assembly: GCF_048564905.1. Lineage (NCBI taxonomy): Eukaryota > Metazoa > Chordata > Mammalia > Artiodactyla > Camelidae > Vicugna > Vicugna pacos. Next base: position 20,816,781 of record NC_133003.1, read on the forward strand.
ATAACCGCTGTTGTGGCAGGACCAGCCCTTGGGGTTCTTATGATTGCAAGATGCCATTCAGCAATAGGAACTTTGGAGAAAACAAAAAAAGAGTTCATTACTTATAGGACTTGGAAATTATATGGCATGCCTGGGGCCTGACAGAGGTCTAGAGTAAAGAGAGAAAGAGAGTGTGAGCCTGGGGTCCTGCTTTTTTTGGGGTTGAGTGTAGGAGTCTAAGGCTCACTCTTGATTGGTTATATTTAAACAATAACAGGATGGGGGAGGGTATAGCTCAGTGGTAGAGTACATGCTTAGCATGCGGGAGGTCCTGGGTTCAATCCCCAGTACCTCCATTAAAATAAATGAAGAAATAAAACACAATTACCCCTCAAATTTTTTTAAATTAAAATTAAACAAACAAACAAACCATAAGAGCAGGAATTTAAAGAGAAAGGGAAGAGAAAAAAAACAAGTGGCCCCAATGGTCAGTTATAGAAATTAACCAAGATCTCTGAAACAAAGGAGCCTCAGTAGGGGGAAGTGGCCCGACTTTTTAAATCTAGTTATGTGGCTGACAACGTGTTTATTCAAGATAGCCCTCTTTGAAATGGATGCCTGGGAGTCAAAGCTTGTTAAGCACTTGCATTACAAAAAAGAAAAGGAAAAAAAAAAAACCCCAAAAAACCCAAAGGGCAATCAACTGTCAGTGTGGTTTACACTACAATCCACCCTGTGACTCCCAAACATCAGAATCAATAGTGAGGACCTTAACTACCTGGACAGTTGATACACTAAAAGTCAGGGGTTGTAATCCAGGAATACACATCTAAATAGGATTACAGTAACAAATCTTATAATAATTATAAGGGCAGTAGTCAGAAATCCAGTCCATAGCCATTGTCCTAAACTTGAAGAGTCTAGCCATGAAGATAGGTCAGTGATCTTGGGGGGCCCTGGGAATCTGTACAAGGATTTGCATGATATTGTGGAAAATGTTAATATTTGAGGCCGTCCTGTGAAGTTACTTTGAGCCTGTCCAAAGTTGATACATTGCCCTGTATTTCATCAAATCAGTCTCTTAGTCCTGGGAATAGGGCAGTTAAAGGCTTGTGTCTCATTTCAGGAGGCAGTGATGCAGATTTATCCCAAGTTAGGCCTATGTAGTACAAGCAATCAGTTACTTAATGAGAGGCATTTCTATGGAAACAAAAAAGTAAAAAAAAATTTTTACAAACAAAGGTTAACGATTGGAGTAGACTATACTCCTGGTTTCTGAGTTCTGCAGGCTGCCGGATTTCTAGCTGTTGGGCTTGAAACCTCTTCGAATGGAGTGAAGGTAGACAGTGGCAATCTGATAGATTTTCCTGGGTTGAGGAAAGATCTCTAGCGATCTTTCGGAGTGACCCACACAGCAACAGGCATGAAGATTTCCCGTACACAAGCTGTTGTGATTTCTCTGACATTTTTGTGATGTTGTCCCACTTTAGCCTACAGAGCTTCAGGAACAGGGCACCTTTATTTAGGTCGCAATGACTCGAAGTTAGAAGAATGGGAGGAAAGCTGGAAACATTAGTTTGGAGAGTTGTAGCCAGATATTGGAGGAAATGAGAAGAACTGAATATTCAGACCAGTTTATAGGCAAAAACCAAACTTCAAAGACAATTAACAGAACTGGAATTTAATATCCACAAATGTGTATTAAATTTTGTACTGAAACATATTTTACTTTCTAGACTTACTGCCATTTCTATCAAAGATAGCATCGTAAGACTAATGCTTGTAAATTAAGTCTAATTTCAATAAACCTGGCCTGATTATTTACAAAAATAGTGACTGACCATGTAGGCTCTTTTAAGTCAGCTTTGCTGGAACCTTTCATAAGGAGTCTCAGATTGAACTTTTAATAACCTCTCCAGGCTAAGAAGCCAAATCAAGAACTCATCATCAGACTTCATCATTGCTTGGCCTGTTGTATTTTCAGACAATTAAAACCTCCACTATCTGAGGAACTCCTGAAGCAGCTCCTTGGAGCCCTTCTTGCCATGACTGTATTTGGGGGGCCAGGGGCAGGGCCAGCGTCATGACTGTGTCACCAGTGCAGTCATACAGGCCCCCTGTGCTCAGGAGGCCCTATACTTGGTTTAATGCTCTGTTCTTGAGGTCTTGAAATACTCCATACTATTTGAGCAAGGGGTCCTGCAATTTCAATTTGCTAATTATGTAGCCAGTTCTGGCCACTGGTGATGCCACACTTCCCACAACACATGCAGGAGGCGCTAGAAGCTGATTTCCCTGTGTACTTGCCTAAAAATCCTTGAGACCTTGCCCGCAGCCTTGAGCAAGCAGAGGGCAGGGGAGGGCCCAGGAAGGGAAGGAAGAGAGCGGGAACACAAGGCAGAAGCAGACCCCAGAGCAGCCCTTGGGTGCCCAGAGTGCTGTTGGACTGAAGCCCAGAGTTAGAACTGAGTCTCCAAAAGCAATGGGCTGCAGGAGAGATGCAGGGCTGGCCAGGGTTGGGGGCGGTGGGGTCAGAGAGCGGGGACCAGGGAGCTAGTCTGAGAGAGAGGGAGGCCCCAGATGGGGCCATGGGAAACACACAAGCCAGAGCTCTGGATCCTGCCATCAACCCTGACTTGGTCAAGACCTCCTCCCAAGGCCACACCCCAACCCTGCCCTGGACCTGAGTTTCCTCCCTGCCCAAAGGAGACTGAGGGAAACCCTGGCCGCCCTGCTGACAAGAGTGCTGTGAGCTCAGAGGAGGTGGATGCTTGGGTGTCCTTTGTGCCCTGAAGGACCACATGCACAGGCCGCATCCTTGGACTCAGGTGGCCAGTCCTTGGAAAGAAACACACTTCAGTGAGGTTTCTCATGGCACACAGGTGACCGTCACGGCAGGACCTCCTTCCGCCATAGAGGGACCCCCCTGCTTCACCAGCTGCACGGACAGCAGGGGATCAGGCTGGTCTCCTCTTCATATCTTGAGTTTCACACCAACGCAGCATGGCTCCCAGCAGCCCCAGCTCTACCCTCCACAGTCCCTGCCACCCACCAGCCTTCCCAGTCTCCATCCCCCTCCAGCCTGCAATCTCAGCTCCCCAGACTCTTCCCTTGTTTGTTGTTTTAATCCGAGCTCCGTTTCACAAAGGGAAGAAACTCCTAGGGAGGGAGGTTTTGCTGGAGACATGATCAGTGGTTCTCAGCTGGTGGGGAGTGGTCAGAAATGTGCCTTTAAAATCTCCTAAATTTCTTTTTAGAAATAAGCAAAAGCAGGTGAGACCTGGATCTGCTGAGTTGGACCTGGGATCCATCTGAGTGGTGGGACTGGGGAAATGAAATCTGTGGAAATTATATTCTGATCTCCAGTTTGTCCCTCCCCCAGGAGTTGGTCCCTTCTCAAGTCACTTTACAAAGTGCATGGTAGATGTCAGAGCCTCTGGAGGGGCTGTTTCTACCTTCCCAAGGCAGCACGAAAAGACTGATTGATCTACACTAAGAACAAGCCAGGCTGTGGGGAAGGACCACAGAGCCACCTGGGGAGATGGAGGGGGTGTGCGCCTCGTGTGAGGTGCCCTGTCTGACTCCGTCCTCCTGGAGTTTAATGTCTGGATAGGCTTGACCTGCCTCCTGCCTGAAGCACACGGCCTCCAGGAGGCTGACCTGAGATCCTGGGCTTTGCAGGTCCTTGTCCTGGTAGAGGGGTGGGAAGGAGGTGCCCTCTGTGATGTACTTGAGGCATCCAGATCCTCAAAGGGGAGAGAATACCCTCTTAGGCTCTGGAAACCAGCCTGGCTTCTCTGCACCCGTGTCCCCAGTAAAAACCCACTCACAGGAATTGTACCCATGCCCACCCGTCTGCCCCATATCTGGGGCTGGGAGCCTGGTCTCTTCTGCAAAGCTGGGCATCCTCCCACTCAGCCTGCACCCTGGCCCAGCTCAACGTGTCATCCTGCTGGGACCAGTTGGTTGGATGTTTGCCGTCCTAGTTGATGGTGAGATCGAGCCTGGGCCTGGCTCAGGCTGATGTCCGTGGCCAGGGAGGTGGGTTCAGCTCAAGCCAGACTCTGGAGCAGCAGCAGCAGCAGCAGCAGCAGCAGCAGCAGCAGCAGCAGCAGCAGCAGCAGCAGCAGCACAGCCCCGGATGCCCGCCGAGTCTCTTGGCTGCAGTGTGGCGGGTGCAGCCTCTGCTTGGTCTCCTGTCCTCCCGGGGTGGAGTAGGGCTGCCCTCCTGCCGGCTGCCTCCTTCTCCAAGCCCCGGGCATGGGACATCCCAGCCTGGCTGAGGGGTTTCCAGGATGACTTACCCTCGTGGTTCTCCCCAGCTCCTCACTTCACGTGAAGTGGTCAGTGGGAAAGAGGAAGCTGACCCTGTGTGGAGGGTCCTGACACTCACCCCCGGCCCAAGTCCCCACCCTCACAGCACCATTGCTGCCTTCCCCGGGCCCTGCGGAGGGCAGGGGTGAGCCCAATCCCTCCCCTTGTGCCCGTGAGAGGGACAGCATGGTGGGTCAGTGGGAGGCATTGGGTCCATGTCTTAGATTTGCCATTTTCCAGGCAGAGGCTCCTTGTTTGAGTGATTTACTTGGACCTCATTTTCCTCATCCACTGGCCAACTCAGAGAGCTGGTGGGTTTGGGGCACAGCAGACCGGGGTCCATTTCCTTTTGCCCTGGATTCTCACAGACAGGAAAGTTGGCTGGGAGGAGAAAAGCAGGCGGGCCATGCAGGATCACGGCTCATTCCCTGAGTTTATGGGGGTGACGGGTGCATGAGGATTTCTCAAGGACCAGATGTGGGTTCAGGGGCCAGCCAGCCTGGGCACAAGGGCTGTGGGGTCTTTCCTGAGAAGACCTCTGCTCTGACAGGCTGTGAGGACAAACCAGGAAAGCCAGATGCTGGAGGCAGGGACGGCACACCCCCATCCAGGGAGTTGCAGTCTGAGAACCTGACAAGGAACACTCCAAGGACTCAGGGAAGGATGGGCAAGGCGACTTCAGTCTAAAGTCTGGGCAAATGCAAAGGCGCAGAGGAGGAGAGCACAGGGAGGATTTCAGGGGGACCTGGTACCCGGTCACCGTGGGTATTGCTAGGTATTTTTCTCCTATAATCACCTCCTTTTTCTCCTCAGACTTGGGAAATGATATAGCTTGACCAAGAGGCCACTGGGGCAACACCTGGACTGTGACACCAGGTTGCCCAGACATCCCTCTCTCTCCGTCCTTCTCTAAGGCTGAGTGTGCAACCAGCACATCCGTCCAGGCTGACACCTTGTAAGGTACCATGTCCAAGGCCCCAAGAGTCCTGAGGGCAAACTGATTCCAAGAACCACCACAGTCCTCATGGCCATTCTGTGGGAGACTGGAATAGAATTTGCTTCAAAGTCTCTGAGCCCCTCTATTGCTTTGGCTCATTGTGTCTCCCAGTTGGGCTCCTCCACCTCCCACACTCACCACCTCAGCCTAGAGTTTCAGCCAGAGCCCTGGATAGGGAACCACTGAGGTGAACTCAGAAGGGACGTCCTGAGGCTGTGAGAGCCAAGAGAGGAAGTGCTGTGTCTAGTTGGAGGTCAGAGGAGGCTTCACAAGGTGAAAGATGACAGCAGGCAGAGGGATCAGGTGCAGAGATGGGAGAAGAGCAGAGTCTCTGAGGGGCCTGAGAGGTTGGAGCGGATGTGCCCCCTGACACCTGAGTGTGCAGGGCTGCAACTGAGGAGGATGGGAGGTGGCAAGACTCCAGCCCTGAACCTGCTGGAGGTGTTGGGCCCCTGAAGGCAGGGGGTGAAATGTTGGAATCAGCAGCTTGGTATAGCCCTGGATAATGGCATGGAGAGTGGACTTTGGTATGGCGGGAGCCTGGAACCAGAGACGGTGGAGTCTGGAGGTTGTGGCTACACTTCAGAGGAGAGGTGGTTGGACAGGGCAGGGGTGGGTGGGGGGGCAGGGAGTGTCCTCAGGGGAAGGAGGAGTAGGTGGGACTTCCCCTGCTCTCAGCTCAGGGCTCCCATAGGGGCTGCCAGCCAACAGCCCCAGACAGCCCCGTGCAGACAACCAGGATGTTCACAAGAGTCTTGACTCAGGGACACAGACCAGTGATGTGTGTCCCTGATAACTGGCATCTGGAGAAGGGATGTGCCCAGGAATGTGTGAGGACGGGGAGGAGAAGCCGCCCGTGTGCACCTGTGCAAGCCCTGTGTACTACGAGGAGGGTCCTGGGAGGATACCAAGCAGGAGCCACCAGGGAGGTGGGAGGGGACCCAGGAGAGGGACACCAGGGGAGAAAGTGGAAGGGGGCTGTTTCACAGGACACAGAGTCCACAGTCCTGTGATGATAAGGACAATATTGGAGTGTAGCCTCTGGATCCAGGGAAGGCTGGCCATCCTGCAGTGGTTCTGGGTGTGACAGAGGACAGAGAAGTGTGGTCAATAGTGTACATGACCTTTCTTCGGGCTCGGCTGGGAGGGACTAGGGCAACAGGCCAGTTCTCTTGGGGTCTAGGGATGCGACATTTTTACTCTGAGAAAGGCAGAGAAGACTAGGAGTGGGGACAGATGCAGTCATGCCCCTCACTGGCTGATGGTTAGGTCCAGAGAACAGGATGGTGTGGCCTTGGCGTCTGGGGACAAGCTGTGTGGGAAGGCAAAGATGGAAGTGGCGCTGCCAACTGTTCATCATATGTTAACTGAGTGCCTCCTGGGGGCCAGGAGGCCCAGGAGCTGGAGGTTGTGTGGTGGATACACTCTTTCAGCCTGATTCTGAGGAGGTCACAGTGAGGAGGCAGAGAGGGTGTAGGGCAGAGCCTGGTCCCTCCGTCTCCTGGAGGACTCAACCCTCCTGAGCAACCCTGCCCATGACACTCCCCATGGGGCCCAGGAGAGGCCAAGATGTTGTCAGGGAGATGGAGAAACCATTTCTTCACCTTCCACAGGAGGCAGACCTCACCCATTGCCCAGCAATCCCCTGAGGCAAGAGCGGGGCCTGAGGCAAGTCCAGCTCACACCCTGGCCGGGGGCAGGGATGGGGCAGGTGGGGAAGGATCCTGCTTAAGGAATTGCATCAGGCCCAGGCTGAGCATAAAGGAGGGTCCTGTGGGCTGGGAGGAGGCCGACTCGGGGACCATGGAGACCCAGAGGGACAGCCTCTCCCTGCGCCGCTGGTCACTGTGGCTACTGCTGCTGGGATTAGCGGTGCCTTGGGCCAGCGCCCAGGCCCTGAGCTATAGGGAGGCGGTGCTTCGAGCTGTGGATCGCCTCAATGAGCAGTCCTCAGACCCCAATCTCTACCGCCTCCTGGAGCTGGACCTGCCGCCCAAGGCTGTGAGTCGGGGAGGGGCTGGGGAGGGAGGCGTCTCCCGCCAGGCTTGGCCACACTGTCCTTCCCTTTGCTCGCGCTGTACCTCCTGTCAGGAAGGCACCTCTCCCTCTAAGTGGGATCCCACCTCTCACAGAAATCCTCCCAGAGCTGGGTCCCCTCCTGTTGTGAGAGCCTTCTGCCTGGCATCTCTGCTGTGGGAACAGAGCCCTGACAGCCCGCTCAGGCTCCAGGGCCTCCTGGGGGCTCCAGGGCCTCCTGGGGGCTCCAGGGATACGCTGGGCTCACTGGCTCTGGGATGTGACTTCCCTGCTTCCAGTCCCCTGTGCACCCCATTGTCTCCCCACCAGGGAAGGGCTGTGCTCAGCCTGGGGGTTCCAGTGACAAGGTCTTTCCCTGCAGGTGTCCCCTGACTTCCCTCAGCCCCTCCAAGGGGAGCTGCCCCTCAGGACTCAGGGTCTGAGGTCCCCTTCTGCTCCCTGTGTGCCTGGGAGCCCAGGACCAGGCTGTGTCCTCCTCCCCTCTGCACCCAGCCCCCAGTCCAGGGCCAGGCACATGGGAGGGGCTGTCAAGGGGGCCGTCCTGCCGGGGGGCAGGGAGAAAGGTCATCAAGGAAGCATCAGCCTTAGCCAGTCTCCCCACTTTGATCCTTGAGCAGGACGAGAACCCAGACGCCCCGAAGCCTGTGAGCTTCATGGTGAAGGAGACCGTGTGTCCCAGGAGGACACAGCAGCCACCGGAGCAGTGTGACTTCAAGGAGAATGGGGTGAGGTTGGGAGCTAGGAGCACTGGTGGGTGCCTCCCCAGGACCCTAACAGAAGGCTTCAGGGAGTGGTTAGCAGCTCCTGGGGTGAGGCTGGGTGTTTATGGCTCAGGGGTTCCAGTCTGACCTGGAGTCTCCCCTTCCAGGTGGTGAAACAGTGTTTGGGGATAGTCACCCTGGACCAGATCACAGGCCAATTGGCAGTCACCTGTGATGAGGTGAGTGACCCCTTCTGGGCTGCAAGGGCTGCTGGTGGGGGTGGTGTGTGGAATATTCTTTGGACCAATTACCTTACGTCCCATCCAGGGCAGGGCAAGTCCTGGACCCCGCTCACTGGAGCCCCAGATCTCCCACTCAGGCTCTGGAATCCCTTAGAGCAGTGGTTCTCTAAGTGGGCTTCCCACCCAGGGCTTGTCAGAAAAGCAGATTCTCAGGCCCCACTCATACCTACTGAATTAGAGTCTGTGGTGGGGCTCAGCAGTTTGTATTTTAAGAAGTCGTCCTGAGGATTCTGTGCTGAAGTTTAAGAGGCATTGAGCACAGTAAAAGGCTTTCAACCCCTGCTTCTGTCAAGCTTTGCTGGGATGGGCTTGTGACCCTGGGAAGCCCCTTGTCATCTCTGGACCTTGGTTTCCTCATCCGTGTGTGGGTGTAGGGATTCAACCATATGCTCCAAAAGTCACAGCCAAAGGGTGAACTGGGGACACAAGGCCCCTGGGGTCACCCAGGTAGGGGAGGTGTGTAAATGGGAAAGATTCTGTTCTTACATCTGGGTTCATTTCTCACAAGTGACCTGTTTCTTCCCATGTACAGCTCCAGAGTGTCGGTTTTGGCAGGATAGTAAGAAAGGCGATCAAGTATGTCCCGACAGTCATCCGTATAGCCAGCTGGTTTTTGTGAATTGTGAGTCCAGGAAAGAGTCCTAAGGGTCCACCTGTCTTGGCTCAGGTTACTAGACTCTGAGAAATAAATTCTGGTGAAAACAACCTCCTCCAGGCTTCAATTTCACTTTTCTCCCCTCCTCCCACTTACCAAGATTGCATCCTTAACTCTGGGAGGCCTTGTGATATGCGTGTGTGTGTGTGTGTGTCTGTGTGTGTGAATTCATGTTGGGTGAATGGTGAGGGACCTCAGCAAGGACACTTATCCCCAGGGCAGTGGCCAAAGGGAGAGGAGGTAAGAAACAATGGAAGTAAGGCTGTCCCAGAGGCTGACAGTGTTGGGCTGACTGGGGTGGGGTCAGTGCAGAGAGGATGAGGCAGGTTGATTCTCTGACAGGTGGACAATGGGGAGCTTCCTGACAGCAGGGTCACGGGCTGCTCAGTGTCCTGGTATAGGTATGAGATGAGCGTGGGGGGAGGTGACAGTTCAGTTTTGACCCCACTGGTTCTGAAGTGCTCAGGGGGATACTGGTCCCTGTGCGGGGCACTGGGTAGTAGGTGCTGTGAGCACCCTGCCCAGATCCTGCTCACTGGGCGGTGCTCCGTCCGCTAGCTGATTGCAGTGTGGGACATGGATGCTGATGGCCCCCAGGTGCCCCCTTTCCAGCTTCCTTCCCAGCTTCCCCAGGAGATGCCTGGGGGGTTTTGTCCCTTCTGCCCTCAGCCTGTGGGTGGTGACTGACTATGAGGGGACATCAGAGCCCAGCCTCTGCTTCAGTCATACACCCCACACGGAACCATATACATCACACATACACAAGCAAACACACCTCTGCACACACCCACACCCGCACACACTGCACAGAACACCTCACACATTACAGACACTGTGACATTTTAATACCCAACAACCCCACTCTGCATACGCACATACACAAATACACCCACACAGACACAAACATGTTTAGAGTAAAATATTCAGAAGGCTGTGGAAGTGTTCCAGAGTAAGGGAGGCTAATAGGAACTTACGAATTCCTGAAACACCTGACCCTAGGCTGGATTCTGTACTGATGGTGACAAAGTACTGTAAAGTGCATGGCTTTATCAACTGACACAACTGGATTGGGCCAGCACGAAGGAAGAAGTGTTGTGTCCATGTGAACATGTAAAGCTGATAACTGCTCTGGAGTTATACAAGAGGCTACCCCTAGTCTTAAGAAAGACAAATGGAATTATTTAAGGGGAAAGAGCCAGCTCTACGATCTCAGCTTGAAATAACTTCTCTGTGTCTCAGTTTCCCGTGTGTCATAGCACAGAACAAGTCTATGTAACCGCTAGTTCTCAGTTTTACTGACAGTAATTTAGGGTGGCAATGTTCTGGAAAACTGATTTTAGTTTTAACAAAATCCCATTCAATAGAGGTGAGATCCAATTAAAACCGAGATGAGAGGATGGAGTCTCCCAGGCAAGCCCCAGCTGCTAGCTTGCAGTTGGCCAAGGCACCAAGGCAGGAAGAAAAAGCCGGGACAGTGCCTTCCAGGTCCCCGCATTAGCCTTCCTGCTTGCCCTGCAGTACCCACAGACGGCCAGTTGGGGTGATCTCAGAGCAGCTCCAGCAAGTGCCCAGTGTCCCTAGACAGCAGCAGCATTTATTTCCCTGGCAGGGCACCCACACTGCTACCAGGAAAACCACCTCCCCAGGACCAGCTTATCCATTAGGCACAGTAGGCATGATACCTAGGGTACCAGCCAGGGGACAGGACTTTTGGGCTCTCACTGCCACGGGAGTCATTCAGTCATATCGGAGGAAGTCTGGAGGGTCTCCCCGTACTATGCCAGTTGCTGACCTTCTAATGGCCTCATGGGAAAGGCTAGTGCAGAGGGAAAGGACAGTTCCTGTTCTCAGAGAAGTCTTGTGGGTGCAGGGGCTGCATTTTATTCATCTCCTTCTGCTCTGTTGGGGATTCCAGGTGTCTCTCTGGGTCCCTGCTCTGACAGATGACCCAGCTCTGTGCCCTGCCACTGACCCAGACTGGTTATGGTCTCCTTGACTCCCTCACCCTCCCTTATTCAGATTTAGCCCCTGTGAGGTCCTTGACCTTGTTTCTCTACCTAAACCATTGACAACCCCTGAAAGTATGTGGTTCCCAATTACACATAAAGAGGCAGAGGCCCAGAAAGGTCAGTTCTCAGTGCAAGACCACACAGGCAGAAGAGCAATGGCTTTCCGATGTCTAGACTCCTCAGAATTCTCTTTTTCTGCCCCACTGAGAGTGAAGTGCAGTGCCCTGTTCCCCCTGTGGAGCCCAAACTAACTCCTGAGACCTCAGATGTGGGAGTCAAGCACTGAGTCCACAAGGACCTTGCCTGATAACAGCCCAGTGTCCCTCCCTGGCACAGCGGGGGTCTGGGGGAAGGAGAAGCCCCTATGTGTCCCCACTCATGGCCTCCCCTCTTCCTCACCTGTTGCTTCTCCTGCCCTCACTGCGTGGGGCTTCTGTGCCCCCAAATCTCTGAGGCTGCCCCCACTGAGGTCCGTGGCCTCCACATCTGCACAAACACCGGGAAACCACTAGGAGTCATCGCCCTGGGCTCTCGGCCTCCTGTGCTACTCTGAGCACTCTGTAAACTCCTCAGGGCCCCTTGGCTGCCAGCGCTGCCCCGCCCCAACTCCTCTCCCGCACCCCTACCCTGCACACCTCCGCCCCTCCTCTCTCTCAGCTCCACGTCAGGCCCCACACCTGAACCACCTGGCATGAGCTGGCCGGGCTCCACACAGCTCCACCGCCATCCTAGGCCAGTTCTGTAGAAGCAGGGCCTGAGCTGGGAATTCAGAGTCATGTGATTCATTGAGGGGTGTGGTCAGGAGGAGGGGGAGGAGAGCAGGATTGGGCAGAGGAAGGAGCTGAGCAGAGAGGTGATCCCCCCTTAGCCCAGCTTCAGCCTCACCTAGAAAAGCCCAGGAACCAGAATTGCACCCCTGCTTTAGGAGTGACTGAGGCAGGGGCTGGGCTCTGATGTCCCCTCATAGTCAGTCACCACCCACAGGCTGAGGGCAGAGGAGACAAAACCCCCCAGGCACCTCCTGGGGAAGCTGGGAAGGAAGCTGGAAAGGGGGCACCTGGGGGCCATCAGCATCCATGTCCCACACTGCAATCAGCTGGGGGATGGAGCACCGCCCAGTGAGCAGGATCTGGGCAGGGTGCTCACAGCACCTACTACCCAGTGCCCTGCACAGGGACCAGTATCCCCCTGAGCACTTCAGAACCAATGGGGTCAAAACTGAACTGTCACCTCCCCCCACACTCATCTCATATCTACACCAGGACACTGAGCAGCCCGTGACCCTGCTGTTAGGAAGCCCCCCATTGTCCACCTGTCAGAGAATCAACCTGCCTCATCCTCTCTGCAGTGACCCCACCCCAGTCAGCCTGACACTGTCAGCCTCTGGTACAACCCTCCTTCCATTGTCTCTTCTCCTCTCTCTTGGCCACTGTCCTGGGGGACAGGTCCTTTCTGGGCTCCTTCACGACTTACCCCACATGAATACACACACACACACACACACACACAGAAGTCAGGATGGCGGCTAAAATGGAGAAAGATTGACTCTCCTGCTAAAACCATCCCTGGCTCCCTATTGCAGTGTAGGACCTGGGTCTGTCCATCTCTCCAATCCCACCCAGGCCCACCCCTTGCATGCCCACCTAGAACACTGAGCAGAGTGTCATTCCTCACTCCTACCATGCCAAAACACCCTCCTTTCCCCCATGCTGGACTCAGGCCCCCTCCTTTGCACACCTGTAACACTGTAGGCATCATTTCCCAATGGAACTCACAACCCAGTTTTACTGTCAAGGAAAACTAAGAAGCCAGGGTGCAGTGGCCTAAGGCTCAATACCATTCATGACAGGTTCTGTAACTTGTTGTCACAAGATTAGAAGGTCTCATGGGCCAACATCTGACACTCTCACCAGTGAATCAATTTAGACGGCACTGATAAGGCCTGCAGACTTCCCAGCCATGGGCCCATTACAGCTCCCTTCTCAAGGGTTGAGATGAAATATATTCCATTTTTTCTGGTATCAGTGTTCATATATGCATGTTCATGTCCTGGTTTGTGATGTGGGGGCCCTGAGAATGGAGATGCTCTCCTGGACCTTTTGGCCCTGGTGGCTCCCCCACTGCCCTCCTGGAAGGAACAACTGCTTCACCCATCTCTGTGTTCACTCGAGTGACCACACGCCCACACACACACACATACGCAGGACAGCTCCAGAGTTAAGGATTTGGTCTCAGTAAATGGGAGGAGGTGAGACAAATGAAACTGAAGTCTGCAGGAAGTTGCTTTCACAAGACTTTATTTCTCAGAGTCCAGTAGCTTGAGGCAATGCCGGCAGACCCTTAGGGCTCTTCCATGGGCTCCCGATTTACCCAAATACATTGAGTAACGGGCCAACTATTGGGCCAACCTTCCGCCAGGCGTTTTTAAGCTTTTTACGTGCCTTCTTAAAAAACCCAATACTCTGGAGCTGTGAAGTAGAAAGAACCGGGTTACATATGGGGAATGGAACCAGAGGTGAGACCAGACATCTCCACACCTGGGCACCTCCCCTAACTGGGTAACCCCAGGAGCCTTGTGTCCCCAGTTCACCCTCTGGCTGTGACTTTTGGAGCATGTGGTTGAGTCCCTACACCCACACACAGATGAGGAAATCGAGGTCCAGAGATGACAAGGGGCTACTCTGGGTCGCAAGCCCATCCCAGCAAACCAGAGGGGAGCAGGGGCTGAAAGCCCATTACTCTAGTCAGTGCCTCTCAAATGTTAGCACAGTCAGAATCCCCTTCAGCTGGTTGAAATACAAGTTGCTGGGTCCCACCCCAGACTCTGATTCAGTAGGTCTCAGTGGAAACAGAATCTGCCTTTCTGACAAGTCCTGGGTGGGGAGCCCACTGAGAGAACCACTGCTCTAAGGGATTGCAGAGCCCAGCCTGGAGATCTGGGGCTCGGGTGAGGGGGAGCCAGGGGAGGAGGGCTCTCCTGCCGCTACAGGGATGGCACAGAGGGGAACTGGTCCAAAGGCTGTTCCACACACCACCTCCACTAGCAGCCCTTGCAGCCCGGAAGGACTCACTCACCTCATCACAGGCGATGTTCATTTGGCCCTTGACCTGGTCCAGAGTGATTGTCCCCACACACTGTTTCACCAGCTGGAAGGGGATATTCCAGGTCACAGTGGAACCCCTGAGCCATAACTACCCAGCCTCACCCCAGGGGCTGCAAGCCTTCTCCTGGAGCCTCCTGTTTGGGTCCTTGGGAGGCATCCACCAGCGCCCCCAGCCTCACCCCTTTCTCCTTGAAGGCACACTGCTCCGGTGGCTGCTGTGTCCTCCTGGGACACATGGTCTCTTTCAACATAAAGCTTACAGGCTTCGGGGCATCTGGGTCCTCGTCCTGCTCAAGGATCAAAGTGGGGAGACTGGCTCAGGCTCATGCTTCCTTGGGTGACCTGTCTCCCTGTCCCCAGCAGGACAAACCCCTTTGAGAGCCTGTCCCATGTGCCTGGCCCTGGGCTGGGGGCTGGGTGCAGAGGGGAGGAGGACACAGCCTGGTCCTGGGATCCCAGGTACACAGGGAGCAGGAGGGGACCTCACACCCGCTCTCCTGAGGGGCACCTCCCTCTTGGAGGGGCTGAGGGAAGTCAGGGGATACCTGCAAGGAAAGACCTTGTCACTGGAACCCCAGGCTGAGCATAGCCCTTCCCTGTTGGGGAAACAATGGGGTGCACAGGGGACTGGAAGCAGGGAAGTCACATCCCAGAGCCAGTGAGCCCAGCGTATCCCTGGAGCCCCCAGGAGGCCCTGGAGCCTGAGCGGGCTGTCAGGGCTCTGTTCCCACAGCAGAGATGCCAGGCAGAAGGCTCTCACAACGGGAGGGGACCCAGCTCTGGGAGGATTTCTGTGAGAGTTGGGATCCCACTTAGAGGGAGAGGTGCCTTCCTGACAGGAGGTACAGCGTGAGCATAGGGAGGGACAGTGTGGCCAAGCCTGGCGGGAGACGCCTCCCTCCCCAGCCCCTCCCCGACTCACAGCCTTGGGCGGCAGGTCCAGCTCCAGGAGGCGGTAGAGATTGGGGTCTGAGGACTGCTCATTGAGGCGATCCACAGCTCGAAGCACCGCCTCCCTATAGCTCAGGGCCTGGGCGCTGGCCCAAGGCACCGCTAGTCCCAGCAGCAGTAGCCACAGTGACCAGCGGCGCAGGGAGAGGCTGTCCCTCTGGGTCTCCATGGTCCCCGAGTCTGCCTCGTCCCAGCCCACAGGACCCTCCTTTATGCTCAGCCTGGGCCTGATGCAATTGCTCAAGCAGGAGCCTTCCCCACCTGCCCCATCCCTGTCCCCGGCCAGGGTGTGAGCTGGAGTTGCCTCAGGCCCCGCTCTTGCCTCAGGGGATTGCTGGGCGGTGGGTGAGGTCTGCCCCCTGTGGAAGGTGAAGAAATGGTTTCTCCATCTCCCTGAAAATTCTTGGCCTCTCCTGGGCCCCATGGGGAGTGTCATGGGCAGGGTTGCTCAGGAGGGTTGAGTCCTCCAGGAGACGGAGGGACCAGGCTGTGTCCTACACCCTCTCTGCCTCCTCACTGTGACCTCCTCAGAATCAGGGTGAAAGAGTGCTTCCTTGTCTGATCTGTCTCCCTGCCCCTAAGCAGTACAGCCCCCTCAACAGCCCCTCCCATGTGATTTTTATTCACTACTAAACCTCCAGCCTTAGGCCCTCCTGGAACCCACTAGGTATTCAGCTATCATCTGATGAACTGATAACAGCACCACCCCCATCTAGTGCCCGTCCCACTCACCCACTCCCGAGGGATACTTCAAGGCCACACCATCCTGTTCTGTGGACCCAGCCCTCAGCCATTGCCATCAGTCCCCATCAGTCCCCTCTCCCCTGCCTTTCTCAGTCTAAAATGTCCCATCTCTAGCCCATACCAGGCCTGACCTATTGCCCTGGCACTTCTCCAAGCCCAGCCTCAGGAAAGTCTCTTACACTACTCACTCCATTTCTTTGCCCTCCCTCACTTTCAAGGCCACTGCAGTCTGGCCATGCCTCATTGGATCCAGTGGCCAGTGCTGAAGCTTTCTCCTTATCTTCACAGGTGCTGGGGATCCCTCAGCCCTCCTGAACAGCCAGCCCTCTTTCCCTTTCTCCCCCAATTCTGCTTTTCTCGGTCCCCTCCCACCTCCCTGGCAGCTCCTGTTCTGACTCCTTCCAGGACCCTCCTCATAATACGCAGGGCTTCCACAGGTGCATCTGAGCTGCTTCTCCTCCCAGTCCTCACACATTCCTGGGCACATCCCTTCTCCAAATAGCAGTTATCAGGGACACACATCACTGGTCTGTGTCTCTGAGTCAAGACTCCCGTGAACACACCTGGCTGTCCGCATACGGCTGTCTGGAGCTGTTGGCTGGTAGCCCCCACAGGAGCCCTGCGCTGAGAGCCTGGGAGCCCCCACCTGCTCCTTCTTCCTCTGAGGGCACTCCCTGTCCCCCTGTCACCCCTGTCCTGTCCTACAACACCCCCTTCTCCTCTGAAGTGTAGCCACAACCTCCAGACTCCACCGTCTCTGGCTCCAGGCTCCACGCACACCACAGTCCATGTTCCCTGTCATTGTCCAGGGTCCATCAAACCTTTGACTTGGCCATTTCATCTCCTTCCTTAGACATCTGTGTCAGGGTCTAGATGTGGATGTCCCCATGGACCGCAGCCCCAGCCCTGCAGGACCCTGTGTCAGGCCACCATATCCATCCCAACCTCTCAGGCCCCTGAAGTCTCCGCTCTTCTCACATCTCCGCACCTGATCCCTCTGTTTGCCGTGACCTTCCTAACCTTATCTAACCTCCAACCACACAACGACCTCCTTCTCTTGGCTCCCACGGCCTCAGGAAGTCTCTTCTGATTTGACAGCCAGTCAGGGGTCTGGTTGATACTCTAGGCTGGGGTGGCCAAGCTGGAAGGAGAGAGAGCACAGCTGGGAGAATAAGTCAAAATGATAAAGGCATCTAGAGGCCATGAAATGACCCTGTGGCTGTGAGGACTGGGATATTTCAGGGACTTGGTTGGCCTATGGGACTCGTGGAGCGAGTCCCTCAGAAAGTGGGCGGAGCCCCTCAGAAAGTGACAGCTGTGGTGGATGCTGCTACTTAGGTAATCAGCCTTGGAGAAGGAACGAGAGAGGGACTTCTGGGCAACCTGGTGTCACAGTCTGGGTGTTGCCAGAGTGGCCTGTTGGTCAAGCTGTGTCCTTTTCCCAAGTCAGAGGAGGGAAAGGAGGTGATTAAAGGAGAAAATACCTAGCAATACCCACAGTGCCCGGGTACCAGGTCCCCCTGAAATCCTCCCTGTGCTTTCCTCCTCTGCACCTTTGCATTTGCTCAGACTTCATACTGAAGTCCCCTTCCCGATCCTTCCTTGCGTCCTTGCAGTGTCCCCTGCCAGGTTCTCAGGGTGCAACTCCCTGGATGGGGGTGTGCCGTCCCTGCCTCCAGCGTCTGGCTTTCCTGGTTTCTCATCACATCTATCAGAGTGGAGGTCTTCTCTGGAAAGACCCCACAGCTCTTGTCTCCTGGAGGGTTGACCCCTGACTCCACATCTGGTCCTTGAGAAATCCTCATGCACCCGTCACCCCAGCAACCTCCAGGAGTGAGCACTGGTCCTCCATGGCCACTGCTCCTTTGCTCCTCCCTTTCAGCCTTTCTGTCCACGAGACTCCAGGGGAATGAAAGCTGGACCCCAGTCTGCCCTTCCTACAACTGTGGGAAACACCTGCCAGCTCTCTGAGTTGGCCAGTGGATGGAGAAAATGAGACCCAAGTAAATCACTCAAACAAGGAGTCTCTGCCCGGAAAATGGCAAATTCAAGACATGGACCCGATGCCTCCCACTGACCCGCCATGCTGTCCCTCTCACGGGCACAAGGGGAGGGATTGGGCTCACCCCTGCCCTCCCCAGGGCCCTGTGAGGGTGGGGACTTGGGCCGGGGGTAAGTATCAGGACCCTCCACGCAGGGTCAGCTTCCTCATTCCCACTGACCACTTCACGTGAAGTGAGGAGCTGGGGAGAACCACGAGGGTAAGTCATCCTGGAAACCCCTCAGCCAGGCTGGGATGTCCCAGGCCTGGGGCTTGGAGAAGGAGGCAGCCGGCAGGAGGGCAGCCCTACTCCACCCTGGGAGGACAGGAGACCAAGCAGAGGCTGCACCCGCCACACTGCAGCCAGGAGACTCGGCGGGCATCCGGGGCTGTGCTGCTGCTGCTGCTGCTGCTGCTGCTGCTGCTGCTGCTGCTGCTGCTGCTGCTGTTGTTCCAGAGTCTGGCTTGAGCTGAACCCACCTCCCTGGCCACAGACATCAGCTTGAGCCAGGCCCAGGCTCGATCTCACCATCAACTAGGACGGCAAACATCCAACCAACTGGTCCCAGCAGGATGACACGTTGAGCTGGGCCAGGGTGCAGGCTGAGTGGGAGGATGCCCAGCTTTGCAGAAGAGACCAGGCTCCCAGCCCCAGATGTGGGGCAGACGGGTGGGCATGGGTACCATTCCTGTGAGTGGGTTTTTACTGGGGACACGGGTGCAGAGAAGCCAGGCTGGTTTCCAGAGCCTAAGAGGGTATTCTCTCCCCTTTGAGGATCTGGATGCCTCAAGTACATCACAGAGGGCACCTCCTTCCCACCCCTCTACCAGGACAAGGACCTGCAAAGCCCAGGATCTCAGGTCAGCCTCCTGGAGGCCGTGTGCTTCAGGCAGGAGGCAGGTCAAGCCTATCCAGACATTAAATTCCAGGAGGACGGAGTCAGACAGGGCACCTCACACGAGGCGCACACCCCCTCCATCTCCCCAGGTGGCTCTGTGGTCCTTCCCCACAGCCTGGCTTGTTCTTAGTGTAGATCAATCAGTCTTTTCGTGCTGCCTAGGGAAGGTAGAAACAGCCCCTCCAGAAGCTCTGACATCTACCATGCACTTTGTAAAGTGACTTGAGAAGGGACCAACTCCTGGGGGAGGGACAAACTGGAGATCAGAATATAATTTCCACAGATTTCATTTTCCCCGTCCCACCACTCAGATGGATCCCAGGTCCAACTCAGCAGATCCAGGTCTCACCTGCTTTTGCTTATTTCTAAAAAGAAATTTAGGAGATTTTAAAGGCACATTTCTGACCACTCCACACCAGCTGAGAACCACTGATCATGTCTCCAGCAAAACCTCCCTCCCTAGGAGTTTCTTCCCTTTGTGAAACGGAGCTCGGATTAAAACAACAAACAAGGGAAGAGTCTGGGGAGCTGAGATTGCAGGCTGGAGGGGGATGGAGACTGGGAAGGCTGGTGGGTGGCAGGGACTGTGGAGGGTAGAGCTGGGGCTGCTGGGAGCCATGCTGCGTTGGTGTGAAACTCAAGATATGAAGAGGAGACCAGCCTGATCCCCTGCTGTCCGTGCAGCTGGTGAAGCAGGGGGGTCCCTCCATGGCGGAAGGAGGTCCTGCCATGACGGTCACCTGTGTGCCATGAGAAACCTCACTGAAGTGTGTTTCTTTCCAAGGACTGGCCACCTGAGTCCAAGGATGCGGCCTGTGCATGTGGTCCTTCAGGGCACAAAGGACACCCAAGCATCCACCTCCTCTGAGCTCACAGCACTCTTGTCAGCAGGGCGGCCAGGGTTTCCCCCAGTCTCCTTTGGGCAGGGAGGAAACTCAGGTCCAGGGCAGGGTTGGGGTGTGGCCTTGGGAGGAGGTCTTGACCAAGTCAGGGTTGATGGCAGGATCCAGAGCTCTGGCTCGTGTGTGGAGTTTCCCATGGCCCCATCTGGGGCCTCCCTCTCTCTCAGACTAGCTCCCTGGTCCCCGCTCTCTGACCCCACCACCCCCAACCCTGGCCAGCCCTGCATCTCTCCTGCAGCCCATTGCTTTTGGAGACTCAGTTCTAACTCTGGGCTTCAGTCCAACAGCACTCTGGGCACCCAAGGGCTGCTCTGGGGTCTGCTTCTGCCTTGTGTTCCCGCTCTCTTCCTTCCCTTCCTGGGCCCTCCCCTGCCCTCTGCTTGCTCAAGGCTGCGGGCAAGGTCTCAAGGATTTTTAGGCAAGTACACAGGGAAATCAGCTTCTAGCGCCTCCTGCATGTGTTGTGGGAAGTGTGGCATCACCAGTGGCCAGAACTGGCTACATAATTAGCAAATTGAAATTGCAGGACCCCTTGCTCAAATAGTATGGAGTATTTCAAGACCTCAAGAACAGAGCATTAAACCAAGTATAGGGCCTCCTGTGCACAGGGGGCCTGTGTGACTGCACTGGTGACACAGTCATGACGCTGGCCCTGCCCCTGGCCCCCCAAATACAGTCATGGCAAGAAGGGCTCCAAGGAGCTGCTTCAGGAGTTTCAGATAGTGGAGGTTTCAATAGTCTGTGAAGTACAATACTCACGACCCTGGTTTACCGGTTCACTGAAGTCTTCTGTATAAAAAAAAATAAGAGTTCTAAACACACGCTCATACAGGCACGTATCAGTGCTGACTGTTGCAACTCCCATTGTTCAGAAGGGGTGACCAGGCTCCAGCAGAACACGGGAGAAGGGGATTAGTGAGGCCTCAGAGGTGGAAGTGGCAGGGCTGGGGCTGGACTCCGAGGCCAGCGCTCTTTCCACTGCCTACACAACAGACACTGAAGCCAGTGGCCAACATCCGGCCGTAGCCCTGCCACTCGCTTGCTATTTACTTTGCGGCAAGAGGCTCCCAACCTCCCTGTGCCTCCATTTTCCTCTCTGTAAATTTGTCCTCAGAAAGTACACAGCTCATGCGGCTGGTCAAGGACATAGTACAGGAATCAATGCAGCTCATTGCTGCTGAGAGTTCCTACCAGGGCAGAATTTTCCCAAGGAACTCACAGCTGGTGAGAAGCCGACCAATGATTAGACTGCTGGACTCTAGAGCCTAAGGACCCAATGAGCACTTGGAGGCAGGTTTCTGCCCTGTTCATAGTAATAGCTGCTGTTTATGGGGCAATTCTGGGTCCTTCATTCCCAACTTCTTTCTCTGGGTTGACTCTTTTATCAGACCTCTTCCTTAATCAGCCACCTGTCCCCGTGGAAGGATGGGGAAGGGAACCTCAGTCCTAAGGTTTAGGAAACACAAAGGTGCAGAGGCAGGAAAGCACAGGGAGGATTTCAGGGGGACCTGATATCTAGTCACCGTGGGTAAGTAGTGACTTTCTCCTTGTAATCACCTCCTTTTCCTCCTCTGACTTAGGCAAAGGATACAGCTTGACCAAGAGGCTACTGGGGCAACAACTGAACTGTGATGCCAGATTGCCCAGAAACCCCTCTCTCCTTCCTTCTCCAAGGTTGAGTGTGCAATCAGCACCATCTGTCCAGGCTGTCAGCTTCCGAGGTGCCCCATCCAATCTCCCAGTGACCCACAGGCCAACCAAGAACAAGAACTACACCTCCAGACACAGAGCCATTCCATGGGAGACGAGATTAGAATTAACTTCATGGTCTCTGGATTCCTCTTTCTCATTGGCTTATTCATTCTCCCAGCTGGGTTCTCTTCTCCTCCCATGCTCGCCACTTCAGGCTGGTGTCTCAGCCAGGGTCCTGGGCAGGGAGTCACTGACGTCAAGTCAGAATGGACCTCCTGAGGCTGTGGGAGCCCTGAGAGGAAGTGCCATGTCTGCTTGGAGTCACAGATTTCATAAGGTGAAAGGTCACGGCAAGCAGAGGGATCAGGTGCAGAGATGGGAGAAGAGCAGAGGCTCGGAGGGGCCTGAGAGGTTGGGATGGACGTGGTGGTGTTACAGAAAAATGTGTTACAGCTCAGTGTTACAGGTCAGTTGTGAAAGGAATCTGGATCCGGGCAAGAGACCAAGAAGCACTCGGAGAGTTGGAGAACTCAGGTTTATTACGCCAGCGGGCCCAGTGGAGTTAACACTCCAAGCTCTGGACCCCGTCTGTAGATTTACACAGGCTTTTATAGATTGTCAGTTTACACTTTGCAACATCATATGCAAATAAGGTATAACAAAAGTTGACTAATTAGGAACAAGCTTTGTAGAAGTGGACTAATCAGGAGTGAGAGAAATAACCAATCAGGAGTGAGGGAAATGGACTAATCAGGAGTGAGAGAAATAACCAATCAGGATTGAGGGAAATGGACTAATCAGGAGTGAGAGAAATAATCAATCAGGAGTGAGCTTCATGCAAATGAAGCACTACAAATGGATCAATCAAGAGTTAGCTTAGGGAATCAGCAGAATCTAATGGTAAGTTCCACTTTCCTAGAAGTAAGCTGTTTCAGAGGCAAAAAGTGAGGTATAGCCACTGGGCCAGGGAACCGGATGGTGCTGGCACGAGAGTAGTGGCCCTGCCTGGGGGTCCAGCCATTCTCCACTTTCGATGCTCTCTAATATATGTACTGAGCATCACCCTTTAGAGTGGTGCCCATGATTCATCACTGGGCTCTTCCTGGTCCAGAGGCCTATACTGAGTAACTAGTAGCTGTAGCCTTAGTGACTCTATTCGTGAGCTAATGAAATGGGTAACGAGTTTAACGATGCAGGGACCAAACAGCAGTGCTAGAAGAATCATAAGGATGGGGAGGAGCAAGGAGGCCCAACTCCAGAGGTTGTTCCATTGTGCCCAGGAATTTGCTAATTCCTAGTTTCTGCATTCAGCTCGATCTCGTAGTTGTTGGACCATATTTCTGACAATTCCTAATTGATTTACACAGAAACAGCATTTCTCATTTAGGAAGAGACAGAGTCCCCCCTTTTCGGTAGTGAGCAAGTCTAAACCCCTCCTGTTCTGTAGGACTACTGCTGCTAGGGAGTCCAACTGGTTTTGTAGAGACATTAAGGACTCAGCCACTTGTTTTGAGCCTTCAGTGACCTCAGCAGGTAAGTGCTGGTAATAGTAGGATGATGAGGCTATTCCTCCTGTACCTGTGCCTACTCCAGTTGCTATTCCCACCGAGTGAGTAGTGGTATCAGTGGGATGGCCCTTTTTGATTGAGTATGGGCCATCAGGGGTATGGGAAGCCTCTGGTTATTAGGTATTATGTCCATCTGAGGGGTAAGGAAGGCCAATGTGCTACTACCTGTCCAACTGGCTGGCAGGCACCGCTAGGTGTGTGTCCCGCATACAAAAAAGGTTCCTGGGCTCAGTGTGCACCAGGGTTTGACAGACATACAACCATAAACAGCTGTGCAGTTATGGGTTTGGGCACACTGGGCAGTGGCTAGATTTCTCGTTGAATGTTTTGTCCCTGGGTTGTAGATGCAGTCAAGAGCTGTATGGGCCAATCATACATTAACTGACTTAGGGCTTACATCTGCGGAGTCTGGGGACTACCCAGGCTGACCATTAAACTTGATTAGATCTGAGAGACCATCAGGCTGGCTACATGGTGCAGGGGACCAGGCCGCAGGCAGAGCCAGCGATCACTTGCTAGTTGTGGGTTAGTAGTATTAATATGGTAATGGACCTCGCCTAATAAGGGACTTAACTGAGGGTTCCGGTTATAAGGCGTGGGCCTATGTCTATTTTTTTCCCCAGTCCTTACCAGGTCTATGGAAGAGCCCTGAGCGTGTGGGCCGGGGATTTTGGGGGTGGAAGAAGGTCCCTGCCAAGTGCAAATCGGTGAACGGGTCCCTTTGGAACCCCCATCATTGAAACAGATATGTTAGCAACTATTTTTACAAGTACCAGGAGGGACTGAGGTTTCTTTTTTTGTTTGTTTTAAACAGAGAGGTATGGTTCCTACAACAGACACTGACGGACCATTAGGCTTCCTGTTGTAGAGAGATAGGGTACAGCTAGTATTAGATTCTGGCCTATGTTGCAATCCTGGAGTGCAGTGACTATCAGTCCTACAGCTAGCAATATAGCAATACTCATTACTCAAATAAAGTCGGGGCGGCAGTTCACTTTATGTCTTGATCGGTGGTGCCTCGGGCTTCTGCCGTGCGTTCACTAGCCAGCTTCTGGGTGTGGCTAGAGCAAGCTCTCTGGCAGGTGAGGCGGGTGTCTCTGGTCCTCATTTCAAGTGGCTCCTCGAGGCCCTGGTTGATTCTCCAGGCGTCCTCGTCTCGCAGTGGCGCGTCCCTCTTTACTCTGGTGTGATGAATCCACGGGGTGATACCTGCAACTTTAAGAGCTGTTGGAATGGTTAACAAAACTGGGTAGAGGCTTCTTCAAGTGGGTTCGAGGGGCTCCTTCTCCCAATCTTTTACCCAGACTTGATCTCCAGGCTCATATGGGTTTAACATTGTTCCCCGTGAGACTGGGATCCTGTCAGTTACCCACCTATGGACTTTCTGCATAGTTTTTTCGAGGCCCTGCATTTGCTTATGAAGTTCTAAGCTTCCCACGTCTCTAAGTTTTTCTCCCAGTATCATTAGGGGAGGGGGTTTCCCATGTAGGATTTCAAAAGGGGAGGATCCCATCTTGGACCAAGGGGCATAGAGTACCCACTGGAGAGCCATGGGAGGGGTGTCGGTCCAAGGTAGTTGAGTCTCTCAACTGAGCTTTGTTATATCCTGTTTTAGGGTCCGGCGCATGCGCTCTATCCTGCCTGAACTCTGGGGCCTGTAGGCCTCATGTACATTCCGGCGGACGTTTAGTGTTTTTGCCACTTGTTGTACTATTTCCACCATGAATGCGGGTCCATTGTCTGACCCTACGGTTAATGGCAACCCGAATCTGGGAATAATGTCTGTGAGTAAGCCCTTTATTACTTCTCTTGTTTCCTCAGTCCGTGCTGGGTATGCTTCTACCCATCCTGAAAAGGTGCAGATAACAGCCAGCAAGTAGTTGTATCCGCTGCTGGGCCCCATTTCTGAGAAACCCATTTCCATATCTTTAAAAGGAGCCTGGCCACACCACTGGATTTCTCTTGGTCCAGCTGACCCCTGGTGTGCATTGTTTGAGCACATACGGGGCAGCACTGTGAGACTGAGGCACAGAGGGATGGAAGCCGAGGGATCAGTCAGTACCGTTCCAGCAGGGCCTCTAAGGCATTCTTTCCCAGATGGGTGAGCTCATGTTGCTGAAGGACCACCTGGTGGGCTAATCGTTCAGGTATATACATCCGTTTGTCAGGCATCACCCACCATCCTTCCTTTCCGCTGGCTCCTCTAGTTTTGGCCCGTGAGTTTTCCTCTTGGCTGTATGCTGCAGATGTTGGCAGCAGTTTGGGTGCCAGTCGAACCTTTGAGATGGCCCCAAGATCTCTGGCATGGCATGATCGACTTGCCGCTCTTTGCGTAGCCTGATCTGCTAGTTGGTTTCTTCTGTTTATGGGGTCATTTCCTCTTTTGGTGTCCTTTACAGCGGATGAATGACATCTCTGTGGGCTCCCAAATTGTCTCCCATAGATGCCCATGGGGGGCTTGTCTGGCTTTTGGATTATGGTGATCTTAGACGTGTTGGTTGGTTTCTTTGGCCCGGCTCGCAACCCATGTAGGAGGGCTCTCGGATATGTCCGCAGAGCCTCCCGTTCGGCTTGGGAGTTAGAGTTCCATTCTGGTCTTGCGTCTGGGGCTGCGTTCCAGGCCCATTCCTCCGCATCCAGAGTTCCCTCTGGGGCCTGCTCTTGTAGCCATTTTCTAGTTTCTGTTATGATCTGCTTTCTTTCTTTAGTATTGAAGAGTGTCAGGAGCAGCTGCTGAACGTCATCCCAAGTCAGCTGGTGGGTCTGGAAGATGAACTCTAGGAGGTCAATCATGGCCTGGGGTTTTTCTGAATGTGGCGGAGTGTGGTGTCGCCAGTTCAGGAGATCCGTTGTACTGACAGGCTGGTAGTACAGGATGGAGTGGCTGGGCTGCACGGAGCCATCATCATTAACTTGTTGGGGTCCCTGTGTCGCCCAGAGAGGCATCCGGAGGGTAGCCACTGGCTGGGCGGCCTGCAGGGCCGAATGGAGTTTCCACCCCTTGGGCTCCCGGCCCAGAGCCCAGGGCCACCGTGGTGGTACAGGCGGCGGTGGACCGTCTGGAGAGGCAGCTGTGGTGGAGCCGCAGAAGCAGGAGGAACATATGGCAGCGGTAGCATTGGCAGTCCTTCAGGGTTCCCACGAAGGACTGGCCTCGTTGTGTCCTTCCTTTTCATCTTTAACGTCGGGACCACGAGGATCTTATATTGTCCTTGATCATTCACATAGACCTGGACCCATGGAGGCAAGGTTTGGGTGATCGTTAGCCAAGAGTCAATATATGGGATTTGGTCGCGGTGCCCTGGGGGCGTGGTGATTATCCAGTATATGGCCCCGCCAGCTGGCAGGTCGAGTGTGCCTTCCGGGGGCCATCCCATCCAAAGGCGGGCCACTCTGACTCCCACAACATGCACAATTTTTCTGGTGTCATTTTAATTCTATAGTTTCCTGAGAAACTCTTTTTGAAATTTTTAATCATGCAGTCCAGAACTGTCAGCTTTGATTTTGAGGCTCCCATTATTATTAGTTGACAGACTTTATGGCCTATAGGTGTGGGTCTGCTCCTGGCACCGAGGACTGTGACCCCAGTATCTCTGTTTTTTCCACCCCTCAAAACTGTGGAGTTCTCAAAAACCTCGCTGCCTCACTGGGCCGAATACCTATCTGCTTGGCTGCAAGTGCTGCCAGTGAGTCAGGGTTCCACGTTAGGCAAGTAACCCTGAGACTCCCCAGGGCCTGGATGAGCTCTGGGGGGGTCCCTGCATAAAGTGTTTTCTATAGCCTGAATTGACAAAATATGAGGCCAGGATGGCTGGCTGGTGGCAGAATAAATGGACCAAAAAGGAGGACCTCAAAGGAGGGTTCCAGCCAGTCCTGGGGTGGGTCCCTCTAGCTCAGGTCTTGTGGTCTTAATTTTAGACAGAAAGGTAGTATTGAGCCTGGTTTATTAACTGCGACAGGATATTCTGGGGGACTGGTGACAAGGTCGTGTCTGAAACTTTTAAAAATAATCTCGTCTTAGTTCCCGAGGGCACAGGGGTCATTTACTCATAGGCTGTTCTACGTCACTTTCCCTCCCTGTGTAGCCACCCCGTGCCAGTGTCGCAAACGAGACAAAGGGAGGGTTTTTGCTGAGTCCGCCTGGCCGCTCCCCTCATGAGGACGAAGGTGCCTCTTAGCTTTGGCGGGTCAATATAAGCCGCTGACTTCCATCGATACAGCGAGGGGCGGATACCACCACGAGCCATATGAGGTCACCACGGAACTGCAGGTTGGGACTCACTCGAACTCCGCAGCAGAATGCCATGGAGCTACAAACTCGAACCTGATTGCATGTTTTTCAGGCCGCACACACATTCTCTCTCTCTCTCTCTCACACACACACACACACACACACAAACACAGATTACTTGCACATTTCCCTCCCTATCACCGGGGTGTCCCTAATCTAACCTAATCTAACCTGATCTCCCTGTCCAGAGTACCATCACACGGGGAGCATAACCTGATCTCCCTATTCAGAATACCATCAGATGGGTAGCCTGGAGGAGGTGATCAGTCTCCTCTTTTGTTCACTTTTACAGAATCTGAATACCCTACCTAAATATGGATGTTTCCCAGGGCTCCTACCTTGCTCGGTCGTGTTGTTTGGTGAGTTGGTCTGTCCCTCTAGTGAGTCCCATTGGGGCACAGCCATCCAGAGGACTGGATCACCTCTGCAAAGGAGGACCCGTGATACTGTTGGGTGGTGCGCCTCCTCGTTTGCTTTCAGAGTTCCCGAACTCCAGGCGGTTGCTCCGCCACCGCGGCCACTCAATGGGCTGGCATGGTTGGAATCTTGCTGGGGCCTCCAGAAATGTTGCAGGAAAAGTGTTACAGCTCGGTGTTACATCTCAGTTGTGACAGCAACCTGGATCTGGGCAAGAGACCAAACAGCACACGAGAGTTGGAGAACTCAGGTTTATCACACCAGTGGGCCCAAAGGAGTTAACGCTCCAAGCTCTGGACCCCGTCTGTAGGTTTACACAGGCTTTTATAGGCTGCCAGTTTACACTTTGCAACATCATATGCGAATACGGTATAACAAAAGTTGACTAATTAGGAACAAGCTTTGTAGAAATGGACCAATCAGGAGGGAGAGAAATGACCAATCAGGAATGAGAGAAATGGATCAATCAGGAGTTAGCTCAGAGAACCAGTGGAATCTAACGGGTAAGTTCCGTTCCTAGAAGTAAGCCATTTCATAGTTCAAAAAGCGAGATAATTCCACTGGGCCAGGGAACTGAATTGTGCTGGCAGGAGGGTAGTGCCCCTACCTGGGGGTCTTACCGTCTTTCTCATGGGCTTCCCACCTCATGAAAACACGCACGCACATGCACACACGCACGCAGGCGCGAGCGCCCACGGCCTGCCACAGTTAAGTACTTGGTCCTGGTAAGTCGGAGGAGGGGAGAAAAGTAAAACTGAAGCCTGGAGCAAAGTGTTTTCACAGGAATTTATTCTTCAAATCCTGACCCAGGGCAAAGCAGACCCTTAGGAGTCTCCCCGGGCTTCTGATTCGCTAAATGCCCTTATACACGAGTTATCTGTAAATCTTTCACCTTCTTGTAGCAAATCTTGGAGGGCTGAATGGGAATGCAAATTTGGCAGGGGTAATTAGATGGGTGGGGGGAAATTTTGCAGAGGAAACTCAGGAGGAGGGAAATTTGGCGGAGGGAAATTTGGCGGAGGAAACCGAGGAGGAGGGAAATTTGGCGGAGGGAAATTTGGTGGAGGAAACTCAGGAGGAGGGAAATTTGGCGGAGGGAAATTTGGCGGAGGGAAACTCTGCCGTGGTATCCTCGGCGATAGAAAGGGTAGCGGGCGAGATCTCCGGGCCTGTGGATCAAAAGAAAGTTTTCTTGTACTAACTGGGCCACAATCACAAGGCCCTTCTCTCTACACTGAACCACTTTCCAGGTGGACTCCAGGAAACTTGGGTCCCCAGTTCACCTCTGCCTGTGACATTAGGAGCATATCACCTCACCCACGCACAGATGAGGACACTGGTTCCAGAGATGATAAGGGCCTTCCCAGGGGCACAAGCCCATCCCAGCAAAGCTGGATGGGAGCAGGGGCAGAAAGTCCATTACTCTAGTCAGTGTCGTTCAAGTAGTCAGGATGCCCAGGAAGCCTTAAAATAAGAATTGCTGGCACCCACCTCCAACTAATTGGGTAGATCTCACTGGGGCCAGAGAATCAGCCGTTTTCTCTAGTTTCCAAGTGGGGAGGACACTGAGAGAACCACTGCTATAAGGGATACCAGAGCCCAGCCTGGAGACCTGGGGCTCTGGTGAGGGGGAGCCAGGGGAGGAGGAATTTCCCCCCTTAAAGTGATGGCACAGAAGGGAATTGGTCCAAAAGATGTTCCACACCCCACTCCTACAAGCAGCCCCTACAGCCCAGAAGGAGTCATTAACCTTATCACAGGTGATGTCCTGTTGGTCCTTGGACTGGTCCAGAGTGACTGTCCCCAAAGTGTTTCACCAGCTAGAAGGGGAGACTCCAGGTCAGACTGGAAGCCCTGAACCACAACCACCCAGCCTCACCCCAGGGGCTGCAAGGCTTCTTTTGGACACTCCTATTCAGGTCCTTGGGAGGCATCCGCCAGTGCCCCCAGCCTCACCCCATTCTTCTTGAAGGCACACTGCTCAGGTGGCTGCTGTGTCCTCCTGGGACACACGGTCTCCTTCACCGTGAAGCTCACAGGCTTTGGGGCATCTGGGTCCTGGTCCTGCTCAAGGATCAAAGTGGGGAGACTGGCTCAGGCTGATGCTTCCTTGATGACCTGTCTCCCTGTCCCCAGCAGGACATCCCACTTGACAACCCCTCCCATGTGCCTGGCCCTGGGCTGGGGGCTGGGTGCAGAGGGGAGGAGGACACAGCCTGGTCCTGGGCTCCAAGGCACACAGGGAGCAGGAGGGGACCTCAGACCCGCTCTCCTGAGGGGCAGCTCCCCTTTAGAGGGGTGAGGGAAGTCAGAGGATACCTGGAGGGAAAGACCTAGTCACTGGAACATCCAGGCTGAGCACAGCCCTTCCCTAATTGGGAGACAATGGGGTGCACAGGGGACTGGAAGCAGGGAAGTCACATCCCCGAGCCAGTGACCCCAGCGTATCCCTGGAGCCCCCAGGAGTCCCTGGAGCCTGAGCGGGCTGTCAGGGCTCTGTTCCCACAGCAGAGATGCCAGGCAGAAGGCTCTCAATGGGAGGGGACCCAGCTCTGGGAGGATTTCTGTGAGAGATGGGATCCCACTTAGAGGGAGAGGTGCCTTCCTGACAGGAGGTACAGCGCGAGCAAAGGGAAGGACAGTGTGGCCAAGCCTGGCGGGAGACGCCTCCCTCCCCAGCCCCTCCCCGACTCACAGCCTTGGGCGGCAGGTCCAGCTCCAGGAGGCGGTAGAGATTGGGGTCTGAGGACTGCTCATTGAGGCGATCCACAGCTCGAAGCACCGCCTCCC
Source organism: Vicugna pacos (assembly GCF_048564905.1). Taxonomy (NCBI): domain Eukaryota; kingdom Metazoa; phylum Chordata; class Mammalia; order Artiodactyla; family Camelidae; genus Vicugna; species Vicugna pacos. Next base: position 20,847,174 of record NC_133003.1, read on the forward strand.
TATAGCTCAGGGCCTGGGCACTGGCCCAAGGCACCGCTAGTCCCAGCAGCAGTAGCCACAGTGACCAGCGGCGCAGGGAGAGGCTGGCCCTCTGGGTTTCCATGGTCCCCGAGTCTGCCTCGTCCCAGCCCACAGGACCCTCCTTTATGCTCAGCCTGGGCCTGATGCAATTGCTCAAGCAGGAGCCTTCCCCACCTGCCCCATCCCTGCCCCCGGCCAGGGTGTGAGCTGGACTTGCCTCAGGCCCCGCTCTTGCCTCAGGGGATTGCTGGGCAGTGGGTGAGGTCTGCCCCCTGTGGAAGGTGAAGTAGTGGTTTCTCCATCTCCCTGACAATATCTTGGCATCTCCTGGGCCCCATGGGGACTTTCATGGGCAGGGTTGCTCAGGAGGGTTGAGTCCTCCAGGAGACGGAGGGACCAGGCTGTGTCCTACACCCTCTCTGCCTCCTCACTGTGACCTCCTGAGAATCAGGCTGAAATCGAACCAGAGAAACAGCAACTTACCATGTCGGCTCCCACAGTCTCATGTAGTCTCTTCTGACTTGTCCCCAACGTACTCACTCTCCAGGGCTCAGGTTGAGACACCAGAATGGAGTGGCCGGTGTGGGACGAGGAAGGGGCCCAGCTGGGAAAATGAATGAGCCAATATGTTAGAGCGGCCTAGAGACCATGATGCCAATTCTAATTCAGTCTCCCATGGAATGGCCCTGTGATCGAAAGCCTGGGTTACCTCTTGGCTTTCTTTGATCTATGGGACTCCGGGCAATCGGATGGGGCACCTCAGAATGTGACAGCCTGGACAGATGCACTGGTTGCACACTCAGCCTTGGAGAAGGAAGGAGAGAGGGGCTTCTGTGCAACCTGGTGTTACAGTCCAGGTGTTGCCCCAGTGGCATCTTCGTCAACCTGTATCATTTTCCCAAGTCAGAGTTGGAAAAGAAGGTGATAACAGTAGAAAATAGGCAGCAATACCCACGGTTACTGGGTGTCAGGTCCCCCTGAAATCTTCGCTCTGCTCTCCTGCCTCTGCACCTTTGCGTTTCTTCAGACTTTGGAGTAAACTCCCCTTGCATATCCTTCCCTGGGTCCATGGAGTGTCCCCTTTCAGGACTTCAGACTGCAACTCCCTGGATGGGGGTGTGCTGTCCTTGCCTCCAGCATCTGACTTCCCTGGTTTGTCTTCACAGCCTGTCAGAGCAGAGGTCTTCTCAGGAAAGACCGCACAGCCCTAGTGCCCAGGCAGGTTAGCCCCTGACTCCACATCTGGTTCTTGAGGAACACTCATGCACCCATTACCCCGATAAACTCAGGGAGTAAGCCATGATCCTCCATGGACATCAGCCCTTTTCTCTCCCCAGACATCCTTCCTATCCATGAGACACCAAGGAAATGAAAGTGGACCACTGTCTGAAATAGTGCCCCAAATATTGGGGAATATCAACCAGCTCTCTGACTGCCCAGTTGATGAGGAGAATGAGACCCATGGGCTACGTCATTCCATCAAGGACCTCCTACTCAAAAAATGGCAGACTGGGGACATGGAGTCATGCCCCTCAATGACCCACCACCTGTCCCTCTCACAGGGACAAGGGGAAGGATTCAGCCCCTGCCCCCTGCCCTCTGCAGGGACCTGCGATGGCAGGCACGGTGCTGTGAAGGCAGGGATTTGGGTCAAGGGTGACTGTCAGGACCCTCTGCTCAGGGTCAGCTTCCTCTTTCCCATGGACCACTTCAGCTGAAACTAGGAGCTGAAAGAGAACCACGAGGTGAAGTCATCCTGGAAAAGACAGCAGAAGGCATTTAGTGTCTGCAGCCTTGTCTGGGCACCTACAGGATTGTCACCTGCCAGGACCCACTTATCGGTCAGCACACTAGGTAGCGTTCCTAGCCCCTGAGACATCTAGGGATGCACAGAAAGTTTTACTTTTAATTGTTTAAAATCACAGATGCAAACACTGACCTATTGATGAATATATAACATGAAAAGCAGCTTGGGTTTTGTTCATGTTTATATCAATGCAGTTGTATATTGCAAGTTTTAAGAGTATTTTGTGAATGCAGAGGCCCAGGAAGATAGAAGTGCCAGGGCCCTGAAAGTCCCAGTGTACTCCTGTCTCCCCTGTCAGCATCCTTCGCTGCTCTGGCTGGGTAGGCACAGGGGCAGAGTGACACACAGGAGAACAGGGGGTGCGAATGGGACACAAGGGAGCCCCACTCTCAGGCTGAAGCTAGAGAGTCCATGGGGCTGGGGAACAGGACTCTTGGCATGTGACTGGCACGGGCATCCCTCAGTCGGAGCAGAGCAGCCTGGAGGCCCCCCACTGTGTCAGCTGCTGACTAGTAAGGACCAGACGGAACAGGCTCGTGCAGACGGGCCAGTTCTGCTCGCTCAGGACCGAATGACATGTATTTCCCTCCTGCTGCTCTGATGGGGATTCCAAGTGTCTCTCTGGGTCCCTGCTCCGACACACGAGCCGGGTCTGTGCCCTGAGATGGACCCAGACTCACTATGGTCTCCTAGACTCTATCAGCCTCCGCCTCAGATTCAACCGCTATGTTGTACTTGACCTTGTTTCTCGAGCTAAGCCATTGACCAGCCCCTCAAATTAGGCTACGTGGGTCCCAATTACAGATAGACAGAGGCCCAGAAAGATCTCTTCTTCTGCCTAGGGCCACACAGGCAGAGGAGCAATGGCTTTCAGATGTCCATACTCCTCAGCATTCTCTTTCTCTGCCCTATTCATGACAAAGTGAAGTGCCCTGTCACATATAGGGGACCCGAAAATGACTCCAGAGACCTCAGAAGTGGGGGTCAAGGGCCACATCAACAAGGACCTTGCCTGATAACAGCCCAGTGTCCCTCTCTGGCACAGCGGGGGTCTGGCGGAAGGAGAAGCCCCTATGTGTCCCCACTCATGGCCTCCCCTCTTCCTCACCTCTTGCTTCTCCTGCCCTCACTGCGTGGGGCTTCTGTGCCCCCAAATCTCTGAGGCCGCCCCCACTGAGGTCCGTGGCCTCCACATCTGCACAAACACTGGGAAACCACTAGGAGTCATCTCCCTGGGCTCTCGGCCTCCTGTGCTATTCTGAGCACTCTGTAAACTCCTCAGGGCCCCTTGGCTGCCAGCGCTGCGCCGCCCCAACTCCTCTCCTGCACCCCTACCCTGTACACCTCCGCGCCTCCTCTCTCTCCGCTCCACGTAGGCCCCACACCTGAACCACCTGGGATAACCTGACCAGGCTTTGCATAGCTCCACCGCCATCCTAGGTCGGTTCTCTAGGAGCAGGGCCTGAGCTGGGAATTCAGAGTCATGTGATTCATTGAGGGGTGTGGTCAGGAGGAGGGGGAGGAGAGCAGGATTGGGCAGAGGAAGGAGCTGAGCAGAGAGGTGATCCCCCTTAGCCCAGCTTCAGCCTCACCTAGAAAAGCCCAGGAACCAGAATTACACCCCCGCTTTAGGACTGACTGAGGCCGGGGCTGGGCTCTGATGTCCCCTCATAGTCAGTCACCAGCCACAGAATGGGGGCAGAGGGGACAAAACCCCCAGGCTTCTCCTTGGGAGGCTGTGAAGCTGTGGAATACGGCACCTGAGAGCCATCAGCATCCATGTCCCACCCTCCTGAAGCAGGATCAGCAATCCTGGGAGACAACTGCAAACAGATGACAGCACCACAACCCATATCATCCTCATGAGTGAGCACTGTCTCAGGTTGGACAGTGATGGACCAGCTGTGAGGGGCCTGATGTGTAGCATTTGCTGATTTCCATGCTGTAAATTCTTCCACCAAGGCTGATTTATAGCGATCAAGAATTTAGTGACCAGCTTGGCAAATCCTGAAATTTTAACAAGTAGCTCTTGCAGTCTTGTATGCTGTGGCAGACACACGACACAGTCCCTGGGTTTCCTCTGTGAGGTTTCCTGCCTCAACCTGGGGTGACGTAGAGTGAGAAGCATGGGTTCCTCTAACCTGCCTAAAATCAGCCCCACCTGCTCCCCAAGAACAGACGAGCCTGACTGATTACAGAGCACGTGCTCTGCGCGGTCCCGCCCGCTGTCCCTCTGACACACGGGGCTCTGTGTGTTGTTGCAGGTTGGCCCTGAAGCAGAGCTCAGGCCAGCACTCAAGAGGAAGCAGGTGCTCTGGGAGGCGATTCCTTCGAAGCACCAGCAGCAGAGTAGAGAACTGAGACAGGGGAGTACTCGAAGTCAGAAGAGGACAAGTCAATGGACAGGTCATTGAAGTGGGGACAGGGGTTCCACCCAGCTGGGGACCTCAGGGAGGGGGGCCACATCTGGGAGTGGGCCCCCCAAGGAGTGAGGAACAGAAGAGACTTTTCCACCATTGAGGGAAAAGTCCCAGCAATGGTTGGTTGAGGCTGCTCCCGGGACTGCCGCCTCCCCCGTGATTCCAGTCTGCCCCCCAGCAAAGGTCAGCTACAGAGTGGGGAGTGGGCAGGACCGGGACAGTGTCTGAAACCCCCAGGCAAACACACATGCGGCCTGTGTGTCACTGTGTGTGTCTCTCACTCAGGCAGAGCCCTTCACCCCGATGAGCAGGAGGCTTGCTTCTAATGGTGCCAATTGTGGTACCATTGGATCCCTGAACACAAGCCCACACCTGAAATCTGAGACCCCGCAGAAGACTGATGTGTCTCAATGCCCAGAGCAAAGGCCAGCACCGGGGTGGGGGAGCTCTTGCAGATTTCAGATTGTGAGGGAAGTGGAACAATCTGGGCACTGTACCTGCAGGCTGACCCTAGAGTCCACCAGCAGGAGACTGAGATGTGTCTCCCTGAGTGATTAACAAGAGGCCTGGTCCTCCTGGACTGTCACCTCCATACCAGCAGGAACAGCATCCCCAGCAGCACTGCACTCACACTAGGTCTGCTTAAGCCCCTACTTGGTGGAGGACGAGGAGTGCGGGGGAGTGTGAAGGGCATGGGGGTTCCTGAGAATGGAGCCGTGTGCTGTCCCTCCCGGTCCCACTGCCTCCCCCCGCCCTCCTGGAAGGAACAGCTGCCTCACCCATCTCTGTGCGCACGGAAATGACCACATTCACTGATACACACACACGCAAACACACGCTTGCACACACCCACACACACACTCGGCTCCCAGAGTTTAGGACCTGGTCACAGTAAGTGGGAGATACCTGGAGGAAGTTGTTTTCAGAACAATTTATTTCAGAATCTGAAACACTGAGCCAGAATAAAGAAGACCCTTAGGACTTCCCTGGGCTCACAATTCAACAGAATCCTCTGATGGGCAAGGTATCAGCCAATCCTTCACCGTCGTCCTCTAATAATCGGCCCAGGAAATGGAAATGGTGGTATAGGGGGGATTGGTGGGAAAGGGGGAAATGGGAAGGGTCCAGGTGGAAATGGTCGTGGAAAAAATCGCCTTACACTCTGGAGCTGTGAACCAGGAAGAAACAGGCTTCTTGTCAGTACTGATCCTGAATCAAAATGAATCAGGTCCCTTTCTACACATCCTACTCCTGAGCCACTCCTGGAGGCTTGGGTCCCATTCACCCTGTGGCTATAAGTTTGGAGCACGTGGTTGAATCCCTACTCCCATAGACAGATGAGAAAACCAGGACACAGAGATGCCAAGGCCTCCCCGGATCACTGGCCACCACAGCTGGACAGAAGCAGAGGCAGAAATCCCATTACTGTAGTCAGTGCCTCTCAAACTTCAGCACAGTCAGAATCCCCAGGAGGGCTTCTTAAAATACAAATTTCTGGGACCCACCCCAACTTTGTCTCAGTAGGTCTGAATGTGGACTAAGAACCTGCCTTTCCATCTAGTTCCCAGGTGAGAATGCCACTTAGAGAACAAACCACTGCTCTAAGGGATTGCAGAGCCCAGGCTGGGGACTTGGGCTCAGGTGATGGGGGAGCCAGGGTGGGAAGCCCTGAATGAAAAAGAACAAAACTGGTCCAAATGATGTTCCACGCCTCTCCCCGGAGCAGCTCAAAACAAGAAGGGCCACTCACCTTATTACAACTGATGTCTATTTGGTCCTTGACCTGGTCCAGAGTGACTGTCCCCAAACACAGTTTCACCACCTGGAAGGGAAACCTCTAGTTCAGACTGGAATCCCTGAGCCATAAACACACAGCCTCACCCCAGGGGCTGCTAACCACCCTCCGGAGCCTCTTGTTCGGGTCCTTGGGACGCATCCGCCAGCGTTCACAGCTCCCAGCCTCACCCCTTTCTCCTTGAAGTCACACTGCTCCGGTGGCAGCTGTGTCCTCCTGGGACACACGGTCTCCTTCACCGTGAAGCTCACAGGCTTTGGGGCATCTAGGTCCTCGTCCTGCTGAAGGATCAAAGTGGGGAGACTGGCTCAGGCTCATGCTTCCTTGGGTGACCTGTCTCCCTTCCCCACAGCAGAACAGCCCTCTTGAAAGACCGTCCCATGTGCCTGGCCCTGGGCTGGGGGCTGGGAGCAGAGGGGAAGAGGACACAGCCTGGACCTGGGCTCCCAGGTACACAGGGAGAAGGAGGGGACCTCAGACCCGCTCTCCTGAGGGGCACCTCCCTCTTGGAGGGGCTGAGGGAAGTCAGGGGACACCTGCAGGGAAAGACCTAGTCACTGGAACCCCTAGGCTGAGCACAGCCCTTCCCTGGTGGGGAGACACTGGGGTGCACAGGGGACTGGAAGCAGGGAAGTCACATCCCAGAGCCAGTGAGCCCAGCGTATCCCTGGAGCCCCCAGGAGTCCCTGGAGCCTGAGCGGGCTGTCAGGGCTCTGTTCCCACAGCAGAGATGCCAGGCAGAAGACTCTCACAAGGAGAGGGGACCCAGCTCTGGGAGGATTTCTGTGAGAGGTGGGATCCCACTTAGAGGGAGAGGTGCCTTCCTGACAGGAGGTACAGCGCGAGCAAAGGGAGGGACAGTGTGGCCAAGCCTGGCGGGAGACGCCTCCCTCCCCAGCCCCTCCCCGACTCACAGCCTTGGGCGGCAGGTCCAGCTCCAGGAGGCGGTAGAGATTGGGGTCTGAGGACTGCTCATTGAGGCGATCCACAGCTCGAAGCACCGCCTCCCTATAGCTCAGGGCCTGGGCGCTGGCCCAAGGCACCGCTAGTCCCAGCAGCAGTATCCACAGTGACCAGCGGCGCAGGGAGAGGCTGGCCCTCTGGGTCTCCATGGTCCCCGAGTCTGCCACCTCCCAGCCCACAGGACCCTCCTTTATGCTCAGCCTGGGCCTGATGCAATTGCTCAAGCAGGAGCCTTCCCCACCTGCCCCATCCCTGCCCCCGGCCAGGGTGTGAGCTGGACTTGCCTCAGGCCCCGCTCTTGCCTCAGGGGATTGCTGGCAGTGGGTGAGGTCTGCCTCCTGTGCAAGGTGAAGAAATGGTTTCTCCATCTCCCTGACAACATCTTGGCCTCTCCTGGGCCCCATGGGGGAGTTTCATGAGCAGGGTTGCTCCAGAGGGTTGAGTCGTCCAGCAGACGGAGGGACCAGGCTGTGTCCTACACCCTCTCGGCCTCCTCACTGTGACCTCCTGAGAACGAGGCTGAAGGAGTGTATTCACCACACAACCTCCAGCTCTACACACCGCCTGGCACCCAGTAGGCATCTAGTTAAAGTTCGATGAATGGATGTCAGCACCACCTCCAACCAAAGACTCATGCAGTCAGCCAGCACCTGGGCAGACAGTCAGTAACCCTCCATCCTGCTCTCTAGACTCAGCCCTCAGCCAGTGAGGGGCTGGCTCCATCTGTCACCTCTCCTGGATTCTTCTCCACTGCCTTTCTCAACCTAAAACTGTCTTGTCCTGAAGACTTAAACAAATATTTCCCCAGTGAAGACATACAGATGGCCAATAGTCACATGCAAAGATTCTCAATATGGCTAATTATCAGATAAATGCAAATCAAAGCTAAAGCAAGGTTTCAACTCCTACTGGTCCGAAAGGCCATTATTAAAATGCTGGAGAGGATCTAGGGAAAAGGGAACCCTCCTACATTGTTGATGGGAGTGTAATTTTGTGAAACCGTGGTTGAAAACAGTGGAGACCTTTAAAAAGTAAAAATAGACTTACTATATAATCCAGCAACCCTGGGCCTATATCCAGAGGAAACTCTAATTCGAAAAGATACCTGCACCCCAATGTTCATAGCAGCACTGTTTACAATAGCCACAACATGGAAACAGCCTAAATGTGCATCGACTGGATAGAGGCTGTCGTATTTATATACAGTGGAATACTACTCAGCCATAAGAAAGAGTAAAATAATGCCTTTTGCAGCAACATGGATGGACCCAGACATTATCATACTAAGTGAATAAGCCAGGAAGAGAAAGACAAAAACTACATGATATCACTTATATGTGGACTTTTTAAATGACACAAATGAACTTATTTACAAAACAGAAACACACTCACAGACATAGAAAACAAACTTATGGCTACCAGGAGTGGGAAAGGGGTGGGGAGGGATAAACTGGGAGTTCAGGATTAGCAGATGCTACTGTATGTCAAATAGACACACAAAGTCCTACTGTATAGCACAGAGAACTATATTAACTATCCTGTAAAAACCTATACTGAAGAAGAATATGAAAAGAAATACATACATGTATAACTGAATCACTATGCTGTATGCCAGAAACTAACACAACACTGTAACTCAACAATACTTCAATAAAAAAAAAATGAATAAAAATGTCGTGTCCCCAGACCCCACTATCTTGTCCTGCTGTCCTGCCTCCCAAAACCAAGCCCGAGATTCCCCACAATCAAGCCTGAGATCGGATCACCCGCATCATGACCCCAACGTGTTTTCTCTCACACTCAAGGCCCTATAAGCTGGCCAGCCGTCACTGGATCCAAAACCCATGCTCACGCGTTGTCTTTATTTACACAGGCTCTGGGCTTCCCTCTGTCCTCCCGCAACCGCCTCCTGCCCCATTCTCTGCTAATGTCGCTCTCCTGATTCCCCTCCTGCCACCTTGTTTCCTCCTTCTCCGTCTCCTCCCAGGACACTCTTTGTAATACACAGGGCTTGCACGGGTGCACCCAGATGGCTTTTCTTCCCAGTCCTCACACATTCCTGGGCACATCCCTTCCTCAGATACCAGTTACCCAGGGACACACATCACTGGTCTGTGTCTCTGAGTCAAGACTCCTGTGAATACCCCTGGCTGTCCGCACAGGGCTGTCTGGGGCTGTCGGCTGGGAGCCCCCACGGGAGCCCTGAGATGGCAGCCTGGGAGCCCCCACTGGCTCCTTCTTCCTCTGAGGACCCTCCCTGTCCCCCCGTCACCCCTGCCCTGTCCTACCACCACCCCCTCTCCTCTGAAGTGTAGTGACAACCTCCAGACTCCATCACCTCTGGTTCCAGGCTCTTCTAGAAATCAATTCTCCTTCCACATTGCGTCTGGGGGCTCCATCAAATTGCTGATTTGGCCATTTTACCCCCTGCCTTCAGCAGCTCACACACCTCCTCCCGGCATCAGGGTCTGAATCTTGATGCTTCCCACGGTCCTCACTCGCAGCCCTGCATGCTCAGGTCAGGCTGCCACGTCCACCCCGACCTCTCAGGCCTGTCTCAGGCGCTTTGCCTTCCTCCCGACTCTGCACCTGATCCCTCTGCTTGCTGTGACCTTCCACCATGTGAAGCCTTGTCTGACCTTCAACCAGAGAAACAGCAACTCAGGAAGTCTGTTCTGACTTGTCCCCAGTGACTCCTTCTCCAGGGCTCTGAGGTGGCCAGTGTGGGAGGACAAGGGAGCTCAGCTGGGAGAATGAATGAGCCAATGTGTTACCGTGGCCCAGAGACCATGACACAAGTTCTAATCCAAGTCTCCCATGGAATGACTGGGGTAGCAATTGGCCTCAGGTGACCTGTGGGATTCTCGGTGTTTGGCTGGGGCAAGTCAGAAGGCGATAGCCTGGACAGATGGTCCTGGTTGCACTCTCAGCCATGGAGAAGGAAGGAGAGAGGGGCTTCCGTGCAACCTGGTAACACAGTCCAGGTGTTGCCCCAGCGGCCTCTCGGTCAAGCTCTATCATTTTCCCAAGTCAGAGCTGGAAAAGGAGGTGATTACAGGAGAAAATAACTAGCAATACCCACGGTGACCAGGTATCAGGTCCCCCTGAAATCCTCCCTGTGCTCTCCTGCCTCTGCACCTTTGTGTTTCCTAACCCTTAGGACTGAGGTCCCCTTCCCCATCCTTCCATGGGGACAGGTGGCTGATCAAGGATGAGGTCTGATAAAGGAGTCAACCCAAGGAAAGAAGTTGAGACCAGAGAGACCAGGATTGATGGTCCAGAAACAGCATCTCTTATTATCAACAGGGCAGAAAGCGACCCCCGAGGGCTCAGTGGGTCCTTAGACTCTGGAGTCCAGCAGACATGTGTCTGATCATTGGTTGGCCTCTTATCAGCTGTGACTTCTTTGGGAAAACTCTGCCCTCGTGGGAACTCTCAGCAGCAATGAGTGTGAGCCCAGCTCTCATTGTCTCAGACACAGCTGAGAAGCCCACACGGGGAGCAGGAGGGTGAGCTGCAGACAGGCCCATCTGGGCACTGCCTCCATTTCCTGCATTCCCTGGCTGAGTTCTTGCTTAGACAGCGAGAGGAGCAGGGTGAGAGGGAAGGGGGTCTAAGGAGCCGGGTCTGGACTGGGAGGGTCTCCAAGGTCACAGTAGCTTTGCCTCGAGATGGTCAGGCTAGGCCTTGGGTTCTCTCCTAACGTTCCCCCCAACCCAACAGAGGACACCGCAGCCGAGAGGTGGGAGCAGACGGTCCTGCTGGAGCTGGTAAGAGTGTGTTTCCACCACCTGGTACCCTACCTGGGTTCCCTCCTTCCCCATCCCCCTCTATTTCCCATCCCAGTCTGGTTGAGGCAGACATCCCATCCTGCAGTTAAAACCCCCAACTGGAAAAAGCACAGTCTCACCTGTGTTTAGACACTTCCTTATCCCAGCCCCAAGCCCTGGACTTCAAAATGGTACAAGAGAAGGAGCCAGGGTCAGGGCTGAGCGGCCTGTCCTCTGGTCCCGCCTTCTGCCCACCCTGGGGAGCACATACGTGGCCTTAAACCAGACTTTCACCAACTGCACCTCTTTCTCCTGGTTTGTAAAATGGGAGATTTCTTACACATGCATGGAAGGCCCTCTTCTCCTCCATAGGGAAACTCCTCCCATACGCACTTGGACATGAGGATCAGAGTCCCAGTCTCCATAGAGCCTTCCAGACTCCTGGGGGAAAGAGGGACAGCAGCCATCCACTCCATAGCCACCCCCAGGACATGCTCACATGGAGAAGCCTGCCACAGCACAGGCCATTGTCGGCGTCCCCCCGAAGTCCCACTTGTCAGGAGCCTCACTCACGTGCATGGGGAGGAAGAAACCATGATGCTCCCTTGTATCTTTGTTGGGCCGAGTCGGGGCACTAGAAACCCTTGAGACACGTATTGGTGTGAATGCTATGTCCACCATGCGGACTACAGTGCAGCCGTTTCAAAAAATGAGCTGGCAACTACCCAAATATCCTTCATAAGTAAAAGAATAAGCGTATTCTGGTATATTTATACAGCGGACTACAACTTAGCAACAAAATATGAACAAATATAATTACACACAGTAACACGGAGGATTCTCACAAACATGTTGCATGAAGAAATTACCTGAAAAGCATATATACGGTATGGTTCTATTTTCTACTCATTTCAAAATCTGGCATCACTGATCTGTGGAGTTTAAAGTCAGGGTCATGGTTAAGGGTAGAAGGGGGAGGAGACTTCCGGATGCTGATTACACTTTGGCGTTCACATAGCAAGCACTCAGCAAGCTGTCCATTTATAAATGGTGTGTTTTTCTTATGTAGTTGTAATATTTCAATTGAAGGTTTTAAAACTAGAAAGTTGCCAGATGTATCTTTAAGGGGAAAAGGCAAGTTGCAAAATAAATGTACTAACTGATTCCATTTATGTAAACATCAGTCACCATAAAACAAGACACGGTATCTTTATGTGCCTCTATGTATATATATGTGTAGAAAAAACATCAGAACAGACACTCACACGATTGATGAATGGAGGTTGTTTCTAATGTGGAGATTGTGATGAGTGAGGCAGGAAAGCAAGTTATCAAAAGGAGTTTATTTGTACTAGGATTGCGTGAATATTTTATAAGGAGAATATGTCCCTTAACAACGCCTACAAGTAAAAAGAAGTGGGTGAGGAGGGAGGAGGAGGCACGATGGGTGTAGGACTCCATGGGCCCAGGTGCTCTTCACGGTGTTGTCACTATGACAACCCCAGAAACAGGTTTTGCCTTGGCCATGGGAAGGGTCCCAGAGCTGCTCTGAGAGCAGTTTCCAAACTCAGTGAGATGGGGCTGGAGAGAGGAGGGCATCTCCCCTCCTCTCCATAGAAAATCTCTCCCGAGTGGACGTGACCTCCAAGCAAGGGATGCCTTGCTCAGCAGGGACAGTCACTGTTCATTTGCCTATTTCAGGGCCAGTGAGGGCGAATGTCCACCTGTGGCCCCAGTTAGAACCACTAGGGAGGCACAGACAGAGTGAACAAGATAAATATTGGGGGATGTCTTCCGGGGCAAGCATCACAGCCCACAACTCTGCCCACTGAGCACAGGGACCTTGTTCATGCACAGGTGTAAACGGATGTCTTGGAGGCTGAACAGCTGCAGCGGCCAAACCCACACAACAACCTTGAACTTAGCTCATTCTGAGAATGGGCTCAGGCCTGGGCCCTGCCTCTGCCCCGCCACTCGGCCCTCCCACAGCCCCCAGGGGCCAGCGGGCCAGGCAGAGTGAGGAGTTCCGCTCCTCCCTCCGCAGCAAACTAATAACGGGGGTTATGACAGACCGATTCCTTCGCACACACTCCCAGTTTCAGCCCTTACCGCACTCCAGCCCTCTCAGGCGGTCCCCACACTGCCAATCCCAGGCCTCTCCTAGGGTCTGTCCTCGGAAGCCTGAGCCTCAGCACCCATTCCCAACAGGGCGCCCAGCCCCCACAGCACCTGCAGGCTCCTGTCTGGGGCTGGGGGGCTCAGTGACGTGGCTCAGGTCCTCCCCCGGTCTCTCTTCTGCCTGTCGCAATGAAGTATCCTGCGGCAGAAAGAAGGAATTCCCTTAGTTTCCTCTGTAGAACCTCTGTCAACCTGGGGTGACGTAGAGTGAGAAGCATGGGTTCCTCTAACCTGCCTGAAATCAGCCCCACCTGCTCCCCAAGAACAGACGAGCCTGACAGATTACAGGGCACGTGCTCTGCGCGGTCCCGCCCGCTGTCCCTCTGACATACGGGGCTCTGTGTGTTGGTGCAGGGTGGCCCCGAATTAGAGCTCAGGCCACCACTCAACAGGAAGCAGGTGCTCTGGGAGGCAAATCCTTCAAAGCACCAGCAGCAGAGTAGAGAACTGAGACAGAGAAGGACCCGAAGTCAGAAGAAGACAAGTCAATGGACAGGTCATTGAAGTGGGGACAGGAGCTCCTTCCAGCTGGCGACCTCAGGAAGAGGGGACACATCTGGGAGTGGGCCCCCCAAGGAGTGAGGAACAGAAGATACTTTTCCACCAATGAGGGAAAAGTCCCAGCAATGATTGGTTGAGGCTGCTCCCGGGACTGCCGCCTCCCCCGTGATTCCAGACAGCCCCCCAGCAAAGGTCAGCTACAGAGTTCAGAGTGGGCAGGATAGGGACAGTGTCTGAAACCCCCAGGCAAACACACATGTGGCCTGTGTGTCACTGTGTGTGTCTGTCAGTCAGACAGAGCCATTTATCCCGATGAGCAGGAGGCTTGCTTCTAATGGTGCCAATTGTGGTACCATTGGATCAGTGAACACAAGCCCATACCTGCAATCTGAGACCCCACAGAAGAAAGACTGATGTGTCTCAATGCCCAGAGCAAAGGCAGCAGCGGGGTGGGGGGGGGGGCTCTTGCAGAGTTCAGATTGTGAGGGAAGTGGAACAATCTGGGCACTGTACCTGCAGGCTGACCCTAGAGTCCACCAGCAGAAGACTGAGATGTGTCTCCCTGAGTGATTAACAAGAGGCCTGGTCCTCCAGGACTGTCACCTCCATACCAGCAGGAATAGCATCCCCAGCAGCACTGCACACACACTAGGTCCCCTTAAGCCCCTACTGGGTGGAGGAGGAGGAGGGCGGGGGAGTGTGAAGGGCATGGGTGTTCCTGGGAATGGAGCCCTGTCCTGTCCCTCCCGGCCCCGCTACCTCCGCCTGCCCTCCTGGAGAAAACAGCTGCCTCACCCATCTCTGTGTTCACAGAAGTGACCACACACGCACACACACACACACACACACACACACACAGAAGAGGGCAATGGGAGTTAAGGACTTCTGGTAAGAGTAGGACAACAGACAGGTGAATTTAAAATTCTTAAGAATTTATTTTCCAGAGTTTGAACAACTGAGCCAGTGTTAGGTGATCATTAGGACTCTACCCTGGGCGAATTTTATCACCAATGTATCCAATTACTTTCCCAACCGTATCTCGAACCCTGTTCACACGGTCACGGAAGAAATCACGAATCCGGCCAAATACCCCGACACTTTGGAGCTGTGCAGCAGAAAGAAACAGGATTCTTGTGAGGATTGACTTAGGGACAAGACCAGATCCATCCCCACCTGGAAATCTTCCATCTTGGACCACCGAAGGAGACTTGAGGCACCATTTGACCTCCTTGGCTGTGTCACTTGGAGCACGTGGTTGAATCATCACTCCCACAGACAGATGAGGACCAAGGTCCAGAGATGACAGGGGGCTTCCCAGGGGCACAAACCCATCTCAGAAAAGCTGGACGGGAGGGGGGCAGAAAGGTCCTGTCTCTAGTCACTGCCTCTCAAGCTTCAGCACAGTCAGAATCCCCCAGAAGGGCTCTTAAAATAGACATTACTGGGCTCCACCTCACACAGTGATTCCGTAGGTCTGGTCAGGCCTGAGAATCAGCCTTTTTCTCTAGTTCCCAAGTGGGGAGCCCACTGAGAGAACCACTGCTCTAAGGGATTGCAGAGCCCGGCCTGGAGACCTGGGGCTCGGGTGAGGGGGAGCCAGGGGAGGAGGGCTTTCCTGCGGCTACAGGGATGGCACAGAGGGGAATTGGCCCAAAGGCTGTTCCACACACCACCTCCACCAGCAGCCCCTGCAGCCCAAGGGGTAACTCACCTCATTACATGTTATATCGAAGTTGTACCTGAGCTGGTACAGGTTGACTGTCCCCAAACACTGTTTCACCACCTGGAAGGAGAGTCTCCAGGTCACACTGGAACCCATGAGCCATAAACACCCCTCCTCACCCAAGGAGCTGCTAACCACCATCCGCCCCAAGCCTCCTGTTCGGGTCATTGGGAGGCACCCACCAGCTCCCTAAGCCCCCAGCCTCACCCCATTCTCCTTGAAGGCACACTGCTCCAGTGGCAGCTGTGTCCTCCTGGGACACACGGTCTCCTTCACCGTGAAGCTCACAGGCTTCGGGGCGTCTGGGTCCTCGTCTTGCTGAAGGATCAAAGTGGGGAGACTGGCTCAGGCTCATGCTTCCTTGGGTGACCTATCTCACTGCCCCCAGCAGGACAAACCCCTTTGAGAGCCAGTCCCATGTGCCTGGCCCTGGGCTGTGGGCTGGGTGCAGAGGGGAGGAGGACACAGCCTGGTCCTGGGCTCCCAGGCACACAGGGAGCAGGAGGGGACCTCAGACCCACTCTCCTGAGGGGCAGCTCCCCTTGGAGGGGCTGAGGGAAGTCAGGGGACACCTGCAGGGGAAGACCTTGTCACTGGAACCCCCAGGCTGAGCACAGCCCTCCCCTGGTGGGGAAACAATGGGGTGCACAGGGGACTGGAAGCAGGGAAGTCACATCCCAGAGCCAGTGACCCCAGCGTATCCCTGGAGCCCCCAGGAGGCCCTGGAGCCTGAGCGGGCTGTCAGGGCTCTGTTCCCACAGCAGAGATGCCAGGCAGAAGGCTCTCACAATGGGAGGGGACCCAGCTCTGGGAGGATTTCTGTGAGAGGTGGGATCCCACTTAGAGGGAGAGGTGCCTTCCTGACAGAAGGTACAGCGTGAGCATAGGGAGGGACAGTGTGGCCAAGCCTGGCGGGAGACGCCTCCCTCCCCAGCCCCTCCCCGACTCACAGCCTTGGGCGGCAGGTCCAGCTCCAGGAGGCGGTAGAGATTGGGGTCTGAGGACTGCTCATTGAGGCGATCCACAGCTCGAAGCACCGCCTCCCTATAGCTCAGGGCCTGGGCGCTGGCCCAAGGCACCGCTAGTCCCAGCAGCAGTAGCCACAGTGACCAGCGGCGCAGGGAGAGGCTGGCCCTCTGGGTCTCCATGGTCCCCGAGTCTGCCTCGTCCCAGCCCACAGGACCCTCCTTTATGCTCAGCCTGGGCCTGGTGCAATTGCTCAAGCAGGAGCCTTCCCCACCTGCCCCATCCCTGCCCCTGGCCAGGGTGTGAGCTGGACTTGCCTCAGGCTCTGCTCTTGCCTCAGGGGATTGCTGGGCAGTGGTGAGGTCTGCCCCTTGTGGAAGGTGAAGAAATGGTTTCTGCATCTCCCTGACAACATCTCGGCCTCTCCTGGGCCCCATGGGAAATTTCATGGGCAGGGTTGCTTCAGAGGGTTGAGTCCTCCAGGAGACGGAGGGACCAGGCTGTGTCCTACACCCTGTCTGCCTCCTCACTGTGACCTCCTCAGAATCAGGCTGAAAGAGTGTATTCACCACACAACCTCCAGCTCCTGGGCCTCCTGGCCCCCAGTAGGCACTCAGTTAACATATGATGAATAGATGGCAGGACCACCCCCATCTAGTGCCTTTCACACCCATCCACTCCCTAGGCAGACATCAGGGCCACACAGTCCTATTCTGCGGACCCAGCCCTCAGCCAGTCAGGGCATCTCCTCCACTGTTCCCTCTTCTGGATTCTTCTCCTTTGCCTTCTTCACTCTAAAAATGTCCTGTCCCAGCCCCTTCCAGATGCACACTGTTCCCCTTACCCAGGCAGCCAGTAAGAGAAGGGTCATCTACACTCTGACCCCACTATTTGTCCTCTTTCAACTGCCTGCTTAACAGCTTTTGAATGACACAAAGGCCATGCTGAAGCCTTGTCCTTGGCTTCACAGGTGCCAGGGACCCCTCTGTCTACTGAAACTTCCCCCTCCCCCATTCTCCCCTGGGGCCACCTTCCTGGGTCCACTTCCTGGCCTCCCGGGTGCCTCCTGCTGTGTCTAATCTAAGTACTCAACTTTTAATAAAACTTTTACTGCAGGGCTTGCACACGTGATCTGTACAGCTTCTCAAAGCAGTTCTCATGCATTCTGGGCACATCCCTTCCTCAGATACTAGTTATCAGGGACACACATCACTGGTCTGTGTGTCCGAGGCAAGACTCCTGTGAACACCTGTGGTTGTCAGCACGGGGCTGTCTGGGGCTGTTGGCTAGGAGCCCTCACGGGAGCCCTGAATTGAGAGCCTGGGAACCCCACCTGCTCCTTCCTCTGAGGGCCCTCCCTGTCCCCCTGTCACCCCTGCCCTGTCCTACCACCACCCCATCTCCTCTGAAGTGTAGCCACAACCTCCAGACTCCACCTTCTCTGGTTCCAGGGTCTTCCCACACCACAGTCCACTGTTCCCTGCCATTGTCCAGGGGTCCATCAAACCTCTGATTACACCATTTTACCTCCTACATTGAGTCCTTGGCTCAGGGTCTGGCTCAGGATGTCCCAAGGTCCTCACCTGCAAAACCCTGTGTCAGGCCACCACGTCCACCCCAACTTCTCAGGCCAACTTCTCGGGCCCCAGGGAGCTTCTGATCTCACATCTCTACCCCTGATCCCTCTGACTGCTGTGACTTTTCATTTTCTGAAGCCTTATCTGAACTTCAACCAGAGAAACAGCAACTCCCCATCTCAGCTCCCACAGCCTCACAAATTCTCTTTTGACTTTTCCCCAAGGTACTCCCTCTCCAGGGCTCAGGTTGAGACACCAGGATAGAGTGGCCGGAGAGGGAGGAGGAGGGGGTCTAGCTGCGAAAGTGAATCAGCCGATGTGTTAGAGGGGCCCAGAGACCAGATGTGAATTCTAATCCAGTGTCCCATGGAATGGCCCTGAGAATGAAGCCCTGGGATAGGCCATGGCCACCTGTGACCTGGGGACTCTGGGCAATTGGATGGGGTACCTCAGATGGTGACAACCTGGACGGATGCACTGGTTGCACACTCAGCCTTGGAGAAGGAAGGAGAGAGGGACTTCTGTGCAACCTGGTGTCACAGTCCGGGTGTTGCCCCAGTGGCCTCTTGGTCAAGCTGTATCCTTTCCCCAAGTAGGAGGAAGAAAAGGAGGTGATTACAGTAGAAAATAACTAGCAATACCCATGGTGACCGGGTATCAGATCCCCTTGAAATCCTTTCTGTGCTTTCCTACCTCTGTACCTTTGCGATTGCTCAGACTTTGTACTGATATCCCCTTCGCCATCCTTCCCTGGGCCCTTGGAATGTCGCCTGTCAGGTCCTCAGACTTCTACTACCTGAATGAGGGTGTGCTGTCCCTGCCTCTAGAATCTGGCTTTCCTGGTTTGTCCTCACAGCCTGTCAGAGCAGAGGTCATATCAGAAAAGACCCCACAGCTCTTGTCTCCCGGTGGGTTGGCCCCTGACTCCACATCTGATCCTTGAGAAACCCTCATGCACCCATTATGCCAACAACCTCAGGGAGTGAGCCCTGATCTGCATGGCTCACCTGCTTTTCTCCTCCCAGCCATGCTTCCTGTCTGTGAGACTCCAGAGACTCCAGAGACATGGAAGTAGACCAGAACCCCTAAACTGTGCCCCTAACTTTGTGAATATCCACCAGCTCTGATTGGCCAATTGATCAGGAAAATGAGACCCATGGTCTACGTCATTCCATCAAGGACCTCCTACTCAAAAAATGACAGACTGGGACATGGGGTCATGCCCCTCAATGACCCACCACCTGTCCTTTTCACAGGGACAAGGGGAAGGATTCAGCTCCTAACCCCTGCCCCCTGCCCTCTGCAGGGACCTGCGATGGTAGCCATGGTGCTGTGAAGGCAGGGATTTGGGTCAAGGGTGACCTCTGCTCAGGGTCAGCTTCCTATTTCCCATGGACCACTTCAGCTGAAACTAGGAGCTGAAAGAGAACCACGAGGTGAAGTCATCCTGGAAAAGACAGCAGAAGGCATTTAGTGTCTGCAGGCGTGTCTGGGCACCTACAGGATCGTCACCTGCCAGGACCCACTTATCGGTCAGCACACTAAGCAGTGTTCCTAGCCCTTGAGACATCTAGGGATCCACAGAAAGTTTTACTTTTAATTGTTTAAAATCACAGATGCAAACACTGACCTATTGATGAATATATAACATGAAAAGCAGCTTGGGTTATATTCAAGTTTATATCAATGCAGTTGTATATTGCAAGTTTTAAGAGTATTTTGTGAATGCAGAGGCCCAGGAAGATAGAAGTGCCAGGGCCCTGAAAGTCCCAGTGTACTCCTGTCTCCCCTGTCAGCATCCTTCGCTGCTCTGGCTGGGTAGGCACAGGGGCAGAGTGACACACAGGAGAACAGGGGGTGCGAATGGGACACAAGGGAGCCCCACTCTCAGGCTGAAGCTAGAGAGTCCATGGGGCTTGGGAACAGGACTCTTGGCATGTGACTGGCACGGGCATCCCTCAGTCGGAGCAGAGCAAGCCTGGAGGCCCCCCACTGTGTCAGCTGCTGACTAGTAAGGACCAGACGGAACAGGCTCGTGCAGACGGGCCAGTTCTGCTCGCTCAGGACCGAATGACATGTATTTCCCTCCTGCTGCTCTGATGGGGATTCCAAGTGTCTCTCAGGGTCCCTGCTCCGACACACGAGCCGGGTCTGTGCCCTGAGATGGACCCAGACTAACTATGGTCTCCTAGACTCTATCAGCCTCCGCCTCAGATTCAACCGCTATGTTGTACTCGACCTTGTTTCTCGAGCTAAGCCATTGACCAGCCCCTCAAATTAGGCTACGTGGGTCCCAATTACAGATAGACAGAGGCCCAGAAAGATCTCCTCTTCTGCCTAGGGCCACACAGACAGAGGAGCAATGGCTTTCAGATGTCCATACTCCTCAGAATTCTCTTTCTCTGCCCTATTCATGACAAAGTGAAGTGCCCTGTCACATATAGGGGACCCGAAAATGACTCTGGAGACCTCAGAAGTGGGGGTCAAGGGCCACATCAACAAGGACCTTGCCTGATAACAGCCCAGTGTCCCTCCCTGGCACAGCGGGGGTCTGGGGGAAGGAGAAGCCCCTATGTGTCCCCACTCATGGCCTCCCCTCTTCCTCACCTCTTGCTTCTCCTGTCCTCACTGCGTGGGGCTTCTGTGCCCCCAAATCTCTGAGGCCGCCCCCACTGAGGTCCGTGGCCTCCACATCTGCACAAACACCGGGAAACCACTAGGAGTCATCTCCCTGGGCTCTCGGCCTCCTGTGCTATTCTGAGCACTCTGTAAACTCCTCAGGGCCCCTTGGCTGCCAGCGCTGCCCCGCCCCAACTCCTCTCCGGCACCCCTACCCTGCACACCTCCACCCCTCCTCTCTCTCAGCTCCACGTCAGGCCCCACACCTGAACCACCTGGCATGAGCTGGCCGGGCTCCGCACAGCTCCACCGCCATCCTAGGCCGGTTCTCTAGAAGCAGGGCCTGAGCTGGGAATTCAGAGTCAAGTGATTAATTGAGGGGTGTGGTTAGCAGGAGTGGGGGGAGAGCAGGATTGGGCAGAGGAAGGAGCTGAGCAGAGAGGTGCTCCCCTGAGCCCAGTTTCAGCCTCACCTAGAAAAGCCCAGGAACCAGAATTGCACCCCTGCTTTAGGAGTGACTGAGGCAGGGGCTGGGCTCTGATGTCCCCTCATAGTCAGTCACCAGCCACAGGCTGAGGGCAGAGGGGACAAAACCCCCAGGCTTCTCCTCAGGAGGCTGTGAAGCCGTGGAATACGGCACCTGAGAGCCATCAGCATCCATGTCCCACCCTCCTGAAGCAGGATCAGCAATCCTGGGAGACAACTGCAAACAGATGACATCAGCACAGCCCATATCATCCTGATGAGTGAGCACTCTCTCAGGTTGGACAGTGATGGACCAGCTGTGATGGGCCTGATGTGTACCATTTGCTGATTTCCATGCTGTAAATTCTTCCACCAAGGCTGATTTCAAGCGATCAAGAATTTAGTGACCAGCTTGGAAAATCTTGAAATTTTAACAAGTAGCTCTTGCAGTCTTGTATGCTGTGGCAGACACACGACACAGTCCCTGGGTTTCCTCTGTGAGGTTTCCTGCCTCAACCTGGGGTGACATAGAGTGAGAAGCATGCGTTCCTCTAACCTGCCTGAAATCAGCCCCACCTGCTCCCCAAGAACAGACAAGCCTGACAGATTACAGAGCACGTGCTCTGCGCGGTCCCGCCCACTGTCCCTCTGACACACGGGGCTCTGTGTGTTGGTGCAGTTTGGCCCAGAAGCAGAGCTCAGGCCAGCACTCAAGAGGAAGCAGGTGCTCTGGGAGGCGATTCCTTCAAAGCACCAGCAGCAGAGTAGAGAACTGAGACAGGGCAGGACCCGATGTCAGTAGAGGACAAGTCAATGGACAGGTCATTGAAGTGGGGACAGGGGTTCCACCCAGCTGGGGACCTCAGGGAGGGTGGCCACATCTGGGAGTGGGCCCCCCAAGGAGTGAGGAACAGAAGAGACTTTTCCACCATTGAGGGAAAAGTCCCAGCAATGGTTGGTTGAGGCTGCTCCCGGGACTGCCGCCTCCCCCGTGATTCCAGTCTGCCCCCCAGCAAAGGTCAGCTACAGAGTGGGGAGTGGGCAGGACAGGGACAGTGTCTGAAACCCTCAGGCAAACGCACATGTGGCCTGTGTGTCACTGTGTGTGTCTCTCACTCAGGCAGAGCCCTTCACCCCGATGAGCAGGAGGCTTGCTTCTAATGGTGCCAATTGTGGTACCATTGGATCCCTGAACACAAGGCCACACCTGCAATCTGAGACCCCGCAGAAGAATGACTGATGTGTCTCAATGCCCAAGCAAAGGCCAGCACCGGGGTGGGGGGCCTCTTGCAGAGTTCAGATTGTGAGGGAAGTGGAACAATCTGGGCACTGTACCTGCAGGCTGACCCTAGAGCCCACCAGCAGGAGCCCGAACTGCGTCTCCTTGAGTGATTAACAAGAGGCCTGGTCCTCCTGGACTGTCACCTCCATACCAGCAGGAATAGCATCCCCAGCAGCACTGCACACACACTAGGTCTCCTTAAGCCCCTACTGGGTGTAGGAGGAGCAGAGTGGGGGAGTGTGAAGGGCATGATGGGGCCTGGGAATGGAGCCCTGTCCTGCCCCTCCCGGCCCCGCTGCCTCCCCCCCGCCCTCCTGGAAGGAACAGCTGCCACACCCATCTCTGTGTTCACAAGAGTGACCACACACACACACACACACACAGCAGAACAGGCCTCCCAGATTTGTGGATTTGGTCCCTGTGTGTGTGATCAGGTGACACAATTAAAATAGAAGCTTGGAGAAAGTTTTTTTCATAAAAATTTATCTTTTGGTGTCCAGGTCCTGACGCGGGGCAGGCAGACCCTCTGTACTCTTCCTTCGGCCCTTATGGGAGAGTTATCAGCCAACCATTCACCGTCCTCTCGGAAACCTTGGAAAAGGAACCCTTGGTGGCGGCAATACTGGCCTTGGTATCCTTGGTGGGATGCGTGGACGTGGCACCCTTGGCCTTGGCAGCCGTGGCCGGCGAATTCTCCTAACACTCTGAAGCTGTGAACCAGGAGGAAAACAGATTTCTTCTGGGTCGGAACCAGGGTCAACCCAAGACCCCTGTGTCCTCACCTGGTGATCCCCCTCCCAGTGCCACCCCAGGTGCCCTGAGGCCCCAGTTCACCCTCTGGCTGTGACCTTTGGAGCACATGGTTGAATCCCTACACTCACTCACAGAGGAGGAAGCCAAGGCCCAGAGATGACAAGGGGCTTCCCAGGGGCACAAGCCCTTCCCAGCAATGAAGGACAGAAGCAGGGGCTGAAAGCCGCTACTCTAGTCAGTGCCTCTTAAACTTCAGCACAGAATCCCTTAGAAGCGCTCTTATAAGACAAATTACTGGGCCCCAACCTAGACTCTGATTCAGTACGTCAGAGTGGGGACTGAGAATTTTTGCCGTTCTGACACGTCCTGTGTGGGGAGCCTACTGAGAGAACCACTGCTCTAAGGGATTGCAGAGCCCGGCCTGGAGACCTGGGGTTCAGGTGAGGGGGAGCCAGGGGAGGATGGCTTTCCTGCCGCTACAGGGATGGCACAGAGGGGAAATGGTCCAAAGGATGTTCCACACACCAGACCCAGCAGCAGCCTCTGCAGCCTGGAAGGGGTCACTCACCTCATCACAGGTGATATCCTGTTGGTCCCTGGACTGGTCCAAGGTGACTGTCCCCACACACTGTTTCACCACCTGGAAGGGGAGACATCAGGTCACACTGGAACCCCTGAGCCATAACCACCCAGCCTCACCCCAGGGGCTGCAAATAACACCCCCTCTTCGAGCCTCCTGTTCCTGTTCTTTGGAGGCACCTACCAGCGCCCTAAGCCCCCAGCCTCACCCCATTTTCCTTGAAGGCACACTGCTCCGGTGGCTGCTGTGTCTTCCTGGGACACACGGTCTCCTTAACTGTGAAGCTCACAGGCTTCGGGGCGTCTGGGTCCTCGTCCTGCTCAAGGATCAAAGTGGGGAGACTGGCTCAGGCTCATGCATCATTGTGTGACCTGTCTCCCTGCCCCAGCAGGACAATCACCCTTGAAAGCAGTTCCCATGTTCCTGATCCTGGGCTGCGGGCTGGGTGCAGAGGGGAGGAGGACACAGCCTGGTCCTGGGCTCCCAGGCACACAGGGAGCAGGAGGGGAACTCAGACCCACTCTCCTGAGGGACAGCTCCCCTTGGAGGGGCTGAAGGAAGTCAGGGGACACCTGCAGGGGAAGACCTTGTCACTGGAACCCCCAGGCTGAGCACAGCCCTTCCCTGGTGGGGAAACAATGGGGTGCACAGGGGACTGGAAGCAGGGAAGTCACATCCCAGAGCCAGTGACCCCAGCGTATCCCTGGAGCCCCCAGGAGGCCCTGGAGCCTGAGCGGGCTGTCAGGGCTCTGTTCCCACAGCAGAGATGCCAGGCAGAAGGCTCTCACAACAGGAGGGGACCCAGCTCTGGGAGGATTTCTGTGAGAGATGGGATCCCACTTAGAGGGAGAGGTGCCTTCCTGACAGGAGGTACAGCGCGAGCAAAGGGAGGGACAGTGTGGCCAAGCCTGGCGGGAGACGCCTCCCTCCCCAGCCCCTCCCCGACTCACAGCCTTGGGCGGCAGGTCCAGCTCCAGGAGGCGGTAGAGATTGGGGTCTGAGGACTGCTCATTGAGGCGATCCACAGCTCGAAGCACCGCCTCCCTATAGCTCAGGGCCTGGGCGCTGGCCCAAGGCACCGCTAGTCCCAGCAGCAGTAGCCACAGTGACCAGCAGCGCAGGGAGAGGCTGGCCCTCTGGGTCTCCATGGTCCCCGAGTCAGCCTCGTCCCAGCCCACAGGACCCTCCTTTATGCTCAGCCTGGGCCTGATGCAATTCCTCAAGCAGGATCCTTCCCCACCTGCCCCATCCCTGCCCCCGGCCAGGGTGTGAGCTGGAGTTGCCTCAGGCCCCGCTCTTGCCTCAGGGGATTGCTGGGCAGTGGGTGAGGTCTGCCTCCTGTGCAAGGTGAAGAAATGGTTTCTCCATCTCCCTGACAACATCTTGGCCTCTCCTGGGCCCCATGGGGAGTTTCATGGGCAGGGTTGCTCCAGAGGGTTGAATACTCCAGGAGATGGAGTGACCAGGCTCTGCCCTACACCCTCTCTGCCTCCTCATTGTGACCTCCTCAGAATCAGGCTGAAAGAGTGTATCCACCACACAACCTCCAGCTCCTGGGCCTCCTGGCCCCCAGGAGGCACTCAGTTAACATATGATGAACAGTTGGCAGCGCCACTTCCATTTTTGCCTTCCCACACAGCTTGTCCCCAGACGCCAAGGCCACACCATCCTGTTCTCTGGACCTAACCATCAGCCAGTGAGGGGCATGACTGCATCTGTCCCGACTCCTAGTCTTCTCTGCCTTTCTCAGAGTAAAAATGTTGCATCCCTAGACCCCAAGAGAACTGGCCTGTTGCCCTAGTCCCTCCCAGCCGAGCCCGAAGAAAGGTCATGTACACTATTGACCACACTTCTCTGTCCTCTGTCACACCCAGAACCACTGCAGGATGGCCAGCCTTCCCTGGATCCAGAGGCTACACTCCAATATTGTCCTTATCATCACAGGACTGTGGACTCTGTGTCCTGTGAAACAGCCCCCTTCCACTTTCTCCCCTGGTGTCCCTCTCCTGGGTCCCCTCCCACCTCCCTGGTGGCTCCTGCTTGGTATCCTCCCAGGACCCTCCTCGTAGTACACAGGGCTTGCACAGGTGCACACGGGCGGCTTCTCCTCCCCGTCCTCACACATTCCTGGGCACATCCCTTCTCCAGATGCCAGTTATCAGGGACACACATCACTGGTCCGTGTCCCTGAGTCAAGACTCTTGTGAACATCCTGGTTGTCCACATGGGGCTGTCTGGGGCTGTTGGCTGGCAGCCCCTATGGGAGCCTTGAGCTGAGAACCTGGGAGGCCCCACCTGCTCCTCCTTCCTCTGAGGACACTCCCTGTCCCCCCACCCACCCCTGCCCTGTCCTACCACCACCCCTTCTTCTCTGAAGTGTAGCCACAACCTCCAGACTCCACCGTCTCTGGTTCCAGGCTCCCCCCATACCAAAGTCCACTCTCCATGCCATTATCCAGGGCTATACCAAGCTGCTGATTCCAACATTTCACCCCCTGCCTTCAGGGGCCCAACACCTCCAGCAGGTTCAGGGCTGGAGTCTTGCCACCTCCCATCCTCCTCAGTCGCAGCCCTGCACACTCAGGTGTCAGAGGGCACATCCACTCCAACCTCTCAGGCCCCTCAGAGACTCTGCTCTTCTCCCATCTCTGCACCTGATCCCTCTGCCTGCTGTCATCTTTCACCTTGTGAAGCCTCCTCTGACCTCCAACTAGACACAGCACTTCCTCTCTTGGCTCTCACAGCCTCAGGACGTCCCTTCTGAGTTCACCTCAGTGGTTCCCTATCCAGGGCTCTGGCTGAAACTCTAGGCTGAGGTGGTGAGTGTGGGAGGTGGAGGAGCCCAACTGGGAGACACAATGAGCCAAAGCAATAGAGGGGCTCAGAGACTTTGAAGCAAATTCTATTCCAGTCTCCCACAGAATGGCCATGAGGACTGTGGTGGTTCTTGGAATCAGTTTGCCCTCAGGACTCTTGGGGCCTTGGACATGGTACCTCACAAGGTTTCAGCCTGGACGGATGTGCTGGTTGCACACTCAGCCTTAGAGAAGGACGGAGAGAGAGGGACGTCTGGGCAAACTGGTGTGACTGTCCAGGTGTTGCCCCAGTGGCCTCTTGGTCAAGCTATATCATTTCCCAAGTCTGAGGAGAAAAAGGAGGTGATTATAGGAGAAAAATACCTAGCAATACCCACGGTGACCGGGTACCAGGTCCCCCTGAAATCCTCCCTGTGTTTTCCTCCTCTGCGCCTTTGCATTTGCCCAGACTTTAGACTGAAGTCGCCTTGCCCATCCTTCCCTGAGTCCTTGGAGTGTTTCTTGTCAGGTTCTCAGACTGCAACTCCCTGGATGGGGGTGTGCCGTCCCTGCCTCCAGCATCTGGCTTTCCTGGTTTGTCCTCACAGCCTGTCAGAGCGGAGGTCTTCTCAGGAAAGACCCCACAGCCCTTGTGCCCAGGCTGGCTGGCCCCTGAACCCACATCTGGTCCTTGAGAAACCTTCATGCACCCGTCACCCGCATAAACTCAGGGAATGAGCCGTGATCCTGCATGGCCCACCTGCTTTTCTCCTCCCAGCCATCTTTCCTGTCTGTGAGAATCCAGGGCAAAAGGAAATGGACCCCGGTCTGCTGTGCCCCAAACCCACCAGCTCTCTGAGTTGGCCAGTGGATGAAGAAAATGAGACCCAAGTAAATCACTCAAACAAAGAGCCTCTGCCTGGAAAATGGCAAATGTAAGTATGGACCCAATGCCTCCCACTGACCCACCATGCTGTCCCTCTCACGGGCACAAGGGGAGGGATTTGGCCCCTCCGCTGCCCTCCCCAGGGCCCTGTGAGGGTGGGGACTTGGGCCGGGGGTGAGTGTCAGGACCCTCCACGCAGGGTCAGCTTCCTCTTTCCCACTGACCACTTCACGTGAAGTGAGGAGCTGGGGAGAACCACGAGGGTAAGTCATCCTGGAAACCCCTCAGCCAGGCTGGGATGTCCCAGGCCCGGGGCTTGGAGAAGGAGGCAGCCGGCAGGAGGGCAGCCCTACTCCACCCCGGGAGGACAGGAGACCAAGCAGAGGCTGCACCCGCCACACTGCAGCCAGGAGACTCGGCGGGCATCCGGGGCTGTGCTGCTGCTGCTGCTGCTGCTGCTCCAGAGTCTGGCTTGAGCTGAACCCACCTCCCTGGCCACGGACATCAGCCTGAGCCAGGCCCAGGCTCAATCTCACCATCAACTAGGACAGCAAACATCCAACCAGCTGGTCCCAGCAAGATGACACGTTGAGCTGGGCCAGGGTGCAGGCTGAGTGGGAGGATGCCCAGCTTTGCAGAAGAGACCAGGCTCCCAGCCCCAGATGTGGGGCAGATGGGTGGGCATGGGTACCATTCCTGTGAGTGGGTTTTTACTGGGGACACGGGTGCAGAGAAGCCAGGCTGGTTTCCAGAGCCTAAGAGGGTATTCTCTCCCCTTTGAGGATCTGGATGCCTCAAGTACATCTCAGAGGGCACCTCCTCCCCACCCCTCTACCAGGACAAGGACCTGCAAAGCCCAGGATCTCAGGTCAGCCTCCTGGAGGCCGTGTGCTTCAGGCAGGAGGCAGGTCAAGCCTATCCAGACATTAAATTGCAGGAGGATGTAGGGCAGTCTACCCAAGGAATAGAAATAAAAACAAGAATAAACAAATGGGACCTAATTAAACTTACAAGCAAAGGAAACCATAAGTAAAACAAAATGAAAACCTATGGAGTGGGAGAAAATTTTTGCAAATGAAACCAAGAAAGGCTTGATCTCCAAAATATATGTGTAGCTCATACGACTTAATAAGAAAAAACCAAACTACCCAATCCAAAAATGGGCCGAAGACCTAAACAAGGAATTCTCCAAGGAGGAAATACAAATGGTCAATAGGCACATGAAAAAATGCTCAATATCACTAATTATCAGAGAAATTCAAATTAAAACTCACACCAGTCAGAATGGCCATCATTCAGAAGTCCACAAATGACAAATGCTGGAGAGGCTGTGGAGAAAGGGGAACCCTCCTACACTGCTGGTGGGAATGCAGTTTGGTGCAGCCACTGTGGAATACAGTATGGAGATTCCTCAAAAGACTAGGAATGGACTTACCACATGACCCAGGAATCCCGCTCCTGGGCATGTATCCAGAAGGAACCCTACTTCAAAATGACACCTGCACCCCAATGTCCACAGCAGCACTATTTACAATAGCCAAGTCATGGAAACAGCGTAAATGTCCATCAGCAGATGACTGGATAAAGATGATGTGGTATATTTATACAATGGAATACTACTCAGCCATAACAACCGACAATGTAACGCCATTTGCAGCAACGTGGATGTTATTGGAGAATGTCACTCTAAGTAAAGTAAGCTAGAAAGAGAAAGAAAAATACCATATGAGATCGCTCATATGTGGAATTAAAAAAAAACATAAATACAAAACAGAAACAGAGTCATAGACATAGAATACAAACTTGTGGTTGCCAGGGGGACGGGGGGTGGGAATGGACTGGGATTTCAAAATGTAGAATAGATAATCAAGATTGTACTGTGTAGCACAGGGAAATACATACAGGATCTTGTGGTGGCTCACAGTGAAAGAGAATGTGACAATGAATGTATGTATGTTCATGTATAACTGAAAATTTTGCTTCACACTGGAAATTGACACAACATTGTAAAATGACTATGACTCAATAAAAAATGTTTAAAAATAAAATAAAATTTAAAAATTTAAAAATAAATAAATAAATCAAATTTCAGGAGGATGGAGTCAGACAGGCCACCTCACACGAGGCACATTCCCCCCTCCATCTTTCCTGGATGTCTCTGCAGTCCCTCCCCAGAATATGGCTTGTCCTAGTAGAACAGTTTTGTCTGCTCATGAATATCCTGGTAAGGTAGAAACAGCCCCTCCAGAGCTCCCACTTGGGCCTTGCCAGCTAGCACACCCTTTGTAGAGTGGCTAGAGAAGGGATCAACTCCTAGGGGAGGGACGGACTAGAGATCAGAATAGAATTTCCACAGATTTCATTGTTCCAGCCAGGAATCTTTTCACGGGTCCCAGGTCCAACTCAATAGATACAGATGGCACCTGATTTTGTTTATTTCTCAAAAGAAATTTAGATTTTAAAACACCTTCCTGCCCACTCAACTGCCCATAGGGAACCACTGATCCTGTCTCCAGCAATAATCTCCTTCCATAAGGATTTCAACCAATGCACAAGGAAAGAGACTCAGGAGCTGGGATTGCAGGTTGGAGAGGGAAGGGGATGGAGACCGGGAAGCTGAGAGGTAGCAGGGACTGTAGGGGTAGAGCTGGGATGCTGGAAGCCATGCTGTGTAGGGGTGACACCAGCCTGTGAAGAGGAAACAAACCTGATCGTCCTGCTGACTCTTAAGTTGGGTCTCTCTCCACTCTGCTGGGAGGTCCTGCCATGACAGTCACCTGTGTGCTAATGGGAAACCTCACTGAAGTGCCTTTCTTTCCAAGGAATTCACTAATGGCAGCAACACTGAATTGGGCCCCTGGGGTCCATTCTGTCATCAAAGCAACAACTCTAACACTAATCCCTGGGATGGTCATTGTAACAACATTGTGAGGGGACCCTGGGGCCCCTTGAGTCCTTCATGGTTGTGGAGTCTGGACACCTGAGACCAAGATGTGACCTGAGCATGTGGTCCTTCAGGGTACAAAGGGGCACTGAGCATCTACCTCCTCTGACTTCACAGCACTTTTGTCAGCAGGGCAGGGCAGGGCTTACCGCCAGTCTCTTTTGGCCAGGGAGGAAACTGAGGCCCAGGTTGGGGTATGGGTATGGCCTTGGAAGGAAGGTCTTGGCCAAGATATGCTTGATGGCAGGACTCAGAGCTCTGGCTCCTGTGTGGAATTTCCCCTGGTATGATCTGGGGCTTCCCTCTCTCTTGGATGAGCTCCCTGGCCCCTTCTCCCTGATCCCACCAACCTTCATCCTGGCCAGCCCTGCATCTCTCCTGCAGCCCATTGCTTTAAGAGGTTCTGGAGAGTGAGATTTTTGACCAGTTGCTCTCTGGGTATTGCAGGGCGAATGAATGGGGTCTCCATCTATGATAAGTCCCACTCTCTTCTGTTGCTTCAGGAGCATCCTCTGCCCTCTGGCTACTGAAGCCTTGAGGGGAGGACTCAGGGAGAATTGCAGCAAGGATGGAGGGAAGTAAGCTGTTCTTATAATGTTTTCCGGGGCCTCCTTCCTGTATTACTTCAAGTGTGGAGTCACTACTGGCCAGGATTAGCTATATCATTTGCAAAATAAAAATGCAGGGGCCCCTTGTTCAAAATTACTAAGAATTTCAAGTCCTAAGAAATAGTTCATTGCCCCTAAATAGACATCTCTCCAAAGAGGACAGAGAGATGGCCAACAAGCACATGAAAAGATGCTCAACATTACTAATTGTCAGAGAAATGCAAATCAAAACTACAATAAGATTCACTTCACACCAGCCAGAATGGCCATCATTCAAAAGTCCACAAATGATAAATGCTAGAGAGAGTGTGGAGAAAACAGAACCCTCCTACATTGTTGGTGGGAATGTAAATTTGTGCAGCCACTATAGAGGGCAGTATGGAGTTTCCTTACAAAACTAAAAATAGAGTAACCATAGAGTCCAGCAATCCCACTCCTGGGCATGTATCCAGAGAAAACTATAATTCAGAAAGACACATGCAACCCAATATTCATAGCAGCACTATTTACAATATGGAAACAACCCAAATGTCCATTGACAGATGACTAGTTAAAGAAGATGTGGTATATTTATACAATGGAATATTACTCAGCCATAAAAAAGAATGAAATATTGCCATTTGCAGCAACATGGATGGACCTAGAGATTGAAGTAAGTCAGACAGAGAAAGCCACTTATATGTGGAATCTAAAAAAAATGATACAAGTTCTATTTCCAAGCTAAAAATAGACTCATGGACATAGAAAACAAACAATAGTTACCAAAGGGGAAAGGGCAGGGTGGGATAAATTAGGGGTTGGAGATTAACAGATACAAATTTCTACACATAAAATAGATAAACAACAGGGATTTACTGTACAGCACAGTACAGTACAGGGAACTATATTCAATTTCTTGTGATGGGCTACAGTGGAAAAAAATCTGAAAAAAATGTATGTATATTTATAACTGAATCAGTTTGCTGTACACCTGAAACATTGTAAATCAACTACACTGCAATAAAAAATAAAATTAAAAAATGTAAGTCATTACCAAGTACCAGGCCCTTCTGAGCACGGGGGCCTGTGTGATTGCACTGGTGACACACTCATGACACTGGCCCAGCCCCTGGCCCCAGAAGCACAGTCACGGCAGGAAGGGCTCCAAGGTGCCACCTCAGAAGTCCACCAGATAGGTGGAGATTTTAATTGTCTAGGAAACACAATACCCACTTATGACTTTTATTACTGGTTTGTTAAAGTTTTCTCTAAGAAAAAAGAAGAGCTCTAAACACACACATGCAAGTGTGTATCAGCGCTGACAACTGCAATTCCCATTGTTCGGAAGGGGTGACAAGGCCCCAGCAGAACATAGGAGAAAGGGCTTAGTGAGGCCGCAGGGGTGGAAGTGGCAGGGCTGGGGCTGGACTCCCAGGACAGTGCTCTTTCCAACGCCCATAGCTTCACCAGCTCTCCTACACAAGAGGGCATCTGGAGCTCATGACCTGGCCCTGGCCTCCTCTCCAGCCCCGATCCCTACCTCAGCCTGGCCTAGGAGTTGTAACCTCATGTTCATGATCATAATCATGATCATCGACATCCTTCCTGCCCTTCCAGCAAGCAGAGCCGGGCAGCACAGTTGGCATGAGGTTAGTGTCACCCACCACATGGCTCTTCTTTGCAACTTGCAGTTGCAGTAATGTGATTTTCCAGGGGTGCAAGAGGAGATGAAAACGGCAGTGAGAAGTATTATTCATGTGATTTGACCCTCTTCCAGCCGCTGTGCACCTCCTCCCTCATTCCTGAGCCTCAAAATTAAATATTCTACTTAACTGGAAGGTAGCCTCCAGGGAGTTGCTGCATTTATAGCTCAAGTTGCCTTTCTCAAGTGTGTGCTCCACTGAAAGGTGAGCCTGGTTATCCGGTTATCCTCTTGGTGTTTCCTTTCATAGTCCATTCATCTTCCAATGGCACCAACTGTTTGGAGATGAGACCAGGCATAAAAGGTCCGGGGAGTATTTTGGGCAGCTGTGCACTCCTGGGTACTTCTTACTATAAGGCGGTACCATTGTGGATGGGATGTGAATTCGAACAGGCAACCTAGACCATCTAAGAGTCCTTGAATACCATGGCCCACACACACTGTGCAGACAGGGATGGCACCCCAGCTTGTTGCCCCGGAGTCCCCTTTGTCACTCAGCTGTGGAGCTGGCAGTCAGGCACAATCGCCAGGCTTCCTTGGCCTGGGGTACTGGCATCACTATGCTTTATTTTAGGGCCCTTTGGTGCACTGTAGATGAATTACAATGCCCTGTGTGTTGGTATATCGACATGGTGTGATTCCCGACATGGGTGGTGCAGATTTAATTCACTTGTTGATTCTATTTATGCTTGTTCTTGAATGACTTTTTTCTATGGGCACCTGCTTGAGGCATGAACAGGGGATGTGAGTGCTAATCATTCTGTTGCCATAACTTTTTTCCCCACAGAGACTGAGACTTCATCATCCAGTTGTCCCACAGCCAGGCACCAGACCACACTGTCAGTCCATGATGTGAAAAATACAACAAGGTTAATTTGGAGGGTGTCTTCCAGGGCAAGCATCACAGCTCACAACTCCACCCATTGACAGGGGGCCCTTGTTCGTGCCTAGGTGTAAATAGATGTCTCTGAGGCTGAACCCCGAGCACACTTCTCTGGGGGAATATCCATTATATTGTTGTTTTCAGTTTTTTACTCTTTTGTGATAGGGGTGTTGCTTTGTTAGGCTCTTAATGCCTGATAATGCCCAGTAACAAGCCAGTGATGCCTCTCGAATGGGCTAGACCAGGTGGTGTCCAGCAAGTACTGTGTCCGGATCCACAGGAGGAGTGTTGCCTTGTGTCAACTTCCTTCTTCCACAGACTCCAGGCTGCATAATTCTCAGTACCCGACATTTGTCACTTGAAAGGTTCTTTAGGACAAACTGGCCTGAGTGGGAGGCAGTCTGTACAGCCTGCTGGTTGGTTCCTTTAAGCACTTCTGCCTCCACCAGCTCTTTAGCTGGTGCGTGGGATCTCCGTCCCTGTCCACCCTTGTCTTCTCAGCCACTTTACTGCCACCACGTGGCTGAGTGGGGGAGCCTGGAGGGCCCCATCATGTGCTTGTCCCAATGTCACTGTCCTAACCTTGGCCCCTCCCCAGTGGCAGCCCCCCTCACATTAGGAGGAGTTCTCATCCTGAGACCTCTATTTCCATAAGGCATTCAGTGAGATGGGTACCTGGCTGTGCAGACTGTCCATCAATGAAATGGCACAGATTAGTTCAAGGACACCTTAGAGGCCATGTTGGCTGAAGCACCTTTGTAAATTGAAAAATGTGAGGCACCACCATTGGCGTGAAGAGAAGTGGTCAAAGGAGCATTTGGGGCCAGAGCCCTGAGGAGTGTGTTTTTTTCACTGTAAGACAAAAAAGGACCAGCTTTTCTTTCAGTGCTTTTATCACCCCCTTTTTGAGGTCATGATCTAGTAGACTATCAGGGTCTGTTTCATTGATCATTCTTTCAGGGGACTTCTCTTGTTCTTTTAATTGGGAGTGGTTCCTCTGCTTCTTCATTATGCTTACGTCTCTCTGGCTCTGTGGAGCAAGGAGTATCAGTTATCTACCATGGTGTTGAAGGGCTGTTGTTTGTTTTTTTTTAAGAGGAAGTGTTCCTGTGTAGACTGTGTGTGTCTGATAATTTTGTCGTGAGGTCTGTTTTTAGTATGTATAGTTGCCACATCTTTCTTCCACATGTGTTGGCTGTTATCCCTTTGATTGGGTGTGTGGCCGATGTTGTGGTGATCAGAGCCTGCCCTGATTGTTGGGTGGGGCCTCCTTTTTGTTCCGTGGATGTCACAGCCCTGGCAGGGACTGGGTCTGCTCCCTTTTGTTGGAATGGAGGCTTCCAGACCCATTTCTGAGCTGCGGTGTGTGGTAGATGGGGTTGGAGTGTGTCAAGTACTCTTGGTTGATACTGACCTTGTCCCCGCTTTAGCTGCAGGAATGTCACTACTCTGCTCTGGTATCCCCCATGTTCTGTGCCCTCAGAGCTACCAATGTATCCACCAACACCAGGCACTGGGGTCCGCCGTAGTGATCATGCAGTCACACACTTGGATCTGCTCTGTATACACTCCCAGCCACGGCCCCCAGCACACTCCAGCCCCCTGAGGCTGATTCTGCTGTCCCCAGCTCTCTGCCCCGCCTGCCTCCTCCGGCTCCCTTCCTGCACTAATTTCCTTTTTCTTCTTTTTTTTTTCTACCAGATTTTGTGAGGAATCTTCTTTTCTTTTGAAGGAGGCGATGTTCTGCCAAACTTCAGCAAGTGTTCTTGTAGTAAACTATAATAAAAAAGAATACGAAAAGGAGTATATGTGTGTATACGTATGACTGTAGCATTATGCTGTACACCAGAAATTGACACAAAATTGTAAACTGACCATACTTCCATTAAAAAAAAACAGGATTATAAAAACAATCCAAAAGAAGGCAGAAAAGGAGGTAAAACTAAGATACAAATTGAATGAATAAAAGAGCTACAAGACATAAGGTTATAAGCCAGATATGGAGTGATTATATCACGTAAATGGTGCTGAGTTAGCCAGGTTTTCTAGTTTCTGTATCTGTCATTTTCACACCTGCCTGCCCCTCCCCAGGTTAGCATATTCGAACAGTCAGCGGGTCCTCTCTCCCTAAGCACACCTTTCCAGTGCATGCTGACCTCCCCCATCCGACCCTCTCTGCCTCCTTGTTCCCTGTCATAATCGCCCCAGGGCCAGGCACCATACACTTAGGGCAGCCCCTCCACTCCACCCCGAGC
This sequence comes from Vicugna pacos, assembly GCF_048564905.1. Taxonomy (NCBI): domain Eukaryota; kingdom Metazoa; phylum Chordata; class Mammalia; order Artiodactyla; family Camelidae; genus Vicugna; species Vicugna pacos. The sequence goes on from NC_133003.1 coordinate 20,882,646, forward strand.
CCACGAATATGATCAAACTAGTCAGTTCTCAGCCCGGTCAGCCTCACTGTGCCCGGCAATTCCTTCCCTGGAGAACCATTGCACAGGCTTCTCCACAGCTCCCGCCTGGCCCTCTGCCTGCGTGACCTCCCCGCAGGCCCTCATAGCGGGCCTTCCTGGGAACTGCGAGCCACACACTCACTTTGCAAAGGCAACGGGCTCCCGCCCTGGTGATGGGACCGCAACTGAACAAAACCTCAACCCTCGGTACAGTTTAAAACAGGGAGAGTAAGAGAACAAGAGCTGCAGAGACAGACAGAGAGGGAGGGAGGGAGAGAAACAATTTAGGCAAAATACTAACATCGATGACCCTGGAACAGAGACATGTAGGTTTTATGTACTATTTTTGTGTTTTTCCATAAATTTTAATTTACTGCCAAATAAAAAAATTTTCTAAATGTTAAAGCCACAACACTGAGTACAGCTCTGTGGTTAGATGAGTGGCTTCCCCTAGTCTTAAGAAACACAAATGAAATTATAAAAAGGTAGAGAGCCAGCTCTGCCACCTCAGCTTCAGATAACTTCTCTGGATCTCAGTTTCCTTAACTCACAGCACAGAACAAATCTATATAACAGCGAGTTCTCGCTTTTATTGACAAAAATTTCTGTTACCAGTGAGACAGAGAAGTGGAACATTAACAAAATCCCACTCATACTGATGAGATTCAATAGAAACAGTGATGAGAGGATTGAGTTTCCCAGGGAACCCCAGTTCCCAGCCCCTGCCTGCCAAGACAGGGCAGAGAAGCCCCCAGGGAAGTGCCTCCAAACTCACCATTGGCCCTCCTGCTTGCCCTGCAGTACCCACAGATGGCCAGTGGAGGCGATCTCAGAGCAGTTCCAGCAAGTGCCCGGAGTCCCCGGAGAGCAGCAGTATTTATTTCCCTGCCAGCGTGGGCACACAGCTACCAGCAAAACCACAGCTTATCATCTAGGCAGAGTAGGCACAGTACCTAGGCACCATTATACTCCAAGGGACACTCAAAATGTTTTCATTTTAATTACCTTTGAAATCAGAAGACAAAAAAGATGATAATAACAATAAATATTTAATATTAAATCCAACCTGGTTTAATTTCATCTTTATACAAATGCAGTTGTAAAATATAATATTTAATACCATCTGGTGGATGAAGTGGCCCAGAGGGTAAAAGTGCCAGGGCCCACAAGAATCACAATGTAGATCTTGTCTCGCTGCCAGCATCCTGCCTGCTCCAGATCAGTAGACACATGAACAGAGTGACACACAGGAGAAAGGAGGACTGTAGGTGGGACCCCAGGAACCAGGGCACCCTCCAACTCTTGGATTGAAACTAGACAGTCTGTGGGGGTGGGGGACAGTACTCTTGGGATCTGACTGGCACAGGCATCCCTCAGTCATATCAGAGGAAGTCTGGAGGGTCCCCCCTATTGTGCCAGCTGCTGACCTTCTAATGACCACATGGGAAATGTGAGTACAGAGAGGCCAGTTCCCTGCTCTCAGGGAAGTCTGGTGGGTGCAGGGGCTGCATTTCATTCATCCCCTCCTGTCCTGATGGGAATTCCAAGTGTCTCTCTGGGTCCCTGCTCTGACAGACGACCCAGCTCTGTGCCCTGAGACGGACCCAGACTAACTATGGTCTCCTTAACTCCCTCATCCTGCCTCATTCAGATTCAGCTCCTATGAGGTCCTTGATCTTGTTTCTTTAGCTAAGCCATTGACCACCCCCTTAAATTAGGCTATGTGTTTCCCAATATAGATAGATAGAGGTCCAGAAAAGATCTCTTCTTCTGCCCAGGACTGCACAGGCAGAAGAGCAATGGCTTTCATATGTCTAGACTCCTCAGAATTCTTTTTCTGCCCAATTGAGAGTGACGTGCAGTGCACTGTCCCCGGTGGAGAGCCCCAAACTAAATCCTTAGACTTCAGAGGTGGGGGTCAAGGGCCAGGAACAAAAGGGCCTGATAACTGCCCAGTGTCCCTCCCTGGTAAAACGGGAGTGTGGGGGAAGGAGAAGCCCCTATGTGTCCTCACTCATGGCCTCCCCTCTTCCTTAACTCTTGCTTCCCCTCCACACTCTGCATTGGGCTACTGAGCCCCCAAATCTCTGAGGCTGCTCCCACTGAGGTCAGAGGCCTTCACACAAACCCACACCTGAAATCTGAGATCCAGCAGAAGAAAGACTGATGTGTCTCAATGCCCAGAGCAAAAGCCAGGAAAGGTGGGCTCTTGCAGAGTTCAGATTGTGAGGGAAGTGGAACAATCTGGGCACTGTACCTGCAGGCTGACCCTATAGCCCGCCAGCAGGAGACTGAACTGCGTCTCCCTGAGTGATTAACAAGAGGCCTGGTCCTCCAGGACTGTCACCTCCATACCAGCAGGAACAGCATCCCCAGCAGCCCTGCACACAGACTAGGGCTCCTTAAGCCCCTACTGGGTGGAGGAGGAGGAGGGCGGGGGAGTGTGAAGGGCATGGGGGGAGGGGCCTGAGAATGGGGCCCTGTCCTGTCCCTCCTGGCCCTGCTGCATGCCCCTGCCCTCCTGGAAGGAACAGCTGCCTCACCCATCTCTGTGCTCACAGGAGTACTGTTGCAGCAAATTGTGTTATAGTTCAGTGTTACAGCTCAGTATTACAGCTCAGTTGAGACAGCAAGCTGGATCCGGACGAGAGACCAAGCAGCACTCGGAGGGTTGGAGAACTCAGGTTTATTATGCCAGAGGGCCCAGAGGAGTTAACACTCCAAGCTCTGGACCCCGTCTGTAGGTTTACACAGGCTTTTACAGGCTACCAGTCTAGACTTTGCAACATTTTGCAATAAAATGCAAAGAAGGTATAACAAAGGTGACTAATTAGGAACAAGTTTGTAGAAATGGACCAATCAGGAGTGAGAGAAATGGAAAAATCAGAAGTGAGAGAAATGGACAAATCAAGAGTGAGCTTCATGAAAATGAAATACTACAAATGGACCAATCAGGAGTTAGCTCAGGGAACCAGTAGAATCTAACAGGTAAGTTCCACGTTCCTAGAAGTAAGCCATTTCAGAGTGTTAAAAAGTGAGATAATGCCACTAGGCCAGAGAACCGAATTGTGCTGGTAGGAGGGTAGTAGCCCTGCCTGGGGGTCTTGCCATCTTTTTCATGGGGCTTCCCTCCTCATTCCCCACTTTCGATACTCTCTTAAACATCTGTAGTGAGCATCAACCTTTAGAGTGGTGCCCCTTACTCATCATTGAGCTCTTTCTGTCCAGGGGCCTGTACTGAGTAACTAATAGCTGTAGCCTTAGTGACACTATTTGTGAGCTGATAAAATGGGTAACAAGTTTAACGATGCAGGGACCAAACAGCAGTGCTAGAAGAATCATAAGGATGGGGAGGAGCAAGGAGGCCCAACTCCAGAGGTTGTTCCATTGTGCCCAGGAATTTGCTAATTCCTAGTTTCTGCATTCAGCTCGATCTCGTAGTTGTTGGACCATATTTCTGACAATTCCTAATTGATTTACACAGAAACAGCATTTCTCATTTAGGAAGAGACAGAGTCCCCCCTTTTCGGTAGTGAGCAAGTCTAAACCCCTCCTGTTCTGTAGGACTACTGCTGCTAGGGAGTCCAACTGGTTTTGTAGAGACATTAAGGACTCAGCCACTTGTTTTGAGCCTTCAGTGACCTCAGCAGGTAAGTGCTGGTAATAGTAGGATGATGAGGCTATTCCTCCTGTACCTGTGCCTACTCCAGTTGCTATTCCCACCGAGTGAGTAGTGGTATCAGTGGGATGGCCCTTTTTGATTGAGTATGGGCCATCAGGGGTATGGGAAGCCTCTGGTTATTAGGTATTATGTCCATCTGAGGGGTAAGGAAGGCCAATGTGCTACTACCTGTCCAACTGGCTGGCAGGCACCGCTAGGTGTGTGTCCCGCATACAAAAAAGGTTCCTGGGCTCAGTGTGCACCAGGGTTTGACAGACATACAACCATAAACAGCTGTGCAGTTATGGGTTTGGGCACACTGGGCAGTGGCTAGATTTCTCATTGAAAGTTTTGTCCCTGGGTTGTAGATGCAGTCAAGAGCTGTATGGGCCAATCATACATTAACTGACTTAGGGCTTACATCTGCGGAGTCTGGGGACTACCCAGGCTGACCATTAAACTTGATTAGATCTGAGAGACCATCAGGCTGGCTACATGGTGCAGGGGACCAGGCCGCAGGCAGAGCCAGCGATCACTTGCTAGTTGTGGGTTAGTAGTATTAATATGGTAATGGACCTCGCCTAATAAGGGACTTAATTGAGGGTTCCGGTTATAAGGCGTGGGCCTATGTCTATTTTTTCCCCCAGTCCTTACCAGGTCTATAGAAGAGCCCTGAGCGTGTGGGCCGGGGATTTTCGGGGGGGAAGAAGGTCCCTGCCAAGTGCAAATCGGTGAACGGGTCCCATTGGAACCCCCATCATTGAAACAGATATGTTAGCAACTATTTTTACAAGTACCAGGAGGGACTGAGGTTTCTTTTTTTTGTTTGTTTTAAACAGAGAGGTATGGTTCCTACAGCAGACACTGACGGACCATTAGGCTTCCTGTTGTAGAGAGATAGGGTACAGCTAGTATTAGATTCTGGCCTATGTTGCAATCCTGGAGTGCAGTGACTATCAGTCCTACAGCTAGCAATATAGCAATACTCATTACTCAAATAAAGTCGGGGCGGCAGTTCACTTTATGTCTTGATCGGTGGTGCCTCGGGCTTCTGCCGTGCGTTCACTAGCCAGCTTCTGGGTGTGGCTAGAGCAAGCTCTCTGGCAGGTGAGGCGGGTGTCTCTGGTCCTCATTTCAAGTGGCTCCTCGAGGCCCTGGTTGATTCTCCAGGCGTCCTCGTCTCGCAGTGGCGCTTCCCTCTTTACTCTGGTGTGATGAATCCACGGGGTGATACCTGCAACTTTAAGAGCTGTTGGAATGGTTAACAAAACTGGGTAGAGGCTTCTTCAAGTGGGTTCGAGGGGCTCCTTCTCCCAATCTTTTACCCAGACTTGATCTCCAGGCTCATATGGGTTTAACATTGTTCCCCGTGAGACTGGGATCCTGTCAGTTACCCACCTATGGACTTTCTGCATAGTTTTTTCGAGGCCCTGCATTTGCTTATGAAGTTCTAAGCTTCCCACGTCTCTAAGTTTTTCTCCCAGTATCATTAGGGGAGGGGGTTTCCCATGTAGGATTTCAAAAGGGGAGGATCCCATCTTGGACCAAGGGGCATAGAGTACCCACTGGAGAGCCATGGGAGGGGTGTCGGTCCAAGGTAGTTGAGTCTCTCAACTGAGCTTTGTTATATCCTGTTTTAGGGTCCGGCGCATGCGCTCTATCCTGCCTGAACTCTGGGGCCTGTAGGCCTCATGTACATTCCGGCGGACGTTTAGTGTTTTTGCCACTTGTTGTACTATTTCCACCATGAATGCGGGTCCATTGTCTGACCCTACGGTTAATGGCAACCCGAATCTGGGAATAATGTCTGTGAGTAAGCCCTTTATTACTTCTCTTGTTTCCTCAGTCCGTGCTGGGTATGCTTCTACCCATCCTGAAAAGGTGCAGATAACAGCCAGCAAGTAGTTGTATCCGCTGCTGGGCCCCATTTCTGAGAAACCCATTTCCATATCTTTAAAAGGAGCCTGGCCACACCACTGGATTTCTCTTGGTCCAGCTGACCCCTGGTGTGCATTGTTTGAGCACATACGGGGCAGCACTGTGAGACTGAGGCACAGAGGGATGGAAGCCGAGGGGTCAGTCAGTACCGTTCCAGCAGGGCCTCTAAGGCATTCTTTCCCAGATGGGTGAGCTCATGTTGCTGAAGGACCACCTGGTGGGCTAATCGTTCAGGTATATACATCCGTTTGTCAGGCATCACCCACCATCCTTCCTTTCCGCTGGCTCCTCTAGTTTTGGCCCGTGAGTTTTCCTCTTGGCTGTATGCTGCAGATGTTGGCAGCAGTTTGGGTGCCAGTCGAACCTTTGAGATGGCCCCAAGATCTCTGGCATGGCATGATCGACTTGCCGCTCTTTGCGTAGCCTGATCTGCTAGTTGGTTTCTTCTGTTTATGGGGTCATTTCCTCTTTTGGTGTCCTTTACAGCGGATGAATGACATCTCTGTGGGCTCCCAAATTGTCTCCCATAGATGCCCATGGGGGGCTTGTCTGGCTTTTGGATTATGGTGATCTTAGACGTGTTGGTTGGTTTCTTTGGCCCGGCTCGCAACCCATGTAGGAGGGCTCTCGGATATGTCCGCAGAGCCTCCCGTTCGGCTTGGGAGTTAGAGTTCCATTCTGGTCTTGCGTCTGGGGCTGCGTTCCAGGCCCATTCCTCCGCATCCAGAGTTCCCTCTGGGGCCTGCTCTTGTAGCCATTTTCTAGTTTCTGTTATGATCTGCTTTCTTTCTTTAGTATTGAAGAGTGTCAGGAGCAGCTGCTGAACGTCATCCCAAGTCAGCTGGTGGGTCTGGAAGATGAACTCTAGGAGGTCAATCATGGCCTGGGGTTTTTCTGAATGTGGCGGAGTGTGGTGTCGCCAGTTCAGGAGATCCGTTGTACTGACAGGCTGGTAGTACAGGATGGAGTGGCTGGGCTGCACGGAGCCATCATCATTAACTTGTTGGGGTCCCTGTGTCGCCCAGAGAGGCATCCGGAGGGTAGCCACTGGCTGGGCGGCCTGCAGGGCCGAATGGAGTTTCCACCCCTTGGGCTCCCGGCCCAGAGCCCAGGGCCACCGTGGTGGTACAGGCGGCGGTGGACCGTCTGGAGAGGCAGCTGTGGTGGAGCCGCAGAAGCAGGAGGAACATATGGCAGCGGTAGCATTGGCAGTCCTTCAGGGTTCCCACGAAGGACTGGCCTCGTTGTGTCCTTCCTTTTCATCTTTAACGTCGGGACCACGAGGATCTTATATTGTCCTTGATCATTCACATAGACCTGGACCCATGGAGGCAAGGTTTGGGTGATCGTTAGCCAAGAGTCAATATATGGGATTTGGTCGCGGTGCCCTGGGGGCGTGGTGATTATCCAGTATATGGCCCCGCCAGCTGGCAGGTCGAGTGTGCCTTCCGGGGGCCATCCCATCCAAAGGCGGGCCACTCTGACTCCCACAACATGCACAATTTTTCTGGTGTCATTTTAATTCTATAGTTTCCTGAGAAACTCTTTTTGAAATTTTTAATCATGCAGTCCAGAACTGTCAGCTTTGATTTTGAGGCTCCCATTATTATTAGTTGACAGACTTTATGGCCTATAGGTGTGGGTCTGCTCCTGGCACCGAGGACTGTGACCCCAGTATCTCTGTTTTTTCCACCCCTCAAAACTGTGGAGTTCTCAAAAACCTCGCTGCCTCACTGGGCCGAATACCTATCTGCTTGGCTGCAAGTGCTGCCAGTGAGTCAGGGTTCCACGTTAGGCAAGTAACCCTGAGACTCCCCAGGGCCTGGATGAGCTCTGGGGGGGTCCCTGCATAAAGTGTTTTCTATAGCCTGAATTGACAAAATATGAGGCCAGGATGGCTGGCTGGTGGCAGAATAAATGGACCAAAAAGGAGGACCTCAAAGGAGGGTTCCAGCCAGTCCTGGGGTGGGTCCCTCTAGCTCAGGTCTTGTGGTCTTAATTTTAGACAGAAAGGTAGTATTGAGCCTGGTTTATTAACTGCGACAGGATATTCTGGGGGACTGGTGACAAGGTCGTGTCTGAAACTTTTAAAAATAATCTCGTCTTAGTTCCCGAGGGCACAGGGGTCATTTACTCATAGGCTGTTCTACGTCACTTTCCCTCCCTGTGTAGCCACCCCGTGCCAGTGTCGCAAACGAGACAAAGGGAGGGTTTTTGCTGAGTCCGCCTGGCCGCTCCCCTCATGAGGACGAAGGTGCCTCTTAGCTTTGGCGGGTCAATATAAGCCGCTGACTTCCATCGATACAGCGAGGGGCGGATACCACCACGAGCCATATGAGGTCACCACGGAACTGCAGGTTGGGACTCACTCGAACTCCGCAGCAGAATGCCATGGAGCTACAAACTCGAACCTGATTGCATGTTTTTCAGGCCGCACACACATTCTCTCTCTCTCTCTCTCTCACACACACACACACACACACAAACACAGATTACTTGCACATTTCCCTCCCTATCACCGGGGTGTCCCTAATCTAACCTAATCTAACCTGATCTCCCTGTCCAGAGTACCATCACACGGGGAGCATAACCTGATCTCCCTATTCAGAATACCATCAGATGGGTAGCCTGGAGGAGGTGATCAGTCTCCTCTTTTGTTCACTTTTACAGAATCTGAATACCCTACCTAAATATGGATGTTTCCCAGGGCTCCTACCTTGCTCGGTCGTGTTGTTTGGTGAGTTGGTCTGTCCCTCTAGTGAGTCCCATTGGGGCACAGCCATCCAGAGGACTGGATCACCTCTGCAAAGGAGGACCCGTGATACTGTTGGGTGGTGCGCCTCCTCGTTTGCTTTCAGAGTTCCCGAACTCCAGGCGGTTGCTCCGCCACCGCGGCCACTCAATGGGCTGGCATGGTTGGAATCTTGCTGGGGCCTCCAGAAATGTTGCAGGAAAAGTGTTACAGCTCGGTGTTACATCTCAGTTGTGACAGCAACCTGGATCTGGGCAAGAGACCAAACAGCACACGAGAGTTGGAGAACTCAGGTTTATCACACCAGTGGGCCCAAAGGAGTTAACGCTCCAAGCTCTGGACCCCGTCTGTAGGTTTACACAGGCTTTTATAGGCTGCCAGTTTACACTTTGCAACATCATATGCGAATACGGTATAACAAAAGTTGACTAATTAGGAACAAGCTTTGTAGAAATGGACCAATCAGGAGGGAGAGAAATGACCAATCAGGAATGAGAGAAATGGATCAATCAGGAGTTAGCTCAGAGAACCAGTGGAATCTAACGGGTAAGTTCCGTTCCTAGAAGTAAGCCATTTCATAGTTCAAAAAGCGAGATAATTCCACTGGGCCAGGGAACTGAATTGTGCTGGCAGGAGGGTAGTGCCCCTACCTGGGGGTCTTACCGTCTTTCTCATGGGCTTCCCACCTCATGAAAACACGCACGCACATGCACACACGCACGCAGGCGCGAGCGCCCACGGCCTGCCACAGTTAAGTACTTGGTCCTGGTAAGTCGGAGGAGGGGAGAAAAGTAAAACTGAAGCCTGGAGCAAAGTGTTTTCACAGGAATTTATTCTTCAAATCCTGACCCAGGGCAAAGCAGACCCTTAGGAGTCTCCCCGGGCTTCTGATTCGCTAAATGCCCTTATACACGAGTTATCTGTAAATCTTTCACCTTCTTGTAGCAAATCTTGGAGGGCTGGATGGGAATGCAAATTTGGCAGGGGTAATTAGATGGGTGGGGGGAAATTTTGCAGAGGAAACTCAGGAGGAGGGAAATTTGGTGGAGGGAAATTTGGCGGAGGGAAATTTGGTGGAGGAAACTCAGGAGGAGGGAAATTTGGCGGAGGGAAATTTGGCGGAGGAAACCGAGGAGGAGGGAAATTTGGCGGAGGAAACCGAGGAGGAGGGAAATCTGGCGGAGGAAACCGAGGAGGAGGGAAATCTGGCGGAGGAAACCGAGGAGGAGGGAAATTTGGCGGAGGAAACCGAGGAGGAGGGAAATTTGGTGGAGGGAACCGTGGAGGACGGAAATTTGGCGGAGGGAAACTCTGCCGTGGTATCCTCGGCGATAGAAAGGGTAGCGGGCGAGATCTCCGGGCCTGTGGATCAAAAGAAAGTTTTCTTGTACTAACTGGGCCACAATCACAAGGCCCTTCTCTCTACACTGAACCACTTTCCAGGTGGACTCCAGGAAACTTGGGTCCCCAGTTCACCTCTGCCTGTGACATTAGGAGCATATCACCTCACCCACGCACAGATGAGGACACTGGTTCCAGAGATGATAAGGGCCTTCCCAGGGGCACAAGCCCATCCCAGCAAAGCTGGATGGGAGCAGGGGCAGAAAGTCCATTACTCTAGTCAGTGTCGTTCAAGTAGTCAGGATGCCCAGGAAGCCTTAAAATAAGAATTGCTGGCACCCACCTCCAACTAATTGGGTAGATCTCACTGGGGCCAGAGAATCAGCCGTTTTCTCTAGTTTCCAAGTGGGGAGGACACTGAGAGAACCACTGCTATAAGGGATACCAGAGCCCAGCCTGGAGACCTGGGGCTCTGGTGAGGGGGAGCCAGGGGAGGAGGAATTTCCCCCCTTAAAGTGATGGCACAGAAGGGAATTGGTCCAAAAGATGTTCCACACCCCACTCCTACAAGCAGCCCCTACAGCCCAGAAGGAGTCATTAACCTTATCACAGGTGATGTCCTGTTGGTCCTTGGACTGGTCCAGAGTGACTGTCCCCACACACTGTTTCACCAGCTAGAAGGGGAGACTCCAGGTCAGACTGGAAGCCCTGAACCACAACCACCCAGCCTCACCCCAGGGGCTGCAAGGCTTCATTTGGACCCTCCTGTTCAGGTCCTTGGGAGGCATCCGCCAGTGCCCCCAGCCTCACCCCATTCTTCTTGAAGGCACACTGCTCCGGTGGCTGCTGTGTCCTCCTGGGACACACGGTCTCCTTCACCGTGAAGCTCACAGGCTTTGGGGCATCTGGGTCCTGGTCCTGCTCAAGGATCAAAGTGGGGAGACTGGCTCAGGCTCATACTTCCTTGATGACCTATCTCCCTGCCCCCAGCAGGACAGCCCCCTTGACAACCCCTCCCATGTGCCTGGCCCTGGACTGCGGGCTGGGTGCAGAAGGGAGGAGGACACAGCCTGGTCCTGGGCTCCAAGGGACACAGGGAGCAGGAGGGGACCTCAGACCCGCTCTCCTGAGGGGCAGCTCCCCCTTAGACGAGTGAGGGAAGTCAGGGGACACCTGCAGGGGAAGACCTTGTCACTGGAACATCCAGGCTGAGCACAGCCCTTCCCTAATTGGGAGACAATGGGGTGCACAGGGGACTGGAAGCAGGGAAGTCACACCCAAGAGCCAGTGACCCAACTGTATCCCTGGAGCCCCCAGGAGGCCCTGGAGCCTGAGCGAGCTGTCAGGGCTCTGTTCCCACAGCAGAGATGCCAGGCAGAAGGCTCTCAGAACGGGAGGGGACCCAGCTCTAGGAGGATTTCTGTGAGAGGTGGGATCCCACTTAGAGGGAGAGGTGCCTTCCTGACAGGAGGTACAGCGCGAGCAAAGGGAGGGACAGTGTGGCCAAGCCTGGCGGGAGACGCCTCCCTCCCCAGCCCCTCCCCGACTCACAGCCTTGGGCGGCAGGTCCAGCTCCAGGAGGCGGTAGAGATTGGGGTCTGAGGACTGCTCATTGAGGCGATCCACAGCTCGAAGCACCGCCTCCCTATAGCTCAGGGCCTGGGCGCTGGCCCAAGGCACCGCTAGTCCCAGCAGCAGTAGCCACAGTGACCAGCAGCGCAGGGAGAGGCTGGCCCTCTGGGTCTCCATGGTCCCCGAGTCAGCCTCGTCCCAGCCCACAGGACCCTCCTTTATGCTCAGCCTGGGCCTGATGCAATTCCTCAAGCAGGATCCTTCCCCACCTGCCCCATCCCTGCCCCCGGCCAGGGTGTGAGCTGGAGTTGCCTCAGGCCCCGCTCTTGCCTCAGGGGATTGCTGGCAGTGGGTGAGGTCTGCCCCCTGTGCAAGGTGAAGAAATGGTTTCTCCATCTCCCTGACAACATCTTGGCCTCTCCTGGGCCCCATGGGGACTTTCATGGGCAGGGTTGCTCCAGAAAGTTGAGTCCTCCAGGAGACGGAGGGACCAGGCTGTGTCCTACACCCTCTCTGCCTCCTCACTGTGACCTCCTGAGAACGAGGCTGAAATCCAACCAGAGAAATAGAAACTCCCCATCTCTGCTCCCACAGCCTCACAAAGTCTCTTCTGACTTGTCCCCAAGGTACTCCCTCTCCAGGGCTCAGGTTGAGACACCAGGATGGAGTGGCTGGTGTGGGAGGAGGAGGGGGGCCAGCTGGGAAAATGAATGAGCCGATATGTTAGAGCGGCCTAGAGACCATGATGCCAATTCTAATTCAGTCTCCCATGGAATGGCCCTGTGATCGAAAGCCTGAGTCACGTCTTGGCATTCTTTGATTTATGGGACTCAGGGCAATTGGATGGGGCACCTCAGAAGGTGACAGCCTCTAGAGATGCACTGGTTGCACACTCAGCCTTGGAGAAGGAAGGAGAGAGGGGCTTCTGGGCAACCTGGTGTCACAGTCCAGGTGTTGCCCCAGTGGCTTCTTCGTCAAGCTGTATCATTTTCCCAAGTCAGAGTTGGAAAAGAAGGTGATAACAGTAGAAAATAGCTAGCAATACCCACGGTTACTGGGTGTCAGGTCCCCCTGAAATCTTCGCTCTGCTCTCCTGCCTCTGCACCTTTGCGTTTCTTCAGACTTTGGACTAAACTCCCCTTCCACATCCTTCCCTGGGTCCATGGAGTGTCCCCTTTCAGGACTTCAGACTGCAACTCCCTGGATGGGGGTGTGCTGTCCTTGCCTCCAGCATCTGACTTCCCTGGTTTGTCCTCACAGCCTGTCAGAGCAGAGGTCTTCTCAGGAAAGACCGCACAGCCCTAGTGCCCAGGCAGGTTAGCCCCTGACTCCACATCTGGTTCTTGAGGAACCCTAATGCACCCATTACCCCGATAAACTCAGGGAGTAAGCCATGATCCTCCATGGACATCAGCCCTTTTCTCTCCCCAGACATCCTACCTATCCATGAGACACCAAGGAAATGGAAGTGGACCACTGTCCGAAATAGTGCCCCAAATATTGGGGAATATCAGACAGCTCTCTGACTGTCCAGTTGATGAGGAAAATGAGACCCATGGGCTACGTCATTCCCTTAATGACCCACCACCTGTCCCTCTCACAGGGACAAGGGGAAGGATTCATCCCCTAACCCCTGCCCTCTGCAGGGACCTGAGATGGCAGGCACGGTGCTGTGAAGGCAGGGATTTGGGTTGAGGGTGAGTGTTAGGACCCTCTGCTCAGAGTCAGCTTCCTCTTTCCCATGGACCACTTCAGCTGAAACTAGGAGCTGAAAGAGAATCACGAGGTTAAGTCATCCTTGAAAAGACAGCAGAAGGCATTTAGTGTCTGCAGGCATGTCTGGGCGCCTACAGGATCGTCACCTGCCAGGACCCACTTATCGGTCAGCACACTAGGCAGCGTTCCTAGCCCCTGAGACATCTAGGGATCCACAGAAAGTTTTACTTTTAATTGTTTAAAATCACAGATGAAAACACTGACATATTGATGGATACATAAGATTAAAAGCAGCTTTGATTGTATTCATGTTTATATGAATGCAGTTGTATATTGCAAGTTTTAAGAGTATTTTGTGAATGAAGAGGCCCAGGAAGATAGAAGTGCCAGGGCCCTGAAAGTCCCAGTGTACTCCTGTCTCCCCTGTCAGCATCCTTCGCTGCTCTGGCTGGGTAGGCACAGGGGCAGAGTGACACACAGGAGAACAGGGGGTGCGAATGGGACACAGGGAACCCCCACTCTCAGGCTGAAGCTAGAGAGTCCATGGGGCTGGGGAACAGGACTCTTGGCATGTGACTGGCATGGGCATCCCTCATTCGGAGCAGAGCAGCCTGGAGGCCCCCCACTGTGTCAGCTGCTGACTAGTAAGGACCAGACGGAAAAGGCTCGTGCAGACGGGCCAGTTCTGCTCGCTCAGGACAGAATGACATGTATTTCCCTCCTGCTGCTCTGATGGGGATTCCAAGTGTCTCTCTGGGTCCCTGCTCCGAAACACGAGCCGGGTCTGTGCCCTGAGATGGACCCAGACTAACTATGGTCTCCTAGACTCTATCAGCCTCCGCCTCAGATTCAACCGCTATGTTGTACTTGACCTTGTTTCTCGAGCTAAGCCATTGACCAGCCCCTCAAATTAGGCTACGTGGGTCCCAATTACAGATAGACAGAGGCCTAGAAAGATCTCTTCTTCTGCCTAGGGCCACACAGGCAGAGGAGCAATGGCTTTCAGATGTCCATACTCCTCAGCATTCTCTTTCTCTGCCCTATTCATGACAATGTGAAGTGCCCTGTCACATATAGGGGACCCGAAAATGACTCCAGAGACCTCAGAAGTGGGGGTCAAGGGCCACATCAACAAGGACCTTGCCTGATAACAGCCCAGTGTCCCTCTCTGGCACAGCGGGGGTCTGGGGGAAGGAGAAGCCCCTATGTGTCCCCACTCATGGCCTCCCCTCTTCCTTACCTCTTGCTTCTCCTGCCCTCACTGCGTGGGGCTTCTGTGCCCCCAAATCTCTGAGGCCGCCCCCACTGAGGTCCGTGGCCTCCACATCTGCACAAACACCGGGAAACCACTAGGAGTCATCGCCCTGGGCTCTTGGCCTCCTGTGCTACTCTGAGCACTTTGTAAACTCCTCAGGGCCCCTTGGCTGCCAGCGCTGCCCCGCCCCAACTCCTCTCCCGCACCCCTACCCTGCACATCTCCGCCCCTCCTCTCTCGCAGCTCCACGTCAATCCCCACACCTGAACCACCTGGGATGACTTGACCAGGCTCCACACAGCTCCACCGCCATCCTAGGCCGGTTCTCTAGAAGCAGGGCCTGAGCTGGGAATTCAGAGTCATGTGATTCATTGAGGGGTGTGGTCAGCAGGAGGGGGAGGAGAGCAGGATTGGGCAGAGGAAAGAGCTGAGCAGATAGGTGCTCCCCTGAGCCCAGCTTCAGCCTCACCTAGAAAAGCCCAGGAACCAGAATTGCACCCCTGCTTTAGGAGTGACTGAGGCAGGGGCTGGGCTCTGATGTCCCCTCATAGTCAGTCACCAGCCACAGAATGGGGGCAGAGGGGACAAAACCCCCTGGCTTCTCCTCGGGAGGCTGTGAAGCTGTGGAATACGGCACCTGAGAGCCATCAGCATCCATGTCCCACCCTCCTGAAGCAGGATCAGCAATCCTGGGAGACAACTGCAAACAGATGACATCAGCACAGCCCATATCATCCTGATGAGTGAACCCTCTCCCAGGTTGGACAGTGATGGACCAGCTGTGATGGGCTTGGCATGTAGCATTTGCTCATTTCCATGCTGTAAATTCTCCCACCAAGGCTGATTTCAAGCTACCAAGAATTTAGTGACCAGCTTGGAAAATCCTGAAATTTTAACAAGTAGCTCTTGCAGTCTTGTACGCTGTGGCAGAGACACGACACAGTCCCTGGGTTTCCTCTGTGAGGTTTCCTGCCTCAACCTGGGGTGACATAGAGTGAGAAGCATGGGTTCCTCTAACCTGCCTGAAATCAGCCCCACCTGCTCCCCAAGAACAGACGAGCCTGACAGATTACAGAGCACGTGCTCTGCGCGGTCCCGCCCGCTGTCCCTCTGACACACGGGGCTCTGTGTGTTGGTGCAGTTTGGCCCCGAAGCAGAGTTGAGGCCAGCACTCAAGAGGAAGCAGGTGCTCTGGGAGGCAAATCCTTCAAAGCACCAGCAGCAGAGTAGAGAAATGAGACAGAGAAGGACCCGAAGTCAGAAGAAGACAAGTCAATGGACAGGTCATTGAAGTGGGGACAGGGGTTCCACCCAGCTGGGGACCTCAGGGAGGGGGGCCACATCTGGGAGTGGGCCCCCCAAGGAGTGAGGAACAGAAGAGACTTTTCCACCATTGAGGGAAAAGTCCCAGCAATGGTTGGTTGAGGCTGCTCCCGGGACTGCCGCCTCCCCCGTGATTCCAGTCTGCCCCCCAGCAAAGGTCAGCTACAGAGTGGGGAGTGGGCAGGACCGGGACAGTGTCTGAAACCCCCAGGCAAACACACATGTGGCCTGTGTGTCACTGTGTGTGTCTCTCACTCAGGCAGAGCCCTTCACCCCGATGAGCAGGAGGCTTGCTTCTAATGGTGCCAATTGTGGTACCATTGGATCCCTGAACACAAGCCCACACCTGAAATCTGAGACCCCACAGAAGACTGATGTGTCTCAATGCCCAGAGCAAAGGCCAGCACCGGGGTGGGGGAGCTCTTGCAGATTTCAGATTGTGAGGGAAGTGGAACAATCTGGGCACTGTACCTGCAGGCTGACCCTAGAGCCCACCAGCAGGAGACCGAACTGCGTCTCCTTGAGTGATTAACAAGAGGCCTGGTCCTCCAGGACTGTCACCTCCATACCAGCAGGAATAGCATCCCCAGCAGCACTGCACACACACTAGGTCTCCTTAAGCCCCTACTGGGTGTAGGAGGAGCAGAGTGGGGGAGTGTGAAGGGCATGGGGGTTCCTGAGAATGGAGCCGTGTCCTGCCCCTCCCGGCCCTGCTGCCTCCCCCCGCCCTCCTGGAAGGAACAGTTGCCACACCCATCTCTGTGTTCACAGAGAAGTGAGCACACACAGACACACACACACATGCTCATGTGCACACACACCCGCCCACACACTCAGCCTCCCAGAATTAAGGACTTGGTCACAGTAAGTGGGAGCAACCTGATGAAGCTGTTTTCAGAAGAATTTATTTTTCACAGCCCCAAAGCCTGAGAGGAAACAAGCTGATCTTTAGGATCTTCGCTACCTCAAGATTAAAGAAAAATCCTTGATATGCTGATAATCTGATAATCAACCCAATCTCTGAACTATACATAAATCAGTCTAGGAGGTCTCTGCCGCCGTGGTGGTGGTCTCCATAGAAGGTTAATGACCTTGACACTCTGGAGCTGTGAACCAAGTGTAAAGAGGTTTGTTTTTATTAATGAACCAAGATCAACATAAGGTCCTTCCCAACCTGCACTGCGATTTTCCATGGTCCACCCAGGAGGTCAAGAGCACCACTTCTCTGGCTGTGACCTTTGGAGCACGTGGTTGAATCATTACAGCCACAGACAGTTGAGGACCAAGGTCCAGAGATGACAGGGGGCTTCCCAGGGGCACAAACCCATCTCAGAAAAGTTGGACGGGAGCGGGGGCAGAAAGGTCCTGTCTCTAGTCACTGCCTCTCAAGCTTCAGCACACTCAGAAAACCCCCAGAAGGGCTCTTAAAATAGAAATTACTGGGCTCCACCTCACACAGTGATTCCGTAGGTCTGGTCAGGCCTGAGAATCAGCCTTTTTCTCTAGTTCCCAAGTGGGGAGCCCACTGAGAGAACCACTGCTCTAAGGGATTGCAGAGCCCGGCCTGGAGACCTGGGGATCGGGTGAGGGGGAGCCAGGGGAGGAGGGCTTTCCTGCGGCTACAGGGATGGCACAGAGGGGAATTGGCCCAAAGGCTGTTCCACACACCATCTCCACCAGCAGCCTCTGAAGCCCAGAAGGGGTCACTCACCTCATTACATGTTATATCGAAGTTGTCCCTGAGCTGGTACAGGTTGACTGTCCCCAAACACTGTTTCACCACCTGGAAGGGGAGACTCCAGGTCACACTGGAACCCCTGAGCCATAAACACCCAGCCTCACCCCAGGGGCTGCTAACCACCACCTGCCCCAAGCCTCCTGTTCGGGTCCTTGGGAGGAACCCACCAGCGCCCTAAGCCCCCAGCCTCACCCCATTCTCCTTGAAGGCACACTGCTCCTGTGGCAGCTGTGTCCTCCTGGGACACACGGTCTCCTTCACCGTGAAGCTCACAGGCTTCGGGGCGTCTGGGTCCTCGTCCTGCTCAAGGATCAAAGTGGGGAGACTGGCTCAGGCTCATCCTTCCTTGTATGACCTGTCTCCCTGCCCCCCAGCAGGACGGCCCCCTTGACAGCCCCTCCCATATGCCTGATCCTGAGCTCCCGGGTGCACAGGGAACAGGAGGGGACCTCAGACCCGCTCTCCTGAGGGGCAGCTCCCCTTGGAGGGGCTGAGGGAAGTCAGGGGACACCTGCAGGGAAAGACCTAGTCACTGGAACCCCTAGGCTGAGCACAGCCCTTCCCTGGTGGGGAGACAATGGGGTGCACAGGGGACTGGAAGTAGGGAAGTCACATCCCAGAGCCAGTGACCCCAGCATATCCCTGGAGCCCCCAGGAGGCCCTGGAGCCTGAGCGGGCTGTCAGGGCTCTGTTCCCACAGCAGAGATGCCAGGCAGAAGGCTCTCACAACGGGAGGGGACCCAGCTCTGGGAGGATTTCTGTGAGAGGTGGGATCCCACTTAGAGGGAGAGGTGCCTTCCTGACAGGAGGTACAGCGCGAGCAAAGGGAGGGACAGTGTGGCCAAGCCTGGCGGGAGACGCCTCCCTCCCCAGACCCTCCCCGACTCACAGCCTTGGGCGGCAGGTCCAGCTCCAGGAGGCGGTAGAGATTGGGGTCTGAGGACTGCTCATTGAGGCGATCCACAGCTCGAAGCACCGCCTCCCTATAGCTCAGGGCCTGGGCGCTGGCCCAAGGCACCGCTAGTCCCAGCAGCAGTAGCCACAGTGACCAGCGGCCCAGGGAGAGGCTGGCCCTCTGGGTCTCCATGGTCCCCGAGTCTGCCTCGTCCCAGCCCACAGGACCCTCCTTTATGCTCAGCCTGGGCCTGATGCAATTGCTCAAGCAGGAGCCTTCCCCACCTGCCCCATCCCTGTCCCAGGCCAGGGTGTGAGCTGGAGTTGCCTCAGGCCCCGCTCTTGCCTCAGGGGATTGCTGGCTGTGGGTGAGGTCTGCCCCCTGTGGAAGGTGAAGAAATGGTTTCTCCAACTCCCTGAAAATTCTTGGCCTCTCCTGGGCCCCATGGGGTGTGTTATGGGCAGTGTTTCTCCAGAGGGTTGAGTCCTCCAGAAAGCCCTGAACCATAACCATCCAGTCTCACCACAGAGGCTGCAAGCCTTCCTCCGGACCCACCTGTTCAGGTCCTTGGGAGGCATCTGCCAGTGCCCCCAGCCTCACCCCATTCTCCTTGAAGGAGGGACCAGGCACTGTCTGACACCCTCTTTGTCTCCTTACTGTGACCTCCTCAGAATCAGGCTGAAGGAGTGTATTTACCACACAACCTCCAGCTCTAGGCAATTCCTGAACCCAGTAGGTACTCAGTTAACACTTCATGAACAGATGACATCATCAACCCCACCAAGAGTCTTATCCACCTAGCTGGTGTCTAGGCAATCATTCCACATTCTCCTATTCTCTGGACCCAACCCTCAGCCTGTGAGGGGCTTGGTTCCACCTATCTGCTCTCTTGGATTCTTCTCCACTGCATTCTCCGTCAACAATTTCTCATCTCCAGGGCCCCACCAGACATGGCCTATTCCCCTGACCCCTACTCAACAAAGCATGAGGAAGGGTCATCTCCACCATGACTCCAGTTCATTATTCTGTCTCACACTCAAGGTCACTAAAGGCTGGCCAGGCTTCACTGAATTCAAGTCACACTCAAGCATTGTTTGTACTTTCACAAGTACCAGGGATCCCTGTGTCCTCCTGAAACATCCCCTCTTCTCTTTCTCCCCTGGTGTCACTCTCCTGGGTCCCCTCCCACCTCCCTGGCTGCTCCTGCTCCATCTCGTCCCTGGATCCTTTTGTTAATATGCAGCGCTTGCACAGGTGCAACTGGACAGCTTGTCCTCCCAGTCCTCACACATTCCTGGGCACATCCCTTCTCCAGATACCAGTTATCAGGGACACACATCAGTAGTTTGTATCTCTGAGTCAAGAAAACCATGAACACCCCTGGTTGTCCACACGGGGCTGTCTGGGGCTGTTGGCTGGGAGCCCCCACGGGAGCCCTGAACTGAAAGTCTGGTAGCCCCCACCTGCTCCTCCTTCCTCTGAGGACACTCCCTGTCCCTCTGCCCACCCCTGCCCTGTCCTGTCCTACCACCACCCCCTGAACTCTGAAGTGTAGCCAAACCTCCAGACTCCACCGTCTCTGGTTCCAGGCTCTCCCGGAAATCAATCTTCCCTTCACACTGTGTCTGGAGGCTCCACCGAATCACTAATTTGGCCATTTCACTCTCTTTCTTCAGAAGCCTACAGACCCTGCCTAGCATCAGGATTTGGATCTTGATGCTCCCCATCCTCCTTACTTGCAGTCCTGTACACTCAGGTCGAGCCACTGAGGTTGAAAGCCCCATAAAAAAGAAAGGCAGGACCCCCAGGCAGGGCCACTACTCTCCTCCCAGCACCATCAGTTTCCCCGGCCCAGCGGCTGTATCTCACTTTTTGCCTCTGAAATGGCTTGCTTCTAGAAAAGTTAACTTACTCCTAAAATGTTATTGGTTCTGAAGGCTAACTCCTGATTGGTCCATTTGTAGTACTTCATTTGCATGGAGCTCAATACTGATTGGTTCTTTCTCTCCCTCCTGATTGGTCCATTTCTACAAAGCTTGTTCCTAATTAGTCAACTTTTGTTATACCGTATTCGCATATGATGTTGCAAAGTGTAAACTGGCAGCCTATAAAAGCCTGTGTAAACCTACAGACGGGGTCCAGAGCTTGGAGCGTTAACTCCTTTGGGCCCACTGGTGTGATAAACCTGAGTTCTCCAACTCTCGTGTGCTGTTTGGTCTCTTGCCCAGATCCAGGTTGCTGTCACAACTGAGATGTAACACCGAGCTGTAACACTTTTCCTGCAACATTTCTGGAGGCCCCAGCAAGATTCCAACCATGCCAGCCCATTGAGTGGCCGCGGTGGCGGAGCAACCGCCTGGAGTTCGGGAACTCTGAAAGCAAACGAGGAGGCGCACCACCCAACAGTATCACGGGTCCTCCTTTGCAGAGGTGATCCAGTCCTCTGGATGGCTGTGCCCCAATGGGACTCACTAGAGGGACAGACCAACTCACCAAACAACACGACCGAGCAAGGTAGGAGCCCTGGGAAACATCCATATTTAGGTAGGGTATTCAGATTCTGTAAAAGTGAACAAAAGAGGAGACTGATCACCTCCTCCAGGCTACCCATCTGATGGTATTCTGAATAGGGAGATCAGGTTATGCTCCCCGTGTGATGGTACTCTGGGCAGGGAGATCAGGTTAGATTAGGTTAGATTAGGGACACCCCGGTGATAGGGAGGGAAATGTGCAAGTAATCTGTGTTTGTGTGTGTGTGTGTGTGTGTGTGTGAGAGAGAGAGAGAGAGAATGTGTGTGCGGCCTGAAAAACATGCAATCAGGTTCGAGTTTGTAGCTCCATGGCATTCTGCTGCGGAGTTCGAGTGAGTCCCAACCTGCAGTTCCATGGTGACCTCATATGGCTCGTGGTGGTATCCGCCCCTCGGTGTATCGATCGGAGTCAGCGGCTTATACTGACCCGCCAAAGCTAAGAGGCACCTTCGTCCCCATGAGGGGAGCGGCCAGGCGGACTCAGCAAAAACCCTCCCTTTGTCTCGTTTGCGACACTGGCACGGGGTGGCTACACAGGGAGGGAAAGTGACGTAGAACAGCCTATGAGTAAATGACCCCTGTGCCCTCGGGAACTAAGACGAGATTATTTTTAAAAGTTTCAGACACGACCTTGTCACCAGTCCCCCAGAATATCCTGTCGCAGTTAATAAACCAGGCTCAATACTACCTTTCTGTCTAAAATTAAGACCACAAGACCTGAGCTAGAGGGACCCACCCCAGGACTGGCTGGAACCCTCCTTTGAGGTCCTCCTTTTTGGTCCATTTATTCTGCCACCAGCCAGCCATCCTGGCCTCATATTTTGTCAATTCAGGCTATAGAAAACACTTTATGCAGGGACCCCCCCAGAGCTCATCCAGGCCCTGGGGAGTCTCAGGGTTACTTGCCTAACGTGGAACCCTGACTCACTGGCAGCACTTGCAGCCAAGCAGATAGGTATTCGGCCCAGTGAGGCAGCGAGGTTTTTGAGAACTCCACAGTTTTGAGGGGTGGAAAAAACAGAGATACTGGGGTCACAGTCCTCGGTGCCAGGAGCAGACCCACACCTATAGGCCATAAAGTCTGTCAACTAATAATAATGGGAGCCTCAAAATCAAAGCTGACAGTTCTGGACTGCATGATTAAAAATTTCAAAAAGAGTTTCTCAGGAAACTATAGAATTAAAATGACACCAGAAAAATTGTGCATGTTGTGGGAGTCAGAGTGGCCCGCCTTTGGATGGGATGGCCCCCGGAAGGCACACTCGACCTGCCAGCTGGCGGGGCCATATACTGGATAATCACCACGCCCCCAGGGCACCGCGACCAAATCCCATATATTGACTCTTGGCTAACGATCACCCAAACCTTGCCTCCATGGGTCCAGGTCTATGTGAATGATCAAGGACAATATAAGATCCTCGTGGTCCCGACGTTAAAGATGAAAAGGAAGGACACAACGAGGCCAGTCCTTCGTGGGAACCCTGAAGGACTGCCAATGCTACCGCTGCCATATGTTCCTCCTGCTTCTGCGGCTCCACCACAGCTGCCTCTCCAGACGGTCCACCGCCGCCTGTACCACCACGGTGGCCCTGGGCTCTGGGCCGGGAGCCCAAGGGGTGGAAACTCCATTCGGCCCTGCAGGCCGCCCAGCCAGTGGCTACCCTCCGGATGCCTCTCTGGGCGACACAGGGACCCCAACAAGTTAATGATGATGGCTCCGTGCAGCCCAGCCACTCCATCCTGTACTACCAGCCTGTCAGTACAACGGATCTCCTGAACTGGCGACACCACACTCCGCCACATTCAGAAAAACCCCAGGCCATGATTGACCTCCTAGAGTTCATCTTCCAGACCCACCAGCTGACTTGGGATGACGTTCAGCAGCTGCTCCTGACACTCTTCAATACTAAAGAAAGAAAGCAGATCATAACAGAAACTAGAAAATGGCTACAAGAGCAGGCCCCAGAGGGAACTCTGGATGCGGAGGAATGGGCCTGGAACGCAGCCCCAGACGCAAGACCAGAATGGAACTCTAACTCCCAAGCCGAACGGGAGGCTCTGCGGACATATCCGAGAGCCCTCCTACATGGGTTGCGAGCCGGGCCAAAGAAACCAACCAACACGTCTAAGATCACCATAATCCAAAAGCCAGACAAGCCCCCCATGGGCATCTATGGGAGACAATTTGGGAGCCCACAGAGATGTCATTCATCCGCTGTAAAGGACACCAAAAGAGGAAATGACCCCATAAACAGAAGAAACCAACTAGCAGATCAGGCTACGCAAAGAGCGGCAAGTCGATCATGCCATGCCAGAGATCTTGGGGCCATCTCAAAGGTTCGACTGGCACCCAAACTGCTGCCAACATCTGCAGCATACAGCCAAGAGGAAAACTCACGGGCCAAAACTAGAGGAGCCAGCGGAAAGGAAGGATGGTGGGTGATGCCTGACAAACGGATGTATATACCTGAACGATTAGCCCACCAGGTGGTCCTTCAGCAACATGAGCTCACCCATCTGGGAAAGAATGCCTTAGAGGCCCTGCTGGAACGGTACTGACTGATCCCTCGGCTTCCATCCCTCTGTGCCTCAGTCTCACAGTGCTGCCCCGTATGTGCTCAAACAATGCACACCAGGGGTCAGCTGGACCAAGAGAAATCCAGTGGTGTGGCCAGGCTCCTTTTAAAGATATGGAAATGGGTTTCTCAGAAATGGGGCCCAGCAGCGGATACAACTACTTGCTGGCTGTTATCTGCACCTTTTCAGGATGGGTAGAAGCAGACCCAACACGGACTGAGGAAACAAGAGAAGTAATAAAGGGCTTACTCACAGACATTATTCCCAGATTCGGGTTGCCATTAACCGTAGGGTCAGACAATGGACCCGCATTCATGGTGGAAATAGTACAACAAGTGGCAAAAACACTAAACGTCCGCCGGAATGTACATGAGGCCTACAGGCCCCAGAGTTCAGGCAGGATAGAGCGCATGCGCCGGACCCTAAAACAGGATATAACAAAGCTCAGTTGAGAGACTCAACTACCTTGGACCGACACCCCTCCCATGGCTCTCCAGTGGGTACTCTATGCCCCTTGGTCCAAGATGGGATCCTCCCCTTTTGAAATCCTACATGGGAAACCCCCTCCCCTAATGATACTGGGAGAAAAACTTAGAGACGTGGGAAGCTTAGAACTTCATAAGCAAATGCAGGGCCTCGAAAAAACTATGCAGAAAGTCCATAGGTGGGTAACTGACAGGATCCCAGTCTCACGGGGAACAATGTTAAACCCATATGAGCCTGGAGATCAAGTCTGGGTAAAAGATTGGGAGAAGGAGCCCCTCGAACCCACTTGAAGAAGCCTCTACCCAGTTTTGTTAACCATTCCAACAGCTCTTAAAGTTGCAGGTATCACCCCGTGGATTCATCACACCAGAGTAAAGAGGGACGCGCCACTGCGAGACGAGGACGCCTGGAGAATCAACCAGGGCCTCGAGGAGCCACTTGAAATGAGGACCAGAGACACCCGCCTCACCTGCCAGAGAGCTTGCTCTAGCCACACCCAGAAGCTGGCTAGTGAACGCACGGCAGAAGCCCGAGGCACCACCGATCAAGACATAAAGTGAACTGCCGCCCCGACTTTATTTGAGTAATGAGTATTGCTATATTGCTAGCTGTAGGACTGATAGTCACTGCACTCCAGGATTGCAACATAGGCCAGAATCTAATACTAGCTGTACCCTATCTCTCTACAACAGGAAGCCTAATGGTCCGTCAGTGTCTGCTGTAGGAACCATACCTCTCTGTTTAAAACAAACAAAAAAAAGAAACCTCAGTCCCTCCTGGTACTTGTAAAAATAGTTGCTAACATATCTGTTTCAATGATGGGGGTTCCAAAGGGACCCGTTCACCGATTTGCACTTGGCAGGGACCTTCTTCCACCCCCAAAATCCCCGGCCCATACGCTCAGGGCTCTTCCATAGACCTGGTAAGGACTGGGGGAAAAAATAGACATAGGCCCACGCCTTATAACCGGAACCCTCAGTTAAGTCCCTTATTAGGCGAGGTCCATTACCATATTAATACTACTAACCCACAACTAGCAAGTGATCGCTGGCTCTGCCTGCGGCCTGGTCCCCTGCACCATGTAGCCAGCCTGATGGTCTCTCAGATCTAATCAAGTTTAATGGTCAGCCTGGGTAGTCCCCAGACTCCGCAGATGTAAGCCCTAAGTCAGTTAATGTATGATTGGCCCATACAGCTCTTGACTGCATCTACAACCCAGGGACACATTCAACGAGAAATCTAGCCACTGCCCAGTGTGCCCAAACCCATAACTGCACAGCTGTTTATGGTTGTATGTCTGTCAAACCCTGGTGCACACTGAGCCCAGGAACCTTTTTTGTATGCGGGACACACACCTAGCGGTGCCTGCCAGCCAGTTGGACAGGTAGTAGCACATTGGCCTTCCTTACCCCTCAGATGGACATAATACCTAATAACCAGAGGCTTCCCATACCCCTGATGGCCCATACTCAATCAAAAAGGGCCATCCCACTGATACCACTACTCACTCGGTGGGAATAGCAACTGGAGTAGGCACAGGTACAGGAGGAATAGCCTCATCATCCTACTATTACCAGCACTTACCTGCTGAGGTCACTGAAGGCTCAAAACAAGTGGCTGAGTCCTTAATGTCTCTACAAAACCAGTTGGACTCCCTAGCAGCAGTAGTCCTACAGAACAGGAGGGGTTTAGACTTGCTCACTACCGAAAAGGGGGGACTCTGTCTCTTCCTAAATGAGAAATGCTGTTTCTGTGTAAATCAATTAGGAATTGTCAGAAATATGGTCCAACAACTACGAGATCGAGCTGAATGCAGAAACTAGGAATTAGCAAATTCCTGGGCACAATGGAACAACCTCTGGAGTTGGGCCTCCTTGCTCCTCCCCATCCTTATGATTCTTCTAGCACTGCTGTTTGGTCCCTGCATCGTTAAACTCGTTACCCATTTCATTAGCTCACGAATAGAGTCACTAAGGCTACAGCTACTAGTTACTCAGTATAGGCCTCTGGACCAGGAAGAGCCCAGTGATGAATCATGGGCACCACTCTAAAGGGTGATGCTCAGTACATATATTAGAGAGCATCGAAAGTGAAGAATGGCAGGACCCCCAGGCAGGGCCACTACTCTCGTGCCAGCACCATCCGGTTCCCAGGCCCAGTGGCTATACCTCACTTTTTGCCTCTGAAACAGCTTACTTCTAGGAAAGTGGAACTTACCATTAGATTCTGCTGATTCCCTAAGCTAACTCTTGATTGATCCATTTGTAGTGCTTCATTTGCATGAAGCTCACTCCTGATTGATTATTTCTCTCACTCCTGATTAGTCCATTTCCCTCACTCCTGATTGGTTATTTCTCTCACTCCTGATTAGTCCACTTCTACAAAGCTTGTTCCTAATTAGTCAACTTTTGTTATACCTTATTTGCATATGATGTTGCAAAGTGTAAACTGACAATCTATAAAAGCCTGTGTAAATCTACAGACGGGGTCCAGAGCTTGGAGTGTTAACTCCACTGGGCCCGCTGGCGTAATAAACCTGAGTTCTCCAACTCTCCGAGTGCTTCTTGGTCTCTTGCCCGGATCCAGATTCCTTTCACAACTGACCTGTAACACTGAGCTGTAACACATTTTTCTGTAACACCACCACGTCCATCCCAACCTCTCAGGCCCCTCCGAGCCTCTGCTCTTCTCCCATCTCTGCACCTGATCCCTCTGCTTGCCGTGACCTTTCACCTTATGAAATCTGTGACTCCAAGCAGACATGGCACTTCCTCTCAGGGCTCCCACAGCCTCAGGAGGTCCATTCTGACTTGACGTCAGTGACTCCCTGCCCAGGACCCTGGCTGAGACACCAGCCTGAAGTGGCGAGCATGGGAGGAGAAGAGAACCCAGCTGGGAGAATGAATAAGCCAATGAGAAAGAGGAATCCAGAGACCATGAAGTTAATTCTAATCTCGTCTCCCATGGAATGGCTCTGTGTCTGGAGGTGTAGTTCTTGTTCTTGGTTGGCCTGTGGGTCACTGGGAGATTGGATGGGGCACCTCGGAAGCTGACAGCCTGGACAGATGGTGCTGATTGCACACTCAACCTTGGAGAAGGAAGGAGAGAGGGGTTTCTGGGCAATCTGGCATCACAGTTCAGTTGTTGCCCCAGTAGCCTCTTGGTCAAGCTGTATCCTTTGCCTAAGTCAGAGGAGGAAAAGGAGGTGATTACAAGGAGAAAGTCACTACTTACCCACGGTGACTAGATATCAGGTCCCCCTGAAATCCTCCCTGTGCTTTCCTGCCTCTGCACCTTTGTGTTTCCTAAACCTTAGGACTGAGGTTCCCTTCCCCATCCTTCCACGGGGACAGGTGGCTGATTAAGGATGAGGTCTGATAAAAGAGTCAACCCAGAGAAAGAAGTTGGGAATGAAGGACCCAAAATTGCCCCATAAACAGCAGCTATTACTATGAACAGGGCAGAAACCTGCCTCCAAGTGCTCATTGGGTCCTTAGGCTCTAGAGTCCAGCAGTCTAATCATTGGTCGGCTTCTCACCAGCTGTGAGTTCCTTGGGAAAATTCTGCCCTGGTAGGAACTCTCAGCAGCAATGAGCTGCATTGATACCTGTACTATGTCCTTGACCAGCCGCATGAGCTGTGTACTTTCTGAGGACAAATTTACAGAGAGGAAAATGGAGGCACAGGGAGGTTGGGAGCCTCTTGCCGCAAAGTAAATAGCAAGCGAGTGGCAGGGCTACGGCCGGATGTTGGCCACTGGCTTCAGTGTCTGTTGTGTAGGCAGTGGAAAGAGCGCTGGCCTCGGAGTCCAGCCCCAGCCCTGCCACTTCCACCTCTGAGGCCTCACTAATCCCCTTCTCCCGTGTTCTGCTGGAGCCTGGTCACCCCTTCTGAACAATGGGAGTTGCAACAGTCAGCACTGATACGTGCCTGTATGAGCGTGTGTTTAGAACTCTTATTTTTTTTTATACAGAAGACTTCAGTGAACCGGTAAACCAGGGTCGTGAGTATTGTACTTCACAGACTATTGAAACCTCCACTATCTGAAACTCCTGAAGCAGCTCCTTGGAGCCCTTCTTGCCATGACTGTATTTGGGGGGCCAGGGGCAGGGCCAGCGTCATGACTGTGTCACCAGTGCAGTCACACAGGCCCCCTGTGCACAGGAGGCCCTATACTTGGTTTAATGCTCTGTTCTTGAGGTCTTGAAATACTCCATACTATTTGAGCAAGGGGTCCTGCAATTTCAATTTGCTAATTATGTAGCCAGTTCTGGCCACTGGTGATGCCACACTTCCCACAACACATGCAGGAGGCGCTAGAAGCTGATTTCCCTGTGTACTTGCCTAAAAATCCTTGAGACCTTGCCCGCAGCCTTGAGCAAGCAGAGGGCAGGGGAGGGCCCAGGAAGGGAAGGAAGAGAGCGGGAACACAAGGCAGAAGCAGACCCCAGAGCAGCCCTTGGGTGCCCAGAGTGCTGTTGGACTGAAGCCCAGAGTTAGAACTGAGTCTCCAAAAGCAATGGGCTGCAGGAGAGATGCAGGGCTGGCCAGGGTTGGGGGTGGTGGGGTCAGAGAGCGGGGACCAGGGAGCTAGTCTGAGAGAGAGGGAGGCCCCAGATGGGGCCATGGGAAACTCCACACACGAGCCAGAGCTCTGGATCCTGCCATCAACCCTGACTTGGTCAAGACCTCCTCCCAAGGCCACACCCCAACCCTGCCCTGGACCTGAGTTTCCTCCCTGCCCAAAGGAGACTGGGGGAAACCCTGGCCGCCCTGCTGACAAGAGTGCTGTGAGCTCAGAGGAGGTGGATGCTTGGGTGTCCTTTGTGCCCTGAAGGACCACATGCACAGGCCGCATCCTTGGACTCAGGTGGCCAGTCCTTGGAAAGAAACACACTTCAGTGAGGTTTCTCATGGCACACAGGTGACCGTCACGGCAGGACCTCCTTCCGCCATAGAGGGACCCCCCTGCTTCACCAGCTGCACGGACAGCAGGGGATCAGGCTGGTCTCCTCTTCATATCTTGAGTTTCACACCAACGCAGCATGGCTCCCAGCAGCCCCAGCTCTACCCTCCACAGTCCCTGCCACCCACCAGCCTTCCCAGTCTCCATCCCCCTCCAGCCTGCAATCTCAGCTCCCCAGACCTTCCCTTGTTTGTTGTTTTAATCCGAGCTCCGTTTCACAAAGGGAAGAAACTCCTAGGGAGGGAGGTTTTGCTGGAGACATGATCAGTGGTTCTCAGCTGGTGGGGAGTGGTCAGAAATGTGCCTTTAAAATCTCCTAAATTTCTTCTTAGAAATAAGCAAAAGCAGGTGAGACCTGGATCTGCTGAGTTGGACCTGGGATCCATCTGAGTGGTGGGACGGGGAAAGTGAAATCTGTGGAAATTATATTCTGATCTCCAGTTTGTCCCTCCCCCAGGAGTTGGTCCCTTCTCAAGTCACTTTACAAAGTGCATGGTAGATGTCAGAGCTTCTGGAGGGGCTGTTTCTACCTTCCCTAGGCAGCACGAAAAGACTGATTGATCTACACTAAGAACAAGCCAGGATGTGGGGAAGGACCACAGAGCCACCTGGGGAGATGGAGGGGGTGTGCGCCTCGTGTGAGGTGCCCTGTCTGACTCCGTCCTCCTGGAATTTAATGTCTGGATAGGCTTGACCTGCCTCCTGCCTGAAGCACACGGCCTCCAGGAGGCTGACCTGAGATCCTGGGCTTTGCAGGTCCTTGTCCTGGTAGAGGGCTGGGGAGGAGGTGCCCTCTGTGATGTACTTGAGGCATCCAGATCCTCAAAGGGGAGAGAATACCCTCTTAGGCTCTGGAAACCAGCCTGGCTTCTCTGCACCCGTGTCCCCAGTAAAAACCCACTCACAGGAATGGTACCCATGCCCACCCGTCTGCCCCACATCTGGGGCTGGGAGCCTGGTCTCTTCTGCAAAGCTGGGCATCCTCCCACTCAGCCTGCACCCTGGCCCAGCTCAACGTGTCATCCTGCTGGGACCAGTTGGTTGGATGTTTGCCGTCCTAGTTGATGGTGAGATCGAGCCTGGGCCTGGCTCAAGCTGATGTCTGTGGCCAGGGAGGTGGGTTCAGCTCAAGCCAGACTCTGGAACAACAGCAGCAGCAGCAGCAGCACAGCCCCGGATGCCCGCCGAGTCTCCTGGCTGCAGTGTGGCGGGTGCAGCCTCTGCTTGGTCTCCTGTCCTCCCAGGGTGGAGTAGGGCTGCCCTCCTGCCGGCTGCCTCCTTCTCCAAGCCCCAGGCCTGGGACATCCCAGCCTGGCTGAGGGGTTTCCAGGATGACTTACCCTCGTGGTTCTCCCCAGCTCCTCACTTCACGTGAAGTGGTCAGTGGGAATGAGGAAGCTGACCCTGCGTGGAGGGTCCTGATACTTACCCCCGGCCCAAGTCCCCACCCTCACAGGGCCCTGGGGAGGGCAGGGGTGAGCCCAATCCCTCCCCTTGTGCCCGTGAGAGGGACAGCATGGCGGGTCAGTGGGAGGCATCGGGTCCATGTCTTGAATTTGCCATTTTCCGGGCAGAGACTCCTTGTTTGAGTGATTTACTTGGGTCTCATTTTCTCCATCCACTGGCCAACTCAGAGAGCTGGCAGGTGTTTCCCACAGTTGTAGGAAGGGCAGACTGGGGTCCAGCTTTCATTCCCCTGGAGTCTCGTGGACAGAAAGGCTGAAAGGGAGGAGCAAAGGAGCAGTGGCCATGGAGGACCAGTGCTCACTCCTGGAGGTTGCTGGGGTGACGGGTGCATGAGGATTTCTCAAGGACCAGATGTGGAGTCAGGGGTCAACCCTCCAGGAGACAAGAGCTGTGGGGTCTTTCCAGAGAAGACCTCCACTCTGATAGATGTGATGAGAAACCAGGAAAGCCAGACGCTGGAGGCAGGGACGGCACACCCCCATCCAGGGAGTTGCACCCTGAGAACCTGGCAGGGGACACTGCAAGGACGCAAGGAAGGATCGGGAAGGGGACTTCAGTATGAAGTCTGAGCAAATGCAAAGGTGCAGAGGAGGAAAGCACAGGGAGGATTTCAGGGGGACCTGGTACCCGGGCACTGTGGGTATTGCTAGGTATTTTCTCCTTTAATCACCTCCTTTCCCTCCTCTGACTTGGGAAAAGGACACAGCTTGACCAACAGGCCACTCTGGCAACACCCAGACTGTGACACCAGGTTGCCCAGAAGTCCCTCTCTCGTTCCTTCTCCAAGGCTGATTACCTAAGTAGCAGCATCCACCACAGCTGTCACTTTCTGAGGGGCTCCGCCCACTTTCTGAGGGACTCGCTCCACGAGTCCCATAGGCCAACCAAGTCCCTGAAATATCCCAGTCCTCACAGCCACAGGGCCATTTCATGGCCTCTAGATGCCTTTATCATTTTGACTTATTCTCCCAGCTGTGCTCTCTCTCCTTCCAGCTCGGCCACCCCAGCCTAGAGTATCAACCAGACCCCTGACTGGCTGTCAAATCAGAAGAGACTTCCTGAGGCCGTGGGAGCCAAGAGAAGGAGGTCGTTGTGTGGTTGGAGGTTAGATAAGGTTAGGAAGGTCACGGCAAACAGAGGGATCAGGTGCGGAGATGTGAGAAGAGCGGAGACTTCAGGGGCCTGAGAGGTTGGGATGGATATGGTGGCCTGACACAGGGTCCTGCAGGGCTGGGGCTGCGGTCCATGGGGACATCCACATCTAGACCCTGACACAGATGTCTAAGGAAGGAGATGAAATGGCCAAGTCAAAGGTTTGATGGACCCTGGACAATGACAGGGAACATGGACTGTGGTGTGCGTGGAGCCTGGAGCCAGAGACGGTGGAGTCTGGAGGTTGTGGCTACACTTCAGAGGAGAAGGGGGTGTTGTAGGACAGGACAGGGGTGACAGGGGGACAGGGAGTGCCCTCAGAGGAAGAAGGAGCAGGTGGGGGCTCCCAGGCTCTCAGCGCAGGGCTCCTGTGGGGGCTACCAGCCAACAGCTCCAGACAGCCGTATGCGGACAGCCAGGTGTGTTCACGGGAGTCTTGACTCAGAGACACAGACCAGTGATGTGTGTCCCTGATAACTGCTATTTGGAGAAGGGATGTGCCCAGGAATGTGTGAGGACTGGGAGGAGAAGCAGCTCAGATGCACCTGTGGAAGCCCTGCGTATTATGAGGAGGGTCCTGGAAGGAGTCAGAACAGGAGCTGCCAGGGAGGTGGGAGGGGACCGAGAAAAGCAGAATTGGGGGAGAAAGGGAAAGAGGGCTGGCTGTTCAGGAGGGCTGAGGGATCCCCAGCACCTGTGAAGATAAGGAGAAAGCTTCAGCACTGGCCACTGGATCCAATGAGGCATGGCCAGACTGCAGTGGCCTTGAAAGTGAGGGAGGGCAAAGAAATGGAGTGAGTAGTGTAAGAGACTTTCCTGAGGCTGGGCTTGGAGAAGTGCCAGGGCAATAGGTCAGGCCTGGTATGGGCTAGAGATGGGACATTTTAGACTGAGAAAGGCAGGGGAGAGGGGACTGATGGGGACTGATGGCAATGGCTGAGGGCTGGGTCCACAGAACAGGATGGTGTGGCCTTGAAGTATCCCTCGGGAGTGGGTGAGTGGGACGGGCACTAGATGGGGGTGGTGCTGTTATCAGTTCATCAGATGATAGCTGAATACCTAGTGGGTTCCAGGAGGGCCTAAGGCTGGAGGTTTAGTAGTGAATAAAAATCACATGGGAGGGGCTGTTGAGGGGGCTGTACTGCTTAGGGGCAGGGAGACAGATCAGACAAGGAAGCACTCTTTCACCCTGATTCTGAGGAGGTCACAGTGAGGAGGCAGAGAGGGTGTAGGACACAGCCTGGTCCCTCCGTCTCCTGGAGGACTCAACCCTCCTGAGCAACCCTGCCCATGACACTCCCCATGGGGCCCAGGAGAGGCCAAGAATTTTCAGGGAGATGGAGAAACCATTTCTTCACCTTCCACAGGGGGCAGACCTCACCCACCGCCCAGCAATCCCCTGAGGCAAGAGCGGGGCCTGAGGCAACTCCAGCTCACACCCTGGCCGGGGACAGGGATGGGGCAGGTGGGGAAGGCTCCTGCTTGAGCAATTGCATCAGGCCCAGGCTGAGCATAAAGGAGGGTCCTGTGGGCTGGGACGAGGCCGACTCGGGGACCATGGAGACCCAGAGGGACAGCCTCTCCCTGCGCCGCTGGTCACTGTGGCTACTGCTGCTGGGACTAGCGGTGCCTTGGGCCAGCGCCCAGGCCCTGAGCTATAGGGAGGCGGTGCTTCGAGCTGTGGATCGCCTCAATGAGCAGTCCTCAGACCCCAATCTCTACCGCCTCCTGGAGCTGGACCTGCCGCCCAAGGCTGTGAGTCGGGGAGGGACTGGGGAGGGAGGCGTCTCCCGCCAGGCTTGGCCTCGCTGTCCCTCCCTTTGCTCGCGCTGTACCTCCTGTCAGGAAGGCACCTCTCCCTCTAAGTGGGATCCCACCTCTCACAGAAATCCTCCCAGAGCTGGGTCCCCTCCCGTTGTGAGAGCCTTCTGCCTGGCATCTCTGCTGTGGGAACAGAGCCCTGACAGCTCGCTCAGGCTCCAGGGCCTCCTGGGGGCTCCAGGGATACGCTGGGGTCACTGGCTCTGGGATGTGACTTCCCTGCTTCCAGTCCCCTATGCACCCCATTGTCTCCCCACCAGGGAAGGGCTGTGCTCAGCCTGGGGTTCCAGTGACAAGGTCTTTCCTTGCAGGTATCCGCTGACTTCCCTCAGCCCCTCCAAGAGGGAGGTGCCCCTCAGGAGAGCGGGTGTGAGGTCCCCTCCTGCTCCCTGTGACCCTGGGATCCCAGGACCAGGCTGTGTCCTACTCCCCTCTGCACCCAGCCCCCAGCCCAGTGCCAGGAACATGGGACAGGCTCTCAAAGGGGTTTGTCCTTCTGGGGGGAGGGAGACAGGTCACCCAAGGAAGCATGAGCCTGAGCCAGTCTCCCCACTTTGATCCTTGAGCAGGACGAGGACCCAGACGCCCCGAAGCCTGTGAGCTTCACAGTGAAGGAGACCGTGTGTCCCAGGAGGACACAGCTGCCACCGCAGCAGTGTGCCTTCAAGGAGAATGGGGTGAGGCTGGGGGCTTAGGGCGCTGGTGGGTGCCTCCCAAGGACCCGAACAGGAGGTTTGGGGTGGGTGGTGGTTAGCAGCTCCTGGGGTGAGGAGGGGTGTTTATGCCTCAGGGGTTCCAGTGTGACCTGGAGTCTCCCCTTCCAGGTGGTGAAACAGTGTTTGGGGACAGTCAACCTGTACCAGCTGAGGGACAACTTCGATATAACATGTAATGAGGTGAGTGACCCCTTGGGCTGCAGGGGCTGCTGGTGGAGGTGGTGTGTGGAACAGCCTTTGGGCCAATTCCCCTCTGTGCCATCCCTGTAGCCGCAGGAAAGCCCTCCTCCCCTGGCTCCCCCTCACCCGATCCCCAGGTCTCCTGGCCGGGCTCTGCAATCCCTTAGAGCAGTGGTTCTCTCAGTGGGCTCCCCACTTGGGAACTAGAGAAAAAGGCTGATTCTCAGGCCTCATTCAGACCTACGGAAGCATTGTCTGACTTGGAGACCAGTAATGTCTATTTTAAGAGCCCTTCTGGGGGATGCTGACTGTGCTGAAGCTTGAGTGCACTGACTAGAATAATAGACTTTCTGCCCCTGCTCCCATCCAGCTTTTCTGACATGGGTTTGTGCCCCTGGGAAGCCCCCTTTCATCTCAGGACCTTGGTCCTCATCTGTCTGTGTGAGAGATGATTCAACCACGTGCTCCAAGTGACACAGACAAGGAGGTCAAATGGTGCCTCAAGTCTCCTTCGGTGGTCCAAGATGGAAGATTTCCAGGTGGGGAGGGATCTGGTCTTGTCCCTAAGTCAGTCCTCACAAGAATCCTGTTTCTTTCTGCTGCACAGCTCCAAAGCGTCCGGTCATTTCCCCGGATTTATGGTATCATCCGTGACGGTCTGAACTGGGTTCGAGATAATTTTGGCAGAGTAATCGGATAGATTGGTGATAAAATTCTCCCAGGGTAGAGTCCTAATGATCACCTAAAACTGGCTCAGTTTTTCAAACTCTGGAAAATAAATTCTTAAGAATTTTAAATTCACCTGTCTGTTGTCCTACTCTTACCAGGAGTCCTTATCTCCGATTGCCCTCTTGTGTGTGTGTGTGTGTGTGTGGTCACTTCCTTGAACACACAGATGGGTGAGGCAGCTGTTCCTTCCAGGAGGGCGGGGGGAGGCAGCGGGGCCGGGAGGGGCAGGACAGGGCTCCATTCCCAGGAACCCCATGCCCTTCACACTCCCCCGCACTCCTCGTCCTCCACCCAGTAGGGGCTTAAGGAGCCCTAGTCTGTGTGCAGTGCTGCTGGGGATGCTATTCCTGCTGGTATGGAGGTTACAGTCCAGGAGGACCAGGCCACTAGTTAATCACTGAGGGACACACATCTCAGTCTCCTGCTGGTGGGCTGCAGGTTCAGCCTGAAAGTACAGTGCCCAGATTGTTCCACTTCGCTCACAATCTGAACTCTGCAAGAGACCCCCCCACCCCACTGCTGCCTTTGCTCTGGGCATTGAGACATATCAGCCTTTCTTCTGCAGGGTCTCAGATTGCAGGTGTGGGCTTGTGTTCATGGATCCAATGGTACCACAATTGGCACCATTAGAAGCAAGCTTCATGCTCATCGGGGTGAAGGGCTCTGCCTGAGTGAGAGACACACACAGTGACACACAGGCCACATGTGTGTTTGCCTGGGGGTTTCAGACACTGTCCCTGTCCTGCCCACTCCCTACTCTGTAGCTGACCTTTGCTGGGGGGCAGACTGGAATCACGGGGGAGGCGGCAGTCCCGGGAGCAGCCTCAACCAACCATTGCTGGGACTTTCCCTCATTGGTGGAAAAGTATCTTCTGTTCCTCACTCCTTGGAGGGCCCACTCCCAGATGTGGCCCCCCTCCCTGAGGTCCCCAGCTGGGTGGAACCCCTGTCCCCACTTCAATGACCTGTCCATTGACTTGTCTTCTTCTGACTTCGGGTCGTTCTCTGTCTCACTTCTCTACTCTGCTGCTGGTGCTTTGAAGGATTTGCCTCCCAAAGCACCTGCTTCCTCTTGAATGCTGGCCTGAGCTCTGCTTCGGGGCCAACCTGCAACAACACACAGAGCCCCGTATGTCAGAGGGACAGCGGGCGGGACCGCGCAGAGCACGTGCTCTGTAATCTGTCAGGCTCGTCTGTTCTTGGGGAGCAGGTGGGGCTGATTTTAGGTAGGTTAGAGGAACGCATGCTTCTCACTCTATGTCACCCCAGGTTGAGGCAGGAAACCTCACAGAGGAAACTCAGGGACTGTGTCGTGTCTCTGCCACAGCATACAAGCCTGCCAGAGCTACTTGTTAAAATTTCAAGATTTTCCAAGCTGATCACTAAATTCTTCGTCGCTTGAAATCAGCCTTGATGGGAGAATTTACAGCATGGAAATATGCAAATTGTACATGTTAGGCCCATCACAGCTGGTCCATCACTGTCCAACCTGAGAGAGGGTTCACTCATCAGGATGATATGGGCTGTGCTGATGTCATCTGTTTGCAGTTGTCTCCCAGGATTGCTGATCCTGCTTCAAGAGGGTGGGACATGGATGCTGATGGCTCTCAGGTGCCGTATTCCACAGCTTCACAACCTCCCAAGGAGAAGCCAGGGGGTTTTGTCCCCTCTGCCCCCATTCTGTGGCTGGTGACTGACTATGAGGGGACATCAGAGCCCAGCCCCTGCCTCAGTCACTCCTAAAGCAGGGGTGCAATTCTGGTTCCTGGGCTTTTCTAGGTGAGGCTGAAGCTGGGCTAAGGGGGATCACCTCTCTGCTCAGCTCCTTCCTCTGCCCAATCCTGCTCTCCTCCCCCTCCTGCTGACCACACCCCTCAATGAATCACATGACTCTGAATTCCCAGCTCAGGCCCTGCTTCTAGAGAACCGGCCTAGGATGGCGGTGGAGCTGTGTGGAGCCTGGTCAAGTCATCCCAGGTGGTTCAGGTGTGGGGATTGACGTGGAGCTGCGAGAGAGGAGGGGCGGAGATGTGCAGGGTAGGGGTGCGGGAGAGGAGTTGGGGCGGGGCAGCGCTGGCAGCCAAGGGGCCCTGAGGAGTTTACAAAGTGCTCAGAGTGGCACAGGAGGCCAAGAGCCCAGGGCGATGACTCCTAGTGGTTTCCCGGTGTTTGTGCAGATGTGGAGGCCACGGACCTCAGTGGGGGCAGCCTCAGAGATTTGGGGGCACAGAAGCCCCACGCAGTGAGGGCAGGAGAAGCAAGAGGTAAGGAAGGGGGGAGGCCATGAGTGGGGACACATAGGGGCTTCTCCTTCCCCCAGACCCCCGCTGTGCCAGGGAGGGACACTGGGCTGTTATCAGGCAAGGTCCTTGTTGATGTGGCCCTTGACCCCCACTTCTGAGGTCTCCAGAGTCATTTTCGGGTCCCCTATATGTGACAGGTCACTTCACTTTGTCATGAATAGGGCAGAGAAAGAGAATTCTGAGGAGTATGGACATCTGAAAGCCATTGCTCCTCTGCCTGTGTGGCCCTAGGCAGAAGAGGAGATCTTTCTGGGCCTCTGTCTATCTGTAATTGGGACCCACGTAGCCTAATTTGAGGGGCTGGTCAATGGCTTAGCTCGAGAAACAAGGTCGAGTACAACATAGCGGTTGAATCTGAGGCGGAGGCTGATAGAGTCTAGGAGACCATAGTTAGTCTGGGTCCATCTCAGGGCACAGACCCGGCTCGTGTGTCGGAGCAGGGACCCTGAGAGACACTTGGAATCCCCATCAGAGCAGCAGGAGGGAAATACATGTCATTCTGTCCTGAGCGAGCAGAACTGGCCCGTCTGCACGAGCCTGTTCCGTCTGGTCCTTACTAGTCAGCAGCTGACACAGTGGGGGGCCTCCAGGCTTGCTCTGCTCCGACTGAGGGATGCCCGTGC
Source organism: Vicugna pacos (assembly GCF_048564905.1). Taxonomy (NCBI): domain Eukaryota; kingdom Metazoa; phylum Chordata; class Mammalia; order Artiodactyla; family Camelidae; genus Vicugna; species Vicugna pacos. The sequence goes on from NC_133003.1 coordinate 20,920,427, forward strand.
CAGTCACATGCCAAGAGTCCTGTTCCCAAGCCCCATGGACTCTCTAGCTTCAGCCTGAGAGTGGGGCTCCCTTGTGTCCCATTCGCACCCCCTGTTCTCCTGTGTGTCACTCTGCCCCTGTGCCTACCCAGCCAGAGCAGCGAAGGATGCTGACAGGGGAGACAGGAGTACACTGGGACTTTCAGGGCCCTGGCACTTCTATCTTCCTGGGCCTCTGCATTCACAAAATACTCTTAAAACTTGCAATATACAACTGCATTGATATAAACTTGAATATAACCCAAGCTGCTTTTCATGTTATATATTCATCAATAGGTCAGTGTTTTCATCTGTGATTTTAAACAATTAAAAGTAAAACTTTCTGTGGATCCCTACATGTCTCAGAGGCTAGGAACACTGCCTAGTGTGCTGACCGATAAGTGGGTCCTGGCAGGTGACGATCCTGTAGGCGCCCAGACACGCCTGCAGACACTAAATGCCTTCTGCTGTCTTTTCCAGGATGACTTAACCTCGTGGTTCTCTTTCAGCTCCTAGTTTCAGCTGAAGTGGTCCATGGGAAAGAGGAAGCTGACCCTGAGCAGAGGGTCCTAACACTCACCCTCAACCCAAATCCCTGCCTTCACAGCACCGTGGCTGCCATTCAGGTCCCTGCAGAGGGCAGGGGGCAGGGGTTAGGGGCTGAATCCTTCCCCTTGTCCCTGTGAAAAGGACAGGTGGTGGGTCATTGATGGGCATGACTCCATGTCCCTAGTCTGTCATTTTTTGAGTAGGAGGTCCTTGATGGAATGACGTAGCCCATGGGTCTCATTTTCCTCATCAACTGGGCAGTCAGAGCTGGTGGATATTTCCAAGATTAGGGGCCCAGTTTGGGGTTCTGGTCCAGTTCCATTGCTCTGGAGTCTCTGGAGTCTCACAGACAGGAAGGATGTTTGGGAGGAGAGAAGCAGGCTGGCCGTGCGTATCAGGGCTTATTCCCTGAGGTTGTTGGCGTGACGGGTGCATGAGGGTTTCTCAAGGATCAGATGTGTATTCAGGGGCCCACCAACCTGGGGACAAGGGCAGAGGGGCCTTTCCTGAGAAGACCTCTGCTGTGACAGGCTATGAGGACAAATCAGGAAGGCCAGATGCTAGAGGCAGGGACAGCACACCCCCATCCAGGGAGTTGCAGTCTGAGGACCTGACAGGTGACATTCCAAGGACCCAGACTGCGGTCCAAAGTCTGAGCAAACACAAAGGTGCAGAGGCAGGAAAGCACAGAGAGGATTTCAAGGGGATCTGATACCCGGTCACCGTGGGTATTGCTAGTTATTTTCTACTGTAATCAGCTCCTTTTCTTCCTCCCTCTTAGGAAAAGGATACAGCTTGACCAAGAGGCCACTGGGGCAACACCCGGACTGTGACACCAGGTTGCATAGAAGCCCCTCTCTCCTTCCTTCTCCAAGGTTGAGTGCGCAACCAGCACATCCGACCAGGCTGTTACCTTCTGAGGTGCCCCATTCAGTTGCCCAGAGTCCCCAGGTCACAGGTGACCATGGCCTATCCCAGGCTTTCAGTCTCAGGGCCATTCCATGGGGCATGGATTAGAATTGGCATCTGATCTCTGGGATCCTCTAACACATCGGCTCATTCACTTTCCAAGCTGGTCCCCTCCTCCTCCCTCTCCGTCCACTCCATCCTGGTGTCTCAACCTGAGCCCTGGAGAGGGAGTACCTTGGGGACAAGTCAAAAGAGACTTTGTGAGGCTGTGGGAGCTAAGATGGGGAGTTGCTGTTTCTCTGGTTGAAGGTCAGATAAGGCTTCACAAAACGACAAGTCACAGCAGTCAGAGGGATCAAGTGTAGAGATATGAGAAGAGCAGAGGCTCCGAGGGGCCTGAGACGTTGGGGTGGACGTGGCGGCCTGACACAGGGTTTTGCAGGTGAGGATCCTGATCCAGACCCTGAGCCACTGACTCAAGGCGGGAGGTTTGTTGGACCCCTGGACAATGGCAGGGAAAAGTGGACAGTGGTGTGGGAAGAGCTGGAACCAGAGAAGGTGGAGTCTAGAGGTTGTGGCTACACTTCAGAGGAGATGGGGTGGTGGTAGGACAGGGCAGGGGTGACAGGGGACACAGGGAGGGCCCTCAGAGGAAGGCGCAGGTGGGGGTTCCCAGGCTCTCAGCTCAGGGCTTCCGTGAGGGCTCCTAGCCAACAGCCCCAGACAGCCCCGTACTGACAACCACGGGTGTTCACAGGAGTCTTGCCTCGGACACACAGACCAGTGATGTGTGTCCCTGATAACTAGTATCTGAGGAAGGGATGTGCCCAGAATGCATGAGAACTGCTTTGAGAAGCTGTACAGATCACGTGTGCAAGCCCTGCAGTAAAAGTTTTATTAAAAGTTGAGTACTTAGATTAGACAGAGCAGGAGGCCCCCGGGAGGCCAGGAAGTGGACCCAGGAAGGTGGCCCCAGGGGAGAATGGGGGAGGGGCAGTTTCAGTAGACAGAGGGGTCCCTGGCACCTGTGAAGCCAAGGACAAGGCTTCAGCATGGCCTTTGTGTCATTCAAAAGCTGTTAAGCAGGCAGTTGAAAGAGGACAAATAGTGGGGTCAGAGTGTAGATGACCCTTCTCTTACTGGCTGCCTGGGTAAGGGGAACAGTGTGCATCTGGAAGGGGCTGGGACAGGACATTTTTAGAGTGAAGAAGGCAAAGGAGAAGAATCAGAAAGAGGGGACATTGGAAGAGATGCCCTGACTGGCTGAGGGCTGGGTCCGCAGAATAGGACGGTGTGGCCCTGATGTCTGCCTAGGGATTGGATGGGTGTGAAAGGCACTAGATGTGGGTCGTCCTGCCATGTATTCATCATATGTTAACTGAGTGCCTACTGGGGGCCAGGAGCCCCTAGAGCTGGAGGTTGTGTGGTGAATACACTCAGCCTGATTCTGAGGAGGTCACAGTGAGGAAGCTGAGAGGGTGTAGGACACAGCCTGGTCCCTCCGTCTCCTGGAGGATTCAACCCTCTGGAGCAACCCTGCCATGAAAGTCCCCCATGGGGCCCAGGAGAGGCCGAGATGTTGTCAGGGAGATGGAGAAACCATTTCTTCACCTTGCACAGGGGGCAGACCTCACCCACTGCCCAGCAATCCCCTGAGGCAAGAGCGGGGCCTGAGGCAACTCCAGCTCACAAGCTGGCTGGGGACAGGGATGGGGCAGGTGGGGAAGGCTCCTGCTTGAGCAATTGCATCAGGCCCAGGCTGGGCATAAAGGAGGGTCCTGTGGGCTAGGACGAGGCAGACTCGGGGACCATGGATACCCAGAGGGCCAGCCTCTCCCTGGGCCGCTGGTCACTGTGGCTACTACTACTGGGACTAGCAGTGCCTTGGGCCAGCATTGAGGCCCTGAGCTATAGGGAGGCGGTGCTTCGAGCTGTGGATCGCCTCAATGAGCAGTCCTCAGACCCCAATCTCTACCGCCTCCTGGAGCTGGACCTGCCGCCCAAGGCTGTGAGTCGGGGAGGGGCTGGGGAGGGAGGCGTCTCCCGCCAGGCTTGGCCACACTGTCCCTCCCTATGCTCACGCTGTACCTCCTGTCAGGAAGGCACCTCTCCCTCTAAGTGGGATCCCACCTCTCACAGAAATCCTCCCAGAGCTGGGTCCCCTCTCCTTGTGAGAGTCTTCTGCCTGGCATCTCTGCTGTGGGAACAGAGCCCTGACAGCTCGCTCAGGCTTCAGGGGCTCCTGGGAGCTCCAGGGATACGCTGGGGTCACTGGCTCTGGGATGTGACTTCCCTGCTTCCACTCCCCTGTGCACCCCAGTGTCTCCCCACCAGGGAAGAGCTGTGCTCAGCCTGGGGTTTCCAGTGACAAGGTCTTTCCCTGCAGGTGTCCCGTGACTTCCCTCAGCCCCTCCAAGGGTAGGTGCCCCTCAGGAGAGCAGGTCTGAGTTCCCCTCCTGCTCCCTGTGTGCCTGGGATCCCAGGACCAGGCTGTGTCCTCCTCCCCTCTGCACCCAGCCCCCAGCCCAGGGCCAGGCACATGGGACTGGCTCTCAAAGGGCCTTGTCCTGCTGGGGCAGGGAGACAGGTCACACAAAGGAGCATGAGCCTGAATCAGTCTCCCCACTTTGATCCTTCAGCAGTACGAGGACCTAGATGCCCCGAAACCTGTGAGCTTCACGGTGAAGGAGACCGTGTGTCCCAGGAGGACACAGCTGCCACCGGAGCAGTGTGCCTTCAAGGAGAATGGGGTGAGGCTGGGGGCTTAGGGCGCTGGTGGGTGCCTCCCAAGGACCCGAACAGGAGGCTTGGGGCAGGTGGTGGTTAGCAGCCCCTGGGGTGAGGCTGGGTGTTTATGGCTCAGGGGTTCCAGTGTGACCTGGAGTCTCCCCTTCCAGGTGGTGAAACAGTGTTTGGGGACAGTCAACCTGTACCAGCTCAGGGACAACTTCGATATAACATGTAATGAGGTGAGTGACCCCTTCTGGGCTTCAGAGGCTGCTGGTGGAGATGGTGTGTGGAACAGCCTTTGGACCAATTCCCCTCTGTGCCATCCCTGTAGCCGCAGGAAAGCCCTCCTCCCCTGGCTCCCCCTCACCCGATCCCCAGGTCTCCTGGCCGGGCTCTGCAATCCCTTAGAGCAGTGGTTCTCTCAATGGGCTCCCCACTTGGGAACTAGAGAAAAAGGCTGATTCTCAGGCCTGACCAGACCTACGGAATCACTGTGTGAGTTGGAGCCCAGTAATTTCTATTTTAAGAGCCCTTCTGGGGGATTCTGACTGTGCTGAAGCTTGAGAAGCACTGACTAGAGACAGGACCTTTCTGCCCCCGCTCCCGTCCAGCTTTTCTGAGATGGGTTTGTGCCCCTGGAAGCCCCCTGTCATCTCTGGACCTTGGTCCTCATCTGTCTGTGGGAGTGATGATTCAACCACGTGCTCCAAGTGACAAAGCCAAGGAGGTCAAATGGTGCCTCAAGTCTCCTTCGGTGGTCCAAGATGGAAGATTTTCAGGTGGGGAGGGATCTGGTCTTGTCCCTAAGTCAATCCTCACAAGAATCCTGTTTCTTTCTGCTGCACAGCTCCAAAGTGTCGGGTTCTTTGGCCGGATTCGTGATTTCTTCCGTGACCGTGTGAACAGGGTTCGAGATACGGTTGGGAAAGTAATTGGATACATTGGTGATAAAATTCGCCCAGGGTAGAGTCCTAATGATCACCTAACTCTGGCTCAGTTGTTCAAACTCTGGAAAATAAATTCTTATGAATTTCAAATTCACCTGTCTCTTGTCCTACTCTTACCAGGAGTCCTTATCTCCGATTGCCCTCTTGTGTGTGTGTGTGTGTGTGTGTGTGGTCACTTCCTTGAACACACAGATGGGTGAGGCAGCTGTTCCTTCCAGGAGGGCGCGGGGAGGCAGCGGGGCCGGGAGGGGCAGGACAGGGCTCCATTCCCAGGAACCCCATGCCCTTCACACTCCCCCGCACTCCTCGTCCTCCACCCAGTAGGGACTTAAGGAGCCCTAGTGTGTGTGCAGTGCTGCTGGGGATGCTATTCCTGCTGGTATGGAGGTGACAGTCCAGGAGGCCAGGCCTCTTGTTAATCACTCAGGGAGACACATCTCAGTCTTCTGCTGGCGGGCTCTAGGGTCAGCCTGTAAGTACAGTGCCCAGATTGTTCCACTTCCCTCACAATCTGAACTCTGCAAGAGCCCCCCCACCCCCACCCCGCTGCTGCCTTTGCTCTGGGCATTGAGACACGTCAGTCTTTCTTCTGCGGGGTCTCAGATTGCAGGTGTGGGCTTGTGTTCAGGGATCCAATGGTACCACAATTGGCACCATTAGAAGCAAGCCTCCTGCTCATCGGGGTAAATGGCTCTGTCTGACTGACAGACACACACAGTGACACACAGGCCACATGTGTGTTTGCCTGGGGGTTTCAGAAACTGTCCCTGTCCTGCCCACTCTGAACTCTGTAGCTGAACTTTGCTGGGGGGCTGACTGGAATCACGGGGGAGGCGGCAGTCCCGGGAGCAGCCTCAACCAACCATTGCTGGGACTTTTCCCTCATTGGTGGAAAAGTATCTTCTGTTCCTCACTCCTTGGGGGGCCCACTCCCAGATGTGTCCCCTCTTCCTGAGGTCGCCAGCTGGATGGAGCTCCTGTCCCCACTTCAATGACCTGTCCATTGACTTGTCTTCTTCTGACTTCGGGTCCTTCTCTGTCTCAGTTCTCTACTCTGCTGCTGGTGCTTTGAAGGATTTGCCTCCCAGAGCACCTGCTTCCTGTTGAGTGGTGGCCTGAGCTCTACTTCAGGGCCAACCTGCAACAACACACAGAGCCCCGTATGTCAGAGGGACAGCGGGCGGGACCGCGCAGAGCACGTGCTCTGTAATCTGTCAGGCTTGTCTGTTCTTGGGGAGCAGGTGGGGCTGATTTCAGGCAGGTTAGAGGAACCCATGCTTCTCACTCTACATCACCCCAGGTTGAGGCAGGAAACCTCACAGAGGAAACCCAGGGACTGTGTCGTGTCTCTGCCACAGCATACAAGACTGCAAGAGCTACTTGTTAAAATTTCAGGATTTTCTGAGATGGTCATTAAACTCTTGGTCGCTTGAAATCAGCCTTGGTGGGAGAATTTACAGCATGGAAATCAGCAAATGTTACATGTCAGGCCCATCACAGCTGGTCCATCACTGTCCAACCTGGGAGAGGGTTCACTCATCAGGATGATATGGGCTGTGCTGATGTCATCTGTTTGCAGTTGTCTCCCAGGATTGCTGATCCTGCTTCAAGAGGGTGGGACATGGATGCTGATGGCTCTCAGGTGCCGTATTCCACAGCTTCGCAGCCTCCCGAGGAGAAGCCAGGGGGTTTTGTCCCCTCTGCCCCCATTCTGTGGCTGGTGACTGACTATGAGGGGACATTAGAGCCCAGTCCCTGCCTCAGTCGGTCCTAAAGCAGGGGTGCAATTCTGGTTCCTGGGCTTTTCTAGGTGAGGCTGAAGCTGGGCTCAGAGGGAGCACCTCTCTGCTCAGCTCCTTCCTCTGCCCAATCCTGCTCTCCTCCCCCTCCTGCTGACCACACCCCTCAATGAATCACATGACTCTGAATTCCCAGCTCAGGCCCTGCTTCTAGAGAACCAGCCAAAGATGACGGTGGAGCTGTGTGGAGCCCGGCCAGCTCATGCCAGGTGGTTCAGGTGTGGGGCCTGACGTGGAGCTGAGAGAGAGGAGGGGTGGAGGTGTGCAGGGTAGGGGTGTGGGAGAGGAATTGGGGCGGGGCAGCGCTGGCAGCCAAGGGGCCCTGAGGAGATTACAAAGTGCTCAGAGTAGCACAGGAGGCCAAGAGCCCAGGGCGATGACTCCTAGTGGTTTCCCGGTGTTTGTGCAGATGTGGAGGCCACGGACCTCAGTGGGGGCAGCCTCAGAGATTTGGGGGCACAGAAGCCCCACGCAGTGAGGGCAGGAGAAGCAACAGGTGAGGAAGAGGGGAGGCCATGAGTGGGGACACATAGGGGCTTCTCCTTCCCCCAGACCCCCGCTGTGCCAGAGAGGGACACTGGGCTGTTATCAGGCAAGGTCCTTGTTGATGTGGCCCTTGACCCCCACTTCTGAGGTCTCCAGAGTCATTTTCGGGTCCCCTATATGTGACAGGTCACTTCACTTTGTCATGAATAGGGCAGAGAAAGAGAATTCTGAGGAGTATGGACATCTGAAAGCCATTGCTCCTCTGCCTGTGTGGCCCTAGGCAGAAGAGGAGATCTTTCTGGGCCTCTGTCTATCTGTAATTGGGACCCACGTAGCCTAATTTGAGGGGCTGGTCAATGGCTTAGCTCGAGAAACAAGGTCGAGTACAACATAGCGGCTGAATCTGAGGCGGAGGCTGATAGAGTCTAGGAGACCATAGTTAGTCTGGGTCCATCTCAGGGCACAGACCCGGCTCGTGTGTCAGAGCAGGGACCCAGAGAGACACTTGGAATCCCCATCAGAGCAGCAGGAGGGAAATACATGTCATTCTGTCCTGAGCGAGCAGAACTGGCCCGTCTGCACGAGCCTGTTCCGTCTGGTCCTTACTAGTCAGCAGCTGACACAGTGGGGGGCCTCCAGGCTTGCTCTGCTCCGAATGAGGGATGCCCGTGCCAGTCACATGCCAAGAGTCCTGTTCCCCAGCCCCATGGACTCTCTAGCTTCAGCCTGAGAGTGGGGCTCCCTTGTGTCCCATTCGCACCCCCTGTTCTCCTGTGTGTCACTCTGCCCCTGTGCCTACCCAGCCAGAGCAGCAAAGGATGCTGACAGGGGAGACAGGAGTACACTGGGACTTTCAGGGCCCTGGCACTTCTATCTTCCTGGGCCTCTTCATTCACAAAATACTCTTAAAACTTGCAATATACAACTGCATTCATATAAACATGAATATAATCAAAGCTGCTTTTAATCTTATGTATCCAACAATATGTCAGTGTTTGCATCTGTGATTTTAAACAATTAAAAGTAAAATTTTCTGTGGATCCCTAGATGTCTCAGGGGCTAGGAACGCTGCCTAGTGTGCTGACCGATAAGTGGGTCCTGGCAGGTGACGATTCTGTAGGCGCCCAGACACACCTGCAGACACTAAATGCCTTCTGCTGTCTTTTCCAGGATGACTTCACCTCGTGATTCTCTTTCAGCTCCTTGTTTCAGCTGAATTAGTCCATGAGAAAGAGGAAGCTGACCCTGAGCAGAGGTCACCCTTGACCCAAATCCCTGCCTTCACAGCACCATGGCTACCATCGCAGGTCTCTGCAGAGGGCAGGGGTTAGGGGCTGAATCCTTCCCCTTGTCCCTGTGAAAAGGACAGGTGGTGGGTCATTGAGGGACATGACTCCGTGTCCCCAGTCCGTCATTTTTTGAGTAGGAGGTCCTTGATGGAATGACGTAGCCCATGGGTCTCATTCTCCTCATCAACTGGGCAGTCAGAGAGCTGGTTGATATTCCCCAATATTTGGGGCACTATTTCGGACAGTCGTCCACTTCCAATTCCTTGGTGTCTCATGGATAGGTAGGATGTCTGGGGAGAGAAAAGGGCTGATGTCCATGGAGGATCATGGCTTACTCCCTGAGTTTATCGGGGTAATGGGTACATGAGGGTTCCTCAAGAACCAGATGTGGAGTCAGGGGCTAACCTGCCTGGGCACTAGGGCTGTGCGGTCTTTCCTGAGAAGACCTCTGCTCTGACAGGCTGTTAGGACAAACCAGGGAAGTCAGATGCTGGAGGCAGGGACAGCACACCCCCATCCAGGGAGTTGCAGTCTGAAGTCCTGAAAGGGGACACTCCATGGACCCAGGGAAGGATGAGGAAGGGGAGTTCAGTCTAAAGACTGAAGAAATGCAAAGGTGCAGAGGCAGAAAAGCAGAGCGAAGATTTCAGGGGGACCTGACACCCAGTAACCATGGGTATTGCTAGCTATTTTCTACTGTTATCACCTTCTTTTCCAACTCTGACTTGGGAAAATGATACAGCTTGACGAAGAAGCCACTGGGGCAACACCTGGACTGTGACACCAGGTTGCCCAGAAGCCCCTCTCTCCTTCCTTCTCCAAGGCTGAGTGTGCAACCAGTGCATCTGTAGAGGCTGTCACCTTCTGAGGTGCCACATCCAATTGCCCTGAGTCCCATAGATCAAAGAATGCCAAGAGGTGACTCAGGCTTTTGATCACAGGGCCATTCCATGGGAGACTGAATTAGAATTGGCATCATGGTCTCTAGGCCGCTCTATAATATAGGCTCATTCACTTTCCCAGCTGGGCCCCCTCCTCCTTCCACACCAACCACTCCATCCTGGTGTCTCAACCTGAGCCCTGGAGAGGGAGTACCTTGGGGACAAGTCAGAAGAGACTTCGTGAGGCTGTGGGAGCAGAGATGGGGAGTTGCTGTTTCTCTGGTTGGATGTCAGCCTGATTCTGAAGAGGTCACAGTGAGGAGGCAGAGAGGGTGTAGGACACAGCCTGGTCCCTCTGTCTCCTTGAGGACTCAACCCTCTGGAGCAACCCTGCTCATGAATGTCCCCCATGGGGCCCAGGAGAGGCCGAGATGTTGTCAGGGAGATGGAGAAACCATTTCTTCACCTTGCACAGGAGGCAGACCTCACCCACTGCCCAGCAATCCCCTGAGGCAAGAGCGGGGCCTGAGGCAACTCCAGCTCACACCCTGGCCAGGGACAGGGATGGGGCAGGTGGGGAAGGCTCCTGCATGAGCAATTGCATCAGGCCCAGGCTGAGCATAAAGGAGGGTCCTGTGGGCTGGGACTAGGCAGACTCGGGAACCATGGAGACCCAGAGGGACAGCCTCTCCCTGCGCCGCTGGTCATTGTGGCTACTGCTGCTGGGACTAGCGGTGCCTTGGGCCAGCACTGAGGCCCTGAGCTATAGGGAGGCGGTGCTTCGAGCTGTGGATCGCCTCAATGAGCAGTCCTCAGACCCCAATCTCTACCGCCTCCTGGAGCTGGACCTGCCGCCCAAGGCTGTGAGTCGGGGAGGGGCTGGGGAGGGAGGCGTCTCCCACCAGGCTTGGCCACACTGTCCCTCCCTATGCTCACGCTGTACCTCCTGTCAGGAAGGCACCTCTCCCTGTAAGTGGGATCCCACCTCTCACAGAAATCCTCCCAGAGCTGGGTCCCCTCTTGTAGTGAGAGCCTTCTGCCTGGCATCTCTGCTGTGGGAACAGAGCCCTGACAGCCCGCTCAGGCTCCAGGGCCTCCTGGGGGCTCCAGGGATACGCTGGGGTCACTGGCTCTGGGATGTGACTTCCCTGCTTCCAGTCCCCTCTGCACCCCATTGTCTCCCCACCAGAGAAGGGTTGTGCTCAGCCTGGAGTTTCCAGTGACAAGGTCTTTCCCTGCAGGTGTCCCCTGACTTCCCTCAGCCCCTCCAAGGGGAGCTGTCCCTCAGGAGTCAGGGTCTGAGGTCCCCTCCTGCTCCCTGTGCACCCGGAAGCCCTGGATCAGGCACATGGGACGGGCTGTCAAGGTTTCTTGTCCTGCTGGGGCAGGGAGACAGGTAACACAAAGAAGCATGAGCCTGAGTCAGTCTCCCCACTTTGATCCTTCAGCAGGACGAAGACCTAGATGCCCCAAAGCCTGTGAGCTTCACGGTGAAGGAGACCGTGTGTCCCAGGAGGACACAGCTGCCACCGGAGCAGTGTGCCTTCAAGGAGAATGGGGTGAGGCTGGGGATTAGGGCGCTGGTGGGTGCCTCCCAAGACCTGAACAGGAGGCTTGGGGCGGGTGGTGGTTAGCAGCTCCTGGGGTGAGGTGTGGTGTTTATGGCTCAGGGGTTCCAGTGTGACCTGGAGTCTCTCCTTCCAGGTGGTGAAACAGTGTTTGGGGACAGTCAACCTTTACCAGCTCAGGGACAACTACGATATAACATGTAATGAGGTGAGTGACCCCTTCTGGGCTGCAGGGGCTGCTGGTGGAGGTGGTGTGTGGAACAGCCTTTGGGCCAATTCCCCTCTGTGCCATCCCTGTAGCGGCAGGAAAGCCCTCCTCCCCTGACTCCCCCTCACCCAAGCCCCAGGTCTCCAGCCGGGTTCTCCAATCCCTTAGAGCAGTGGTTCTCTCAGTGGGCTCCCCACTTGGGAACTAGAGAAAAAAAGCTGATTTTCAGGCCTGACCAGAGCTACGGAATCACTGTGTGAGTTGGAGCCCAGTAATTTCTATTTTATGAGCCCTTCTGGGGGATTCTGACTGTGCTGAAGCGTGAGAGGCAGTGACTAGAGACAGGACCTTTCTGCCCCCGCTCCCGTCCAGCTTTTCTGAGATGGGTTTGTGCCCCTGGAAGCCCCCTGTCATCTCTGGACCTTGGTCCTCATCTGTCTGTGGGAGTGATGATTCAACCACGTGCTCCAAGTGAGAAAGCCAAGGAGGTCAAATGGTGCCTCAAGTCTCCTTCGGTGGTCCAAGATGGAAGATTTTCAGGTGGGGAGGGATCTGGTCTTGTCCCTAAGTCAATCCTCACAAGAATCCTGTTTCTTTCTGCTGCACAGCTCCAAAGTGTCGGGTTCTTTGGCCGGATTCATGATTTCTTCCGTGATGGTGTGAACTGGGTTCGAGATAAGGTTGGCAAAGTAATCGGATACATTGGTGATAAAATTCGCCCAGGGTAGAGTCCTAATGATCACCTAACTCTGGCTCAGTTGTTCAAACTCTGGAAAATAAATTCTTATGAATTTCAAATTCACCTGTCTCTTGTCCTACTCTTACGAGAAGTCCTTAACTCCCATTGCCCTCTTCTGTGTGTGTGTGTGTGTGTGTGTGTGTGTGTGTGTGTGTGTGTGTGCGCGCGTGTGTGGTCACTTCTGTGAACACAGAGATGGGTGAGGCAGCTGTTTTCTCCAGGAGGGCAGGCGGAGGTAGCGGGGCCGGGAGGGACAGGACAGGGCTCCATTCCCAGGAACACCCATGCCCTTCACACTCCCCCGCCCTCCTCCTCCTCCACCCAGTAGGGGCTTAAGGGGACCTAGTGTGTGTGCAGTGCTGCTGGGGATGCTATTCCTGTTGGTATGGAGGTGACAGTCCTGGAGGACCAGGCCTCTTGTTAATCACTCAGGGAGACACATCTCAGTCTTCTGCTGGCGGGCTCTAGGGTCAGCCTGCAGGTACAGTGCCCAGATTGCTCCACTTCCCTCACAATCTGAACTCTGCAAGAGCCCCACCCCCACCCCGCTGCTGCCTTTGCTCTGGGCATTGAGACACATCAGTCTTTCTTCTGCGGGGTCTCAGATTGCAGGTATGGGCTTGTGTTCACTGATCCAATGGTACCACAATTGGCAGCATTAGAAGCAAGCCTCCTGCTCATCGGGATAAATGGCTCTGTCTGACTGACAGACACACACAGTGACACACAGGCCACATGTGTGTTTGCCTGGGGGTTTCAGACACTGTCCCTATCCTGCCCACTCTGAACTCTGTAGCTGACCTTTGCTGGGGGGCTGTCTGGAATCACGGGGGAGGCGGCAGTCCCGGGAGCAGCCTCAACCAATCATTGCTGGGACTTTTCCCTCATTGGTGGAAAAGTATCTTCTGTTCCTCACTCCTTGGGGGGCCCACTCCCAGATGTGTCCCCTCTTCCTGAGGTCGCCAGCTGGAAGGAGCTCCTGTCCCCACTTCAATGACCTGTCCATTGACTTGTCTTCTTCTGACTTCGGGTCCTTCTCTGTCTCAGGTCTCTACTCTGCTGCTGGTGCTTTGAAGGATTTGCCTCCCAGAGCACCTGCTTCCTGTTGAGTGGTGGCCTGAGCTCTAATTCGGGGCCACCCTGCACCAACACACAGAGCCCCGTGTGTCAGAGGGACAGCGGGCGGGACCGCGCAGAGCACGTGCCCTGTAATCTGTCAGGCTCGTCTGTTCTTGGGGAGCAGGTGGGGCTGATTTCAGGCAGGTTAGAGGAACCCATGCTTCTCACTCTACGTCACCCCAGGTTGGCGGAGGTTCTACAGAGGAAACTAAGGGAATTCCTTCTTTCTGCCGCAGGATACTTCATTGCGACAGGCAGAAGAGAGACCGGGGGAGGACCTGAGCCACGTCACTGAGCCCCCCAGCCCCAGACAGGAGCCTGCAGGTGCTGTGGGGGCTGGGCGCCCTGTTGGGAATGGGTGCTGGGGCTCAGGCTTCCGAGGACAGACCCTAGGAGAGGCCTGGGATTGGCAGTGTGGGGACCGCCTGAGAGGGCTGGAGTGCGGTAAGGGCTGAAACTGGGAGTGTGTGCGAAGGAATCGGTCTGTCATAACCCCCGTTATTAGTTTGCTGCGGAGGGAGGAGCGGAACTCCTCACTCTGCCTGGCCCGCTGGCCCCTGGGGGCTGTGGGAGGGCCGAGTGGCGGGGCAGAGGCAGGGCCCAGGCCTGAGCCCATTCTCAGAATGAGCTAAGTTCAAGGTTGTTGTGTGGGTTTGGCCGCTGCAGCTGTTCAGCCTCCAAGACATCCGTTTACACCTGTGAATGAACAAGGTCCCTGTGCTCAGTGGGCAGAGTTGTGGGCTGTGATGCTTGCCCCGGAAGACATCCCCCAATATTTATCTTGTTCACTCTGTCTGTGCCTCCCTAGTGGTTCTAACTGGGGCCACAGGTGGACATTCGCCCTCACTGGCCCTGAAATAGGCAAATGAACGGTGACTGTCCCTGCTGAGCAAGGCATCCCTTGCTTGGAGGTCACGTCCACTCGGGAGAGATTTTCTATGGAGAGGAGGGGAGATGCCCTCCTCTCTCCAGCCCCATCTCACTGAGTTTGGAAACTGCTCTCAGAGCAGCTCTGGGACCCTTCCCATGGCCAAGGCAAAACCTGTTTCTGGGGTTGTCATAGTGACAACACCGTGAAGAGCACCTGGGCCCATGGAGTCCTACACCCATCGTGCCTCCTCCTCCCTCCTCACCCACTTCTTTTTACTTGTAGGCGTTGTTAAGGGACATATTCTCCTTATAAAATATTCACGCAATCCTAGTACAAATAAACTCCTTTTGATAACTTGCTTTCCTGCCTCACTCATCACAATCTCCACATTAGAAACAACCTCCATTCATCAATCGTGTGAGTGTCTGTTCTGATGTTTTTTCTACACATATATATACATAGAGGCACATAAAGATACCGTGTCTTGTTTTATGGTGACTGATGTTTACATAAATGGAATCAGTTAGTACATTTATTTTGCAACTTGCCTTTTCCCCTTAAAGATACATCTGGCAACTTTCTAGTTTTAAAACCTTCAATTGAAATATTACAACTACATAAGAAAAACACACCATTTATAAATGGACAGCTTGCTGAGTGCTTGCTATGTGAACGCCAAAGTGTAATCAGCATCCGGAAGTCTCCTCCCCCTTCTACCCTTAACCATGACCCTGACTTTAAACTCCACAGATCAGTGATGCCAGATTTTGAAATGTGTAGAAAATAGAACCATACCGTATATACGCTTTTCAGGTAATTTCTTCATGCAACATGTTTGTGAGAATCCTCCGTGTTACTGTGTGTAATTATATTTGTTCATATTTTGTTGCTAAGTTGTAGTCCGCTGTATAAATATACCAGAATACGCTTATTCTTTTACTTATGAAGGATATTTGGGTAGTTGCCAGCTCATTTTTTGAAACGGCTGCACTGTAGTCCGCATGGTGGACATAGCATTCACACCAATACGTGTCTCAAGGGTTTCTAGTGCCCCGACTCGGCCCAACAAAGATACAAGGGAGCATCATGGTTTCTTCCTCCCCATGCACGTGAGTGAGGCTCCTGACAAGTGGGACTTCGGGGGGACGCCGACAATGGCCTGTGCTGTGGCAGGCTTCTCCATGTGAGCATGTCCTGGGGGTGGCTATGGAGTGGATGGCTGCTGTCCCTCTTTCCCCCAGGAGTCTGGAAGGCTCTATGGAGACTGGGACTCTGATCCTCATGTCCAAGTGCGTATGGGAGGAGTTTCCCTATGGAGGAGAAGAGGGCCTTCCATGCATGTGTAAGAAATCTCCCATTTTACAAACCAGGAGATAGAGGTGCAGTTGGTGAAAGTCTGGTTTAAGGCCACGTATGTGCTCCCCAGGGTAGGCAGAAGGCGGGACCAGAGGACAGGCCGCTCAGCCCTGACCCTGGCTCCTTCTCTTGTACCATTTTGAAGTCCAGGGCTTGGGGCTGGGATAAGGAAGTGTCTAAACACAGGTGAGACTGTGCTTTTTCCAGTTGGGGGTTTTAACTGCAGGATGGGATGTCTGCCTCAACCAGACTGGGATGGGAAATAGAGGGGGATGGGGAAGGAGGGAACCCAGGTAGGGTACCAGGTGGTGGAAACACACTCTTACCAGCTCCAGCAGGACCGTCTGCTCCCACCTCTCGGCTGCGGTGTCCTCTGTTGGGTTGGGGGGAACGTTAGGAGAGAACCCAAGGCCTAGCCTGACCATCTCGAGGCAAAGCTACTGTGACCTTGGAGACCCTCCCAGTCCAGACCCGGCTCCTTAGACCCCCTTCCCTCTCACCCTGCTCCTCTCGCTGTCTAAGCAAGAACTCAGCCAGGGAATGCAGGAAATGGAGGCAGTGCCCAGATGGGCCTGTCTGCAGCTCACCCTCCTGCTCCCCGTGTGGGCTTCTCAGCTGTGTCTGAGACAATGAGAGCTGGGCTCACACTCATTGCTGCTGAGAGTTCCCACGAGGGCAGAGTTTTCCCAAAGAAGTCACAGCTGATAAGAGGCCAACCAATGATCAGACACATGTCTGCTGGACTCCAGAGTCTAAGGACCCACTGAGCCCTCGGGGGTCGCTTTCTGCCCTGTTGATAATAAGAGATGCTGTTTCTGGACCATCAATCCTGGTCTCTCTGGTCTCAACTTCTTTCCTTGGGTTGACTCCTTTATCAGACCTCATCCTTGATCAGCCACCTGTCCCCATGGAAGGATGGGGAAGGGGACCTCAGTCCTAAGGGTTAGGAAACACAAAGGTGCAGAGGCAGGAGAGCACAGGGAGGATTTCAGGGGGACCTGATACCTGGTCACCGTGGGTATTGCTAGTTATTTTCTCCTGTAATCACCTCCTTTTCCAGCTCTGACTTGGGAAAATGATAGAGCTTGACCGAGAGGCCGCTGGGGCAACACCTGGACTGTGTTACCAGGTTGCACGGAAGCCCCTCTCTCCTTCCTTCTCCATGGCTGAGACTGCAACCAGGACCATCTGTCCAGGCTATCGCCTTCTGACTTGCCCCAGCCAAACACCGAGAATCCCACAGGTCACCTGAGGCCAATTGCTACCCCAGTCATTCCATGGGAGACTTGGACTAGAACTTGTGTCATGGTCTCTGGGCCACGGTAACACATTGGCTCATTCATTCTCCCAGCTGAGCTCCCTTGTCCTCCCACACTGGCCACCTCAGAGCCCTGGAGAAGGAGTCACTGGGGACAAGTCAGAACAGACTTCCTGAGTTGCTGTTTCTCTGGTTGAAGGTCAGACAAGGCTTCACATGGTGGAAGGTCACAGCAAGCAGAGGGATCAGGTGCAGAGTCGGGAGGAAGGGAAAGCGCCTGAGACAGGCCTGAGAGGTCGGGGTGGACGTGGCAGCCTGACCTGAGCATGCAGGGCTGCGAGTGAGGACCGTGGGAAGCATCAAGATTCAGACCCTGATGCCGGGAGGAGGTGTGTGAGCTGCTGAAGGCAGGGGGTAAAATGGCCAAATCAGCAATTTGATGGAGCCCACAGACGCAATGTGGAAGTAGAATTGATTTCTAGAAGAGCCTGGAACCAGAGGCGGTGGAGTCTGGAGGTTGTCACTACACTTCAGAGGAGAGGGGGTGGTGGTAGGACAGGGCAGGGGTGACGGGGGGACAGGGAGGGTCCTCAGAGGAAGAAGGAGCCAGTGGGGGCTCCCAGGCTGCCATCTCAGGGCTCCCGTGGGGGCTCCCAGCCGACAGCCCCAGACAGCCCTGTGCGGACAGCCAGGGGTGTTCACAGGAGTCGTGACTCAGAGACACAGACCAGTGATGTGTGTCCCTGGTAACTGGTATCTGAGGAAGGGATGTGCCCAGGAATGTGTGAGGACTGGGAGGAGAAGCCATCTGGGTGCACCCGTGCAAGCCCTGTGTATTACAAAGAGGGTCCTGGGAGGAGACGGAGAAGGAGGAAATAAGGTGGCAGGAGGGGACTCAGGAGAGCGACATTAGCAGAGAATGGGGCAGGAGGCGGTTGCGGGAGGACAGAGGGAAGCCCAGAGCCTGTGTAAATAAAGACAACGCGTGAGCATGGGTTTTGGATCCAGTGACGGCTGGCCAGCTTATAGGGCCTTGAGTGTGAGAGAAAACACGTTGGGGTCATGATGCGGGTGATCCGATCTCAGGCTTGGTTGTGGGGAATCTCGGGCTTGGTTTTGGGAGGCAGGACAGCAGGACAAGATAGTGGGGTCTGGGGACACGACATTTTTTTCATTTTTTTATTGAAGTATTGTTGCGTTACAGCGTTGTGTTAGTTTCTGGCATACAGCATAGTGATTCAGTTATACATGTATGTATTTCTTTTCATATTCTTCTTCAGTATAGGTTTTTACAGGATAGTTAATATAGTTCTCTGTGCTATACAGTAGGACCTTGTGTGTCTATTTGACATACAGTAGCATCTGCTAATCCTGAACTCCCAGTTTATCCCTCCCCACCCCTTTCCCACTCCTGGTAGCCATAAGTTTGTTTTCTATGTCTGTGAGTGTGTTTCTGTTTTGTAAATAAGTTCATTTGTGTCATTTAAAAAGTCCACATATAAGTGATATCATGTAGTTTTTGTCTTTCTATTCCTGGCTTATTCACTTAGTATGATAATGTCTGGGTCCATCCACGTTGCTGCAAAAAGCATTATTTTACTCTTTCTTATGGCTGAGTAGTATTCCACTGTATATAAATACGACAGCCTCTTTATCCAGTCGATGCACATTTAGGCTGTTTCCATGTCGTGGCTATTGTAAACAGTGCTGCTATGAACATTGGGGTGCAGGTATCTTTTCGAATTAGAGTTTCCTCTGGATATAGGCCCAGGGTTGCTGGATTATATAGTAAGTCTATTTTTACTTTTTAAAGGTCTCCACTGTTTTCAACCACGGTTTCACAAAATTACACTCCCATCAACAATGTAGGAGGGTTCCCTTTTCCCTAGACCCTCTCCAGCATTTTAATACTGGCCTTTCGGACCAGTAGGAGTTGAAACCTTGCTTTAGCTTTGATTTGCATTTATCTGATAATTAGCCATATTGAGAATCTTTGCATGTGACTATTGGCCATCTGTATGTCTTCACTGGGGAAATATTTGTTTAAGTCTTCAGGACAAGACAGTTTTAGGTTGAGAAAGGCAGTGGAGAAGAATCCAGGAGAGGTGACAGATGGAGCCAGCCCCTCACTGGCTGAGGGCTGAGTCTAGAGAGCAGGATGGAGGGTTACTGACTGTCTGCCCAGGTGCTGGCTGACTGCATGAGTCTTTGGTTGGAGGTGGTGCTGTCATCCATTCATCGAACTTTAACTAGATGCCTACTGGGTGCCAGGCGGTGTGTAGAGCTGGAGGTTGTGTGGTGAATACACTCCTTCAGCTTGATTCTCAGGAGGTCATAGTGAGGAGGCCGAGAGGGTGTAGGACACAGCCTGGTCCCTCCGTCTGCTGGACGACTCAACCCTCTGGAGCAACCCTGCTCATGAAAGTCCCCCATGGGGCCCAGGAGAGGCCGAGATGTTGTCAGGGAGATGCAGAAACCATTTCTTCACCTTGCACAGGAGGCAGACCTCACCCACTGCCAGCAATCCCCTGAGGCAAGAGCGGGGCCTGAGGCAACTCCAGCTCACACCCTGGCCGGGGGCAGGGATGCGGCAGGTGGGGAAGGCTCCTGCTTGAGCAATTGCATCAGGCCCAGGCTGAGCATAAAGGAGGGTCCTGTGGGCTGGGACGAGGCAGACTCGGGGACCATGGAGACCCAGAGGGACAGCCTCTCCCTGCGCCGCTGGTCACTGTGGCTACTGCTGCTGGGACTAGCGGTGCCTTGGGCCAGCGCCCAGGCCCTGAGCTATAGGGAGGCGGTGCTTCGAGCTGTGGATCGCCTCAATGAGCAGTCCTCAGACCCCAATCTCTACCGCCTCCTGGAGCTGGACCTGCCGCCCAAGGCTGTGAGTCGGGGAGGGTCTGGGGAGGGAGGCGTCTCCCGCCAGGCTTGGCCACACTGTCCCTCCCTTTGCTCGCGCTGTACCTCCTGTCAGGAAGGCACCTCTCCCTCTAAGTGGGATCCCACCTCTCACAGAAATCCTCCCAGAGCTGGGTCCCCTCCCGTTGTGAGAGCCTTCTGCCTGGCATCTCTGCTGTGGGAACAGAGCCCTGACAGCCCGCTCAGGCTCCAGGGACTCCTGGGAGCTCCAGGGATACACTGGGCTCACTGGCTCTGGGATGTGACTTCCCTCCTTCCAGTCCCCTGTGCACCCCAGTGTCTCCCCACCAGGGAAGGGCTGTGCTCAGCCTAGGGGTTCCAGTGACAAGGTCTTTCCCTGCAGGTGTCCCCTGACTTCCCTCAGCCCCTCCAAGAAGGAGGTGCCCCTCAGGAGATGGGGTCTGATGTCCCCTCCTTCTCCCTGTGTACCTGGGAGCCCAGGTCCAGGCTGTGTCCTCTTCCCCTCTGCTCCCAGCCCCCAGCCCAGGGCCAGGCACATGGGACGGTCTTTCAAGAGGGCTGTTCTGCTGTGGGGAAGGGAGACAGGTCACCCAAGGAAGCATGAGCCTGAGCCAGTCTCCCCACTTTGATCCTTCAGCAGGACGAGGACCTAGATGCCCCAAAGCCTGTGAGCTTCACGGTGAAGGAGACCGTGTGTCCCAGGAGGACACAGCTGCCACCGGAGCAGTGTGACTTCAAGGAGAAAGGGGTGAGGCTGGGAGCTGTGAACGCTGGCGGATGCGTCCCAAGGACCCGAACAAGAGGCTCCGGAGGGTGGTTAGCAGCCCCTGGGGTGAGGCTGTGTGTTTATGGCTCAGGGATTCCAGTCTGAACTAGAGGTTTCCCTTCCAGGTGGTGAAACTGTGTTTGGGGACAGTCACTCTGGACCAGGTCAAGGACCAAATAGACATCAGTTGTAATAAGGTGAGTGGCCCTTCTTGTTTTGAGCTGCTCCGGGGAGAGGCGTGGAACATCATTTGGACCAGTTTTGTTCTTTTTCATTCAGGGCTTCCCACCCTGGCTCCCCCATCACCTGAGCCCAAGTCCCCAGCCTGGGCTCTGCAATCCCTTAGAGCAGTGGTTTGTTCTCTAAGTGGCATTCTCACCTGGGAACTAGATGGAAAGGCAGGTTCTTAGTCCACATTCAGACCTACTGAGACAAAGTTGGGGTGGGTCCCAGAAATTTGTATTTTAAGAAGCCCTCCTGGGGATTCTGACTGTGCTGAAGTTTGAGAGGCACTGACTACAGTAATGGGATTTCTGCCTCTGCTTCTGTCCAGCTGTGGTGGCCAGTGATCCGGGGAGGCCTTGGCATCTCTGTGTCCTGGTTTTCTCATCTGTCTATGGGAGTAGGGATTCAACCACATGCTCCAAACTTATAGCCACAGGGTGAATGGGACCCAAGCCTCCAGGAGTGGCTCAGGAGTAGGATGTGTAGAAAGGGACCTGATTCATTTTGATTCAGGATCAGTACTGACAAGAAGCCTGTTTCTTCCTGGTTCACAGCTCCAGAGTGTAAGGCGATTTTTTCCACGACCATTTCCACCTGGACCCTTCCCATTTCCCCCTTTCCCACCAATCCCCCCTATACCACCATTTCCATTTCCTGGGCCGATTATTAGAGGACGACGGTGAAGGATTGGCTGATACCTTGCCCATCAGAGGATTCTGTTGAATTGTGAGCCCAGGGAAGTCCTAAGGGTCTTCTTTATTCTGGCTCAGTGTTTCAGATTCTGAAATAAATTGTTCTGAAAACAACTTCCTCCAGGTATCTCCCACTTACTGTGACCAGGTCCTAAACTCTGGGAGCCGAGTGTGTGTGTGGGTGTGTGCAAGCGTGTGTTTGCGTGTGTGTGTATCAGTGAATGTGGTCATTTCCGTGCGCACAGAGATGGGTGAGGCAGCTGTTCCTTCCAGGAGGGCGGGGGGAGGCAGTGGGGCCGGGAGGGACAGGACACGGCTCCATTCCCAGGCCCCATCATGCCCTTCACACTCCCCCACCCTGCTCCTCCTACACCCAGTAGGGGCTTAAGGAGCCCTTGTCTGTGTGCAGGCCTGCTGGGAATGCTGTTCCTGCTGCTATGGAGGTGACAGTCCAGGAGGACCAGGCCTCTTGTTAATCACTCAGGGAGACGCAGTTCAGTCTCCTGCTGGCGGGCTCCAGGGTCAGCATGCAGGTAAAGTGTCCAGATTGTTCCACTTCCCTCACAATCTGAACTCTGCAAGAGGCCACCCTTCCTGGCTTTTGCTCTGTGCATTGAGACAATTCAGTCTTTCTTTTGCAGGGTCTCAGATTGCAGGTGTGGGCTTGTGTTCATGGATCCAATGGTACCACAATTGGCACCATTAGAAGCAAGCCTCCTGCTCATCGGGGTGAAGGGCTCTGCCTGAGTGAGAGACACACACAGTGACACACAGGCCACATGTGTGTTTGCCTGGGACTTTCAGACACTGTCCCTGTCCTGCCCACTCCCCACTCTGTAGCTGACCTTTGCTGGGGGGCAGACTGCAATCACGGGGGAGGCGGCAGTCCCGGGAGCAGCCTCAACCAACCATTGCTGGGACTTTTCCCTCATTAGTGCAAAAGTCTCTTCTGTTCCTCACTCCTTGGGGGGCCCACTCCCAGATGTGGCCACCCTCCCTGAGGTCCCCAGCTGGGTGGAACCCCTGTCCCCACTTCAATGACCTGTCCATTGACTTGTCCTCTTCTGACTTCGAGTCCTCCCCTGTCTCAGTTCTCTACTCTGCTGCTGGTGCTTCGAAGGAATCGCCTCCCAGAGCACCTGCTTCCTCTTGAGTGCTGGCCTGAGCTCTGCTTCGGGGCCAACCTGCAACAACACACAGAGCCCCGTGTGTCAGAGGGACAGCGGGCGGGACCGCGCAGAGCACGTGCTCTGTAATCTGTCAGGCTCATCTGTTCTTGGGGAGCAGGTGGGGCTGATTTCAGGCAGGTTAGAGGAACCCATGCTTCTCACTCTACGTCACCCCAGGTTGAGGCAGGAAACCTCACAGAGGAAACCCAGGGACTGTGTCGTGTGTCTCCCACAGCATACAAGTCTGCAAGAGCTACTTGTTAAAATTTCAGGATTTTCTGAGCTGGTCACTGAATTCTTAGTTGCTTGGTTTTTGCCTTGGTGGAAGAATTTACAACATGGAAATCAGCAGGTACTCCACGTCAGGCTCATCACAGCTGGTCCATCACTGTCCAACCTGAGAGAGGGCTCACTCATCAGGGTGATATGGGCTGTGCTGATCTCATCTGTTTCCATTTCCTCCCCAGGTTGCCTATCCTCCTTTCATGGCAACCCTTCGTATCCTCAGCCCTGCTTTGTGCTTTCATAATTTACTTGGGTGTTAGTCAGAATTCCCTTGCCATGGACCAGGTCTTCTATGTGCATACATGGTGTGTTATAGTCTAAAGGAATGGACATTTACATTGTTTCCGTCTCAAGCTGTGATCAGGGAGCTGTAATTTTTCCTGGCTGGGATGTCTGGAGACCTTGTCAGATCCTTCTAAAGTGACTGACTGTGACAGTATATTTTGTTCTACTACTAGACATCTTACCCCTCAGTGAACAAGTATTAGACCCTTTCATGAATGGCACTGAGCAAGAGCCATGGTACTCTGGGTTGTCAATTCTCCTTGACAGTAAACCTCTGGATGGTGAGTTCTACTGGGGAGTGATGCCCACAGTGTGATGGATGTGTAATAGGGGGGACCTGAGCCCAGTACGGGGGAACGGAGGGTGTTTTGATGTGAAAATTGCTTAGGCCAAGCACAGCAGCTGGCATGGTAAAAGTGGGGAATGACACTCTGCTCAGTGCTTTACATGGGCATGTGTGGGGTAGGGTCATGGTGGGAGTGGAGAGATGGACAGACCGAGGTCCTGAAGTCCAATAGGGAGCCAATGATGGAGTGATGATTTTAGTACTGAGAGAGCCTACCCTTGTCCATCTAAGCCATCACCTTGGCTTCAGTGTGTGTGTGTGTGTGTGTGTGTGTGTGTGTATTCAGGTGGAGTGAATTTTGAGGGACTTCAGCAAGGACCCTTACCCCCAGGGCAGTGGCCAAAGGGAGGAGACAATGGAAGTAAGGTTGTCCCAGAGGCTGACAGTGTCGGGCTGACTGGGATGCAGTCAGTGCAGAGAGGATGAGGCAGGTTGATTCTCTGACAGGTGGACAATGAGGGGCTTCCTAAGAGTGGGTTCAGGGGCTGCTCAGCATCCTAGTGTAGGTATGAGATGAGCATGGGGGGAGGTGACAGTTCAGTTTTGACCCCATTGGTTCTGAATGCCCAGGGGGATGCTGGTCCCTGGGCAGGGTAGGTGCTGTGAGAGCCCTGCCCAGATCCTACTCACTGGGCGGTGCCCCGTCCCCCAGCTGTTTGCAGTGTGGGACATGGATGCTGATGGCCCCCAGGTGCCCCCTTCACAACCTCCTTCCCAGCCTTTCCAGGAGATGCCTGCGGGGTTATGTCCCCGCTGTTCTCAGCCTGTGAATGCTGACTAACAGATGAAGAGGTAAAGAGTGGCATTGCCCTAGTCTTCCTGCTGGCTTTTGAGGTGGAGCATATGCAATTGCCAACTTAACTGATTTGGTTCTAGATGAGTAGCCTGCTCGTTGCTATTCCGAATGGGTCTGATCATTCTACAGGGATTCATAGTCATGGTCACACTCATCTGATGTTGCCTAAAACATTTAGGACAGTTGTGATCCAAACCTCTATCAACACAATTAATTAAAGTCTGATGGGGTGGCTATGTTTGTAGTAAGAATCCTTAGTTGGATATATGTAAGTAGGGGTGTAGACCTGTAGGGCAATGGCTCTACCCTCGTGACCTTGCATATAGGCATATAGCCCTGCAAGCAAGGCTTGAACTGCAGCTAATCAGAGTCTTGTGATCTCGGAACCTGAAAGCTTGGGAGGCTTGTGAGAAGTAATTGCTCTAATGCCATCTCCCATTCATCTCGGATCTCTTAGGAGAATTTTGATGATGTATAGGGCTTTCTGCCCTGGCCTCCTCAGGGTACAGTTGTGAAGTATAAAACTGTTCAATTGAAGTGTAGAACTGGCTCCTCAGCAAAAGTGTGTCCCCTATTATTTGTGATGAATCATCTGGTCCCTTTTATTCTGGTGTCACATTGTATAAGGGCCTTGGGGATTGGCACCTTTCACTACTTTTCTTTTTTCTGTCTACATAACTAATAAACTGGCAGAATCAAACAATGATTCATTGTTATTTAATCTGTGAAATCTATCAGAACTCTCCTCTGGTCTTGCGCTTGACAGATATCCCAACAGATTAGATACAGAAGCAGATAGGGAATTCAGCTTCTCCCATTAAAGAGATTTGCAAATTTGTAAAACATTAAATAAATTTGCAAACATGTAAAACAATGCTTCTTTTGTCACTAGTTTTTTAAAGGAAACACAAATATTTTCATTAAGTATATCATGTTTATAAGTAATCTGTTGTTTTTTAAACGAATTAATATATCAATATCTAAAATTTCTTCATTGAAATATCTAGTACAGTAAATAGAAATCAATTTAGTTCACGTTAAAAAAAGCTCTTTGGGGTTGTCAATAATTTTAAGTGAAATTAAGCCTCTGTGTTACCCTAGTCGCAAAAATTAACTTGAAATGAATTAAAGAATTAAATGTAAGCCGAAGAACCATAAAACTCCTAGAAGAATACATAGGGGAAAAAAGCTCCTTGACATGCGTTTCAGCAATGATATTTTGGATATGACACCTAAATCACAGGCAACAAAATAAAAAAATAAACATGTGGGACTACATCAGACTAAAATGCTTCTGCAGTGCAAAAGTAACAATCAACAAAATGAAAAGACAATCTATGGAATAGGAAAAATATTTGCCTAGTATAGAGCTGATAAAAGGTTAATATCCAAAATATATAAAAAATTCATACCACTCAATAACAAACACTCCCCCCCTCAATAATCCAATTTAAAAAAATGGACATAGGACCTCAATAGACATTCTTTCCTAAGAAGATGTATGAATGGCCAACAGGTACATGGAAAGGTGCTCAACATCTCTAAATATAAGAGAAGTGCAAATCAAAAGTACAGTCTGATATCACCCCATGTCTGTTAGCATGGCTATCCTCAAAAGGACAAGAGATACCAAAAGCTGGCAAGGATGTGGAGAAAAGGGATCCTTTGTGCACTGTTGGTGAAATTGTAAATTGGCACAGTCACTATGGAAAACAATATGGAGGATTCTCAAAAAATTAAAAATAGAACTACCATACCATGGATCCAGTAATTCCACTTCTGGGAATATATACAAAAGAAAAATAAAGATTATATAGAAGAGATATCTGTACCCACATATTCATAGCAGAGTTATTTACAATAACCAAGACCTGGAAATAACCTATGTGTTCATCTATGGATGACTGGAAAAAGAAGAATATATATATATAAATAAAATTATGCTGAGTGAAATAAGTCACAGAGAAAGACAAATACTGTATGATTTCATTTGTATGTGGAATCTGAAAAACAAAAAAACCTCGTCTAACTCATAGAAAATGAGATCAGATATGTGGTTCCCACAGCTGGGGCAGGGATTAGACGAAAGTGCTCAAAAGGTACAAACTTTCAGTTATAGGATAAATAAGTAATGAATGATGACTACAGTTAACACTGCTGTATGGTACATTTCAAAGTTAAGAGAGTAGATCCTAAGTGTTCTCATCACAAGGAAAACACTTTTTTTCTCTTTTGGTATTTGTATGAGATGATAGATGTTAACTGAAGTTATTGTGTTAATCATTTCACAATATATGTAAGTCAAATCGTTATGCTGTACACCTAAAGCACTTAAACAGTGCTGTATGTCAATTATATCTCAATGACACTGGAAAAAAATAAACGTTTAAGAATGTAAAAGGGTTATTACAACAAAAAGTTTGTGAACCGCTGCCCTAGAGAAACTCTACGGGTGTAGCGCAAGGAGACATGGTAATATCCAATTGAAATATTGGTCTATTTCTACAATAGATACCATACAGCGGTGAACACAAATGGATGGATTACTGCATATCATCATAGAAACTGTGCAAAATGAGCTAGTACCTACGTTATAAGGCTATTCATGTAATGTTTATTTATTTATTGGATGGAGGGACTGGGAATTGAGCCTAGGACATTTTGCATGATACGCATGCGCTCTACCACTGAGCTATACCCTCCCACTTATTTATGTAATGCTTAAAAGCATGGAACCAACACTATATTTTGTTTATGGGTACCCGCGGTAAAAACAAAAAACGTTTGCCCGAGGAGAAAGGAGCAGGTCAATGAGACCGTACTCAGACTCTCCTTCCGGCACTACTCGCGTTCTGTCTCCAGACTACGCTTCCCGGCAGGCTGCGCGCTCGCCAGTGACGCACTTCCTGCAGAGGCACAGACCTGACGTTGTCGCGGCTGCAGTTACCGCCGCTACCTCACCTACCCAGGCGCAAGGTGGGCCCCGCGGGAGCAGCTCCTGGGCTCGGCCGCGGACGGTGAGTGGGGCGGGCTGGTGAAGTGCCAGGGCGGGAAGAGGGTGAACGCCTCCCCTCCCCTGCGCTGCGACCTCCGGCGCCGGGCTGGCGTGGGCGGTATCCGAGCTTGAGGCCGGTCCCTCAGGTTGCGTGGGAATGAAGGGTGCGCGTTGTGGGGGCGCTGAGCACCCCTCCCGACTGCTCGCCTTCCCTGTGGATCTGGCGGGGTTTCCTCCCATGGTGTCCAGTACGCTGTCCACGTGGTTTACAGCCGCCTCCCCAAGTTTCCCCGCCCCGCCTCCCGCTGAGGGGGTCCCATCTGCGCTGTCCACTCCAGCAGCCGATGGCCACAAGTGACACTTGAGCGCTTGAGTTGTTGCTAGTGCTACTGAGGAACTACATTCTTAAATTTACTTACTTTTAATTAATTTGTAACTAAATAATGAAGTCTAAAACATTTTCCCATCAGACACAAGTTTATTGTTTTGCCGAGACATTTCCCTTTAACCCTTGAAAATTTAACGTCTTTTTGAGATGTGCTGTGTCAAATACATACCTGATTTCGAAGAGATGGCTGGAAAAATATAAAAGAAGTATATAAACTATCGCTAACCTTTTCATATTGAGTATGGGTTGAAATGATAATATTTTAGATATGCTGGATTAAATGTTAATACAATTAATTCCACTTTTTAAAAAACGATTTAAGTTGGCTACTAGGAAATTTTAAATTATGTATGTGTTTGGCACTGTGGCTCTCACTATATTGCTCTTGGATAGCACCACCCTGCGAGAAGGGGGTCTGTGTGCATCTGGTAGAGCCTTCCGCGCCTCTTGGAGAATGCTTCCTGGAGGAGCCTGATGTGTCTGGAAGGCATTCTTATTCTGTCTTCACTGAGGGGTCTAATTCTGTCGACTATATTGCATATTTCTGTTGGAATTTCTTGCAGAATGGCTTTTTCTCAACCCCTTTTCCCCTAGCCACCACGAGCCTCCCTGGGGTGGGTTGTGCTGGAAAGAGAAAGGTGAGGACATATGGTGATTTGAGGGGATGAGATTGAAGGAGCAGGCATCTCTCACAGCGAAAAGTCTGCCGAGACTCATGTTTTCTTTTTTAACCAAGGTGAAGAAGATTCTAATGATTTTAGAAGCCATGTTTGCAATTTTAATAGATACTGAACTGCCATGTAGATCATAGTTTGCTCCCACCAGTTATTAAAGAGGCATTGTTTCCTCACTGATTTGGGATGCCATGTTTGCCACATACTATGATTAAACTGTCCTTCCTTCCTTCCACACATCTATCCATCCATTCACTCATCCTTCCATTTTTCTTCCTCTGCAGTCTGAATTGTAGATATGACCAACCTGTGATCGACCTGTTATGAGGGAGCAGGGGAACCTTAATTGCTTTTAATTACTTAGATTTTTGGAGGTCATTTGTTACCAGAGCATAACCCAGCTTATCAGTCAGATAGTGATCCTTTTCTCTACGTCACTCTGAAAAGGGTGGCTTCTTCTATGTGGATTCTAGATGTCTGATCACTCTGCTTTTTCATTCAGTCATTGGCTCCATAGGCATTTATTGAGGCAGAGGTTGATGAAGCTGCTCTGAAGCCAGAGGCTTGGTGCTGCCACTTGGAAGTGATACAATCCTGTGAGCCAATGACCTAACCTCCCAGTTCTCGGGTCCATTTTTTTATGAGATGGAGGTAGCGGCAGTATTCACATCATGGCTTTGTCGTGAACTTTAATGAAACAGTGGATTTAGCATGGTGCCTGGTACATGGTACCTGCTTAATCAGTGTTAGCTACTGCATGCTGCTAGTAGTTCTGGAAGGAGAAGAGCTTTGTAGGCTCAGTTATGCTGCAGTAACAAATGACCTCAAATCTCAATGGCTATCTAACAACAGCAACCTAACCGGAATCCTGTCTCATTCTTAGTGGGTTAGCTGTGGCTCTACTTCATGTCCTTTCAGTCCATGACCAAGAGTGAAAGAGCAGACCCTATGTGGGGCAAAGAGTGCTGTGACAGAGGGAGGAGAGCAAGAGAGATGAAACCACACAGTGGCTCTAAAGTTGCTGTTTAGAAGAGAGACATGTCATTTCCACTCACATTTCACTGCCTGAGGCAGGTCACATGTATTTGCCTGATATCAGCAGATGGGAAAGTATAACTGTTTTGCAGAAAAGGGAAGCAAATATTTGGAACTAACACAGCCCGCTCCAAGGGCCTGCTTTGCCCTAATTGCTAGAATTACAAAAATGCCTGAAGAATTGTACTAAGCACTGGCAGGGACAGGTAGCTGGAGGAGTCCTGGAGAAAACAGGAGATTGAGAAGTCAGGAAAAGACTCTAAGTCCTTCATGTAAGGACGTGGAGTTGTGTCTGGGAACTTTCTTCTTTCTGTTCCAGCTTTTATAGATTGATGAGGACAAATTGGCATAATCTCAGCATCAGAGTTTCCATTTAACTTCCTGTCTCTTAAAAAATATCGAGAGGAGCTCAGTGTATGCATCCCCTTCTTGCTTTTCTGTTCCAGTACTCTATCTAGTGCTGCACTAATGCTAAAGCAATTTTATTTACTATGGCTTAAAAATGTGTTGTCATATTTTAGAAGACAAGTCTCCCTTTTTAGTCTTTATTCTCATAATTTTCTTGGCTGTTCTTATGTATTTTCTTTAAAAGAATTTTGTTTTTTTCTTTTCTTTTTTTTAACATTTTTTATTGAGTCATAGTCATTTTACAGTATTGTGTCAAATTCCAGTGTAGAGCACAATTTTTCAATTATACATGAACATACATATATTCATTATCAGTTTTTTTACTATGAGCTATCACAAGATCTTGTCTATATTTCCCTGTGCTATACAGTATAATCTTGTTTATCTATTTTACATATGCCTGTCAGTATCTACAAATTTTGAAGTCCCAGTCTGTCCCTTCCCACCCCCGGCCCCCAAAGTAATTTTAGAATTATCTTGATTAGCATTGCATTGAGTTTATTTAATTTGGAAGGAATTGATTGACGTGCAGTATAATTCACCCTGTCCAGAAGCATGGTATGACTCTTCATTTACCTGCATATCCTATTATGATCTCCAGCTGCTTGTATAAACTCACAATCTAGAAGGGAGATAGATGGATAAACATATAAACATGTAGTGTGGTATGACTGAGAAGAGATTGGACAGAAGAGGGAGTTACACCTCTGCCTGTGGCATTGGAGTTATGCTTTAGGGGTTTCCTGGAGCTGGAGAAACTTGAGTGGTCACAAGGGGGCAGTAGTCAGCAGCAGACTGAGACTCTAGTCGAGGATCCTTGTCTGCAGCGCTTCAGCATCTGTAACCGGCATATTCCCTAACACTGCTTGCCTTTCTCTGGGGCAAATTGCTGGAGGTCTTTGACTCAGGCTTGTGGGGAGACAGATATGCAAATTTCTGATAGGGTCATGTGTCATACAGATACCAAAATGAAAGATAGACAGCTTTCCAGAAGTCAGTGTAGGGCCTGGGGCTCTTCCTAACTGATGGGACTCAGTTCAAAACTCAGTATTGTGGCAACTCCTGGGAACACAGGGAACTGACTACAGCTGGAACCTAGACCAGTGGAGTCAGAAGCTGGGCATTGCATGCCCTGCACGGAGTTTGAGAATAGAAGCCCAGGCACTGTGTCATTACAGCCATGGTGTTACCTACCCCTTCCTTGAAGGCTTGGAGAGATATGGAAGTAGTAGGGGTTGTTGAAGTCTCTGCCTTAAAAGAATAGTATGCTAACCATGAGGCATATCCAAAGTTGCTGAGCTGTTGGGTCATCCAAACCTTGGGCTACTGGGTGGGGACCTGATCTCCCCCTTCCCCTCCCCTTCTCTCCTCTTCCTTCAAGATGGCTGACAAAGGCCAAAGTGTGATGAGAAAAAGGGAGGAAGGTTGTGCCAAATGGTCCAGAGTGAGGTAACTGGCAGGGGTACGTAGCGCTCAGGGGGCATTGTAGCTGGGTGCTGCTGATAGAGGGGAGCCTCTGGCTGCTGTGTGGCTCCAGTCAGGGCCTTTCCCTCTCTGGCATTCACACCAAGGCAGGTGTGTATATTGTGGGGCTGAGAGTCTCCAGTTTGGGGGGGAATTTGGGTATCCTCCATTAAGATATCCCCATTTGTGTTTTCCAGGGGGAGGGCAGGGAGTGGTGCCTGTGGAATTGGAGCAGGAGGAGGTGGCTCCCCCTGCCTGATTAGCCCCATGCTACTCCCTTGCAGCAAAAGCAGCAGCCTCTGGGCTCCTTGGGTACAGCCTGCATGGTACGTGCTCAAAGCTCCCCTTGATAGACTAACAGATGGGTCAGTGAGCTGTGCCCAGCAGGCAGTACAACTAAGAGGCTGTGCAGAAAGATTTAACATAGTAGCACTGAGACTGCTATATTTAGAAAGGCCTGCTTACAAGGTTGGCCCTTTGCTGGCATCTGGGAACTTGGTACTCAAGTACTGTAGTTTAGGTGTAGTTCACTGTACCTTGACAGTGTGTTTCATGCTGAGCAACTTGCTTTCCTTCTGGGAGCCTGGAATTTTCATAGCTGCTAGGCAGAATGTACTACGTGACCAAACCCCTTAAAAACCTTGGGCACCAGAGGCTTTAGTGTCGAAACATTGCACACATGTTATTGCATTTTTCACTGCTGGAGAAACTCACCATGTCCACTTACCAGAGGGAGAGAGCATAAGGAAGCCAGTACATGGATTTCTCCAGACCCTGCCTGTGTCATTTTCCCTCGCTGATCCTGTTGCATATCTTTTTTGCTGTTATAAACCCTAACTGTGAGTACAGCTATATACTGAGTCCAGTCAGTCCTTCTAGTGAGTCACTGAATAGGGGGTAGTGGTCTTGGGGACCCCTGATACAGGTACCCAAGTAATATAGTTTTGGTATCTGTGCCAGAGAAATTTGGAAGCTGAAGCGTTGAGTGCCTAGCACCTGGCTGGGAGACTGTGCTTCAGCCAAGTTCTCAACAGGGCCAGCCTTTACCACTGTTTTGTAGTGGGCAGACTTGAACCCCTGGACTTAAGAAATTAATGAAGTAAGACACCAGACTGTTCAGCAGAGGGGAGAATGCCTGTGGGAAGTAAGAATCCCTCATCACCAAAAGGGCCTATAGCAACCAGTCCTCTATTGCCAAAGATGCTCCCTTCCCCATGTCTTAGAAACCACTGGTACCCTGGAGACCAGTGGCTGCAGATCAAGTTTGTGACTTGCCTGAAAGAGAGGTCTCCAGGCTTCTCAGTTACAGTCAAGATCTGATGGGCAGTGAAGTATCAATGGGGAAAACAGGATTGGCTCTGACACTCCAGTGATGCCAAACTCTTTTGTGGAACCAGCACTCCATCTGAAGTCTAGCTGTCAAACGTGAAGTAGTGCTGTGTCTTCAGCTGGGAGAGGCATAGGTCCTCTCCAATGCTCCACCTGAGTCTGGCAGACTGGAGTTTTGTGGATGTCTTTCCTATGAAGTCTTCAACTACCAAGTCCCTGAGGCCATAAGCAGCATTGAGGCTAGGCCTGGTGTGACAGTCCCCTGCTAGCCCCCACCATAACCCAGACCTAATGGAAGAGGTGGTACCCCAGGGGAGTAATTCCCTTTGCCCCTGACTAAACCAGGATATTCTGCAGGAGAGCTTAGAGACCCTGCAGGAGGATACAGAGGACAGAGTCCTAGGGGCCCTGTGGGATCAGGACAGGTCTTCATCTGGGAAAAGGCAAGGGTTTCTCCTGATGTCTTATTGTGGTAGTGTTCTGGAAGGCTGCCTTCAAGCACCATGTCATGTCTGGCATGAGATATCTTCAGTGGTTTGGGGGTGGTTCCATTCTCCCTGTGAAAGTTGATGGTGACTTGATGAGTATGAATTTACTGGTTGATTTAGGGACCAGTGAAATTCAAGGATGTGGCTATAATTTTCACTGAGGCAGAGTGGAAGAGACTGAGCCTTGAGCCTGAGCCTATACAAAGAAATGCTGGCATTTCAGGAATCTAGTTATGTTGGGTGAGAACATGTTCTCTTCCTTTTTCCATTCATATATTCATTGACCATTGAATAAAATAATAAAGCATTTTTTTGATCACAGAGCTTACATTCTAGTATAGGGACACTGATATATACAGTAAGCAGCATATATAAGTAAATTATGTATGTTAAAGAATAATAAGCTCTACAGAGTTAAGAAGTATGTATAATTATACAAATACAAGTAGAGCAGAATAAGGGGGACCCAGAGTGCCAGGGTGTAGAGGAAGCTGGCTGAATGAGTGACCAGGGTTGGCATCTGTGAGGAGATACATCTGAGCAAAGGCTTGAAGGAAGTGCGGAAGTTAGATATGCGGGTGTGGTGGGGAACTGTTCCAGGCAGGGGAGCAACCAGTGCTGAGACCCCGAGATAGGAGTATGCCTGGCCTTTTTGAAGAAAAGCAAGGGGGCCAGCGTGATGGGAGCTCAGAGAGCAAGGAGAGCAAAGTAGTGAGTGAGGCCTTCTGTGTCCTAGAAGTTAAAAAAGCTTAAAGCATAATTAAATCTGTTAGTTTTATGTTTCACAGATTATTTGGTATCATAAACCATATTTTCATTTATTTAAAACTGATTATTTGTCTAGGTTGGCAAATACAAAATTATTCTGGATTTTCCTGAGTTCTTAAAAGTCCTATTTTCAGAGTGGCACATAAATTTCTGTCAAAAATTTTTTTCAAGGTTTTTCTCTATTTGGCATAGCTATGAATTAAGTAGTTCTGATTTGTTCTGTTTTTATCTGCTTGGATCTATTTTGCACTGCTTTCATCAGTTTGAATTGGCCCCATTTCAATCCATTTGGCTTCTGGCCTAGTTTCTCCAACTATTTCAGTGTAGATTTACCCACTTAAATTTGCTTTCACCTGGCCAGTCTAATTTGGTCTTATTTTTATCTTGTTTCATCTGGTCTTCTTCTCTATCTCTATGCTCATGCATTTTATTGATTCTGAGGACTATATTAAAATTGCCTTAAAATAACCCGATTCAAATTATATTAATCTTTACACTGAAACTTTGGATCCTATTGGATCCATTTCAGTCTTTACACTGTTTTGCTACACTTCATTCATCCTTCCCTTTCTCTGTATATCTTTTTTTCCAAATCCCAAATAATGTGACATACCACTCCTAAATATATCACATTGTAACTAATAAGTAAGGACTTTTAAAAAATATATAACCACAGTATCATTATCATATCTCACAAAATTATCAGTAGTGCTTCAGTATCATCTAACAGTTAGTTCGTGTTCAGATTTACCTGACCATCTCAAAAAAGTCTTTTTGCCAATTTGAATCAGGATCCAGACAAGATCCACACATTCCATTTTTTTAAACTGTCTGTTAGATCTGTATCAATTCTTCTTCCCTCTCCTGGTTTTTTCCTCCAGGCCATGGATCTGCTGACATGCTCTGAATCTAGAATATAAAACTATTTTAGATAATATCATAAGATAGTTTTTGCATAGTAGGTTGTAAATCAAGGAAAATAGTTCTGAATCTTCATCAAGAGGTGTTCACCAATATGGAAAACATCACATCACCAATGGCATTGCTGCTTGTAGTGTTTTAGTTACCACCCATACAGCATACCTGTGTCTGTGACCAACAGAACATACACATGCCATCAATCAGGCCCATCCATGTTTATCTACATTTGTAGCTGGCGTGTCCACAGTGATCTGCCTATAGCTGTAAGCGTATGATTGCTTCATTATGTCTCCTAATGTAGTCCTTCCAAGAAATTCATATTGAAATGCATAATGTTTTACTGTAAATTACTTTCCTTTATTTCTCTTTTATATTTTTGGTTTTAGGACATAACATTATTATAAAAAATTCTGTGTATAGGTATTTTATTAAATATGAATTTCATTTCAGGAAAGATATTATAAAACATAGACTATAAAAAGGAGCCTTTGGTTCTGAGAGTGTTGAGAACATGTGTCTGTTTTCTGCCTAACTTTTTAGTTCTTTCTTAATTAACTCTGCTCCTATCACTCATTCTCTCAAAAATATTTATTAACTATTAAATGTTAGGTCCAGTTCTGGGTTCTTGGAATATACCAGTGGTATATCTGGGAAAAGGGTGTTCCAGACATAGGAACCAGCCAGTGCATGGCATCAGGAGGAGAGGTCAGTGTGACCCAGACTGGAGTGAACAAAGGATGGAGAATAGACGGTCAGAGAGCCAGTAAGTCACGAGAGAAAGTGGGACCTTGTGTGCCACTGTCGGGAGCTTGGCTTTTACTCTGAATATTATAGACTTAAAAAAAAAAGGTGAAGAGTCTTGTTTATTAGAAATGTAGAATAAAGAAGGAAGAGATTAAAATTGGTTTTAGTTACCCGCTTCCACCCCATTCTTCTATTCCTGATCCCAGGGCAGAACTCTCCTGGCTCCAGGAAATACTTCCTTTTGGATGGATGAGGGTCCTGGCAGGATTGGGGTCAGCAGGTCCTCTGGAGCAGCATGGCTTAGCCACCTCTCATCCTGTCCTGAGAGAATCAGTGCAGTTGGGCTGGGTGTCTGGGATGTCTGGATGGCAGCTTTACAGCCTGAGACTGTGGTCAAAGCCCAGAACATCCCTACCCCCAGATGTAGTCTCTAGGCCAAATTTGGTTGCCTTTTTCCCGAAGAAATTGATCTGTCAGAGGGCGTAATTCTCACTAGCTGCTTCTCTCCAAAGCAGCCAGAGTCTCACATTTGCTTAGAAGCTTTTCTATTCTTCTTTAAAGACAGACTTAGTAGAACATAAACATTTGAGTGCTAATTAGTTCAGAGTTATCTGTGGCTTGTGTTGTGTTTAAAAGCGCATCCTGAACCCTGTTTTGTTTCTTCGTACTTTGTGACTGTGGACAAGTTACTTAACCCCTCCAAACCTCAGTTTCCTCATCTATGAAATGATAATAGCAGGATTAAATTTGATTTTTATCCAAAGCACTGGATAGCAAAATGCTGGGTCCATAGTAAACGTTATTTATTATGGTAAGTAATAATAATAATAACAATTTTTACAACCCAAATGTCAGGTAATAAAACAAAGGCCAGCAGAACTTACTGGGAAAAAAATTTGAGTTTATTTAATTGTCAGGTAAAGGTATAAACCAGTAAAAGAATTTTTTACTAAATGGTTCACAGGGAGAGAAATGTCAGGGATGATTAAGTACTAGGAAGGCAGTTTTATGGCATCTGTGTTATAACTAGCATTCTGCATTGGATGAAATGAATCAATGGATCCATACATGTTTGGTTAAAACAGTCCCCTTATTTATTAGTCAGCAAAGAATCTTCAGTTAGCGCCAATAGTCTGGCTTCTTGAGATTACAAAAAGTTCATGGTTTATCATCTTCAGCTGGTTAGAAACAGTTGTGATTCAATTTTGCTATTTCTTAGGTAGGTAAGTACAGCCAAAAAGTGAAATTTCTGTGTATGTCGCTTTGTGGAAAACAGAGAAGAGCAGATATGGGACTGATTCGGGAACTAAGAGCCAAGTTTAAGTTAGTTGTGCCTGTCTACTGCTGAATCTCCACTTCCTGGTAGAACCTGATGGCATAATAGTCCTCTAATGAACACCTATTAATGAATAGGGAAACTGAAATGAAGGTTTCACATATGCACTGTTTAGCAGCTCTTCTATACTGACTTCTGCATTTGAGACATCCAGGCTGAATGACTCTTACATCAATCCATTCTTTCTTCTCATAGGAAAAGTCACAAAGGACATTCCCATATAGTCATAAAGATTGTTCTCTTGTTGGAAATAAATGGCTGTGGCTGTGTGTGTTAATATAAATGGTTATGGCTTAGAAGATAATTTTAGTAAAATTGCAGATACTTGCAGAGCTAAAGATGCCTCTGATGCTTACTTAGAAGATTCCTTATTGGGATAATATGTAGAATAGGTTTTGCTGCAGGTTTTTTGGATTCATGTAAAAGATATAGTGTGTAAAAATTGAGTGTAGTGCATAATCTGAATCTAATCATGGGAAATGTTCTATGCATATTCCTGAACATAAGGAGTGTTCTTTAAAAAAAAGAACTGTATCCTTCAAAAATGCCAGTTTCATGAAGGATACTAAAGGAAACTAAAGGACCATGATAACTAATTATAATAACTGATCGTAGACTGGATTGTGTACTGGAGGGAAAAACGCTATAAAGAACATTATTTGATTAATTGACGAAATTAGAATATATATGATAGATAAAAGTATTATGTAAATGTTAAATTTACCAAAGTTGATAACTGTTTTGTAGTTATGAAAGAGAATATCCCTACTTTTATGAGACACATACTGAAGTATTTAGGGGTAAAGGCCAGGATATATGCAGTTTACTCTCAATGGCTCAAAGAAAAGTATATACATACATATACATGTACACACACATACATATACAATATATAAATGTTAGCAATTAGGTATTTTGGGTAAAGGGTACACAAATATTCTTAGTATTGTTCTTATTCTTGCAGCTTTTCTGTATGTTTGTAATAATTTTCATATAAAAAGTCAAAAGAGGTTGAATGGAAATACAGATCTGGTAAAGCATGTCTTGGGGAGACATTAATCATTGTGAGTGATTAATGGGCTAGATCTTACCAGAAGACAGGGAAGAAAAGCCCTATCAGCCCTTCCTATGACTGTTGTGACTGAAAACTTTCTTTTTCAGCAGATTCCAAACCAGAAGTTCATCTCTGGCCCTCCTGCCCTCTGGCCTTTGGCAGTCATCAGTTTCTCAGCCAACATAAGCTACCCAGTCATCCTATCCAGATTTCTGTGTAGAAAACCAACTCCACCCAGGGGATCCTTGGCCAGATGACCAGCAGCAACAGCAACACATTCTGATAAAAACCACTGGGGGGGCCAAAGCAGAAGACCACGGAATGGGAGTCTCTACACCTTTGCTTCAGAGTGCAGCTGAGAAGGGGACTTCAGTGGTTTTCTCTAGTCTACCCCAGGGACCACCAGTAAGCTCTTGGGGAAGAAGCAAAGTGTTGAAGGTACAGCAGTCTGGCGCAGAGGGTAAGCTCTGGGGAAGCAGACAAAATTCTTGAGAGGGTAGAAATCTCAGGATTTGGAGCAATCTAGTTTGGAGAGTGTGGACTAGATTTTAGCCAGAAGTCAAACCTTTTCAGACATAAGGCTATCATGGGGGAAAATCTTGTGTGTGCAGGGAGTGTGGGGAAAGCTTTAGAAGAAAGTCTCATCTCATCAGACATGAGAGGACACACACAGGGGAAAAGCCTTATGTATGTGAGGAGTGTGGGCAAGGCTTTATGGATGAGTCAGCACTCCACAACCCCCAGAGTACACACTCAGGTGAGAAGCCCTATGTGTTCAGGGAGTGTGGGCAAGCTTTTAGCTGCAAGGCACACATCATCAGGCATCAGAGGACACACACAAGGGAGAAGCCCTTTGTGTGCATGGTGTGTGGGTGAGGCATTAGTGAAAAGTCAGACCTCAGTAAACACCAGAGGATTCACACAGGGGATAAGCCATATGTGTGCAGGAACTGTGGCCGGGGCTTTAGGGTGAAATCACACTTCATCACACACCAGAGAACACATTCAGGGGCGAAGCCTTATGAGTGTGTGGTGTGTGGGCAAGACTTCAGTCACAAGTCAATTCTCAGTGCACATCAGAGGATACACTTAGGGGAAAAGCCTTAGGCATGCGGGGGATGTGGGCAAGATTTTGGCCTTCAGTCAGCCCTCATCAGACACCAGAAAACACACTCAGGAAAAAGCCTTAGGTGTGCAAGAGGTAAGGGTGTGATTTTAATAACAAGTTAGCTGTCAGCCACATCAGAGGACACACTCAAGGGAGAAGCCTTAATAGTGTGGGCAAGGCTTTAGGTGGACGTCACTCCTCATCACAGAGCAGAAGACATGCTGAGGGAGAAGCCTGACATACAGGGAGTGGCAGTAAGGTGTTAGCTGGAGGTGAACTCTTAAGAAACACTGGGAGTCAAATCTCTCCACCATCCTTCACCACCCCACTCGAGCTTTGTGAGGGCCTCAGGGACAGTCTTCTGACCCCTTACACTCTCTGTGAGTATGAACATGGCAGAGGTCTAGCCTCTGATAACAGAGGTACCAAGTGATGGTTCTCTTGGAGAAGCAGTCTTTGCTTTTAACTACTTCCTTCTGCAGCTGTGTCCTTTCATTGGCTTCTATGACACTCTTCTGTTCTGTATTTGTCTGTGTCTCTAGCCTTTGCTGCATCCTCTTCTACCCAGCCTTAGCGTATTGTTGAGGGTTCAGTCTCTAGCTTTCCAATCTGAGGGACTCCTTAACTATGTCTCCTAACCCTCCAGTTCCAAACTCAGGTCCCTTTAACCACACCCCCAGAGCTCTTCAGTCTCAGGACTTAAACCTCAGAGCCATACTATTTGGCTCTCCAGTGACATGGATAAGGTTACTAGCAATGCCTCACCATCAGCCTTCCAATACCAGGTTCCAGAGCTTTTAAACATAGCCGCTCCTAAGCCCTTCAGTCTCAGTGCCCCTCAGTCCTCCAATAATGAAATGGTTCTAAGGCCCTTTGAACCAAACCCTCTCTCACTTGTCTTGCATTCCAGGGGCCAAATGGCCCGGATTCCTGACAGTTTGCCTCCCTCTCTTCTTGGCCCTGGCACTGAATGTCAGTGGGTGTACCCTGGAGGGCTCTCTACTCAGGCCTCAGTGTCTTTATATGCCAAGAGGATATTTGCCACAGAGAGGAAGGAGAGAGAGATTTCTTTAACACCTGCTCCCTCCTCCAAAAAAAACTGGCTTGGTTTTGGGCTGGAGGGGGAAAAAAGAGGAGAGATAAAAGGGGTTGTTGGTCCAGAGGCCTTTGTCCAATCCCTCTCACCTGGTTGTCTCCAGGGTTAGCTTGGTTGGGGGTAAGGGCTGGAGCACCTGGAAGGTTCTCCCCACCCAGTTTCCATGGAGATGAGGATAGGACCTTTTAACGTCAGCTGAAGTTGCTGTCACTGGTTCCCTCCCCTCCTCCTCCCTGAGCAGTGGAGGCACCCCCATTACCCTACTCCACTTTTGCACAGTTTTAACATCTCAAGAGGTCTGTGTTTAGAGCCACTTTCCCATGGTGCTTTGTGGGAGTGCTCTCTACTCCATCCCGGGGTCCTGGTTTTCTGCAGCTGTTTCCAGCATCATTCCCTCCTCTCCCTTGCCTTATTGCCCTTACTTTCCACATCTTGAGATGGACCTTCATTCCCTGACCTCAGCAAAACCTATTTCTAGGCCTTACTTTGGGAGGGAGAGGCCCTCCAGCTAGATTGCAGCTAGTTGTTCACGGTGGTGACCACCTCAGTACCCTATTTTTGGGTTGGCTTCCTCTGTCCTGTTTTACTCTCCCACTGCCCCACTCTTGTTTTCTGAGATCAATTCCCAAAATAAACTACCTGCTCATAAGCCCTTATTTCCTGCTCTGCTTTTAGGGGAACTGGAGCATAGGCACAAGAGCTGAGGGGAGCGTAAGTCTGTGACTCGTAGAACTGCTAAACCAGAGGACGATCCCTCACCTGATCACTTGTATTGGGAGGCTTCCCTTTTAAATTTACATTCTCTGGGAGCTCATGACCTCAGTTGTTTTCTTACTCTCCTGTATCCTTACCCTGTCCCTCTCTAGAGCCTGTAAGTGAATTTATATTCCACCAGTCCTTCAGAACGTCCCTCTGAATTTCCCTTAAACCTACTATATTCTTCCTTAAGTCACAAACAAGAAAACACTATATTCATTGTCCCCATTTCCTCAAATCCAGGTTCTCCATTCATGTAAAGGATTATCTGAAAATCCAAGATGAGAACTCCTTGCACTGGAATTGTTTGGGGAGCATCTGAGGATGGGGAACAACAGAGGGTAGGGTCAGAGCCATGGATAAGACATAAATGCCCCAGATGATTGAGGCTACATAGAAAAAGTATGTTTAATATGTGGGAAGAGATGCTTTTTCAGGAGAAACTAAAAAGCCACTCACCTGTGGCCTGTCAGTAACCCAGTTACCACCCAGTCTTTCATTACATTACATCTGTAGTGACAGGCAAAGCTGAAGGAGGAAAAAGATTCTGTGAAATTCTTACCCTGCCCACAGTTCCCAGACCTGTGAGTTACAAATCTTCAACCACTAACTAGATGACCAACCCCCAGCCCCCCTGCTTATGCAGAATGCTCCAAGAGGGACAAGAGGAGCCATCTTCTCTCCCAGGACCCCAGATAAGAAGGCTGTAACTCTTGATGCTCATTAGGAAGACTGTTATCTCCATTTGGGAGAAAACTTTGGACCACAGAGGTTTATACATGACTGACACTCTCTCAACTGTTTTACGACTTGTGTAGTCACCAGTACACACTGGACTGTCTCAGTCCCAGTGCTCTCCC
Source organism: Vicugna pacos (assembly GCF_048564905.1). NCBI lineage: Eukaryota > Metazoa > Chordata > Mammalia > Artiodactyla > Camelidae > Vicugna > Vicugna pacos. The sequence continues at coordinate 20,962,022 of NC_133003.1, forward strand.
TCTTCCCTTTCCACTCTGCACTGTCTTGCCAGACACATCCATTCCCTGCACTTAAGTCTCTAGTCATTTCTTTCAGTCAATAAGAATGTCTTCTCTACAGTGGCCACGTAGGTAGGGACTGAGGGGGACATGGAGCTAGAAACATTAAGAGGTACACAGTTTTGAGGATTAGACAGGAGAAGTGGAGGGGAGGAGAGTGCTTCCCCTGGCTGCTTACTGAGAGCGGGGGCTCCTGATCAGTCTCCCTTGTCAGTTTTCCTGGTGTTTCCAGCTGGACTTTGTCTAGTCCGTTCAGCTGCAGGGAGGAATAGGCCAGATGGTCTGCCTCTGTTACTGGGTTAGGGTTGGGGAACTGCCTAGTCTGGATCACCTTGTTCTGTTGTGTGGGGAGACCTAGGGTTCCCTGCTGCTGAGTGTTCCTCTAGTCCTGGAGTCTCAAACCAGTTTACCTTCAGAGACTCCTTCAGAGTTTTTTCTGATTGTCTCTTGCATTATTTCCAGGTATATAGTTGTACTCAGTGGGGAGCAGAGAAATGGGTCTACACCATTTTATCTAGACTGAAAGTCACTGGTCACTAATATTCTAGGCTAATTTGAGAGTTTCACTGTAAAGGTGAGCAGAGAAATGGGACAGTGGCATGAAGGACGTGTGCTGTTGAGAAAGGTTTGCTTTTATTTTTTATGAGAAACCACAGCATGTTTGTAAGCTCCCTCTCCTGATGATGCAGGAAAAGTAGAAAGTAATTGCTGAGGCAGTGCCTTGAGTAAGGGGGAGAAGATAGGATCTCCTGCACAGAATGGGCGTGGCTTTACATAGGGGCTTGGAAGGTGTGTCCATTGTTCCTCCTTAACAGGGGGGAAGTAGGTGAGCACAGCTGCAGGTAGGTCCTCAGTGTGGTCTTGGGAGCGTGAGGACTGTTCTGGGGTTTCTGTTATCTTCCTGAAAGAGGAAGCAGGGTTAACAGCTGGAGAGTGAGGAAGGAGGAAGGGGTATTGGAGGTTTGAAGAGAGAGAAGAATATAGGGAAAAGTTACCCAGAAGAGTGGACGAGTGACTGGTCTAGGTTTGGAAGACATGAGGGGGGAATGTAGAAGACTACGATTTAAAAGTAGGATTTCATGAATTTAGAGCCAGAGGAATTCTAAGTAATGTCGAAGACCAGGGCATGGATAGTCCATTATATTTACAAAGCACTGATACACACGTCTGGCACTGTGCTGGGCAGCAGCGACAAAGGCATAAAGGAAGCAGTCTCCTCTGGAGTGGGGAGTGGGCTGCTGAGAAAATGGGGATGAGTCTGTCAGCGCAGACAACCGCCATGCGCTTTGCTGTGCAGAGACAAAGAAACAGAGGTAGCCACAGGGGAAAGTGAGGTCAAAGAGATTTTGAAAAATGGTAGACACCAAAACATATTTGAATTCAACGGGGAAAGACTTAGTGGAGCAAGGTAAAAGTGCAGTAGAGACAGGTTAACTAAGAGCAGGGAGACAGGATTCAGAGCAACTGGCTTGACGGGAAGCAGGACTCTCCCTGTGTTGTAACAGGAAGACAGGAGAAGATGTGAGCATCTGAAGATACATTTATAGGTTCAGATGCATGAAGATTCTCTAAGACTCTTAGACATCCCACTCTAAACCCAAAGGTAGTAGGACAGTATAAATGCTTCAGCCACTATCTTCCATATAGGGTAACCTCCCTACCACTTCAGAGCTACTGTTCTTGCCAAGGTCACAGTGATCTCCATGCTGCCACATTTACAGCACTGCCAAGGGTACGTTAAAGGCTTCATTGTTCTGGACTTCCCAACAGCATTCAGAATGGCTTCATTCTCCAGAAACACTGTCTTCTCTTTTACTTTCCTGATCCACATATGTCCGGTTTTTTCCTTCCTTCTCTGGCTGTTTCTTCATCTCTTTTGTTGGCTTGTGCAAATACTTGTTTTCATAAGTTCTAGATAAATTCAAGGCTCCTCACAACTTTCAGTTTGTAGACTGTAATGGTAATGGCACCCAATGATTCACACCTCCCAGTATCATGCTCTGTGCAGTTACTTCCCACATGGACTCTGGGCTTGGCCATGTGACCTGCTTTTGCCCATGGGATATTAGCAAACATGACACAAGCAGAAGCTTGATAAGCTTGTGAATGGGGGCTTGCCCTCTCGGAACCCTGAAACAACCATGCTGTGAAGCAGCTCGGGATGGAAGACCACGTTGGACCCAACTGCTGAATGCAGCCACATGAGTGAATCCAAGTGAGCCCAGCAGAACCACCCAGGCAATCTACAGACACGTAAGAATAAATCATTATTGTTTTAAGCCACAAAATTTTGAGGTGATTGGAAGTGATAACAGGTCATCCTCAGTTACAACAGAGATGTGGCTACCTTTAGTGGTTTTGAGCAAATCAGGAAAAAAAAGAGTCATAACATGCCTCTCCTGGGCAGACGCACCTTTGTCCAAACAAAAGGTGCCCCTTCTTTCAGGATGCAGCCCTGTGCACAGCATGGATTTGAGCCCACATTCAGCTCCGGCACTGGATACTTTTATGCACTCATAAGCGACACACTATGTGTGTGAATCCTGGGGAGGTTTCTACACGACTTTCTCTTCATTTAGCATAGACTAGAAACTTAGCTTCAGGATGGGTTTAATTACTCCAGTTAAGGAGAGACAGACAGCACCTAGAGTAGTGCTCCCAACCTTGAGGATTCAGTAGAACACTGACTTTTATTAAGGAAAATAGGCCAAATGTTGCTAATAGAGAGTCACTTCACTTTTCAGGCAAGTCAAGTAGGCAAGTTATTCCTGGAAAAAAGATGAACAGTTCTTAGAAAAAAGAGGAGCCGTCATTCCTCTGAACCACTCATGAACATTCCAGACAAGAGGTAGATAGAGTTAGATTCTAGAAGAGGTGGCAGTGAGGAGTTAGGCCCTTACGCAGGTAGTTGTGCCTCACAGAGATGGCACCATGCCCCAGGTCTCCCTGGTCCTAGGAGAATGTTCTGGAGCAGAGGTCTAGAACAGGCTGGGCAGTGCCACCGGTCTTCACGGACCGATGGGCCTGCCTCAGGCTGGCCGTGGGCCTCCTTTTCCAGCTGCACAGTGGATGCCTCCCTCTGGGCTGTAGTGCACTAGGCCACAGCGCAACTGGGGCTCCTCTTCCTCATACCAGCGCTGTTCACTGAAGTCCGGGAAGAAGGCTGCAATCTCTCTACTGGCTGAAACCACAGAGTCTGTAAGGGGAGGTGAAAAAGAGAAGGGGTTCTCATAGGGAGTGCAGGATGGAGGCAAGAGGCAGTCATAATCAGGTCCAGAAACCTGAGCCCTGACTTCTCCTGCCTGCCATAGTCCTGGGGTCCCATCTGCTGAGATGGCCACAAAGGTCCAGAAACACAACTGGGAAGAAAGCTCACTGGGGAACCTGGCTCTCAGCCCTGCCATACGGCCTGCCCACCAACCACAGACCAACTTCCCTCATTAGTGCTGTGGACACAGGAGGCAAACGCACCAGAGCCATGGGTTGTGTTACGGGTATCAGTGAGGCCAAAACTCCCACGAATTGAATCTGGGGCCACGTGGCGTGCTCGAAACACTCTGGTGGGTCCCATCACCGTCCTCCAGAGCTGGATGGCATCCTTGTGGGCGAGGATGTAGGCTCGGATTGGCCCACTGTGAACAAATGGAGCACATGTCAGGAATCTGGCTATTGGGCCTAGGAGGGCACGCTGTGAGCAGAGCAGGAATAAAGGCACACTGGACATCCCGAGTCTCCTGCTTTTCTAGCCGAGTGCCAATGCTGCTTCAAATAGAAGGTGATGGAAGGCCACTGCTGATGAACAAGAAAGGCCATGGAGGTCAGCAGAGTTGCTAGGCAGCATTCAACAATACTCTTCTATAGGCCCTGGACAAGTAACCACCACAGGACAGGTGGCCACCTGGTCAGTTTTGGCCCAAGCCCTTATTTCTTCAGATACATGACACTGGTTACAACTTTAAAGAGCGGCAGATGAAATTAACAAATCTGTTTAGGGGCAGATAAGTCTCAGTGGATGAAGACGTTGGAACAAAAGTGATAAGTACCTGGCCATGAACTCCACCAGCCGCTGATAGAAAAAGCGCCCTGCAGAGAGAGAGAACCTTCATCAAGACACTGGTGTCCAAGAGAGCTTTTTATATTTCTGCCTTCCTACTTGGAATAATAAAAATTGTTTTAGAGAAAAGAACAAGGACCATGGGAGTCTGACATACCTGGGTCTGAATCCAGGCTCTCCAATTTAACAACCTGTGTGATTTCAGATAAGTCATTAACTTCCCCAACTCAGTTTCCTAATATGTGTGCTGGGGACATAAGGATCTCTACCTCATGGGGTTGCTGGGGAACTAAATGAAATCATGGGCCTTCAAACAATGTCTGATAGAGTCAACTGTTAACTAGTGGTACTACCAGGACATAAAACTTAAGTTTCTTTTTGGAACCATGAGACAGAACCCTTCTAGAAAACATTTTAAAAATATTGATAATCATGAAAGGTTTGTATATAAATCAAGACTTTAGAAGACTGGCTGCAGTTTTATGGTTGGTCAGTCAGACAGCCTGACATTGTGTGTCCAGGTAAAGTCTCCCTTAGGATAGAGAAGCCTCCCCTTCAGAGGACTGTTGGTCATACCTTCATGCTCTTGGTAAAACTTCTGACAATCTTCTTTTCTCCACAGAAGTTCTCTCATTCGTACAATAAGGAACTTGTTGCTCAGAATCTGCTGATGAACAGCCTAGATAAACACCACCGCAAAGAGAAAAGTCAGTCAGAGGGACCATTTGAGTGGATGGAAGACCCAGGCTGATCAAAAGGACCATGAGGACCTTCAGAGCCCAAGACATGAGGGTCCCACTGGTGGGTCAGAAGAAAAAGAAGGTGGAGTGATGTGAAGACCTTCAGTCCCAGAGCCAGAGCATGAGCCTTGGGTGGAGGGGCAGGAAGTGCTGTCTCTGCCACTCCATTCTGACAGAATCCATCATTCAGACTGTCATAAAATCTCTTGATAGTGGTCTTGCCTTGAGTTTCTCCCACTCTCCCCAAACCATCACACTTGATAGATTAAAAACACCATAATTTCTATTTCATACTCTGGTCAGAAGCTTTTGAATGTTTCCTCTTTTTAATGGAATGATGCACAACCACTTAAGGCCAATGCTCAAGGCTGCACTTTTCCTTGCCCTCCACCACTTCCGGTTCTCTGGTCCCATCAACCCAGCCTGCCTGTGGCCCTGAGACCCACCACACAGCATCTCCCTTCTGTGGAACACCTACTCCTATGTAGTAACCAAAGTCCACCCTTCCGCTGAGGCCTGGTCAAGTCCCAGCACTCACAGACCACTGTTCCTGACTGCTCCCTTCTCCCCCTGCACCATAGTAAGCTTACTTAACCATGCTGCTCAGCTAGTACTTGGGACGAATCCTAAAAGGACCCTCACCTGGCCCCACCAAGATTCCACACCCTAATCTCCAGGACTCTGAATGGGATGCAATATTTTATTGTTACATTACATGGCAAAAGGGATGTGTAGTTAAGGTTACTACTATCAGTTGACTTTGCTTTAATCAAGGAGGGAGGGTATAGCTCAGTGGTAGAGTGCCTGCTTAGTATACATGAGGTCCTGGGTTCAATCCCCAGCGCCTCCATTGAAAAAAAAAAAAATAATTATCTCTCACCTCCAAAAACAAAAATAAACAAACAAAAAGGAAAATGCTTTAATCAAAAGGGAGATTATCCAGATGGGCCTAAGTAATCACATGAGCTGTATAAAAGCAGAGTTTTAACTAGCTGGGGGCTAAAGGAGAAGTTAGTGATTAAAAGCATGAGATGGCACTGCTGTTATCTTGAAGATGGAGTGAGCCAGGTGATAAGAAATGTGAGTGGTCTCTTAAAAACTAAGAGTAATCCCCACTAGAAGGCCAGCAAGGACATGGGGACCTCAGTTCTATAACCACAGAAACCAACTTCTGCCAACCAGAATGAGTTTAGAAGTGGATTCTTCCTCAAACCTTTTAGATAAGGGCCTAATCAGCTGATCCATGGACTTTGGCCTTGTGAGACCCTAAGGAGAGAACCCAGCCAAGTCTACTGGACCTCTAAATTCTAGAATTGTGAGATAATGAGTGTTGTTTTAAGCTTCTAAGCTTGTGGTAATTTGTTATGCACCAATAGAGAACTAATGTACATACATTGTCTTGAGGTTTGGTTCTTATTGTATTGGATCCTTTCTTCTATTTTATATCTGCCCCAATTCTCCAACAGATTTTTAGTCTTTTTAGGGTCACAGGACTGTGACACAACCCAGGACTATGTTGTCAGTCTTCACAAATGGCCCCGTGGCACCTCAAACAGAAGCAATGCCCAGGGCATACTGTAGAGGCTTAGTTCTTGTTCTTACCTCCAGAATCAGTGGGTGAGCAACTGCATCAGGCTTGATCAGGGCCAGAGTGAGCTGGAGAGCCTGAGGACTCCGCAAGATTGAGGTCATCTCCCTCCTGCCATCAGAGAGCCAGATTAGGGACCCATCAGTGCTGCACTCCCCACCCTTCCTACTCTGGAGCCATGCTGCCTTGCAAAGCTAGCCAGCGCTCCTGACACTGGCACATGACAGTTACTTTGTATTTTATTGCTTATGGGATTGAGGGAAGAGAGTGGTGGAGGGGCCATTCAAGTTGCCCAGTAGAGCACATAATCTGGTTTATGCAACTCTAAACCTAGGAAGGAGTTACCCATTCAGAAGAAGTTCGAGTTTAAACACAACTTGTCTCTGTCAATGTTCCCTCCCCTTCCTAACTTTCTTTTGTGTTTTACAGAGGATTTACAATTTACATTCCTAAACAGCGTGGCTACAAAGGATCCAATAACTGTTTCCATTTCTAAGGCCCTCTATCCCACAGTGCTCCCCATCAATTCTGAAACTGGAAGATGGGATGGACCAGAATTGGGATGTTGCCAGAATACCTCCAAAAAAGTCTCCTGGATACCTACCATTTCTTATCTAATCTTACAAACAGGTTAGGATTTCCCTGCCCAAATCAAACCCTTTAATACATTCAACTGTCCTCAGTGGCAAGGCTGGCAGACATGTAACTCCAAGGTCAAGGACAAGTTGTAACCATTTTGTATGTGAAGCAGCTCAGAATGCCTGGTGCAAAGGTGCTTAATCAATTTTATTAATGAAGTGAACGTATATAGTCTTACTCTATTTATCTCTGTATTTCTAGTGTCCAATCATGATGTAAGAGCTTAAATAATTGTGGAAATGATGTAAAAAAAAAAAGAATTTTATAAACTGGACTAAGAGAACTTGAGATCTCTTCCAACTGTGAAATTCTATTTACATGTATGAAATTGATCATCTCTGCAGGACTAAGGAGTAGGTCTCAAAAAGATTGTCTGGTGGAACCCCTAAATTTGCCAACAAATACAGAGAAGACTTCCATAACAAACACAGGGACAGAGTCTGGGCAACTGTCTCATTTCTCTGAGCCCAAGAGTAGCCTGACAATTAAAGTAGCTACCACACTAAAGTTGGTGCTAGGGTCTGGCCCAGAAAAACTATGCCAAGGTCTTTCCTACTTATGTCTTTTCGACAGCATTCAGCTTGATGCTGCACTCAAACCACAAAGCTAAGCCCAGTCTAACCAGTACAAGATCAGCCAACCCACTGTCCCTAATATCCCAGGTGGTGAGTAACCTAAAAGCAAGCAGAATCTGCCACATACCTGGGGAGAGAGATCTTTGACACCTCCCCCTCGTCATACTCCATATCCACACTATCACTTAAGTTCTGGCAATTTTACCTAGTCAATGTATCTCAAATCCATACAATTCTCTCCCTCTCAACTGCCACCCCACTCCCTGGACTTCAACAGCCTCTTCAATGGTCTTCTAGTTTCTACTCTTGCCACCCTCTAGTCTGTTCTCCACATAGCAGCCACAGTGAATTAAAAATGCAAATCTAATCACATAATTTCCCTCCTCAACCCTTTAAAATGTACCCTGCTCTTATGATAACCTCAAATCCTTATCATGTCCTACTGGGCTTTGCATGATCTGATCCTTGTGTACCTCTCTAGCCTCCTCTGGAACTCCACACTGCATAACTTGATTTTGCTCCAGCTTCGTGGGCCTTACAGCTCCAAGATTTTCTGACCCGACAGCCTTTGCATGAGAAGTTTTCACAGTCCTAAATGTACTTCCTCTGGTTACCTCCTAGATCTTAGCTCACTTCCCCTGTTTTAAGTTCTCATGGCTCCTTACACGTTTTCTTCAGCTATCTCTTTCCCACTAGAAGGTCAGCTCCATGAAAGCGGGTAACTCTTTTACACACCATCGTAATCTCTGTATTCGTGCAGAGTGCCTAGCACATAGATGGCTTTCAATAGTATTTGTTGAATGAATTCTGATCCAGCTATCCCAAGGCCAGGCTGCTAGGAGCTCTCCAGGGGAGAACCTGGTTCCTTTCTTCCTGGCAGCTAACTTATGCCTGTTTTGGCTCCTGGTTTATAACAAATGTTGACACGTCGAGAAACTTACTCAACTTAGAAGTCACTCCATTTAACAATTTTACAATATTGTAAGTTGCCTAGGCGTGTGCCCCAACAACAGAGGTGCCCATTCCTCTGCTTCCTGGAGGACGCCAGCCACGCCCCCTCATCCTCCCAAGCGCGTCTGGGACCTGCAACCCCTCAACTTGGCTTCCGGCCGCCAACACCTGAGGCCCCGCTCCCTAGTCCCCGCTGTTCACAGCCTCAGCTCTTGCCACCACCCGTCGCCTTGCTGCCCCTCCATAGATCTAGGCCTGCAGCCCCACGACCCCTGCCCCTTGTACCGCGGCCTAAGCCCACCCAGATTCTGGGCTAATCGGAGCCCCAGGCCAGCTGGAGTTCCGGTTCTAGTCACCTGGTCCTCCAGTCGCAGGGCCCGGCCGACAGGCACTGCAATAGCTAGCCTTGTGGCCCAAGCAGGGTCTTTCAGGCGTTCGGCCGGGCAGCCCGCCGCGGGGTCCTTGCCGTGAGGTCACGGGCCAGTCAGCGCGGGATTAGGGTGTTTGCAACCAGTCCTGGAGGCCGTGTAGCAGGAGGGCCGGCTTGCCGGTGTCACTTGTCTCTCTGCGTCAGTTGTCTCTCTCCACCACTTGCCCCAGACCAGAGGAGATGAAGCCGGCTCGGGCGGGAGATGCCCCTCCAAGCCCAGCTCGGGCGCCCTCAGGCGGGAGGGAGGGCTGGCGGCCCTGCGCGGGGAGGTGCCACGGAGAGGACAGGGTGGACTTTTCAGGGTGGCAGCCTGGCAATGGGCGTGCCCCCAGCGTAGCCACCGGAGTGGACCTTGCCCAACTCGACCTTTCTGTTATTTGTCTAGGGTAGTGCCTGGCACATGGTTGGTGCCCAGTGTTTGTCGGAAGGAAGCGGCGGGCAGAAATCTTGTGCGTTGGGTCACGAGGGCAGAGGCAGCCGTATGGGATTGGTGAGGGAGGATTCTTGGCTGGAAAGCAGGTTTACATAAGCCTGAGGGAAACTAGTAAGGCCCTTGAACATGTCGCTAAGGAATTTAGGGTAGGATGTGGGGTGGGGTTACCTTGGAGTCTAGTAAAACAGTCCAGGGTGAGCAGATGAGAACTGGGGTGATTCCTGGTGTGTCGTCTGATGTATGGAGAGGGTACAGTGTTTCAGGTTGAATAAGAGTGGTAAATTTTTTTTCTTGGAGAGAATCACTGAATCTGAGATGAGTGAAAATAAACTATAACTGTTACAAATTTAAAAAAATTTTTTAAACTGACTTTGTGCCTGCATAAACAGGTGTTGCACTCCTGGAATGTTAGAAGAAGGGTGTGTGGTTCTGGCAGCTTGTTTCCACAAGGTGTCTTTAGAAAGGTCCATTTCTTACCTGTCTGGCTGGTGAAGGTACATGTCCATTTCTGCCTTTAGAGGGTGAGAGTAAACTTACCATGTGCCACTGACCAGACATCTGGTTTCAGTCTTATTTTCCAAATGCACGAAGTCTAACTTTGTTTCTTATCTTTATCTTCTTTAACATATCTTTGGGCTATGGGATTTTGCTGATTTTTAGGCCATGATCATTAGTTCACATTTTGTCAGTCTTACACGCACTGTGGAAGGTTTTGGTTCTATATTTTATGGTTGCTTTGACTGTCTTCAACAATATGCCTATATAATGAAAGTACAGGCAGATGTGATCTAGGGGAAGACTCAATAAATAACACCCTTTTTCTAAACTCAGACTCGGAACCAATAGAAATAGAGAAATGGCAGGCAGGTGGAGACCAAATGTCAGTTTAATCAATGCTGATGAAGCTGTTGGAGAACGATGTATCTTAGTGTGAAAGCCTAATGCACCTGCCTTCTAACTGATATCCAGGTTCAATGCCTGGTTGCTTATAAGCTGCACTTAAAACAATTGCAACAACACAAAGAATCTAAATAGTTACCAGGACATATAAAATTTTCAAAGTTTGGCCCTACATCCTCAAAATTTAGAAAGCAGGCCAATCCCCAGCCCCTAGCAGATGCCAGGGAAAGTTTTGTCACAGAAACCTGTCAAAAGACCCTGACACTCAGTGATGTCTGAGGGAAGGTGAATAGGCTGAAAAGGTCTTAATTTGATTTTGCTGGGACTCAAGTAATTCTATACCAGTTATTGTCTCCAGCTTGTGAACTCAGTTGGGAGAACCACCCATTAAGAGGTTAATTATGACTTGAAGTTTGTTCTGTCCTGAGGGGCATCTACCTGTGTCCAGTCTTGTGTGTAGACAGTGGTATTTAAGACCATGCTGCCGTCTTGGAGTGTTAATTGACAGCAGTAGTGGCAGCCCCAACCAGGTCTTCTTTGAGGTGCCTTTCTTTTTCATCCAGCATATTTAAATTACTTAATATCATCTCCCCTTTGGGTCCTGTGTTTCTGGCATGTCGGGGCTGCATTGAGGGTGGGCTCTAATCTCACAGCTTCCCTAGCCCACTGTGAGCAGTCCTCAGGGCCACTGCCTTCTCAGTGTTCCAGGAGTTGCTCAGGTCCAGGACACCTGCTACTGAAGGGGTGCGAGGAGGAGGGGAGGTGTTCCTTGACCCCGCACATTTCAGTCGAGAATCACTGTCTGCAGGTTTTTCACCTGAAGCTGCTGTTCTTCTGAAGATTGTTCTTCCAGGGACCAAGTGAGAATCAAGACCTCTGCCATGTGTTCCTCAAGATACTGTACTCAGCTTCTGGATGGGTCAGGTGAGAAGTATCATTTATTCCAGACACTTCATTTTTGGCATTTTTCTGTTCCTGTACAGCTTTCTAGAAGAGTTGAGTTTCCAACATTTTTTTTTAGCCAAGTGAAATTAGTTTTCTACCTTTTTTAAAATTTTTTTAAACATTTTTAAATTAAGTTATAGTCATTTTACAATGCTGTGTCAAATTCCCAACATTTTGTTGTCAGGAGGAAAACCTATGGGGCCGACCATCTGCTGGTGGAAAGTAGGGGAGAAAGTGAGCCTCCAGGGCCAGGCCCTGGAGATTTGTCTCAGTTATTTTCCAGGATATCAGCTTTCTCTTAATAAAATCTCTCTCTTCCTTTGTTTTTAATTTATTTATATTTATTTTTATTTTGGCAAGGGATAGGTAATTAGGTTTATTTATTTTTAGAGGAGGTACTGGGGATTGAACCCAGGACCTTGTGCATGCTAACCATGCGCTCTACCACTTGAGGTATACCCTTACCCCTCTCTTCCTTTGTTTTCGTTCTTGCACTGCTCCTAAACTTTTCTTTTCTTTTCTTTCCTTGGGAAGAGAGAGATAATTAGGTTTTATTAATTAATTTTTTTTAGCAGAGGTACTGGGTATTGAACCCAGGACCTTGTGCATGCTAGGCATGGCACTCTACTACTGAGCTATACCCTGCCCATCCTGCTCCTAATCTAATGGCTTCTAATCTGGTGGCTCTTAATCTGCTTTTCATCCTGAACTTCCTGAACATGTGTGATCCCTCGAGACAGTATTCCAGGCACAGGCTTTCTCATTATCTTCTCAGCTTTCGTGGCTGTGGTCATTTCATTGAATGTTCTTTCTACTTCAGTCTAAGAAGATGGCATATTTTATTTGTAACAAGGGCACTGTTTCTTTTTTGTTATAAATAAAACTTACCACCCTTTTACAATTGAAGCTGCAGTGTAAATCTCAGAACTATAAAACCCTGGCCAGAGTTTTTCAAAAATAGACCAGCAGGTGGGGAGTGACCCTTAATCCATGTAGAAAAAAATGCATGTGTTCTTCCCATTTTGTGCTTTGGCCTTGTGTCTAGCTCACAACAACATAAGGGGTAGAATTTGGGACAACCGTCCCATGCTGCCTTCTAGGCTGGGACTAGCAATTTAAAGTTTGGAGCTTACACACGGGTTCCTTAGTATATGTGGAACTTAATTGCAATTTAAAGCCCCTGGCCTATTAAACTAGCTAAAAAAATATAGTAAAGGGCCAAATAAGTGGGTTTTTTTTTCCCTGATATATAAAAGGCCTGTATAGGGAAAGACTTGTCTACAGTCAAATCTGTGCCTCCACAAGGCCTGCTCACTAAGACTCCCCTCTGCTGCTTAGGGTCTACAGGTGCCCCACAAGGGAAGGCTGTGAGTCTGTGCAAAGGCCAAGGCCAGTGTTGACCTTAGATTCAACATGGCCAACTTGAAAAGCATTTGAAATGACTCAAACACTGGTCCCATCATAGCCTGAACTTAACATGTGATGTGTGATCCCCACATTCCTTATCTGGTCTTTTTTTTTTTTTATGTTCTCTGCCAAATCATTGGATCCTAACATTCCCTTGAATAAAACTCATCCCTCCACCCCTGCCAAAGGGCAGAGCCTACTGTAAAAGTTTCAACACAGGGCAGCAGAATCCAGACAATGGTTCCCAAAATAAGGGAGGAAGAAGGAGCTGTGCTACAGTTGCCTGACTCTCTGTCCCTGAAGCTTCAGCCAGGGGAGAAAAGGTGTGGCAAGAGGCCAGCAGTGTTTGGGGGAAACCCTTCCTTGTGGATCCAGGGGATCAGGCCAAAAACGCATTTACTTTCTAACAGAGTTGAAAACAGCTCTTTGGTTTCAACTTGTGTGTTTTGGGAATTGGTTAAGAGGTTGGCTTCAAAAAGGAAATGATTCAGTTTGGAATGTAGTGAGTTTGGGATGATAGTAGTCGAGCAGAATGGGCTTGTTGGTGGTTGAATAAGGATAGGTTTGGGAGTTTCAAAGTGGTGTTAGTTAGAAATGTGTCAGTAAAGAGTTGACCATGGGAGAAAATGCAGAGAGAAAACAGAAGGCCAAAGACCAATCCTCCCCTTGTCAAAGAATAATTTTAAAACTTCTACTTGTATACAAAGAAAAACAACAATTGATTGACTCTGGAAAAGGCAAAAACAGGATTTATGTAAAAGAAAAAGTAGAGAGGGAAGAAGGAAAACTGTAGATAGTTTGAAAATTGTGGCTTTTGTTTTCTGTGAGTAAGCTGCTGATGGCAGCCAACAAAGAAGCCAGTTAAGAGTATTCTGCCCTCGGGCAAGTGGATGGATTATTAAATAATACAACTTCATTTGGTTATAGATTCTCCAGAAGACTTTAGGAGTTAGTTCAGGTATCTGTGTCAGGCTGTCTCTGGATAAACACTATCTATCAGTATCCTTTGTAAGCACCTTCATCATTACACCAGGTCTGTACTGTTTCCCTCACCAGAATTTCTGAACTTCTCCCTTCTCATCAGCTCTCATCCAAATTGGCCCTGAGGACTTCAGTGTCCTTCTGAAGCAGTAACATGAGTTGAATGTTGTGTGAGGGGAATGAATATTTAACAGTATTTAGACCCCTAAATATCAGACAGCAGAAGATGGCAAAAAAAGAGCAAGGGAATTCTAAATATGATTAAAAATATTGGGACCCATTTCATATCCAGGTTACTCACTGGTCTGTTTAATCAGGAGAATGAGTCCCAAGGATTAGTTTAGTCAAGTTGAGCTAATGAAGTGGCTTTCTTCCTCAATTGCTTAATTGATTGTTTTATTTTTGTAACATAAACCCTAGTATAAATAAACATGTGAGCAATTGCAGTCCCCACTTTAGCAGGTCAGTATGTAGCTGAAGACTGTCCTAGCCAACAAATTTATGGTAGTCTGTGGGGCCTCTACGGTTTGAAATGCCTTAATTTGCTGTTTGAATCATAGCTGAATTATGAGTCACCTAGCCAGGGTAAAATGTTTTTGTACAAACCAGTGAAATCCAACCCTAGTCCCTAACACCTTACCCTAAATCCTATATCCTTAACCCCTAACCCCACCACTGACAGTGATCTCTTTTGACTTGTAACCTAACCCTAGCTCTTCTGACCCTGACCCTGACTTGTTCTCTTCTGAAGCTGACCTTGTTACTCTATCCCTTGATCCTTAAACTCAAATCCTAAACCTTAGGCCTTTGCTGCAGCCCTAACATCTAACCCCACTGCAGTCCCTGACCACCACCCAAATGTCTGACCCTTGACTTGAACACTTTTGACCTGCCATTTTGAAAATAACCTAAGTGTCCACTGAATGAATGGATAAAGAAGTTGTGAGAATATATGTATATGATATTATATATATATATTCACACACTCACATAATTCAGCATAAAAGAAGGGAATCCTGCCATTTGCAACAACATGAATGGACCTTGAGGACATTATGCTAAGTGAAATAAGTCGGACAGAGAAACACAAATACTGCATAATCTCACTTATATGTGAGATCTAAAAATCAAACACAACCAAATTCACAGAGAGAGTCATTTACTGAAGAAGCAAGTCAATGAGTTTGATGCTAAGTATTGGTTTCCTCCAGCACTAGCATCCTCCTCTAAAGGGAATGTAAAGGCAATGATTGTGTTTTACTTGATTGTCTGGGGATTCAACAAGTTCTTAATTTTTCATGGTAAGTTCAGGAGTTTTTCTGCAAGAGAAATAAATACATGCTCAGGCAAATCAAATTTGGGAAAATTAAGAGGGAAAACTACCATATTGGTAATTATACCCATAGTCCAGCAAGAATGCTAAACAATTATTGTATGAATTAAGGCAGACCAGAGATATTCTAATTTATCTGAAGAAGAACAAAAGCACAGAGTGGAGGTGGGCCAAGAAGACGAGAGCTGTGGGTACAGATGCCTGTGTGAGTCTTCGGACCCCAGAAGAGTGTATGGGAACTTCCGTGGGGCAGAAAAGGTACAGGGTAGAGACAGTGGGGTTGACATGAAGCAGAGTCTGGTCAGAGGCTATGGGGTGTTATTCGAGGCATAGGAAGTGGTGTTAATGTATACAGTCTGAAATCAGCCTAATCCAGGTTCAAGATTCAGCCCTGCCAGCCCCTAACTCAGTGGCCTTGGGTAAGTCACATTCCTCTCTAGAACTCAGCATCTTTGAATGTACAGTGCAGCTAATAGCAGCACCTTCCTCGCAGTGGGGGCTGTGAGGAACACAGGAGAGGAGATACAGACAAAGCATGTGACAGTGCAGGACACATGGTTGACAATCAGTGGTAATTGTTCCTCCTGTAGTAGATGCTGTATTGTTTATGATCTTGTCAGGAACAGAGTTTCTCTCCTGCTTTGGTGAAAGGCTGTGGGGAGGGGCGACCATTCATTCATTATTCATTCATTCCTATTCTCATTACACCATAGCCATTTTAATGAGTTCAGTATAGCATTCTGTTTACATGTGTTTGTGCAAAATATATTGTGTTTGTTTATTTTTAACTTCCCTAAAGGTGTTGTGTTATTTTTATTCTGTCCCTTGCTTTTTCTCTTAGTGCAGTGTTTTGAGATCTGTCACATTGCTAAGTTTACATCTGATTTATTCTGAAAGCTGCATAGAACTCTATGAAGACACTTTCCATGGTTTACCTATTGATTACTTGACTGGTCTCACCCAGGCTGCCCCCAAAGCTGCCACCTGCTGCAGTAAACAAGTATGTCACTTTACAAGCTGTGAGAGAATTTCTTTGGGATTTTCTAGGTTTGGAAATGCTGGACCATGACATACAGATAAATTTAATTTCTTACTTTGTCTAAGAACTGGTCGATTGCTCCTCAGAGTGGCTGTAACTGTCTTCCTGTCACCACAGATATACGAGTACAGGTATCTCTATCTCATCACTGGCGTTGGACGTTACTGAGCCTTCTGACTGTTGCTAGTATAATAGGTGCACTTTGGTATCTTATTGTTTCAATTCAAATTTGTCTGGTTATCCATGTGCTTTGAACATCCTTCATATGCTCATTAGTCTTATATCTTTATTTTTCTATAAAACCATAGCCTCTGCCTATTTTTCTGTTGGTTTGCTGTATATTATCTTGTTGCTTTTTTGTGTATGCATTTGTTGCTTTTTGCATATGCATTCCACATATTAGCTTTTTGTTGTCTTTAGGTATAGCACATATCTCCTCTAGCTCTGCCAGCTATCTGCTAACTTACTCATGTGTCCTTCACTTATCAGAGATCTTCAGTCCAACTGGAATATTGATTGGGAATGAAATGAATTTTTAAAAGAGTTTAGAAACTGGTACACTCATAATACTTAAGTTGTAATCTAAGAGCATGGACTCTCTCTCTATTTATTCATATGATCTTAAATATCTTTTGGCCAAATTTTAAAGTTTTCTTTTTGGAAGTCTTGAGTATTCTTATTTTTAAATAGGTTAATTTCCAGATACTTCATAGGTTTTGTTTCTGTTTTGAGTGATACATTATTTTTTTAATTTTATTTTCCAATTGGGTGTTACTGCTGTAAAGAAATGTTACTGCTTTTGTAGGTTGACCATGCATTTAGCAGAATTTCAGAACCTCCTAAAAGTGTTAATAGTTTGTAATTCATGCCATCCCTAGATTGAAGATTATAGTATCGTCATTTTTGTTTTAGGAGACTAAAGTGCCGTCTAGCAAATGGACAAAAATAGAAAGTCTTGAATAAAACTAAAAGCTCACCACTTGTTCATATAGTGGTCCTTGGAGCAGGTGCTTTGCATTGGAGAGCAGCAGTCTTCTAGCCACTGGCTTAAGGACAGGCTCTGTGATCGTTAATTTTATGTACCAACTTATTGGTCAGACATTATTCTGGATATTTCTGTGAGGGTGTTTTTTGATGAGATTAACATTTAAATCAGTGAACTCTGAGTAAAGCAAATTGCTCTCCATAATGTAAGTGGGCCTCATCTGATCAGTTGAAGGCCTGAAGAGAACAAAAGACTGACCTTCCTGAGCAAAACAAATTCTCCCAGCAGCCAGCCTTCAGACGCCATTCTATGGATATCCTTAAGTTTAAAAGCATCTCTTTGAAGTTGCAAGTTTAAAAAGGACCAGAGGTTTCTTTGACAAGGGCTGTGGTCTAGCTGTAAGCAGAGGGGATTCAGCAGTATTGTCTGTGAACTGGCCCAGGTCAGAAAGAATCTGACAGAGGTAGAGATCATGTGAGGTCTCTTTACAGTTACCCCAGATCATGAAAGTGCCTGAAAGTCTTTATGATTTCTCTTTAGTGGAACTAGAGAACATTCAGGTTGTGGACCTTCCCTAAGTGAGTAATATGTATGCTGGTCTGTAGATCAGATGAGCCTTGTGAACTTGTTACCGATATGGTGTCAGAAGAGACTGTTACAAAATTATTACAAAATTGTCTTTTTAACCTGTGTTGCCTTTGACCCTCTTCATTTTCTCTTCCAAGGTAACTTGTCCCAGTCCCTTTGCTGTGCCTCATAAAGCTATAATGATCTCTGTGACATCAACTGAGTTCTTGCTTGGGCCCTATGACCCCAAAATCAAAGACACAATATCTCAAACCTCAGGGTTACTCAGAGTCTGGTCTGTTCACTCTCAGAATAACATTTTGTGTTCCAGTTAGTGTCTTTTGTCAATATCCCCCAATTTGGGCATTACAGGGAAGAAAAAGGGTGGAGCAGATGTTCATTACTGCCAAATTGTCAGGCCAAAATACATTTCCTCCAGCAGAAGATGTTATTTTTGAGATGGCTGGGAAAATCTGAACATGAAATATGTTCAAAAGAAGATGACAAGGAACTCATTAGGTGTAATAACAGCATTGTGGGTGTGTAAGGAAATGTCACACTTCTCAGAGATGCACTCTGAAGTGTGTAGGAGTGAAATGACATGATGTTTGACGTGTGTTTATATATTTCAGTAAAGAAAAAAGAGAAGTAAAAGAAATAGAGGAAGGAAATGTGGCAAACACATTGTTCTTTGTTGAATCTATATGACAGGCATATGAAGTTCATTATATTATTGTCTCTAATTTCATGTATGTTTGAAATGTTTCATAACAAGAATCTAAAGCCCTCTACAACAGTGAGCTTTTAACTATATCTGGTTTACTGCCAAAAATTAAAAATAAAAGTGACTTTACTTACACATGGCCCATCGTGCAGCTTAGTTATGTTAAGCCCTTCATATCTGAAAGAAATTATATTTGAAATGATTATTTTTGCTCTGTGGTGTAACATAAATTATAATTTTACTTGATAATCTCTGGCTAAGTTTGAGAAGAAAACGTTCGGCCAATAGTGAATTATTTAACAAATATTTTAAAACATCTACTATATAGTTATTTATTTGTCAAAGAGGCTGAATGTATAAAACATACTTAGCTTGAAATTAAATATAGAAAATTCACAATTATCTTGAATATTTAAATAGAAATACAGAGTATTAGAAAGAGAATGTGCAATAAAGTTAAACTACATTTGATGAAAGTTAAAGATGTTACTACTGACCTAATAGGAATAAAAATGATTATAAGGGAATACTATCAACAGCTGTACATCAATAAATGAGATAGCTTAGATGAAACGGATAAATTCCTAGGAACACACAAAGTACCTAAACTGAACAGATCTATGTCAAGTAAAGAGATTGAACCAGTATTTAAAAACCTAACAAAGAAAAGTTCAGGAACAAGTGAATTCTATCAAACATGTCAAGATTTAATACTAGCCCTTTCAAGACTCTTCCAAATAATACAAGAGGAAGAACACTCCCTAATTTGCTCCATGAAGCCAGAATTACCATGACAGCAAAGACAAAGGCATCACAAAAACCGAAAACTATAGACAATATCCATTATGAATACAGATGCAAGAATTCTCAACTAAATACTAACGAACTGAATCCAATAGCATATTAAAAGTTTATACACCCTGACCAAGTGGGATTTATCCCGAGAATTCAGGGTGGTTCAATCTAAAACTATCAACCAGTTTAATAACATCATATTAATAGATTGAAGGGGGAAAAACCATGGGCTCATCACATTCATGTGGAAGAAAACACAGCATTTGAAAAATCCAACACCCTTTCATATTACAAAAAACTCAGAAAACTAGAAACAGAAGGGAACCTCCTCAACATAATTAAGAACATTTATGAAAAACCCACAGCTAACATTGTACTTAGTGGTGAAAGCTTAAAAGATTTCTTTCTAAGATCAGGAACAAGACAATAATGTCTACTTCCACCACTGACAGTCAACATTATACTGAAAGTTCTAGTGAGAGCATTAGGCATGAAAAAGAAATAAAAGTCATTTAACATTTTATTTGTGTATACCTCAGTAAAGCTGGGGACAAAAAAGGCATCCGAAATGGAAAGGAAGAAGTAAAACTATTTCTATTTGAAGATGACATGTTTCTATATATAGAAAAATCCCGAAGAATTCTTATAAAAATTATTAAAGCTAATAAACTCAGCAGTGTTTCTGAATACAAGATCAACATTTGAAAATCAGTTATGTTTTATATACCAGCAAGGAACAATCTGAAAATAAGACTTCTAAAACAATTTCATTTACAATAGCATTCAAAAGTAAAATACCTCAATAAATTTAACCTAGGAAGGGAAAGACTGTGCACTGAAAACTACAAAACATTGCTGGAAGAAATTAAAGAAGATCTAAATAGATGGAAAGCTCTCCCATGCTCATGGATTGGAAATATGTTGTTAAAATGTCCATACTACTCAAACCAATCTACAGATCCAGTGTCATGCTTATCTAAATCCCAGTGGCTTTTTGTGTTTTTTTCCAGAAATGGAAAAGCCTATCTTCAGATTCATACGGAATTGCAAAAGTCCCTAAGTAGCCAGAGCCATCTTGGGGGAAAAAAAATTGAAGACCCCAAATTCCTGATTTCAAAACCTTACTGCAAAAATACTGTATTCAGTGTGGTCCTGGCATTAGGACAGACACAGAGAATAGTGGAATGGAATTGAAAATCCAGAAATAAACCCAAACATCTATGGCTAACCAAGTTTTAATGAGTGCCAAGACAATTCAATGGGAAATGAGTAGTCTCTTCAACAAATGGTGCTTGGACAACTTGTACACAAATGTTCATAGCAGCATTATTCATAATAGCTAAAAGATGGAGACAACTCAAATGCCCATCAGTGGATAAATGGAAAACAAACTGTGGTAGGTACATACAATGTAATATTATTCAGCAATAAAAGAAGAGATTAAGTGCAGATACATGCTACAACATGGATGAACCTCAAAAAAAATACTAAGTGAAAGAAGCCAGACACAAAGAGTCACATATTGTATGATTCCATTTATATGAACTATTCAGAACAGTAAATCCATAGAAAAAGAAACCTGATTATTGGTTTCCAGGGACTCTGAGGAGAAAGGAATGGGAAGAAACTGCTTAATGGGTATTCTGAGGTGATGAGTTTTGGAACTAGATAGAGGTGGTAGTTTCATGACACTGTAAATGTACTAAATGCTACTAATCTGTTCACTTTAAAATGGTTACTTTTATGTTATGCAAATTTACCTCTGTTAAAAAAATAAGCCCTTGAGCCCATTCATAGCTATGAGACCTTTGTCAAGTTACTCTGCTTTTGTTCTTAGTATCTTCACTCAAAAGTAAGCTCTTAGCAGGGACATCAGTGAAAACAGAGAAGAACCTCTGAAAATTCTCTTCTCCATAAAGACAGTATGAGCACTGGCAAAAATAGAATCAATCTTTTCGTAACTTTAGGAAGTTTAAAAAAAAAAAAGGCTTGCAACAATCCAAGGAGCATTTATTTGTGAAAAATGGCTGACTCTCAATAAGAACAGTGAGCTTTGTAGAATTTTAACTTGCCCTATTCCCGTCTTCCCCACATGTGTGGTAGTTTTGAGAAACAACAGCCTGGAAACACATGGAGGGGACAGAATGGTGTTGGAGTGCCTTCAGAGTACCATTATCAGAGGATTGTCATTATTTGACCTGCCTGGCAGTTCTCTGGATTTGACCTGACTCAGAGCTCCCCCAGTGCATATAGCCTTTTCCCTGGAGGCCCTGGTTGAACATGATCAGAGGCAATTGTCGAGCATCATGGCTGCCATATGATGGGTAACAGGGTAAACAATAGGCTAACCAAAAGCTTAAAAGTCAAAGCTGGGGAATGAGATGTCCATAGGAGGTTTTGAAAAGCACCTATGTATTCCCAAGAATCTAGAAGGCCATACACTTGTGTAGGCTACGTACATGCTCAGGAGAGACCTGAGAAGGGCTTAAGCTCTCATCTCTGGCTAATCTTGAGGTTCTGTGCAAATGGGAAGTGAAGGCTAAGGTATACTTTTAAACTGCCTGGCTAAGCATTGAGGGCATTCCTCAACACACACAAAGTTTTTGTTGACAAAGACTGGGAGATTTATTGGTTCTAGCCATTTAAGATAATTTCTATCCAATCATTAGGAGACCACTGAGGCAATTGAATAGGACCTCTTTAGTGGCCATACACGACAAAAGTATGCAGAGTTCATAGAATTATTTCAGAAGCCACAAAACTAACAAACAGTAACAGCAACAAACCTTAGAGGAGACAATCTGATTTCCAGGGTTGCCATATTATATTATTTAAATTGTTCAGTTTTCAACAAAAAAATTATGACACATGCAGAGAACCAGGAAAGTACAGCCCATACACAGGATAAAAAGCAGTCATTGGAAAAAGTCACTAAGAAAGTCCAAGTGTTAGACTTAATAAGACAAAGATTCTTCATCCAGCTGCCTCCTCCTCTTCATCAGGCTTCTGTTCTTTGGCCTGAGGTGGTCACATCATCTGAGCTCTGTGCCTACTTGCCACTGAGTCAGTTCCACTTGATCCTTGTCCAGGCCAGACACAGCACACTCACCTCAGTGTGTTTCTGTTTCTGCCTGAATGGGATCACTCTGGGAAGCACAGGGAGGGATAGAAGAAATGAAGGAGCAAGTAGTGGAGGAGTCTCTGGAGGGAAGATCTAATTAGTGGGAAGTGTTCTGAGGAGATCATCCCTATCTTGGCCACATTTAGGCTCCTGACTTGAGAGGAAAGAATAAAATCAAAACTTACAGAATTTTGTAGCAGAGGTGGCATTCCCCACTGTAGGTAATCTGGTCACTGCCACATATGGGTTCACTTGGCTTGATGTAAGAGAAAATCCAGCACTTACTTATATTCTCTGTGCACAAAACCTGAGGGTGAGACAGACCACTGCTTCAGATACCTTCCTCCAGGGCTCTGGCCATAATCCCTGGTTGCAGGGGAGGAGGATGGGATAAGGAGCACTAGATCATGAGTTTGGAGAGCAGGCTTCAGAAATCTTGGGGTTTGACCCCTGGCATTTACCACCAACAATATGAATATAATATATAGTATAATATAAAACATGTAATCTGTGGACTTCTCAGTCTGGGCTATAAATTCCTTTTTAGGATGAAAATTGCTGCCCTACAACTATAGAATGTGATTGTTAGGTTACAGAGAGGTCCCTACCTCTCAGAAGCACGAGCTGAGACCATCAGGGAAACTCTTTTTCTCCCCATTCCTGCGCTTGGAAACCAGGGAAGCAGAGCTTACCTTTGTCTCTTCTAGGTGTGTCCCTTTGCCCATAGGAAGAGGAAAGTCTGGAAGACAAAAGAAGAGTTGCTGCTCTGACTTCTGCCTTTAGGTGGGAAAGTTAGGATCAGGGAGAGCTGGTTGGCACACAGGAAGCATCAAATCCCATCAGCGGAGGCCAGGGTTCCTTTCTGGTGCATGCTGCCCTCTAAAGGAGTGAACAGTCAGGAAACTTCTGCCCTCTCCTTGTAGAGATCTTAATCTCAGCCCTTCCACTTCTCAGGTCAGTAACAACTTCTACAATCCTTCTCAGTTGTTTTTAGAAAATACACTCTAAGTGACAAATTACCGTGAAATAGTTAATATTGAGATACTTTAAAAGATGCTGGGTTTCATTAAGGCATACATGCTCTTGATCCAAAGCAGTCTTTGCAATCTTATATATATATGTAAATTATAATTATAATGAACTGGTATTATAATACAGAACATGTATATTATCAGCTCTATGTTACATATCTTTATTAAGGTATAATTCACATACCATAGAATTCACCTAAAGTGTACAGTTTGTTTTTTAGTGTATTCACAGAGTTGTGCAACCATCACCACAGTCACTTTTAGAACATTTTCATCACCCCAAAAAGGAGTCCTCTGCCCATCAGCAGGGCCTTCTCATTCCTCCATCAACAGCTCCTCCCTTTTGCCGACCCAGATACCACTAGTCTACTTTCTGTCCATTCTGGACACTTCATATGAATGGAATAATCAAGTATGTAGCCTTTTTTGTCCATTTCTTTCACTTGATGTTTTAAAGGTTTACCCATGTTGTAGTGCACATTAGCACTTCATTACTTTTTATAACTAATATCTTATTGTATGTATTTACTGTATGTTGTTTATCCATTCATCCGTTAATGGACATTTGAGTTATTTTCACTTTTTGGCTGTTATGGGTAAGGCTGCCATGAACATTTATGTACAAGATTTTGTGTGCCCATATGTTTTCTTTTCCTTTAGGTATGTACCTAAGGGTGGTGTTGTGAGGTTATATGGTGACCTTTGGAGGAACTACCAGATTACTTTCTAAAGCAGCCACACCATTTCACATTCCCACCAGCATTATATGAGGGTTGCAGTTTCTTCACGTCTTTGCTAACATCTGTTATTATCTCTCTCTCTCCTTTTTTGCTTTGAATTCTCAAGGAATTCTTTTTTTTTTTTAAATATAGTCAGTGTACAATGTTATGTCAGTTTCTGGTAAATAGCATAATGTTTCAGTCATACATACACATATATTTGTTTTCGTATTCTTTTTCATTATAGGTTACTACAAGATATTGAATATAGTTCCCTGTGCTATACAGTAGAAACTTGTTTGTCTATTTTATATATAGTAGTTAGTATCTACAAATCTCGAACTCCCGATTTATCCCTTCCCACCCCCTTTGCCCACCCTGGGTAACCATAAGTTTGTTTTCTAGGTCTGTGAGTCTGTTTCTGTTTTGTAGATAAGTTTGTTTGTGTGGTTTTTTTTTTTTAGATTCCACATATAAATGATATCATATGGCATTTTTCTTTCTCTTCCTAGCTTACTTTACTTAGAATGACTATCTCTAGGCCCATCCATGTTGCAGCAAATGGCATTATTTTATTCTTTTTTACAGCTGAGTAGTATTCCATTGTGTGTATGTATATATATCACAACTTCTTTATCCAGTTATTATCTCTTTTTGATAGATGCTTTACAAATAATTTCTGTCATTCTCTAGGCAGTCTTTTCACTTTGTTGATATCTTTGTCGGTATACTTTGAATCACTAAAATTTTTAATTTTGATGAGGTCCAATTGATCTTTTTTTTTTCTTTTGTTTCTTCTGTCTTTGGTATCATATTTAAGAAGGCTTTGCATAACCTAAAGTCACAAAAATTCACTCATGTTTTCTTCTAATAGTTTTATAATTTTAGCTCTTACATTTTTTTCTGTGATCCATTTTGAGTTAATTTTTGTCTATAACCTGAGAAAGGGGTCCAATTTCATTCTTTTGCATGTGGATATTCAGTTGTCCCAGCAGCATTTGTTGAAAAGACAATTGTCCATCAGATTATTTTGGAAGCATTCTAATATCAATTCATCCTAAATGTGAGGGTTTTTTTTTTCTTATTTCTAAATTCTACTTCATTGACCTATATCTCTATCCTTACACTAGTACCACACTGTCTTGATGTCTGTAACTTTGTAGTAAGTTTTGAAATTGGAAAATGTGATCACTTTCTTCTTCTGTTCTTCTTGTTCAAGATTATTTTTCCTATTTGCAGTCTTTTGCATTTCCATATGAATTTTAGAGTCAGCTTTTCTATTTCTGCAAAAAAACCAAACAAAAAACAAAAAACCTCCCGAAGACAGCATAGAGTTGGATCTTGCTTTTTAAATCCAATCTGACAACTGCTACCTTTCTATTGGATTATGAAATTCATTCACATTTAATGTTTTTAGTGATATAGTTGAATTTACATCTGCCATTTTATTTTTTGTTTTCTGTATGCCCTGTGACTTTTTGCTCCCTAATCCCTTACTGTTCTCTATTGCATTAAGTGAATATATTCTAGTGTATCATTGTAATTCCTTTAAAGATTTTTTTCACAATCTTTTCTGATTTTTTTTTAGTAGTAGCACTATGGCTTACCATATATATCTTATCAGAATTTACTACATATTTCTACTATTTTAATTCAAGTGATATATAGAAATGTTACTCCTATATACCTCTATTCCTTTTTCCCTCCTTTTGTATTATTGTTATCATACATATAATATTTATATTTGTTATAAACCCAACAATAAATTGCTATAATTATTATTTTATATAAGTTTATGTACTTTAAAGAAACAGAGAAAAGAAAGGACAGCAAGTATATATTTAGAATCTATTACATTAACCTTTTATTCTACCTCTGGGGAAGGGAGAGGGGCTGGAGACTGAATTAATCACCAAATGCCAATAATTTAACCAGTCGTGCCTTCATAATGGAACCTTCATAAAAACCCTAAACAAAAGAGTCCTGAGTGCTTCCACGCTGGTGAACACATTGAGGTGTGGGAGAGTGGCAAACCTGGAGAGGATATGGAAGCCTTGTGCCCCTTCCCACATACTTTGCCCTGTGCATCTCTTCCATTTGTCTATTCCTGAGTTGTGTCCTTTATAGCAAACTGGTAACAGTAAGTAAAGCACTCTCTGGAGTTCTGTGAGCCTTTCTAGCAAATTATCAAACCTGAGGAGGGGGTCATGGTGACCGCTGATTTGTAACTGGTCAATCAGAAGTACTGGGAGGTCCAGATTTGTGATTGGTGTCTGAGAAGGGGGCAGTCCTGAAGGACTGAGTCCTTAATCTGTGGAGTTGAAACAGAGCAGGACCTGGTGGGGCCCTCCCAGGTACAAATCCTTTCCACATCCCCCGTTTCTTATTTGCAGGAGATAGGCTTCATTCAGCCTCCTAGACCTTCCCTGAGTTACAAAGGGCATATTCAAACAGTAGCTAATCAGGGAAGGGAGGGAATGCAGAAACAAAGGAGAAGTCAAGAAACAATAGTGCAGCCATGAGGCAGGGTCCTGGTTCCTCCTCAAGGAATATACATAATAATGCCTTTGATTTCTGCTGAAACTAAGGTCCCCACCCAGGTGGAGGATGGTAATTTAAGGCTGAGCACAAGATTCCCGCAATACCACCCTGTTACCTCACCACCAGCCAATAAGGAGAAAGTCTGCACACAGTAGAAGATGAAGAAGACTCTGACACCTTCCCCAAGTGACTCTCCCTTAAACAACTTTCATGGTTGAGCAGAATCTTCAGAATTGGTTTTTGAAAATGAGTCCACCTTCTCCCCACGTTTTCAGCCTTCTAAGTAAAGCAGCCTGTCCTTTCCTACCAACACTCATCTCTTGAGTATTGGCTTTTGAGCTGTGAGCCGCCAAACCTGAGCTTGGTAACAGAATCAGCCATTAACCAGAATAATATCTGAGTCTACCTCCACAGAGCCTAATGAAGTTCTTCTGAGGTTTGAGAAATGTAAATACACAGTCTCTGGAAATGAGTGTTTCAAAGGTTAGAATGTCCTGGATGGTAACCAGGTATTTTGAAAAATTCAGTGGTCCTGAATTTGAAAGATCTTGGTTCGACTCCCAGCTTTGATACCAATACATTTTGTGTGAATCCTTTCTTTCTGTGGGTTTCAGTGTCTGCATCTGGAACATGCGGAATTAGGATTAAATAAAACAGGACAGCACTTCCACTTTATCTCTAATTTTTCCATGTTCCTGGATATACCGCAGAAAATGTGGGCAGAGCAAGGACATGGAACTCACCAACTGCAAAGGCAGTCCACGTGGAGATGGCTAGAACAAGGATGGTGCTGGAGAAGACCCTCTTCATGGGGGCGGAAGAGCTGTGGAAACATGCAGATTTTGACAGTAGGACAGACAATATTCCATGTGAAGTACAAAGTCTCACAGAGACCTCTCATTGACCAGGAAATGATGTCTAAATACTTCTTGTTTGTTCTCTCCTCCGGTCACTTGGAATGATTTGTGTCTGATACAATTAAATTGCTTAATTGATTTTCCTAGAATAATTGGACGTAAGAAAAAAATGATCTAAAAAGTAGAATTTTATAAGAGAATATGTATGTGTGGGTCTCTTTCTGGACTCTTTCTTCTGTTCCATTAACTATTTGTCTATACTTGAGCACAAACTATACTATTTTAATTATTATGGCTTTATGGTAGTAACTGAAATAAAAACACACAACATGAGAGCTGTGACTTTCAGTTTTATTTGGGGACCTACTGAGGACTATAACCTGAGAGGCTGCCACTCAGATAGCTCTGAGGAGCTACTCCAAAGTGATGAGGAGAGAGGTCAGTATATGTGTGATTTTTGAAGAAAGGGTACATCCAGTCGAGCACACATCTCAGTAAAAGGTTGTGGCTCATCACAAAGAACACATAACTCAGTTTATGATCTTAAGTACTTTTCTAAGTATGAGAAATGCAAGAAATTGGTCTCATAAAATTTTCTCCTGACGGAGGGTATAGCTCAGTGGTAGACTGTGTGCCTAGCATGCACGTGGTCCTGGGTTCAATCCTCAGTACCTCCATTAAATAAATAAATAAATGAACCTGATTACT
This sequence comes from Vicugna pacos, assembly GCF_048564905.1. Classification (NCBI taxonomy): domain Eukaryota; kingdom Metazoa; phylum Chordata; class Mammalia; order Artiodactyla; family Camelidae; genus Vicugna; species Vicugna pacos. Next base: position 20,990,124 of record NC_133003.1, read on the forward strand.
GCTCCCCGACCAAAAAAAAAGTAAGTATCTAAGTATTAACTGAACTGTCTGCGCTGCCAGTTTTCCCAGAGCACAGAGCGCCTCGTTCCTGATCTCCAACCTGAACTCCATTCAGGGCGTGTTGAAGGTCAGTGACTTCAGTGGCTAATGACTCAGTCCTTGTAGAGACAGATGGCAAGCGACACTTCTTAGTTGGCAGTATGTCCTGAGAACGTGTATATGAATTCTCCAACTTTGTACTTCTTTATTTTATTTATTCAGATTTTAAAACAATTTATTAGATTAATCTGTACAAGGGTTTGGATTCTAAGATTCAGAATAAATGTGTTATCTTGCTACCTTAAAAAAATAAAGAATTTTAGAAGATGCCAGAAAAAGAGCTAGAAAAGAATATCAGCAAGGGATCCTTTAGTAAAGAAGCAGCATCAAGAATTTTTCCATGAAGTGTTTTAAAGTTGAGATTTGTCTCTGAAGTAAGCAGGACAGTCACTAGGCAGTTCAGTGGCACATATAAGTCAGCAGACAGTAAGAAACGGGAAGCTTCAGAACACCGACTACTCACTCCCATATTCCTAATCTTCCAGAATATAATTACTTTGGTGTTAATATTTCATAACCTATAACATTATTGAAATGAAAACCATAGAGTATTTATCATCAGCTTACTTGCATTATTGAAAATATTACAGTACAGGCCAATTGACATTATTTATCTGCTATTTTCTATACATTTTCCAGGCAAATTGTATATCTAGGTAATTTCTGCCCAAGACCTTCCCTAAGTAGAAATAAATAATAAATAACTCTCTTCCTATGCAAATGTTTGCAAATTATTAAGTCCACTTTACCTGCTGTGACTCCCACAGTTGCTCAGAGAAGCTGGCTGGACAAGATGTTTTTTATCCCCAGTCTGTTGGTAATGAAGTAAGACTCTGTGTGTGGAGGAGGGGAATAAATGTCTTTTCAAGGTTGAGGTGCCTGGCAGCAGACGAGAGTGAACTGTGAAACAGAATGTTACTCAACATCCAGTTCTGCAAGGATTGAGCCATTAACCGCTGCAGTTGCTGACCGATAGTGCACTCTGAGGAGTTCCGGGTGAGAAATAGGAGGAGGCCCTCTGTGCTTTGGGCAAGCAGACCCCTGAGAGAGATGTCTATCTTAGGAAGAATTTTAATGCACCCAGATTCTTCCATTTTCCCATACAGAGAAAAGCACTTAAAATTTATTAACTTGAGTTTGTGTGTATGTGTGTGAATGGAAGTAATCTATTAACAAGATGTATGCTTGACTGCATATATTTCCTAGCCAAAAATCATATATAAATTAATTTCTCCCCCTATCTCTTCAAAGCAGTTCCCTCAGAACTACTGAGAGGCTCTCTCCTAGGCAATAGTCCTCAGTAAGATCCTTGAATAAAACCTAAACTCACAACTCCTATATTGTGCATTTTTCTTTAAGTCGACAGAACTTTGAAGTTAGGAAGTGTAGACCCAACTCAGATCTCTTTCTTCCAACTCCAAATTCTATGTGCCTGTCTCATGAGTTCTTATTTCAGTTTCCTGAGGGTAGTGTGTACTATCTACAACACTCAGAAAGATAGCTGTTCTCGTGAAACCATTATGGAGGTATGTCATACCCAATTTTTGAATTCTGACATTTTTATCTGTATTGCAATTATTATATTCAGGACAGCTTCAGATATTTACACAATAGTGTAAGTTGCTATATCTGTGCATGTAGTTAATTATTTTATCAATGGTCAAAACTATGTATTCACTTTGTTGAAATATTTAGAATGTTTCTAAATTGACTCATAGAATCTTTTTTCAATTGAAGTATAGTCAGTTTACAGTATGATGTACAGCATAATGTTTCAGTCCTTCATATGCATACGTGTATTCATTTTCAAGTTCTTTTTCATTATAGATTACTACAAGATATTGAATACAGTTCCCTGTGCTTTACCAAAGAAACTTGTTTATCTATTTTATGTATAGTAGTTAAAATTTGCACATCTCAAACTCCCAATTTATCCCTTCCCACCCACTTTCCCCACAGGTAACCGTAAGTTTGTTTTCTATGTCCATGAGTTTGTTTGTTTTGTAGATAAGTTCATTAGTGTCTTCTTTTTAATTTTTTAAGATTCTAAGCATGAGTGTTATCATATGGTATTTTTCTTTCTCTTTCTGGGTTATTTCGCTTAGAATGATGATTTCCAGGTCCATCCATGTTGCTGCAAATGGCGTTATTTTTATGGCTGAGTAGTATTCCATTATATAAATATACCACAACTTCTTTACCCAGTCATCTGTCAATGGACATTTAGGTTGTTTCCATGTCTTGGCTATTGTAAATAGTGCTGCTGTGAACATTGGGGTACATGTGTCTTTTAGAATTATATTTTTCGATGGATATACACCCAGGAGTGGGAATGCTGGATCATACGGTAAGTCTACTTTTCATTTTTTAAGGAATTTCCATACTGTCTTCCATAATGGCTATACCACTTTACATTCCCCCCAGGCAGTGTAGGAGAGTTCCCTTTTCTCCATACCCTCTCCATCATTTATCATTCGTGGACTTTTGAATGATGGCTATTCTGACCCATGTGAGGTAATACCTCATTGTTGTTTTGATTTGCATTTCTCTAACAATTAGTGATGTTGAGCATCTTTTCATGTGCTTGTTGGCCATCTGTATGTCTTCTTTGGGGAGATGTCTATTTAGGTCTTCTGCCCATTTTTTGATTGGGTTGCTTTTTTTTTTAATATTTTGCCATCTTAATGTTAATATGTTATATCTTTCTCCATCCATTTACTTTTACTCCAAAGATGTCTTTTAATTAATCATAGTTGTATTGAATTCCCAATTCAATAATTCCAACATCCCTGCCATATCTGGCCATGGTTCTGATGTGTGCTCTGTCTCTTCAAATTGTGTTTTTTTCCTGTTAGTATGTCTTCTAATTTTTTCTTGATATTGGGTAAAAGAACTGCTATGAGTAGGCTATTAGTAAATTGAACTGTTTTCATAATTTCTTTTTCAAATTGTTCGTTATCAGTACAAAAACCCACAACTGATCTTTGTTTATTGATCTTGTACCCAACACCTTGATTTAAGACTTCCAGCTTCCAGAACTGTGAGACAAATTTCTGTTGTTTAAGCCACCCAGCTTGTGGCAATTTGTTATAGCAGCCCTAGGAAACTAATACAAGGGCACATCTGTGTAATCCAGGATATCCTTGTCTTAAGATCCTTAATTAATCACATGTACAAAAATTCTTTTTTTCCAAATAAGGTAACATTTAGAGGTTCCAGGGATTAGGACATGGTTACCTTTGTGTCTGGAGAAGGTGTGTGTGTGTTGGGGGGGAAATTAGCCTACTAAAGATGTTTTCATTTTCATTCAGTTTAATATAATTTTTAATTTCTTTTTATTTCTTCTTCAGCCCATCAGTTTTTCAGTTCTTCTTTAATCCATGTTCTTTTGGTTTCCAAATATTTGGGGACTTTGCAGATATATTTCTCTTATTAATTTCTGGTTTATATCCAATGTGGTCAGAAAACATGCTTTGTATGACTTGTGTACTTTTACATTGATTGAGAATCATTCTATACACCAGAGGATGGCCCATATTGCTAAGTGTTTCAGGTGCCCCTGAAAAGAATGTGTATTCTCCTGTTGATAGGTAGAGTGTTCTATAAATGTCAGTTAGCTCAAGTAGGTTGATAGTATTTTAACAGTTGCCTAAACTCAGCTGGTACCTGGCAGAGCAGGTAAACCATGCAAGTAACAGGTGACTCCCATTCCTTCTCCTTCTAGCATGTCCTTTCCTCTGTGCCTCCAGAACCCCATCCCAGAATCCCAAGCCTAAATTTCTATAATGATGAGTACTTCTTATCTGTACACTATTGCTTGGAGCATAAGTATTTACATATAACATGGGTTGAAATATATATCTATATCTACATTATCTACCTATATATACATATACATACATATATCTTTATACATAGAAATAATTAATAAATTGCTATTATACAAAAGTCACGAGATTCATATTATTTTGCAAAATTTATGGAAAATTTCATTTCTCTCACAGGAGACATAGCAAAGCCCAGAAATATGGATATGACCACTAATAAACACAAAAGGGCTAAAAGCTGGGAAACATGCATCCAGAAATACATTTGCATTCATCAGCCACCAACTTGGAACGTGAAACACGGACATATAGATCAAGGAGATAGAAGAAAGTGTGAAAAAAAAGACAAAGGTACACACAAGAATCACAATATTCTGGGTAGCCTTTGTCTTTGGAGAGAGGCTGAAGATGTGTCTAGGGCTGTGAATATATTTAACTTGCTGTTTGTGCCTGTAGAGAAAAAGCACCATGGAACTACTAGTCCAGACTAAGATCCCCAAGCACACCACATCAATGGAAGCATGCAGAAAGGCAAAGAGTGAGGAGGTGACAGGATTAACAACAGCACAGGAACAGTATCCAAAATAGTTCAGAGCGTTGTTTCTTATCTTCCTTGGGCCAGTCACTTTCAGAGGAACCACTATGTTTCCCAGAAGATGCACCCCCCAGCAAAGGAAATAGAAAGGCCTAATATACTTTAGGACTCTGACTTTGAGCTCAGCCCACTTGGATTTACTGTGAATGATTGTGATGGCCTGGAAAACACTCAGGAAGCAAGTGGAAGAGAGACAGATTTCCCAGGCCACCCTGTGAATACAAAACAAAAATTTACATCCATAGTCCTCCAGGAAATTGTTCCACCCAAAAGATACCATTGTCTGAGGGATTCCCTTGGAGAGAAGGACGAAACAGTTGGCTAAGAACACATGTTTGAATATATGGTCTGAGGGTCTTGCCCTGTTTCCTGTGTGGAAATTGAAAGTATAAATCAAAAGGAAGGAGGAATTCCCCAGAATTTCAACACCATTCTGGGACAGGAAGAAAATCCCCAATGTCAAGTCCCCAGAATCCATCTGTCAGTGGCTGCAAATGGCAATTTTATTCATATTCAGAGTTATCTTTAGAGAAAATCAAAGATTTATGTTAGTTACATTGCAAATGGAATAATGTTTATCCCAATTCCAGAAACTTTAAGAATAATACACTACTTAATACCCACATATTCTAGTCACACCAACTCTTGCCCACAGGGGAAAGTGTCATAAATCAATATTTACAATATATACTCATAAAAATTCTGAATTATTTTCTTATTTATATATTTTTTACATACACGCATACACACAATTACATACAAACATGTTCATATACTTAAATATAAAAATACATGCATGCCAGGAATTTTTACAGTGTTTTCAAATAAAATGATCATTTTACACACATTTTAATCATCTTTTTAGTGTCACATTTACTATGAAGATCCTACCTACTCATCTGGTACACTTCTTTTTTTTTTTAAATGGAGATACTGGGGATTGAACCCACAACTTCATGTGTGCTAAGCACACACTCTACCACTGAGCTATGCCCTCCCCAATCTGGTGTAGTTCTGTCTTTTTTTAATGGCTGTATAATATTTCATGACAGATATTAAAAAACTTATTCAGGTAGTCCCCTATTGATGTTTACTCAGAAAGTTTCCAATCGTTCTGCCAATACAGAAATTTTTATTACTGTCATCAATAATGGACACCTATATTTTGCTTACTATTTCCTAGGTACTCTTTTAAATGCTTTATGCATATGATCTCTTTTAATGATCAAAAAAAGTTAGGAATTAGGTGTGTTAGCCCTTGTCACTGATAAGGAAAATGAAATATTATCAGATGAAATAACTTGCCAGTATTCACCTATCTGATGACTAGCAGAGCTGGGAATTGAACTGGCTCTGAGTGTTTCTTTACCTTTTACACTTCACAGTCTCTCATATGATTAGCCTCGTTTTATGTTTAGTGAGTGTATAAGAACCTCGATGTCACAGCTATGCAGTGAGCTTATTCTTGTTCTTATGGCATAGATTCACAGGAGTGGGATGCTTCATCTGGGAACGGAAGCAGAGAGAGAAGGAAGACAGGGAGAAAAACAAGGGAAGGGGATAATGATAACGGTTTTCCAGGTAGGTTGAAACAGATTCGAATTCCACCAACAAGGTAAGAGCATACCAGTCTCCTTAACTCCCACCAGCGTTAGTAACTTCATTTCCCCCCAGTATGATGAGTAGAAACTGATATTGCACTGTGACTTTAATTTGAGTTTCTTTGCTCAAGTGAATTTCCCTGTTTTTCTTAAGGTTGAATCTTTTGGGTTATTCTTTATGAATTGAATATCCCCATCCTTTCCCCATTTTTCCCTTAGTCTTTCCTCAAAATTTTATAAGCTATTATCACCGTCTACCTAGTCAAATTTTGTAATCTGCAGAGCACATTCTTACTAGATTGATTATTTATGTATTATTTGTGTGCATTAATTTTGTTTATGGAATATATTATATGCATATTTTTACTTTGTATTTAATCAAATAATTTCATTAATTATTACATAGTTTCTGCTTTCTCATCTTGTTTGATATAGTTGTCCCTGCCCCTGAATTTTAGGTGCAGTTGTGTAGATATTTTTTGAAAAATTATATTGCTTTATATTTTTTGTTTGTTTTTTGAGGGGGAGGTATTAAGGTTTATTTATTTATTTATATTTAGAGGAGGTACTGGAGATTGAACCCAGGACCTCATGCATGCTAAGCATGTGCTCTAACCACTGAGCTATACCCTCCCCTCTATATTTTTAATTTAAATCTTTAAGCTATCTGGATATTTCTAATTCAAATATTTTTATTTAAATATTTAAGCTCAGTTTTAATATGGTTTAAGGGGACTATTTTTTAATATTTACATACACAGAAAGTTATGAAGAAGCTATCAAATTAAACATTTTACTATAAACTATAAATACTGTATTCTTATATATCAGTTTCTTATAAATATAGGGAGATACTTCTTTAGTCTTTATCTTGTTAACTATTCTATTTCTTCTAACTTTTCATTTATTTTTATTCATTTCTTCATTAATGGAGGAACTGGAGATTGAACCCAGGACCTCATGCATGCTAAGTGCTCTGCCACTAAGCTGTACCCTCCCCATTTCTTCTATTGTTGTTTTTTTCACTTATTTTATATACTCAAGATTTACAATATAACCCATTTCACTATTAAATAATCATGAGAGATTAAAACAGATGTTCAGAGATTATATTCAATTAAATATTAAAAGTATAATAACCCAGAGCTAGGCTATGTTTATTCAGAAACTACATAGATCTTGTGATAATAGGATGATAAAAGAAATGAGTAACTTACCTTTTGGGCAGAAACAAATTGTAAATGGCAATCAACACTGCAATTTTAAAAAAATATTTTTCCCATCTATCCTATATGAGGAGAGAAAAGAGAGAGGAAAGAACAATAAAAGAAACCAAGTAAAATTTACTTACATAAATCTACTTATGAGTGATATTTGTTTGTCTTTCAAAGCAAGATTAAATGCAAATGCTTAGAACTAATACAGTCCAATAAAAACATGAATAAAAGGTAAATATAAAGAAATGACTAGATCTTAAACCCACAAATAGCTTTAACAGTTTTGAAAATGAATTATAAATTTCTAGCAATTAGGGCAGCATGTTTTTGTTGCAGGAACAAGAAAACAAATCAATAAAACAAAGGTGAGAGTCCAATAATGGGAGTTGTCTCTTCTAAGAAAAGAAAGCAATTAGACTGCTTTGGACAGGAGCTGACTTGTTTGGTCTCCTGTGGGGGACGATGTGTCCAATGAAGCACACGTTAGTCAGCTGTAGGGAGATGCCCAGGAGGCTGTGCACCTGGGCCAGACAGCAGATGAGGAAGCGCTGGACCACAGCCAAGAGGATGGAAAAGCTGAATCACAGCAGACTTCAAACACTTCTGGGAAGAAGGGGGACTTGAGTAACATCCAAGCAAAGCACAGAAAACACATATCCAGAAGTGTAAAAAAAAAAAAAACATAAGTAACTATATATGGGATAATTTAGTAAACCAAGCATTCAAAGTAGACCAGTTCTCAGGTCAGTCACAAGATAGCCTCTCCTTTCAGACGTCATTCCATAACAAGTGATTTGTTACCATTAAATATTTCTCCCATCACCAGTTACCCAACTCGGTTATTCACTTCTGTTCAACAATCAGCTCATTAATACCATCTGTACCATGAAGGAAATGACGAAGAAATAGAAATGTGAGGATAAAAAAAATAGTAGGGGGAGCAAAAATATGTGTAGGGGCAGAAATAACAACAAAAAACTATCAAAGGAGACCATTTAAATCTCTGATAATTCCAAACTTACATCAAGATGTGTCCAACTATATACTGAAGAAAAGAAAATGGGAGGCTTCTCACTCCTCACAAGCACTTTGGATAAGAGACACACTTACTATCTCCTGAATTGTTTCAGGCTCTGAAACAGAGAAACAAACAAATCTCTGAGCAAATGCCATCAGAATATGGGAGCACAAAGATTTTATTCCTTTCAATATAAACAGAAAAATTATAATGTTGTTCCCAGTATTTGTCTGTAAAAAGAAACACTTTATAGAAGACGACACAGGAAAATTTAGAATTCTCAAACTACTTCTAAATTCACCTTTAATTAGAGTCAGTGTTGAACAGCAAATGGGTCTCCTTAGAGATTACCCCAATGAAATCTAAGCAGTTAGGGACAGAAGGATTCAGAATATCTGAACCTCTCCCTAAGTCTAACCCATCCTGCAGAACATTGTGTTCTAAGTTCTCAGAAAGTGTTAAGACACAGAATGCCTAAATGTGTGTGTTTATTGAAAGAAATGAACTCAGTCCCAAAGCACACATTTAATGGAGTATTTAACATGATGAGAGATTCTGAATTAGAAAATCATTGAAGTTTGGGGTGTAGAACACAAAGGCATGGAGTTAAGAAGCCTAGATGTTGTCGTGTGATAGAAAGATAGTATATTTTAAGATATCTGAAGACAAGTAGAGGGCTGGGGAGGAGAGAAAGAAAGGGAGTAAGCAAATGGATAGTTAGAGCCACATGAACTGCTAATAAAACAGAGTCAGAATATTATGAAGTCTTGTTTTCTTGTAAAAGAGAGGTATTTGATTATACATTTCTATTAAAGAATGTTTTCCCCAATGAATCAATGCTTGACTAACACTAGTTGAAAAACTAAATAATGAATAATGATAAATGAAAGTAATAATATCTAAAAAAGTGAAGGGAAGTCTGTAGCGGGATCTGTACTAGAGGGAGAAACCAGGGTAGCAGCACTCGAACGAAAGAAGAAAAATAAACAAGCAGCAAAAACGTAGACAGAAGCAGAAAAATTGAAGACAAACAAAACCAAGAGTCATCATTAAATGAGAGATGACTCACCTTATAAGCTGAATTTCCAAAGGACCTGGTTTGGTAAAATATGCTCCAGGGGAAATGACCTGTGTGTGTCTATTACGTAAAATGTCTGTTTGTCTAAAACAATGAGTCATTGAGCGCAGATGTTGAGCGCTGAGGTGTTAGTAGGTTAGAGAGAAAGCACGACGCAGTATAAATACACCAGCCCAGATGGGGCCTGGTTGAAGTTATTGTCGTCCATACGGCCTCTGGATTCAATTAAAAATTGAGGAGACATTCTCCCCCCTAATCTATCTATATACATTGTCATTTGTCACACAAACTTCGACACATTTCTTGTGCAGGCAGTGCATGCTGGCCACTCTGCCACGACACTGTATGTTTCAGTATCTTAGATTCCCTTAGAGCTTAGGGAAGGTGACAGGGTCACATTTTAGATGTGTGATGGGTAAGGATGAGCATAAAAGGTCAAAGAGGAGGAGGAAAACCCTCCACTTCATAGGCTTTGTGAAAACATTGGCAACAGCTCTGATATTATCAGCAAGTGTTCCATCTGCTTTCTTCTTGAAGCGTTTCCTAACCAGTATTATATGTTCAACATGCTCATATTTAACAGTGACTGATCCTGTCTCAGGCCAATAAATACTTAACCAAAGAGGATACAAATAGTGCTGCAAGCCTGAATTCACAGGCACCCGAGTGGATCTTGTTCTCATTTAAAAAAATACATTGACTCATCCAGCCAAAGCCCAGAGGGAAGGTAGGCATACTAACATATATGAAGTATTATCCATGTGATAATGACTTTGTCTCACCTGAACTATTTAAATATCTTGAGATGTGTTTGTTATAACCTTTACTTTGCAGATGGAAATCATAAGAGTAAATACTTTTATCAGAAAGAAGAGGTGGATAAATTCAAACCAGAAGACAAAGTAAGTGGTATCTTTGGCTGCCCAAGGAGAAGGGCCTAGGTTAGGTCTTCGTAATTCTCAGGAAACAATTAGTCCCCCTCATTGGAGAGCCCAGTCAGCATCTCTTTTCTAATGGTAAGAGAATTCTCACCTAACAGATGGCTGCTGCCAGGACACTGGCTCAGGGTGACAGTCTGTGTGTGTGTGTGGTGAGGAGCAGCCGCACTCTGGGTTATAACCCTGGGAACCTTGGACCTCATCTCCTTCCAGAGGTGTGATTATCATGTCATCTGCAGCAGGGATGACAGTTGCTGCAAAGGGACATCATGCTAAGTCTCAGAAAAAGACCTGTTTAATTATCGTAAACAATTACTGGTGATAATGAAAATGTCCAAAGAGACTGTCAGAATTAACTAGAAGAGAAACTTCCCAGTGATTTCCAGAGTGATGGGAGGCAGATATCCTCAGTAAATGAGCATTGAGAATCTAATTCCATTTTCCAGATAGACTGACGTTCCCTTGAGGGATTAATTTCCCTGGGTGGTAATTCTATACGCTTCCTCACAAATCTTAGGTACCCAGGCATCTGTGATATAAACAGTGAGATAGAAACAAACAAAAAAATTAGTGCGTCAGATAGGGCTGCCAAGGAAACAGAAATAAATAAGGACCAATTTTTTCCTACCAGTATCATTTTCACACGGAGGTAATGTTTTATTATGTCCAAAACTATTGAGAGAAAATTAATATAATTATATAGAAGTTGCTCTTGAATTAAGCACAAAGGAAGTTTTGGGGAAATGGGTGCTACAACAGCCTCAGTGGAACTGTGGTTTTGAAAAATCTAGGAGAGGGGTGGATATAACTCAGTGACAGAGCACAGGCTCAGTATGCACAAGGTCCTGGGTTCCATCCCCAGTATCACCATTAAGAAACAAATAAAAATAAATAAAACAGAAATAAAAATCTAGGGGTAAAGGCAAACATTGCTGTATTGGCAACCCTGTTAAATATTTCAGAAGTGAAAAGAGAGAGCGTTTTAGTGTTTATCCTACCCTCAAATAGTCCACATTTGTGTTACCAGATCATCCAGAGAACCTTCTATATCCTATTCATGACATCCAGTTGGCGTGATGTCATCAGTATAGCGGGATGTCAGAATGATCAAAATCCCTTTGGGTTACATTGTGACCTAGAACAGAAGAGTTGTCCTAGCCCTGTGGAAAGAGTCGAAAGTGAACTGCTTTCTTATCCAGGTAGGTGAAAATTGCTTTAGGTCATTTTTCCTGATACAGATGAAAAACAACACACTCTTCAGATAAATAGCCACATGGCACTCGCCAGAGTCGGGTCACCCAGGTCCCCATTCAAGCAATGGCCCCTGTGAACTGGTTCAAATATCAGAATTTTGTGAGGGCTCACAATTTTCCGCTTAGTCATTGACTTGAGTCTTCGGCAGTCCTACTCTGTGTCATTTCGTTTGTAGAAGAACAGTCCCATCACAGGCTGCCCATCTAATCTCACACCGATGAACAAGGCCTGCTTGCCACTGACAAATCCTTGTGATCACTTGACAGGTCTCCAGGTTGCAAAGTCAGACTTGTTTCCCCTTACAGCTATTCTACCCCTCTTGCTTCTGACAGTGAAGTGTTAGCACCTGGCTCCTGTCAGTGGAATTCTGTCCTCCCCACTGGCACTAGGAAGCCCATTTCTTGGTGGCTCTCCTGCCCTCACTGCGACCTTCAGAGGACAGAATCCCACTGCTGAGCTTCTCAAGAAACGCTGGCGCCTGCCTCCCTGGTGCATTCCTTGTTGCATTTGCAAGATGAGTGACCACTGGGCCCTCTCCAGGACCCTTAATGGCTGGGTGATGGTAATCTATCATCAACCCAGAACCATCCCAGTGGGTTCTCCGGGATCACAGAATAATTCAATTCTCACACGCCCCTTTGCCGATATCCTGACCCTCAGTGATTGCCGAGGCAGTCCCAGCATCTCCACATTATTTACTGCGGCATCGTCACATCAGATCTTTAGAAACCCCTGTTAGCGGGGTGGTGGGCCAACGGCATGAGTCTTCCCAGGATGTCGAATCCTGAGTCATCACAAGTGCCTTCATCTCAGTAAGCACTTGCATACCCAGCCTGATACTCCACTGCAGGCGAAAACCCTCACGACCCTCTTCTGCACCCATTCCTGGTAATACAAATTAGACACTTCATGCAGCTCAGTTGGTAAATCAGCCATTTCCTCACCAGGGCTCGGCTGAGACCTAACCTGGCGACTGGTCTGGAGCCTTGAGGAGGGTCGTACATGGGATTTGAGGTTGCAGATATCATCCTGGGAGGCAGCCACCTCAGGAGGCCTTTGTGTGGCCACAAGGTAACAGGAGCCTGCACTCTTCTAGCAAAGGTGAGAGAACCACTTTTATAGTAAACTTGGGGGATTTCTAGGGGAACCCAGGGGCTCAGGAGTCTCAGGGAAAACCTCATACACACTCCTCACCTTGGTGTCAGGTCCTTCTCCTTCAGCTTTAAGGGTCTAATTTAGCAGAGAAGACCTGTAAGTTCTGTGCGTTCCACATCATTTTAACTCCACTGCCTTTATCATTAAACCCTGGCCTAAAATTTAGCCCAGTTTGCCTTCTTGCTACAGGAGATGAGGGTCTGTTTAAAATGCTGCATGGCAAGATTTCTGGCTTTCACAGTGTTTCCTTAGGTTATGGATGGCCAAACACGCAATTCCAAAATGCTTTCAATCACTCTTTCCCCCATGCAGTTCAAATGCTGAACTAATACATAAACCAGTGCTTCCCTTTCCGTCCGTACCTCATCCCAGTCCACCACATGCCTTTCCAGTGCTCCCTGTGTGGCACTTAACACCCACAAAACAGTCCTCATGATTCTGGGCATCTTCGCTCATGTGGCCTGAGAGTTGCTGATTTTCTTTCACCAGGATGGTGGAGCCAACTAAAGTAACCAAAACTTCTAATATGGAGAGAAATGATAGGTTTTCCTAAATTACTTTCTATACAAGAGAAAGTATATCAATCATAAAGTAGAATTACAGTTTTTAAAAGACTGATCTTTTTAAAAAGCCCTTAGAAAAATCATAGTTACCTTCAAAAGACAATTTAAGTACCTGTTCTGCTAAGGATGGACAAAAATTTCCACCAGAAAAAGAATGAAATTAAATTGCAACAGGTGAGTAGACGCTACATGGAGGAATGTGGCAAAATCATCTTCCCCTTCCGTACTAGAGGTATCAGTGCCCTTTGCATCTAGCTGGAGTCTGAGTACCCATCACCCATGGACTGCTGCCCACACCAAGTCCTGTGTGTGACTGCTGTCAGGAAAAGTCACAAAGCTGGACCTGACTCAGGGAGCAGAGAAACAGTCCTCAACCTGATGGGAGGACCTAGAAGTCTCATTGTAAAGGAGCACCCTGACAAGGAGGCTCAGATAACTGTAACCCATTTTTGCAGTCTGCTCCAAGTCTAGATGTTTTGCCCTCCCTAGAAACAACTACCACTGAACATTCAAATGTTTATCAATTGTCTATAATTAGACACTTCCGTAATTTGCATACTTCCCCCTAGAACAGCAAAAGTCTATTGAATGTGTAAAGTTGTTTAGTAACTGGTGAGGGTCACTTGAGAAAGCCTCCTGGAAGCCTCATCTTGAATTCCTCGGGTTCATCAAATGTTTAACTGAAAAATGTTGATTTGTCCAGAAAAAGGCAAGAGACAGGTTGGGATCGTGCAGCAATACATATTATATATTTTGGGATATTTTGTCATGTCCTCTTGAACAAAAATATCTAATTCTATTTTTCCTAGGGCAGGAAAATATAAAACACAACTAAACCTCTTCCAACACCTAAGTGAGATCCCTGATTGTTACTTCATTCTTCATTTATGTCCGATGTGACTCACGTTTGTCTTGTCCTTTGGAATGTTGCTCCTGGGACAAACGAGTGTATTTAAAACATGGCTAAAATTCACAAGCACCCTCAAGAGAAGTCATTTTTTCCTACCTTTGCTGGTGTCAAGGAAATATAATTTTAAAATATTCCAACCCAGGAAACCTCTCTATAAAGGTTGAAGAAAAAGAAAATTTTATTATTGAATAAGCAATAAACTAGAACGTGATGTACATCACTGGTCATCCACTAAGAGGTTGCCAAGACAGAAAGAAATCTCATTCTTTTATTTTTATTTTTTAGAAGGGGACTGGTTATTAGGTTTATTTATTTATTTTTTTAATGGAGGTACTGGGGAGTAAGTCCAGGATCTCGTTCATGCTAAGCACACACTCTACCCCTGAGCTGTATCCTGCCCCCCACAATCTCACTCTTTTACAGTGGCTAAGCAGATACAACCCATTACATACATGTTCTCCAGATACACAGTAACTAGTCATCAAACAATAGTCCTCAGACAATGACTCGTCCTCAAGCAGGACTTGACAGCAGCTTTACTGCAGATAGTTCATCCTAAATTCACCTGTAATTGGGGTGGCCATCTATATTAGTTTATTGATTTTATATGAAGGAAAAACAGACTTCTCCTGTCTTTAGGACAGGAGATAGTTTTGCAACTGCAAGCCAGGTCCCTGCCAAAGGTAGGTGCCTGCCCTCCCCCAGAAATTGGGAGAAAAGGGTGCTGTCTTCCCTTGATGCTTACATTTCAAAAAGATGACTCCCAGGTCCCTGCGAAGGGCATTCCTGGATCATAATGCTGGCAAGAGGTTTATTTTGCTTCTAAAAAGATGTATCTGCATCTGGAAGAGGCAGAGAATGAACTTACCATTACAAAATTTCTTAAGTAAAATGCTCTAAGATAAGGGAAGGGAAGGAAATTTCTCCTGTACTTCCAACGGAGAAAATTAAGCCTCATTTTTCCTTTGTATTTGCCCAGACCTCAAGCAGGAGATCTTCTTTGTTGGCTGTGGTTATCAGTAACCATGGCATTCAGAGTACTTCCAAATCTCCTCAGGTTAGAAAGGACTCGCCCATTCCTTCACTCATCAGATTATAATTAAATCCTAGGTTTCCAGAAACAAGCCTGGACTATGATGATTCAGAAGTGAGTCAGAAAGACAGATTCCTTTCATCAAAGAAATTACTTTCCATAGAGGGAGGCAGACAAATAAGTGAATTTACTTGATACTTTATTTACAGTATAATTATAGGTGCTGTGAAGGGTAAGTGAAGATAAATAAAATAGCATAAAAGGCCAAGCTTGATGGGAAGTCTTATTTTAGAAAAAAACTTTATGTGGGGCTAGTATTTGGCTGAGGTGTGAAGGAAGTGATGGGAACTACAAAAGTAGATGAGGGTCATAAGCAAAAAGAAATGGAGAAAAACTGAGTTTTGGCCTAAGCAAAAATGAACGTAAATGACATTTACTTTGTGTGAGAGAGAACACAGGGAAAATGTACATTTGTGGGACCAGAAAGAATTGTTTTTCGACATGTGAAGTCTAAAAGATAAGTGTTAGGAAGATAGCCTGTTACATTGTTTCAAAGTCCCATTAAGTGCCAGAGAAGGATATTATAAACATTGGAGTCTTTCGTATATAGACATCATTTATACCAGGCATCCAGACATCCTTTTCTGGCTAATCATTTACACCAGGCATCCAGACATCCTTTTCTGGCTACGACAGAGTGGTTTGTGGAAGACCCATGCTCCCACGATAAACAGATTAAAAGGGAAATAAGATTTTTTAGATGAATCTGTATGACATCATCAGAGAGCTGCCTCAGCAACTAGGATCTGAGTGGGTAGAGGCCGAAGGGATGTGACCCGGAATAGGGGATCTGATTTTTGCCTGTTGGCTTTGGGCTATTCATAGCACAAGGGAGCCTGAAAATCCAGGCACAAGGAGGTCTGGGCAGAGCTGCTGCTGAGAGAGAGAAGTGAGCAAAATGAAGTGGCAAAGTTGAAATTTGTGGATGGCAAGGAAGCCAGGCTGTGGGTGGCCAATATTTCAGGGAAAAGAGGCAGAAGGACCAGACCCCAACAGAGGACTTCGTCTCTCCGTCTCCTCGAGGCATTTGCCAAATTCTTGGACTGCATTGAGTAGGGGACTAAGAAATTGGGCAGAAAGCTTCTAAAATAGCCCACAGTCTCACAGGGCTAAGGAGGAAAATATCAAATGAATACCTTAGAAAGTAGAGGGACCTTAAGTAAACACACTACACTTTTGGTTGGGGCACCTTGAGGGGCACACCAGAAGTCACATCTGGTGACTTGTCTTATCACCTTGCTATCTACCTGCCCAGCCTGAACACCTTGCTCGGTCTGGGGACCTCACTGTGGCCCCAGTGCTCACAAGTGTTGGAAGCTGCAGATCTATTCTGCCCACTACTGTGACTCTTAGCCCTGACCTCCACTTCCCACTCCCAGTATTCCTGCTCGGTCCTGGCAGCAATGTGTCTCACCAGGATCACTGCAGGGCTCACCCACCCCTCTGGCCTCATGATTCCACTTACTGTTCAGGATGCCCATGATGACCCTGGGCAGTGCAGCTCTCAAGACCTCCTGTCCAGACTTTTCTCACATTCCACATTTCCAAGTGCCCCCACTGCTGCCCCCGTGCCTGGCTTTCACCTTGTCCCAACTGGCTTCCCAGGCCTTAGAAGACCCATGACCATCCTGTAAATGAGATGCACTATGGGAGATTGCTTTCATCCATGTCAGGGAGAGTGCAGGATGGAGAGGACCCTGGAGTGGCTGGGGGTTGGCAAGACAGAGTGTGAGGACCAAGTCACATTCCCAGAGGTGGGGTTTAGGGATGGGAGGGAGGGGAGTAGTGGCACTCCTGCCCTGGGTTTGCTGACCTCTGAAGCTGCCATCTGTTACAAAATAGCTCAGATTCCTCCCACTGACGAGGAGGCCCCCAAGCTGCGTGGGCTCCCCAGGACACAGCTGGGTAGGGGCGGGGCACCCAGCAGTTGCTGGGCCTTCATGCCTCCCTGACACACACAGACGGCCCTACGGGTTGGCAAGTAGGTGGCCTGGCACTGCTCACCATGCCAATGTTCACCCACTGTCTTTTTCTCCTTCCGTGGGCTTCCCTGAGCATCATCAGTGGCATTGTCACTGGCAAAGCCCATTAGCAATTCCCAGGGAATAAGAATAGCATCTGGGTAATAAAGTCTAACTGTTTTTGTGTGTGCTTAGTCTAGTACCAGTTGCTCATAGGGTGCTTCTGTGGGGCGTAAAACATGAATTGCAAATCTTAGCTGCCATCTTCAAGCTCGCCCTCTGCCCTGCCCCAGATCTTCCGAGAAAGGAGTGTTGCATGCGTCTGGTGCCCTGGTTTTTGTATCTGCTGCTCAGAGAACAAATCCCTTGGTAGCCTGGCTCTGGTGGGCTTGTGTTCACAGGCTCCACAGAAGAGAACAAAGAAACAGTTGTTAACTAGCTATCACCCCAGGGCTCAGCACAGAGGGAGCAGATAGAAATGCCCATCTCCCAGTCTTCCCCTGGAAGAGATTGGTTTGCATACCTATAAAAGCTGCTGCCTGAGGGTCTGGCTTCCAATCAGCCTGAATCCGGGTGCCAACTGAGATCCTCCCCTTTGGGATGCTGACAGGTCTTGCCACATCTTTAACTACTGGGAGCCACTAAGAATAAAGTAGGCTGCTTGGACCATCACAAAAGTTTCAGAGACAACCAAGAGCTAGGGCAGGGTTGAACGATAAGTTTCATCTACAGGAAGCTACTCCTTCAGGACAGGGAGAGGTGGCTGTGTTACCTACTTCACAGAAACCAACACAGAGTCAAGCAAGAGGAAACAGAAGACTATATTCCAGACTAAAGACTGAGAGAAAACCTCCGAAAAAGACAATGAAACAGAGATAACTGATTTACCTGATAAAGAGTTCAAAATAAGAGTCATAAAGATGCTTACAGAGCTACGAAGAAAAGTGAAAGAGAGAGTGAGATCCCAAGATACAATCAGTTTGAAATCACCATTCCCACCTTACAGAGAGTAAGAACATGCAGCGACCTGAAAACCAGTTCTAACATTCGATGTCCTGGACTCTTCGAGCTGGAAGGAGGCTTATCACCAAGTTTCAGTCCCATCTGTTATTTGTCTAGATATCTTCGAATAAAAGTTTGGGATGTATATCAGAATCTAACAGATTCTAATGTGAACTTCTTGTTCATATTAAAAGTGGTGAATAGTCAGGATCTTGTTCATTCACTTCAAGTAGGTAAACCAAAAAGCAGCGACTGATTTAAAATTATTATTAACATTATTAATCTTAATACAATTAAATTTTTATTTTAATTTTACAACTAGTAAAATGGCATAGTTCAGGGAAACATGAACTCAGGGAAAGACTTATGAAGGACTAGAATTGTTGATAGAAAAGCTACCATAAGACCCTATCTCGCTTTAAACCAGAACTTTTTTTTCTTTATCACAGGTTCTTTCTAGTTAAATCACATTCTCTTCAAACAAGTTTCCTATGAACCTAATTCAGTGGAAGGAAAAATGTGGTCTTCCCATTGTTGTCAGGTTTGTATTTTATAGGCCTATCAATCTGAAAAATTTTCCGTTCCAAATTCTGAGAAAGAGGACACTTAATTGTCCCTGAAATGCCCAATCTGGCTTTGGATGAGGGAGTGGATAAGGTTCTAGGAAAACATGGTGGTTCTGAGAACTACAACTGCGGGTCAGGCTGGAGGTGGCAGTGTAAGGAAAGGGTCATCACCATTGAGCCTCACACAGGGACTGCTGTAGAAAGTACTGGAATCAGTTGTCAAGTTCTCAGGAGAAAAGTGTCGGGTCACAAAGGAAAGGCAGGACTGCAAGCCTTCTCAGAGGAGGCCTGCACCCTCCGCAGGGGTCTCTGTGGAGGAGCGTCTTTGATCTGTACTTTCTCCTTCCCCTGGAAAGTGACCACACAAAGGTGGAATCCCAGGGGCTACATTGGTGCTGGGAGAGAGGCCCTGCTGGCCAGATTCAGTGTCCCAAAATAGATCCATAAATGCGGCAAGCAGAATCCCTACCCCGCTGATTTGGAGTGTAAAGTGTCACGTAGGGAGTGAGTTTGACGAATGTGGGTGTGTTAGTTGAAATTTCCTAGAGATCCTGACAAGTTCATCAGCAACTAGAGCTGCCCTGGGTCCGGCCCTTTCAGCTCACAGTGCAGAAAGAAGGCGTTGACACTTAACAAACCAGTGTGCGGAGGGACGCCCTCCGCTGTGTGGACCCCGCGAGAGAGGCCGCAGTGGCGGCAGCCCTCGAGTTTGCACCACCTGCAGCCTATTTTTATCAGGGCCAGATGGACTGCAGACTTAGGCCAATCCTTTAAATTCAGAGCAACAGGTAGAGCAGAGGGCAGGCTGGCTGTGGGCGGGGCGTGTAAATGGAGGGCCGGTTGCCTGACGAGGTGTTGTTCAGAATCTTCTCCTTCCTGGACGCGTCCAGCTTGCTGCACGTCGCCCAAGTGAACAAGGTAAGTGCTTCCGCTTCCGCCGCGCTGTCTGAATGGACCGGCCTTGCCTCACACCCGTCCACGTCAGTCCTCGTGCAAGACCCCTCTCACCTCTCCCGCTGCCCAGAATCTTGGCTACTCGAGCATCACACCCGCACAGCCTTTCCTCATTCCTTAAATTTACCTTATTCAGACCCACCTTTTCAGGTCTGAAATGCCCGTGGCCCCGGGACTCAGTCGCTTCTCTTAGCGAGTTGGAGCCCCAGTCTGTAAAGCAGCAGAGTGCCGCGCTCAGTGTGCGGCGTTTAGCGTCCTTCGGTCCGAGGGCCTCACGTGTTAGTAAACGCAAATCAAGCCCGGGGAAATCCGCTTTCCTGCCGCTGAACTCTCGCGGGAATCCCGAGGGCTGTATGCGCGGTGGTAGCCGCTGCGGCTCCCCGTGCAGGGAGGGCTCGCCGGCTGGGATGGCGGGGCCGCCTCGCCGCGTGGGCCTTGCTCCCGGAACGACACGGGAGGAGCCGACGTTCCGGTACCAGCCGCCTGCTCGTCTCTTCCTTTCTCTCCCGTAGTACTGGAACAAGGTTGCCGAGAGTGAGCCGCTGTGGAGGTGAGCAAGGGAAGGGGCTGTGGGCGGCGGCGAGGCGGGAGGCCGTGGGGCTGCGGCCTGGGCCCGGGCCCGGGGCTCCCGTGCAGCAGCGGCGCCGAGGGGGCGAACTGAGCGCGGGCAGCCCGATGGGACTGGGACTCTCTTTCCAGAAACCTGTGTCGAAGGAAATGGAGCTTCTGCACCTTCTCCCATCGGTGCCCCGGAGCACAGACGTGGAAGCAGTACTTCCTCAAACAAACGAGGCAGGAGCGTTGGATGGCGTCCGCAAAGCCCGAGAACTTTGTCTACAAGGCAGCAGTTGGCAACCTCGGTACGGAGAAGGTACCTGAGAGCAACATGATCAGTTTGTTTTAAGAAATCCACTATTGGTGTTTTCTGTGTTCTCAGGCAGTGAAGAGAAAGAATTAAAACTTAATGGGGGTGGGGGGCGTACAGATCAGTGGTAGAGTGCATGCTTAGGATGCACAAGGTCTTGGGTTCAGTGCCCAGTACCTCCATTAAAACAACAACAAACTAATTACCTCCCCACCCCCACCCAAATTTTTTTTTAAACAACAACAAAACTTAATAGGATGGGATTGCTCTGTTGGCTTCCTCCCTTGTACCCTGTGATCCCTGCTGTGTGCAGAAACTGGAATGATCTGTTCATAACATAAAATAAGGCCTGTTACTCCTTTTTTTCAAAACCTCAGACCTCCTAGAATAAACATTTTGAACAAAAAAGAAATGTTTCAATAACAGAAGCACTGTATTCCTGGTACCTCTTTTAAAATGTGGAACAGTTCTCTGATGAAGAGATTTTTTAATCCCCATTTTGTATCTGTGAAAACTGAGGTTAAAAAAAAAAAGTTGGCCAGTATCTCCCAAATGGCCAGTCTGCAACGGGAACCCATGTTTGCATGACTCTGAAGCCCAATTTCTAGCCTCTTCTCTGTGTTACCCAAGCCCTCCCAAGACAGTGAAGGAAAAATCTAAATTATTTTATCTGAATTCTCTTTATTCGAGTGCATCATCCCTCAG
The DNA here is from genome assembly GCF_048564905.1 of Vicugna pacos. Lineage (NCBI taxonomy): Eukaryota > Metazoa > Chordata > Mammalia > Artiodactyla > Camelidae > Vicugna > Vicugna pacos. The sequence goes on from NC_133003.1 coordinate 21,011,525, forward strand.
CTATCTGGTGGCCAAGTATTGTCTGTATTTTTTCCTAGGAATCTTGGGACCCATGGCTTATCTCTCAGGAAGTGGTCCCACGATGGATGAAGAGAAGTCCATCATTTGTACCGTGTCTTCAAAGCGTATGCTTTTTGCCTGGGATGTGCGGGAGGTAAGTCCAGCCAATAAGGAGCACGGTTAATGCTTATCTGTGTGTATCCTGTAAAGCACAAGAAACAGGTACTGGGAGAAAAAAGATACTCAGAATTGGTAATAGAAACAGGATTTCAAATCAGGTCTTCTAATTGGTAGCCTTTTCATTTAGACTATAGACATACAGAGAATTCACTTTTTAATATGTATCTCTATATATAAACTTAGGCAAGACATTTTCTATTGAATGTGAAATGACTTTGTGAAATAAAAAATCTTTTGTTCCTGAGCATCTTCATTACCTATTCTACTGCTTCTGTCAACTACTGGCATTTGTTATACTAGCTTTTTCAGAAAGTGGTCTCCAACTTTGATCACTTCCAAGGGGCACAAAGGTCTTCCATCAAGACCAGCAAATGTAGTGCAAGAAGCACTGAATATGGAGTTGGAAGACTCCAGAGTAGGTCCCAAACTGTTGTATTTTCTTGGCTTTCCTAGTTGGGATTTCTCTCACCTCCCCATAAAAATTAGATAATGATTTTCTACCACAGAATGTTCTAAAGTATGATAAATACTCTTATGAAAATAAGGGGTGACAGGAAAATGATGAGATAAATGTCTAGTAGAGTACTGTTAAACTTATACAATGTTACATGTCAATTACATCTCAATAAAACTTGGGAAAAAAGAAATTAGAAGGGTACTCTCTTGGATAACTTTCTCTAGAGGAAATCAGCCACCATATCCCTGAGAACATCAGTGGACAGGTCCACATGACAAAGAACTCAGATCTCCTGCCAACAGCCAACACTAACTTGCAGTCATATGAGTGAACCATCTTGGAAACGGATCCTCCAACCCCAGACAAACTTCAGATTTTTGCGTCTCAAGCCAGCGTCTTATTGCAACCTAGTGAGAGACCCTAAACCATAGTCACTCATAAGTCCATTCTTAAATTTTTGACCAACAGAAGCTGTGTGAGATAAGTGTTCATTGCTTTAAGGCACTATGTAATTTGTAATGCAGCAACAGATACAGTTTTCAATGCTTGGAAGTGGGGTGCTTCCATAACAAAAAACTAAAATGTGGAAGAAGTTTTGGAACCAGGCAGTGGGCAGAAGCTGGAAAGAATCTGAGGGAGAGTGTTGGGCCTTGAAGAGATTGTTAGCAGAAACTTAATGGCCTACCATGAGATTGCCAGTGAAGAATTAAAGTGTGAAAATGCTGTCGGACACTGGAGGAAAGGGGATCTTTGATAGCTGCAGAAAGGTTAGCAACACTGTCACCCATGGCAGTGTGAAAACTAGAAAATGTATTGAATGAACTTAGTGATCTTACTTATAAACTTTCCAGGTAGAATGCTGAATGCTGGCTTCTTCTTGCTGCTTATAGTAAAATGGAAGAGAAGAGGGAGAGGAGAAGGTATGGACTGTCAAAAGGGAGCCCAGAATTGCTGGTTTTGAAATTTCCTAGCCTCTCTAGGTGGCAAATGATGCTAAAATCTAAGAAAGGGACTCTAAGCAAGATCAATCCAGGGCAATGTCAGTAAACCATACAATAAAGTTGAAGCCAAACAGGTGGCTGCAGAATTCTTTATTAGACCACATAAAGATCTAAAGAGGTGCCTCAGAGAACTGCTGAATCAAGCAACAGTACTTTTAAGAAGTTTAAGGCATTGTCCTTGGCAGCCCCAGCAGAAGCCCAAAGTATCAAAGTATTTACCTCAGAGACTTGTGGATGTGGCTCTTGTCTAATGGCACAAACCAGTAAGACCCACAAGGTCTCTAAAGGAATTACATTGTCAGAATGCTACCAGCTTGGATTTACAGGGGTTGAGACATCACAAAAGGAAAAGAGGTCTTTGTTCCCACACTTTTACAGACAATAATCAGGCTTCAAAAACTACTCAGCTGCAGAAGTGGGCTACCATATATGGAAAGGGAAGGATGCCTCTGAAGACAGAAGCAAGAGCCTAGAGAGTGGAGCTGAGAGTTGCGAAGAGTCTTTCCCAGACCTTGACTCCTAATCAGCATGCTACCAGCGTGTTCTCTGTTGGATTTCAAGTTTTCTGTGCAGCCGTGATTCCTTGGTGCTTCCCATCTCCCCAACTCCACCCAATTTTTTCCCTCTTGAATGTGAGTGCCTATAATGTTATCCTGTGTCTACCATTGTATTTTGGGGATGTAGGGGACAGACAATTTGTTTACTTAGTTCTAAGATTTTCACATCAAGATGTACTGAATCCTAAGAGCCTCATCTAGACATAATTAGACCTAACTACCTATAGCTAATTAACAATGAGATCCTAGATTTTGAATGATGCTGTAATGGTATGAGGTATTTGGGGGCATTGGAAGATGGTGAGTGTATTTTGTTTGTGGGAGAGAGGTAACTCATTGTGGGTACACAGTGGACTGTGTCAGCCAGCCTTTGAGATGGCCCTCAGTAGTCCTTGTCCCATAGTATTCATGATCTTATGTAGTCCACTCTCACATCGAAAAGGGCTGACTTTTTTGTAACCAATAGGATATTGTGGAGTGATGGTGTGTAACTTCTGAAGCTAAATCATAAGACACTTCTCCCTCAAGTCATTGGCTCTTAGAAAGCCAGCCACAGTGTTCTGAGGACACTCGAGAAGCACTGCATAGGGGTGAAGTACTGAGGTCTCCAGCAGTAGCCAGCACCAATTTGCCAGCCTTATGAATGAGCCATCTTGAAAATGGAAGTTGACTTCAGCCTCACAAGAGACTCTGAGCCAGAACCACCTCGCCAGGTTGCACCTGAATTTCTAACTACCAGAGGAACTGTAAGACAACAAAAACTTAATCGTTGTTTGAAGCCACCAGATTTTGGAATGATTTATTACACAGCAATAGATAACAGGACACAGGAAAACTGTTACAGTGTTAGAAATCAAAATAGTGATGACATTTGGGGAGGGTGGGGGCTGGTTAGTAATAGAGCAAAAACAAGAGGGCTTGGGAGGGAGGGTATAGCTCAAGTGGTAGAGCCCATGCTTACCATGCATGAGGTCCTGGGTTCAATCCCCAGTACCTCCTCTAAAAAATAAATAAACCTAATTACCTACCCCCTCAAAAAAAAAAAAAACAAGAGGACTTACAAATAGTGATATTGGTTACTTTGTAATAATGTATTAACCTTTGTGTGTTCTTTTCTCTTTGTGTGATATACTTCAATTTTTAAAAGACTGAAGAAAAGTCTAGAAGGGAAACTCTTCTGTCTCGATGGCAACATACAAAGTTAATGATACAGTAACAATGTTCATGGTAGTTGATACCTCTGAACTCCTACTACCTACCAGGCAGAATTCTAAAGATGTTTCACATGTTGTGAAATGTAATGTAACAGCCCCATAAGAAGCCACAGTGGTAACTTGCCTAATGTCACACTGTTGGTAAGGAGCAGAACGGACTGGAGCCCAGGGAGTTGGGTTGCTCTTTATACCCATCATGCATTGAGTTCCTGCCTTGGAATATATTGCATAGTTCCTTTCTAAAGTTCACCACCCCTCAAATAATTGAGATGTTCAGGATAACTGTCTTATTCTTTTCCCAGAAGCAAGAAATGGATCTGATTGGGAGGAGGCTTCCAAATAAACACTGGCAGAACGAAAGAGTGGTGGTAGGTGTGAGAAGCTCCTTGAACACATGCGTGTTACTCTCATCCTCTAGGGCACAATGATCTGGTCAAGCCCAGTTCAGCAGTCAAGCATTATGCACCTGGCGACCCTCCCTCAGATGCATCTTGCATTCACCGTAGATTTGAAGGGAGCCATCAAAGTGTGGAATTGTCAAGATGAGGACACTCTGGCGACCCTCATCATGTCTCAGGCCTGTCTCTCCTTGGAAGCCTTTCTCACAAAGGATGGCCCATTCCTGATGGTAAGTGAGCCCTGAATCCTGAGAGGGCCCACAAAACCAAATGCCTGCTGCCTTAACAAGTGTTGTGGCCCTATTACTGTCACATCACAGTCTGTCTTCTCGGAGGTATTCCTATCACGTAGCCTGAGAGCCACAATATACCCAGTGAATGGTGGCCATAGAAACCTCCAAACCATCTTGGACGTTGACCTGCTTCAGGTACATTTCCCCAGTCATTCTTGTCTTTTTTTTTTTTTCAAGTATAGAATATGTCCTCATTTATTTTTATATTATATATTTATGTTAAAATGTATACATGTTTATTATCAATGGAATGCTATTAATGCAATTTACACATGTGGGTTTCGTCTGATGTTCACATCAACACGTTTTCAGTTGGTATCGTTACTTCCCTGTTGGAGATGAATCCACAGAGGCTCCTCACTGTAAAGCCATTCACTCAAGTTGATACAATAGTTAACATTAGTAAGCCTCTTGGTCTTCCATATTTTGTTCCCTATTTTATTTTTAAAATGTCAGAGTTATTTATTTTAGTTGAAGTATAGTCAGTTTACAATGTTGTATCTATTTCTAGTGTACAGCATAATGTTTCAGTCATACACATACATACATATATTCCTTTTCATATTCTTTTTTCATTATAGGTTACTACAAGATATTGAATATCCCCCAGTCATTTTTGTTAAAAATTTTTTCCTGAATTATTTCATGTCTCTGTTTCATCTTCCAAGTGTGTATTATTGTACAGTACATGAATTTAGACAAGGACTATGTGTGGACAAGATGTGGTATTGGGGAGACACTGAGGAAAAGAATATTGTTGATGTACTAATGAGTAACTATGCTTGAGGAGTACTTTGGAGCTTAGAAAGTTTGATTTCTTGGGATTATCCCAACAACTTTGTGAGGCCGGCTGTTCAGAGGTTTTAACCTCCATTGTGATTGAGGAAATGGTGACTTATCTTGCAGATGACTGTGCTGACTTCTGCATATTTTACAACTTCATGTCTCCTGTTGACATGATAGTGATGCTCTGGTTTCAGGTAGGCACTTGTGAAGGCGACATCTACACACTGACGGTGCCTGAGTTAAAGACTGTTTCTAAAGTTAACGCATTTAAATACAGAGTTGATCTTCTCTACTGCTCTCCTGACAAGAGGTGGATCTTTGCATCTGGGACACATGAATGTATCTTGCCAAAGGTAGGTACCGCTCTTAATTTCAGGAGCAGTGGATCAAGCATGAGGAAGGCGAGGTTAGGCAGAGTTAGAAAAATGGCAGAGCTTAGTGAGGATCGGACATGACTGCTCCCTCCTCTCAAAGGCCACATCACATGTTGAATCCATTCCCATAGCCAAGAAACAATGTCTTTGAAGCAATAATACCCAGTTGCCAAGACAAATATTTATTAATATTTGCTCATGAAGCCTTAATGAGTCAAAGAGATGGAGGAGGGTGAAAGATGTCAAGGAATGAAGATGTTTAGTAACCTTATTTATTTCTACTTTCCTTACTTTACTTTTATCTGCCTTGGCTGGAAAGCACAAAGAAGCCCAGAAGTAAATAAAAAACGGATCAGCCTCTGAATGTCACTCTGAAGAAGTCTTTGGCCTTGAAGCAGACCATGTTTAGCATGTGGACTGGGCACCAGAGAACCAGGAGCTGAGAGAGAAGGCAGCAAAATCAAAACAGACCCTGACTAGTTCTCTGAGATTTTCCCCTCTATTTAGGCAACTGCATCTTGATCAGGGGTTCAAACTGGCCAGAAGAGAAGCTTCTGCTATGTGTGTCCTGACAGGCAGGATAGGAAGACAGTTTCCAGTGACAAGCAGTGACCACTCAGTGCTTTCTGAGATTCAGAGTAAACCTTTGGCTACAAGATGAGGACTTGGAAAGAGGCTTTTCTGGAATCACTCCTATACTGAGATGCTCTGACCTCCCCCTTTCATCTGACTACGTGTGCAATGCTCTCTCCATAGGTATTTTTCACTGAGTGCTTACTGAGACCATCAGAAGGCAGAACGCCTCTGTCTCTCTCTCTCCCGTTATCATCATGCTGCAGAGCCTGCTGGGCCCCAAGGAGGACAAACAGGGTAACACTGATGTTCCAAAAAGACGCTTTAAAAAAGACAGGATTCACCACCTTGGATCTAACAACTGAGGGGACTGGGGGCAGGACATTCATCCAAGGTAGGTAGGCTATGCCGCATGAGAAGCACTGGTTTCTCCCTATTCGCATGCTTTCATTTTCAGCCGTGAGTGTGTGTGAATAGGTCTGTCTGTGTAAAGGGGGCTGGGGATTTCTTTAGCTGGAGGCTGACCCACGCTGGTTTGACTCTAATGCCTTTGCATTCTGACCTCTGCACTCCACCCAGCTCTCTGGAGCATACATGTTTGGATTCCCATGATGCTTTCGGGCCTGGATTCCAGTGCCCCTTCCCTCAGTGCCCGAGCTAGGAATACAGACCTGTGTTCCCATGTTAGAGCCCCTATCACCACCGTCAGGGACACGTATTTGTCAGGCCACTGGCCTACCTTTCGTTTTCCTTACTGAGCTGAAGTCCCGTCGAAGCAGGAAATAGGTTTTTTCATTCAGTGTAAAGATGCTGTTCTGACTGAATGATCCAAAGTATGACTACATGTGTGTGCGTGTGTTTTGTGTGGAAACAGCACATGAGGTTGCAAGTTTCCTGTTGCCAGTTCACATGGAGAGTCCTATTTGGATGGGAGTCAGTGATGGAAATACGATTGTCTTTGAGAGTGGGCCATACCTCTTCCTCGTCAGCATCAGTGGCCACCTGCTGCAGCGGTTTGAGTACCACGACAAGACCATCTGCAACTTATGGGTGGTACGTAAGCTCCTTCTCCCCCGGCTCATGGCTCTGGCTCACACTCTGGGCCTCTCACCCACCGGTATCCTTTGAAGGATTCTCTCCATGTCCTGACGACATCCGTGGATGACTCTCTGCACGTGTACATGTGGGAAGAGGAAGGCCGTTATCCGTACCTCAGGAGCTGCTGTCACTTGGAACACATAGGAAGTGATCAGACACCGAGCTGGTAAGCCCTGCTTTGTGAGTTTAAACTTCCCCTAAAGATTTTAAATTTCTACATAGAAAAATGAATGAAAGGATAATAGGCAGTTTTTAAAGAGTCTTTGAGGATATACAGAAATAGACTCAAGCCCAAAAAGAGAATGGCTAGTTCTTGGAGTATGTCCACAACCCTTGCAGTAGATTCCAAAAAGCATTCCGAAATGGCTCTCAATTTATATTCCTACAAGAAGTATGTGGAAGATTTCTATCTTCATTATCCGGTCTTTGCTTGCAAGGTTTATATTTTTTTTGAGTTCATTAGTCATTGGGGTTGTTTCTGACACCTAATTTTTCCACTTATTTTTCTTCTCGATTGCTTGCTCTCCTCTCAGTTTTTCTTGAGATTGTTACATACTGTACATAGAGGTCTTAATCTTTTATATATTTTACAAATACTTTCTTTCAGATTGTTGCTTGCCCTTAAAATGTTTCTTTTTGGCAGTGTCTAACAAAATGTATATGCATAGAGCCTTTGAACTACCAATGCCACTAAAAAGAATTTAGTGACAGTACACCTTCAGCGAGTAAAAATACATCGGTTGTTTACTGCAGCAATCATTGTAATTGCCAAATATTGGAAACCACCTAACTGCCCAAACATGAGAGACTGTTTAAATTACTATGATATATCCACATAATGGACTATTGTGCAGCTGTAATTTTTCAAAATGGGAGAAATGTCTATTTAGATACAAAGTTATTTCCAGTGTTTTTGAGGCAAAAAATATTTTTAAAATATAATTAATGTATAATTATGTTTGGCAGATTTTTTTCATATTTTTTGCTCTCTGTACCGTATCTGAGAAATCTTAGCCTACTCTAAATCATAAAGACTTATTTTCTATCAATAATTTTAAATACTTCCCCTTCATATCACATATCCCATACCAAATAGCTGTTATCCATCTGAATTTTTTTTTAGAAGGTAGGGAAATTTTATATCTTTCCCAAATAGAATCCAGTTGTACAATGCACAGTTTGAGTTTTGATGAACATATAAAATCCTGTAATCAGACACACAATATTTCCATCACCTCTGAAGTTTTCTTATGTTCCATTATAATCTGTCCCTCCTTCCAACTTAGCAGCAGGCAACTACTGGTCGGCTTCCTGTCTCTATAAATTAGTTTATTTTTTTCCTAAAATATTATGTAAATGGAATTATATAGTATACATTTCTTTGTGTCTGGCTTCTTTCAAAGAGCATGGTGTTTTTGAGATTCACCCCTATTGAATGTATCAGTAGTTCACTCTTTTTTGTTACTGAGTAGTGTCCCACAGTATAGCTAGCTGTACCACAGTTTATCACTCCACCAGTTGAGGAATATTTATGTTGTTTCTAGTTTGGAATGATTATGGATAAAACTGCTAGAAACATTAGTGAATGGTTTTTTTTTGTATTTACAGAGTGTTAACTGTTAATTTATGTTTGACTTGATAAGAAACTGGAAAACTCTTGCCCAGAGAGTTGTATGTTTATTCATGCCCACCAGCAACATATGGGAGCTCCAGTTACTCCATATGGTATTGTTTGGTTTTGGGTTTTGTTTTGTTTTGTTTTGTTTTCACATTCTAGTAAATATATAGTGATACATTATGGTGTTTTTATACTGTATTTCCCCAATAATGTTGACCAACTTTTCATTTACTTATTTGCTATCCAGAATTTTCCTTGGTGAAGCATTTGTTAAAAAATTTGCCCATTTTTAAAACAATTTTATTTTGAGTTATAGTCAGTTTACAATGCTGTGTCAATTTCCAGTGTAGAACACAAATTTTCAGTTACACAGGAACATACATATATTCATTTTCACATACTTTTTCACTGTGAGCTACCACAATATCTTGTATATATTTCCCTGACCTATACAGTATAATCTTGTTTATCTATTCTATATATACCTGTCAGTATCTACAAATTTCAAACTCTGAGTCTGTCCCTTCCCGCCCCCTCCCCTCTGGCAACCACAAGTTTGTATTCTATGTCTGAGTCTGTTTCTGTTTTGTATTTATGTTCTTTTTCTTTTTCTCTTTTCTTTCTGTCTCTTTTTTTTTTTTAGGTTCCACATATGAGCGATCTCATATGATATTTTTCTTTCTCTTTCTGGCTTACTTCACTTAGAATGACATTCTCCAGGGACATCCATGTTGCTGCAAATGGCATAATGTTGTCAGTTTTTATGGCTGAATAGTATTCCATTGTATAAATATACCACAGCTTCTTTATCCAGTCATCTGTTGATGGACATTTAGGCTGTTTCCATGTCTTGGCTATTGTAAATAGTGCTGCTATGAATATTGGGGTCTACGTGTCATACTGAAGCAGGGTTCCTTCTGGATATATGCCCAGGAGCAGGATTACTGGGTCATATGGTAAGTCTATTCCTAGTCTTTTGAGGAATCTCCATACTATTTTCCACAGTGGCTGCACCAAACTGCATTCCCACCAGCAGTGTAGGAGGGTTTCCTTTTTTCCACAGCCTCTCCAACATTTGTCATTTGTGGGCTTTTGAATGATGGCCATTCTGACTGGTGTGAGGTGATACTTCATTGTAGTTTTGATTTGCATTTCTCTGATAATTAGTGATATTGAGCATTTTTTCATGTGCCTATTGATCATTTGTATTTCTTCTTTGGAGAATTGCTTGTTTAGGTCTTCTGCCCATTTTTTGGATTGGGTTGTTTGTTTTTTCTTATTAAGTCGTATGAGCTTCTTATACATCCTGGAGATCAAGCCTTTGTTGGTTTCATTTGCAAAAATTTTCTATTCCATAGGTTGCCGTTTTGTTTTACTTATGGCTTCCTTTGCTGTGCAGAAGCTTGTAATTTTTAGGTCCCATTTGTTTATTCTTGGTTTCATTTCTATTGCTTGAGTAGACTGCCCTAGGAGAACATTTTTGAGATGTATGTCAGATAATGTTTTGCCTATATTTTCTTCTAGGAGGTTTATTGTATCTTGTCTTATGTTTAAGTCTTTGATTCATTTTGAGTTTATTTTTGTGTATGGTGTAAGGGAGTGTTTTAGCTTCGTTGCTTCACATGCTGCTGTCCAGTTTTCCCAACACCATTTGCTGAAGAGACTGTCTTTATTCTATTGTATGTTCTTGCCTCCTTTGTCGAAGATTGGTTGACCAAAAGTTTGTGGGTTCATTTCTGGGCTGCCTATTCTGTTCCATTGGTCCATACGTCTGTTTTTGTACCAATAGGATGCTGTCTTGATTACTGTAGCTCTGTAGTATTGTCTGAAGTCTGGGAGGGTTATTCCTCCAGCCTCTTTCTTTTTTCTTCAGTAATGCTTTGGCAATTCTGGGTCTTTTGTGATTCCAAATAAATTTTATTATGATTTGTTCTAGTTCTGTGAAATATGTCCTGAGTAATTTGATAGGGATTGCACTAAATATGTAGATTGCCTTGGGCAGTATGACCATTTTAACAATATTGATTCTTCCAGTCCAAGAGCATGGGGTAGCTTTCCATTTTTTAAAGTCTTCTTTAATTTCCTTAATCAATGTTTTATAGTTCTCTGTGTATAAGTCTTTCACCTCCTTGGTTAGATTTATTCCTAGGTATTTTATTACTTTGGGTGCTATTTTAAAGGGGCTTGATTCTTTACGTTCTTTTCCTGTTGATTCATTAGTGTAAAGAAATGCAAATGATTTTTGTACGTTAATCTTGTAACCTGCTACCTTACTGAATTCTTCGATTAGTTCTAGTAGTTTTTGTGTGGACCTTTTAGGGTTTTCTATGTATACTATCATGTCATCTGCATATAGTGACACTTTTACCTCTTCTTTTCCAATTTGGATCCCTTTTATTTCTCTCTCTTGCCTGATTGTTGTGGACTTCGAAGACTATGTTGAATAGGAGTGTTGATAGTGGGCATCCTTGTCTTGTCCCAGATTTTATTGGGAAGGTTTTGAGTTTTTCACCATTGAGTACTATGCTGACTGTAGGTTTGTCATATATAGCTTTTATTACGTTGAGATATGTTCCCTCTATACTCACTTTGGTGAGAGTTTCTATCATAAATAGGTGTTGAATTTTATCAGATGCTTTTTCTGCACCTATTGAGATGATCATGTGGTTTTTGTCCTTTCTTTTGTTGATGTGATGTATTACATTGATTGATTTGTGTATGTTGAACCGTTCTTGTGTCCCTGGGATGAACCCTGCTTGATCGTGGTGTATAATCTTTTTTATGTTCTTTTGGATTCTGTTTGCTAATATTTTGGTAAGGATTTTTGCACCTATGTTCATCAGTGATATTGTTCTGTAATTCTCTTTTTTGGTAGTGTCTTTGCCTGGTTTTGGTATCAGGGTAATGGTGGCTTCATAGAATGAGTTTAGTAGTATTTCCTCCTTTTCAATCTTCTGGAAGAGTTTGAGAAGGACCAGTATGAGTTCTTCTTTGTATGTTTAGTAGAATTCCCCAGTGAAGTCATCCGGTCCTGGACTTTTATTTGTAGGGAGGTTTTTTATTGCTAATTCGGTTTCATTTCTAGTGATCAGTTTGTTCAAGTGGTCATTTTCTTCTTGATTCAGTCTTGGTGGACTGTATGTTTCCAGAAACTTGTCCATCTCCTCTAGGTTATCCATTTTGTTTCCATATAGTTGTTCATAATATTCTCTTATGATATTCTGTATTTCTATGTTACTGGTTTTAATTTCTCCATTTTCCTTTCTTTTGCTTATTTGTGTACTCTCTTTTCTTTGTGAGCTTGGCCAGAGGTTTGTCAATTTTATTTACTCTTTCAAAAAACCAGATTGATTTTTTTCTATGGTTTTTTAAATCTCTATTTTATTTATTTCCTCCCTGATCTTTATTATTTCCTTTCTTCTGCTGACTTTTTTTTTTTTTTGGCTCTTCTAATTCTTTTAGCTGGTAGGTTAGATTGTTTATTTGAGATTGTTCTTTTTTGAGGAAGGCCTGTATAGCTATAAACCTCCCTCTTAGCACTGCCTTTGCTGTGTCCCATAAATTTTGTATGGTTGTATTTTCATTGTCATTTGTCTCAAAGTAGTTTTTAATTTCAACTTTGATTTTATCATTGACCCATTGGTTTTTTTCAGTAGCATATTGTTTAATCTCCATGTTGTCACTTTTTTTCTCCTTTGTTTTTCTGTAGTTTATTTCTAGTTTTATGGCATTGTGGTCAGGAAAGATGCTTGAGATAATTACTATCTTCTTAATTTTGCCCATTTTTAAACTGAGATGTTTATTTTCTTCTACTGAATTTTGATAGCTCTTTATGTAGTTGATCTTTGGTCAAATAAAGATTTGCAAATATTATCTTCCACTCTGGTTTGTCTTTCTACTCTGTCAACAGTGTCTTTTAAAGAATAGGTGTTGTTAATTTTTTTAAAAATGCATATATGCTTTTGAAGTATAGTCAGTTTACAATGTTGTCAGTTTCTGATGTATAGCACAATGCTTGAGTCATACATGAACAAACATATATTCATTTTCATATTATTTTTCACATAACTTACAAGATATTGAATATAGTTCCATGTGCTATACAGTGTAAACTTGTTATCTATTTTATATATAGAAGTTAGTATCCACAGATCTTGAACACCAAATTTATTCCTTCCTACTCCCTTCCACCCCTGGTAACCATAAGTTTGTTTTCTATGTCTGTGAGTCCTTTTCTGTTTTGTAGATGAGTTCATATTGTCCTTTTTTTCTTTGTCTTTTTCTTTTTAAGATTTCACATATGAGTGATATTATATTGTATTTTTCTTTCTCTTTAGAATGACTTAGAATGACAATCTCTTGGTCCATCCATGTTGCTGCAAATGGCATTATTTTATTCTTTTTTTCTGTGTGAGTAGTATCCCATTGTATAAATTTACCAGAGCTTCTTTATCCAACCATCTGTCGATAGACCTTCAGGTTACTTCCATGTCTTGGCTATTGTATATAGTGCTGCCATGAATATTGGGGTGCATGTATCTTTTTGAATTTGAGTTCACTCTGGATATATGCCCAGGAGTGGGAATGCTGGATCATATGTCAGTCTATTTTTAGCTTTTTGAGGTATCTCCATACTGTTTTCCATAATGGCTACAGCAAACTACATTCCCACCAATAGTGTATAGGGGGAGCTTCCATTTCCTGCACAGCCAGTCCAGCATGTATTATTTGTGGATTTTGAATGACAGCCATTCTGACTGGTGTGAGGGGGTACCTCACTGTAGTTTTGATTTGCATGTCTCTGATAATTAGCGACATCGAGCATGTTTTCATGTGCCTGTTGGCCATTTGTATGTCTTCATTAGAGAACTGCTTGTTTGGGTCTTCTACCCATTTTTGGATTGGGTTGTTTGTATTTTTCTTATTAAGTTGTATGAGCTGTTTATATATTCAGAGAGAGTAAGCCCTTGTCTGTCTCACCATTTGCAAATATTTTCTCCCATTCTGCAGGTTGTCTTTTTGGTTTGCTTATGGTTTCTTTTGCTTATCAGTTTAATTAGGTCCCATTTGTTTAAGTTTGCTTTTCTTTCTACTACCTGAGTAGACTGCCCTAGGAGAACAGTGCTAAGATTTATGCCAGCTGTTGTTTTTGCCTTTGTTTTCTTCTAAAAGGTTTATAGTGTCCTGTCTTATGTGTAAGTCTTTAAGCCATTTTGAGTTTATTTTTGTGTATGGTGTGAGGGAGTATTGGACTTTTATCAGTTTCCATGCAGCCACCCAGTTTTCCCAACCCCATTTGCTGAAGGGACTGTCTTTACTCCATTGTATATTTTTGCCTCCTTTGTCAAAGATTAATTGACCAACAATCTGTGGGTTTATTTCTGGGCTCTCTATTCTGTTCCATAGATCCATATGTCTGTTTTTGTATTAATACCCTGCTGTTTTGATTATTCTAGCTCTGTAGTATTGCCTGAAGTCTGGGAGGGTTATTCCTCCAGCTTCATTGTTTTTCTTCAGTATTGCTTTGGCAATTCGGGGTCTTTTGTGATTCCATATAAATTTTAAGATCATTTGTTCTAGTTCTGTGACAGATGTCCTGGGTAATTTGTTTTTATTTAGACTTATTCATGTATTTATTTTACATTATGATAGTTTTAAAATTGAAGTATAGGTGATGGGTCAGTATTATGGGTTATAGGTATACAGTTTAGTAATTCACAATTTTGAAAGGTTATGCTCCATTTCCAGTTATTATAAATGATTGGCTAGATTCCCCATATTGCACAGTACCTCCTTGCAGCTTTGTTTACACCTAATAGTTTGTACCTCTTATCCTCCACCTCCATCTTGCCCCTCCCCCTTCCCTCTCCCCACTGGTAAACACTGATTCCTTCTCTACAACTGTGAGTCTGTTTCTTTTCTGTTATATGCACCAGTTTCTTGTATGTTTTTTAGACTTCACGTGTAAGTGATATCTTACAGTGTTGGTCTTTGTACGACTCATTTCACTTAGCATGATGCCCTCCAAGTCCATCCATGCTGTACATCCAAAACTGATAATAACATTTTAAATCAATGGTACTTTAATTTGTTTATTTATCTTTGATGGAGGTACTGGGGATTGAACCCAGGACCTCATGCTTGCTAAGCTTGTACTCTACCACTGAGCTATATCCTCCCCACAGTGGTAGTTTAATTAAAAAGGAACCAACCAACTAACCAACCAACCCATTTAAAATATGGGGAGAAGAATTGAACAGATATTTTTCCAAAAGAGGAAATGCAGATGGCCCACAGGAACATGAAAAGTTGCTCAACATCACCAGTATCAGGGATATGCCTGTTGGAAGTCACAATGAGATACCATCTCACGCCTGTGAGAATGGCCATCATCAGAAAGAACCCAAATAACAGATATTGGCAAGGATGTGGAGAAAAAGGAACCCTTGCACACTGTTGGTGGGGATGTGAATTGGTGTGTCCTAGGTAATTTGATAGGACTCACATTTAATCTGTAGATTCATTTGTGTAGTTTGGCCATTTTAACAATGTTAATTCTTGGACCTGCAGAATGTCATTCTAAATGAAGTAAGCCGGAAAGAGAAAGAAAAATACCATATGATATCACTTATATGTGAAATGTGAAAAAAAAGAAAAAAGACAGATGAACATTTTTACAAAACAGAAACAGACTCACAGACATAGAAAGCAAACTTATGGTTATCAGAGGGGGAAGGGCATGGGAAAGGATAAATTGGGAGTTTCAGATTTGCAGATACTAATATATATAAAATAGATAAACAACAAGTTTATACTGTATAGAATAGGGAACCATATTCAATATGTTGTAGTAACTTATAGTGAAAAAGAACGTGAAAATGAATATATGTATATTCCTATATGACTGAAGTGTTGTGCTGTACACCAGAAATGGGCACAACCTTGTAAATTAATTATACTTCAATAAAAATATATATTTAAAAAAATTTTTAAGACCTATGAAAGATTGCTTTGGCAATTTGGGGTCTTTTATGGTTCCATATTTAAAAAAAAACATTAATTCTTCCAATGCAAGAACATGGGATATCTTTCCATTTCTTTAAGTCAGCTTTAATTTTCTGAGTCAGTGTTTTGTTGTTCTCCATGTATAAGTCTTTCACTTCCTTGGTCAGGTTTATTCCTAAGTATTTTAGTTTTTTGTATGTAATTTTTAAAGGGATTGTTTCTTTTTCACTTTTTCTCTTTAGTGTGTGTGTGTGTGTGTGTGTATATGTATATACGTACAGTTTAAATGTGTCAGTTTCTGGTGTACAGCATAATGCTTGAGTCATACATGAACATACATTTATTTATTTTTATGTTCTTTTTCACCATGAGTTACTGTAAGATACTGAATACAGTTTCCTATGCTATACAGTATAAACTTTTTGTTCATCTATTTTCTATGCATTAGTTAGCATCTGAAAATCTCAAACTCCCCATCTATCACTTCCCACCCCCTTTTTCTCCTGATAACCATAAGTTTGCTTTCTGTGTCTGTGAGTCTGTCTTTGTATACAATTTCATGTCTTTTTTTTTTAAGATTCCACGTATAAGTGATATGATACGGTGTATTTCTTTCTCTTTCTGGCTTACTTCACTTTGAATGACAATCCCCAGCTTCATCCATGTTGCTGCAAATGGCACTGTTTCTTTTTCATCTTTTTTTCTTTCTTTCTCTTACCTGATTTTGTGTTCTTTCTTTCTCTTACTGGGTTTTGTGAGGAATCCTCCTGTATTTTGAAGTGAGACACTTCAGTAGGTGTTCAGTAGGTGTTCTGTGCAATTCAGTGGGCCTGTAGATACAATTCTTGGTGTATTTTTGGGAGACAGTGATCTGTGAGTCTCTCTACTCCACCATCTTGGCACCTCCCCCTATTTCTTTATTTTTAGAAGAGGTACTTGGGATTGAACCCAGGACCTTATTATGCATACTAAGTATGCATTCTACCACTTGAGCTATACCCTCCTCCCGAACAGCTTTTTAAATGTGTAGGTCTATCAAATTTGAGGAGATTTCAGCTATTACTGGTCTCTGCAGTACTTGGAAAAGGAAGAAGTACCACCTCCATTCGCCTTAGTGCAGGGGTGGAAATGGTCAACAGGGTTCCACCTCTCAGTTTTTGCAGGGGAGGGGTAATGGTGCCGCCTTTGGGCTAGTGCAAGGCAGAGATGGCCAATAGGACTCTACTCCCATGGTTTCTGGACTGGTAAGAGAGGGGTAAGGGTATCACCTCATTAACAGAGGATGAGAATGGTTGACAGGACCAGGCCCCACCATTTCCACATCACCCCATGTGGAGGCATGACTTCTTTAATAGTATCCTTTATGAATTGTGGACCAATTGATTTAGGGGAGAATATTTACATCATTGCCAAATTTAAATTTAGTATCATCAGCAATGGATATAAGTACTTTCCATTTTGTCCACTGATCTTGTTTTTTTCTGTTGGCAGCTATGTTCCCAAGGCAATATGTGATAATAAGAGCATAGTATGCGTGGTGTCAAGAATTCGTGAATCCAGCATTCTGGTGATGTATTCTTTGAATATGTAATACTGAAACTAATGGAATTAACCTTCCATCATCTTCCTCAATGTAGTAAAGAGTTTTGTTGGCAAACCCAGAATGATTATTTCTGCAATATGAGGATAGAGGCAATGATTCCTATCTGTAGTGAATCAGACGCTGTGACAGATACTGTAGATCGGGCACTGCGCAGAGAGAATGTGGATACTATATCCTTTGTCCCTGCCATCGGGAAGAGTATAAAATACTAAGGTAGTAAAATGTGAATGGTCACACAAATTTATAATGCCACACAATTCACCAGAAGTATATTATGGGGGAAATAGTGAATTTCGATTGAGGCTGGTTTCAAGGTGAAAGCATCTGTATCAGTCCATCAGTGTTCTTACCTATAAGCAAAGAAAAATAAATCCTGTAAAATTTAAGTAAAAAAATGTATTAGTAAAACTTGGAGGTTAATAGTTAAAGGTAGCTGGAAGAGACTCAGAATACAGATGGCAATGAAAACCGCTCAAGAGGACTAGGATAGAAAATATGTCGCAGTCTGAATCACATGAATGTTTGGATTTGCATATCACCACAGCCACTGTAATGGACATGATAAAGAATCCTTGTATCTCTAGCTCCGGGATCAGAGTTCTCGGGGAGAGCACTAAAAATTCAAACCTAAGACACACGGATCAACTCTTCTGGCTTTGTGGTGAGGGGAGGATTGGAAGAAAAATGATTGAGGGGGTAGATAGTACTGTAATGGAAATGTAATCTCAGATTCTCCAAAGAGTGGTGTGGATATCTAGATTGCTAAAGTATCTGGTCTAAACATTTAAGTCTTTAATCCATTTTGAGTTTCATTTTTGTACGTGGTGTTAGAGAATGTTCTGATTTCAGGCTGTCACAGGTAGCTATCCAGTTTTCCCAGCACCGCTTAATCACCCTGCCCCTTTCCCTGGGAGGGGGGCTCGGGCTCTGGGCCCCCTCGTGGGCCCCTCTGTGTCGTGGGCTCCATGACTGGACCAGGTTCCTGGGCCCTTGGTGGGGCCCAGCCAGGCCCAGGTCCTCCTCGGCTCCTCGCCCTTCCGCCTCTCCAGGTACTTCACCCAGGCCTCTGGTCTCCCATCTGCTCCCCTGCGCACCTCCAGTGGCCTCGTCTGTGGTTCCTGCTCATTCTGTCCACTTTCACTTCCTGTAGCTGAGGCCAGTCCTAAATATTTAGGAGTTTTTTATGTCTGTGTTTTGATGCTTTTCTCATTATGAACATTTCCTTCTTATTTCTAGTAATACTTACTGCTATGTGAATACTTTTCAGCGTCCACCGTGTAAATTCTCAGGTAGGAATTTCCGTTAAGGAGTCACCGAGGTGCAGGGAGAAGCTGGGCTTCTGCTTGAACGGGGGTGTGTGTGTCCTTCGATCAGGAAGTGACATTTTCTGCAGTTCCTTCTCTGCCTTAGAAGTCATTGTAACCCAGGTAAACACACCAGTTTCCAAATGAACATATTGTACTACTTTTAAAATTACAGTTTCTAAATATTTCGTTTTGTCCTCCACTTTAAGTTTATGCCAGTTAATCTGAGGAACATATTTTACAGCCACCACAGAGGAAAGGATTATTAATCCTCCTAAAAGTAACATTTTGGTAAGAAAGAGTATGACAGAGATTTATTTGAATTAGTTGTTTCTCTCCATTGTTTCTTTTAATTAAAAATATAGTATCACTAAAGACACATTTTAAGTGGACAGAATTATGGATTGCTCACTGAAATATGATTTTTAAAAATATCTTGGGTTTTTATTTTTAGTGAAGTCTAGTTGATTGCCAACATGTTATTTTTTAAACTTGTTTTAGAGTTAGTCATTTTTCAATGTTGTCAAATTCCAGTGTAGAGCACAATTTTTCAGTTATACATGAACATATATATTCCTTGTCACTTTTTTTTTTTGCTGTGAATTACCCCAAGATCTTGTATATATTTCCCTGTGCTATACAGTATAATCTTGTTTACCTATTCTATATATGCCTGTCAGTATCTACAAATTTTGAAATCCCATTCTGTCCCTTTTCACCCTCCACAACCTCAAGTTTATATTCTATGATATCTGAGTCTGTTTCTGTTTTGTATTTTTTATTTTTATTTATTTATTTATTTTTTAGATTCCACATGTGAGTGATCTCATGGTATTTTTCTTTCTCTTTCTGGCTGACTTCACTTAGAATGATATTCTCCAGGGACATCTTTGTTGCTGCAAATGGCATTATGTTGTCGGTTGTTATGGCGCTATAGTGTGTTTCATTATATAAATATACCACAGCTTCTTTATCCAGTCACCTGTTGATGGACATTTAGGCTGTTTCCATGTCTTGGCTATTGTAAATAGTGCTGCTACGAACATTGGGGTGCTGGTGTCATACTGAAGCAGGGCTCCTCCCGGATATAAACCCAGGAGTGGGATTCCTGGGTCATATGGTAAGCCTACTTCTAGTCTTTTGAGGAATCTCCATACTGTTTTCCACAGTGGCTGCACCAAACTGCATTCCCACTAGCATTGTAGGAGGGTTCCCTTTTCTCCACACCCTCTCCAGCATTTGTCATTTGTGGACTTTCGAATGATGGCCATTCTGACTGGTGTGGGGTGATATCTCACTGGAGTTTTGATTTTCATTTCTCTAACAATTAGTGATGTGAAGCATCTTTTCACGTGCTTATTGGCCATCTTTGGAGAGATGTCTGTTTAGGTCATCTGCCCATTGTTTGATAGTGTCAAAAAAACAAGCAACCCTAAGGTGTAAGAGCATGAAATCAGAACATTCTCTAACACCACATACAAAAAAGAAACTCAGAATGGATTAAAGACAAATGTATATAGACCAGATACTCGAAAAAGTATTGAAAGGAAAACATAGAGCACTCTGGGACATAAATCACAGCAATATTTTAATATATATATATAAATATATATATATAAAAATATATATATTTGGTTTCTCTGTTTTTGGAGGGCAGAGGAGGGCATGAAGATCATTCATTCATTATTTGCCTAGTTACTTATTTATTTACTTTTAATGGAGGTACTGGGGATTGAAACCAGGACCTCAGTGCCCGCTAACCATGCTCTCTACCCCTTGAGCTATACCGTCCCCCCCCAGCAATATATTTTTGGAACCAGCTCCTGCAGTAATGGAAATAAAAGCAAAAATAAACAAATGGGGACCTAATGAAACTGAAAAGCTTTTGCACAGCTAAGGATACCAACAACAAAACGAAAAGACAACCTACAGAATGGGAAAAAATATTTGTAAATGATGTAGTCGACAAGGGACCAATTTCCAAAGTGTACAAACAGCTCATACAACTTAGGGTTGCTTTTTTTTTTTTTTGATACTATCAAACAATGCGCAGATGACCTAAACAGACATCTCTCCAAAGATGGCCAATAAGTACATGAAAAGATGCTTCACATCACTAATTGTTAGAGAAATGCAAATCAAAACTCCAGTGAGTTATCACCTCACACCAGCCAGAATGGCCATTATTCGAAAGTCTACAAATGACACATGCTGGAGAGGCTGAGCAGAAAAGGGAACCCTCCCTCCTACACTGCTGGTGGGAATGTAGTGTGGTGCAGCCGTTATGGAAAACAGTATGGAGATTCCTCAAAAAACAAAAAATAGACTTACCATATCATCCAGCAATCCCACTCCTGGGCACATATCCAGAGGGAACCAACCTTAATTCAAAAAGACACCAGCACCCCAATGTGCACAGCAGCACTATTTAGCCAAGACATGGAAACGACCTAATGTCCATCGACAGATGACTGGATAAAGAAGCTGTGTTATATACATATAACTCGGCCATAAAAAAGAAAGAAATAATGCCATGTTGACAACAAAGATTGACCTGTAGATGGTGAGTGTAAGTGAAGTAAGCTAGAAAGAGAAAGAACAATGCCATGTGATGTCACCTATATATGAAATTAAATCAAAAACACAAACTTTTCTACAAAACAGCAACATATGTAGAGAACAAACATATGGTTACCATGGGGGAAAAGGTCTGGGAAGGGATAAATTGGGAATTCAAAAATTGCACCTCATTACATTTATGGAAATTTTAGCTATCTTGATTGTTAGATGTTTACACCAGTGAAACCACTATCAAAATTTATCAAATTGAGTATTTCAAATATGTGCAGTCTACTGTACAGGAACCATACCACAATAAACATATTTATAAAGTGGACAAGGACTTGAAAAGACATTTCTCCAAAAGATGATGTACAATTGGAAAATAAAGATATACAACTGGCCAATAAGCACCCAAAAAACACAACATCAATGAACATTTGGGAAATACAAATTAAAAATATGAGATACCATCTCACACTCATTAGGATTGCTACTGTCAAAAAACCAGAAAATGACAAGTGTCAAGTGTGGAGAGTAAAGAATTGCTGTGTACTGTTAGTGGGAATATAAAATGGTACATCTGCTATGAACAACAGTATGGCGGCTCCTGAAAAAATTAAAAATAAAATTACCATATGAGCCAGTAATTCCACTTCCGGGTACATACCCCCAAAATGTAAAAACAGTCTTGAAGAGAGATTTGCACATCTATGTTCATAGCAGTGTTATTCACAATAGCTAAAACATGGGAGCAGTCCAAGTGTACATCAGCAAATGAACGGGTAAGCAAAATGTGTCTATACGTACAATGGAATATTTACCCTTAAAGAGGAGGGAAATTCTGACGTATGCCACAACATGGATGAACTCTGAAGACCTTATGCTGAGTGAAATCAGCTAGTCACAAAGACAAATACTGTCTGATTTCTCTTACATGCGGTTCTTAGAGCAGTCAAAATCAGAGACAGAAAATAGGATGGTGGTTTCTAGGGGCTGCAGGGAAAGGAAAATGGGGAATCATTTAATGGGTAGAGTTCAGTTTTACTAGATGAAGAGTTGCAGAGATGGACGGTGTTGATGGTTGTACAATGTTATGAGTGCATTTAATGCCACTGAACTGTACACTTAAAATGGTTAAGATGGTAACTCTATGTGTATTTTGCCACAATAAAAAGGTTTTGGGAAAAAAAATAGAAACCAAAAAAAAAAAAATGGCAGGGTTGTGCAGTAGGAGGTGAATTTCCATATGAGAGTCTTGGGTTCTAGTCCTACCTGCTGTGTGATCTCAGGCACATCCCTCCTTCCATGGATTCAACTTCCTCCCAGGAAGACACTGTCACCGCCCTCCCCAGCCCCACCCAACCAGGGCAAGACCTTTCACTTGTGGGGGTAAAAGTAGGGGGTTGGCAAGAGAGCACAGCCAGGGCCTTGCCCTCACTTGGAGCCTGATTCTCACTCTGCAGTGGGGAGAACCCAGCAACCCTTGACTGTGAGGGGAGGAGGCAAGACACCTTTCTCAGGATGCAGTGGCCAAGGGACCCACAGGTGGCAGGGCACAACTGCCATCCCCTTGGCTTCACACCGAGTCAGAGTGAAGAGGCTCTTGTGACAGAGGGCCTCCCGGTGCAGGGCACCATGGGCACGAAGGCCCAGAGGGCGCCTGGGACTGCTGGCTCCCAGTCTGCACTCCCTCCATGGCTAGAGCGGCCAGGGCGAGCTGTGGGCTCTCTCTCCTTCCTGTCCTCCAGAGAGGACTTGGGTGGCCGCCCAGCTCACCCTGCACTGGGTCAGGCCTGGCCCAGGGGACAGGCTCTCGTAGTCCTGAGATGGAAGGGGCCTACCTTCTCTGATGATGAGTGTTCACAAGACGCTCCCTCTGGAAATGTGTTAAGGACTCGTATCTTATAGAAGAGCAACTGGAGGCTCAGGAGACTGTCCCAAGGTGGCCAGGGCCAGCCCAGTGCTCAAGCTCCAGGTCCATAGGCTTTCCACTGGGGCATCTTTTCCTTGAGGTAAGAGCTGCCGGCCCCCAGTGTTCCATACACACACACACGGCAAACACACAGACGCTTACACACAAAGGTGAATACACAAACACAAATACAGTGAGCTGTGCTGCCTTGGCTCCAGGTCAGCAAGCTGAGCTGGGAGCAGGGGCGAGGGGCCCTCTCTGGTTGGGAGTTGGGAGTGCCAGCACACACCAGTGGGGGTGACGCTGGCCTCCCGCATCTCTGGAGGTGGGGCTGTGCCCTGCCCACGCTGAATGCGCCTGCCCTGAGAGGAAGCCGTAGACACAGAACACGGCCTCCACAGCCTGCAGCTGGGCGTTCTTCCTGGGGCCCTATTTGCACCCCCAACATCCCAGCCAGCTGGGAAAGTAAGGAGGCCCCCTGCACCCTAAGGAGTGGTGGTTTCTGAGGTCTACGTAGACTGACGCACCTCCCAAGGAGCCCCAGGCCAGAGGTGTGGTGGGAAATACCTGGGAACTGAGTCCTGCTCTGGCAGCAGCCCCGCGGCCCTGAATGACCAAGCACCTGCTCCGTGCCTCCAAAGAAGTGAGTGGCTGTGCTGGATGCATTGTTTGGCCCCCAGGTCCCTCCCACCGGCTTTTTACCTGCTCTGCTCTGGGAGCTGCTCTCTCCAGTCTGCCCCCACCAGGGTCCCCTGTCCCCTAGCTTTCAGGTGGCTTAGCTAACAGGAGGAGCTGACAGGAGACTGGGAGGGGGGAGGAGAAAGAGGCCAGCAAAATTATTTCACCAGCATCCGCCCAACCTGACGGGGGCTTCCTTCCTGCTCCTAAGGCCTCAGCTCCTGGGGGACAGCCCCTCCCTCAGCCACAGCTCCCACTAGTGCCAACAACTGCTGCCCCTGCCCCCTCAGGCCCAGGGTTGCTAACAGCTGTAGTTCACCACTCTTGTTGGCTTCCCTGATGCCCATAGCTCTGGAAGCAGGCCTTTCATTAAACGCTCTTCTGTTACCTCTTTTCTGGTATATGCCCTCAGTTTCCAGCCAGGAACTGGACTGATTGAACATCTGACAAACATTTCCTCATTAAATCCTGCCAGTTGCCAGCTTGGGGTCTAATCCTATGACAGAGGGCGGCTCTTGCTACATTGCCAGAACATCTGTCTCTGCCCAGAGGCCCAGGTGGTCAGGGAAGAACCAGAAACTAGAATCCAGGTCTCCTGCCTCCCAGAGCCAGCCTCTGAGCCTGAGATCTGGGGGAAGACAGACAAGCCTGGGAGTGAAGATTTCCGAGTCAGAGAGGCAGGGACCCTCTCTTCTGGGTGGCACCCAATCCCTTTGCTTGGAGGGGGCCCTGTCAGGGCGTCGGGCCCCAGCCTCCTGCAGCACCAGTGAGCACACAACTCCTGGGTGCCTGCAACAGACTGTGGGGTCACCTCTGCCATCTTAGAGGTGACAAAGGCTTCTGTAGTCACTAGTTTCTGGGTCATTTTACTCCCACCTTTGCCCATCCAGTACTGTTGTCATCAGTCCCTCATACCTAAGCTTCTGTTTAACCCAAGCTACAGTGGTTTGTTTCCCTGACTAGTCACTCACTGTTACACTCCCTCAACTATCTCCTTACACATCTCTCACATCTAAAACCAGAATTCAGTTAAAGGCAAGGTGAGATTACCAATGAAGCCCTAGCACTACTGATTTCCAAACCACTTTTCATTTTCTCAAGGGCTCCAGACACAGAAACCCCCTTAGCTCCTTCTGGTAAGTTCCACGCTGTGGCCAGAAGATGGCAGTGCACCGCCAGCCCAACTCACCTGCAGGAGGGTGGCCGACGGTGAGCTTCACTCTCCTAGATGTGCAGACGTTGCTCTTTAGGGCCGCTCGGACAGCCCACAGGTCACTCTTGTTTCAAGTACACATAGCAGCCAGATGATCCAAAAACTTACAATTAAAACCCCAAAATTGCAATCACAGAGTAAATCCCTTTCAAAGACCATGATGATATCCTTGTCTTAGATTTCTGGTAAACATTTGGAATTGGATAAACCACCATTCTTAATTAGGACAGAACATTTTAAAAACATCACCAGTCACCTAAACCAGATAGCTTGGGGTCTTGATTTTGTTCTTGAATGTGTTAGCCTGAGGAGAGCCTAGTAGTCACTGGTGCCCAACAGAGAGGTCTGGGGCAACCAGGCCAACCATGTGGCCTGCAGCACAACAAAGACCGTATGTGGGCACTGGCCCGTAGGATCCAGAGTACTTCTGCCTGTTCCCAGGGTTTCAAGTGGCTTTGAAGATGATGCCAACGTTTATCAGCACAAATTCAGCTGTTTCATCAATTAGCACATGATTCTTTCGATACCAAAAAATTAATAAAAATAAAGGACTCCTCAAAACAATCTCAAGAATGAAGAACAGAGCTGGCGCAATCACACCCTCTGGCTTCAGACCATACTACAAAGCTATAGTAATCAAAACAGTATGGTACCAGCACAAAAACAGACACATAAATCAATGGAACAGGATAGAAAGCCCGGAAATAAATCCACACACTTATGGTCAATTAATCTTCAACAAAGGAGGCAAGAATATACAATGGAGAAAAGACAGTTTCTTCAATAAGTGATGCTAGGCAAACTGGACAGCCACAGGTAAAAGTATGAAATTAGAACACTCTCTAACATCATATGCAAAAATAAACTCAAATGGATTAAAGACCTAAATGTAAGACTGGCTACTATAAAACTCCTAGAGAAAAACACAGGCAGAACACTGTTTGACATAAATTGCAGTGATTTTTTTTTTTGGATCCATCTCCCAGAGTAATGGAAATATAAGCAAAAATAAATGAACAGGACCTAATTAAATTTAAAAGCTTTTGCATAGCATAGCTTTTGCATAGTAAAGGAAACTAAACAAAAAGAAAAGACAATCTATGGAATAAGAGAAAATATTTGCAAACGGTGTGACTGACAAAGCCTTAATTTCCAAAATATACAAACAGCTCATACAGCTCAATATCAAAAGACAGAGAACCCAATCAAAAAATGGGCAGAACACCTAAATAGACAATTCTCCCAAGAAGACATATAGATGGCCAACAGACACATGAAAAGATGCTCGATATTGCTATATTAGAGAAATACAAATCAAAACTACAATGAGGTATCACCCACATGGGTCAGAATGGCCATCATCAAGTCTACAAAAAAATAAATGCTAGAGAGGGTGTGGAGAAAAGGGAACCCTCCTATACTGTAAACTGGTGCAGTTACTATGGAGAACAGTATGGAGACTCCTAAAAACTAAAAACAAGAGTTACCATATGATCCAGCAATCCCACTCCTAGATATATACCCAGATAAGACAAAACACTAATTCGAAGATACATGCATCACAATGTTCATAGCAGCACTCTTTACCACAGCCAAGACATGGAAGCAACCTAAGTGTCCACCGACGACAGATGAATGGATTAAAAAAAAGATGTGATACACACACAGAGGCACACACGTGATGGAGTATTACTCAACCGTAAAAAAGAATGACATGCCATTTGCAGCAACATGGATAGACCTAGAGATTATCATACCAAGTGAATTAAGTCAGAGAAAGACAAATATGGTATCACTTATATGTGGAATCTTAAAAGATGACACAAATGACCTTTTTACAAAACAGAAAAAAGACATAGGAAATAAACTAATGGTTAAACAAAAGGAAAAGGGCAGGGGGGAGGGATAAATTAGGAATTTGGGATTGACTACACACTATGTAGGTACACACTACTATGTGTAAAATAAACAAGGGCCATCTGTACAGCACAGAGAGCTATATTCAGTATCTTATAATAACCTATGATGGAAAAAATCTGAAAAAGGATTTATATATATATATATAAAACAAATGAATCAATTTGCTGTCACCTGAAACATTGTAAATCAGCTATACTTCAATTTAATAAAAACAAAAACCAGGATTCCTGAGCCTTCTAACTGGACAATTACTCCAATATTTAAGTTGGTGAAAGTTCTTTTAATAAAGCCAATCAGTCCCTAAACTCCTTTAAGGTGACCCCAGTGATGAGAAATGAAGGTCCTTCGCATGCTAACATGTTTGTGGGAAACATAGTAGTGAGGACACTTTTGCGATCTTCATCAGAAAAAAATTATTCAGAAAGAGATCAGTTAACCTGAATACCAAGTGTCCTACCCTGAAATTGTGGCCAGGACCCAAGTGGAATCCTAAAACTGTCAGTGCTGGAAACAACTCTCAGCTGCAGTGTTTGGGCAGAGACTCAGAAGTTCCTCTTATCACATAGGTTTGTATTCTTTCTATCTTTTATTACACGAGGGCTGAGATGTGAAAGTCAGTGACTCAGAACATGTTCATTACTCACGCCTCCCAGGCATGCAGGTACTTGGTTTTCCTCCCCCCGGAGCCCTCACCTGCCCTGCTGTAGGCCTCCGAGAACCCGCAGGGGCCTGGGCCCTGAACAGAGACAAGAGCCTGTCGTGGCCCCTGTGGTATTAAGCAGGCTCCCACCCTCTTATGTGCCTGCTTGAAGTCCACCCCACACTGAACTCCCCATCAGCCTGCTCCCCGAGACTGTCACAAAGGGGAATCATCTCCATGGTTTGGCCAGAGCAGCCAGTGAGGGAGTCAGACCCATTCTGAGCCACTATAAAGAACTGGCTAGAGCACTCATTCCAAACACTAAAGCTTACCTGCTCCCGAATGGCAGCGCCTGCCTGCTGACCTGTCTCCGACTGTGGTCCCACCATCAGGCAGAAATGAGGGAGGGGGACATGAGAGCAGAGAAGAGCAGCTATGACTACACTGGGCAGACAGACCAGGGTGGCTTCTGCTGTCTTAGGGACAAGGACTTCTGGATGGCTTTATTTAGGGTCAATAAGGAAGGGAAGATGACGACTCCCGGAATCAGATCAGCCTGTCTCTTCAAACCCCCAATGAAGACCCTGAGTTGGGGGTGGAGCCTGCGTGTCAGAGGGGAGGAAAGGCAGGGGGAGGGGCTCTGGGCAATGGGGAGGGAGCAGAGAGCCATGGGGGAGAGCCTTGTGAGGACCTGAGGGCTGGAGGGCCCTGGGCTCACTTTTTCAGCAGGTGGGCCTTCTGCTAAGGCCAACGATGGTCTCAGAGGGCATCAACCCCCAGCCCTACAGACCCAGCCAGCAACACCAGATCCAGCTGCAACAGTCTTGAAGGTCACCTCCAGCTACAAATCAGGAAAACCATGCAAGGTGGCCTTCACACTGGCAGACAGTTGGGTTAGGAGCCTGCGCCCACGATGTCTTGACTTAGAAGACAACCCAGTAACCAGGAGCCCCTCAGAACATCGTAGGTTATAAGGGACTGGGGAGTCGAGAAACAGGACCCTGCAGAAAGGCCCCCAAGATCCCCTCTGCCTGGAGGTCACGACAGTGACGCCATCCTTGCCCAGTTCCTTTCAAAACCAATGCAACACGAACAGAGCAATTCAGACACACAAACTGCAGAGAAGGCAGGCCTGCTTGAAGGGACAGCAGAGCCCTCCACCTCAGGTGGCAGGGCCCCCAACCCCATCCAGCTTTGACCCCAGCAAGCCCTGCCCAGGAGCCAAGGAGAGCCCAGCCAGCCCCGCGGTCTGGAACATTCTGTGGGGGCCTCCCGGAGGGTGCAGCTCCCACCTCCTTCTGTGCCTGCCAGGCACAGCTGCTACCTTCCACCTAAGGCAGGGCTGGGCCGAGCCCACATCTCAGACGCCAGACAGTGTGTTATCCTTTAATGAAGAGCCAGGTCACTGGGGCCACCACTCTCCCCAAGACCCCCCTGCAGCACACGCCCCTCACCACTGGCTGCCTCGGAGGCAAGCTGGCCCTGAGGCAGCCAGCCCTGCTGCGGGGTCCGTCTGCAGCAGCCCAGGAAAGGCATTCATCTCTCGGACCTAGGAACGTGGCAGCAGCAACAAGGCCAGAGGCGGCAGAACTGAGGTCAGGGATGATGGAGGAGGAAGGCGGGACAGACGTGGGGGCTCTCCTCCTTCCTCTCTGGATCCCGCTGAGATAAAGGCCAGTGTTCAGGAACGGTAGTCTCCCCTGGGGCTGGAAGCCCTTAGTCCCCAACTCCCCGCAGACTGACGTCACACAGAGAACGGCCCACAGGGTCACTGGGCTCAGGGAGCGGGCTGAGCACCGCCCCATCCACCTCAAGGCCCTAGGCTGCGAGGGGCGTCCAGCAGGGCCCAGGCCAGAGCCACCAAGAGACTGGGAGCCACCTTCCACTAAGTCTGCTGGGCAGGCACTACAGGTATCTAAGAAGGTGGTCTCTCCCTCATGGTTCCGGGGCTGCCCAGCGGGGGCTGAGGCGACATCAGGCCAGGGCTCGCAAGTCCCTAGAGATCCGTGACCTTATTCTCCACAGCCGCTGCGATCTGCTGGAGCCGATAGCCCAGCTGCATCTTCTGGGCCGTGCCGTCCTCCTCCAGGGCAGTGATGATCTGAAACGCAGAGACCAGCTCGTCGTGGGGAGACCGCCAGCCTCTCGCCTGCTTTTGCCGCAGACTTCCATAGGCCTCCCCTGGCACCGCAGCCAACTGGGGGTAGGAGACCCCAAAACCCCTTGAGCCACCTCATGTCCCCAGGGCCCCCCGGTGGGAGGTGACAATGGCAGCAGAGTGACTGCAGGGTTTAAAGGATCAGTGCGGTGGGGAATGAAGTACTTTACTCAGAACCCAGCACTGGGTAACGAGTGTCACCTCCGCTGATAAAACTGTTTTCGGTGGAGGCCAACCTCACCCACCATGCTGGTCTTCTCCTCACGAACCCTCTAGAAGCCCTACTCCACCCAGCCTGGCTCCCCTGCCCACCAGACAAGAAGCAAGTCCTGAATTCCTACATGCCAAGTGCCAAGCAAGAAGCAGGGACTCAGCAGCCCGCCCTCGGGGGCTCACTGGAGGGAAGACGGGCATGGAGGAAACACGGACAACAGAGGGGCTTGCCACAGGGAAGGGCGGGAACAGAGGGGCTCGCTGGCCACGGGGACAGGTATGTCACCCAGCTCTGCCTCCCACACCAGGGCCCACGCTGCTCAGAGCAAGGCCACAGTGCCTGGACTTTACTTTTGGGCATCACTCCGTCACAAGACTGTCCCCACTCCAGGCATGGACCTCGTGGCAGGCCCCTCACCTCTGAATGGCAAGAGCCACCACATCCCTCGGGCCACACAAATGTCTGGGCAGACGATTCCAGCAGGCACTCAGTGTGCTGACTGGTGGGTGCTCTGATGCTGAGGCCAAGCCCAGAAAGCCCCCTTCACCAGCTCCGTTGTACCCTCGCCTGCCTGAGCCTCTATGCCTGGACCGTCCTCTCTGGCAGCCCATGCAGCCCAGCCAGGCCCACACCCACAGAGGTGGCCATGCACAACACACTGCCACATGCGGACCCAGGTAGAGATCTGAGCAGTGCAAGGTCAGGGCAGAGTAGCAGCCGTGTGCCTGTCCCAGAGCATCCTGCACACCATCTCCAGGCCCTGGTAGATCCCCAGCCCTGCACCACCACCACCACACCCGGGAGCCCTGCTGAGCCAGGATGGGGAAGGCCGTAGCAGGCAAGAGCCCAGCCAATACCAGGAAGTGCACCTCAAAAGCCAACACTTCCAGAGCCCAGGGCCCAGCACCACCCCCACTCTGTGCTTGGGGGAAACCCCAAGGCCCCACACTCGAGTCACAGAGCCAGACACGCTCTCACGTCGTCATGACCACCCCAGGTTCTGCCCACCTGATCATAGTATTTGTTGATATATTTGTAGAGCTCATGCAGGGCCACTCGGGCCCCGAGGTCTCCGGAGTAGTTCTAGGGAGGAGAAGAGACAAGAGTTGAGATAAAAAAGGGGTGCTGCCTGCCACCTGAGGTGGCCCAGGACCCCAGAGAAAGGGATGCGGGAGAAAGAGGGCTGGGTAGTCGAGGAAGGAACAAGGAGGGCCCTGCAGCGGGAAACAGAGCCCCTCCACAGACCAGGGATCCCAGGCCAGGTGTGCTCTCCTGGGACAGGACAGAGCCAAAGGGCCCCCTTTTGTGCACACACCCTGGGTCTGCAGGTTCACCAGGGTCTGGGGTCTCAACTGGGGCCCTGCTTCTCTCACTCTGGAGGCCCCAGCTGCTTCTCAGAAGCTGTGAGCCAGCATAATCCTGTTCTGATCTCACTCAAGTCTTCCCTGAGGTCATATCCAGGCCCCTCCATGGGGACATCTCTGAGCCTCTTCATCAGGACAATGGAATTGGTATCACCTAACTTGTGGCGCTCTTACAGGAATCAAATGAGAAGATAATCAAAGCACGCACACAGAGCAACAGCCCCAAGTTGTAGCTGCTACTGTTGTGATCATCATGGTTTCAGAAACATCGTTTATAAATTCGCAGAGCGTATATCTGGAGGCTGTTTTAGGAGTAGGTGGGGGCATGTCTACATCGCCAAGGAAAGCAGTAGGAAGACATTGACAGACCAACCCAGGCAGTCCTGCGGCTGAATCCCAGCCACCTCGCTGCCTTGGAACTACCGTACACAGACCCCAGAGGGCTGCAGACACCCAAGCCCCTGGCTGAGACAGGTTAGGGAGCAGCCGCCAGGGCAATACCCCTGCTGCTCTGTGATGCGACGGGAGCCCTGGTCTTTACAGAGGCAGTTGCAACACTCTGCTGAGATTCCAAGGGCTTCCCTGCAAAGGAGCACTGTGAAGGGGGCAGGACGCTTGTGGCTGGAAGCCTGTGCCCAACCCAAGCAGCAGAAAGAGGGCCGTACCCGGGACAGCTCGGCCAGGATGGAGTTCATCTCTTGATCACTGGCGGGGACGGTCTGCCTGATGTCTGCGTAGTACCTGCCAGAGATCACGGGTCCGGCAGCCGCGAGGCAAACCAACCCCCTCCTCACCCAACCAGGCCCATGCCTGGGCCCCAGCTGTAAACACCCCCAACTCAGCCACTTGCTCCCCGCCAGACCCAATCCCATTCCCTCGTACCTTTCCACCATCCGTTTGTAACGGGGAATATCTCGAGCGTACAGAAGTTTGTTGATGGGGGAGTCCTGGTGCCAGCAGCGAACAGTGAAAGAGAAAGGATGAGAGCCCGTTAGGGTGACCAGCTGACCCAATTTTCCCAGCACTGTTTTGGTCTAAAACTAAAGTCCCAAATCACATGAACCACCCCCCTTGCTCCCCGGCAACCAGGATGGGTTGGTCACCCCAGCCCATTCCTTCTGCTAAGACCGCCTCCATCCCCATCCCTCCGCCAATGTCCAGTCTCTGCTGTTGGCACCTTGAGCCTCCCCCCACCTCATTCCAAGGTCATCTCAGCTCCACGAGCCTCCACCTAGACACAGCAGGGACCTGGCAGGCAGGACGGGAAGGGTACAGTGCCGTGTGGAGCCCTAATACTGCTTCTCCATGTGCTGTTCATTCCCCCA
The DNA here is from genome assembly GCF_048564905.1 of Vicugna pacos. NCBI lineage: Eukaryota > Metazoa > Chordata > Mammalia > Artiodactyla > Camelidae > Vicugna > Vicugna pacos. The sequence continues at coordinate 21,043,972 of NC_133003.1, forward strand.
TGTCATCATTTTAAAAATTAGGAAACTAGCCCCCAGATTTAGTTACATTGCTCCAGAACACCTCACTCCTGCGTGGCTGAACTGGGATTTAAAGCAGTCTCTCAGACCAGGGCCCACAGTCTAACACACCCAGACACATCCTCTACCACCAAACTGGGCTCCAATCCTAGCTCAGCCCCAACAGCTGTGGGCAGTACATTTACGTTGTCTGGACCTACAGCCTCATCCTATAGCTGCTGGGAGGGTGAGGCAAGGGCGCGCCACTCCCAGTGAGCAGAACCTGATGCAAGATGCCTGCTTCTTCCCAACTCTCCATGGGCAGCCCTTGGCATCCTGGTTTGCACTATTCCTGAGCTACCCAGGAAGCATCTGAAGTGTTGCCGAAAAGGGGAGGTAGCGTGAAGATCAGGCAAAGAACCCAGACACCACACAGCACACCCCCTGGAGGTGTCCCCTGGCTCTAGGTGTGCCCTGTGGCTCTCAGCTCATTGTAGGCAGAGTAACGAGAGCACACAGAGCAAGAATGGCTCCCAAAAGACAGCACTGTAGAGTAGAACTTTCCATCTTACTTCTTCATAGGATATAGAGGTGGATCTCTCAAGAGGTCCCAGGCCAACTGTGGCCCAGGGGACTGGGCTAAGCAGTCCATTCATGGACCTGCGGAGCCACGGGGCCCTGCCGCTAGGTGCCTGAGCAGTTGCAGTGACCCCGTATCTGTCACAGGACTCTCTAGGTTCTGACTGCTGTGACAACACGCCCCCACCCTCCGAGCTATCAGGTGGCCCCAACCACTTCTCCTTGTGCTTCCCAGCTCCCATGTCGGCACATCCCTCCACACCTGGCCCTCCCTGGACTGCACTGGCAGGCAGACACCTCCACTGCCCTCAGGAATCAAATCCCCCAGGCAGCCTGGGGCTGCTCTGTGATGTAGAACCCATGTCTCCACCAAGAAACCAGCTGGTAACCCAGCAACACCTCGGGCTCACCTCCTCCAAGTCTGAGCTCACCACAGCCAGAGGCCTGGGGAATCACAGGTAACTGCTCCCTGTCCCCCTCACCCCATGTCGCACCCACAGCTTCTGCCCACCCTGTACCCTCTTGTCCCAGCCTGAACTTGGCCACCGCTCGTCCCAGGGACAGCACAGGCTTCCTCTCTGGACTCCAGGCTCCAATCCATCCACTGCATGCTTGCCAGGAGGCTCCACCTAACTCTCAGGTCTGACCACCTCCACCCGGTCCCCAGGCCCTCAGTGGCTCCCTATGGCCCTCGGGGTGAGCCCTGGCCTCCTGCTACACCAGCTAGCACTCTTCGCCCCAGCCACTGCAGGCTGCACTTGTTGCCCTGTCTTAACACTGTGGATCAGCACACGTGCCCTCTGCTCTTGCTCATCCCTGAAGACTAAGGCACGGCCACCTCCTAGGGAGCCCAGGGACAAAGCCTAGCCTGGGGCCTGGCATCAGAGGCCTCCCATATCCTCTTCCTTGACATTCTCAGGGGCGCCTGGACTCTGTGCACACACACAGCACCGTCCATCCCCAGCCTCACTGCCCCATCCCACCCATCCCCTCCGGGTCCATCCTGACTGGCTCACCCGGCCCAGCTTGTGGTCAGCCAGGGTGCAAGCGTCCATGAAGGTCTGTGCAATGACCAGGAGCACTGCATCCATGTTATCCGATGTCTGAACGTCAAACACAAACTGCGGGTTTTTGATTATATTGATCCAGAACCTCAGCGGCAAGCTGCAGGGGGACAGGCGTGGTCGATGAGTGTGCTGTGGGAGCAGGAGGAGACCCTGCACGTATTGGCCCCCCCACCCCACCCCCCACCCCCCACCTGTTGGTCTTCCAGATGTGGACGGTGTCCTGGTCAGAGATGCCGTGCTGCTGCGCCTGGTCGTCCAGCAGGTCAAAGAAGTACTTCACTGCGAGTGGCACGGGACGGCTGGTGCTGAGAATCACCTGGAACAGGTCATCCACAAACTTCTGCAGGGTGCCCTGCGGAGGAAGGGAAGAACCAGAGGTGCGGTCAGCGAGGGGGCCTCAGCCAGCCCCACCTCGGATGCCTCGTGACACCAGGCCTATGCGAGCCCCATACCCTCCCCAAATCCCATTGCCTGTCCCGTCCCTGCCCCACCTTCATGGACAGCAGGCGGGTCAGGTAGATCTCAGGGATGGCCTTGGCTCGTTCGCGCTCCCCGCCCCGAAGGCTGCCCCTCCGAGGCCTAGGTGGCTCCGGCTCCTCGCTTGGCTTCACCAGGTGCCAAGCCCGGATGCCACCCTCGTCCACGTCCTCCAGCATTGGAGTCCCTGTGCCAAGACCTTACAGCTTGTCACCCCTTATCAGGTGTCCCCTGCCCTAGGCCCCAGGGTCCTGCCAACACACGGGAGTGGGCACCTGGTTGAGGGCTTCTCTAGGTGTAAGGGAAGGAGACACAAGCCCACACTGGGGTCTGGAGGACCCTCCCCCATTACTGGAGACTGGGCAGAGCGAGGGTAGAGGACCGTGATGGCAGGGGGTGGAGATGGGTGGTACTCACTCTCTCCAGGGACATAATCCTGGCTTTCCCGAAGAACATGCTTGGTGAGGCAGGGGACGAGGGCCACAGTGGCTCCGTCTGGGACCTGGTAACCACAGCTGGTGACCCCTCCAGCAGCTGTACCCCACCACAGCCCTCCCCCAGCTCCCACCCCTCCCACCTTGTAATGCTGCAGGGTGTTCAGGCGCCTCCACAGACCCTGCACCTCAGAAGTCACGTCCTCGTCAGAAAGAATGAGATGCCCAGCCACCCCAGACCGCCATTCTGCAAGGACAAAGGGCTTTCACAACACCCTCCCTGCAGTGGAACCCTCCTCCACAGGGACACCAGCCCCTCCATCAGGGGCAGCCTCACCCAGTTTCTCCAAAGACCAGAAATAGGGGCCCCTCACCAGGTGAGAGGTCAACCCTGCAGAGGTATTCCACTGCTCCCACTCCCAACATCCCACCTCCCCCGGGTGATAAGCAAACCCCGCAGAGCTAGTCTAGGGCCAGCCTTGCCCCGGGGGCCTCCAGGCCAACCTTCCCTTGCCACCCTCACCAACATCCAGGGTGCGGGGATCTGGCCGCTGGGCAAGAGGCACTCCTTTATAAAGCTGGTCCAGCATCTTCTCCTTGGCCTGGGAGATGGTGTCACAGTCCAGGACCTTCACGGGGACACCCTGGGCTTCTCCTGCTCCAGGGCCCACAGCCAACAGAGCATTCAAGGTCTATACAGGACACGTGGGAGCAGTCAGGGCTCGCGCCATACGTGGGATGAACAAGACGCAAGACCAAGGCCAACCCATGAGAAAGTCACTGCCTCCGACCTCCAAGCACCAAACAGTCCCTCATTTTGTCTTTCCTCTTGCCTGCCTCCCCAGGAACAGGGGCTCCCTCCGCTCTGGCGCCAGCCCCCAGCACAGTGCACTAGTAAGCGTCTGTGGGGTGAGTGGCAGAGGAAACGAGGGAGCACAAGTCCCTGTGAATTCTGATCCCCAGGATCGTTGCTCAGCTGGTCAGACTGAGACACCTGAGGAAGCCCGTGTAAGCAGAGTCCCCACCAGCCAGAGGAGCAGAGCCTGAGGGAGACTTTCCCAAAGGAACTCCACGTGGGCCACTAAAGGGAAAGTGAATCCAGTGGGAAGCAATGGGCAGGTCTGCCAGGGTGACTCCTGGCCTGGCGAGCATAACCACAGCCCTGGCAGGACACGTGGTCAGGCAAACACTCAGGCTCTGGCACAGCAAAGACTTGGACTGGTTCCTGGCAGGGCTGGCTACTCCCCCGACCCTGGCAGTGGCCACCCTGACCCCATCCCAACCCTGGGACCCAAGATCTGGCTCTCAAGCCTCTACCCAGCAGACAGCCAGAAGTCAGGCTGGCTCAAACCAGACACAGACACCCGCACAGTCACATGTGGTCTCCCTCCTCACCCTCATGCATTCACACACGCTCCCCCCACCTCACCAGGGGACGGTACTCCACGTCCTCTCGGAGCAGCCGGTTGTCATTCAGGGTGTATTTGGCTTTGCCAGTCACACTGTCCACCGGGCCCTTGTCCACTTGATGCTTAATTCCACGGAAAAGCATGTACAGAGGCTCTCCTACCGAGTCCTGAGGGAGCGGCAGGCAATTAGGGCCCCTGGGGCAGATGACAAGCCTGGGAAGGAGGTGCTGGGGAAGGGGACAGGATGTAGGGTACAGAAGGCTTAAGGTGACCGAGGACATGCTGGGCAGGGGTGCACAAGCTGAGTGGTTTAGAGTCCCGACTCCCTGGAGGGGTATCCCATCCGCCTCTGCCTCCCTCACCCTCACAAAAGTGTAGAGGCAGATGGACATCCAGTTGGTGAGCAGCTTCTCCACCACGGTCTCTGTCCTGGGATGACACGAAAGAGGAGGGGCGGAGTCAGCAGGTAGGGACACAGGCCCAGAGGGCCTGACACAGCTCTGGGCTCCAGCCATCCTCAGCTGCCTGGCCCCCCGTTGCTCCCGACGGGAACACAGACCTGCGCAGCATCAGCTTGGGGTTCTTGGCCACGTACTGGGCCACCAGGTCACTGAGCAGGGTGCGCAGGATGTCGGTGAAGTACTCAAGCTTCCCATGCAGCGCCACGGTGAGCAGAGATGCCACATAGGCGCGGTCCCGAGCTGAGAAGGTGCGCTGGCTCTCCAGGGTATGGATGAACTGGTGCCAGGGAGAGGGGGCGAGCGGGCAGATTCAGAACTGGAAGGACTGAGAAGGGACGGGGCTGGAGGGTAAGGGGACCCCCACCCCCACCCCAGGAGGGTCCAGATGGGGGTGGGGCAGGCACCTTGGTCAGGAAGAGCTTGCTGTTGAGCAGGTTGGAGAGCTGCCCCAGCCCTTGCTCCACAGTGGGTCGCCTGCTCTCAGGCACACCCAGGTCCCGGTGCAAGGGTGACTCCTGGTGCCCAGGGAAGAAGACCCTCTCAGCATACACCTTATAGTCGAGGAAAGGGATGCCACTGCCCAGAAGGTCACTGGTAAGATCGGTCATCTCAGTCATAAGGTCTGTTGAGCAGAAGAGGCCGGGTTTGGGCGCAGACCGCAGGTGCAGGGAGCAGGCAGAGTCCCGAGCGCGGGGCTGCTGCAGTCTCACCCGTGAATTCCTTCTTGCAGCGGTCCCGCACGCTGCTCTCCAGATTCTCCAGCTGGATCTGCACCTTCTTATAGTCCCTCAGGGCCTGCTTGCTCTTCCTCCTGCTCAGCACCAAGGTCGGGACTGGGAAGGCTGGAACCCTTGCTGGGTCCCACCGAGTCCGGCCTCGGCCAGCATGGTTTCACCCAGCCAAGCCAGGGCCTGGCCAGAAGAATTTAGCCTGTCCCACCCCAGGCAAGTCACATCCGCCCAGGGATCAGCAAACTGTAATAGGATCAACTCTGGCCCCTGGCCTGTTCTTGTAAATAAAGATTTAGAATGCGGCCATTGCTCGCGTGTTTGTACAGTCTGCGGCTGCTGCACTGTAATGGCGGAGCTGAGCTGCTGCCCCTGAGACCGTCTGGCCCACAAAGCTGAAAATAGTTACTCTCTAGCCCTTCACAGGAAGTGTGTGCTGACCCTTGGTCAAGCTTGTCCCTTCCCAATCCAACCACACCCTGCGGCCCACCCTGACCTGACCACATCTGGTGGCACCCACCTGTACATGAGGACAATGATGATGACACCCAGAGCCAGAAGAGAGGTGCCCACCCCCAAGCCCACCTGGGCTGCCATGGGGAAAGGCAAGGGGCTCTCGCCATCATACTGTACGTGGCCCAGGGAGAAGCGCAAGTTCCCCATCTGCACCTGCACAGGAAGCCGCCTGTGAGCACGGGGTCAGCACATGCCCGATGCCTGGCCTGGCCCAGGGCCCACCCACTGACCGTGAATTCAGGCAAAGCGTCCGGTGCCTCACGGAGGGCGTGGTGCCGGGGCAGGGGCTGCTCCACTGGGGGCTCGCAGTACAGGTGGTGCCTGGTCAGTGTCTTCACCACGCAGGGGCCGTCCCCTATCATGGCCACCACCTCCTCCTTGGACATTGCAAGGTCCAGATTTTCCCCCTAGAACACAGGGTAACTGATTGATTACTCAGAACTCTTCCCTAAGGGGAGGAGCTGGTGGTCACTCAGATCCTACCTTCCCAAATGTGGGCAGGATGGTCCTGAGACCCACCTCCAGGAGCAAGGCTGACATCACCTTAGCACCTCTGGCCCTGCTCTGCATGCAGGGGACAGTCCCGGGGATGTCTTCCAAGCTGCCCTCGATCTTTCTCTGTCCCTCTCTATTCTTCTTCAAGTCTTAACTTGTCTATGCGTAAAAGCCTAGAGAATTTAAAGCTGTCCCCAAATCCTGCCCAGTGACCTAACAAAGGGGAGCCCTTGCTGTGTCTGCTGGCCCCCCAGGTGGGTGACGATGGGTTGCCTACTCACAGCCTTTAGGAGTGCCCACCTACTGCCTGTGTCAGAACACACGCCGCCAAGTGCATATCCACGTGAGACAGGTGCCAAATGCACATCAGCCCAGGTGTCTGTGTACCACACCGCCCCACCACCGTGTGTCAAGCCGCTTACATACTGTCATTCAGACACCTGCCATGGACTGTGCTAGGCCACAGGACTCAAGCCCCTGCCAGGTGAGTCAGGAAAGGCACCTACCACCAACCCTGTCAGCACTCGCCACGTCCATCAACCGGCCCTGGCTCTGCTGTCACACCCCCTAACCACACACGGCAGTACAACTTGGCAAAGGGAAGGATTTGGGGGGCCCCTGTGTCCCAGTAGAAGCAGTACCTCCACAGAGAGCACACTCCCAGGCTTGTGCCGGAACGGCGCAGTGGGGTCCTCGGGGTTGAGGGGCTGCAGAGTGGGGTCAGCTTCATAGGAGAAGGGTGTGGGGTTCAGTGTGGCAAAGTCAAAGACCAGGTTGTCAAGAATAAATTCCACACGGACCCAGGGGTCCTCAGGCAGGCCTGGGAGGGCCGGTGTGCGGCACGTGATGAGCTGGGAGGAGTTCACGTGGCAGAGCTCCTCAAACTAGGGCAGGGGGAGGACAGGGAGGGTCAGCAAAGGGGTGCGTAGAAGGGGTCCAGCAAAGACAGGGACATGGCCTCCTTTGGTACCCGCCACCCATGGCTGTTGTCCACAGTATGGGTGAAAGATGAGGTGAGCGACAGCCAGCCCAGTGAAGGCAGAGGGTACCCATGGGGGTCCTACATGAAGGCCACCACAGGAGGCTCCGGGGGAGCATGCTGTCTCCGGGATCACACGGCGCCTCCGCGCAAGCCCCTGGCCCGGCCATGGTGCTCCTAGGGCCACAGTCACTCGGATCCTTGGTGTCTGTACCACATCCAGATTCTGGCCACGGACCCGTATCTCACGTCCTCCACTGGAACAGAATCCATGAGCTGCTTATGATGTTTGTGAACCAAGATTTAGGGCACAGCCCAGTCCCTCACGTTAGCTCAGCCCCAGGCTGAAGCTGCATGGCCCTCCCCTACCAACAGCATGGGAATAGAAATCCCCACATAGAGGCTACAACCCCCCATGTCCTGGAGCTGCAAAGACCTCCCCACTGCATGCCCCGCAGCCATGCCCTTGGCCCAGCACCTGAGGAAGCTCTTGGTGGGGCCAGCAGAGGTGACATTGGGGTCTGATGTGTACTCGAACTGGCTGTGCTGAAGTCTCCGCTCGGTGGCCCCAAACCACACAGCCACGGGAAGTGTGGCGGGTGTCGGGTGTGGGCTGGTCTCACACCGCAGCTGCTCTGCCTGCTGCTCCAGCAGCCTAGGGAAGGGAGGTCAGAGGGGCAGGTGGGCCAGGCCGCCCTGGAGGGGACACCGGAAGGGGAAAGCGGTGATTCCAGAACACGGGACCCACTCAGGCCTCAGCTCACTGCCCTTCAGCACTGACTGCGGTCTCACACGTGACGCTAGAGGCTGCACTCCCACACAGCCCCAGCTTTAAGAGGGTCTGGCCGCTTTCTGACGCAGCCGACTTGGCCTTCCCTGTCTGCTCTCCCTGGCATCCCACCCTCCGTCTTCTCCCTAGAGCCCATGGATCTCTGCAGAATGAGGAAGAGGCCCTCACAAGTGACAAGGCTGGTCTCCAACCACCACTCGGATGTCTTCTAGCCGCCCAGTCAGGAGCTTGGAGCCGTGCAGGGTGAGACTGGTGCCCCCAGCTCTGGGGCCTCGGGCCGGGAAGATAGAATGTACTTTCGGGTCCTGTGGGAAGGGGATAGGGAGGAACAGACAGGCATCAGGCCAGAAACAGATGCAGGGGAAGCTGGAGGCACACACGAAGGCCCCAGGGTGGGGAGCCCCAAGAAGGTGAAACCAGGTGAGCTAGAGAGAGCCCCCTGACGGGGTAGCCCATCGGCAGCTGAGGGGGACTCAGCAGTCAGGTACCTGGTAGGCAAAGTCGTGCTCTGAGACACCGCGTCCTCTTCCTGGCACCTCCACTGTCACAGAGCCTGCCACCTCCTCCCTGCTGGCCTTAGTGATACACACGAGGCTGTGGGCAGAGGGCAAGCTGGGGTGCCAGGTCTTACTGAGGGCCCCTCCAAATGACCTGGCTGCCCTTCCCTGCCCCGCTACATCACGTGGTCTCCCTGCTTCCGAGATCGACAGAGATCCTCTCGCTTCAGAGGAATTCCTTATTGCAAACCAGAAGGTTTTAGCATCTGAGAATTAATACTCGTGGTTCAATCATTCAAGTGCCCCTTGACAAGGAGGAATTTCTCTGCAGGGCACAAATTTACAAAAGCGCCCCATAAGGCTGGTGGTAGGGGTGAGCTGCTGAGCTAATGAGTGGGCCTAACCGGCCGCCATTACCTCATGCACAGCACCACGTGCAAAGTGGCGGAAACCTTGAAATCTTCATGGAAAAAAAAGTTCCCGAAAACCTCTAGTCGGGTCTGGGAATGGATGTGAAGGGAGAGTGAACAATTTAAGAAATGCTGGTTCTCAGCCAGGAAACAGAAGCTCGGGGCAAATTAATTCCCAGAATGTGAAGCCTACGGTGGCTCGCCTCTGTGCCATTGTCACGGTCACTGCAAAAGCCCCGAGGAAACAGAACAAGTGATGTGTAAACTACCAGGGAGAGGCTTCAGCTGGACTGTACTTTTATCACTTTATAAATCAGTTTAGCAATTACTTTAGTCTCGTGGTTCTAGAATCGTTAACAGTCTAGACAGTCACCTCCAGCTCTCAGTCATAACATGTTTGGGGGAAACAACATACTCTAGCAAAGTCTTACGGAAAATACAAACTCTGGGGCCCCAACACAGGCCTACCGATCCAGACCTCTTGTTGGGGAGGTCTAAGGACTTGTTCTGGGGGGTTTGGGACAGGCTCTCCAGGTAACCCTGATATTCGGCGGGTTTGGGACCTGCTACCTGCAGGTGTCTTCTTGGCCACGCTGGCAAGTGTGCATGCACCTTTGGGACCCTGCAACTGCCAGTCAGGTTATGATGTCCCAGAACCTCCATTAACCATGAGCCCTGGGACTGGGGGACAAGGGACTGGACAGAGGGGCCTGGCACTCAGCAAGTCTACCCACTGAGGCGCCCACCCAAGGCAGTGTGTGGGGAAGGGTCAGCGGGTGGGAGGGCCAGCCTGGGGCCAGCTGTCTAGGATATGAGGATCCTGCTACCACAGCTACGTCCAGGAACGTAAAGCCAGGTGACAACAGCTAGGTGGAGCCAGGAAGCAGAGTCACCTATCAGCTCTGGGCAGTGACTGAGCTCCAGGCCAGGAACCTGCAGGTCTGTGCATGCAGCCAAGGTAAGTGCTCCGGGCCCTCGATGGCAACCCCAGCCCTGCAGCACTAGGACCAGAACCAAGGAAAAGGGGACACAGGAGCACAGACAAGTAGTGGGGGGGTGCCCTGAGCAGGAAAGCCAGCCGTGGAGCCCAAGGGGTGTCCCCTGCTCCTGTTGGTCCAGCTCACTCACCTGCTGGACACCTCGTACTCCTGAGGGTCCACAACACAGGGCACTCCAGCCACTCTGACAGTGTCTTGCACGTCCTGCACATGTTGGCCCAGGTTGGAGCCCCTGATGGTGACACGGGTGCCTCCGTCTATAGGTCCAGTCAGAGGTTCCACCTGTTCCAGGACAAGGACAGCTCAAGGACAGCTCACCTCCACTCACCTGTCCCCCTGGCAGCCCAGAGAGACAGCCCCAGCCTCCTACCGCTTGGCCCCCTAGACCCACAGCAGCCCCCATCCCCTCCAAGGGACGTGCCAGCGTTTCAACACACCGAGTGGATGAGGGGTGCCGGGCACTGGGAGACCACAGCCTCAGCCTTGCCACAGGCCTCCCGGGCCACACACCGTGGACGCTCCCCCTTGCACCACACACACCCATACTGGGGCATGGCGGTTTGGCAGCGGCTGCAATCCTCATGTCCCACGGAACAGTCATAGAGCACCACTGGGGATGGCAGAGACGAACATGAGAGGCAGGCCTGGAAGAGCCCCGTTGCCACCAGCCAGTACCAGCAGCCCCAGGTCGCTCACCATGCAGCCCATCCACACTGTCCACACGCAGGTGGCCGGCCCGACGCAGAAACAGCCCTACACGGAGCTCTGGCTGCAGAGCCTCATAGCTGAGCTGGAGAAATGGGAGTGGGGTCAGAGCCAGGGGCTGGGGGAGGCACCAGGCCTGGGGAGGGCATGGTCAAGAGAAAGGACCAAAATGACTCATAGAAACACAAGCCCAGAGGTCAGAGCTGGGACACAGGACCCCATGGGGTACAGGGTCAGAGGTAAGAGACTGGATGTAGGACCCCATGGGGCACAGGGTTGGAAGTCAGGGATGGGATACTTGGGATCACAGAGCACAGGCTGGGTTAAGTGTGGTGCAGCCAGCTGAGGTCAGTAGCCAGCCCGTGCCAGTGTACCCTTGCCCACCCAGGACTCATGACCTGTACCTGGTGCGTCTGACATGTGACATGGCACCGGGTGTCTGGAGGCGGCTCACACTCGACCCGGGCCTCAACCAAAACCTCGTGCCCCTCCAGCTCCATCACACACTCATTGTCTCCTGGGCTATCCTGGGTGCAGAGGACACAGCTGTGTAGGCGGCTTCAGGAGCCAGGCCTGGTGAGCCCCGCCAGGCCCCCAGCACAGTCCCTGGGTTGGGACTGAGACTTGAGGCCATGCCCTCCACCTGCTTCCCAGGGCTCATACATAATTTGCCAACAGCCAAGGAGACTACAGTGACCCTTGCAAACAGGACACACTCACCTGGAAGAGGCGGAGGTTCCTGCCCAGCAGCCGGATTTCTCGCTGCACATGGACTGGCATCAGCGTGGAGCCCTGAACGCTCTCCACACAAGGGCAGGAGCCTGCCCCCCAGTTCACCTCCTCCTGCAGGCACCAAGCATGAGGCCGTCTATGGAGCCCACCCATCCCCTCAGCCTTTTCCCAGGCAGAACCCCATTGGCCAGGCCAGCAGAAGGCGGTGGACCTCACCCTCCCCCAGATCCCTTCCCTGCAGAATCGCAATGTGGACAAGGAGCTGCATCTGCCCCAATCCCCTCCCCCGAGGCCTCCTTCCTGGGCTGGGCCTCACCAGCTCCCAGAGCCTGGGGGTGTCAGACTGGTAGTCGAGGCTGGACAGGAGGATGAGGGGGGCGGGAGGGCCCTCGTGCTCAGCCGAGTCTCCATCACCTGAGAGGAGGGTGGAAGTGGAGAAGGCGGGCGTGTCACCCCCCGTCCACTCGTCCGCCTCGGGCAGCTCGCCGCCTTCTCTCAGGAGCCAGTCCAGAGCGGGTTTCGTGGAGCCAGTGGCCCCTGGGAAAGTTGTGGCGGGAGCAGTGCCGGGGGGCTGGTCCAGGGGTACTGCAGAGGGGAGGGCCTCAGGGCCAGGCTCTGCAGGGACAGGGGGCAGTGCTGCCACATCTGAGGGCGATGGGTGGGAGGCCAAGAGGTCCTCGGATGTGGCCATGGGTCCGAGGGCCGTAGGGGCAGGGACAGCAGTTGCAGGTCCATCATGGGGGCTGGGAGAAGGGTCCTCAGAGAAGGGTGTCTCTGTGGAGGCCGAGGCAGGTGTGGGGCTGGAACCTGCCCATGGCCCCCAGGGACTGAGCAAGGAAGGCCTGGCCCCAGGGGGGACATCCGAGGCTGAGGCTGTAGAAGGAGCCCCAGGCTCCAGGGGAAGGGTGTCAGGAGCTGGGGTGACCGTGGCCTTGGGGGCTGCGGGTGGGAAGGAGGTGGGTGCATCTCTTGCAGGAGAGGCTGGGGAGAGAAGCGGGCTCTGAAGGGGGAGGCAGAGAAAGACAGGAAGGGCCACTCAGCAGGCAGGCGCGGGAGCAGGCGGCAGGCAGGCAAGGGTGTGTTAAGAGGAAAGGAGACCAAGGAGAAGAGAAACAAAAACAGCCCATTAATTCTCCGAAGGGGAATGGGAAGGGGGAGGGCAGGCTCCAGGGGCATCTGCGTTGCACAAGGCCCAGACCTCCCTGCCTCTCAGCTACAATCGTCCTATCCCGAAACAGGTGGGACGTCCACAGCCGTCCTCCAGTTAGTCCGTCACATACAGCAGCTCAGGTGCTCACAACAGAGCACACAGGGCAGACACATAGACCTTGGGCCATCAGAGGAACCCTCATGACGGGGACCCCAAACCCCCCGCGGGGCCCGGCCGGGAGTCAGGCTCACCTGTTGGCTAACCACCATGGGCCCGGCATCACACGAGGCCTTGTGTGTGCACAGATGCTGCCAGACACACCAGTTACACCCCCAGTGGCTGCTCACGCAGGCCTGGCACCTACACAGAGCACAGCCATGGGGCAGGGGTCTCCATAGGGCGGCCCAGGGCTGGGGTCGGGGTGAGGAACTCACTGTGCAGACGGCCGGAGCTCGGTGACTGCCACACAGTCATAGAAGGAGAGGGAAGCCTTGGCAATCACAACTGCACCTAATCTGAGCTCCACACTCACGGAGATGTGATCTGCAAAGCAGGAAAGCGGGCCAGGGCTGAGAAGTGGGGAGGGGCATTCAGACCCCGAGAGACCACCCACGGTGGGCTTAGCACCCCCAAATGGAAAGGGCACCCAGGATCAGGAAAGACAGTTCACTGGGTAGAAAATGGGGACTTGAGAAGACTGGGGACTAGAGGGGGAAAGAGAAAGGCATTGCTCCAGGGCCCTTTGCCTGGGTTCACACCTCTCCCAGATCACACCCTTGGAGCAAGATGGGAGGAGGGTGGGGCTCCCAGGCCCTGGGCTGGCTCCTTCTCTCACCCACCGGCTCCTCTTGGCAGCACTGGGGCCTCACTAGGGTCGGGGGAGGGGCACATCACACCAGAACTGGTCAGCAGGGCAGGACTCTGGTACTCCTCAAAGTGGCAAGAATAAGACTCCCCCAGCCCCAGGGGTGGCAGGTCAGGTACTGACAAGAAAATCTGCCAAGAGACACCAGGATACACTGTTGGAGCCACTGGGCAGCACATCAGGCTCAAGTTTATGGGCTCCCAATGTGGGCAGGCACCAGTGGCCCCAGCCCCCAAGCCTTCACAAACCTCCAGCCCGGGTTAGTAACTGATGGAGAAAGCACAGCCCCAAGATAAACGGCCTGGGCAAGGCCACTTAGTATCTGATGCATCTGACACCAAAATCCAAGGTCTCAACCCATTGCCAGAGCCCTCCCGGCCAGGGCCCCGCCTTTCTGGTCTTCACCTCCCTCCTCTCCTCTCGGCTGATGTTAGCGGGACTCAAGGCTGCTACTCGAAGACAACCCAGCTCAGGCTGGAAGCTCCACAGCCAGCGCTCTGGGCCTTGGCCCCGCGAGCACTCAGAACGGCGGCTGCACCTGGGCAAGAGTGACCAGAGTCCATCTGTGACCCTCTGGGAACCACTGGCAGCTCATGGGACAGGGACATCTACAATCTTGGGGACCTGGGTAGGATGCTCAAGGGGGTCATGACATGCCTGGCAAGTTGGGGTAAAGGACAGGAGCGAGGGTAGGGGATTGGGGGATCCGGGGGTCAGGGGTTGAGAGCCAAGGACCAGGAACCATGGATGGGCAGGAACACTGAGGGCATGAGGTTGGGGTGAGGGGTGGGGCTGGGAAAGAAGCTGGGGTCAGTGGGGCACTGACCTGCCAAGGAGCACACACCACCCACAGTATGGGTCCCTGTGGGCCAGGCAAGACTCACAGTCCAGGTGCTGAGCACAGGAGGCCACAGGAACCTTGAGAAGCTACGGCAGCAAAGAGAACTTGAGGCCAGCCAGCCAAACACCAGTGGCTCTACCACCAGGGGCTCCTCTGGCCCGCCCAAGGCCCCTCCCAGCAGCCATGCCCTGGTTGGCAACTGGCACTCACTGTGCTCTGGGTCATGACATACAGATGCTCGAAGGCCCCATCAAAGATGAGGTCTCTGCTTACTGCAGACCCCTGCTGGATGCTCTGTGTGGAGTACGGGTGGCCATCACTCCCCAGGCCCAAGTAGACCTAAGATCAGAGACCACAAGGTCTGAGGCCCAAGGCCCTCTTCCCTCATCGCAACAAAATAATTCACAGATAGAATTTCATACTAAGTAGTACAGGCGAGACCACCCAGCCCTGGGGTGGGGTTTGGGGTGTCACACATAAACACCACCCAGCCACAAAAAGAGGAGCAGAGGTCATCTCTCCCAGCCTGGAGCCCGGGTCACATCACAGATCCCACATCCCAGGCCCGGGGTCACAAGCGCAGCTCTGCCCAGTCTGGGTCCCCAGTAGCCTGTCCCCTCTAAATTCTGGGGCAGGGCCCAGTACCTCCAGTGGACTCACCCTATGCAGCTGTCCCTGACTGTCACCCAGAAAAGCAATGGTGTGTCCATCTTCCACGGTGACTGCCACAGCTGTTAGCTGAACCCCTGGCCACTCCAGAACTGGCGTGGCTTCCAAGGGGACACGGCTGGCCATGGGGCTGGGCGTGTGGTCTGAGCCACAGGGATAAGCATCCAAGGTGTCCTGCAGGCAGCAAGTAGCACAAGCAAGGCCCTCCCTGGACAACCTCCTCTGGCCCATCCTCCCTGGACAACCCCATCCACTCCCCAGCCTCTCTGCCAGCTCTCAGCTCCCCTACAGCTGCATCCTTAGGCCTGCTTATATCCAGCTGCCTCAGTCTGCAGCAGCTCCCTCCCCATTTCTTGATCCCCACCTGTCTGGGACCCATTTTTTTTCCCATCCCTGGCCTGTGCTCAGCCGTCTCCTGGACCACTTGTCCAAAGCCTCTTACAGTTTTTGCATCCACATCTCCAGGTCCACTCACCCGGGTCCCCTCCCACCTCTCACTGACTCGGTCCCCCTACATGTGACTTCTTCCCTTTTTATCCATCCTGAGGCTAGAACAAAACAAGTCTCAACCTCACCTGCTTCTCTCACTCAAGAACCTCAAACAGTAGGTTTCATCCCCCTCCCATTCTTTGTCCCTGCCCCATACCCTAGAACCTGAAATGTCCTCAGTCCACCTACACAAATACCATCCCTTCAGAGCCCAGTCCAAGCCCACCCCTGCACAGCTGGCTCCTCTGTCCCCCTAAATGCCATTCTTACCATAAGGTACCCCTCCATCACCCAGACACAAAGGAATCACTTAACATTGGTTGACCTGATCACCCTGGCAGTAAATGCCTGGCCAGTAGCCTCAGAGATGGGGAAAGACTGGGGCGGTGCTGGGACTCACCACGGGCAGCTGTGCACAGTCAGAATTGACATCATACTCGATGTAGGCCACCTCAGCCCCATCCTCAGCGCGGCCCTCCCGGGTGTAGCAGGCATCGCGTGTGCGATTAGCAAGGCGGTCCACCTCATCCAAGGGGAAGGCACAGAGGGCAGAGGCTCCAGATGCCCCGGCAGCTGCCGATGGGGGCCGGCCCACAGTGGGGGGAGCAGCTGAGGAGAAGGCTGCAAAGAGCACCTCCCCCTGGGCCACCTCCGAAGACGTGGCCACTGCTGCAGCCTGAATCAGCCCATAGCGGCCCCCCTGACAGGCCAGAGGTAGCTCCACATAGGAGTAGTAGTGCTGGTCCCGGAGGCACACGCGGGACACATAGGCACGAAAGGCTCTAGACTGAGCCTGTAGGTCCCGTCGGAGGAACAGGAAGTAGGCGCTGGCCCCACGCGCAAAGGCGCTCACAAAGTGGTGGCTGTACTCGGAGAGGCGGCCCACGGCCAGCTTGGCCGTCTCCTCGTACGAAAAGGCGGCCTGGGGGTCCACTGGCCGTAAAGCTCGAGTCGTGATGGGAGGAATGCCACCCCCCACACCCCTACTGGTATAGCCCCGCCCCACAAACAGGAGGGGCTCCCCAGCGGAGCCCTGGGCCACCAGTCCCACGGTGCTGACGGCAGGGTCATTGGCAGCCACGTACTGGGTGTCCCCAGGCCGCTCTGGCCGGAGCAGCAGCTGCCCGAGCTGCCCTAGGCGCCGCTGCTCACAGACTCCCTGGTGCACACTGCCACACACCACCAGGGCCCCCGGGCTCACCAGGAGCAGCTGGTTCAGGTTGTTGGTGGGCTGGGCCTGGGGACATTCATCAGGCATCACAGGCGGCAGACAGTCCCTGCTGTCTAGCACAGGGCCAGTGGACACAGTGGCCTCCAGCTGCAGTTCAGGGCTCAGCTGGAACAGGAAGTTGGTGGCCCCTAGGTAGAGGGTGCCTGAGGCAGGATCCCGTGCCAGGTGCTGCAGATGCGTACCATTGGGAGTGAAAGCAGCTGGTGGAGGGGGCTGGAGGGTGAGGACCCACCCGGCCCAGAGCGCCTGGAGAAGAGCTGGGCCGAGGGCAGGCATGGTCACCTGGCAGGAAGAGAGGTCGAGTGGGGCTCATGTGGCCACCTGAGCACTATGGGACCACTGGTGAGGGACAGAACTGTGACACTGTCAAGGTGCCCCTCCTAACCTGAGGCAGAGGAGCAGGGAGGACCAGGCTTAGACAACACTGTGGTTAGGATGGCCCCAGGACCACACACTAGCAACAGGTCAGGAGAGACTTTCCCAGAAATTTCAACGCTGCCCGTTTTTGGCAAGAATTACTCTCTCAGGAGATCTGCACCCCACCCCCATTACCCTGCCCTATGTCACCATGGGGTCTGAGGGTCAGGGGCTAGAAGAGCAGAAACATGGGAAACACCCCATCCCTAAGGACAAGGCCTAGAAGGGGCAGGAGAGCAGGGGATGAGAAGAAGGGACCCAGAACATCAAGAAGGGAGAGGCCCCCTGTGCACACATGTCAGTTTCCTGGGCAGAAGGGAGGGCAAGGTCCCATGGGTCACCTGCCTGTAAGAGTAGGGCAAGAATGGGATGAAAGACCTTTTAGGCCAAGAATCCAAAGAGGTAGTAACCACAAACCCAAAAGGCCAGAGAAAAGAGGGGAGTTGAAGGGGGTTAAGGCTGCTAGGGACAGGGCCTGAAAGGTTGGACCCCACCTTGCAGCGCCCTCAGCAGAGGTGGGAGTCACACTGCTCCCAGACACCTACGTGTGAGGTCAGGCTCACCTGGCAGGGCCGGCTGGATCAGGAGACAGCAGCATGACCTGTGTGAGAGTCACCTAGCCAGAGAGAGAGAGCAAAGCATGAAGCTGGGGGCTGGGCTGCAAGCCTGTGGGAGCCCTGGGCTCCCCACGTGGAGGCAGCAGAAAGGTCCCCCTCCGCGCTGCCCAGTCTGCTGGTGGAGCTGGGCCCAGCCTGGCCTTAGGCCACCAAACACATTCCACAGGGGACGTCTCCTCAGAGCCCACAGGGAGGGGGAGGGCAGCAGAACCAGGCAGCCTTGGGGCCTGGGAAAGGGCAGCTGGGAAGGAGCCCCTGGCTGGCAGGGCCCAGTCAGGCCCCCACCTTTGCCCTGTCCCCCCCGAAGTCCCTTTCTCTCCCATTCTCACCCTCTGCCCAAACTGCCTTCTCAAGGCCCCCAGGTACTCACCGTCCATGTAGGACCAGGGCTAGCTTAGCCCAAGCCACCAGCGCATAAGCAGATACGTGCTCGCACACACCAAGCACACCACCCATCCTGCATGCACAGCCCCACACACAAACACGTGGGTGCATGCACACACAGATGCATGCACATACAACCTGCACACACAACACGGAGACACATACCCAGAAACAGGGAGACACCCCACCCGGACACACTATCCAGAGACACATCCAGAGACAACCTCCTTACACACAGAAACATGCACTCCACACAGGCAGTCACACCCACCCACCAGAGAGACACACCACCAGCCACATTCAGACCCCATACAGACACACACCCACTTCCCTGGTTTGAGCCCTAAGTCCCAGAGCTGTTGTGGAAGCCAGGCCATCTCCTGCTATTTCCTCTCCTGCAGGTCAGAGTAGAGCCAGGGCTGGGGGGTGGGAGGTGGGGGTAACCCTAGAGGAAGTCACCATGCCCAGCTGTGCCCCACACCCCCAGGACCTTCCCAGACCTTAGACACCTGCTCCCCTCACAGACCCCTTTTTGCAAGCCCTCCCTGAAGCCTGTTGGGACCAGGAAACCACAGCAACACCACTTTCCCCAGCCAGAAGCACCAAGGTTGGCAAAGTGCTGGGACAGGCCGTGCATCGCAGGCTGGGAGACACTTCCCCGATGTGCCTGAGCCCAGGCCACATTGCCCAGTCCCTCCTGCCACCCAGCTGCCAGTCTGCCTATGTATAGTGTCCAGCAGGCTTCCCTGGGACCAGGTTGGCTCTTCCCATCAAGCCCCCTCCCCAGGGTGCTCCTGAGACTGCCCCAGAGTGAGCAGGGCTGGGGCTTGGAGGAGAGTCCAGCAGCCTGGTGGGAGCTGTGGAGCTGTGGCCACAGCCTGGCTGGGCACTGCTCCCAAAATAGCTTGGGGGTTTCCATTTTTAGTGTGCAGAGAACAGGGCCGCTCTATGGGAGCAGGAACAAGGCAGCCTCTGTTTGCCATGGAGGGGGCAGGAGGAGGGGGCGGCAGAGAGAATCGTGAACCCGGTGAGAAGCCCAGGACTTCAGCAAGGCCAGGCTTCCCAGAAGGCCCCCCACCTGGTTTCCAACAGATGGGGGAGAAAGTTTCCTCTTCTGGGAAGACAGGGTCTGCCTGAGGAGGGCAGAGGCCACCTCCTGCCCTCAGCTACTGCTCAGTCTCTCCAGCAATTACCCGCCAAGGGATGCGCTTGGGCAGAGGGTCTACCCCTTCATTCGCTTACAAACATTTGTTCAGCGCCGACTTCGTGCCAAAGTTCTCCAGCCCTCAAGGGGCAGCAACCAAAACACTCCCCGAATGTAAAAACACAACTGGGTGGAGTGATCCACAGGAGGAGAACGGGCAGGATCAGAACAGCTCCTGGCCAGTCCACAGAGGAGGCAAGAGGCTGCCTGCTCTGGGAAAAGCATCAGGCTTGTTTAATCACTGAAACAGGGCCGAGCAACCCTGGCCCTTCCCCACATACCATGGGTGGGAGGAGGAGGAAAAGAAGGGCAGTGACATTTTCTCCTCCTTATTGGCCACATGTATTTCGCTTAACCTCTAGCACAGGCCACAGAGTCACCCCAGCCTCTCCAGCCTACCCCTTCCCACCTCAAGGGAACTGCAAGCAGAATCAGAGTACATCCCTTCCGCCCATCTCTGAGGCACCCCAGGGCCTGAAGGATAAAGGTCAGCCCCTCCAGTCCACACTCCCATCAGATCCAGGCCAGTGCTCCCCCACAAATGCTCTTCGTTCCTGCCAGCCTGAACTGCGGGCTGTTTCACACTCCTCTGTGCCGCCACAGGGGCTGTTCCCACTGCCTGGAATGCCCACTCCCCCTCTTTCCCATTAAGCCTCCCTTGTCCTTCCAGACTCCTGAGGAGCCCACTTCGTGTGGTGGATGGGATGGACATCCCAGCCTCTACCCTGGTGTGCCTGGTAACTCCGCCTTGGGCTCTCTGAGCTTCCAATTTCCCACTTGTAGAATGGGAGGCAGGACTGCTCTGACCATTCGGGACACCAAGAGTATTCTCCCTGTTCCATGCTCCCACTTTGAAATTGAAGCTCCCTGAAGGCAGATAATGTGGGTTTCAATTCAGAAGCCCCAGTAAACCCAGGACAAACCTCAGCACAGAGCAGATGCTCCTTGCATGTTGAAAGAATCCTCATTTTACAGTCAAGGAAATATAGTCAGGGGAGATAGGGGGCCCACAAACCTCTCCAAACCACCTGGCCCCTTGAAGGACAAAGTGTCAGCCCCACTTTTATTAATGACCAAGCCAGAGCAGATTGAGAGAGCTGGTCTGGAGCCAGGCCTCTTGTCCCCAACTTACACAGCTAAGATCTTTGGCCCACTCCCCACATTTCAAGCCTAGCTCTGCCTGTGCCTAGGTCTACCCTGAGATCTCTTCTGGGCCCACCTTCCTCTGGACCTCTTCAGCAGGGCCCATGGCTGCCCAACTTCTGTCTGCAAAGAGCAAACATCTCTCCCTGCCCTCCTGAGGCTGTCTTCACCACTCAAAGGAGCTCCTAAGCTCTGTCCTTCACACCTGAAGATAGGAAATAAGGGCTGAGATAAGAACTAAGTCAAGGGGATTAGTGGGAAACTGGCCTTTTTCCTTTCCACCCCACTGCTCCGCTCCCAGGGGCCACCCAGAAGTTACTCATTGACAGCGCAGGAGCACAGTGCTTGCCCAGCTGTCCGTGCTGAGGTGGGGTGGGGAGGCCACCATTTACAGGCACCGGTGAGGACTCAAGGAGTGCTTATCAATCACCCACCGGCTGTGTACAGAGGTGGAGACTCCCCTTCTCAGGTGTGTGTGGCAGGGGGCTCACAGTCTGCCTTTGTCAGTCGCGCCGAGCGCAGCCTGGAAGGGCAGTCACTACAGAGGGAAAGCCTCGACCTCCGCACCGGCTCTTCTCCAACCCTCCTCCCTCCTCCCGGGCAAGGACCCACCAGTGGTCCTGGGAGGGCGGGGAAGAGGCTGGCCGGTCCCCGGCTGAGGCGGCGGCGAGGAGGGGGCGCGGAGGAGCAGCTCCACCTCCTCTGTCTCCCAATCGCGTTACAGGCGGAGCCGCCAGAGTTTCCCTTCGCGCGGAGAAGTGTGGTCCCAACTCTCAGGACCGAAGCCGCCCACCACTCACCCGGGGTGCCCCGACCCGGCGGCATCGAGGTTCCAGGCCCTTCCGCCCCGGGGGCGCGCCGCTTCGCCCCGGCCCCACCGCCCCGGCCCCAGGCCCCGCACTCACCACCCGGCCGGGCCCCGCAGGACGAGCGCGCCGAGGCGGACGCCGGCCGCTCCGGGCTCGGGATCTGCGCGCGCCGGCCTCGCCCCCCCGCGGTCCCCCCCCCGGAGGTGGGTCTGGCGGAGCCGCAGCTGTTACCCGGAGACCGAGGGGCGGAAAACTGCGCCCGCTGCCCGCCCCTCCCGCCGCGGCGTTGCCACCGCCGGGAACAAAGAAGACAAAGCCGCGTCGGCCGGGCCCGGCTCCGCTCCTTCCCCCCCTTCGCCTGCCGGGCCGCCCTCCCCCCGCCCGCCGCCCAGGCCAGGCCGGAAGCAGCCGGGAGAGCCGGGTGCGCGGCCCCGAGCCGCCGGGGACCCCGCATTCCAGCCCAGCGGGCTCGGCACTGGCCGAGGGCGGGGGGACTCGACCCCTCCCTTGCCGGGGGGCAGGCTGCACCGCGGCGGTAGCCAAGACAACCAGTCGGCAGCGGGAGGAGGGTGAGGAGCGGAGCCCCGAGGGCGGTCTACCCAGCCCCGCCCCGCCCCGCCCCGCCCCGCCCGCAGCCTCACCTGCGCGCCGCGCGGGAACTGGAATCGAGAACTTTCCAGGATGGGAGGGGTTGGAGGGGGAGGGGGATCCCCTTATACACCCCCAGGTGTGGTGGTGCAGCTCCTGGGCCTCTGCCTGCCAGCACCGGGTGGACCCATGCTCCTCACCTGCCCCGCCTGTTCACTAATCACCACCCCCGCTCTGCAGCGCCCCAGCTCCCTCTTTCCCGTCCAGTACCTTGCTCCTGTGGTCGTCCTCCTCCAACTTTCTTTACCTGAACTCCTAGGCGCCGCGTTCCTTCCCACCGCAGCCGGTCCTGCCAACCGGCCCCACTCCAGGACTCCCAAACAGCCAACCTCTCCTTCCGGCCCCCACCTCGGGCTGTGCGGGAAGAGTGCAGGCTTTGGGGTTGGGCCTGGGTTTGCGCCATCACTAAGCCAAGTAACTTGACCCCTGCCCCCAAACACACACGCCCATTTGCTCACCGCCAAGTGGAGGGGATACCACACCTAGCCAGCTGTTAAAGGAGGGCTCTCCGCTGCAAAAAGTGCACAAGCAAGGGCACATTTCCTTCCTTTCCTCCCAGACCTGGACCTGGACCCACCCCAAGCTGAGAAGCCTTGGGCAAGTCTGGACTCCCTCACCAGTAAATACCTGGGCCTTAAGGAGGAACAGCTGGGGGGTCTCTCCCGAGGCCCAGGTGTGCCCTTTACCAAGCCCTTCCCACCCTGCCTAGCCCTGCCCTGCCCGTGGCAAACACAGGAGCCTAGCTCACCCAATTAGGATTTTTGGAGGACTCTGGCTCAAGGCCCTGGGGACAGCCTCCTGGGAGGCACAGTATGTCACGCACAGATCACCCTGGAAGCCCCCAGAGCCTCCACATTCTCAATCAGAAGATTCATCCACACTGGCTACTGGCCGAAGAGCTAAACCACAGGCA
Organism: Vicugna pacos; assembly: GCF_048564905.1. Lineage (NCBI taxonomy): Eukaryota > Metazoa > Chordata > Mammalia > Artiodactyla > Camelidae > Vicugna > Vicugna pacos. Next base: position 21,066,626 of record NC_133003.1, read on the forward strand.
CCTTCTTCCCACCTGCCCCTGATCAAGTCTGCCTTCACTCTCATATACCCAACTCCACCTTCCAAACTCTCCCTCCTCAACTCCTCGAGTTGCTCCCTTTCCTCCACCCTCTCTTCCAGCACCTGGGTCCTGGCACTCAGCACCTCATCTGCCCCAGGATGGCACCCCTGCCCCAGTTCCCTCATCCCTGGCCTCTGGACATCAGAGACCCCTGGCGCCTACCTGGCACGCTGGGTCCTCCACCGCATTCTCTAACCTTATGCTCCCCAACTCCCCATACCCCTCACCACTTCAGCCAAGCCGATGTGCCCCAAGGCCCTCACCCACCTTGTCTCTCCTGCCAGTGCACCCTGTGGGAGGGCCCTTCTATGTGCCTAGCATCGTCCCCTCCCCAGATCCATTCACTAAGGTTCCCGCCCTTTAGGACCTACCTAGGACTCAAACCCCATAACACCCCTCATCTAGACACAGAGAGGGCACCTCCTAACCCATTAGGAGGGTGAATATCCCAAGTACAGAGGTCATTCCATCCCATGCCCTCCTGGGGAATCAATCATTACACAAGGAAACAATGCCATGGACTGAGTGACCAAATAACCAAGGGACCAGGAGCTTAGAGGTTCGTAGCATCCATGGGGCCACTTAAGCACAGGCACCTCACAGAAGTACTTCTGGCTCCAAAGGCCTCCGCTGAGTCGGCTCTGCACAGGCAAACCAGCCCAGCCCAAAGAAGCCCCTACCTACAGACCCTGCACACAAGTTTGGTGTGCACCCAGAAAGGAGGGTGGGTTCTCCAGACCCACAACGCAAGCACTGAGTGCCTCCTCCTGCTCCTGTTTATTCAAGGACACAAAGCCACCCATGGCCATTTAGCCCAGGAGGTCAAAGGCTGCAGTTCTCCACTGAAAAAGGAGAGGTCAAGGGTTCTCAGGGCAGTCTGCCTCCATACCCCACCAATGGCACCTTCAGCCTCTTAGAGGCCCCTCCCCATCAGTGCCTCACTGGCCACACTGCTGGTGGGCTGAGCTCTGGCCATGCCTGTGGAGGCCATCGCTAGGCTGTGTTTGGAAGGACACCCAAGTGGTTCTACCCAAAACACTCTCTGCACCAGGGACCCAGATTGGCCACCAATCCCTGTAATTATGTCCCCAGCAATATTTACCAACTGTTCCCCCAATCCCTCTTTGCGCTCTCCTCTGCTCATTCCTCCAGTGTTAGAGCCGGGAAGTTCTCCCCAACACGGCAGAAAAAGTGACCCAGAAGAGGGGCAGTAACCATGGTCACCATGAGTAGGCAGCAGGCTGGGTCTTGCTCACTGGATCCCATGGACCAACTGACACAGGAGGGCTGGGCAAGTGGAAGACAGGCCAGGAACTCCAAACTAAAAATCCAGGCCTCCAGGGATAAGTGTATCCAAATGGTCCTGGACCAGTGGCAAGATCAAGTGGTGAGAGGGGAACGAAAAGGGGGTGACCTGCCCTACTTCCAGGCCCAACCCTCGAGTCCCAAATCTCAATTTTCAACAGACAAAATTCAGTCTGATAAGTTACTTTAAATAATACAAACTCGAAGACATTTTCATTAGACATTAGCACAAATTTGTGATAGTTAATGCAAATGATTGTTGCCTAAAAAGCAAAGTTTGTCTGCTAGTGAGCCACACAGACAGTGCTCAGACTCAGGCTGAGGCTGAGTGCACCCGCAAAGGCTCACTTCATTGCTGGGATTCTCTAACTAAATCCACATCTGTACCTATTCCCTCAGACCCTCTGGAGGAGGGTCCAGGGGCTAGCTGTCCCTGAACAGCATGTAAAGCATAGGCAGGATGGCCACAAATGTCACACAGGTGACCAGCGTGCCACAGATGGTGTTTCTGTTGACCTGGGCTTCTAGCCTCTGCTCCGTGTCCGACAGTGCCAAGATCATGCTCCCCCGTTCCAGCAAGGAGCCGGGCAGAGCCCCGTCTCCTGGCTCCTCCAGGCCTGGGTGTGCTGCAGCGTTTGCAAGCTGAACCACCCCAGCCATTTGGCTCAAAGTCTTTTCCAGGCCATCAAGCCGCTCTCGTAAACCCTCTAGACATGAATGGACCTGCTTGGAATGGCTAAGCTGCTCTTTCAAGGCAGCTGAAAGGACATCTACGTCTCTGTCTTGAGTGGGGGAAGTACCTGCCTGGGACAAAGAACTCTGCCCAGGCCCAGCTCGCACCAGGCCCCTCAGGTCCACCATAAGGTCGTGGAGGTCCTTCTGCTGGAGGGAGTAGCTGGATGCCTGTTCTCGGATGGCCTCCTGGAGGCTCACAGGCCCTTTCTGAGCCTCCAGAAGCAAGGACTTCAGCTCCTGCAGCCGCACACGGTTGACGTAGGTGGAGCCAGCCACGCCAATCAGGGCCCCCAGGACTGACCCGATAAGGGACCAATTCTTGGTCCTCTCGGCCCGAGCACGCTCCTTCTCATGACTTTCCCGCACAGCCGCAGAGAAGAGGGAGAACTTCTCTCGCTCAGAGTCTTCGGCACGCAGATAGGTCACGCGAAGCTTCTTCTCCTCCTGCAGAAGCAAAGCTGTTATACAGCAACCTCACGCCCGGCACAGAAGACACACTCCACAAACATGCTGAGGGTGTGACGGCAGCGTCAGCCTGGTCAGGTTGGGGGAGCAAAGGACCAGGTGATCAGGGTGAGTTGCACCATCCTCCTCCCCAAGCAGTCTTGGGTCTGACTGGACGTGCATGGGTGTCTACAGAATGTGACTATCAGAAAGGAAGTGCCTGGTGCTCTCTGGGCCAGCCCCCTCCATGGTGCTCCCTTGTCAGTAATCTGGGGTCCAGGTTATACTGTCCTGGACCACTGATCCCAGTACTCCAGGAGGAAGTGACTGGAGAGGCTCTGGAAGCCTGGGGCACAGTCCCTCCACAGGAGCTTCTGATTTACCTCTCACCAGGTCTCTGACCACCAGGCCAGTCAGGACTTCCACCTCCCCCCTCCATGACCTGCCAGGCTAGGGTCCTCGTCTGGGTGAGGGAGGGCTGCCGCCCAAGGTGCCCACCTGCAGCATCCTGTGCTCCAGAGTAGCCAGTTCCAGGTACTGGTTATCATCTCTGGAGATTCGATCCAAACGGTCCCGCACCTCCTTCAGCTTGGCCTGCTGACCTTCCAAGTCCTCCCGAGCCTCTCGGACAAGCCCTCGAGCCACCATGAACACTTTTTCTGCCTGCAGAGAGAACAACAGAGGCCATGTGCCCCTTCTCTCCACACCCACACAGGCTCAGCTCTGGTCCCAACTACACTGGGCTGAGAAGAGGTCAGCAGGGTGTCACTGCAAAGGGTGGAAAGAGAGTCCCTCAGACATATAATCCTGGCTCACCCAGTGGTCCTCAAAGTGCAGCCCTGGGCCACACCCAACAGAATCAACAGATTTACCTGTTCAGGTGGACATAACATGCCTCTGAGAAACTTGAAAATAGCTAACGATGCATATAATCTGTGTCCACCAAACCCAACCAACTCTAGTCTGACACACACCACAGCAGGGTCCCTATGTTCTCAGTCAGTTTCATGTGTGTTGCCTTATCTACACCTCCCACCAACGCCAAATGTCACGACAGGCACTGCATTGGCCTCCATTCTACAGACTAGAAACCCCAGCTCAGCCAAAGTCCTGACCTCTAAGGGAGAAAGACAGCTGGACCGTGGGTTCCCCTCAACCTGCTACGCTGATCTGCGACTAGGCAGGAGTGGGAACAGAGATGGTGCCACAAGCACTTGACAACAGGAGGCAGCTCTTTCCACCTCCCAGTATGTTTCCCAGGGCCTTGACCTTCACAAGGGATGTTTTAATCACACACGGGGCTTTGAGGACGCTATTATGCACCAACCCTCTGGGCAACTCTCACCACCAACCCCCAACAGTCAAAGTGTTTGCTGGCCTAACAGAATGGATGTTAATGGCCTGGGACTCACTGGTACACAGCATACACAGCAACTTGTTTTCAGGTGGAGGGCTGGGGCAGTTACATAAAGACCTTAACTCCAGTAGCATGAAACCCAGGCTGTCCTGTGAACAACACATCAAATCCCTCTACTGTGGTGTTAGTTCAAGAAAGGCAAATCCAGACGTGGCCTCCCAGCACCCGTGGCTGGTAACTCACTTGCCAGGAGCCTCCAGGCCACATTTTCCAACAGAGGGCAGGGCCCCCCCCCACAGGTCCCCTCCTCACCTCAGTCACGTTTCCCTGGGCCTCTCGAACTTCATTGAGTCCAACAAACTCTTCATATCTATCCCACCAAGTCTTGGCTGTGGAGGACGCTCGTTGCTGAATGCTGTGCCCCAGGACTCCTCCCAGCGCTGTGAGGCGGTGGTACAGCCCGAGGGCCACCTCCTCAGGTCTTTTCTCTCTGGGCTGGCTGGGGCCTGGGCTGCAGAGAGTCCTGGTCATAGGGAGGTCCCTTCCAAGGAGGCCTCTCCGCATCAATACGGGGGACACACCCACAAGGTGCTGCATGGCGATCACAGGGCTGCACCCGGTCATCGGGAGATCTGTGGGGGGATGTCAGACGGATCAGCTCACAGCCAAGAAAGACTGGGCTGAAGACAGGTCTCAAGCCCTAGGGACAGTTTTGAACTAAATAGTTTCCATTAAAAAGTCCAAATGAGCGATACCCACTGGGCCCGGAGACAGAAGCCACCACACTCAGGCCTCACCTGGGTGCTCCCGGACAAAGGAACACATCAGGGAAGGACCCATACAGGAACCCAGGCCTTCCACTCCCTCCACAGCACCATATGGACCAGCCCCTCCCATTCCATCCACCCTCCCACATCCCCAGGAATCTGTTGTGATTTGGATGAGAATCCCAATGTCCAGTTTTCTAATAATGTCAAAGAAAATTCTTGAACTTGAGTTGTGTCCATGCAGACAGAGCCCCTCAAATATTTCTAAAGGCTCCCAGGGAAACTGTGGGGATTTCAGGGAAAGATTTCTGTAAATGACCATCAAAACCAACTTTCTGGACTCCTTGAGGGCTGCCTCGGCACTGAGGAAGCAGTTTCACTTCTGTTCTAGGACAGGTCGTTCAGGTTCCGGAGGCAGAAAACACCCTCCTCAGCTCTCCTTGGAGAAGACAATTCAGTTGAGGGGAGACGACAAAACAGAACAAAACCCAAATTTCTTCAGCGAGGACAGCTATTCTTAGGTCCACACCAACCCTTCTCCTTCTGTCCTCCAAGCCCAGACATTCCAGGCGACCAACTCCCAGTCTCACATTTCTCACTTTCCATGAGCTTTCTTCCTCCTCTCCGACCTTAGTCACTGCTCAACAGGTTAGGTTTCTTTAATCTTTCCCTTTTCAACCCTGCTTTGATGTTTGGGCCCCAACAACGCCTACTTCTCTGTTTCCTGAACAACACAGGCCATGCCTGAGCCCCAGAGCAGCAGCGATTCTGAGGAACCTGGAGAGAGGGACAGGTGACCCACGCTCCTGGGCAAACCTGGGCCAGAGCACCATACTCTCTGGCCAAACCACCCCTGCCCCCAAGTACTGACTCCAGCTCTTGGAGCGACACCTGGTGGCCAAACGGCCAGGCCAGAGAAAGAAACGCAGAGGGAGCTGGGGACAGGAAGACAGAGAGGAGCTCCAGTGACAAAGAAAGAGGCCTGATGTAAGGTGATAAGCACCCCAGCCTCCTCCCCATCATGCCGTGCTCGGGGACGCTCAGACCCTCCTGAAAACCAAATTGGTTGGGTAAGCACATGCCTCTGGGCAAAAGCCTGAGCTGAGAGCCACAGAAACAATCGCTGTCACAGTGGTTCCAAGCTGGTGCTATACGCGAACCCGTGGGCCCCATTCCTAAGGCCCAGGGGAGCACACTCCACTCCATGCCCCAGCAGTTGGGCAAGCCTCCTAGTCCTCAATACCAGCTGTGACCTCACAACAACCCTGCAGGTGTACCCCTCATCAAAGCAAATCACACGACCTTGCAGCCCCGCCAACCACAATGCCCGCCCTCCTCAGCAACACTCAGCAGAAAGGTGTGCTCCTTGGCTGTCACTGCTTCCTTGGCCCTATTCTCTCATGATCCCACTCCACCACTAAGGTTGCTCCCCTGGAGCCCTGCAGAACTCCCACCTTGCCTGATCCAGCAGGTGCTGCTCGGATTTCTTCTCCAGTATCTCTACAGCTTTCAACACCCTCCCTTTTTTGAAATCACTACCCTCCTCAGCTCCCTCCTTCCTTCCCGGCTCCTCCTCCATCAGCAGCCCACTCTTGGACCCCAAGAAGGTCACCCATCTCTGGCAGAGATGACAGTTACAGTCTCCTTCCCAGTCTTGGCTTTCTCCCCTGCCCCTCACAGCTGTCTTCACATGGCAACCACAGGCTCTGACTCGCAAGTCAGATCACAGCCCTCAGTTCATAACCCCCTGACAGCTCCCATGTCACCAGGCATGAACACCAGTCTTGCCAGTGGCCAACAAGCCCTAGTCCTCTTAACCCTCGCCCTCTTCCCTTTCTTCATCCTTGTACATACATCACTGTGCTAAGCACGATCCCGCCACAAGGTCTGTGCCTGGCCACCTTCTCCGCCTGGACCACTTTTCCTGCTGTCAGCTCACCCTGACCCCTACATCTCTGTCCAAATATCAGCTCTCGGTAAGGCCTTTCTTGGCCACTCCCTCCTCAGCCACCTGACCTGCTTTTTCTCCATCAAACATATATTGCTTTCTTTGAGTGTTGCCTGAGTCTCTCACCAGAACATATGCTTGGGGACAGCTGCGACTTCGCTTCATGAGGGGAAGCACCAATGACTCCCAAGATGTTCCTCCATTCCAGTCCCTCCTGCCAGCCTCCTCCCAGCCTCTCCTACCCTGTGCTGTCTCTCAGCTCCTCCCCCATTAGATGTCTCACAAGCCCCTCAACCAGCAAAGGGAAGATGTCCCTGGCAGAGAGAAAAAGTGGGAAAGTGCCTGAGGTTGTATAAAACCTCAAAGGTGGCCAGTGCAGCTGGAAAGTATCAGCGGAGAGGAGAGTGGGTAGAGGAGAGGCTGGACAGGTAGATAGGGGCCAAAATGAGCAGGGCCTTGAGGGCCAAGTTCAGAACCTTGCCCCTCCAAATTCATGCTCCTACTCCATCTGGAGGACTGTCTCCTACCAAAAGCCCTTTCCTCAAACCTCCATCATCAGTACCTCATCCTCACCTGCAACTGCTGGCTTGCTTCATTTGTCACCAAGGAAATATTTTAAAATTGGAAAACTTCCATGAACTCCCACCATACTTTCCCACCCGCCAGCTTCTGCCTCATTTCCACCTTCTCTCTTGTTCCTGAGGATGAATAATTCATGCTTTAGGGAAGACCAAGCTGTGCCCCAGGTCCCAGGTCCTCTCGCCTTCCAGACTGCTCACTGATTGATCTGACACCCCCTCCAGCAACTGCCCCACTTCTCTGCTCCTCTTTACAACCAAACTCCTTGACAGACTGCACTAGCTGTCTCCAGTTCCTTTTCTCCCATTTTCATTTTTTTTGCGGGGGTGGGGAATTAGGTTTGTTTGTTTATTTTAATGGAGGTACTCGGGATTGAACCCAGGACCTGGTGCATGTTAAGCATGTGCTCTACCACTGAGCTATACCCTCCTCTCTTCTCATTCTCATTTAAACCCTCTCTGATCTGGCCTTCACTCCCACCAGGCCACTGGAAGTGCTCCTGTCCAGGACATTTCCACACTGTTAAATCCAGGATGAGGTCTGTCCTCATCTCACTTGCACTGTCAGCAGCCTTTGCCTCATGACAGCCCCCTCCTCCTTGAAACGCTTCCTACTCTTGGCTTCCAGTCCCCACTCATTTCCACAACCTCTCCACACAATGCCCCAGGGCTCCGTCCTCAGGTTCCTCTCTCATCCAGTCCCATGGCTTGAAAAACCATCTATAAAAATGTTCTAAAATTGATTATAGTGATGGTTGCACAACACTGTAAATATAACTAAAACCATTGAATTGTACACATTAAATAGGTGAATTGTATAGTGTGTAAATCACATCTCAATAAAGCTGTTACTAAAAACAAACAAACAAATCTATACTTTGACCTCTACAGCTCACATCTCTCCTCTGGATTCCAGGCTCATTTATGGAACTACCCAATCCACGTCTCTGCTTTGAAGGCTAATGGAGATCTTATTTTCTCCTCCCAAAACTGCCTTTTCCACAGCCTTCTCCATCTTGGTTGATGGAAAGCCCAAGTCCCAATCAGGCCAAATATTTCACATCCTCCCTGACTGATTTCTGTACCCTCCTCACATCTAAACCATTAGCAAATGCCACCTCCACCTCTAAAACTATATCCAGAAGCCTCTTCCTCTTGCCCCTGCCATACTATCACCTAGTCCCAACGACTAACATCTTTTGCCCGGATTATCCTAAGAGCTTCCTAATAGGTCTTTCTGCTTCTACTCTCACCCCTACAGTCTGCTGTCAACAGAGCAGGCAATGGTTCTTTCAAAGCACAGGTCAATGTCTCTCTCTGCTCAAACCTGCAATGGTTCCCCATCTTTCTTAAGGTAAAAGCCAAAATTCTTTCCATGGCCTACAGGGCATCCACCTCCTGGCTTTTTCTTCTCTGACTTCATCTCCCACAGGCTTCCCTTTCCTCACTCTGCTCCAGTCACATGGACCCTTTCCCCACAGTTTTAGTGAGATGAAATTGACATACATCATTGTATAAGTTTAAGGTGTACAATGAGGTGATTTGATACATGTATATATTGCTAAATGTTTACCACAATAAGGTTAGCTAAACACATCTTTCACCTTACATAATTACCATGCATAGGACTTTTTGATGTTTCTGGAACACAATAGGCTACTTCCACCAGCTATTCGCTATCTGCATTGCTTGCATCCTCCTCTTTCCCAAGTCATGGCCTGGCCACTCCCAATCCCTGGCCACTCCCACCCCAGGGCTCCTTACCCACTTTCTGGTTTGTTTTTTTTTTTCACGCACATATCACATGACCCACGAAATGTATTTTACTTATAGTCTGTCTCAGCCACCAGAAGTCAGCTCTGCCAGATTGGTTACTGTGTTGTTCACTGCTGCATCCTCAGTGCCTATAATACTACACGCGTACATAGTACGTAGTAAGCAAAAATGTACTGAATGAATAAACGGAATTTGCAAAAAGTCGCACCTCAGGTTATATTATAAAACCTAAACTCCTTCCTGCGTTCTTCAAAGCTCTACAATCAGGTGATCAAGCTCCCATCCACTGCTGCCACTTCCCTTGCATCTCCCTCTGGCCACACTGCTCTCCTCGGTTCCAGGAGTGCGCCGGGCTTCAAGGCGTTTGCGCAAGCCTTCCCTGTACCCGCACTGCTTTCCCCGTGCACCGTCCCAGGTTTAGCGCCTGCGGTTTGCTTCTATATTGTAACATTTCGCGGCTTCCGGATCCTTCCCCATCAGGACTACCTCCCACCTCGTACCTGGCGCGCTTTGCGCTGGAGCCCGCAAGCCCAGAGGAGCACCCGTCACTCAGTTGATCTCTGACCCCTTAGCGCCCGCCTCCAGAAGCCCACTTCCGGCGGCGAGAGAGCAACTTCCTGACCAGGAGCCAATCAGCAGGACCGCATGGAGGTCTAGGCGCAGGGGGTGGGACAGGGAGCTCCGCTTCCGGTGGCAGGGTCTGGGGAAGGGGCGGCAGGCGCCATGTCCGGCCGCGAAGGTAGGTGTGTGGGGACCGTAGGGTGGGACGGGGCGAAGAGGGACGGGACCTGGCGGGGGGCCAGGCTGAGCGTGCCCGTGTCCCCCGCAGGTGGCAAGAAGAAGCCCCTGAAGCAGCCCAAGAAGCAGGCCAAGGAGATGGACGAGGTGAGGACGGGCGCTGAGGCGTGGGCGGGCGCGGAGGGACTGGGAAACCCGCCTGGAGTGAACCCTGTCTGTCTCTCCCTAGGAAGATAAGGCATTCAAGCAGAAGCAGAAAGAGGAGCAGAAGAAACTCGAGGAGCTAAAAGCGAAGGCTGCGGGGAAAGGTCCCCTGGGTAAGTGAGAGTAGGGTAGAGCTCATGCAGGACAAAGGTCTGAGCATCAGTCTGGACACGAACCCGGACAGGTCCTGCCTCGTTGGTGAGTTTCGAGGTCTCTGTTGCTGGTCCGCTGCGGTGGGCGACTCTAGCCAGGCTTGGATTCGCAGCAGCGAGTAGGGGAGGGAGCCTGACCCAGTATGGTCTTCTCTTAGGGAAGTAGCAGAAATGGAAACACAGAAATTGCTCTATCTCCGACTCAGATTCCTACGTTAAAATTTTAAATATTCTGAACACTTTCTTGTTACAAATTCGTATTTCATTGCTTCTATATTGTAACATTTTGACTTACTACTAATATTGTTACTCTGGCGAATATTTTTGCATCCCAAGTCTTTTTCACTGCGGGATGCGCCTCGTGGATAAAGTCCAGGCTTCTTGGCATGCTATTGCGCTTTATGCTTTTTTAACCTAATCCCCTGTCGTTCTGCCTCTTTTTATCTTTGTGTAAGAGGAATTGGTTACTTATGAAAAGATTTTTTTAAACCTAACAGTCTCTATACTTTCTGTACTGGTTAAATGCTGTTTACATTCATCAAACCGGTGATTAATTTCCTCAAGAGTTATCTGTACCACACTGGATCATTATGAGCCACACTGGACTCTTACTAAAGGCTGGGATGGTGAGATGGCATTCAGGGCTCCCAAGACCTGTCCTAGTGGATTTGATTCATTATTGTTTATCCACACGGTGCTGAGATTCTACCTATTAAAAGTCATTTTTTGGAAAGATGTGAGGTATCTTGTACCTTCCCCTTAATTTGTGATTATGTATGGGGAGAAGGTCAAGCCATAGTGAAATCCTATAGTACTTGTTTCTTAATTGAGCATCATCTGCTTTTTTTTACAATTTGTCCCAGCCCTTTAGGATTTTCATTCCTATGTTAGGTATACTTCATCCTTCACCTATTTTTAAATTACTTACTCTGTGCCAAATAATAGTCTTGTGTAAACTGGGTAAAATAAAGGTATTGAGTATACCAGACCCCAGGATTATAATACAGATGGTAATGTGGTGTAATGTGACAGTTAAGAATATGGACTTGGAAATCAGGCTTTCCAGGTTGGAATCTCGGTTTTGTCACAGTACCTAACACAAAGACTTACTTATCTGTAAAAATGGGTTGATACAGGGATGAGAATTAAATGAGCCAATCTGTGACATACACAATACAGATCTAGACCAGTGCACAGCCATTACTTGTGCCATGCCTCATCCACAGTAGTGGCAAAGCTCTGTGCATGTTTTTTGTGTCAAAAAGAATGCCTAGAGTGGGAGGGTATAGCTCTGTGGTAGATGTGTACGTAGCATACACAAGGTCCTGGGTTCAATCCCCAGTACTGCCATCAAAAAGTAAACCCAATTACTCTCCCCACCTTCCAAAGAAAAGAATGCCTAGTATAGAGAGCTGGGCCTTACTAGGGTCCATATCAGGTCCCTGGGGCTTCTACCATAGAACTGTATTTTTCCCTAGATAAGACGTTTTTTTCCTTTTGCAGCCACAGGTGGAATTAAGAAATCTGGCAAAAAGTAAGCTGTTCCTTGTTCCTGAGGCAATGATGATCCTTAATTCCATTCCTGTTTAAACATCTGGATTCCCTGCCATAACATCTGTTGCCACCTGTAGCTAGAATGAAGTGTTGTCTTGGAACCTATTGTACATTTAAGAATAAACTTTTGTAAAAAAAAAAAAATCATACAGTGCCTCATCTCTTTAGTCCATCTCAATCATTTCTACCTTGGCTGTGAAATCAGCATAAACCCAGCCCAGAATCCTGTCAAAATGTGTTCTTAAGTCTTTGTTCCATCCTGAATTCTGTACCACCTGGAATTAAACCAACTCGTTTGAAATGGCCATCGTTTTTTGCGTGGTTGTATACCCGGCAGTACATATTACGAGGGGTTAGTGGAAGAATTTGTACTTTGGGAAGAAAACCCATCTTTCTGTTAATGACATCCACGTTGCCATTTGTTTTAATGGAGTTGTTGATGTGAGGAGTCTGCTGTGTGCAGGCTGGTCGTGTACTAGTGAACAGTTCCTCTTGTCAAGGAACTTCTCTGTTTTTGGAGGGGAGCAGGACAAATGCATGTGATGCATATTATGAAGGGAAGAGAACTGGAGGAAGGAGACATTTCTAAAAGTCTCTTTAACAGCTAAGCTTACTCTGAAGCCTCCAGGTCTGCATTTCCACTAGGCTTCAGAAAGTTCCTTTAGGTTCCCATGTCTCCTACCCCACATTCAACCCATCAACAAATCTGGACCCTTCATACTTAACTCTAATACCACCACCCCATCCCTCATTCTAACCCTAAAACCCTCACCTGAATTACTGCGGTCACATCCAGATTTGTCTTCCTGCCCCTACTCTTGCTCCCATAAAGTCTAGGCTTTACTCAGGACCCAGAGTGATCCTGCTAAACCATAAAGTCATACTTTGCCTCGCCTTGGCTCAGAATTCTTCAGCGGTTTCTTAGGCAAAACCAGGGTCCCTACAATGATGAGTGAGGCCCTAAGGGATCTAGATGCCATTTCCTACCCTCTGGTTTCTCCTATTCAGCCCCCTGGTCCATCTTGAGCCACAGTGGCCTACATTCCAGGCAAGCTCCTGCCTCACTGTTTTCACTAACTCTTTTGGTCTGCCACTCTTCTGGATACTGGAGACCCCCCTATTTTAGAGTACTGAAATGTCTCAGTGAGCTCTTTCCTGACCATAGTGGCAGTCCCAGTGTCTTTATTTTTTTCTCTTGACATTTGTTGACTATCTACCGCCCTTGACTCCAGGAGGAGTAAATTCCTGGAAGATAGAGACCATGTGTGCTAGATGCATGTGTATCAAAACAATGTAGAGGCACTAGTCTGGATTTTCTAGGCCCTTGATACACTATGGGAATAATGCTAATAATACTAAGCTTTATCTGAGAGTGTGTTTTCAAAAAGGGCTATAGGACTGAGATTTTGCTAAGTCAAAACTGGAAAAGGTTTGATATTGTGAAAATGTGGTTTATATTAATAGAAAAAGAAAAACATCCTGCTTTGGTCCTTTTCCAGAAAGTTGCACAGCCAGCAGCATCTTCTTTGGACTTCAGGCATTCCCTGTGGGGCCTTGCCAGCTGGCACCCATCCCTGTGCTGCTGAGAACAATCCTTCAGAGAGCCAGTGCCAGCACACTGCCCCTAAGATTAAACTACTGCTCTCATATTTGGTGGAACCTTATCCATACTGACAAATGAAGTACAATCCTGTCTCTTTACAGGACTAGAAATCTGCAGCGATTAAGACTTAAGCATTCAACATTTGGGTGGCTGAGGGAACCTACTAGTTACCTGAAAAAACTGAAGCCAGATATTCAAGACCCTGTAGGCCCTGACAACCGTCTTCCTTTCATTAACTGCTTTCACAAACATTCATAGGACAGTCACAGGCTAAGTTTGACACTGAGCATGCAAGGATAAAAAGTCTTGCCCCAGTTACTCTCCAACCCCGTGTTCCTGCTAACTGTTCTGCACATCACTACTGCCCAATAAAACCCTCAAGCCCAGCTTGAATCCCTGCTCCTCTCTATAGCCTTACCTTCTCTTTTTGCCATAGATAAATCCTACCTGGCACTTGGGTGGCCTCTATGTTGGTGTTGTATTCTCGTCTGATTAGTCTTGTGTGCCATCCTCCTTGTTAACTCTTGATAACTCCCACTCAACGAGTGCTTGGGACAAAAACCACCAAGGGTTCTCGGGAGAATGAATTAATGAATATTAACAGCCTGAACAGCTAGGCTAGTGCCACCCCCTTCAACACAGACACACCCTTCTCAGAATCACCCCTTCCCAGACCTTTCTTCCCCAGACCTACCTCAAATGTACATATTCAAAATATTTACTGTTCTCAAAGATGTGTGCTCACAACAGCTCTATTCATACTCCTCGTCTAACCTCAGTCTCCCAGACTCCTCCCCAAGAGTGCCTCGGGGTATGTAAGAAGTGGGTCTGGCTGGAGGAAGACAGCAAGTTCACGCAGACCCACTCCCTGAATGCTGCCTGCCTCGATTCACGTATGTACGTATGAATGTCAAGGGGAACTCCTCCAGCGCCTCTGTGTATCCTACTGGATGCCGAGGAGCCGGCGCAGAGCTGGCAGTGGGGCTGGTGAGCCTCGGACCCGCACCCCAGGTAACTCGGCTCGTTCCGCACAAAGCCCCCGTCTGACCCGCTGAGTCCCAGCTACCAGCAACTCAGGGACAGGTGGAGCGCTGCCCATAGGGGCGGAGCGCAACCGAGCTGGCAAGCGCTTAGTTGAGCACGGCGGCGCGCTCAGATGATGTCATTCTTCCGCGCCTGCCGGCTGGCGGCTAATTGGCCGATTGACTCGGGGGCGCGGCCCTAGCGGCTGAGGCGAGCGGCGGCGCGCGGGCGGTTGGTCCAGCCTTCCGTACCCACAGCTGCAGGCCGGACTCCGAGCCTTCGGAGGCTGGCGGGCGGCCGGCATGGCTGGAATGCCGGCGCTGGGCAGCAGGAGGCGGAGCGGTCCCACAGTACCTTGCTCAGACCCGGCGCCCAGCACCGGGCATCCCCCAAGCAAGCGGGCCCGGGGCTTCCCCACGGTCGCCGCCCCGGACCCCGAAGACCCCTTTGGCGCGCACGGGGATTTCACCGCCGACGACCTGGAGGAGCTCGACACCCTCGCGTCACAGGCCTTGAGCCAATGCCCGGCCGCGGCTCGGGACGTGTCCAGTGAGTGCGCCTCGGGGCCTTTTCCCCTGAGGGTGGTGTAGAACTAGCCAGATCTCCCTTGGTGGCCGTGGCTTCGGAACCCCACGGTGACCGCTGTCCCGGTGTCATGCACCCACACTGCCCCTTCACCTTTTAAAAGTACAGGGAACAGCTTGATTTAAGCAGCGGTTGTGTCCCAAAAGGCCCTTTGATTTGGGGGAGAAATGTATCAGAAATATCAAACAGAATATCAGAAATTTCGATTTGGAATATAGGAAACTAGGTTAACATTTTACCTTAGTTTCTATAAGTCTGAGCCACTGGATTCTTAGTTCTAAGCAGAGATCCTTGGAACACGACTACAACCGCCTTCAGAACCATCACTACCTACACATGGGACCCATTCTTAGGGCAGGTATGAGAGGCTTTAGGTCTAGTGAAGACTACCTTTTCCCTTGGACCACATGAGCATAAGAGGAGCCTGGCAGAAGAGGTAAAAGAGACTTATTCTTTCATACAACCAATAAATTATACTAGGTGCCCAAACCTTAGAAGCTGCAGCATGTTTAGCAGTGAACAAAAGACAAAAGCCCCTTTCTTCATGGAGCTTACATTCTACCTTAGGGAATGAGTGAAGTCTTGTGGGGCTCCCAAAAAGAGAAGGGTTTTGAGGGCACCTTGAATCTCTACCTGGATGTCTCAGATCTTAAATTCCACACCATCATTTCCTGGAAATCCAGTCATCTGCCAGCATCTCCAGCATGGTGCATGGCAAAGCAGACATTCAGAAAACCCTGATTGATGACCAGATGTTCTGCATGACTGACTAGGAGCACTCTCCATTGTGTACCACAAGGCAACAGCTCCCTTTCCTTGACCATGTATCTAATTCCTTTCCAAATCCTGTAACTTTACCTTCTTAATCCATCTCTGGAATCCATCCCCTCTGCATCATCTCTGCCATCTCCCTGATCTACGTTACTATTACCCCTCCCTGGACAATAGTCTGCTAAATTGTATTCTCATTTCCAGTTTTGACTCCCTACAAGTCAGACTTCATACCACAGCCAGAGCAATCTTATCAAAACTCAAATCTGTCTATGTCACACACAGATGCATGTGAACACCCCCACTAAAAGTCCTTTAATGACTTCCCACTGCTCCTGGTGTAAAGATCAAAATCCTTAATATGGCCTGCAAGGCTCAGCATGGTCTGCCCCTTTCCCTCTCCGGGTTCTAGCCACACTGACTCTCCTTCTGGCCTTGAATTCTCTCTGCTTCCTTATGACACAGAAACTGCACATTGCCATTTCTTATACCTTGAGTGTTCTTTCCATCCATTCCCCATCCCCACTTACCTGGTTAATTCCCGCTTGTTCTTCAGCTCTCAGTTGAGTCATCACTTCCCTAGGGAAGCCTTCCAATCACTCAAGTCCCTTATTATAGGCTTTCCTGTATTTCTTTTTCTCTGCAGCTCTTTTCACAGTTGTAATTTTACATTTACTCATGTGGTTATTTTTGAAGCCCTGTAAGCTCCATGAGTGTAAGGACTGTATCCATTTTGCTCACCATTGTACCTTTCTTTAGAGGCTAAACTGTGCCTAGTATATTATAGGTGCTTAGTAAATACTGTTGAATAATAGATCACTGAGTTCTGACCAGTCAGATCCCCATAGCACCTCTCTGCCTTTAGATGAGACTCTTAAAATTGGGTGGGGAATGTGGAGAGGGTGGCAGGATCTGTTATTTTATAAAAATCATTTATGAGTTTGAATCATGTTCTTATGTTGGAAAATGCCTATATTGCATACTAGATCTTTCTCTAATTTGCTTTCAAGAGTGATTCCTTTCAGCACTGTCTGGCAAAAGTGGGGAAATGTTGGGTCCTGAACAGTATATGGGAACTGTTTTTTACAGATGTTCATAAGGTCCCCAGATTAGATGGGATGTCGAAAAATCCTGCAGGGAAAAACAGAGAAAGTGTTCCAGTTAAAGATCATTTTGAATTAGAGGTACTTCAGGCACAATACAAAGAACTTAAAGAAAAGGTAAGTGATTTAACTTATGGTTTTTGTAGTTAATGCATTCACTTACGCATGTGTTATAAAGCATTATACAATAAAATATATAAAAGCTTTAAAATAAGACTCCAGATTCATCCCCATGAAATGAGGGCAAGTTGGGGGAGGAGGGAGCCAGAAAATTGTGGTTGAAAGAAACTGTCCTGAGATTCCTAACAGCCAGAGCAAGAAAGGAAACACTGTATACCTAATCCAAAAAGATACAAATTTTCTGTTCAACTTATAGCATATGTCTTATATAAGAAACACTGCATCATAATGGTTGCTATTTTCATTAACAGTTTTGCAAAAAAGCAGACATCTTTCATCTTTCATTTATAAGTCCCTAGAAAAACCAAGAACGTAATGTGGAATTTTAGTTTTGTGAAGTGTGCAACCCAGATTTTTAAATACCTATTAGAGCCTACAGGATCTGCATGCATGTGTGGACAAGTGGTATCCTAAAGCTATATTGCTGAGTATCAGCTGTCCCAGGAATAGGCCTAGCAGATCATTGTGATGTCTGGTTGTTACAGGTATATTTTGAGTACTCATTGGTCTCTAGGACATATTTTAAATGTGCTTTCTCCATCTCCCCAGCTCTATGTTGAAACAAGTACATATATAGTTTTCCCTTATAAACTTTTCACAAGATCAATTTGGGATTTATAGATGAAAGCAATGGAAGATGAAGTCCTCATTAAAAATGGAGAAATTAAAATTTTGCGGGACTCCCTGCATCAGACAGAATCCATCCTAGAGGAACAGAGAAGATCACATTTCCTTCTTGAGCAAGAGAAAACTCAAGCACTCAGTGACAAAGAAAAGGAATTCTCCAAAAAGGTGACCCAGAGCACTTGTTTTGCTTATCTGGACATCAACTTTGCCTGCTCACTGAGTTCCTTTAGAAGCAATGACTAAGGTTGCTTGTAAATCTCCCAGGAAGATTTCAACAGTTGTTTGTCTTAAATACTTCCTGCTAATCAACTAATTGCATATACTTTTCTTTCAGACTGTGCACGTGGTTTGGAAAAGGACTTAGGTGAAACTCTGCTTTGCTGTGGTAGTCTAAATCACTAGCTTAGACTTTCCAGAAACAGGTGTAAATTAGGGCCTTTGGTGGTGGGGGCAGTGTAGGGAGGCAGATCAGAAACACAGTTGACCTAGCTTGGGCCAAAAGGAAATATATTGGCTTCCATAACTAAGTCTGGGGAAGACAGTGTGCTGGAGTATTGAATGACTCAAGATTTGCCAGGACTTGTCTTTATTCTCTGTACTGTAGACAGGCTTCATCCTTATGGTAGAAGATGTGTTCTCTGGAAGCTCCAGGACTCACATTTCATAGCTCCAAAACAGACTGAAGACTTGAGGTTCCTCAGCTAAAGTTTTAAGATTCTGGGGAAGGCTTTAATTGGTCCAACCTGAGTCAGAGGCCTGTGCCTGAACTAGTCACTGTAACCAGAAAAACAACAGCTCCCATTCAAATCACACATTCAGAGGCAGGGAAATGATGTTTCTTAGGGGAAGGAGATACTGTTCTGGGGAGGAAAACTAGATGTCCAGTATAGACCACTTTACTTCAGCACTTCCTGAGACTTCAATCTCGAGGACACAGGGCCTTATTCTGCCATTACTTCATTCAGCAAACTCAGCAAAGTTTAGCTGCCTTTCCATATACATGATGAAGAACAAAGGATTTACAGTTAAACAAACCAGAGTTTGAATCTAGCCTTTATCACATTCAAGCGGTGACCTCAGGGTAATGACTTATGATCTCTGACTCATTTCCCTTATCTGTTCCAGAAAGTAACCAGAAGGGTTGTTGTTAACCACTTAAATGGTCCTGCACTGGTGTCTGGTGCTGTGCCTGGCACAGATGTGCTCGAGCAATCACAGTAGTTACTGTTGGCTGTGGGCCCCACAGACCAGAGCAGCAGGTCTCCCCACACTGCACAGGGTTTTGGTAAAACTCTTCCAAACACTCGACTCAGACTTTCAGAAAGACCTGGATTGTGCACCATTACGTTCACTAAAAGGTCAACATATTACTATGAGTTATGGCACCTTGTCATCATTCTTACTTAATTCCCCCAACCATCAAGACAGGTATTTATTACAGATAAGCTGAAGTTCAGAGAGGCTGAGTAAATGGTGTTCGAACCCTCAAAAAAATAACTTGCAATAGTTCAGGTTAAAATATCTTTCTAGAATACCATGCTGTCTTTCCAGAAGAAGGGTAGAGCTTGATACTTCAGGACATTTATGTCATGGTAAACTTCTAGATACCGTTTCTCATTGTTTTTCCTTTACTAGCTCTAGATTTTGAAGCCCGGAGATGTTTCTGTATATGTGATGGGGCCACTACAAGTATGCTACTTTTGCCTTCCAGCTCCAGTCACTGCAGTCTGAACTCCAGTTTAAAGATGCAGAGATGAATGAATTAAGGACAAAGCTTCAGAGCAGTGAACGAGCAAATAAACTAGCTGCTCCCTCCATTTGCCATGTCAGGTAATGGTGGTGCTGGAGGGAGAGTTCAGTTTTGCATTGCTTAGTAAAAAGTGAATAACAGTGTCAGGTTAGTCCTGAATGAGCTGTTTAGACTCTGCCTCTGGGACATAGATCGTCTTCCCTGAAGGCTTCAGAGGTAGCTTGGATGAGGCTAGAATGGTTTGGGGCATCACAGCATAAAGGCCCCATACTCTAGAAGTGCATTCTCCTTGTAGGTCTTTATAAACACAACTCCTTGGGATGAGAAAAGGCTGGGAAGATGATCTCCAAACTTGTGGGGTGAACCAGTCTTCATTTTTTTGTAATTTGTTTCAAATAAGTGATTTTACCCCAATTGTAAATGTCTTTTAGTCCCAACTACTTGGAATATTTTTTCTCATTTGCTGCCCTGGGACCTTTGTCCAACAGCCCCCACCTTTGCTGCAGATGTGATCAGCTTGTTAATGGTCTGTCTTGTCCCCTGCCTGCCAGAGAAGTAGTATCAGCCTTGAAATTTGAACAGTGTGGGTCAGGTCATCTTTTTCTGGTATTGAATGTTCTTCTGCCTTTACTTATAATGGGCAGGGTATGAAATTGAACTCTTCCTGCCTTGCATAGTCCAGGTAAGACAGGAGAGCAGAGGGAGTCCATCCTCACCTCTTCATACACCACTAACATTATTGTCTGATCGGATCAGAGGGTTAAGACTGCTTCTCTAACATAAAGACCCTGGCACTGAGAAACTGGCTCAGTTTTCATGTTGCAAGACACAACATACCTTTTACTAGATCCTCTTTCTACTGAAAATCTTTGAATTCAGTCCCTGACTATTAAAAAAGAGGTTGTCCCAAACTAATGGTTACCAGTGGGGAGAGGAGAGAAGGGAGGGACAATACAGGGATAGGGGAATAGGGGTACAAACTATCAGATATAAAATAAGCTACAAGGATGTATTGTACAATCTGGGGAATATAGCCAACATGTTTTAATAACTATAAATGGAGTATAACCTTTAAAAATTGTGAATCATTACATTACACACTTGTAACTTATGTAATATTGTATAGCAATTTACTTCAATTAAAAAAAGTTTGTTTCAAATTGAAAAGGTGTTTTAGTGGAATTAGAAACAGTAATGGAATTACAGCCAATGCTTTTGGGTAATTAGAAAAACATGGAAATAAATCAAAGATTATGTTTCAACAATTTGGATCAAAATGCTTTAAACTTTGCACTGCTTCCTGACAAAGAATGACAAATGTGTAACAGATAAAACTTTTTGGTCACGTCACATAGACCTGAAAAGTTTAAGTCTTGTTAGAGGTTTTATAACCAAGTATTTTAAATGGTGTTAGCATAATCATTAATTTGCTTTCATAGTTAACTTTTTCCAGTCCTAGGAAAAGCCCTTCTGTGGTTGTAAAGCCAGAAGCTTGTTCTCCACAATTTGGAAAACCGCCTTTCCCGACAAAGGAGTCTTTTAGTGCTAACATGTCCCTTCCCCATCCATGCCAGACAGAGCCAGGATGCAAGTCCCTGGTGGCCAGAGAGGGTAAGTCAGTCTATCCATCATCCACTGCTCTGTATCAGACTACTCAAACTTGTGGCTTGAAACAATGAGTTGTTTTTGTTTTTGTTTTTGTTTTTGTTTTTCTCATTTCCATGGGTCAGCAGTTCTGATAGCACAGTGGGGATGGTTTGTCTCTGCAAGGACTGGAATCACTGAAGGCTTGTCAGGGGTGGAGGGTCTAATTCAAAGTGGCTCCCTCATATGGCTGGCAGTGGAATTCCTCTCCACATGTGGGCCTCCCCACAGGGCTACTTGGCTGGCCTCATAGCCTGGTTGATGGCTTCCTCTAGCGCTAGCACATCCAGAGAGACAGCTAGGTAGACGCTGTCCTTTTTATGGCCCAGCCTCAGAAGTCACATAGCATCACTTCTACACATTCTGTTTGTTAAAAGTGAGTCACTAAGTCTGGGCCATGTTTAAGAGGAAGGAAACTAGGCTGCACCCTTTGAATGGAAGTGTGTCAAAGAATTTGCAGGTATATTTTAAAACCTCCACAGTCAGCATCCATTAACATACCAGAAACGCGGCTAGTAGGCAGGAACGTGGGCTCCTTTCACAGCCCAGCCTTGAGTTTGTACAGCGAGTCCAGACTGAGGGAGTGCTACCGCTTTCTAGAGAGAGAGACAATCTAGCGTTAGTAGGTTTTCACTCTAAGATTGTGCTGTGCCAGTTTATCTTACAGTTCAGATACATTGCCTCTCTCCTACCACCAAAAACCCTCTCAAATCACTGGCCATCACCACCACCCCTGAGAATCACAGCTACTCACATTTTTGGCGTCTAGCAACTTCAGGAGCAG
Source organism: Vicugna pacos (assembly GCF_048564905.1). Lineage (NCBI taxonomy): Eukaryota > Metazoa > Chordata > Mammalia > Artiodactyla > Camelidae > Vicugna > Vicugna pacos. The sequence goes on from NC_133003.1 coordinate 21,088,314, forward strand.
TTACAGGGTAGTGTTACGACCAGGCAGCAGAGCCCACCAGCCTGGCTGTGAGTCCAGTCACACTGCTTACTGGCTTGTATAATTTGGGCGAGTCCCTTAACCTCTGTGCCTCAGGTTTCCCAGATGTGAAACAGAGTTAATGATGATACCTCCTGGTAGGGTTGCTGTGAGGAACAAGTGAGCTAGTGTGTGTAAAGCTCTCAGAACAGTGTCTGGCACATAACAAGAACCATATAAATGTTAGGGTTACTGCTTTTATGTCATTGCCTGATTTTAAAGTGGGACAGACAATTTAATTTTCTTTTCTTTTCCTTATGCAAGTTCCTGTTTTATATGATGATGGCAAAGATGTGAAGGTTCTTGAGTTGTGTTGGCTCTTGTTTTGATCCAAAGTTGAAGTGAAACACGGATTTAAACTTGTTACATTTAAGAGTTTCTGATATGCTGGTGCTTTTGTCTTCAAGTTTTGATTCACATTTTATCTAGTTTCAGAGACTAAGATCCATAGTCTGGGAGGTGACCCCATAAAGCAGGAAGAGTCCCAGAAAAGTCTTGTTGGCAGCTGGATGCAGAAGTCAAACACTCAAGGTACCAGAATCCCTGCTCCTTCTGCAGGAGACCTACATGGGTCCTGTCATCCTCTGCAGTGCCGCAGTGGAATTGCCCAAGGAACTGTCCGAGACTCTCAGGTCCAACACCCTAGGCAGTCCTTTAGGGGGCCCAGGGGAGTAGTAATCTGTGGATTAAGCAAAAGACTGTAAAATGGAAGGGGCACAGAGCAAGTATGCCAGAGCCTTCAGCATCCACAGGCGTCTCAAGCGGGCTTAGTGCTAGCTTAGAGGACAGCTGGCATCATAGAAAAGCCCTCCCACGTCAGAACCTTCCACAGTCTCCTTGTCTTCTGCAGGTTCCATTCTGATAAACCTTCTCTTGAAGCAGCCTTTGATCCCAGGGTCATCCCTAGGTCTGTGCCACCTCCTCAGCAGTTGTCCTGAAGCCCCTGCCGGCACCTTGTTGCAGCTACCAGGGTTTGGCAGGTAAGCGTAAGACTCCTAAAAGGAGTCTTGTTTAGGAAGGAGTTTCCGGGAAGCAGGTTCCTGTCTGGCCCTGACCAGCCTGGGAGGTCTGTGCTCTGGGCAGGGAAGGTAGAGAATTTAGCAGGCATGCTTTTTGGGTCCTTTGACCTTATCTCATCTCACACTGTGTTTTCTTTTGTGTCTGTTGCTAGTACCTTGATTGGGACTTCAGGCCTGAGGACAACAGGTTCTCGCGATGGGTCATTTCCCCTCTTGGCTCTGAGAGAAGCACAGAACCTGGCACTGACTGGACTGAATCTGGTGGCCAGAAATGAAGGCTCCTATGACAGAGAACCAGCAGAGGGAGGCAGAATGGCCTTCCCGCTCTGCCAGCTTCCTGGAGCAGTGCATCTCCTCCCGCTGGTACAGTTCTTCATCAGCTTACACTGCCAGGCTCTGCAGGATTTGGCAATAGCCAAAAGAAGTGGAGCACCTGGGGACTCACCAACACGTCCCCACTGCGTGAGCTCTGGGGTAGAGGCCAGCCCCGAGGACTCAGTTTGCAACCTGGAAGGCTTCTCTGTGGCTTCACTGAACATCCTTCAGCACCTGGTGTGCCACAGCGGAGCAGTTGTCTGCAAGTTACTGTCAGGAGCTGGTGCAGATTCTGCTGTTAGGGAAGGAGACCAGAGTCTGGTTCATGGACATAGTCACGGGAATGTGACCTCAGCCCCAGGGGGGCTTGCCAATGACCAAAGCCAGCATCCACTATTGAAGATGCTTCTTCAGCTCTTGGCTTTATCTTCTGCAGCAACAGGTCACCTTCAAGCCAGTATCCTCAGCCAGTGCCTTAAGGTTTTGGTGAAATTAGCTGAAAATGCTTCCTTCGATTTCCTGCCCAGGTATAACACAGCATGGGAGTCATGATTTCTTGTGTGTCTTACCTGACCTCTTGAGGTCTGTCCTGTAGCCCCTGTTCTTTCTCCCATCTTGGCTTGTCCATACTGCTCAGCTCTAAGCCTTGGTTTAGGTTCTGAGGCTTAACTCAGAGTTCTGGAGAGATGGGAATTGGGTCCAAGTGTTAGAAGAGCTAAGGAAGTGGTTTATTTGGCTAAATACTACCTCTGGACAGCAGGTAAGCAAAAGACACACGTGATAAAAGAAGGCTGTTAGGCACTGTGGAAGAGTGCCCTGCCCCAATTACAAAGGCTGAACCAAGAGGCCTTTGAACCTGGGGTGTGGATCAGGCACTTTGAGTTTACTTTGTATATGATATTGGAGAATGTTCTAATTCCATTCTTTCACAAGTAGCTGTCCAGTTTTCCCAGCACCATTTACTGAAGAGAGTCTTTTTGCCATTGTATATTCTTGCCTCCTTTGTTGAAAATTAATTAACCATAAGTGTGTGGGTTTATTTCTGGGCTTTCTATCCTGTTCCATTTTTTGTGCCAGTACCATACCATTTTGATTACTGTAGCTTTGTAGTATAGTTTGAAGTCAGGGAGCATGATTCCTCCAGCTGTGTTCTTTTCTTCAAGATTGTTTCAGCTATTTGGGGTCTTTCGGGTTTCCATATAAATTTTAAAATTATTTGTTCCAGGTCTATGAAAAATGCCACTCATATTTTGATAGGGACTGCACTGAATCTGTACATGGCCTTGGATAGTACAGTAATTTTAACAATGCTGAGTCTTCCGATCCAAGAACACAGTATATCTTTCCATCTGTTTGTGTCATCTTCAGTTTCTCTCATCAGTGTCTTAAAGTTTGTGGAATACAGGTCTTTTACCTTCATAGGTAGGTTTAGTCCTAGGTATTTTATTCTTTTTGATGCAGTGGTAAATCAAATTGTTTCCTTAATTTCTCTTTCTGATAGTCCATTGTTAATGTATAGAAATGCAGCAGATTTCTATATATTAATTTTTTATCCTGAAACTACCAAATTCACTGATGAGCTCTAGCAGTTTTCTGATGGTGTCTTTAGGATTTTCTATAGTATGTCATCTGTAAAGTGGCAGTTTTACTTATTCCTTTCCAATTTGGATTCCCTTCATTTCTTTTTCTTCTCTGGTTGCTGTGGCTAGGGCTTCCAAAACTATGTTGAATAAAAGTGGCAAGAATGGACTGATCTTAGATGAAATGCTTTCACCTTTTCACCACTGAGTATGATATTAACTGTGCAGTTTTTCATATATGGCCTTTATTATGTTGAGGTATAGTCCCTCAGTGCCCACTTTCTGGAGAGTTTTTATCATAAATGGACGGTGAACGTCATTAAAAGCTTTTTCTGAATCTACTGAGATGATCATATGGTTTGTATTCTTCAGTTTGTTAATGTGGTATATTGCATTGATTGATTTGCATATATTGAAAAATCCTTGCACCTGTTTCATATTTTTTGAATGAATGAATTCCAGGAACCACATTTTTACCAGTTCCCTTGGTAATTACATCATCATTCCACCCCTGTTGAGCTTGTCCACAATGTCATCAAAAAACAATGGGTGCTTACTGCAGGCCAGACACAGATGCCTCCTATTCACTGGCTCGGGCTGCACACTGTGAGCACTGTGTCTGTGGAGTGAATAAACCCCGTGCTGAGGTAGGGAAACTTGTCTGAAACCCCAGAGGGAGTGTGCTGGATGGTTTCAAGCTAATTAGGCTCCTGAGCCACTGTCCTTGATCACTGTCTGATGCCACCTCCCGTGTTGTGCTTCTCGTCCAAATTCCTTGGTGTTCACCTCAGAGTGAAAGCCAGGGACAAGTGCTACCCGGGCTCTAAAGCAGGATGCGATGCAACATGAGTAGTGTCACTGAGTCACAGGAAATGAGTATCAGCAAGCAGGTGGTGGTCAGCTGCCATTTGAACCCATGCTGTCCGAATCAAGTCTCTTTGTCCTGGCCTCTTGAATTTCCTGTTACCTCCAGTGCAAAGTGAGGGTGAGTTACAGGATTGGTTTGGAGGTGTCACATCTCTGGGCCCCTGTGTTTCAGGTTCCAGTGTGTGTTCCGGGTACTGCCACAGTGCCTCAGCCCAGAGACACCCCTGCCTAGTGTGCTGCTAACCGTTGAGCTCCTGTCCCTCCTGGTGGACCACGAGAAGCTCGCACCTCAGCTCTGCTCCCACTCGGGTAAAGCAGGCCAGGGGTGTGCGTCTGGACTGCTGCTGCAGGTTGGAGGGAAGGGTGGTGGCAGGGACAGGCCCCCTGAGGGCTTCTTCAGCTTGTACCCCAGGTTCTGGGTGAGAAGGGGGACCCTGAGTGAGAGGTGGGGTGTCCTTTCCAGAAGGTTGCCTCCTCCTGCTGCTGTACATGTACATCACGTCAAGGCCCGACAGAGCAGCCTCAGAGACACAATGGCTTCAGCTGGAACAAGAGGTAAGAATGCCAGAGCCCCTTTGGTGGACTCCTCACCACCCACCCCACCCCACCCAAACCAAGGGCTACTTTTCCTCCTTCCTCTGGGGACAAAGGGAGCTTTCATTCATTTTGGTAATGAGTTTAGCCACTAACAAGGTAAACTCACTTTGGGAGCTTCAAACTACACAGATACAGTACAGGTGAACCCCAGGGTACCCTAGGACTTGGCAGGGTTGCCTCATAACTGATTCTAACCTGGCTTTGAGGCCTGGTGGCTAGAGGTGAGCCTGGAAGCAGGTGGGTCTTAGTGAGATACAGGCATTAGTCCTGTGTCTTACCTGGAAAGACCCCACAACACCACCTCTTGGACCCCATTTGTGCAGACAAGCAGTTGCTGAGGCAACTGGAGCCCTTAGAGAAACCTGAGAAAGCCCTTGCTTTGCCCAGGGTCTCATTCTGCCATGGATGGAACAGAGTCTGTTCTTGTTCTAGGCTGTGTGGCTCCTGGCTAAGCTTGGTGTGCAGAGCCCCTCCTCCCCAGTCACTGGCTCCAGCTGCCAGTGCAACGTGGAGGTGAGTGCCGGGGGCAGGCGGGCCGACAGCGGGCAGCTCTGTCGGTGAGTGAGGGGGCCTTGTGCAAGGACCGCTGCTCCTTCACCAGGCTTAGACCCTGGTGCCGCCACACAGAACCTTCCTTGTGTGGGTGGCTGGGAAAGGTGCTGCCCAGCTGAGCAGGCACCACTAGACCTGACCTCAGTCTGCACCCTCCCCCAGGTGGTCAGAGCACTCACAGTGATGCTGCACAGACAGTGGCTGACGGTGCGGAGGGCAGGGGGGCCCCCGAGGACAGACCAGCAGAAGCGGACAGTGCGGTGTCTGCGGGACACGGTGCTGCTGCTGCACAGCCTGTCCCAGAAGGACAAGCTCTTCACTGTGCACTGCGTGGAAGTCCTGCATCAGTATGACCAGGTGATGCCAGGGGTCAGCACGCTGATTCGAGGGCTTCCTGACGTGACAGACTGTGAAGGTGAGCAGTGGCAGGGCCCCTTCCTGCTCCAGCCCACGTGTGGGGTTTGTGCCCAAATCCGTGGGCGAGTCAGACTTCCTGGCCGTAGATCAGCAGCCCTCCATCCACACAGCCTCTGCCAGCACTGGGGCCATTCTTGTCTTCCCGCTCTGGGTCTTCTCTGAGTCTGTCAGCCTGCCTTTTGCTTGTATCTGTTGAGTCAGCCTGGCAGAGCCACGGTTTTTCCAGAAACATCCCTATTTGAATTGCCTTTGTATCACTTTGCTTGCAGTAGCTGAGGGAGCAAGGCCTGGGTGTGGAAGGGACTGGTTAGTTCCTGTGGGCCTGGCAGGGAGGAGAGGTGGGACACTCCCCCTAGTCCGGGTGCCTTCAGGCCTTCACCGCAGGACCCTCGTCTTTTCTGGTTCAGAGGCAGCCCTCGATGACCTCTGTGCTGCGGAGACCGATGTGGACGACCACGAGATGGACTGTGGCTGAGGCCTGTCTCCATCAAGCCACATGGTGGCACCAACACTTCTTTCCTTCCCTCATCCACTGATTAAAAGCAGTGACTGGCTATTTGAGAACAAGCCAGCCTTGTTTCCTGAGTCTGATCTGTGTCGGCTGAGTGGGAGGGACAGAGCAGGAGGGGGACCCGGAGAAGGCTGCTATCCTTCTTCCTGTCCCTGCCGGAGCTGAGAGCCAGCCCCATGGTAATGAATCTGCTTTGAGGAAGGAGCCCTGCCCTGCCCGTGGAATTGTCCTGAGTCATCGCCTTGGGCTGAGGCCATGGGAAGAAACCATTGTGTGGCAGGGAAGGAGGCAGCCCAGAACCAAGGCCTAAACCAGGAAGGCCTGGGAAAGTGGGGCCAAGGGGTGGGTAGACATGGCAGGCACTCCCAGCAGACTGGAGCCCTGGAGCTAGACTTCTCCGCAGTAGCCCTGTCCTCCGGCTGTGAGGGCCCTAGTGTAGGATGGGCCAGCCCGCAGGCCTACGGCTACAGATCTGAGAAGGCCTTGGGGGCCGCACCGCAGAGTGCCTGGGGAGGGACAGCCCGGGCAGGCTGACGAGCAGGGCGGGCCTTGCTCACACCAGCCCCTGGGCGGGCTCAGGCTGAGTTTCACTTCCCACCACTGCTGCCAGCAGCAAGAACCAGCCAGAGAGCGTGCACCGAGTCATTGCTGCCTGTCTGCCACTCAGTGGTAAGTAAGGACCCCCAAGAGGATGGGGTAGGGTGGGAGGGCCATGGGTACCTGCCCCAGCCCCCACCACCAGACGAAGCGAGCACTTGGGGAGGAGCCAAACCTTCCCCTAAACAGACAGCTGAGTGTGCTGGTCCCACTAAGGAAGCTACCCTACCGTCTCTGGCTTCCTGCCCTGAAAAATGGGTCCTGGTGCTAACCAACAGTACCTGTCCATGGAAGGAAGGCCAACGAGGTGCTCCTGCCCACCCCACCCCAACCTGCCTCACCCTGTCATTGGGCACTCACACACCCACCCCTACCCCCTGCCCCTCCCCAGGCTCCGTGGCAGTACCCACCATGGGCTCACAAGCCCCACCCCCAGGTCCCGTGCAGACTCTCATCTTCTTGGACCTGGAAGCCACTGGTCTGCCCGTCTCCCAGCCCAAGGTTACGGAGCTGTGCCTGCTGGCTGTCCACAGATGTGCCTTGGAGAGCCTTCCTACCTGTCAGGGGCCTCGTCCCATGGTGCCCCCACCACCCCGGGTGCTGGACAAGCTCTCCCTGTGCGTGGTTCCAGGGAAGGCCTGTAGCCCTGCAGCCAGTGAGATCACGGGCCTGAGCACAGCTGAGCTGGCTGCACATGGGCGTCAACGCTTCGATGCTGACCTGGCCTACCTGCTCCAAGCCTTCCTGCGACGCCAGCCGCAGCCCTGGTGCCTCGTGGCACACAACGGTGACCGCTACGACTTCCCCCTGCTCCGGGCAGAGCTGTCTATGCTGGGCCTTGCCAGTGCTCTGGACGGCGCCTTCTGTGCCGATAGCATTGCTGCCCTGAAGGCCCTGGAGCAAGATGGCAGCCCCTCAGAGCACGGCCCGAGGAAGAGCTACAGCCTGGGCAGCATCTACACACGGCTGTACGGGCAGGCCCCGCCAGACTCACACACAGCCGAGGGCGACGTCCTAGCCCTGCTCAGCATCTGCCAGTGGAGGCCTCGGGCCCTGCTGCGGTGGGTAGATGCCCATGCCAGGCCCTTCAGCACTGTCAAGCCGATGTATGTGGTCACAGCCTCTACTGAAACCAACTCAAGGCCATCTTCTGCCACAGCCACTGTACCGCTGGCCAGAGTCAGGAACACCCGCCGCAACCTTGGTGGGGACAGAAGCCCCAAGCCCCTTCCTCCAGTGAAGGGCCCTGGAGCCCCATCCAGGGAGGGACTGCTGGCCCCACTGGGCCTGCTGGCCTTCCTGACCCTGGTAGTAGCCACACTGTATGGGCTGTCCCTGCCAGACCCGGGCAGTAGACCGTGAAGGAGCATCTGACAAATAAAGATCCCCACCCCCAGCACTGAGTGGTCACTCACCTCTGCCCTCCATGGCAGTCTTAGAGCCTTCTGTACTCCTGCACACATTCAGAGGCCTGGGCCGCGGGCGCAGAAAATGGCAGTCTTCTGTCCATCACCCTCCCCAGCAGGATGGTCAGATGTCTGAGCCCAAATCACAGGGAAAATGTAGAACTCCAAATAGTGGGTGGGAATGGTACCTGACCTGATATTCAAGGCCAGCAGCTCTAAATATTTGCATTTATTATAAACAAGGGGCCAGAAGCTCTAAATATTTGCATTTATTATAAACTAGACTCTCCAAACACATCAACAGGTACAAAGCTAAGACAGATGTGGTGAAACATTAACAGAGGGACAGGGAACACCGAGGTATTTGTGTCTAGGCCAGACCAGCCACCCAGGGTCCCCCTCCTCCTTTGGTCCAGACGACCCCTTGGCCCAGGTGTCCCCACTGCCAGGACAAACCGTGGACTGGGCTGCAGGAGCTGGCGGTCTGCAAGGCTGGTGCTGGGGGAGCAGGGACTCAGAGGTCAGGTGGTCCCTCTCTCTAGGGCAACTTCCCTCCAGGACCCAGGGCTTCCAGTCTCACAGCAATTATTCCACACATTTTGAAACAAAACAGGCAAAATGTTCAGCTACAAATAAAACAAACACTGCAGGGAGGACACCTGAGTGTGCAGGTGGACAGAGGCCACCCTGCCCACCTGTGGTGAAGGGCCAGGGCCAACCAGGGGAGCCAGAACCCTGGGTAAATGTGGCCTCCAGGTGGTCCCAGGAGAGATGCAGGAATAGTCAAGGCAGACAGCTCAGGGGAGGGTGGGGCTTCACCTGAGGAGTTTTCCTGTCAGGAAGCTGCTTACCCTCCACTGAGCATGGCCCAGGCTCTGGGGAGCTATGGGCCCACGGGCTATCTGCCGAAAGGGTTGAGATCCACCTGAGCTGGCTCCCAAGCCTCACCCACTTGCCTGCATCATGGCTCAGGTTCTTCCAAGACAAGCCTGGGGACAAGCCTCAGCCTCAAGTGGCAGCTAGCCATTCTTCTGAAACCAGAACACGTATGCATCCTGCCCGCAAAATGCTGTGCTATCCTAGTGTGACAAGCCCCACCTGGTCTCCCTGGGCTGGTCTGGAAAAGAACTGTTCTTTGAATTCTGCTTGAAATTTCAGGAAGCATAATTTCAAGTGAGGAAGGGGAACAAGTGGGCCCAGCAACTCTGGCAAGGACTGTTCTCCACCTCATCAGCTTCACACGAAGCCTCGTGTACAAACAGGACACACGCACACACCACGCATGGGGAGAAAAGGACCGTGCCTGCATACCCATCCACACACACATATAGCAGATTGAGTGGCAGCCAGAGATGCAGGGTTGTGCTCAGGGGGCTGCCTTTGGGGGTTCCATGTAGGCCGGATTGTAAGGAGGCTGGCTGGCAGGGTAGGGCATGGCTGCACCTCCTGAAAATGGAGAGAACACCGGTTGGCTGTGGGCATGGTGGGCTGTGGAGGGTTGGGCAGGGCCGGAGTTGGCCGCAGTACTCACCAGCCATTGTCTCGTGGTAGGCCGGAGGGCCCATGGGCTGGGCCGGGTAGGGTGGTGGGTACTGCGTCGGGTAGGGTGCTGCTGGCACCCCTGGCTGGGGGGACATGGAGTGGTAGCCCTGGTATGTTGGTCCAGGGTAGCTGGGCGGCACACTGGGAGGTTGCGGGTAAGGAGTGTGCACCACTGTGGTGGCCGTGGTGGTGGTCACAACCGCTGCAAAGAGAGCCCCAGTTAGAACCCTCGGGCTTGCCACCTCTCCCTCCAGCTTAGCCAAATCAGGGCCCTGGTCAGCTCCCCTTACCACCCGGGGTCTGTACCTGCACACAAGGGCTCACAGTGGGGCAGTGGGGCAGGGTGGGGGTGGGCATGCTTACGACGTGGTCGGCGGCACATCTTGTACAAATAGCAGCAGGAGCAGGTGAAGCAGATGATGACGGTGACAACAGAGAGCACAAAGATGGTCAGACCAACGGCTACAGTTGTCCCAAACCTGCCAAAAAGCCAGTCATGACCCAGGGCCTCTCACTTCTACCCAAGACCAGCAGTCCACACCCCACTCATTCCCAAGGGGCACCGCTCTTCCTGGAGGAGACTCTGGGCCGCACAGAGCAACTTCCAGGGTGTTTAACTTCAACTTCTTTCAGTATCACTTTCCTCAAGTGTCAAATGGGGTTGACTGGGAGTCCGTATGGAACACCTCACCCAGGGTCTGCACCTCGCCCCACCCTCAGCAGCACGGGAGGGAGTGCTTCCAGTGCTTCCCCAGGACACATCTTGTCCACCCCCGCCACGCCAACAGCAGACGCTCAGAGGATGTGCCACGAGCACTGTGTGGCTTGAACCAGAAACTCAGCAGTGGGTAAGACTGACCAACTCACAGCCTCTGGGGACCCACAGATCATTACAGGAGGCAGGTATGGGAGAGAAAAATTACTCGGGAAGCACAGGTGATAAAAATGGGGAGACGTTCCAGGAGAGCGGAGTCTAGTGTGGCCAGGACAGTGAGGAGAGGTGCTCAGCGAACACAGGGCAGGGCTGTTGGCCCCCGGAGTGGCAGTGAGCCTGCTGGGTGCCAAATGCTGTGCCAGGGGCTCACCTGCACCCTGGGGCTCCTGCGCGCTCACCAGTGGGGCAGGTGGGTACGTTAAGAGCCAGTGGGGCTGGAGGAGCCCTGCCTTCCGGAAGAGGAGGCCTTCCTGCCTGACACAGGCCCCTCAGCAAGGACTGCGACAGAGTGGAGGGCCTGCCTCTGAGAAAGCTGGCCCAGGGTGGGAAGTTCACCAAAGCTGACTTTCAAGGGCAGCCAGAACCCTGAGCTGTGCCCCGTTCCCCAGAGGCCAATTGCTGTCCTAGTAAAAGGTACGTGCAGCAAGCATGTTAAGACATGTAGGGACATGGTGAACATCTGCCTCCCCTGAGGCTTGGGGCCCCGTCCAGCCCCACCCTGCATGGAGGGGCTTCCAATTCACAGACCCAGACAGGCAGCTGGGCCGAGTCACACCCTGGGGACAGACTAGGGATAGACCCTCACACCCCAGACTCAAAACGCCCAACTGCGTTAAAAAACAGGAGACACTGGCCTCTGTGAGACCCAGAACAAGGCCCTGAGACAGGACCCTCGGAGTCAGGAGGTGCCTTCCCACCTAACCAGAAGGGGCCATCACTGCACCCACCCACAAGCTCCTCCCAGACCCGCTGCTGTTCCAGAGATGGAGAAACATACATGCACATTCACCCGCAATCAGTGTCCCCATCGCCAGTCTCTTTCTCTCTTGCTCTCTTTTGCTCTCTTCTGTCTCTGTCTCTCTCTCACACTCACACTTATACACACACAGGATGGCGCCCAAGCTCACCCCATGTTAGCTTCCGCCTTCACTCAGGGGCCACTGGCACCCCCCAGACTTCCCCTTTCCATCATAGGGCCAGTTTCAATCTCCTCCCCTTTCGAGGAAAAGTAAAGCGAATCTCCTCCGCCCTCCCCTCCCCTTGACGTCAGCGGCAGCAGAGCCGTGGGGCCTCTTAAAGACACAGCGTGGCCCGGGCACCCCAGCTGCTCTCAGCTGCACTCAAGAGGGGCCAGGAGAGGGAGGGAAGCACTTGGCCGACTTGCCAGAGCCGCACCCCCAGCCCAGCCTGCCCAGGCGTTCACCTCGCTGTCTAGGACTTCACTAACACGGGGTCCGAGAGATGTGAGAGATGCCCGGCCCAGAGTGCCCAAACCACACTCCTGCTCACCAGCTCAGCCCGCCAGCCCTGTTCCAGCCGTCCCCTCGATGGGCACCTGCAGCTATCTAAGCCCACCAGCAGACCCAGGGGCCCCACCAGCCTGTCCCCTCCTCTCCGCCAGCTCATGCTGCAAGCCACAAACCCGCCTAAACCTGAACCTGCCTCACTGGATGATGAAGATGCCTCAAGTCCCCTAGGCCACGCTGCTGAGTCTGATCTTGTCATTCTTGCTCAAGAGCCTAGTATGGCTCCTGTAGCTCTTGGGATCATATAGGAATGTGCTCTATAATTTACTTGTTAAACTGTATGTGTATCTGTACTTTTCTGTATATGTATATTAGGGTTGACAATAAAAAGAGGGGCAAAATCTAGGATTTGTCTCACTAGATAGTAATTCTTACAAAAAGGCAGATGTTAACCTTTAATTAAAAGTCTAAATAAAACTCGTTGTGTGACCTGGGACTCCCACCCTCCCTCCTCTGTGCCCCAGCCACATCACCCTCCTTTCAGCTTTTTTTTTTTTCTTTCAGCTTTTTTTTTTTTCTTTCAGCTTTTGAAAGCACCATGCTGTGTCCTACCTCAGGGCCTTTGCACATGCAGCTCCTCCTGCCCATCTGCCTTTCTCTTCTTCCCATCCCCACATAATTAATTCCTGTTCACCTTTCAGACCTCAGCTCAAAACATCACTTCCTTGCCAAGCCCACATCTCACCTAATGGACCCCCCACTTCCCCCGTAATATCACAGCACAGTCAGTTCAGAGGGTCTGCAGTGACCATCTGGGGCCTGTATCCAGAGGTTCCAACACTCAAGTGATTAAAAATACACCATACCCGCCTGACCATCCTGTGAGTGGCAAGGAGCTGGGGAGAGACAATGAAATCAGGACTCAAAAGAACCACGTCAGGGAACAAAGGAAGCTCCAGGAGGGAACCAGCCACTGACCATCAGCAGGGCAGGATGGGAGTCACCTGCTAAAGTGGGGGATGGGCGGAAGACCCACAGGTAACATGGACATGCTATGGGGAGCATGGACCCCACATCAAGGGAGGACACCGCCTATCAAGGCTGTGACAGACAGGTATGGTCTCATCTGGATCTCTGTGCTCTGACCTGGTGCCTCATTCTTGGGGAGCCCAAGGAGTCACCCTAAGGAAGAGCCAAGGGTGAAGGTCCAAGAACGAAGGATGAGGGGGTCAGAGGTGGGGAGGGGAGCAGAGTTGATGCAGGCCCCTTAGCACATAGGGTCCCTCCCCTGTCAGGTATCCCCTGAGCTTCTAACCAGGGCTGGACCCCACCAAGGAATCATCGCTCCAGTGGACAAACAACAGTGCCCCTGGCCTAGGGGGCAGCACACAGGAGAGGATGTCTCCTTGGGGCCCAGACAGGCAGCCCACCTGGGGGCATTCACTGGAGACATGTCACTGATGACACCATCCCTCCACCCTCCCTTGCTCCACCCTTGCTCCTCAAGCCCTAAACCTTTATAAGGCAGATGGTACGTGAGATGCTGGAGCTCTGCTCAGGAAGCCGAGGAGAGATGGGGCAGGACGGGGTTGGAGCCCAAGGGAGAGAGCATCCTGTGCACTCCCAGCGGACAGCAAGGTGGCCCAGGTGGGAGGCAGCAGGGCTGGCACACCTCCCAGAGGGAGAGGTGCTCCTGAGCTGGCCTGGAAGCCACGCCTCCTCCGCCCCAATCCCCCACCCCCACCCCGTTCTGCAATGTGGAAGCCACATTTCTCAATACTCACACACCAGGTCTCCTCCTTCTTTCCTTCCATTTCTCTAAACCCTCCCTCTCAGCTCCTCCTGTGGCCATTTTTCAAATATTGCTGACCTCACACTCAGTCCTCAACACACTCAATCCCACCCAAATCTGAGCCCTTCACCCAAAACAAAACCCACTCCTCATCCATCCCGTATCCCCTGCACAAGGCAGAGACCAGGGCACCCCCACCTCAGCCCCTCCCTCAGCCACCGTCCTAACAGGCAGCCCAGCCTCCCTCTGGTCTCCAACAGCAGGGACCAGGAAGCCATGGCTGCCTTCTGCTGGCCGCATGCCACATCCTCCCCGCCTGCTTTTGGCATCCTCCAGGGAGCAGTCAGAGTGGTGTCCTTCTTCAAACACCATTCAGACCCCAGCACAGCCCAGAAGCTCCCGTGGTGCCCACTGTCCTCAGAATAAGGCCCACACTGGCCGGACATCAGAATCTCCAATGGGGCTGACTGAAAGCCCACAGTCCTGGGCCTCCGCAAAGGACTGCTCCCTGGATGAGGAGGGAGGTGTACTTCTTCCCCTCCCTGACTCACAGGAGCCCTGCCTGATTCCTCTGCAGCCGGAGAGGCCCCACACTCGCCACAGGACAAGATGAAGCAGGACAAGAACCTGGACCTTCACCCTGCCACCCAACACAGACTGGAGCCCAAAGTCTCTTCCTCCAAAGGGCCAACCAGGCCTGGTTGGATCTTCTATGAGAGGGGCTTCTAGATCCACCAAGGTAGAGGGCAGACAGCACGTGGAACAGACTCCCCTAGAAAAACACACGAACAGCTTCACGCCCATTGCATGTACATGAAACGTGTACCACAACACCCATCGTGGTGGCAACAAGACAGGGTGGGAACCTGGCCAAGGGGACCGGAGCTTGGGAGACTAGGTTGTTTCCTGGTCCTCTGAAGGGAGGGCCCTGACAATACTACGACCCACAAAAACCCCGACACGGGGACTGGGCACACCATCATTTCTCCCAGCATCTTTACCATTATCACCCCATCACCATGCACCCCCGCACCCCCATCACCCCCATCACTGTCAGTGTTACCACCATTACCTCAACACCAATACACATCTCCAACATTCCTAACACATCCCCCTGCCACCACTACTGCATTACCACCATCATCACCACTGTCATTTCCTACCACCATATACCTGCCTGTCACCTCATCACCATACACAGCACCTTACATGCCCACAGCCCCCATTACCATCAGCCACTTGGCCACCACTCCTGCCCCATTACCACACATCCACCATCACCCTATCACCACCACCACTGCAGCCACCACCATCACCACACACTCAGCACTGTAGCCCCTATCACCTCACCACTATCACCTTCTGCTACTATCGTCCCTATCACTGTCACTCCCTCCCCATCAACTACACCCACTGGTCACCAGAGCCCACTCCATCACCTAGGTCAATATGAGCTCCCATACTTGACCTTTCAATTGTCAACCCTCAATCAGTCACCCCCACCTCCAGCACAATGATAAGGGCACAGCTTCTCAACACAAGGATCAAAGGTCCTGGAGGGCAGACATGGTGACAGCTCCTCTCGGGCCCCAGCCCCCAAAGCCCTCACCCTAGCCCACCTGAGCCCCCTCGTCACCTCTGCCAGGAAGATGCAGCCAGCCTGTAGGTTTTATTTACCCTGACATGGGGTCGCTGTCCAAGCTGGAGCGGAACCTCAGCGCCGGGCCCAGCTGCTCCAGGGGCTCCATGTTGGTGGGGACACTGCAGAGAGGAAACCTCACATTTAACACGTCCGAGCCCCACCGAGCACATCAGGAATGAACACTACCCTGGCATACACACAGAACACGCACAAAAGCCAACCCCAGAGTGGGCCAGAGCGGGAGCCCTGGTGGCCACCTGAGGATGAATGACACACATCAGGATCTCAGGCTACAATGCCACATGTTCTTCTAAGGTGCACAGGGGACATTCTCCAGGACAGACCCCATGTGAGGCCACAAAACAAATCTCAAGAGACTTGAAAAAAGAGCTATCATACAAAGTATCTTCTCCAACCACAACAGATGAAGTTATAAATCAGTAACAAAAGACTACAACGCCATAAAGGTTTTTTTTTTAAAGTTTTAAAAATCCCTCATACCTTGGGAAACTAATATAATACAAAAAAAGAAAGAAAGGAAAGAAAGAAAATCACCACCAACAAAACCCTCCAAAACTGCGGTTCAATAAGAAATCAGAGAGGAAATTAAGAACTCTGTTAAACTGAATGATAATAAAAATACCACAGGTCAAAATTTGGGAAACACAGCTAAAACGTTCTGAGAGGGAAATTTATAGCTTTACTAGTAAGATGGTGGTAAATTTAAGGAGATGGGGAAACTATAATAGAACAAATCCCCAAAATAAGGAAGGAATAAATAAAGATAAGAACAAAAATAAAAGAGAATAACAGCCACGGGAAATACTAGAGAAAATTAACAGAACCAAAGCAGGCACCCCTCTGGCAAGACTAATCAAGAAAAGGAGACAAGATGCAAAAAGATAAAAATACAGAATAAAAAAAGGAAAATAACTGTAGGTACAACAGAAATACAAATAATAATAACATAATAACTTTGAATTCTGATTTGAACAAACCACTTGTGAAAAGGCATTTTTCAAACAAGTGGAGGCAACTGAAAACAAGACCAGTATTGAAAGCTATTAATGAATTACTGTTAATTGTGCCAAATGTACTACTGATACAGTGATTATATTTCTTTGGGGGGGTAGGTAATTAGGTGTATTTATTTATGTTTAATGGAGGTACTGGGGATTGAAACCAGGACCTTTTGCATGCTAAGCAAACGCTCTACCACTCAGCTATACGCTCCCCCCATATTTCTTTTTAAAGGACTCACTTATACTGATAAAAACTAACATTTAAGGAGAACATTTTATGTCTGGGGTTGGTTTTTAAATAATCCAGAAAAGAAAAGTAAGGCAGGTATATCAGAACAACAGCATCAGAGCAGGAAGCAGGTGATGGCTATATGGAGTTACTGATTATTCTCTCCGCTTCTGTATGTACTTGAGATTTTTCAAAATTAACAAAATAAAATTGAAGAGCATTAGGAACAACTATACTACAGTGAAGGACAAGTAAAGCTGAGAAGAAAGTGTATTTTACAAAATCAGTATGTAGGCTTTGGTGAGCACTAACATAGCAAAGCACACCAAGTTGAGATGCAGCGGTGGGAGGCTGGGAAGAGAGATCCATGGAGGAGGGCCTGGCATCTGGAGCCCTTTTTCTCGTGGGGGCTTTAGTTGATCTCAGAGGGGAGCGGAGAGCAGCACTTCTGAAAGCCTCAGGTGATAGATTACATCCAGAGGCCAACAGGTAAGGAAGCCCTGATGAATCCCACTCACTTGGGCTGGGACCTGACAAGCAGGGAGAAACTGAGGAGAGAGCTCAGCTTCCATCATCTTCTCCTCTGCAGTGAGGCAGAGGTGACCTTAGAGTGCTTGTGTCCCTGGCAAAAGCAACATCACTCCTCCCCGGAGGAAGTCCTGAGCTCCAAAGTTCTACCATCAGTTCTGCAAACACGATGTTAGGCACACAAGTGAAAACTGCCAGGAGCGCTAAGCCACTAGACAACATGACTAGAAAACAACAGAAACAATACAACAGGGGCTTCAAATATGAGTCATCAGACCCTGACATTAAAACTACACATACTTTCTTCAAAGAAATTAAAGGGAAAAAAATCGGGCAGTTCGGGAGACCTTGAAATATAAAAGAACAAATAAAAATTCTAGAACTAAAAATAATACAAAAATTAATCATTTATTAAACACCGCTCAACATACAATTAATCAACTGGAGGATAGGCCCAAACAAATATATGTACACTAAGGCCCAGAGACACAAAAAGATGGTAAATGTAAATACAGAAGACAGTAGGTGAAATATGGAATACAGTTTATAAAAGGTCTTACGCAGTGTAATTAGTCCTAGAAGGCGAAATGTGAGAATGAGGCAAAAGCAATCTTTAAAAGATTGCAAATTTTCCAAAACTGATAAAAAATAAGACAATGATTTCAGAAGCAGCATAAATTCAAAGAAAACCACACCTAGGCACATCATAGTAAAACTGCTGAAAACCATACAAAGAGAAAAATCTTAAAAAGCAGTCAGAGAAAAGGCATGTTGCTTGCAAAACTGACAGCTGATTTCTCAACCGGAAACAAAAGACCTCAGAAGACAATGGAATGAGAGCTTCAAAGTGCTGAACAAAGTTGATAACTGCTAACCCAGAAATTTATAATCGGGAAAAATATCCTTTAAGAAAGAACATAAAATAAAGATATCAGACAAACAAAAACCAAGAAAATTTGAAATGCAACATTTCTGCATTGAAGGTAGAAGGAACATGATCTCAGGTGAAGCTTAAAGATCAAAGAAGCAATAAGAAGCAAAAGAGAAGATAAATATATGGCTAAATATAAATAAATATTCACTGTCAAAAACAATTAAAATACTGTCTCTGGAATTTACAATAGTATTACAAGAGACAAAGAACAGCATAACACATGATAAAATGAGCAATTCATGAGAAAGTCAAAACAATCCTAAATATGCATGCACCTGACAGCAAAGCATCAGATTTCATGAATCCATACTGACAGAACTAAAAGAAGATAAACTACGAGTGTCTCTCAGTAATGGGTAAGACAAGCAGACAAAAACCAGTAAGAATAGAAAAGATCTAAACACTGTTATCACCAACTTGACCTAACTGATGCTTATGAAACACTATTCTCAACAAATGCAGAATATACCTTCTTTTCAAGTGCTTGTGAAACACTCAGCAAAGTACAGTACTTGTTGAGTCATAAAATGAGTCTCAATAAATTTCAAAAGACTGAAACCTTAAAAGAAAACAACACAATGAGATATTACTACCCAGCCACCAAAATCACTAAAATTAAAACTTTCTAGGAAATAGCAATGATCTATATCTCGACCGAGGTGTTATATACAAGAAGTACACATTTATCAAAACTCATCAAACTGACGCATTAGGATCTATACATTTTGCTTTGTGTAATTATACCTCAATTTTAAGAAAAGATTTACAATGTCAAGTTTTGGAGAGGATGTAGAGAAAACTAGAACCCTCACTCGTGGCTGGCAGGAGTATAAACGATACAAGCACATTAGAAAACTGTTTGAAGTATCCGCCAGAGCTGAGTACATGCACCCAATGACTCAGGAATCCCATTCCTAGATATTTACCCGGAAGAAATATGTTCCTTTTAAAAGGCACCAAAGATCTGTAAAAGAATATCAAAATAGCAGAAACTTTCCTTAATCTAATGAAGAAACTTTCCTTAATCTAAAAACAAAAAAACAAAAAAACTGCAGCAAACTCTAATGGTGAAATGAGACAAGCCTTCCCTCTGAGACAAGAAACCAGAAAAGAATGCTGTCACCACTTTCAATCAACACTGTACTAGAGATCCTGGCCAGTGCAACCAAGCTAGAGAAATTAATAAAAAAATCTAAGAATTGGAGTGGAAGAAATAAAACTGTCATTATTCGCACATGACATGACTTTTTGTAGAAAATTCTAAAGAAGTTTCAATTAAAATTATTCAAGTCAATAAGCAAATTTCGTAAGGTCTCTGGACACAAGGTTAATTTATAAAAATTGTATTTTTCTGTATCAATAATAATTAGAAATGAAAAATTTTAACTATATAGCATCATCAAAAAAATCAAACACTTAGGAAGGAATATAAAAAATACACAAGGCTTTAAAAAAATAAAAATAATAAAAAGAAAACAAGAAGAAAAAATAAAAGAAAAAAATACACAAGGCTTTGACTTAGAAAATGATTAACGTAATTAAGAGAATGAAAGAAAACCTAAATACATTGGCAGATATGCTGTGTTGATAGATTAGAAAACTCAAGTCTAGTAAAATGTCAATTCTACAAAAACAGTCTATAAAGGCAATGAAATCTAAACTGGTTTTATTGACAAGCTGATTCTAAAATGTATATGGAAATATAAAAGGCCAAAAATAACTAAGACAAGATTGAAGAAGAATATCAAGCCTTATTATAAAGCTGTAATTATGAGTCTGTTTTAGTTCAAGGATAGACAAATAGAGCAATGTAATAAAATAGAGAGCCCAGAGACATACCTACGCCTATGTGGACACTCAATTTATAACTTGGCACAGCAAAGTGAGAAAAAAGGATAGTTCTCTCAAAAAATGATGCTGGGTCAACTGAATATCCATATTAAAAAATGAAATTTGATCTCTACTTACATCTACTATTACTACTACTACTACGCGTACTTAAAAGAAATGCATACACGTGTGCCCCAAAAGATATGTACAAGAATGCTCATAGCAGCATTATTTGCAATAGCCACCCCCTCAAAAGGAAACAATCCAGATGTCCATCAACATTAAAAGGGATCACCTGTGGTATAAAACATAATACCATATATGAATGGAACAAACAACCCAATATGGATACAAATCACACACTGAAAGAAATCAGACAGGAAATAGATGTATGATGTCATGTGCATGTCTGTACATATATATATTAACGGGTGTAGCAGGTTAATGGCTACCTTGGGGGATAACAGAGGAAATCCTGATTGGGGGCTTCTGGGATGCCATGATGTTCTAATCCTTGCCCTACATAGGTGATGGTTACATGGATATGTTTACCTTGTAATAATTCAATGAACCGTACACTTCAGATTTGTGTACTTTTATGTGCATAAAATATACCAGAACTTTTTTTATGAAGCACAATATAGATTTTCAAAATATTAATCCCATTTTCACTTCTCCAATCACCCAGCCAAAACCAATCACAGATGTTCATTTTACTAATCCAAATTCTTTTCCTACAGATGAATTTTATTATTTTGTTTGTTTGTTTGGGGGGAGAGGTACTTAGGTTTGTTTGTTTGTTTACATTTACTAATGTAATACTTTCTCTTAAACTCAGATTTTTGGGGGGAGGAGGGAAATTAGGTTTGTTTATTTATTTCTTTATTTGTTTTAATGGAGGTACTGGGGATTGAACCCAGGACCTTGTGCATGCTAGGCACACACTCTGACACTGAGCTATACCATCCCCTTATCATTGTTATTTTTTTTAAGTATAAGAATAGAAAGGAGTGTATTAGGGTACACTGTCAGACAACAGCGGGCCACACAGACAAGGGGTGCCTGTGTGGGTTGTTAGGGTCTTTTACAAGGTCAGGTCACAAGGTGCCTGATAGGCTTGTGCACTAGCCCCTGATTGGCTGTAGGTGGGGTAAGAGGTTTAGGGTCTGTGAAGGGCCATGGGGTCTATGACTGACCCGTATTATTTTTTTAAATGAAGTATAGTTGATTTACAATGTTGTGTTAGTTTCAGGTGTACATTACAGCAAAGTAGTTCAGTTTTACACACACACACACACACACACACACATATGTATTCTTTCTGTTTCTTTTCCATTGCATGTTATTACAAAATATTGAATATAGTTCCCTGTGCTATACAGTAGATCCTTGTTGGAAGAATGTTTTATTACTGCCCCCCAACCCCAATAAAAAACTAAAGAACTTAGGGATGCACATTTGGGTATTACAACTCTGAAGAAAAGCAAGGTCATAAAAAAGGTAGAATCATAGTTACCTTGGCAGGGTAAGAGGATAGCCAGTGTTTGGGAGTGAGCTCAAGGGGCTGTCTGAGTTGCTGGTAATGTTGCGTGTCTTGGCCTGTGTGGTGGTTATACAGATATTTGCTTTGTGACAAATAAGTGACTTGTACATTTATTTTGCGCACTTTTCTCTATGTGAATTATATGTTGGAATAGGACAGGATTTTAAAAATCTCAATGGATAAATTTAACAGCAGATTAGATACAGCTGGAGAAAGAACTGAATGAACTGAAAGGTTAGAAGACATCATCCAGAACTCAGCACAAGACGAAACTATGGAAGAGACCAGGAGATATGGTCACTGAAACAGAAGATGTAGCATATGTTACACGGAGGAGCAATATTTAAAGAATGGCAGATAATTTTCTAGAACTGACGAGACACTAAACCACAAATTTAAGAAGCTCAACAATGGGGGAGGGATGAATTTGGAATTGAGGATTAACAGACAGACACTACTATATATAAAATAGATAAACAACAAGGACTTACTGTATAGCATAGGGAACTAAATTCAATTATCTTGTAATCACCTATAATGGAAAAGAATCTGAAAAAGAATGCATATTTATATACATGTATATCAATCACTTTGCTGTATACTTGACACATTGTAAATCAGCTATATACTTCAATTAAAAAAAAAATTTTAAAACCCTGAAAAAAAAAAGTTCAACAAATCCATAGCAGCAAAATAAAAATAAATCCATACCTAGCTATATCATAGTGTAACTTAAGAATACCAAAGACAGGAAAAAAAATCTTAAAAACCTGTCAGAAGGGGAAAAAAAGATTTCTTTTAAATGAGGGACAACTGACTATTGACGATGTGTTAACAGAAACAGTGGAAGCCAGAGGCAATATGCTAAGAGAAAACAGCTATCAACATAAGTCCTGCTCAGATAAAATGTTCTATAAGAATGAGATCAGTGTAATTTACCATATTAACAGAAAAAAAAAATCATATGATCATGTCTACAGATGCAGGAAAAATATCTGACAAAATTCAAGATCTTTCATGATTAAAACTCCAAGCAAACTAGGTATAGAAAGGAACTTCTTAAACCCGATAAAGGGCACCTGTGAAAAAGTTACAGCTAACATCACACCTAATAGTCAATGCTTTTTCCCTAAAATTGAGAACAAGACAGAGATGGCTTCAATTTCTATTCAACATTGTACTGGAGGTTCTGGCCAGTGCAATGAGGCAAGAAAAAAGAATGAAAGCTTACAGACTGACAATGAAGAAGGGAACAGTAAAAGGAAAAAATGGAATAAAAACAAATCAAAACAACTCAGCAAGTGAAAAAGAAATATAGAATAGGAGAGACACATAACACAAAATAAGATGTCAAATATAATCCCAGAAATACCAATAATTACATTAACTTTAAATGGAATCGATGCTCCTGTTTTTTTAATTGCCAGAATAGATTTTAAAACAAACAAACAAAAAAACACAACAAAAACCAAAACAAAACAAAAAAGACACTTGCAAGATGTGCAGATACCAAAAGGGTAGAAGTAAACGGGGAGAATATGATTCACCAGGTATGCAGCCTGGTGTCGCCACTCCCAAGAGCTCGTTGGAAGTCCTTAGGCAGTAACTACATGCAACTCTCTAACCTGACAATTCGCTCCAAGGTACTTCCAAGAAATTCCCACAAGGCCCCATAGAAGGAAGAAGGAAATGACAGTGATGGGCACAGGTTAGATACACACAAGGCAATGCAGATGGGCCTTACAAACACTACACTGACTGCAAAAAGTAAGGGGGTTCATTGTGCCCATAGAACAATATAGAGTTTGCAACACAATCAAAAGAATGCAACAGACTGGTTGCCTATGGAGTGAGAAGGGAATGGGATGGTCATGGGAGATTAAAATAAATCTGTAAGATGGTGGGGGCTGCGCTTGCCCAGATCAATGATACCACCGGCCACGAGCTGGGAGTGTGACCACGGGAACCCTCTACACCTAGAGCCAAACACAAACAAAACACAGAATTTGGCAAAGGGAGACACATGAAGGGGCCTGGAACCTTGGATCCAGCCCGTGAAACAGTCTAAACCCAAGATGCTGTGTAAACCCACAGGCCATGCCAAGTGGACACAGCCTGGCCCACAGTGGGGTACACGCCCATGCATGATGCCCCCCAGGACCCATAAGGTGACAGCTGCGCAAATCACATGCGACCCCCAATCAGGTACATGCACATACTGCGGGGTACACTCACACCAAGGCGCCCATCCTGAGGGAATATTAGTACAAGTACACACACAGGGTCAGCCACAAGGCCACTGACCCCTGAGAAACCCGCTCAGCCAAAAGCTAGGTGAGCTGGAGCCCTCGAGGGTCGGGGAGAAATGGGCAAGGGACCACTTGAGCAGGGTCTGGGATGTCCAGCCCAGAACCAATCCCCCACCCTCACTGCTTTGCCACCACTTCAGAGGGTTGAGGCCAGAGAGGCAGGGCTGTGTCTCTCGCACACACACGCCTGCTGAGGGCAGATTCATGCCAGCCATCCTGTGTGACCTCCATGTACCCACCTGGCCTCCAGAACATCACACTCTTCCTCAGTCCACACAAATTTCTTCAGCACATCAGAGCAGCAGTACTGGTCATAACAGGTGCCACAGCAGAAATCAGGACAGAACTCGGGGAAGGGGTTGAGTCCATGGGAAGCCACACACAACTCACCATGGGCTAGAACAGAAAAACACTCTTGTTCATCTGTGGCCGCAGGATCAGGCCTCACATCAGGCCTCAGCCATGTCCCAGCCAACACAGCCCCTTTCCCAGCAAGGCCAGCAGGCCCAAGCATGCTGGACCATCTCAGAGCCATCCCAGTCACCAGCCACCTCTGGCCACTGCCCCAGCCAGCCTTGCCCTCCCTACCCTGGGCCACAGAAGAGGTGCCTAACTGAGCTCCCTCCCCACCAGTCCACTTGCCTTCAGATGGGAGAGTGAACTTTTTAAGTATGAGTCTAACTGAGCCACTTCCCACTCTCTGATCATGGGATCAAGTCCAGACTCCACAAAGCAGGGTCTAGACTACAAAGGAACTTGAAGGTCACCCCATACTCTGCTCATATTCCTACCTGTCTCCCATCTCCCACCTTCAAACCTACTCATCCCTCAAGGCCTTACTCCAGGTCCTCTGGGGCAGAAGCCACCCAAGCCCAGTTACTGAATAGTAACACCCTCAACCAGCTGCTGGGGACCAGGCACTGAACTGACCCATTCTTAATCCTCATTCCTTGTCCTCACCAGTGAGCCACAGCAGCCTCAGCCCTGGCTGGATGCTAGACTTCAGGGGCCGGCCCTCATAGACTACACCCTTGCAGCAGGCTGTCTCCTAACCAAGTCGCCATCGGCCAGAGTCACACCCACCACAGAAGCATCCATGCAGCGCTCGGCCCTGGGCTGAGCCTGCAGCAGGAGCCTAGGAAAAGTCTGCGCCCTCAGTGGCCAAGCCTCTGTGGCCACGGCACCATGTGGTGCCCTGGGTCCATCACAAGGCTCTTGGCCAGAGTTGAGACCTATGGACATGTCCTGGGGTCAGGACAGAGCCTCAGTATACAAGGTCATGCTGAGGGGAACTGGCTGACAAGTGTGGAAAACAACCCAGAGCTTTGGATGACCATAAAGTTTGCAAACTATCAGGAAGATGGTATAGCCAAATGTCCCCATGCATCCTTAGGCTATATTAGCAGAGATTTAGCACCCACCAGCAGGAGAGAATGGGTCCAGATTCTGCCTAGACAGACCCCAAATGGAACACTCAGTCCAGCCCAGATGACTACAGCAGACTGCAGGCAGTTCTGATGATAAACTCTCTACAGCACCTGCAGTCTTGGCACAGCTCCAGGACTCTGAAGACCCAGCCTGGGTCAGTGTATACTGAAGGGGAGCAGAATCATCACCCCCAAACATTCCTCTTTGGCATAAGGATTATTTTAAGCAGTTATATTTAAGAAACTGCAGACACAGGAAATGCTCTGAAAACTGACTAGAACTTACCCCTTTGTCAGAGACATTCATAAGGGAAATCTCCATTTGTATGGGGACCTCCCTTGCTGTACCAGAGAGAGGGGGTAGGACTTCAACTCTAGAAACTCTTATCAGTGCAGAAGGCACAGATTTAAATCTGCATAACAACCTTTCCCTTGTTTACTGGGCTTTTCCTAGTAACTTCCCTTAATTGACTCCCAATACCTTCTTTTGTCTTCCACCACGGGGGGCGGGGGACTTAGTTTGCCTGGGTCTCTTCTAGGTATACAGGAGGTATACATGTTGTTAAACTTTTGTTTTTCCCCTGTTAATCTGTCTTACTTCAATTTAATTATTAGCCCAGTCAAAGAACCTAGATAGCAAGAAAGGAAAATTCTTCCATTTCATGCACCCTGGCAGAGCAAGGACCAAAGACAGAGGTACTTAGTGAACTCTGTGAAAAAGGACAACTAGGAATGGGGTGGGAGGTGGGGAGATGCTTTGTTCTTGGCAGCTCCAGGCAGAACCTGCTTTGGGCAAAGCTGTGGGGCAGAGGATGAGACCACCAACAGGCACAGCCAGCTGTCCACCTGATGGCAGGTATGCTCAGGATAGCCCAGGCAACCTACCTCCAGCAGGGCTTTTACAACCTTTATAACCACAGCCCAGCCCAAGCCTCTGAGCTGGGTCTGAAGACACAGGTGAGTTTGTTTGAGCCAAAAGCCCATGAGTCAAATGTTCTTCTGACCCCCAGGCTCTCTAGTCCTCACTGGGCCAGGGAACAGGACTGTACCTGGGAACAGGACTGTACCTTTTCACTTTCCCACTCTAGTCCTCCAGATTCGTCCCAGCCCCCAGGAAATAAAGTCCTTCAGTCCAAGGAAACCACCCATTCCAGAAGGATCTTTAACTTTCTACAGCTGGAGACGGTGGGGGCGGTGCGCCGCTCCAATTCTTACCCCTGAAAGGCCCCCCAGCTTGGCCTCCATCATTTGTGAATCATCAGTTTACAATCAACACACACAGTTAGTGTGCCTCCTCCAACCCCCGAGGCCAGCCTCAGCGGTCTCCAGGAACACCAGGGCCATAGAGGCAGACAGTGGAGGCTCCCAGCCAAAAAACAGAGGCTGAGGGAAGGCCTCTGGTGGAGAGGCCAGACCTCCCCGCTGCCACCACCCCCGACTAAGCCCAGGCAAGGAATCCTACACCAGCCTCTGAGGACTCTTGGAATGTGAAGGAAAAGCCAGGCTGGTCTAACAAGATAACTCACAAGTCTAGGAATGTGAAGGAGAGGCTGGACTGGGCTCACAAGATAACTCACAAATCTAAGTATTGGAATACTGATCTGAGTTCTGCTGGACTAACTTGTAAGCCTAAGTTAATTAGTGTTGGTTTGCTGTTCATGTTTTTTTGCTAGCCAGCTGGGTTTTCAAAGATACATATCTGGCTTTGGAATGTTGGTTTGCTGCCTCCCCGCCTCCATTTTTGTGATGATAATGCTACTAAAGCTGTTCCATGCCTATTGGCCTAATACCCCAAGCTTGTACTTTACCCTATAAAACCTCATGCGCACGTCTTGGAGGTGCTCAGAGCTTCGGAGCAGAAGCCCCTCTGAGCCCGCCGGCGTAATACATCTGAGTACTCCAACCCTCCGAGTGGTGCTTGTTTCTTGGCTGGCCTGTCGTTTCCGTAACAGGAACACTAGAGGACGGACCCCCTCCCTACCATTCCAGCACAGAACAATGGTGGCAGCCGCCTGGGGTCTGGGCAGGGTCAGTTCGGACGGGGAGGGAGGCTGGGGTGGAGGAAAGACCCGTCTTGGGGTTCGAGATTGCCTCAGAGTTGTTAGGGTTCTGTGGCGGTCACTGCGGGGAAGGCGGTGCCTGCGCTCGCTCCGAGACGGCGCGGACGTGGCCGCCCCCAGCCCTGCCCGGGACAGACTCCCTCCACCCGCCAAGGCTCACCACCCGGAGGAGGCGGCGGCAGCAGCAGCAGCAGCAACAGCAGCAGCACCAGGACCCGAAGCGCGGGGGCCAGCGCGGCCATGGCTGGGCGGACGGACTGACGGACGGTCGTAGCGCGGCCGCAACCTCGGCGGCCGCTCGCTTCCTCGCCCCGCCCAGGCCGTTCCGGGAACCCCGGCCGGGAGGGAGCGGCGAGGAGGGGGAGGGCGAGAGAAGGAGGGGAAGCGGGCGCCCCTCCCCGCCTCGGGGCCAGGCACACGTCCGGTGTCTGCCCCTCGGACCGGTTCCCGGAGCAGGCGGGCGCCCCGTGACCTCGAAGTCTCCTTTCACTCTCGGAGCCCTGTCCGCCCCCACCCACAGGCGCCGCCCTCGGTCCGGGAGGGGTCTCCGCGGGGAACTGCATCCTAGCCCTTGAGCGCCTGCTGGATGCTGCCGATGGGTCCAGCTCCTCCTGGCGCCTCAGGCTTCTCATTTGCCCGGTGGATCCTCACTCCCCGAGAGGTACCTGAGGGCCAAGACGGGTGGCGCGGGGACAGCTCCCCGAGCAGACCTCTGCACACAGGTAGGTGCCTCACAGATGCCAGTATCCTTCTGGAAGCCTACTTTGGAGACTTCTGGGGACCCTCAGCTCCGAGGACACTCCATTGCCCTGCCTCCTGGGGTGACACCCCTATCCCTGTGGTCACCCTACCCTGAGTCCAGGCAGGCTCACCCCTGCCTCAGGGCAAGCCTGTCTCAGATGGCCTGGTCTGAGGAGCAGGCACTGGCAGCTCCCAGGCACACGTTAAGCTACCACCTGGCTCACGATTGGGCCAACTGGCCCACATCCTTGTCCCCTGCCAAGCATGTGCTCTCAGGAGTCACCCTGAGCTGGGGCCTCTGCTAACAGGCCTCCACTGCCCCCTCACTGTGGGTCAAGGGCCCCCACTGAGCCAGAGATGGGGAGCTGGAGCACCGTCTTAGCCCCTTGGGGCAGCTATAACAAAACATCACATCGCACAATAAACATTTCTCTCTCACAGTTCTGTAGACTGGGAATCCCAAGATCAGGGTGCTAGCGCATTCTATGCTGTTCCACACCCTGGGTGTCCAGCCTTCTGCCTCCCAGACTTGGTTTCTTTTCATAACTCAGTACCTGCCCCCAGCCAAGCTCCTAATGAGGCAGGAGGGACGGGGCAAGGCACAGCCCTTAAAAGAATGACACAGCAATAGAGGATAGAACATAAACTGGTTAACACCCCACTGGTCCAAGATGGCGGAAAATCATCTCCCAGTAGCCCTTGCGGCCCAAGATGGCGGAGGGTTTGACCTCAGCTAGACTTTGAGCTTTATTATACGCTCATTGTAATACATTAGCATAGTAAATAGTAAAACACACTCGTAGGCACCATGACAGTTGTGAGGCTGGCCATAAAAGGGTAAAAAATGGGTGGTGGCCCAATTCCTGGGAATCCTCTCCCCTTCCCCAAAATAGCTGGAATAATCCTCCCACTTGTTAGCATAGGAAGTTACCCAGCTCAGAAACTAACAACCCCGCACCTCACGGGCGCTCTCTCGTCCTCTGAGGCGACTTGCACCCTCTGAAATGTGTACCTCCCTGAATAAACTTGCTTTCACTCTACTGTAGCTCACTCTTGAATTCTTTCCTGCTCTAAGCCAAAGACCCTCACTTGGCAGGGCGCGTCCCTGGGACTCGCCTGAGACCTCAGACCTGGCCATCCTCTTGCCCCCACCCCCGCTTCTAGGGGCTTCTCTTCCGGTCTAGTCCTCCCTGACCTTTTCGGTATTGAGTTCCCTCATGCCCCTTCATCTTCCCATACCTTAAAGATAGCCGCGTAAAACCTTCATGCTCGAGCATGGCGGGGGCTCCAGGGCCCACCTAGAGCTGTGCATGGGCAGGAGGAAGTAGCACTCAGGAACACGCCATGGCTTGGAAATCATAGTCTTGCATCCAATAGGCATGTGCTCATCTGGGGGAAGGGAGGCCCTGTGGACAGGACCTGCAAAGCTGTAAACAGTCACTTCCACAAGTTGCCTAAAGAAATCTGCTTCTCCTGTGCCAGACACGGGGGTTTCAACAAGATTAAGGAGGACCATGTCCATGCAAGGACAG
Source organism: Vicugna pacos (assembly GCF_048564905.1). NCBI lineage: Eukaryota > Metazoa > Chordata > Mammalia > Artiodactyla > Camelidae > Vicugna > Vicugna pacos. The sequence goes on from NC_133003.1 coordinate 21,117,544, forward strand.
GTTATTTAAGGGCCCAGACCAGCTGGAATAGCTTAGCAAAAGAATGCCAAGCACAGGTGAGGGGCCTGAGGCGCTTGGCCCCGCCCCCTCAGACAATCTTTATCAGGCCCCTCCCCACCCCCTTTTAATTCCTGCAGGTGCCCTCCCCTCCTGCTTGGAGGCAGATCCTACCTTAATTTCTGCGCCTTCCCCATCCAGCCTACCCCAAACGGCTCACACTGTTACCAGAAAACTGAGTTTGCCTCTTGGCCGGCATGTCGAACCAAAAGAGCTAACCAAGTCAAAGATCGGGAGAAGGAAGGCTTTATTATTACTTGCAGCAAATAAGCAGAACACTGGAGATACTTCTGGAAATGTCTCCCCTGAACAGCAAAGTTGGGGAAATTTTAAGCTAAGGGAACATGTATATTCATGGAGGGACTTGAGCAGAGGAAAATTCAACATCGTCATTCCCTCCCGGCACCTGGATGTGGTGGGGCTTAGTCTCTATGGAGCTCAAAGATACATTTTTACCTAAATTGCTTGAGGAGGAGCTATAACACTGCACTATTGTTTCTTTAGGGGGAAAGGTAAATTACATTTACTTATTTTTATTGGAGCTACTGGGGATTTGAACCCAGGACCTCATGCATGCTAAGCATGTATTCTACCACTAAGCTATATCTGCCCTCTGCACTGTTGTTTCTTGATTGCTCCTCCTTGGTTTCTACATTCCCTCACTTTTCTGATTAGCAACTATTTGAATCTGCACTTTGATCCTCAGAGAAGTTCAAGGAGGTTGAAGCCTTTTTTCCTACAAACAAGAAACAAGGGACACAGAAAGGCTCTCATATGCAGGAGGACCCCACAGGGTGCTGCTCAGTTTCAACACCTCGTCCAACACCTCTCCCTGTCCAGGGTCGGTTACACCTCAGGGCCCTCTCTGTCCTCACCCTCTCCCTCTGCATTTCTGCCTCACACTGCCTGCTGGAGTCCTGGACCATCTGTCTGTCAGCTTCCATCCCTCCCACCCACACCTCTACTCTGGCCCTCCCCACTGCTCATATACTCACCACCCACCAGTCCCCAAGCACAGTGGACCCTGACCTGCCCTCCCTACCAGCCCTCTTGGTACATCTATCCATTCTATACCCACCCACTACCATCTTTGCCCTGAGGACTTAAAGACAGGAAGAAAGCAGGGCACAGCCATGCAAGGAATGACACAGCAATTAGCACCAAGATGGCAGAGAATTCAACTCCCAGTAGACCCTGAGGCCCAAGATGGCGGGAGATTTGATTTCCAGTAGACCTTGAACTTCATTATACATTCATTGTAATATATTAGCATGATGAATGACACACGCACAGGCACCATGACAGTTCTGAGGCTGGCCATAAAAGGTCAAAAAGTGAGCCGTGGCCCAATTCTTGGGCATCCCCACCCTTTCCCCACAGTAGTTGGAATAACCCTCCCATTTGTTAGTATATAAAGCAACAGAGCCCATAAAAACTAGCAACAGCGGGACTCACAGCTCTCACTCCCTCACCTACGGAGAAGGTACACACTCTGTCTATGGAATGTATATCTACTTTAACTTTAAACTAAACACCCAACCCCACACCTTATGGCCTTTCTCTTGCCTCCTGAGAAGGCCTGCACTCTTGTCTATGGAGTGTACCTCTCTCTGAATAAATCTTTTTTCACTCAACTATGGCTCACTCTTGAATTCTTTCCTGCATGAAGCCAAGGACCCTCACTTGGCGAGGTGCATCCCAGGGACTCAACTGAGATCTGGGACGTGGCCATCCTCTCTTGCCCCATTTTCCTGTATCACTATAAACAAAGAATGCTGCCCGCCACCTCAGTTCTACAAGAATCAGACCAGCAGCCACAGCAGCCACCCACCGATGATGGGGTGCTGTGAGGGGAGTTCAAGATGGAGAAAAAGAGGAAGCATTCTGTGCTTTGGATGGGGTCCCAGATAGTTAAGATGCGTATCTAAGGAATAATTTCAATGAACTCAGGTCCTTGCATCTTCCCATACATAGAAAAACAAGTGCTAAAACCCTTAACTTGAGATATCTCTTCTTTGTGATTAGCAGTAATCTTTACATGTTTGGCTACATGTTTTGGGGATTTTTTTTTTTACCAGCAAAAAAACTGTATACCCCAGTAGACCTTGAACTTCATTATACATTCATTGTAATATATTAGCATTACCTCTTCAGAGCAATTCCTCAATAAGCCGTCAGGCAAGAACCCTCAGTAAGATCCTGAATAAAGCTTAACACAACTTTTCCGGTGTTTTCTCGGTTGACAAGGCCTAGGGGGTGGAAGGGGCTCCCACAGAGGCTGGCCCCAGGTGCTGCTGCCCAAACCTACCCACAGCTCTGTGAACAGCTCTTTTATCAGCTGCTCTTCAAATACCTAGGATGATAAGAATGACTATTCTCTGCTGGGATCTTTACATATAGCATGTGACGGCCAGACTGGATATGGGAACTCTGCACAGGGTCAAAGCAATACCCAATGATACCCAGAAAGCCCAGGGCTGGAAAGGGTGTGGGCGGCAGGCTGTGGGCAGGGCCCATCAGCCCAGCACTGACCCACGCCGCAGGCACTTTCCTCACAGCCCTTCCCAGAGAGCCCTGTGGCTCTGAGCCAGGGTTTGGCAGGCACCATTTCTGGTCTACCACAAAGTCATTTTTCACTTTTAATAGTTTTTGTTCAAACAAGAATGTGCCCAGCCCCAGAGGATGAATAATGGTCTAAACCAAACATGGCAACACTCCCCTTTACAGGTGATAATTATATTTTATTAATATATAATATATAATCATACTATAATTCAAATGTTGCTGAAACCTATGCCTTTGTAAAAATATTTCATTCTATCTAAATATCCTCTGATCCTACCTGGTGGCCACCATGTCCTAGCAACTCAAAATGCTACAAAATTCTTCAATGTGACCATATATAATCACCCTTTCTTGGTTGTAGTAGAACGTTGGACCTGAAGACAAATTCTGAGAGTGTTATATTTTATTACTCCTGCTATTGCTTTGCTGTTAAAATCTTCAAAACCTTCAAAAAGGGCTGGGAAGCCTTCAAGGTCAGGCATCCACCCCAGGAACTCTGTGCCTGGAGACAGGGTAGGGACCAGTGAGCTGTCCCACAACCTCACCTACCAGGAAGACGGCTGGAGCTGCTGTCACTCTGAGCCTGGGGATGACACCAGGAATTCCTGTCATCCACCATGACACAGCCACCCTCTGCCGTGACACACGGGGAGAGGCACACGTGGGCACCTGGCCATCCTCCACTTCATCATGTCCATGGAAGAACAGCCCTGCAACCACCTTTCCAACAGTCCAGCCCCGGAGCAGAAGGTGTGGAAAGTCCAACAAAATTCTGAGGCACTGGAAAAGGAATACCCTGCCCCTTGTGACCATCTTCCCCAACCCAGAAGTGACAAAGAACACCAGAGAACCAGCCAGCACGCCCCCAACCACAGCCTTGCACGACCCCTCCATCCTTGACTCAGCCCCAGGTTCTCCTCCTCGAGGATGCCAATATTTGGGACCTACATTTTCAAGGACCCTGGATCCTTCCTTACATCTGCCTCTTGCATGGGGGCAAGGGCCCAGCACCCCAGGCCGGCCCAGAGAAAACTGGGGCCCTGTCCATGTGTGCCAGGCCCAGGGCTCACTCCAGGGCAAGACAGTTTCTGCTCCACATCTCTAGGAGCCACAAGACACAACCTTAGATTATTCTTTATTAAAAAAGTTATTTATTGCAAAGAAGGCTGGACAGTGTGTTGTGTGGCTGAGCTCCAACAACACCCATTCCAGGGGGAGCAGGGAAAACATCTGCAACAGGAGCACATCGACCATCACAGCCAAGACCTGGCAGCCAACCAAGCGGGCTGCTGCCCCTGCAGAGAGGGTTCCGGGGTGAGCCCCTGCTGGGACCCCAGACTTCCTTCCGCTCCAACCCAGTCCTTGTCACACATCCTGGCCCAGCAACTCCTGACTGCCCTCTGGACACAGAGAGAGAAGGACTCACTGGTCTTGCCTCAGCCAGCCTGAGGTCCTAGAGAGGTGGTGACATATAGATGTATGTGTCTCTGGCTAAAGGGACTGTTGGCCAACAAGTGAGCGTGTCCAAGTGACCAAAAGTCACAACTCCAGGGGACACGGAAGCAACGGCTGCAGTCCCCATGTCCCAAAGGCAGTGCCTGGTCCTCTGGCCCTGGGGCTGAGGGGCTTGGGGCTCTGCCAGGAGGTAAGTCCAGAAGGAGGATCCCGCCACAGCCCCATCTGGGACACCTCTCCACACGTGTTTGTCCACCGCTGCTACAGACATGAGGCCAAGAGACCAACAGCCCAGGCCAGGGACACAGGATCCTGGGGCCTGGCTTCACCAAGGACCACCTGTGGTCAGCAGGGCATCCAACTACGCATCCAAACACTTTCTCACCCAGCTGTACAACTTGCTGGCCAGTCCATTTTCGCAGCTACAAAAGGGAGCCAGTACCTGCTGCCCAGCCCATCTCTCTGAGCCCGAAAGAACTCATGGGCATGAGAGCTGGCAGGCTGCCCGAGGTCATTTTCATCAGGCTCCTGTGCACATGAATCAAAAGCTGGGACGCGGCTGGAAAACCCTCCTCTGGCTGGGGGCTGCTTGGGTTCCGGCCTTTACCCTGCTCTGTCCCACAGGACAGGCTTTACAGGACCACACAGGCTCTTCTGAATCCTTCACAGCAAACTCGGGTCCCTGCCGCCGGTGCACGCTCCGGTGTGGACACAGGCAGCAGCGGGCGAGGTAGCCTGGTGACACAGTGGGGAGAGGAAGACAGGAGGGCAACCTCTCCCCTGAGCACTTGAGATGGGAACTCACACAACGGCCTCCCCCTGTGCTGTCCCGGGAGTGCAGTCAAGGAGGGCTGCCACCTGCTCCCACAGGTATTCCAGTGTAGGCATATGGGAAGGGGTGACCGCAAACGCTCCGCTCCCTGCGTGTTTCTGTGCGTCCGCACGTGCTGAGTGAGCACAACGCCGTCCTGAGCGCGACCCCAGGGGTCTGGCCAGTGGAGACGGCTGCCCTGCAGGAACCTCTTCGGCTCCTGGCGGGGCGGGATGGGGAGGGCTGACTCCTGCTCCCCGAGGCAGCAGCAGCTCAGGATCCCATGAAGACCTTGCCTCTGGCTCAGAAAGGAACCACCGCAGAGCCTCTGCAGAGGTACCTGGGGCCGCCCAGGCAGCTCAGCCTCGGTGGGTGGAAACATCACAGCAAGTGCTTTCCGTTTCACATTGTTGGGTTTCACACTCACAAAGCCCACCCGGCCGGTGAGAGAGGACCAGGTGCTGGGCAGCCTCTCGCCGGCCTGGGCAGACACAGTCAGGCCGAATGATATTTAGCAGCAGGTTGGGCACCACGTACAGCCCTGTCACTGTCAATAAGGAAACAGGTGGGCTGGGGCGGGGGTTCTGGGTGCCACCAGCCACGTATGGCTTTGAGGGTGTTTCTGTGAGGTGACTGTCACAAAGACCAGAGGGCCTGAAGTGATCTTGTCTGCACAAGTCACCTATCTGGGAGTCAGAGTGGACTTGACACAGTCACTGGTGAGCAGGAACTGTGACAAGGGCTTCCTCCGGAGGCCTCGAGATGTCTACATTCTGCAGAAAAATAAACACAGAACACTCACCCTGCGCCAAGGACAGACATAGCTGCCTGCTTTTCTCATCACTGTGGACTCACTCTCACCAAGAGGAGCCCCAGCCGCAGGACCTAGACCCCAACCTTCCCTAATAGTCAAGGATCAACAGCCTCTTGACATGTGGTGTGTGGACAAACACCAGAACAAAGGCAGGGGGTGGAGGAAGCCCCGGCTCCCACTTGCTCCTTGCAGGCAAGTCAGGTGTTGCCCAGAGCCAGGCCATCCCTGTCTCCTGCCTCAGGTCCGGGTCAGATGGGGAGGAACACCTGGGCTGGGGGATATCCTCACCATGGGGGCAGGGAAGGGGGCCAGCTCCGGGGAGCCCCCTCCTGGCTCTAAGCGTCAGTGGACAGGTGTCAGACACGGCCCCAGCAACCTATGGACATCTCCTGGTCTGCAGCTTGGTCTGTCCTCTCAGAACTGGGGTGCAGGACCCCCTGCAACTCCTGAACCACTCCACCCCCCACCTCAGCGCAGAGGCCCCCACCAAGCAGCAGAGCCCAGTCCTGCCCACAACCTGCTGAGCTCAGGGCAGCTCAGGCATAAGGAAGAAGGGCCGAGACTTCCCTCAGCTCTATGTGACCCCTGATCCTGGTGGCCCAGCGGAGCAGGTCACCAATGACCTGGGTCACAGCCCTGAGCAATATGAATGCCTAGGTCTGCAGGGAGGAAGACATGGCCCCCATGGCCACACCCCCGGGGCTCACAGGACAGGCCACTGGAATTGTAGGGACAGGTGCACTTCTCACTGGGGGCAGGCTTCCTGAAGGCCCCTTTCCCACCACAGCTGGCCTCCAAGGATGGCCCAGGACCTGGAGAACCCACCTTAAAGAGAACCGTCTGGGAGCCTGTGGCCAGCAGAAGTTTGCTTCTCAGAAGCACACACCCAGAGGCGGGCATAGTGTCTGCCAGCCACCCCACAGCCAGGCCGGCTCCTGCCCTGGGGACCAAGGGGCCAGCCCCTGATGCTTGCCAGGTCCCGGGGCCTCTCTCACCATTGGTCCATCAGTGCTGGGGGCCCAACACCTTCTGGGCTTTCCTCAGCATAAAGAGACCTGTTAGGACATCATCCCCTGTGACCTGTGTGTGCCAGACCGGGCCTGGACCAGGCTCTCAGGGCAAACGGGGAAGAGGCCTGCACAATGACCTGGGGAGGGGCAGCAGCCCTGGGAAGGAGTAGGACAGATCCACACACCTCTGCCCACGCGGCCCAAGGCCTGCACCCTCAGCAGGGACCCAAGACCCAGGACGTCCCATCATGGGTGGCAGCAGGCATGACTGAGGCCCCGGGAGCCTTCTCAGTTCATTACCCTGGGAATGGGGCCCAGAAGAGGCAGTCCTGTCCTTGGCCTCAGGGGGAGGGGTGACCAACGTGGTGGAGGGACCCCACAGGGGCACGAAGTGGTTCTGGGCAACACTTTAAGGAGCTTCTATCTTAAACAAGACACTGTGGGAACACAAGATGGAGAACTGTCCTTCTGCAGGAAGGTCTCTGCTCAGCGCAGAGATCCCCTGAGCACCTGCGTGGCCCTTTTCCCAACAAAGCATGACACTGTAAGTTTTAAAGGTGCTCGCATCGTGTAAGGTGCTCATGAGGCCTGGGCTGGTGCAGACATGGACTCGCCTGCCCTCCCCCCATAGGCCTCCAGCCTCTGTCCCAGCCACAGCCTCACCCCGACAGGGGAGCAGCCCTGATAGAGAACTCAAGCTCACTCAGCAGGCACCCCAGCTGGGCCGGGCCCTGGCAGATGCCCGACATGGTGGTAATCCCGCTGCTACCTGAGGTCTGTCCCGGTGCGTGTTCACAGCCGCCACGTTCAGGAATATGGACTCCACTTTACAACCTGCCAGAGAGAAGAGGCAAATCCAGTACCCCTCCTGAAAGGCACTGAGCCTCAGAGGGGAGATGCTTCTCTCAGGAGGAGGCTCGGGGTGCTGTGGGACAGAGCAGGCACCTCAGCCTCACTCCAGTCGTCCCACCTTAGGCAGCTCTGGGGGCCCCAGAGAAAGGACGAGGAAACTTGTCAGGCCTGAGTCTCTGTGTCACTGCCCAGCATGGGCTCAGTGAGGAGCCCAGGCACCAGGCAGGGCCACGCCGAAGACAAGTGGCCTACCTGGAGGCTGAGGAGCCACAAGCCTGGCTCAGCACGGGATGATTCATGCAGTCCGCGGGGCCCCCAAACCACCCTCACTCAACCCTGCCGCACACATGAGGCCAAGTCACCATCATGCCAGGGACTCAGTGCACAGGGGGACCAGGGGATTGACACACACTGGAATGACATCAGCTGCCACTAAGCAATGACAATGACTGAAGAGGTCATTGTCCCGAGAGCACATTCCTGAGAGGGTGCCTCGTCCAGTGACAGGGGAGCTAGGAAGCTGCCTGAGATCTCTGCTGGCAGAGTCCAAGGCAGCCACACATATTTAAGGCCCAGGTCCTGGGAGCTGTGGGACTTTGTGGGGGTTTTGGGAAAACCCATAGAAAAGCCCCTCATGCAGTGAGTGATGATTAAGGAAGGGGGAGGCTTCCTGTGGCCATGGGGATTAAAGCAAAAAAAAATAAAAAGGAGATGGGGAAAGCTCGTAGGGTGGTGGGGGGGAATGAGTTGCTAAAAGAATTTTCAAGGGAGGGGCTTGCAAAATCACAGAACCCCATGGAGAGCCAGAGTCCACAACCAGATCATGTGCGGGAAGCATTCTCACCATAGGCCACAGGGGTCAGCTTCAGGACTGTGTGCAGTGGACACTTGAGGTAGGGCAGCTGTTCTGTGGACACAGACAGGGAGGGCTGGCACCAGGGCTGGCTCTGTCTCCCACACACCCCACCTCCCCAGGGGCGGGGGCAGCGCCCACACCTGCTGCCTTGTCAAGGAAGTAGGCCAGGAGGCAGCGCATCACAGCCTGGTGGCAGATGACCAGCACATTCTCTTGCCTCTCCAGCTCCATGATGACAGGCTCGAGTCGCTGGACCAGGTCCTCATAGGACTGTAAGGACAAGGGGGCACACGTCCCTCAGCCCAGCCCCAGGGTAGGGATGGAGGCATCCTGGGTAGAGGGCTGCCTCCTTGCTCCTGGACTCCTCACCACTCTGGGAGATCACCTCCCCCATCCCAGAGCCAGGTCCTGGTAGGACCAAGAGGGCAGGCCTGGGGCTCACACTGCACCCAAGGGGCCACCTCCAAGCCCACCCACGAGGCCCTTCGCTGAACCCTCAGCTGCTGGAATTCACACCTGGCAACTGATGACTGATGGAAGAGACACTTCTCCCTTCCAGCCCACGGCAGATAGACTGTGCAGAATGAACCTTGGGGGTGGGGGGTAAAATCTCCTCAAACTTTCCAGATTGCAACCTGTCAGAATGTCTGAGGTCCCTAGGAAGGACCCTCACAGATTGCCTGCCCTAGCCCTCCCCTGGGTATGATGAGGGAGCCCTTGGACCAACCCCTGCACCTTTCATCAGGAGACACAGCCCTGGAGGTTTACCCCTCTTTGCACACAGCTAGAGGTCCTTCAAAAAAAAGTTCTCAAGCTCTGAGCTGAGTTAGCCCCAGGCTTTGATTGGGAATAATACCAACTGACTTGTGCTGGCCCCTGATATTTCTGGGGAAATCCTACATTGCTTCTTTTGGTAACTGATTTCCCTACCAATTTCTCCCCCTGTATTCTCAAGTTTGAGCAGCCAGCTGCTTTGTTTCTTTTCACTGTTATCTGGGTCGGTTCTAGATCTGAGCTCCGTCTCACAGTACATGTGGGGAAATGAATGCTACCCAGGACTGTACTGTTCCCAGGACAGCACAGCACAGATGGCTGTGAGCCTGGCATCCAGCAGAGAGCCTCCACATGTGTATGCGTATGTGTGTGCACACACCTGTGTGTCTATGGGGGCTGTTTTTATTTGGCCACTGCCCCAGATCACCTCGTAGAAGTGGGAGATACAGGAATGAAAGGTGACCCTGTTTCTGCCCTGGAGCCTGGGCTGAGGTGGGAGCTAGTTTGAGGGGAGGTGATAAGTGCAGGTGGCTTGTGATGCCCGTGACTAATCTGGGGAAGGTGAATCCCTAGGTCTGGATTCAGGGCTGGGAATGGTGTCAGGAGCTGCTGGGAGAATGGGGTCACCTTGGGATGTCCCCAGGAAGGGGGAAAGTAAAGATGGGAGTGATGGGGAACAGGGATCCAATGGGTCTCGAAGATGGGAGCCCTGTGCAGCACTGCCCATCCACCACCCAAGGAGGGGACAGCAGTCTGGGCCACGGCCAGGAAGTGAGAGAGACAACACACACCCAGGCTGCCGACATGAGGCCACGCCCTCCTGCTACCCACGCAACCTCCCAGAGCCCACGGGGCCCTCAGTCTCAGGCGGTCCTCCCAGGCAGGCAGCAGGTGGCCGGGACGAAGCCCCCAGTCCCACCTACCTCGCCCTTGGGGTACCGGTACCGGTACTTGTCCTGGTCTCGCAGGGCAAATTCCAGTGGATAATGATCCTGAATTTCCTCGTAGGTCATTTCCTCACAGACGCCCTAAGGAGACACCACAGTCTTCACCCCGCCCATTCCAGGCCAGGGGATCAGCCCTGTGTTGGGGGGAGGGCACTTCTTGGGCTGGGGGCAGGGGCACACTCTCAGCCTGAAGCTTGGAACCCAGCTGGGAAGAGCGCCTGCTCTGGGAACGCTAAGCAGGTGCCGCTGCATTTGGAAAAAGCTATCACAACAGTCTTTCCCACCCGCTCATCATCCATCCATCCTGTTTATGCCATAAAAATAAACACAGAAATGTTAATTATGTGTCTTTCCTAATGTGTCTTTTTGTTTTCTGTGCTGCGGAAATATTGCTTCTGAGTATGGGTTACTGTACAAGCTATAAGCAAGATTTCACTGGTGTCATTAAGGACACACACTCGCAGCACAGAGAACCTTATACAAATGCCATTTTTGGGGGGGTGAGGGGAGGTAATTAGGTTTATTTGTTTGTTTATTTTATTGGAGGTACTGGGGATTGAACCCAGGACCTCGTGCATGCTAAGCTCACGCCCTACCACTGAGCTATACCCTCCCTCTTCTACAGACGCCATTTAAAAACAAAACAAAGGAGCCCAGGAAAACGTGTGGACTGACTGGTATCAGTCCTTCAAAGGCTCAAGCCAAGCGCTAGCACACAGGATGTGCCCAGAAAGGAAGCAATAAAACGCCAGTAATAAAAAGCTGCTGGTTTCTGCCTTTGTTCTAGTGTTGTTTTTTTTTCCCTAGACAAAGCCTTGGGGGCAAAGTTGTCTATGAAAAAGGCAAGACAGAGAAGAAAATTTGTACCTGTAAATACCTATATCAAAAAAGAAAAACCTCAGAACAACAATTTAATCCTCCACCTGAAGATACTGGGAACAGAGCAAACTAAATCCCAGGCGAGCAGAAGTAAGGAAATAATACAAATTAGAACAGAAATGAATGAAATAGGAAACAGAAAATAGAGAACAGCAACGAAATCAAAAGCTGCTTCTCTGAAAGGATTAACAGAATTCACAAACCTCTTCCTAGACTGACAGGCAAAAAGGAAGCCCAAATTATTTAAAACCAGGAATGAAAGAGGGGTATCACTATGAAGCTTACAGAAGTAAAAGGGACTACTATGAACAATTACATGCCATCAAATAAGGTAACAGATGAAACAGGAAAATTCCTAGGAAAACACAAACTTCCTGCTGTGAGTTGAATGTGTCCCCCCAAAAAGATACGCTGAAGTCCTAACCCCTGGGACCTGTGAATGTGGCCATTTGGAAATCAGGTCTTTGCAGATGTAATCAGGTAGGTGAGGTCTTCAGAGTAGACCCCAGTTCAATGATTGGTGTCCTTGTAAGAGGGCCATGTGGCAACGGAGACATGGATTGTAGTAATGCACTGTAAGCCAAGGCCTGCTAAGGAATGCTGGCAACCACCAGGAAGTTGGTAAAAACACGGGCATTAAAAGTGATTCTGGTGATGGCTCAGAAGGAAACGAAGGACAGTAGAGAAAGCTTCTCTTGTCTTAGGGAACACATATATCTTCATGAATAGGATGTCACTAGAAGAGGGAAGGTACAGCTCAGTGGTAGAGTGTGTGCCTAGCAAGCATGAGGTCCTGGATTCAATCCCAGTACCTCCATTAAAAAATACATAACCAATGTTCATAGCAGCACTATTTACAATAGCCAAAACATGGAAACAGCCTAAATGTCCATCAACAGGTGACTGGATAAAGAAGATGTGGTATATTTATACAATGGAATACTACTCAGCCATAAAAACTGACAACATAATGCCATTTGCAGCAACATGGATGCTCCTAGAGAATGTCATTCTAAGTGAAGTAAGCCAGAAAGAGAAAGAAAAATACCATACGAGATCGCTCATATGTGGAATCTAAAAAACAAAAACAAAAACAAACAAACAAACAAAAACAAAGCATAAATACAGGACAGAAACAGACTCATGGACAGAGAATACAGACTTGTGGTTACCAGGGGGGTGGAGGGTGGGAAGGGATAGACTGGGATTTCAAAATTGTAGACTAGATAAACAAGATTACACTGTATAGCACAGGGAAATATACACAAAATGTTATGATAAATCACAGAGAAAAAAATGTGACAATGAGTGTGTATATGTCCATGAATGACTGAAAAATTGTGCTGAACACTGGAATTTGACACATTGTAAAATGATTATAAATCAATAAAAAATGTTAAAATAAAACCTAATCACACACCCTCCCAAAAAGTATACAGTGCTACATGTCAGTTGTATCTCAATTAAACTGAAGGAAAAAAATTTAAAAAAAAAAATGATGCTAGAAATATAAAATGTTAAAGGTGCCTCTGGCAAGGCCTCAGAAAGAAATGAAGTGCATGCTATTGGACACTAGAGAAAAGGCAATATTTATCATAAAGCAGGAGAGAACTTGGCTGAATTGTGTTCTAGTCTGGGTCACTATGAGAAAAAAAGATAATGACAAATGCTGACAAGGATGTGGAGTCATCAGAACCCTCATATACTGCTGCTGGGAATGTAAAATGGAGCAGCCACTTTGGAAAACAGCCTGACTGTTTCTCATAAGGTTAAACACAGAGTGCCCATATGACCCAGCAATTCTACTCCTGGGTATCTACCCAGGAGAAACGAAAACATGTATACTGATGTTCATAGCAACATCGTTCTTAAAGCCAAAAACTGGAAACCACTCAAATGCCCATCAACTGATGGATGGATAAATAACATGTGGTATATCCATGTGATAGAATATTATTCAATAATACAGAGGAATGAAATATGGATGCATCCTACCACAGGGATGAACCCTGAAAAAAACAGCTAAACAAAAGAAACCAGTCACAAAAGACCACACAACATCGTATGACTCCATTTATATGAAATGTCCAGAACAGGTCAACGTATAGTGACAGAAAGTAGATTAGTGATCACCTAGGGCTGGGGGAGGGGTTGGAAGGAAACGGGGAGATGGGTACAGGGTTGCTTTTGGAAATTAAATGTTCTAAAATTGATTGTGGCGATGGCTGCATTACTCTGTGAATATACTAAAAAGACTGAATTATACAGCTTAGGTGAACCGTATGGTCAGTGAATTATATCTCGATAAAGCTGTTATTTTTTAAAAAGGAAAAATAAAGCAGTAAATTGTGTTTCGGGGCTAAGAAAAATAAATCCCAGTGTTGACATAGAAGGCTGTTTACCACCACAGAAGGAAAGAAAAAAGATAAACACAGAAAGATGACTAATAGATCATAGACATCAGAATAGTTACCAAACTTGAAGGATAAAGAAGGGAATCCAGAGTATCTAGGAAAACCATCAGATTAACTTCAAAGGGGAAAAAAAGTCAGGACTGCCAGGGCTTCTCTGCAAAACCAAATGCTCAAGCCGTAGCCATGTCCCTGGAGGGCAGACTCCAGGCCGCTAAATGGGGAGCTGCTGTTTGTGTGAAAAAGAAATCGGGGCGAGAGACTTCCCATAACTCCCAACAGCCACAACTGATGGAAATGGGTTAAGTGAACTATAAAGTGAGTTAAAAAACTGCTTACTCTTTTGAAAGAGTTCACCAGTTCTGAAGAAGAGATAAGACAGATAAAAAATAAACCATGACACTATAATCTACCCAATTACAGTAAGGAAAAAACAAGCAGAAAGGAAACAAATGGAAATAACACACCTTCAACATTCCCAAGAGAGTCAAGAATTATTTCCATTACTAATTTTGCTAAGTTTTATTTTAGTTATTCCTTTATTTATGAGCATTCTGCTTAAGAATGTTTTTGAGAAGCTTTACAGTAATGACTACTGGAATAAAAATACTGCCTGTCTTTCAAATCGCAGCAGAGATGATGTTTATATAGAAAAACAAAAAATTGGGATAAAGAGAAAACTGCAAGTTATTGAAAAAACAGCAATTACAACGATAAATGTAAATCAATTTTGATCTCTAAACAAAAAGATCTCTCAGGCTAAAAAAATAAATCAAAGATATGCTGCTTTCATCTAAAGACATGATACAAAAGGATTAAAAATAAAGGGGAGTATGTATAATCAAAAACAGATAAAAAGCAGGAATAGAAAATTAAACCCTAAATTAAGATCTAATAAGGGAGGGCATAGCTCAGTGGTTGAGCACATGGCTAGCATGCACAAGGTCCTGGATTCAATCCCCAGTACCTCGACTAAAAATAAATAAATAAACCTAATTACCCCCCCGCCAAAAAAAAAGAAGAAGAAGAAGAAGAAGAAGATCTAATAGCTCCTTGAGAAAAACCTAGGAGAATCAATTAAAACATTACTAGAGTAAATAAATGAGAAAATAGAAAAACAACAGAATGGATACAGTCTGAGATCTGGTTCTCCAGGGAAAAATTCAATGAGTGATCAATCTCTCACAAATCTAATTTAAAAAAACTCCCACAATATCAAAGGATGGGAAAAGGGGTAATAATGGCTAATACTGCGATATAACTGCATGGATATTACTCTATTATGTACGAATGACTTATCCTGATGAACAAATAAATTTTGAATAAAATAAACTATCAAGATGACTCAGGGGTGAAGAGATGGATAGGAAATGATAAAGCAGGAACTACAGGCGTACCTTGGAGATATTGTGGGTCTGGTTCCAGATCATTGCAATAAAGTGAGTCACACTAGTTTTTTGGTTTCCCAGTGCATACAAAAGTTATGTTTACACTATACACTATTCAGTGTGCAATAGCATTTTGTCTAAAAAAAAAGTACATACCTTAATTAAAAAGTTCTTTATTACTAAAACATGCTAAGCATCACCTGAGACTTCAGCGAGTGGTAGTAGTAACATCAACTTATCTGACTGCAGATCACCAAACAAATGTAACAATAATAACGAAAAAGTTTGAACTATTGCAAGAATTACCAAAACATGACCCAGAGACACTAAGAGAACAAATGTTGTTGGAAAAATGGCACCGATAGATGTACCGGATACAGGGCTGCCATAAAACTTCAATCTGTAAAAAACACATCTGCAAAGTGCAATAAAGCAAAGTGCGATAAAATGAGGTCTGCCTGAAAAAACAAAACAAAACAAAACAAAAGGTCTGCCTGAACAGTGAAAGGCTGATGGTAGAAGCCTGGGGGTGGGGTGTGACACACCCTAAGGTGACTCCCAGTGAGTCAAGCTCTTATATAATCCCCTTCCCTTGAGTGTGGGCAGAAGCAGTGACTGGCTTCTAACCGACAGACTATGGCAAAGGTGGCAGAGTGTATAAACCCTGACAGCAGTTTTATTTTCTTTTTTATGATGCAAGTGCCTGACTCCACTTGGATCACAGAGGCGTCCAACTCAAAGGGGCATCCCTTTCAAAGCCGGCTATCTCCAATATACATGCTGCCAGACGTGTGAGGAGATAAAGAATCAGGCCACTGCCGCCTCCTTTGTTTTAGAGATCTTAGTTGATTCTGATAACTGACTCTTTGGGTCACTTGTTTTTTTTCTCTTCCCTTGCTTCTCCTCGCCCCTAACCACCCCCTACCCATCTACTGCAACCTCGCTGTGTGGCCCCAGGTGTGCCATGTCATTTCCAGGTCTTGCAAGTAATGAGCCTCTGTTTTGGTTTTTTTTTCTCCAAAGTTCCCTGACAGTGATTGCTGAGTGAATCCTGCAATCATAATACGAACCACAAGGGCCAGTACAACCACAACAACACTGGTTATTAAACTGATAAGAACAGATACTACACTTGATCTTAGCCAAAAGGCCGAGAAGCGATAACACTGGTTATTGACAGAGACTGAGACTGGCACAAAAGAGGATGTCAATTCTATGACCGTGCTATATAACATAAGACTCTGTCTTAACTCACTATGGAGAAAGAGACTCCCTACTGGCTTTAACGGATGATGCTGTTCCATTGTGAGAAGGTCACATGGCAAGGAAAAGTGAGTGGCCGCTAGGAGCTGAGCACCCCTTGGCTGAGAGCTATTAAGAAACTAGGCCCTCACTCCCATAACCATAAGGAGATGAATTATGCCAACAACCACATGAGCCTGCAAGAAGATCGCAAGCCTCAGATGAGACTAAAGGCCTGGCCACATCATGACTAAAGCCTGGTGAGACTCTGAGCACAGAGCCCGGCCATGCCTCAACAGACTCCTGACCCACAGACATCTATCTATCTCACAGATAATTAATGTGTGTTGTTTAAAGCCACTAAGTTCATGGTAATTTCTTATGCAGCAATGGAAAGTTAATCGGGTGGGCATACAGGCATTCCTGTTAAAGTCTTTCAACTCTGCTCTTTGTTTAAAACTTTGAGGGGGAAGGAGGAAACCATCATTTTCATGGAGGTAAAACTTACATACAATAAAGTTAACCAGTCTTAAGTACAATTCAGTGAGTGGGTTTTACATGTATAAAGGTGTATAACAGCCACCACAATCACACTATAAAACATTTCTATCATCCGTCACGTTTGTTGCTTTCTCCCCTTTGCAACTGATCAACTCTCTAATTTTTACCCACTGTTTCCGCAAAAGCTTTCTGTTCTCTCCACCATCTGTTTCTAGGACTCCAGCAACACGTGTTAGAATGTCCTGTATTGTCACATACCACTGATGCACTGTTCCTTTGAAACTCTCCATAATAAAATATTGGGGGACAAAAAAGATGACTCAAGAATATGTTTCCAAAATAGACCAAGGAAGATATTCTAGTTGTCATCAAAAACATACCTCAAAGAACACAAAGCCCCAGGCCAGGGAGCTTTGCTGAAGGAAGAGTGAATCCCAAGGGCTCAGAAAAGACTGATAATCCACCAAATTTATTTCATCATATCAGCCCATTAAATTAAGACCGAAACAAGGAAATCTAGTTTGCTCATCACTTATTCCTGCCACCATGACACAAAACAGAAATACAAGATACTTAAACTGGGAAGATGACAACTGGATTATCCTTATTTCAGAAGATCTAATAACTTCTTGAGAAAAACCTAAAAGAATCAACTGAAACATTGCTAGAGTAAATAAAAGAATTTGGTCACTTTTTTTTTTAAACAAACTAGAGATATAAATAACCTGACAAGATCTTACAAGATCTTATTCACAAGAAACCACAAAGAGGCTTCCTCCTTGAGGTCAATAAACATAGCTAAAAAAAAAAACCTGCCATAATTAAAACAGTGTGGTACTGGTGCGTGAACATATATATATACCCTATTAAGAGCTTAAGTTAACCTCTATATTATAAAAGTAGATAAAAAATAAATTTCTTCTATATAGCACAGAGAACTATATTCATTATTTTTGTCATAACCTTTAATGAAAAAGAATATGAAAACGAATATGAAACGAACTGGGACATCATGCTGTGCACCAGAAACTGACACACTATAACTGATTATACTTCAATAAAAAAAAACAAAGAGCTCAATGTAAAATAGGTAAAATAAATCAGTGGGGAAAAAGATGGATAGATAGTTATAGGTAAATGAGGTAACCAGGCAAAAATCAGATTTAAAGCTTATGTCAGGGTACCAAAACAAATTCTGGTTGGTCTAGATAGTTATATGCCAAAGAAAGGAAGGAGTGAAGGATGAATCAAAACCCTAAATGACAACAAAATGTTAAAGAAAAAGCTCTCCCTGACCCTCAACACTGTCATCCTAGGTGAGCACAGCCATGCGCGGGGGCCTGGGCAGGGGGCGGAAGAGACGGTGATTACCGCATCAATCTCGTTGAGAACCTTCCACTGCTCGTAAGGCACACCCAGTGCCTCGGCCGTCTGGATTGTCCTCTTCATCTGGCTTGTCCAGACCTTTAGGTCCTTGATGTTCTGATCACTGATGAACTGGGCCAGACTCTTAGCAAACTGAAACACATCCCCAGCAAATTAAGTGGCATGGGTCCTGAGCTGCCATCAAAGGACCCCACAGCCACAGGGTCCATGGAGTCATGTTCAGCCTCAGAAAACACAGGTTCGGTAAAAAATACGACCTAACCTCTCAATGACACCCACACCCACAAGTGCATTTCTTTTGCATTCTTCCCTGACCCTGAGTGTAGTTCCAGCTGGGGCTGAGTCCCCAGCCAGTGCTCACCCCACAACCAGGTGCCCTGGGCTGGTGGACCTCCCCACTGAGGCCTCAGTTTCTCTCCAGGACTGTGGCACAGCATCAGCTGTACTGTGGGGACTCAGGTCATGCCCAGAATCGGAATTGGCTCAGCTGGTGACATCTCACACAGAAGCCAGAGATCCAGGCATCTGCTGGGTGCTTGGTGACCTTCCTTAAATGCTGGGAACATTCCAGACTGCATAAGGCCACCCACCTGGCTTGCCCACTAGCTGGAGTCCAGCACGAGTACACACACACACACACACACACTCACACACACTGACCTCCCTGCCCCGGGGGGACAGGCCTGGGTCCCCGCCGATCCGGCCCTTGAGGTTGAGCTCACTCTCCCCGTGCCGGCAGAGGTAGATGGAGCGGGGTGTCACATGGATGTTCATAAGGTAATACACAATGCGGCTCTGGATGTGGTCGGCCACACGGTTCACCACGTAGCTCTGCCCCACGTCCATGATCTTGATGTAGGACAGATCCCTTCCCGACAGAAGGCAGAGAAAGGCCTGTGAGTGTGACCCAGGGGCCTTGCATCTCTGACCACCAGGCTGGAGACTGTGACACACAGGACTGACAACTGGTGTGCGAGTGATGGGGGTGAGGTGGGAGCAACGGGACAGGCATGACACACAGACAAACCCTGTGAGAGGTGCTGCATACTCATCATGCTTGCAAAACGTGAGGGGTCAGTCCTACCACATCGGGACTTTCATCGCTGCTCTACATCCCCCAGGCCCCTCTTGACTACATCTGAGCTCTCAACGCACTGTCTGTAAGGTGAACAAGAGACAGTTTGCTCCAGGATTGACCTAGGAGTAGCTGGCAAACACTCATCCCCTCCACTCTTCCTGGTCAGCCACCCACAGGCCTGGCCTTGCCTTCCACCAGTGATCCTCCCCATGGAGAAAAGCCCGGGGCACCTGTGTGTGCCAAGCGGCAGCCACACGCCACACCAGACAGCAGGTGGACAAGACAAGAAGCACAGGAGGACGGTGCTGGTGGCAGCAGCCTATAAGCCCAGCTTGGCCACTTCCCCTGCTTGGACCAGTGCGGCACTGCAGTGTGGAGAACTGGCTTTGGTTTATGTCTGCAGGGGCGGGGGCGGGGGGGGCAGCAAGAAGAAAGCGGGGCTTCTCAGGCATCGAGCTCCGGTTCAGCTGGGAGCCCCCCTGGGTGGTCTCATTTGAGTTCTCATTGTCTGGATTGTGACCTTGGTTTAGGTTTAGGGTTGTTATACTGATGCTACCGATAAAAAGAGCAGCATTTACTGACAAATCCAACAAGAGCTGCGTCAGAAAAGCCCCACAAGCCCAGTCTCCTCACAGAACCATGGGGAGAGATGCTGTGCCAGGGAGACCAGGAAACGTGGAAAAGCACAGAGAGGCCCGGGCAGCAAGCGCCACCTTGCACCAGCCCAGCTGAGGAGACTTCCAGCCAGTCCAGGGACTGACGCGTGAACACCCTAGAAACCATCCCTCCAACAGACGCTTGCTTTCCTTGGTCCGTACGCATTATATACTCATACGTAATTATAAACCACCCAAACACCAGTTCACATTCCAGCCTTTTCATTTAATGCTACATAACAGACACTTTCCTATGTCTCTCTGGCATGGGTGCTAAGAACCGTGTAAATGTCACTGTTACGCACTTAACCACTGCCCCCACTTCCACTATAATCCAGGAGCTGGCGGATCAGGGCCAGCAAGTCAAACTCAGCCTGCAGCCTGGTTTTGTAAATAAAGTTTTATTGGAACACAGACATGCCCATTTATTTACATATTGTCCGTGCTCCTTTGCACTAAACTGCAAAGTTAAGTAGCTGTGACAGAGACTGTATGTCTCCAAAGCCTAAAATACCTACCACCTGACCCTTTACAGAAAAAGAGTTTGCCCACGGCTGCTGTAAGAGCCTCAGCCGAACACCCCTTAGGGGTGCCTCCTCTAAAAATAAATAGGTTAAACCTAATTACCTACCCACCTACCCAAAAAAAAAAACCCGAAACAAAAAAACTAAAATAACTTTACCCAAAAAAACCCCAGATGGAGAGAAAAGAGCAGCCTTTCTCATCCCAAATCCACTCAGGAGCCCACCTGCCTCAGGGAGGCACAGGAGGCAGCCGAGTGGACTGCCCACCCACCACAGCTGAGGACCCAGTGCTGCCCCGGCTCACCTGTCCAGGTCCTCATCCAGCGACTCGTACGAATTCTCATAGCACTCAATGCGCCTCATGAAATCCTCCGTGGCCTCATCACTGTCACGGTTGACATAGTCGGGGCTGCCCAGTTTCACTTGCTGCCGGAGCCAGGCACAGAGCAAGGACACATCAGGGTGGGAGGCCAGGCAGGGTCGGAGACCAAGGAGGACGCTGGACAGGGGGTGGGGGGAGACTGGGCCAAGGCTGGGGCGCAGGGCTGGAAGCTGATCCCGGGGGCTGGCCCCATTAGGAAGAGTCCAGCGGCTCCCTGGTCCGAGCTCCCACACCAGTGCTAAAAGACTATTACTGGGCACCCCATGATCACAGTCCTTCATCTTTGTGGTACAGGGAGGTGAGGCCAGAGGGGCAAGCGGCCTCGAAGCCCCTCCCCATCTGAACTGTCTCCCCAAACCCAGATGTTCACACCTGGGATAAACCAGGGGAGGGGAGAACGGTCAAGTTTCTTTCTCTTTCAAAATATAAACACCACCCCCCACCTCACTCTCCTACAGCCAGGACTGAAGCTCCTCTTTCATCATCGCGGGAAGCGTGATGGGGAAGGAGAGGAAAGTTAAGAGAGAGGAGGAAGCATGAACGCCCACCAGCCACAGGGCCCTCCACACCAGCGGTCCTTGGGGGTCTAGGATCCCTGACCCAGCCATCTACAGCCTCCCCACCCCACCCCAATGTTCAAGGAGACCAAATTAAGACCAGCCCAGACATCCACCCAACCTAAAGAGGGACCTCAGTGTCACATGCCATCTTGGTTGTGTTACTGCCCCCACAAGGTCAGATGTACCACTCACCACGATGTTGGCAGCTATGACCTCAGGATCCACACAGATGGACTCGACAAAAAAGGTCTGCGGCAAAGACCGGGGCGGGCAGGAGGGGAGGAACCACAGACACATTTAGGGCCCTGGGCCTGGCTCCCCAGTGCTCCCTACCCACTGAGGGCCATGCTGACCAGCAGCCAGGGCCTCAAGGTCCTTCTCAGGGTAGGGCAGGGTCAAAGAGCATGGAACCAAAGCAGGTGCTGCCTTATCCAGGACTGTCCCACAAAGACCCCTGCCTCCCTGGAAAGAGAACCCCAGGTGGGGGGGAGTATATAGCTCAAGTGGTAGAGCACATGCTTAGCATGCATGAGGTTGTAGGTTCAATCCCCAGTGCCTCCTCTAAAAATAAATAGGTTAAACCTAATTACCTACTCACCTACCAAAAAAAAAAAAAAAAAAAAAAACAAAGAAACCCAAAATAACTTTATCCAAAAAAACCCCAGGTGGAGAGAAAAGAGCAGCGCTTCTCATCCCAAATCCACTCAGGAGCCCACCTGCCCAGTGTCCTGCACACAGCGGCCCCAGAGGGACCGATCCTGCCATAGCCCACCCGAGGAGGTAAGCCAAGGAGGCCTCACCTTGTAGCCGTTCTGTTCCCCAAAATTAAAGATGGTGGCTCTTCGTTCTCGGGTGGTATTTGTTGCATCAAAAACCTAGGACCAAACTGGGGTTAACTTGGCCTCTGGCCCTGGAGAAGGTGGGAGGAACCAACAGCTGCAGCACAGGGACTGCTCTTCTCACCAGTACCAGCCGCTGTCCAGCCCCCGCCTGGCCAGTCTCCTTCAGACCTGCAGCAGCTGGGCGGGTCCTCCCCTTCCCCGGGAGCAGGCCAAGGACACTGGAAGAAGAGGGTGCCTATGCTCCCAGCAGTGCAGCAGGCACTCAGCTCATGTTTGAGCAACAAGACTTTCGGGGAAACCAGTCAAACCTGGAGAACTGAAGCCACGTTTACTTCCACTCCAGCCTGAGACCCCAGTGAAATGGGAACAGTAGGACAAAGAGAATACGAGAGGAGAGGAGATGGGAGATGTCAAGAGACTGAGAGCAACAGAGAAAAGCAAACACAAGCCTTCACCAGCCAGAGCGCACCTGCTCGTGTGGAACCAAGAGAGTCAGGAATAGGGCACAGGCATCTCTGAAAAAAGGGACAAGTGTGTGGAGGAAATAGGGGGACTGGCTGGCAGTGCAACAAAGAGCAGGTGGGGCCTCGGGTCCCTCCTTTCCTCCTCCAGCCAGGCTCTGCGCCCCCGGGGCCCGCCCAGTACCCTTCTGTGCAGCCCACCCACTGCACACCCAAGCAGCTTCCAGAGCATCACTTCTTAAAAAGGGCGTTCGACCAGGGCTCGTGGGATACTCCAGCAAAACCTCTAATGTGCAAAACAGAGACTCAATCAAGCAGAATAAAAGGAACTTCAAGAAATGAGGACAAGTCACAGAACAGAAGGAAAGGTCAAAAAAATGGTAATTATTATCTAAAGAGAGATATAAAATGCTATAGTAAGCACAAAGCAGGAACAGAGTTCTAAAAAAAACTGGAACATTCAGAGAATAGGACATTTAAACTTTGGAAATTAGAAGGTGATCACAGGAGTTTTGGGGTTTTTTTTAATTCAGCCAAACACTTCTAAGATCATCTTGAGGAAGTTTCCCTGAAAGTAGAACAAAAAAGACAAAAAGATAGAAAATAAGCGAGAAAAAAGATACAATTGGGGATCAGGTCTAGCATGTAGCCACCAGGAGTTCCAAAAAAAGCAGCTCAGAAAACAGGAGCGGAGTGAGGACTCAGGTGTGAGAAAGCGGCAGGGGTGGTTTATCAAAGTAAAATATAAAATATACGGTTATTTCCCTGACCTGATGGAGAAGATTTTCCTGATGGAGGGGGCCTCCCAGGGACCCAGCCTTGCAGAGAAGACCCACCATAAGGCACATCACCTTGAAGACCCTAAAGGCTACCCCAAATACAACACTGCAAATCAATTATACTTCAATTTAAAAAGTTAGTAAAAAAAAACAAAAAACTTTAAAGGCTTCCCCAGAGGAAGAGACACAAGAAGCCCCCAGTTGTCTCTAAGAGGTGTTTTAAGGAAGATCAGCAAACCAGATTGACATCAGACTTTCCCACAGCCACTGTAGTGGCCATCATACCACAGAGCAACGCAATGGAAATTCTAAAGGACTGGACTTGCTACCGAAGGAAGTGCCCCAGCAAAACGAGTCAGTAAACCAAGGAAAAGGAAGTCATGGGATCCAAGAGCAGGGCATTAAACTCAGGAGGGAAGAGAAGGAAATTCCCAGGGTGATGGCTGTGGCAACTGATCCAGATGGAGCTGAGAGACGGAGAGCTGCGAGACGGAGAGCTGCGGGATGCACATCTTCGAGAGGGAAAGAGAAGTGTTTGACTGCATAGGGCTGGGGTAGGGCCCTTTCCCACAGGCACCCTTGCTCAGCCTTGTACCACTCATCCATCTGACTGGTGGGGCCAACACGAAGGTGGAACTCCCTTACCCTGCATTCAACTGGTTCCTGGAACCACCATCAAGGGACGGGCGGGTTACTCCCCACACCAGGCAAAATCACATTTGCTAAAGACTTAGGTAACGTGACGCCTCTAACTTGCACAGCATTCTGAGGGAACTCCTGCAGGGTCACACAGGACCATAAGCCCAGAGGGAAACTCCTGGCCCGGGTGCAGCCTCTGGCTTCCTCCTGCAGAGCAGCTGCGGACTTCTTCGCTGGGCTGGCTCCCAGGGGCATCAAGGGCCACACACACCCTGCCTTCCTCTCCCAGGTGTCACCAGGGTATTATACTCACCGCCACGTGTCCCCCCTCCTCACTAAGGAACCGCCGAACGTCGCGGAGGGCTGCCAGGGCACACTGCCTTCAGGAAAGACAAGGTGGGATCAGCCAAGCACCTGACTGGCTGCAGAAGGGCAGAAAGTCAGGTTTATACCCCACACCACATGGGAGAGGGGACAGCTCCTGGGGCCCCTTCTCTCTTCTCGAGGTTTGCCTTCCTCTGGGAAGATTTTCAGTGTTTGGTAACTCTGCTCCTACAGGGAGAAGGCTACAGGTGTGTCCCCAGCCCTTGGGAATACTTTTTGAAATAACACTTTTCTGGACTTTCCTTCCTCATTTCATCTCTCACAAATCCAGGCTGCAGGTTTGCCCAATTCGTGATTTCTTAGAGCCATGCATTTTCCCCGTTTATCAAAACCAGCATTTTTAAAACCAGACACTCCCTTGTGGTGTGTGTTGGGGGCTGGTGGTGGGAGAGGAGGCTATCACTGGACCCCAGGGCAGCATCAAGCTTCGTGTTCAATTTTCTCTCCTAGCAGGGAGACGTGGACTAAGAATGCGGCCTGCCACATCATTTATAATAAACTGTTCCCTTTATAATAAACTGGTAAACAGAGCTCAAGTATGTTCCTGAGCTCTGGGAGCTGGAACAGTCATCTGCTCTAGCAAATTACTGAACCTGAAGATGGGCTTGTGGGAACCCCCAGTTTATAGCCAGTCAGTCAGAAGTCTTTGGTGGCCCCCCAGGGACTTGTGCCTGGTGTGTGATGTCCGGGCAGTCCTGAGGGACTGAGCCTCAGCCCGTGGGAACCGACGCTAACTCCATGTAGACAGGCCAGAATTGAACTGAACGGCTGGACACCAGTTGGTATCGCAGAACAACTTGGTGACACAGGAAAACAGCCCAGTGTCCCCAAACTCTCCTGTGTAGCATGTGACTGAAAAGGCATAGGTATGATTGAACGTGAGCATACAGGGTGTGTCTGTGCATGCACCCATGTGCACGATTATAGGTTTATGTATGTGTCCAAACACGTGCATGGAGGATATCAACATGTGTGAATGCCCACGGGCACACCTATGGTGTGCGTGCACGCCTTCCCACAGTGCGTGACTGTGCGTGCATACACAGGGCATGCTTGCTGTGTAATTATACACACACCCACATGTGTTTATAGAGTGAGCACACATGTGTACGTGTCCACACTTGTGCCTCTGAGACCCGCAAGTGTGTGTGTATAACAGGTATGATGTGTGTGTGCACCCGCCCTCATGAGTGTGTGATGGCGGGGCGAAAAGAGGTTACCTAGCAGGCCTGAAACTCCTGCCCTTTGAAAGGCCTGCTGGCAAGGTTGGCCCTTGACTGGAGTCTGGGAACTGAAACAGTTCCCTACACCAGTGAACTTTCCCTAAATAACGAGAGTGGGTCTCTGTGTCTCGA
This sequence comes from Vicugna pacos, assembly GCF_048564905.1. Lineage (NCBI taxonomy): Eukaryota > Metazoa > Chordata > Mammalia > Artiodactyla > Camelidae > Vicugna > Vicugna pacos. The sequence goes on from NC_133003.1 coordinate 21,143,152, forward strand.
CAGTTCACGCAAACAATACGCTTTTTGCCGAACACCTGCTTTCCTTTTGGGATTCTCGAGTTTTGGTACACGCTAGGCACAGGGTGCCTACCTGACCAGCCCCAGTAGGAGCCCTGGGCATGTGTCTCTGAGGAACTTCCTGGTAGACAACGCTTCACGTCGTGTTGTCACAATTCGAGGCTGGAAGAATTAGGTGCATCCTATGTGACTCCGAGGGGAGAGGATTCTTGGATGCTTGCACCTGGCTCCCTCTGGACGTAACCCCACACACCTTTTCCCTTTGCTGATTTTGCTTTGTATCATTTGGCTGTAAGAACCTTAGCCAGGAATACGACCACATGCTGAGTCCTGTGAGTCATCCTAGCATATCAGCACTGCCATGCTTGAGTGCATTATGAGGTATGCGAGGGTGTGTATTCGCCCTTGTGTGTGACATGACTGTGCGTGCATGAGTCTGAGTATTTATATGTGCAGGTGGCCACACGCGTGGATTCTCCCATGTATAGCGTGGCTGTGTACACATGGGGCTGATGTGCGGTTGGAGATGGCACACATGAGTATGAATGTGCCCGGTGGTGAATGTGTACCCATGACTTGCGTGTGCACATGTGGCATGCATGCCCTCTTCTAGACCTCCCACCATGCCCAGAGTCGGACAGACCTCCACACTGTGTAGTTCTAGGAACCTCAACAATGTGTAAGTACCTGGATCTCTGGGAAATGCAGGCATCTTCCCAGGTTTCCCACTTTTGAAAAGTCTGATCTTTCTTTTTTGCCAAGTATCTCTGGGACATTTCAGGCTGGTTAACGGGAAATGGTCCCACGGCCCAGTGGCCAGACTCAAGCTTTGGATACAGGAGGGAGAGTCTCTAGGAACAGCCAGAGGGTGTGGCTACAAGAGAGGCACGTGTGAACCTGCCCCCAGCTTATACTGCTGGGGCCACTGTTCCAGCTGGGTGATCTTGGACAAGCTCCCTAACTTCTCTGAGCCTGGATTTCCCCATGTGAATTAATCCCTGTTCCTGCCTTCGATGGGCAGTCAGAGCAGAATGACTGGCGGGCTCTGGCAATGCTAGCTCCCTCATTCTCCCCACAAACACTCCGGATTCAGACAAGCCTGGCTGCAAACTCTGAGTGATCCCAGACAAAACCATCACTTTCTGACCTCAGTCTCAGCATTTGGGGTAGTGAGGCACCACCACACACTGCAGAGATCACCCCACTGCAGAAATCAAATCAGCTAATGAATGTCCACAACTTGCGGCTGTTGCAGAATTTGCATCTGATAAAACGTTTGACCTACTAATTGGGTAATACTGGAATAATGGGCAGAACAGTTTTAGTGTATATGTGCTTAGGTTTAAGTCTGGGCTCTGTGAAGTAATCTGGTATTCTGTGTGAGACCTCTGAGCTTCAGTTTCTTCATCTGTAAAATGGGAGGGGTGGCAATAGGCACCACACACCCAGCACACAGTAAGAGTTCAAGTGTCAGTCCCTCCCTTTTGTCCGGATCGATCTCTCACCAGAGAGTCCAACCTGGAGTTTTACTCACAATTAGGCCCCAGAGACAGAATGTCAGGCTTTCCCTCCCTTCTGGTGCAGCAGCTGGCCCAGCCCCATGGACCCAAGAGCAAAGGTGCTGAAGGGCCAAGCCTCACGGTGGGGGAGCTCCTGCCCCCTGGTGGCCAGAGAGGGAGCAGGCTGACCTCAGCAATAGACAGGTGGTTTCCGGCGTGGGGCTGTGCTGGGTTTGGGGAGGTCCCTAGAGCTGGGCCAACCTCAGCTCGGTGCCCTCACACAACGGCTGGGCCCAGAGCAAGGGAAAGAAGCTTACTCTTCAGCTGACACCTGCCAAGAAGAGCACAGTATAGCTCCCCACACGACAGCTGGTGCTCAGTTTCTCTGTAGAAAGCACTCAGTTCAAGTCTGAATGGAGAGGGGAGGAAGGGCCGGTACTATATGCAAATTTCCATCTCGTGAATAACAGCGAAAGTGTGAACTAGTCACCCGGCAACACTGAGGCCACTTCAAGGCAAAGCGGGCCTACCCTACAAGGTCAATAACATGCCAAGCCTTCTCCAGACACACAGGAAGAGACTTATCCTGGGCCTGATCCTTCAGAAGATGTCAAGAGGTGGTCCCAGTCCCACTCTGCCCCACCCCTGAGGCCTGTGTATCTCTGCACTACCTCGGGCTCCCCTCCCTATCAGAGGCCATCCCCACAGAGGGCCTGGGGTAAGCAAGCGTGGCCTCTATGCAGCAGACCTGCCCTGACTAAGCCTCTTCCCTCTCCCTGAAGCTCCATCCCCGCCTCCCACAGATATCATTATCAAGGGCTCATTAACACCAGGAAGGGGGGGGGGTGAGCCACCAAGAGGCCACACACCCTCTCCCCTTGTCACCAAACCCATCATATCTCCACCCCCACCATGTCCTGAGAGGTCAAGAGACCAGCCCCGTCAGGGGAGGCCAAGGCCAGGGCTCAGGAGCAGCCAGCACTGGGGCTCCAGGGCCTTCCCTGCAGACACACATACATATACACATACACTCACTTCCTGATTTTCAGGCCCTCTTCATTGTCTGGAAGGAAAAACTCAAACGACTTGTATGTCTTGACCATGTTCCGGCGATACTGGCCAACGTTGAATTCTAGGGGAAAGGAGAGGCTCAGCTTCACACAACGGCTTCCCTCCCTAACCCCTGACCTTGACCCAGGCCCTGCTGCAGTCCAGTCTTCTCACTCCTCCCCCACCCCACCCCTCAAAGCCCCCTTGGAAAGCCAGGGCCCCGCCTCACCTCGCGTGGGCACACCAATCCAGTTCAGGTAGCGAGTCAGCTTCTTGGAGATATAGGTCTTGCCCCTGGCAGGCAGCCCCACCATGACAATGAGCGTCGGGCAGTTGGTCATGCAAACTGAAAGGCAAGGAGCACAATGTCCCATGAGGCTGGGACTCCTGCCAGACGGCCCCTCCCTCTCTGCCCAGGGTTCCTCAGCCTCAGGGCACAGGACCAGTATCAGATGTGCCTTCCTAAGGTCCTGGCATCAGCGAGCCCCCTGAGCAACCCCAGACCATGGTCCCAAGACACTGCTGGCATGCCCCACTCCCCGGGCCCATCTAAGTTCCGGCAGACACAGCAGGAACTTGCCAGCCCTTATCCTGATGTGCACCACTAGATACAAAGCTGGAGCTGCCACGCCCCTGACTAAACACTGCTGGGGAGTTCCTCTAGCATGCAGGACAGAGCCAAAACCCAGCAACCCAGCAGGGGATTCAATGCCCACCTGTCATCCAGGAGTCCACGTCCCCATCCCAAGAGTCTTTTAGTATTCCCGCCAGCACGGTGCCACCACTTATACTCCCTGAGGTGAATTTCTCTTCATCTACGAGGCCAGGCTTGAAAGCTCAAAGAGTCCTTCCTCCAAGGCACCTCCACGCCTACCTGGTGAGCCCTCTCCCTCAACATAGTCATCTCATCAATGGGACTGCTCTCCACACTGACCACTTGGAGGGAAAGCAGCCCTGCAGTGTCTGGGCCATTCAGGATCCTGGGGTCCAGCCCAGAGTGGGTACCCAAAAATTATGGGCAGGGATCGGGAGGGAGGCATCTCAAAACCCACCAGGGTGAGGGCCTCAAGGGGCTGGGATCAGAGACCCAGGCCAGTGCTCACAGAGCAGTCTCTCTGAGAGCCACCCACAGGCATCCCATGTTCCAAAAAGAGAAGTCGCTGAGACTGGAGGTGGAGACGAGTCTGGACCCTGCTCCCCACCATAGATACCAAGGCAGCAGAATTGCCAGCCTCACATGATCCAGCTCAGCTTTCAGTGCGGTCTCACCTCAGAAGCCCCAGGAAGTTCCCTTTCATCAGGTCCTGGGCCAGGTGAAACCACAGCACAGACAGGTGGACAGATATGGGACCTGCCCCTGTTCCTCCTTGGCCCACATGGCTGTGCAAGCACCTTCACCTGGCAGCCCTCCTCAGACAGACAGCCGGGCACCCCCTTCAGTTTGTCTCATTTGCTGGAGCTGGAGCACAGGGGCCCCAGGGGCAGCCCTGCCTGGGGGTCAGAGTCAGACATGCCTGGGTTCCCATCTCACCTCTGACAAAGGCAACTCTGAGCCTCAGTGGCCTCACCTGTAAAATGGGATGATAATCCCTCAGTGAGGTCTAGCACTATCTTCACATAAAAGCTGGACCATTTCCAGGAAGCTGTGCCCTCTGCCTGTCCTTAGCAGCCTACCTGGCTAAGGACACAGATGCATCTCAGGACTGCCCTGGGGACTTGGGGCGCAGAGGCACCTGTCGGTCCCCAAGCAAGCCCTGAAGAGAAGTAAAGGGCCTTCCTTGCCAGTAAGGGGCTCCACTGCTCCTGTGCATGACCTTAAGGCAAATGTGACCCAAACTGTGAGCTCCAGGGGAGGGAAGAGGGGATCACGCAGACACAGGCTGACAATGAGCAAGAGGAAGGAAACTTGCAGGAACACCTCAGCATTGGCTAAGGCGACAGAAAAACAAGTTAGGCAAGGCCCTGCATCCAGTGATTCTGGGTCTGGGTTTGCACAATTCCTGGCTGGCTGGCTAGGGCTCTCTAACAACCAGAGGGCAGTAGGGCAGCCACTAACTGTGGGGGAAACCTGCACCCACCCTGCTCCCTCTCATGAGGCCACCCCTCCTTTACGCTCCCTGAAGCACTCTCCCACGACTTGCACCCCCTTTTCACATCTTCTATCTTCCCAGAGATGCTCCTGACCTCCTCCCATGGCATCTGCTGACAGCATCCCCCTCAACCCCTTGCACAGCCACAGAAGGCAGTCAGGGTAGCAAATCAGGGCTGGGTGCAAAACAAGAGCAATATATTCCCTATCACCTCTGTTCCTTGAGATAAGATCCCAAGGAAATGACCGAAAAGAAAAATCAAAGTTCAAGTGCATTCACAACAGCCCTGCTTACAACAGCAAAACATCAGGAAAGTCCCAGCAATGGAGAAACTGCAAACAGAGGCCCACTGGGAGGGAACATACTTGAACTAAGGGTGCGTGGGCCAGGTGAGCTGGGGAGTGAAGCTGGAGCTGCAGCTCTGGGTCCTCAGGACCTCGACATTGAGCAAGAAGACAGCAGAACACACACTTTAGAACACGGGACATGTGCGGAAGGAAACCTGAAGACATGTCAACTCAGCTCCTCTTGCTAGTTCCTGTAAATTTCCTGCAAATTTGCATGAGGCCACAGGAGCCCAAGGAGTCAAGAGGTGTGAGATAAACCTGGCGCTGGACAGAGACTACTTTCTGGCAGAGCCTCCATAGGGGCAGCCACAAGTCCCTGGAGTGGGTTCCAGAAATGAGTCCCGACCTGCACCGGCTCTGACTTCCTTGGGCCGGGCTGGGGAAGGAAGAACTCTTTAAAATAAGGCAACCTGGCATCACTGTCCTATTCAGTGGGGACAGAAAGTTATCCCTCCTACTGTCCTGTGCACACACCAGTCCTTACCCAGGAAGTCTTCCCACTTCTGGCTAAGAAAAGCTATCACACACTGTCCTTCCTGCCATGTTCCCAGAGTCCCCTCTCCACGCGCTACTCCTGCACCCAGAGCTCCTCCAAGTCAATGACCAGGAAGGTAACAGCTTCCTTCGCCAGCCCTCAGGTGAAGCTCTGAATTTTATCAAAAGAAGGAAGAATTGCTAATGGACAGTGGGGGTGGAGGAGACAGGCAACAAAACCTCAAAGATAAGCCACCACACAGCACAGACTAGCAGCGGGCCCCACATCTTCTTCTCTATAAAAATCGGTGAGCAAGTCAACATCTACTCCCTCCCTCAGGTCCCCACCTGTCCCTGTGGTCCTCGTTAGAAGCTCAGCATGCAGAGGGGAAAATGCTGCATGAATGCAACTTCAGGACCTGAGGTGCTGGTTCTATGTTCACTCACTGCTTACTACTCCCTGCTGTGAACACCCTATAGGGCCCTAGCCTGGGGTCTAAACCCCTACACCTTCTGCAGGTCTCATCTTTAGCCTCTTGTTACCTCTTCCTCCAGGAAGCCCTCCTGTGCCAGGCCAGCCCACAGTCCAACCCCCTGCAACACCCTGAGACATGCCTGGCACAAGTCCCTCTGCTCAGGCCAGAGCCTTACTTTAGCCACATACTTGGAGCTTGGAGAAACACAGGTCCCTCCCCAGGGCCAGAGAGACCTGGGCAAATCCCCACCTCACTGGGCCTCAGATCCTTTGTCACCTGTAATGGGGGTTGGCTCGGACCTTCTGATGCTTCAATCCCTGACTTTGAGGTATGGAGATCCAAAGAAAGACCGGTGATGAGGAAGTTACAAAATTACTTGCTACCACTTATCAAGCACTTATCAAGAGGCTCACAGCAGCTTCATGGAGCAAGGATGATGACTGTCTCAGTCCCACAGGTAAGGAACCTGAGGTCTAGGGGGTCAGCTCTTTGCCCAAGGTCACCCAACTGAGCCATGATGCAGCTTGAGTGTTCCTGCCTCCAAAGTCCATGTTCTCGCTCCTTCCCCTTGACGTAACAACAGCTGTAGCCCCCTAGTTAGGACAACACAGTCTGAACACAGGCTGGCCAGAAGCACAAGAGAAGGGGCCTGGGCCTCCACACCTCCAGAAGAGTCTGGAAGGAGGGCTGGCAAGGGTGTGGCCCAAAGTCCCTTAGGACTGAGTATTGACTGGAAAGCATGGCCCCAGGGCTAAAAGCAGGATCAATTTCAGCATCGCACAAGACCTGCATCATGGTCAGAGTCATGACCCACCAAAATGTCTGGTCAAAGCCACAGCCACCCTTACCAGGACCCACAGCGTCTTAAGAGATACACACACTCCTCTCCAAGGACACAGAAATCATGGTCAAAGCCAAGGCCCCCAAGCTAGCCTCAAAGCAAGACAAGAACCATGCATTCACTCCTCTCACGCCCAAGCAGAAGTCAGAGGGGCACGGAGACCCAAGCATATAACACAATCTCCTGACTGCCATTTCCAAATCTGTACCAGCAGTTGGACTAAATGTTCTCTGAGGACCTTACCAATTTACAAATTCGTGACAATGTTGCAGTTACTCCTAAAATAAATCTTTGTTTTTCTTGGTAGTAAAAAAGTTGCAGACTCACTTAAGGACAAGCAGAAAGTCCATAAGGTGGATTAAACACCTAGGACCCCAGGAAAGGTGAGCCCTTTAACAATTCTAGGAGTTTCAACCTATCTCCTAGATGGTTTCCACCCTCCAATTTTACCTTACCCACAACTCCACACAGATGCTCACACACCCAGGGACACAAAGACAGGCCTATATAACACAGTGTACTCACTGTCTCTATGCTGAGCACATCTACATTTCCCTGAAATTCCTCCCAAAACTCGATTTCAGGCCCAGAGATGGGCCTTCCTCCCACCTTTGGGCCTTTGAAAGTTCCGAGCTCAGAGAAGCCAACCGATTCTCCTAGGGCCAACACAGCTCAGACCGGGGTCTGCCCACCTGGACCACTCTGGCCAGCAGCGAGGGTAGGACCGAGACTCCAAGCCCTCGTTTGGCCTGAGGCGGTGGGGATAGAGTGAGGTGTGAAAGGTCCGGCGTCCTCCCCGAGGTGATGGCGGCCAGACGTAGCCTCCGTCGTGCTGGGACGCCGCCACACACCTGTCCTCGCTTCCTGCTCTGCTACACCTGTCGCAGGTCCCCTACCTGTTCCTGCTCCCTTCCTATCAGTCACAGCAGCCTCACCTGTCGCCAGTTCCTGACCTGTTCCCGACTCCCTCTCCATACGAGACCACTACCCATCCCCATGCACCGACCTCCCCCTTGCCCGCGGACCCCGCCTCACCACCGCGCTGGCAGGCATGCAAAACGGGCCGCCCATTGCTGTACGGCATCCAGATCTTCTTCAGGGGGTTCTGAGTCAGTTCTCGTGGGGACGCCATCCTAGGGCTGGGATGAGTCGGACTGCGCCGCTTCCAAACCAGCAACCCGGCCACCTCGGGCCACTCGAAGCCCCGCCCCTCAGCCACGCCCCTCCTGTAGCCGCGAGGACGCGGATCCAACTCCCCGCAGGCCCCGCCCCAGAACGAGTCGGCTCCACCCCAACTGAAGAGGGCCTGACCTCCCACCACGCATGCCCAACTTCCATATGAGCCCATTTTGGACCAAGTGGGCCCGCCCTTCATGCCAGGATGGAGGACGCGCATGCCCAGCTCCCCACAGGTTCCAGGCTTGGAGAATGCAGGCCCCGCCCTGGATGCCGGAGCCCAGTAACCTAACCCGACCCCGCTGATTTGCATGGGCCTTGTCCTGGGCGCCGCAGCCTTGCCTCTTGCCCCCAGGACACCCGGGGTTCCACTCGTCGCTCTGCGGGACCTCAGGACCCCCGGCAGGAGGGGTTTGGATGACTTGGGGCAGGCCTGCGTGACCCGCAGAGCTTGGTTGGTCAGGACCAGCCTGGAGGACCCGGGCAACTCTGATCGCTGGCCTGGGTTGTCAATTGCCCCGCGCCCCGCCGGCCTTACGTCCCCGACCCTCTCGTCCGTTCCGAATCCTGGGACTCCACCCTGCCCACAGGAGCGACCTGCTGAACCACGCCAAAAAAGCTCCTTTATCTCCTGGACAGGGACACAAGAAAAATCTCAAAATTGATCGTGTTTCTCTCTGCCTTAGCTGCTGGGGAGCTGGGGCTAAACCCCAGCCCACCTAGAGCACGTGAATGGGACCTGGTAACGAAACTCTCTGGGAACTCACTGAGCCCTAGCAGTATCTTACTCCTTCCAGGACTTATTTTTACCAATTAAATTTTAAATTGTAAGTTCATTTTCTTCCCTCTAATAAGCCTCTCTCTCTTCATTAGGAAATTGGAATATGCACTGTCATCAACCTTACAAGATTCTGGTGTGGATGAAACATGTCAATGTCTGAGAAATCCATTCTAAAGCACATTCATGTTATCATTTATTACGTTACTTATCTCCCTCCTGTCTCTAGAAATGCAGTAGGGGCCAGGGAGAGATCCAGAAATTCAGGAAGCCCTGGCTCATTCTCTCATGTCCTCCTTCATCTGTCTCCTCAGCCCAGTCTCTCCAAGCTGTACACTTTCTGCCCCAGGCCTCGCCGAACACTGCTCGGGCCTGGGTCACACTGCCCTCTAGCGACGTCCTCCACCACATCCCCTGGCAGGATCACTGCATCCTCAAGTTCTCTCTGCCTACAGTGTGCCCAGCCTGGACCCAGGTGCTGAGGCAGAGAAAAGGCTCCACCCAGTGCACCATGGAGGCAGCACCCTCTCCGTCTGCCCTCCTTACCACACTCCTGCCTTTGGTCAGTCCTCCGAGTCACAGCCCAGCCCTTCAGTGTCTGGAAGGACCCCTAAGATGACAGATATGACTGATATAGATGTCTTGCCTACTTCACAGGAAGTAAAGGCTAAGGAGTTCCCCATGCTGGACGCCCACACAGATCTTCCCTGGAACCAGCTCTGGCCACCTACCCTGGGGAATGCCCTGCCTCAGACAAAGTCGATCACTTCCTCCTTCTTCATCCTCCTTCTTCAGCATCCACCCTCTACTTCACTCTGCCTCATGCCCAGCAGCTGGCACACCCATGGGCAGCTCCTGATGGGCAGGATGCCCCGAGTGACCTCTCGCCCACTTCCTACTTCTCCAAAGCCAGTCATTCTGTTCCTGACAGAGTCAGCCCTCCTGTCTGTCTCCTGGCCACTGCCAAGGCCATCCTGGGGTCACCCTGGCTTCAGTGACCTTGTCACCACACACCTACACACCCTGGCCAACCCTTAGCAACTCATGGCAAGACTATCTCCTCTAATACCACAGACACCCCGCACCTTCTCAGGCCCACTATCCTCCACCCCAGCCCTCTTAGAATTTTAGTCAAAGGCTGGGGGTAGCGAGCAGCCAGAGCAGGGGAGGAGGCCAGGGCCATGTCTAGGAAGCCATCCCCAAGTCCAGCAGTCTGAGTCTGGCTTTCCAGGAGAGGCAGTGGCTCTGCACCTCCCACTCTTCCCCGAACACTCTGACCCTGGGCTGACCCAGACATACTCTCCCAAGTTCCTATATCCAGTGTAGGAGCCTGTAGCCCCTTCCCAAGGCCAGGGTCTACATCTTCTCTAAGGATATATAGTCCCCACCACCCGGCCCCATTTCTCAGGAGGAAATTGAGGAAGGGGAGAAGGGCCCAGCGTCACAGAACTGCCAGCCCATGGTGCAGGATGGACTCAGCTCAACTCCCAGCCCTTTAAAACCTCACCTCCCACACCCTGTGCTATAACCACACATCCCTCCCTCACACCTGCGGTCTTGCACGTTCCCTCCATGGAAATGCTCTCCTGGCTTTCTGCCTCCCAGCCTCAACAGACATCCAGTAAAATAACTAGCCTCATGGCTTTTCCCCTTGGAGCCGTCCCAGAGTGAGCCAGCTCTCCTGGAGTGCGAGGTGTGCTGCGATGTCAGTGCGTACTTGTGTGCAAAACCTGTCCTGCTCAGCCTCTCCCCACCATGAACCTGCCTGGCCTGGCCCTGGAGGGCTCCTGTGGTACCCTCCACACTGACCACGAATCTCCTCCCAGTGTCCCAGGATACAAACTGTGGGGTGGCCGGAGTCTTCAATCCTCAGTTCTTAATGCTCAAACTCTTCTCAGTCCCCAAACCACCTTTTGCAGCATAAAGGCCCAGGGACCTCCATGCACACCGCCCAGACCCACACACCAGTGCATGAAAGCATAGTGTGTACACAGCCACGCGTGCACACACAATAACAAGTCCTGCACCCAGACCAGCGCAGAGACAGGCCAGCTGTGGTGAGGCCTGCTGCTCTCTGCTGCCTCCCTTTCCGTTTATTTCCCTCCTCCTCTCCCCTCTGCTGCCACTGAGAGGTTGGGGAGTTCCCAGGAGTTCCAGCTTCCTCTGGCCATTTCTAGCCAAGGATCAGCCCAGGTCTTCCTGGGTCCAGAGCTCCCCCAGGGTGTGAGGTTCCAACGTGGGGGTAGGTAGGGAGCCATGTGACCCAGCAGCCTGTTAACCTGGGTCAGCACTTGCTGATTCTAGCTGGCACAGGGCACACAGTAGGTGCTCAAAGTGACTCAGGACCAGCCAGGGAGTACAGAAAGGATTCAGAGAAGTTCCAGACTGGGCCAGAGCACACAGTAGGTGCTTAGACTATCTCAGGACCAGCTCACGGCACACAGTAGGTGCCCTAGACACACTGGTGTAAGGGCTTAAGTCACATCATATGAAAAACTTCCCAAACGAGCCTCTGGACTTCCCCAAACTGGTATGACCCCTGAGGGGGGACCTGGACAATCATGACCCCTTGGAGGCCAGCAAAGGGCAGAGCAGGAGGCCCCTGGGCAGCTCCAGCTGGCTGTCCCTCCCCCAGAGCTGGAGGAAGAAGCTATTTATAGTTCTCCCCCTTGGCCCAGCTCCCTCTCCCATGCAAGGCAACAGTGTTCCTCCTTCTCCATGCCACTGACAGACTGATGCCCCTTTAGGGCACCCCTATTCCTAGAGAGACCCCCAATACTTTCACACCCCTCCTAGCACCACCCCCACTTCGCCCAGGTCTTTTCCCAGTCCCCCCACCCTCTCCACCCTACCCTGTGCCTACCTGGCCTGCTGCTCTTTGACCCAGGGTCCGTCAGGGAACGGCCTCCTTCCGTGCCTTGATTCATCCTGCAATCAGACTGGCCTGGGCCGCCACCCCCTGCAGCTTGGATTCGGGCAACCCCGCCCTCCAGGCTTCGAAGAGCACAGCCTGCCTGGTGGCCCCGCCTCTCCAGCCCCGCCTTGGGCCCGCCCCCCCCAAGGCTGCTCACAACTCTGAGATCACCGTCAGTGCCCCCGGCCCTGGGCAGCCACACTTCCGACAGTACTGCCTCTCTCTGCAGCCAGAGCCCACTGTCTGCCCTCGTCCCCAGCTGGAGTTGTCTGCACTACCCAGAGTACCTGCCCCATCTGCAGGCAAGCCTGTCCACACTCTCCATAAGGTCTATCTCATCTCCAGCCCAGCAATGGAGTTGGGGTTGTGAGATTAGGCAAAACGTACTCCTTTCAACCGAGGGACAGGTCAGTGAAATTTGGGAGGGGTGGAGTGGGTAAAGGGGCAGCGTAGCCAGCTAGCTGTGACTCAGCCCTTGTGTGTCACTGCCTGGATGTACATGACAGTGATTTTTGCCTATCCCATTCTCCAGTCACTACATTTATTGAGTGCTTATTGCATGCCAGAACCTTCACGTTTGTTAACTCAATACTCACAAGAAGCTTGGCATCACTCTGCTTCACAGAGGAGGAAACTGAGGCTTGGAAAGGTGAGTACATTTGCTCAGGACAGTTCAATGAGGGAGGGGCAGTTGGGCCGGTGCCCCAGCAGCCTGATCCCCTCTGCCCCGAGGTCTGTGTGTTGAATGAAGGGCGGAACCCGGGTAATGCAGGGGTGTGGGGAAGACAGTGCCCGGCTGTGTGCTGAGCGTGCTTCATGCAGGTTTAGGGGACAAGCCCCTGTTCCTCCCAGCCCCCTCACATGCCCTCACCTTGCTCAACACACATTCACAGTTGTCAGATACACAAAGACGCAGACACACATGCAGGCACACCCTGCCCACCCCCACAAGACAAGGTTGCCACAGCCACAGACCGCCCACGTATGACCATCCATCCTTGCCTGGAGATGCCCCTGACAGCCCCATCCATCTGGGGTGGATGCCGCCTCATGGGGCACGAAACATGCATGTGACCCTCTGCCAGCACTTCTCTGTGTGGCGACCTGTGGGTGGCAGGCAGATCTATGGATCTGGTCTTGGGTGGGCTGGTCTCCAATGCAATGATGGGCTCTAATGTTGAGGTTCATGAAAGTGGCATGACAGTGACCACATGTGAGGGTGTCCAGATGCTCTGATTGTGGGACCCAGGCATGACAGGACTCCACATGGTAGTGAACTTCCATGGTAGTGTCCAAGCTGCCCAGATAGACTGTAAGTCTGTGGGGCTCCTAGGAGTGCCTAGGCTCCACTTGGCGACCCGACATGGTAATGTCCAGGCTGTCCAGACCCACTATCACTGAGGCAATCCGATGTGATGTGACACCACACAGCAGTGACCCCAGATGGCGGAGTCCAGAGGCACCGTGCCCAGATGTAGTACTGCCCAGCTCCGCCACTGCCCTCTGGGTCTCCCCATCCAGGGTGGCTCCATCACTGTGACCCCTCCCTCAGGCTCAGCGGCGGCCAATGTGGGCCAGGATGCGGGCGTTGGCAGCAGCTTGCTCCCGCGCAGCCCTGGCCTGGGCCTGCTCCAGTAAAATCTGCAGGAGGCCAAGGGGTACATCCAACGATAGGGTGATGCGGGGACCAGGGCGGGGGCCAGGGCTGGGGTGGCCCCAAGCAGCAGAGAGGCCTGTGGTGCTGGCTGAGGGGCTCTCCGAGGTCACAGGGCAGGGAGTAGCCTGGGGAAAGTTCTCAGGGAGGAGCTGGAAGGCTGGGATAGGGGTTGCTGGGACAGGCAGGGTCCTGCCCAACGTCAGGACCATCAGCACCAGCAGAGCCCAGCTGGTCATCGTGTGGTCAGGCTGCGAGGAGAAAACAGGCTCAGGGCAGGGGCTCTGGTCAGCCAAGGCCCATGGACAGAGACAGAGGAGGAAAGGAGAGAGACTGAGAGACTGAGAGGGAGAGATGAGAGCAGCCAGGTCCGAGACAGACAGAGATAGAGATAAGATGAAGGGACAAGACGAGAGCCAGAGGGAGACAGAAAATCAAGACAGAGCCAGACAGAGAAGGGGTCAGAGAGACAGAAAGAGTGAGAGAGAGAAAGAGATAAAGAGACACAGAAACCCCAGGACAGAGAGCCACAGACACATCTAGATGCAGATGTATTTTAGAGAGAAAGATGGGGGAGGAGAAAGAGGAAGAACAAGAACCAGAAGAACAGGAAGAAGAAAGGGAAGGAAGAGAAGAGGGAGAAGGGGAGAGAGATGGGGATGAATGAGAGGGAGGCGGAGCCAAAGAGAGGGAGACTGGGAGAAAAAGACAGAAACCACCCCAGAGACATAGTGCTGGAAACAAGGAAGCAAAGGGAGAGAAACACAGAGGGACAGAAGGAGACTGAGGTCTGAGAAAGCCTGTAGCAGATCCAGGATAAAGAAAGGCAGGAATAGGGGGGTCCCTGAGGTGGAGAAACAGCCAGAGACCCCAGGGTACCCCCAGCTCCAGAAGCCTCCACTGACCCAAACCCCAGATCCACTCAGCCCCAAAGGTCCTGCCCTCTCCCGGATCCCAGTCCTACCAGTAGCAGCCTCCTCTGGGGTCTGCTGGGACCGCCGTGGCTGCCCCTCTGCCCTCTTCAGGGCCCATTTATCTCCCTCAGTCCCTGGGCTGAGAGCTGGGGCCTGTCTCCTGGCATGAGGCAGCCCATCACCTATGATTCATACCCTCCTGGGGGGCAGTGAGGACATATCCTCAGCCCCTATACTGTCTACTTCTTTTGGGGACAAGTTAGGGACTGAGAGTCACAGGAGAGTGACCAGGGCTGGACAGAGGGACTCTGGACCCACACAGGATAGTACCAACCTCCCAGGGAAAACCTGCCCTCCTGACACCCCCACCTCCCCAAACAGTCACAATAGGGGCCTTTTAAAACAGCAGCTTTAATGCCCCCCCCCCGAATCAGCACCATGTCATCACAGGCTTGGGTCAAAGGGTGGGTAAGATGCAGTCACATCCACTCACTGCCCACAGCCACCCCCACACTGAGTCATCTGCCAGGGAGGCAGGAGCCATAATGGGGGTTTGTCCACAGAGGGGAAGGCTAGACCTACAGAACAAATCACTGAAATAACGGACACGCTCATGCACGCTCACGTGCACACAGGCTTCTAGCACCAAGGGGAGGGACAGCAGGGTCCAGCTGAGACACCACCTCTCCAGGGGACGCTGAACTTCAGCTCATTTTCTGGCCTCAGCTCCGGGCAGCACCTGGCGGGCCGGTTGGGAGTTGTCGTCAGCCGTCTGACCTTACCCAACACGTAGGCACAGAGAAGCATGAGGCAGAGAATGGATGGGGAGCTGGGAGCGTAATGGGAGTGGGGGCTGTGCCCTCAGAGAGGGGTCCTGCCTCAGCTCTTTCAGGGAGGGAGCCCCGAGGGGGTCCATGCTGGGAACCTACAGCTGAGGTTCTCTAGTCAGCTCTTTCCTCTGGGGGTCTGTCTCAGGCCCCCCAGTCTGAGGGCTTCTGACCCAGGACCTGCCCCTGGACGTGATCTGGGTGGGTTCAGTGCCCAGGCCCCTAATGGGGTTGGGGGGAGCCTCTACCTGTTCCCTGGCTCTGGGCCATCCGGGGCGGGCAGCGGCGCTCACAGGCCTCACGGGTCCCAAAACGGTTGGCATTCCCTCCGCAGCCACCATAGACAAAGGGGTGACAGGCCTCCATGCCACCTGGCATAGCTCGATGGTACCAGCGCAGGGTGTAGGCAGTACAGGAACCCTCGTCCAGTGGAAGAGAGCAGGGGTCTGGGGCTAATGGGGGTCAAAGAGGTCAGCAGGGATGGGCTCTGCCTGCCCCTCCCCCAATCCCTATGGGCCCAGTCCCCTTTCTCACCGTCACCATCCCATGGAGCCTCAGGGTCCTGGTATTCCTCCACGGAATACTCAGAGTATTCATACTCATCGTCCTCGGGGGGCAGCCGGCCTGCACGCACCGTGGGGTGTGCTGTGAGCAGGGCCACTGTGGGGCCAGGTTCATGCTGCCCAACCTTGGCCCTTGGGGCAGAGCGGGCAGCACGGGTCTCCCACGCGTGTGCGCAAGAGTGTTCCCTGCATTTGGACCCCACGCGTGTGGCACAGGCCCTGCCCCCGTGAGCAGCCCTGTGTATGTCTGCGCGCCCCCCACGCACTCATGGCTCCAGCCGTCCTCACCTTCCTCCTCGGCATGAGAGACACGGAGCACAGGCACAGCATGGAGCTGGGGGCCAGCGGTGTCTGCAGCATAACTTGGGAGGGGTCCTGGAGCCAGGAGCAGGGGCCCTGGGGTCAGCTTGGTGGCCACCCCAGCCAAGCCCCAGCTGAGAGGACCCAGGTGATGGGCACCGCAGGGCGGGGGTGAGGAAAGTTTCGAGAGCAGAAAAGAACAGAAAACTACTCACGTGATCCAGATGCGATAAACTGGCCCTGGCAGGCTGGAGGGGGCAGAGAGGGGCAGGGAGAGAGACAATGGCAGAGAGCAGGAGACACAGATGGAGAGAGAGAGACAGGGAGAGACCCGGTCAGGGGCCAGCAGGCACAGAGACAGAGTGAAAGCAGCACAGACAGAGATGGAGGGAGACAGAGCTTCACTCTCCGATGACTCTCAGGGCCATCAGCGCCCCCACCCCACCCCAGCTCCATGTCAGGCCCCGAGAAACAGCTCTGCTCACACCTCCACCCCTTCTACACACTTGACCAAACTGGGCATCCAGAACACTACCTGTCCATCCATCTCTGCCTGTGTCTCCTGTCACCATGTCTGTCCTGAGGCACCTGTGTCCTTCTGTGTATCCATCCATCTCCACCCACCTCCTTGGCTGCTTGCCCCCTGGAAGTTCTGGGGATGCTGCCTCCCCTGTCTAGGGGCACTGGGATGAAGTGGGGATGGGACCCAAGAGACTCTGGGCTGGGCCCCACTTACCGCAGTGCTGACTCATCTCCTGACGCACAAGGCCCCGAATGTCATCCTCCTAGGAGATCAAGACCACAAGGGTCACGAAGAATCCATGGATCACAGAAAGACAAAGGGTATATGATGCAGGGATCACGGAAGGACAGTGCTGAGTCAGAGGCCCGGGGGTGAGGGTATTGGGTACAGGAGGCAGGGCCCCAGCCCCGCAGCCCCACACTCACTGTCAGTGCAGCTTCTCCCTTCTCACCACGGGGGCCCAGGGGTCCTGGCCGCCCCTGTGTGCAATGGATGGGACCAGGCTGTGACCTCTGATCTCAGGGACACCACTGGTCACCCCAACCTTTGACTTCAAACCCAGGAATCCCCACTCACCTGCTCCCCTCTCTCTCCAGGGGTGCCAGGGGCCCCAGGGGCCCCCACCACACTCTCTCCAGGGGGACCTCGCTCACCCTGTCAGACACAAGGACTGAGTGAGCAGGGTCAGAGGCAGTGGAGATCAGAAGTAGGACAAGTTGGGATCATAGGTTCAGAGGTTGGAGCAAGGATATTGGGGGGTGGGTTGCAGAGTCAGAGGTCAGGGAGGTTGGAAGCGTCATGGAGGTTCAGGGGTCAGGAATCAGAGTCAGGACCCCTCACCTTCTGGCCCTGAAGTCCTTCAGGGCCTTTGGGACCAACACTGCCAGGTGGCCCAGGGGGACCACTGGAGCCATCATTGCCTCTGGGACCTGGGAAGCCTCCAATTCCTGGGGGTCCCTGGGGAGAAATAGGTCAGGGTCAGTGATCAGAGCTTCCAAAGATGACCTCAATTCCAAAGAGTACAATCCCCTTAGTTTACCATGACCTTGGCCTCAACTTACCCGCTCCCCTTTCTCACCCTGGTCACCCTTGGGTCCTGGCTGCCCATCAAAGCCTCGATCACCCTAGAAACAAAGAAGCATGAGAGACCCTCTGCCCTGGCCTCCCTCAGCTGAACCCCCATAAGCCCCCCAGGCCCAATGCTCACAACCTCAAGCACCTGAGCCTGAGACCCTCAATCTGCCATGATCCCCATGACCCCGACCCCACTGTGACATCCCTTGCTCTGCCTCTACCTACTTCCTTCACACTGACACACCAGCCTCCTCCACTGACCCTACCCACTGTAACCCCTGAGCCCTGAGGCACCTGTCCCCACTTGCTCTACCTCTCATCCCCTAATCCTAAATCTCCACTGTGATCCCAATCCACCCTGAAACCTCAAGACCAGCCCCACTCCACCCCTCAATGTCCCAACTTACCACAACCTTCCTTGACCTAAAACCTCCACAACCTTACCGTGCCCTTCCCTACCCAGTCCCAACCCCCCACAATGTCCACTGTTGAGAGACGCCATACCTTGGGACCGATCAGGCCCTCCTTCCCAGGGGCCCCTGACTGGCCCGGGACACCTGGCTCCCCCTGGAGAAGAGAAGACATTAGCCAGGCCCTGGCTCACCCATTCTCTCCTCACTCTGGGGGTGCCCCACACTCACCATGTCTCCTTTGCGTCCTGCCAGCCCCGGGCGACCCGAGGGACCTGCTTCTCCCTGTTGGCATCAGGTGGAAGGGTCCACATTAGGCCCCAGGCCCCATAGCCCCCTACATCTCAGCCCACACCCCCCATCACCCCTGTACCTTATCTCCCTTCTCTCCATCCAGACCACAGGCTCCCTTAATCCCCCGTTCACCCTGAAGGACAAAAGAAGTGAAAAAGTGACTTCCAGATAACTTACCCTATAACCCGTTGACCCTGAAACCACTCTCCAAACTGGCCTTAGATCCTCCAGCCTCTGACCTAACACCTCACATACAACCATGGATACTCCCAACATCTGAGCCCAGATAACTGACCTGTGACCCCATATACCTCACCCTCCAACATTAGGCCCTCCTGACCAGGGGTAAAAAACCAGTCCCTTTCTCACCTTGAGGCCCCGGGGACCCATAAAGCCAACATCTCCTTTGTCTCCTCGGACACCAGGGGCTCCATCCTTTCCTGGGGATCCCTGGGGCAAAAAGGATCAGTGTGAGGTCAGGGGAGGTCAGTGAGGGATCAAAGGGCATTACTCTGGATGTAATGGACAGGGAACACCACGGGGGTGAGAGTTACCACTGGGGACCAGAGCCAATGGAAGGGCAGGGTTTTCTATGGGGATAAGGGTCACCGTGAGCAGGGTCACCACGTGGGAGGAACCATCATAGGGGCCCCTGGGCAATGTGATGCTACTGATTCCCTATAAGGTCAAAGGCTACCACATGAGGATGGGGGGGGGACCAGGGGTCCCTGTAGGAGCAGGGGTGTCTTACCGGGTCACCAGGGATCCCAGCAGCACCAGGCTCTCCCTGTGGGAAACACAGATAGGGGAGGATGGCCCTTCAATGTGGCTGTCCCCTAAGCTGGCCTGTCTGCTGCATGTGTAGCCACTCAGTGACTTGCAGCCAGGACCCAGGGTGCACACAGACCCCATGTGAACACACAAGTGGCCAATGTCAAGGGAGGCTGGGAACCGTCCAATGCTCAGAGGACACCCCTGGGACAGGTGTGTGTGACATGTGGCTCTGAGTCTGCACCTGGGGCAGGACTTGCCTTGGGTCCCGTGAGTCCACGTGCTCCCAGCAACCCGACTGAGCCCTTGTCACCAGGCTCTCCCTTGGCGCCCTGTGGGAGTGACCGGTACACAATCAGCACCAGGCCAGGCTGGAGGCTTGGAGCGTGCCTGGAACCTACCAGCTGGGGCAAAGCTTACCAGTGCTGCTCTCCGACTGCCCCCAGCAGCCCCTTCCCTTCCTGCCCAGGCCTCAGCAGGCTGGAGCTGGGCACTGGAGCCCATGGAGGCATTCATTCCTCACCGCAGGACCCCCAGATTCCTGCTAGTCTCTCTTTACTCCTGGCTCCCAAACCTATCTGGAGTACCCCTGACAACCAAGGAGCCCCCTCCTGTTGGCACAGGGCCTCTCCTAGAGCCCCAGTCCACAGACTCCCCTTTTGACCTCACACTGAGGCCCCGAACCCTCCATAGAGCCCCCATCCTCTCAGCCACTCCACAGAACCCCCTCCCCTCTGACCCCCAGAAAGCCCCCCTCTCCCATCCTCCCCTCCTGTCCTCACAGACCCTCCAGAGAGCCCCACAGCCTGCAGAACCCCCCTCCTGACCCCGTATACAATACCCCACCCTCTTCCCCATACCTTCTCTCCAGGGTCCCCACTGTCTCCCCGAGGTCCTTTGTCACCATCTATGCCCCGAGGCCCTCGTTCACCCTGGGTCAGTGTGGGAAATCAGGGTCAGGGGCTGGAAGCTCCTTACCCTCTGAGGATTTGAACTCTCAGATCTCCCAGCCTTGTCTCCCCAAAAGCTCCTCCACATCCAAGGGAGACCCCATCTGCCCATGGACCAGGCCCACTCACCATGTCCCCCTTGGCACCCCGTGGCCCTGGAGGCCCCATAATCACAGCTGAGTCACCCTGAGTGGACAGGGGCAGTCAGAGAAGTCAGGAGCACCCTGAGTTCCCTGCACCTGCCCTCCCCTATGCCCACACTCACCTTGTCACCCTTTAGCCCTGGGGGTCCAGCGTCACCCTATTAAGTTGAAGAGTGTGAGTTTCACCCAAACAGAGAAACACCAAATCATGATTATAGGATCCATCCCTGCACACACTCATCCCAGAGGCCTCTTCCCCACATCCTTACCTTCTCCCCACGCTCCCCCCGGCTGCCTGGGGGGCCCTGTAAGAGAGAAGAAGACAGTGAGCTAAGGGAATTTCGGGGAACTAGCACGGAGACAGCTCAGGGGGCAGGGGAGGACCAATGGGGACTGGGGGAACAGGAGAGACAAAGACCAGTGAGCAGACAAAAACCAGAGGGATGCTGAAGGCTGCAGAATGTCCTGAGGGCACAGAGGGCACAGGTAGGGGACTGAGCTGAGTCACACCCACAGCACTTTCCCCAAGGGGACCCACCAGGAGTCCTCGTGGTCCCTCCAGGCCAGGGCGGCCATCTTCACCCTGGATAATGACATTAGGTTCAGTGACTCAGAAGTTGGAAATCAGAGGCAAGAGCCTTGATGAAGGGAGCCCTGAGGTGGCTCCCAGCAATGGCCCTGGTGGCAGAGCAGAACATACGCACCCGGACACCTGGCTCCCCATGCTCGCCTCGGGCCCCGGGCAGCCCTGCTCCAGGGTCTCCCTGGAGATCAACAGGACACAGGGGATCAGTGAGGGGAAGCAGTGGGGGACAGAGGGTCATGGGAGGTTGGTGGAGGTTGGAGGTGGGGTGATGGAGGTCAGTGGAGGCTGGAGAGGGTGACAGGGGTACAGGAGAGAGCCAATAGCATTGTCCCATCTACCTTGTCTCCTTTGAGTCCAGGGGCGCCAAGTGCTCCCTGTGGGCAGAAAGAGGTGAGGGTCCTGTGTCCCTCAAAGGCACACACACACCCAGCTACACATAAACCCCCACATGGACAGACTCCAACACACAGGAATCAGAGATGGGCACTGGTGCATTTCTACTCACCGCTGACCCTGGTGGTCCAGGTGGCCCTGAGGGGCCTGGGGCTCCCTCTCTCCCTGGGAGGCCTGCCAGACCCTACCGGAAAAATGAGATGACAGGCAAAGGGTGACTTGGGAACCTTTCTCCCCTGCTGTTCCCCCAAGACTAGGAGCCCCGAAGCCAGGCCTGGGCCCCCTTCTCCTCCTCACCTGGACCAGAGCCAGAGGTCCTGAAATCACCAAGTCCCCACATGTGCCCTAGCACCCTTACCCGCTCTCCGCTGGGGCCCGGCTGACCCATTTCTCCTCGAGGGCCTGTCTGACCAGGGAATCCCACAATCCCAGGAGCACCAGGAGGTCCAGGGGGGCCTAAGTCTCCCTGGAACAGAGATAGCAAAGAGAGGAGTGGCCCCAGCAGGACCCTTTCCCAGGCCTAGCCCCAGAATACCCTCTTCCTCTCACCTCCAGGGTTACCCCCCAAGCTGCTCCCTCTACCACTAGTAACAGGGCATTGACTTACCTTCAGACCTGGAGGACCAACTGGTCCAGGGGGCCCCTGGACTGCAACTCCTGGGTCACCCTTCAAGGGAAAGAGGGATCAGATTAGGCTCAGGGAGTCTCAGGACCATGACTCCCGGCAGGGATGCTTTAGGGCACACGTACCTTTTGACCTTTGGGTCCTGGAGCCCCTTTCTGACCCTGAAAAAACAACATAAACCGCGCTTGAGAGAGTAGGAACATGAACCCAGAGCTTAGGTGTAGCCCAAAAACATTCCTGGAGAGCCCAGAGGTGACCACAGACTCCTGAGCGCACAGTCAGAGGGAAGCTCAGAGGTAACCACAGACATATGTGACCAAGGACATGAGTGCAGCTATACAGGAACGCAGACAAGAACAGGAACTGAGACAGGCCCAGGAATGGTCCCTCACATCCACGACCACACTCCTCAAGCCAGACTAAGACTCGCCCAGACCCCAGACTCACATCTTCACCAGGGTCTCCAGGCTCTCCCACACGGCCGGCTTCACCCTGCAGAGAAAGGGTGATGAGGCTGTCCGGTCACTCAACTGTAGCCCAGTGCTTAGGCTCTGGGGCCAGGTCCCACCTCACCTTCTCACCCCGAGGCCCTGGCAGTCCTCGGTCACCTTTGGCTCCCTGTGGAGACAGAGGTCAGAGGGCAATGTGGGTGTCAGGGTCACAGATGGTGAGACCCAAAGAGGGAGCATGAGGCCCCAGTCAAATGTGGGTTGTATTATGGAAGGTGAGGGTCTCAGGGGTGGGTGAGCTACACTGTGGAGGGTCCACACTCACCGGCTCTCCCACCAGGTCTCCAGCAAGGCCTCCAGGAGCTCCCTGACAAGGGAGAGGGGTCAGTGGGATTCCTCAGCCCCAACTACTTGCCCCTACCCCCGGCCTCCCATACACTCACCTTCTCTCCCTTTGCTCCAGGGGGCCCGACCACAGCCTGTGGGGAACACCTGGTGGGTCACTGGGCCTCTCACCTTCTCCGCACCCCGACCCTGCCATCCTGATGGAAGCCCCAAACTAGGCTGGGGGTGTGGGGCTAAGAAGCTGCTGCAGAAGGTGGGGGTCAGGATTAAAAATCACCTGTCCAGGGGTCCCCATGGGTCCAGACTCTCCTTTAGGTCCAACAGGGCCAGGCAGACCTGGGGACCCCTATGACAGAATGGTGGGTGGAACTCAGTGCCTCTCCACCACTCTGCCCTGGCCTTCTTCTTCCTCCAGGCACATGGCTGGGCACAGGGCCCCATCACAGGCCTGCTCCCCCCAGAACACACACCGGCACACCAGGGGCTCCTCTGTCTCCATCTTTTCCACTGACACCGTCACGACCTGGCGCTCCCGGCTTCCCTGTCTCCCCCTGAGAGGGGAGAGCTCTGTCAAGGGCCTGCCCGCTGACCCTGACCTCTAGAGTCCAGCTCTGACCCCCACCCCCAGGACTCACCACTTGTCCAGGCAAACCTGGTGCCCCTTGAGGACCCTGAAGGAAACAAGTCAGATGTGAGAGGGACATGGAGAGCATGGGACCCAGAGGGAAGAGATATGTCCCTGCAGGGGCCTCACTCACCACAAGGCCTGAAGGACCAGGGGGGCCAGGAAGTCCCACAGGTCCAGTTGGTCCAGGCAGGCCCTGGGGGAAGCAAAAGTTCAGGGCACTGCCAACTCCCCCCCCATTCCCCCATGACTACCCCAAGGACTGGGCCACTTACGCGTCCTGGTGGGCCTGTCTCTCCGGGCTCCCCCTGCCGAAAACCCAGAGACTGAATGACCCCACAGACGGACGAGAGGCTCCTCAGGCCCCGTCCAAAGCGGAGCTCACATTGGAAGGGGTACTTTGGTGCATATGCACACTGCAGGGCAATGACATCCCCAGAGGTAGGCAGGTGTTATCCTGGCGCAGACAGGCTGCTCTAAGCTGCCTCCTCCTTCCAGACACACACCCACACATGTCTATACTCACCTTTAGGCCAGAAGGTCCCTGGGGTCCTGACGGGCCAGCAAGACCCTAGAAAAAAGTGTCAAGGGCAAGGAACAAGGGTCAGAGTTATCCATGTGGACTCTGGAACTAACTTAAACAAGGCCTGGTTCAACAGTGGGGACCAATATCTGTCCTACCCCACCTAGCGGTGCTTCCCCATCACTCACCGGGGCACCAGGCGGTCCAGGGTCTCCGTGGCCACCCTATGGGAGGCAGGAAGAGCCAGATGAGGGGGAGCCAGTCCCACCCCACCGAGGAAATGTAGGCAGTACTGCCCATTGTAGGGGTTGGGCACTGGGGTAAAGATTCTGGGATACTCACCACTGGGCCAGGGGTTCCCCTCAGACCTTGAGGACCCTGGATAGAGAAAGGGGCTGCTGAGACTCAGTGGGTTCACTTGGGCCTGTTGCTGTCCTCTGGAAGCCTTTGCTTGGGGCACCCACTTCTGCCACCCCACCTCTCTGGGCTTCCACTTCTGCACTTCCACCTCTCCCAGGCACAAGTCACTCTGTACCGGTGGACCGCTCCGATGAATAACACACACAGGCCTGTGCACACACATCTATCATGCATCTGCACTCACACCCGGCACCCAGGCACCACACCCCCATCACTGGTCACTTGTGATGTGTGCACACAGCAGCCAGCACACAGCAGAGGGTGGCTGTTTCCCAGAGCTTGGGCCAGGCTGTTCCTGCCACCACTCACCGGCTTCCCTTCAGGCCCAGCCACACCACGCTCTCCTGGTAGACCCTAGAGAGAACACATTTAAGGCCACACTGTCCTCATTTCCCCATCCTGGCTTCCCTGGGACAGTCCCAGGCAGGGCAGACTCCAGTCCAGGCAACGCAAGTAAGAGCCATGTGCCTGCACATGTGTGGTCCCTGAGGAGAGGACTCACCGGGCTGCCATCCTGACCCCTCTGTCCAGGCTCTCCCCGGTCTCCCTTGATGCCTGGCACACCCTGCAAGCAGAGTATCGTGCCCTGAGCCTCCATCATTGCCACGTACCCACGTACATGCCAACCTGCCATGCCCCCGCAGAGGAGGGGAAACGTGGTGGGATGGGAGGTCTCACCCTGTCTCCTTTGGGGCCTCGGTCACCTTCACTGCCTGGCTCCCCCTGTGGAGATGACACATCAAGCTGGGCCTTGGTACCCCAGTAGGGGGTGACCCCGAGATTGATCCCACACACTGACCTTAGCGCCCTTGAGCCCAGGGGGTCCTTGTTCTCTAGGGAGTCCAGAACCTGCCTCGTCCATGGTCACCTATAAGCAGAAAGTCACAGGGAAGAGATGTGTCTGCCACAGAGACCTGGAGGGGTCATCCCAGTTCACAATGTCCCAGAGGGTTATGGAGTCAGAGTCACCACATGGAGTTTCTGCAGTCCAAGCCAATGGTGGTGTCTTGGGGACAGCAGCCAAAGGCCTAGGGCAGGGCTGAGGTGATCACCTTGGGGCCAGGGGGCCCGGGGGGTCCAGGGAGGCCAGGAGGGCCGTCTCTGCCCTGCACAAAAGGAGGAAATGGGTGGCTGTCCCTGCACAGCCCACAGGCAATCCCTCCCTATGAAGGCCCCGAGCTCACCTGTTCTCCACGTTCTCCTTTCTCTCCCCGTTCTCCCTGAAGTGCAAATAACAGGGTGGGGGCTATGCCCATGGGGAGTCCCGCTCCTTCCTGACCCATATCCCCGGCCACCCCAGGCAGCCCCCAGGCTCACCCTCTCTCCTGGTCTTCCTGCCTCTCCCACACTCCCAGCCCGGCCTGGGAGCCCAGGAATACCAGGCTTCCCAGGCTCCCCGGCAAGGCCAGGAGGTCCAGGGGGACCCCTCTCCCCAAGGGACAGGCCAGGTGGCCCCTGAGGGCCAGGGTCTCCACGATCTCCCTTTGGCCCGCGGTCTCCAGAAAAGCCAATGGGGCCCTGGAGGAGAAGAGTTAATGCTGGTGGTTCGTCAACCACATCCTTCGCAGGACACCCCCAGGAAGCAGCCAACACACACCTCCTTGCCTGGGGGGCCCCGTTCCCCTGGGTCCCCCTTGGGGCCGCGACGCCGTTCAGGCACAGGCAGGAAGCTGCCAGAGCTCTCATCCCAGGTCTCCACAATTTCCCGCAGTGCAGACGTCTGAGTGACAGTGAGGGGTCAGAAGAACACACCCATTACTGCAGCCACCCATGTGCTGGCCTGGCCCTGTGGGCATAATTTGCCCCATGAGGCTCCCATCAGCCCCCCGCTGAGTCCCCAAACAACCTACCTTGATGCCAATATTTTCCAGCAATCGCTCCACATTCTGGGGACACAGACTGGGTGAGGGGCTGCCAGCAAAGGAGGAGACCCAACACTGCCCCCCCAAAACAGCCTCCATGCTCTCTTCCCCAGGCCTCTTGCCCAGAGGACCTTTTAGCCCCCAGGTGAAGGAGCTCAAGTCCACTGGAAGCCCTTCCTTGGCATGTCCCCAGGGCCCAGGTTCCCCTCGGTGTAGGCTACAGGAATCCCAACAGGGCAGGGGACCAAGCACACAGGGCAGAACCCGTGGGGCCTCATGGCAAGTGGAAGAGGACAGAGGTGGCCCCTATAGGCACGCAAATAACAGTCAAGGACCAGGTCCCCAGCTGCACTCACCGGCGGGCTCCCAGGCTCTCCTCTCAGACCACGCTCTCCAGGGAGGCCCTGGAGACATTGAGAGGTAAGCTGCTGGACCCAGTTTGTGGGCATGTGTGTGCATATGTGGGTGCTAGAGTTACCTGGACAAGGGAAAAAGGTGGGGGCCTCACCTGTTCTCCTTTGGGTCCAGTCTCCCCACGGTCACCCTGAGAACAAATAATGACCAGTGGGGAAAATGCCCCCACCCTGGGAAGCCCCTCACCACACCCACAACCCAGTGTCTGCACACTCACCTTGGGGCCTGAATTTCCCGGAATGCCAGGAAAGCCCTGAGATGCGACAGAACACAGAGGTCACACAGGATCACGGTGTCCCAGGAAGGTATTTGACGGCAACATAATAGCCCCTCCTGGAACCACCCTGGACACTCACCTGGCCCGGAGGGCCGACCTGCCCCGGAAGGCCTGGGGGGCCCTGGAGTCCAGGGCTGCCAGGAGCTCCACGCTCACCCTTGGGGCCATCACGACCCTGTGGAAGATGCAGCCAGCATCAGGACCCAGAGACCCCAGAAAAGAGTGGAGCCACAGAGTCACAGGGTCAGGGTCATGGTTCAGAGGTTACAGAAGATGCCAGTACTCACTTCTCTCCCAGGGAGGCCCAAATCTCCCTTCTCTCCCTAAGGAAGACAAGGGTGCTTCAGACACGGCCCCAGTCTGAGCCAGAGCAGACTCCAAGCGAGGGGCTTTACCTTCCTCCCGTCTTCGCCAGGGTCCCCAGGTTCTCCCTGCAGGCAGAGGACTCACATCAGACCAAGCAAAATTATGAATTGCCTGTGTGTCTTGGCATCTGTGAGTCCTGTGTGCATCTCAATATGTGTGGCCATATGTATATGAGTGACCGTGGATACAAATGCACCTGTTGGTATGTCTCTGCATGTATCACACGTCAGAGCCTTGGATGTGTGCCTCACCATGTCTCTACAGAGGTCCACATGCAGCCCCGGGTCTGCATCATAGCACGTGTCTGAGTGTGGGTGGGGATGTGTATGTGTCAACATGTCTCCAGTGTCCCTGAATGTGGCTTCACACCAGTGTGTCTGCATCTCTCCATGTCTATCCTGACACTCACGTTTTTCCCATTCAGGCCAGGCTTGCCATCCTCGCCTGGCTTTCCCTGTGGGAACAGATCATTGGTGAGAAGACAGGGATGGGGTGAGGGCAGTAAGGGGGCAAAAGGGTACCATGAAAGTGGGACTCACTGGTGCTCCTGGGGGGCCAGGGGGGCCAGAGAGGCCCTGTTCTCCTCGGAGGCCTGGAAGTCCCTGGAAAAAATCTTTGCTGGATTGAGAAGGCCACTGAGATAGCCCCTGGGGCACATCCATGGATTTGGAGGATCTCACTAAGACCCTCCTCCAGTGTAGAGACTCCCTCAGAATTAAGAGGTGCCACTGAGACCCCAAGGTTGAGATCCCATGGGTTGGGGCCCCCTGCTGAAACACCCAAGGGAAGAACCTGAGGATCTGAGGAGCCTACTAAAGCCTCCAAGGCGGAGACAGTTAGCAAACAGGACTCCAATCAAACCTGCCTGCAGGGAATGGGACTCTCCCAAAGACAGGGCTGAACCAACTCCCCCTGACGCTGTGACTATGACAACCAGCTACAGTTTAGCTGGACCCCTGAGCCACCTTCCATCCTAATATCTCCCGTTACTTACGTCTCTCCCTGGGTCCCCGGCCTTGCCCGTAGCACCCTGAGGAGAGACTCAAAGTCAGGGAGTCCACATTGGTCATGGGGTCAGGGGCACTGCCTGCTGACAGGGCCACTAATTTCTGTGAACCCAAGGCTTGCCAGACAGTAACATCCCCCACCCAGGCGGGGTACTAGGGGGAGACACGTAACCCATCTGGCCCCAAAGTTCATCAAGATCCAGCAGGGAGGAGGGTACAGCTCAAATGGTAGAGCGTTTGCTTAGCATGCACAAGGTCCTAGGTTCAATCCCCAGTATCTCCTCTAAAAAAATAAATAAATAAACCTAATTACCCACTCACCAAAAAGAAAAAAAAGAAGTATTCACTACAGTAACTTTGAAAAAAAAAAAAAAAACCCAGAAGACTCAGGTAAGACTGAGCTCATATAAAGGGACAAGGGAAGGGATGTGACCAGGTAGAGACCACCACAATTCACCTGCAGCCCAGGGGGGCCAGGGGCTCCTGGTTTCCCATCCAGCCCACTGCGGCCATCCAGGCCAGGGGGGCCTCGGTCACCCTGAGGAAAAGCATAGTAAGAGGCTTCAAAGGGCTGGATCTGAGAGACCAGGCTCACCATCCAAAACAGGGCTCCACAGCTCTCTCACCTTTTCTCCTACTGGGCCTCGAACACCTGGGTCCCCCTGAAGGGAACAAGGTCAGTGAGAGGTGAGGACAAGATGGGGACTTAGGCTGATGGGCAAAGTGCGTCACTCACCTGTGGGCCTGGGGGCCCCCGAAGTCCACTGATGCCCTGCAGATGGGGAGGAAGAAATCAGAGCAGGCGTTCCCAGGCCCACACGTCCCCAACAGGACCAGCCACACTCACCCTCTCCCCAGAGGCTCCAGGGGGGCCGGGGTCACCCTTGGGTCCTCGAGGACCCTCCTGTCCACGGTCCCCAGGCTCTCCCTGTGGCAGAGACAAGCGTGTTGAGGGAACAGCACCGGGGCCACAGGCATGCCCGAGGTAGAACCTGTCGTGGGGGCACTGAGATGCTTTTCCTAGGCTCACAACTTCACTCCACCCCCAGAACCTGATACCTTCTCTCCGGCTCCAAGTCCCGTGTCCACCTGTGGGGGGAATGGCGAGTGAGAAGAATTATTTAACTAGGGGAAGTGGGCTAGGGACGGGAGATAGAGCTGCAAGATCAATGAAGATACCAGGGGGCAGAGGGAGAGGTCGGAGGGAGACAATGGAAGGGATAAGGGGACACTGTGCAAAGCCAGCACAGGCAGGTGAGGGAGATGACAGAGGATTAGATCCACTCAACCCTTACCAGCCGTCCAGGGGGTCCTGGGGGACCCTGGGGAAGGAAATAATCATAGTCAACAGGAGCTCAAAGGCCCCAGGACACAGCTCAGGTTTGCCCCAGTCTCAACTCTGCTCCCAGATTCCCTGAAGCACCACAATGCCAACCCCAGAAGGCAGGTCAGGCCTGGAGGTGGCCACCGCGGCTCCCTACCATGACCTCCAGGCCCTTTATGGAAGTGCTGACCAGACGGGCACTGGAAATCTTCCATCCCTACCAAGCCCGGAACACAGAACTACTCACCGACTCCCCACGGTCGCCCTTGGGTCCAGGTAGTCCAGGACTCCCCTGCAGAAAGTCAGAGGGTCAGGGTCCCAAAGAAGAAGCAACAACAGTTTGGGGAGCTTTGGACTCACCCTAAGGACTCATGGGGATCCTGGTGGCCTTTGGGGGTTGTGACAAAGGGGTCACAGGAAATGAAAACTGTGAGGGTTTAGCATTGCAGGGCTGGGGTGGCAGGTTCAGGGGCTGGGAATCAGATGGTTGGGGATTGAAGCTGAGGTTGGGGTCAGAGGTCAGGACTTACATTTCGTCCATCCTCTCCAGGATCTCCCTGGTCTCCCTTCTCACCCACAGGCCCCCGAGCTCCAGGTGCCCCCTGAAAAGAGCAGCTCTTCTGAGACAGACCTTCTCAGCATTTTGTAGATTCCCCCATGACACCCCATACTGCCCCAGGTTCTCCATCACCCTGAAACCCATGCCAGAGTTTCCCACCACCACAACCTCCCTCCAGACTCTCCCATCAGCCTTTCTCCCCTCAGAGTTTCCCATCACTTCCCTTACTTCTCCCTGCCAAGCCTCACCCGAAGGCCACGCTCGCCAGCTTTTCCAGGCAAACCTGGGTCACCCTGGTGATGGAGAGAACACCACATTGAGCAAGCAAGTTAGTCTCAAGCTAACTCAGGGAGTGGCGGCAGAGAAGGTCCTGGGCATTAACTGGACAAGAAGCAGGAGGATGGACTGGACAACCTGGTGGAGCCCCCAGCCCACTGGGATCACAGTTCAAGGGTAAAGGATCAGAAACCACAGCAGGAAGGAGTCTCACCGGGGGACCCTCGTCACCTTTCTCTCCAACTTCACCCTGTGAGACATGAGAGTCAGCCCTGGTCCTCAAACCCTGAATGATGTCAGCAATACCCTACTCCCCATCCCCCAGAGCTCCCCCAGTCCAGTCCTCTTACATCTCGTCCTCGGGGGCCGACAGGACCTGAGGAACCAGGCCGCCCAGGGTCTCCCTTCTCTCCAGGAGGCCCCGAGTCACCCTGTGGAGGAGGCAAGAGTGAAGCTGCACATCCAGCCAGCCCTTGAGGGGAGATGACCCCAGAAATCGTGATATTACCCAAGATCACAGGTACTCACTGGGGGTCCTGCTCTGCCAGTGAGGCCGATGGGACCCTGCAGTGCATGGGGAGGGAGGACAGGGCTTAGTCTCAGACACCACCTCATCTCCTTCTGTCACACCCCCTTTCCCCACTGTTACTCACCCGGTCTCCAGGGTCTCCCTTGGGGCCAGGGTCTCCAGGAAGAACCAAGCCAGGTGGGCCCTGTGGGAGGAGGGGTCAGAGGTCAGGAGACACAACCTTCACCTGCCCTACCCCCTAAACACTTCCCTGCACTCACCCGCTCTCCTTTGACTCCAGTAGCTCCTTTGGGCCCAGCCGGCCCCACATCTCCCTAGAGGTGACAAAGACCATCAGTGTCAGCCCCAGGCTCTGTGACCCCCACCAGCCAACAATCATGCCATAACCCTCATGACCTCCAGGGGCCTCTAGGTAGGCCCCACGACCTTGAGCTCAACCTGTAACAGCCTCCCTTCACTCTCGCCAGACTTGCCTTCTCTCCTTTGGCTCCAGCACCTATCGGTCCCTGAAAACAAACAGGAGAGACATGGCTTGGTCCCCCCTAGGGATCATAGTACCACAGCCTTGATTAGGGTTGGGGTTATACAGAACTAGAAGTCTCTGCTCAGAGGTCACAGGATCACCGCTGGGAGGAGGGCAGGGATTACAAAGGGCTTACGACCTGTACGGTGGTCATGGGGTCACAGGATTGCAGCCAGGAGTTGGAAGACGTGTTATAGCATAAGGAGAGCCACAGAGCTCTGAGTCTGCCCAGGTCCCGAGGTTATCGAGTCACAGCCTGGATCACTGGTTTCTAGACAAGTCAAGGCTCAAGGGGCTGTGCTATACTCAGAGCCCCACCCTCCCTTCACTCACCACTGCAGGGTCTCCAGGGCGACCAGGCTCCCCCTGTGGAGAAAGGATAGCGGGGAGGGGAGGGGTGGTCACGGACACACCTAGAAACCCAAGGTCCTAGTACCCCATCTGCCACAAACCCTGGCACTGGAGGGGACAGATCCCCAGCCCATCCATGACCCACCTTCTCTCCTCGGTGGCCAGTGGGTCCTGGTGGCCCCTGCACATGGAGAAAGCGTGAGCCCAGGAGGGGAGGGACACATGAAAGCCCCACTCCTGGTCCCACCACAGTTACACACTCACTTCAGGACCCTCAGCTCCAGGACGTCCAGCAACTCCCGGTGGTCCCTGGGAAAGAGGAGCAGAAATGCTGATCCAGGTGGGCAGGGGCAGGGGCATTATGGCTGAAGGGCTAGAGGCTGGGGTGGGGATCACAGAAGATCAGAATTTAGGTTGGCAAGGGTCACACTCAGCAGGAGGAGAGACACCAGATCAGTGGAAGTCAAGGTCGGTTAAGCAGGGTAAGAAAGCTAAAAATGGTTCCCTGGGGTTGAGGGTTAAAGCCTGCATCAGCGAGATTAGGAGTCATGTGAGATGGGGTGGAGGGGCAGGGGTAGTGGAGGTCAGGGACGACAAGTCAAAACCAGGAGGGGGCATACAACCCAGGTTAGATGGCACTGGCATGGGGGTCAATAGCTCACCTGGGGTCCCACTGGGCCAGGGGATCCGCGTTCGCCCTGTTGGAACACAATGGGTCAGAGCCGAATCTGGGCCCTGACCCTCTAGGGCCCTGAGAGCCCCCAAGGCTTCACTTACCTTCTCCCCAGTCTCACCCACAGCCCCTTTCAGTCCTTGGTCACCCTGAGGGGAGAGAGATGGGAAAGGGGCCATGACTGTAGAACCCCAGACAAGGTCTCTCAAACTCCAACCATCCACCTCTGAAACCACAACCTCTGATCTGGAAAGAACCCTTATCTCCTGATCCTCCCAACTCTCCTAATCCTATTGGGGTCCCAGTGTGTCACCCCTCATATCTGACCTCTCCCAAAATGACACTTACTTTGGGGCCAGCATCTCCAGGAAGTCCCCGTAGGCCCTGAAAGGCGTTCAGAGATTTGGGTTTGGGCATAAGGATGGAGTAGAGGACTGATGGCTGAGGGTCAGGGTGGAGCTATGCCCACCACACTCAGAACCCCTGGCCCCCATACTCACCCGCTCACCCGGGGTCCCAGGTTGCCCTGGGAGGCCTGGGGCTCCATCCTCACAGTCGCCCTGAAGGAGAAACAGATGGGTAGGAGACCCTACCCCCAGCACCCAGACCCCCCCCAGAACTAGGGCACCAAGAAGTGAGGTCTCCCACCTTTTCTCCTTTTTCTCCAGAGGGGCCAACTGGGCCTTGGGGTCCAGGACTTCCAGGAAGACCCTAGGAGAAAGTAAGTAAAACTGTGAGTTTTAAAGTGAGGTCCAGCATCCACCCACTGCCCCAGCAGAGCCCCCAGCTCCTCTACCCACATCCCTCAGCAGGTCCCCCAGTGTCCCCTGCAGAGCCTCAAGGCTCCCTCACCGGCAGCCCAGGCTCCCCTAGAGCAGCACCATCACCTGGTCCAGGGGGACCCTGGGAAAGAACAGCAGGTCAGGGGATGGCCAGAGAGAATTCAACTCTAAGCCATCCCAGCATACCTTGCCCTCACTTACCCTCTCCCCACGATCACCTTTGTCACCCTGAAAGACAGATCATGACCCATGACCCTAGACCACACCTCCAGTCCCCAAGATATCGGGAGGAATGAGGGTTGTGGGGTCAAATTGGATTACAAAAGTCATAGAAGAATTGAGGGGTTGCGGATGGGGGGTGGTCAAGAGGCCATGTGGGTTCAGAGTGACCAGTAGGGGTTGTGTGGGTTCAAACAGGGTCAGGGATCACCAGGTCACTGGATCACATGGAGGTGATGAGACCATGTGGTAATCATGCTGTCACCTTCACTGATGTTCCAGGTAGTCCTGGGGGACCACGGGGTCCTGGGTCCCCCAGTGGGCCACGAGATCCAGGGGGGCCCTGATGGAAGAGACAAAGCATAAAGTACAAACCCATAGATCCCTACTCTCGCCCCCCTAATGGTTCCCCCACCATATGTCACTTGCCTCCTCGTAATCTAAAACTTACCGGTGGTCCAGAGTCCCCTTTCCGCCCAGGGAGCCCTGGTCCCTCGCTTCCAATGACTTGTCCAGGCTCTCCCTGCAGGACAGAAAACAGAGGGCAGGAATTAGGGTATGGGAACCCTAAGGTGGGAGAAGCCCTCCTCCTAAAAAACAAAAACAAACAAACAAACAAAAAAAAGGTGGGAGGAGCCCCTAGAGATCCCTAGCTGTTCCTTATCACGCCTTAGGCCCTGCACAGTGCCTGGCCTCAGGCAACCCCGCTCTTCCATGGGACATCCCAGCTTGGCTCCCTCCCTCTTCCCTTCACCTACCGGCTCCCCCTTCGGGCCTCGAGGCCCTCGTTCTCCCTGAGGACGAAACAGAGCAAAGGGTAATAATTGGTCTGTGCATTTTAGGGCAGGCCCCCATGGACCATCCTTGCTTCATCACCCCAGATCCCCACCCGGCAGAAAGAACTCTGGGAAGACCCTGGGGGGAGAGCAACTTACAGGTTCTCCACGAGGGCCCGGCCACCCTGGGGAGCCCTGAAATGGAGACCAGAGTCAGACCAATCAGACCACCCCACCCACTCAGGCAGTGTCCTACCATGTGACCTGCGAGGCCAAGGCTTGCTCACCTTTGGGCCGGGGGTTCCAGGAGTCCCAGGGCGGCCAGGGCTGCCTGGAGGCCCATCTGCCCCAGGGAAACCCTAAGGAAGCAAAGAGGTCAGGACAGGAAGGGACCCTCTGCCCAGTGCCCCTGGTTTGATGGAGGAGCCTCAACTATTCTTCACCTGGACTCCTCACCCCATAGGCCCCTAAGTGTTGTTGAGGGTGGAGCAGTGAGCTGAATGGAGCCTAACCTCAGACACAAGGGTGGCCATGAGGCCAATGCCATTTCCCACCTCTCGGACTTAGAACTTCCAGCCAGGCTCTCCAGGAGATGTTGAAACCCCACCTGCCCCCCTCTACTTCAGACCCTTCCCCAAATCTTTGTTGTGGTTTACAATGTCCATTTAGGCTCCTAGGAAAACCCTGTGGTTCTAACTCTGCCTTTTTCTTCTCTCTTCTAAAAATCCCGAGGAACCTTCAAGGAGACTCTAAGGGGAGCCTCAACGGTCTCTACACTCACCCTCTCGCCCTTTGCAATGCTTCTTCCAGGAGGCCCCTGGGGGCCAGGAACACCGATCCTGCCCTGAAAGGAGAGAGCGGGTAAGGAGGCAGTACATCGGTCAGGGTACAGAGGACAGGTGAGGGGAGGCACTCACCGGCAGGCCGGGGGGTCCGGGAGGCCCAGCTTGTCCTTTCAGGCCCTAGGAAGGG
This sequence comes from Vicugna pacos, assembly GCF_048564905.1. Lineage (NCBI taxonomy): Eukaryota > Metazoa > Chordata > Mammalia > Artiodactyla > Camelidae > Vicugna > Vicugna pacos. The sequence continues at coordinate 21,178,114 of NC_133003.1, forward strand.
TGATCAGTGAGCCCTGTGCTGCTGACCTTCCCCTGCCCCACTGAGCCCCACAACCCATTTTCTACCCCCAACCAGGGCCACTCACCATCTCTCCAGGTTCCCCCTTCTGACCCTAGGGAAAGACATGTTGGACAAGGGTCAGGGCAGCTCATCCCAAAAGGGGCCCTCAGCCACCCACCCAACCCTGCACACTTACCTTTGGACAATGCACCGAGCAAGGCTCTGGCTGTGGCTGTGGACACAGGGTCTCCTTGAGGCTAGGCAGTTCTACCAAGAGCCTCCCACACCTCCTCTTCTCCATCACCCCCAGAGTCTCCATCACCCCCAGAGGCCCCTTCCTAACCTGGGTGGTCAAAGCTGTCTGACACAGGGCTGTTGCCAGACTACTGACTGCTCGGTCCAAGCTTAGACCATCATCCACAGCAAAGAAGGTCTGGACAGGGTCCATGCCTGGCACCAGGCGACGCAGCTGCTCTTGGTCAGCTCCCGCCAGGCCCAGCATCATCACTTTGAGCCCTAAGGAAGGGTCCGACAGCCTGTATGACAACCCTGCTGAGGCCAACCCTATTCCCAGGCCCCATCTCCACCAACCCTGCTCCTCACCAGCAGCCTGGGCCTCACGGATAGGGCTAAAGATGTCACCTCTCAAGGGCTCATCCACCAGCAGAACCATCACCCCAGGCACGTGCCGGCGGCGCCCAGGAGCATCTGGTGCCAACAGGTATCTGTGAGCTGTAACCACAGCTGTGCCTGGGAGAAAGGACATGTCAGAACCCAGGGCCACCAAGCTCCCAGTGGGGAAGCCCCAAGAGTCTATGTCCACTGTAGTCTTTACCCAGGTTGTTCCCACTTGGGTCCATGTAGGGGATGTTGCGGATCTTTTGCAGAATGACACCAAGGTCATGGGAGCTATTCAGTGAGAACAGTGGGGAAGGCCGGTGACTGTAGGACAGGAGGCCAACCTGGTGTAGGGGGAACACAAAGTCTGGGGAGGATGACAGAGCAGGGATGGGGACACAGAGCCTGGGAGGAGACACAGAGCCCAGGGTACGCGACTAAACCTAAACTGTGAGGGGGTCAGCAGTGATGGTAAGACAGGGAGCCAACCAGCAAGAAAGAAGATCTGAGCATGCGGAAGGGCTGGGAGAAAGGCCTGGACCAGTAGGGGGGCAGGGAAATGGGAGCTGGTATGGAGCCTGGGATGGGCAGGGCCAGGTAGGGGTCTGGCTGCCTGTAGGGCCAAACCTGCACTGCCTGCGGCCCAAGAGGCCCAAGTGCAAACACCAGACGCTCCAGGGCTCCCCTCACAGCCTCTGCACGATGAGCATTGTCTCGAGTGGTATGCAGCAGGAAGACCACATCCATCAGGCCTTGGGGACACACTGCAGGAAAGCAGCTTAGTTACTGAAGCAGTCGGCCCATTTACCTATCTTCTTAGGCTTCTCCACTGTGCACCCCCATACCTGGGTTGTGTGTGACAGAGGCCTCACGACCCTGTACACCTTCCCGGACAGGTGTCAGGGAAAAGATGTAGGAGGTTCCAGGCTCTAGCCCTGTCACCCGCTGGGAGTTCAAGACCCCAGGAAGTGTCTGTGAGGCCACAGGCAATTCTACAGAGGACAGAACTCAGTTAAACAGGAAACCCTCCATGGAGCCCCAACTGCCAGCCCACCCCAATCCTGGCCTCCCTTTCACCTTGGTCAGGGCCTCTAAGTGGCCGCCAGGATAGGATGTAGCTGGATACCCCAGACACTGGGGTCCAGGCCAGAGTTACTGAGTCGATTGAGGTGTCCACCACACGCAATTCAGTGCTTGGGACACGAGGCGACTCTGAAAGAGGAGTCAAAGATCAGGGATCAGAGTCTGTGTCCTGAGAACCCAGAGGGGAAAGATCTAAGCAGATCTAGAGGCAGATTCATCTCAGTGAAGGAAGGTCATGCTGGGATCACCCTAGGTCAGGACTGGTAGGAGGGCTATAGGAGGAGTCACTCGGGGTCATGGGGTACAAGAAATCAGAGTAGGTCATCAGTAGGGGGAAGAACACACCAGTGTAGGCAGTCACTTCCGAGGGGGGGCCTTCTCCAGCTGGCCCCAAGACACTCAGCCATATGCGGTAGTGGGTTGCTGGCTCCAGCCTGTCCAGTTCATAGCTGCTGAGCTCGGGCCCCAGGACCCGAGACTGTTCCTGGCCACCTAGGGCAGGTGTGAGGGTGCGGATGGAGGCACCTGAGAAGATGCTAAGATGGGCATTAATGCACACGCCCACCTCACTGACCTCTACCTACCTTACTAATGATGACCCCACCAGCCTGCCCACTTTCACTGACCTTGCCAACCTAGCCCACATCCCCAACCCCATCCCTGGCCCGCCCCCATTGGTCCTTAACTCCCTACTGGGGGTGACTCTTACCCTCAGGTCGCCAACGCAGACGGAAGCCACGTGCCCCGGGCACCGGCTGCCAGCTCAGCCTCAGCGAGTGCTCCCCTCGCTGCACTACGCGAAGTGTCTCCAGGGCTGGCGGAGCCACAGGTGCTTGAGAGAAAGTGCACGGATCAGGGAAGCTCCGCCCCCACCAATCCCTGCACCAATCCCAGACCAACCCTGGAACAAGCACTGCCCCCAGCCGGCTCCTCTGCCTATCCCAGGCTGCATTCCTCTTCCCCTTGAAGACCACCCCCCCCCCCCCCCCGTCTCCACAGGCTCACTACCAATCACTGGTCTCTTATCCATTCTGGAGCACGAACCCTCCCCCCAAACCATCCAGGTCACCAATCAAAGGCTCTCCCCAGCCCAAGCTCCACCTACGCGTGGTGACAACAATGGAGACAGGTGCGCCCTCACGGTCCCCAACAAGTGCAGTCACTCGCACTGAGTAGCTGACTCCGCCTTCGAGGCCCCGAATTTCTGCGGAGTCTGTATTTCCTGGGAGCATCTGCTCTCTTGTGGGGCCACCTAGCCAAGTGAGCATAGGGCAACGGTCAGGGGTAGGGATGGTTGACCAGAGCAGGCAATGCCAGCCAGGAAGGGCAAGGGCAGGGTCAGGGAATCATACCCTCGCTCCGGCCCCAGGCCAGTCTGTAGGCTGTGGCTCCAGTGACCCCCACCCAGGTGATCCGCAGAACATCACTGGAAGCATTGATGATCTGTAGCTTTGACACACTGCCCACAGGCTGAGGGTCTGGAAGCAGAGGCAGGGTAAGAGGTCAGGGACCACTGGATGGCTGGCAGAGAATAGGGTGGCAGTACAGGCACAGTCAGTGCAAGGAGGTCTGAAGGTCAGTGTGAGGTTAGTCTGGACAGGTTAGTCAGTGTAGGCAACTCCTGAAAGGGAGAAGTTCAGTGCCTCGGTGTGGTCAGTGTGGAGCAGCCAGTAAGTCACTGTGGGTGGACACCTATTCATTGTTGGGTAGGTCATTGTGGGAAGATTATTCATGGGAAGAGCTCTGATGAAGTGATGAAGTGGGCTGCAGGAGCAGTCAGGAATACATAGCAGGACAGAGTAGCCAATGAGATGTGGTTGGCAGCAGGCCAGAGTCCACTCACCAGTCCTCACAACCACAGAGGCAGGGGTCCCATCCACACCAGCCGCATGGGCCCACACACGCACCGTGTACTCCGTATCTGGCTCCAGCCCATCCACTTCAGCCAACGTGGCCTCCCCAGAAACCAACTGGGATTTCTCTGGGCCTGGGAGTAAGGATAGAGTCAGCTCTAGGGCTAGCCAGACTCTGCCTCCCAATGCCCCACCTGGACCCCTAAGAAAGAAATCCCTGCTCCCATTCCACCCAGACCTGCCCCTTACAACCCTCCAAAACTTCTGGTCCCTTCCAAAACCCCTGCCCCACCGTGGCCTGGCTGCCAGGAGATCCTGTATCCTGTGGCACCAGGAACCCTATTCCAGGTGATGGTGACAGATGAGCTGCTGGCTTGAGTCACATGGACTGTCTTCACTGGGCCCAGTGGGTCTGAGGGGGAGAGGCAATGGGGAGTCCAATGGACGAGGCAGTGAGGGTCTGATGGTGGAGGTACTGGGGACTATCTAATAGGGGAAGGCAAATGGAGTCTAACAGAAGCCAGGGATTTGATAGGGGAGGCAGTGAATGGGTCAGATGAGGGAAGAAGTAAGGGTTCTGACTGAGGAGATAATGGAAATCTGAGGTGGCAGGTGAGAGAAATCTGAGAGACAAGAAGGTCTAACAGAGAAGGTAACAGGGTTCCAATGGAGGTATTAGGAATCAGTGAGGGGATCTACCAAAAGAGAAAGTGCGAGTCTGAGAGTCAGGTCCAGCAGAAAAGGCAGTGGGGGTCTGAGAGATGACATAGTGGAAATCCGAGGGCAAGGAGAGGGGGGTCTTAGGGGAAGCTGAAGAAGGTAGAGGCTTGAGAGGAGGCGAGGAGACAGAAGAGGGAAGCAGGGCCTCCTAGGGAGGAGGTGGTGAGGATCTAAAGGGGGAGATTGGAGTTCCGAGGAGAAGCAAGGGTCTGAGAGGGAAGGCATGAGGGTCTAGAGGGGCACTGGAGGTAGAAAGCCCTGACCAGTTCGAGCCACGATGACTGCAGCAGGGCCCTCCTCTCTCCCTCGCAGTGCTGACACAGCCACCTGGTAGGAGGTTCCAGGCCTCAGCCCCATGATATCTGTGGCTGTAGACTCTGGGGGTAATGTCTGGCTGGACTCCAGACCTAGGATCAGAGAGAAATGTTGGCATGGCTCCTGCCTGCTCCCTCGGTCCCCTGCCCGCACACCCTGCTGGTTCCCCTCAGTAACCTTCCCATACACCCCACACTGACCACTGTCTGTTCTCCAGCTAATCCGAAACCCACTGGCTCCAGGAACAGGTCCCCAGGCCACCCTCACTCGTGTTGCATCTGATGCCACAACCCGAAGCCCTGGGATGGCAAGTGGGGTTTCTGGTTCTGGGAGTTAAAGACAGAGGTCAGGGATCAAAATCAGAGCCAGAGTGAGTCAGACAGCAGTCCCCTACCCTCCTGCAGTGCTCACCTCGGCGGACAGTGAGGACGCTGGCAGCACCTTCACGGGTGCCCACTCGAGCCATCACCCGCACCATATAGCTCAGCCCAGCCCGGACGTCATCCAAGTCAAAGGCTGTCTGACTCCCAGGAAGCACCAGGGTCCGCTCAACCCCTGATGGAGAAGGGAGGGTAGGTGGGCAGGGATCAGTGAGAGACAGGGATGTGGGAGGAGGAGGCCAGTGATAGACAGAGATACAAAGTGAAAAGAGTCAGTGAGGGATGGGACATGAGATGGAAAGGGTGAGAGAGAAGGACATGGGATAAAAGGAGTCAGTGATGGACAGCGACACAGGCTACCGGGGCCAGTGATGAATGGGGACACACAACAACAGGGGTCAGTGGACAGGGATACAGATGTAGGATGAGAGAAGTCAGTGGACAGGTCATCAATAGACACTGATGTGGGGTGCTGGGTCAATAATGGATGAGGACATGGGATGAGAGGTCAGGGCGGACAGTAGTCAGGGCTAGAGTAATAGAAGGGCAGGGATTGACCTTATGATTACAGAGAAGGATGAAAGCCATGGAAAGGGATGGCTTTCCATGGAGATAGATTCAGGCAAGGACACGGCAGGCAGACAGTGTGACAGGTCTGGACTCAGCGCCATCTTGGCAGGCAAATGGACAAGGAGACAGGAGGAGGCTGCAGAGACCCAGGAGTGAAAAGAGGTGGATTGAGGGTGCAGTCAGTCCCTGAGGGCCAGAACTTCAGTGTGTGTATGGGTGCATGCTGTGTCCACCTCACCCTGGGTGCTGCGCACAGTGATGCGGTACTCGGTGGCACTGGGAACTGGGCTCCAGGATACTCGCACCCGCTGCCCAGGCAGCTCAGTCGCCTGGAGGTCCGTCACTGGGCCCACAGGCATCTCTGACCCTGTTGGAGAGCACAGCGTGAGAGGCAGCCTGGGGTCCCTGTACCTTCCCCTCTCACTTGGCTGAGCCCCCAAAGCCCTCACCAGTGGGGACCACGGTTGCAGGCGTGGCCACCTCACGGCCCTCCAGCAGCGTGTAGAGAGTGAGGCGATATTCAGTGCCTGGCTGCAGCCCATCCAACTGGTAGCGGGTCACATCAGAGGGTAGTACCACCTTCTGTGGCACCTCCAAGCCTACGAGATGATAGGGTCAGGTCAGCTGAGGCCAGGCCCCAACCCTGCCTGGCCACCCCTCCCTCCTGCACTGACCACTCTCACGTCGCCACTCCAGCCGGTAGCCACGGGCCTCAGGCACCAAGTTCCAGGAAAGAAGGATGGATGTGGGGCCCAGGATGACTGCACGCAGGGTCTGCTCAACGGAAGTGTCTACCCAGGGTACAGGGGACTTCAGTGGCCTCTATGCCCTGCCTGTCTGCCCACCCAGCCTGAAGAAAGCACCCAGTCCTCTTACCAGTGCGGGCAGTCAGGGAGGTGGCAGGCCCCATGCTACGGCCAAGCAGGGCACTCACAGTCACCTCATAGTCTGTGCCAGGCTCCAGGTCACGCAGCAACACTGACCCCTGCCCAGGGCCCAGCTCCTGCTGCTGCGTGGCCCCACCTGCACAGGGGGTGGGCACAGAAGGATTAGTGGGTTTTGTAGACTCAGGAGCCTACAATCCTGTCTGTGGTACAGGGACTCCCTTCAGCCCACATCTCTCACTCACCACTGAGGACCCGCCATGTCACACGGTAGCCAGTGGCACCTGGCACAGTCCGCCAGGTCACCAAGAGGCTGTGGGCTGTGGTGTTCTGGATGGTCAACTCCGGCCCCTCCAGGGCAGCTAAGGGAAGGTCCCATCAGGGATTAGTGAGCCCAGAGTGGGGACGGGTTACTGGGACGGGTGGTTAGGTGAGTGGGGTCAGAAGTTAGCAGAATTGCTCACTGGTCCGAGCTGTCCCGCTCACGGCCTCCCCGATGCTGTTGGCGTAGAGGGCAACCACAGTCACTTGGTACTCAGTCAGGGGCCGGAGACCCTGCAGCCGCACGTTGGTCTCACCAGCTGAGACGCTCACCTGCCCAGGATCAGAGGTCACTTCCCTTTGTCCAGCTAAGTCCCCAGTCCTCCACCTACCACTCCTGACAGCCTTACCTCCCGCCGCTCACTTGACACTGGCTGTCCCAGCCCTGTCAAAGGCGCATACTGGACCTTGTAGCCGGTCACAGGGCCACTAGCCGCTGTCCACTGTACTCTCAAGGATTGACTGCCTGGCTCAGACAGCACCAGGTCTCGTGGACCTGAGGTCAAGACTTCGGCTGGGAAAGGAGTCAATCAGTCAGTCAGGCAAGAGGACCAGGGATCAGCACTTATGGTGCAGCTTTAGGGGTCAAGGGTGAGGAGCACGAGGTCAGGCCAGCACTTCCAGGGCAGGGTCAGAGGAGAGCGCCTCTGGCTTGCTATCAGGAGTACATGGGATGGAATCAGCACTCCCAGGTTGGGGTTCAGGTCAAGGTCTAGGCCAGGGCACACAAGGTGGGCAGGAACTCACGGGGCAGGGTCACAGGCACACCACCAGCAGTCGTGCACACCCTCCGAGAAACGAGAGGCAATAGCGTCCTCAGGATGCTGAAATCATTGACGAAGAAGAAGAAATCGCTGGTCGGCTGTGAGGCGATTCGCTTCAGCTCCTCGGGGTCAGCATTCTTGATCCCTGAGGTGATGCCCAGTCAGGACTCAGTTGCCCACATGCCTTCTGACTGGTCCCTGCCCCAACCGACCTGTCACTTCAGCTTGGTACTCACCCACAGCAAACAGCTTGATCCCCTGCCCCTTCAGCCTCTGGGCCGCAGTGTCCACCAGGTCCTGGGACTTCCCATCTGTGATGAGGATGCAGACCTGGAGCAGGTGCAGGGTCAATTCAGGGCTGCCTCAGACACAACTTGGGGATCACCTTGGGAGGCATGGTAGGGTGAGAGATCACCTTGGGGACACCAGGTCGAGCCAGCTGGGGCTGGAAGACATGGTCAGCCACGTGGAGAATCGCAGCCCCTGTGCGTGTGTTGCCTCCCTTGTAGCTGAGCTCACGGATGGCACGGATCACATCACTTCCTGAGCCAAGCGCATCCAGGCCAAACTCTGTCCTGTGGGGAGGAGGGTGGCAACAGGCTAGGGACAAGGACTTTTCTGGTCCTGGCCTCTAGGAGGCCTCTGGGGTGAGGGTTGTATCAGGCCCTCTTGAAGGTCCTCTTGGTTCTGTGATTCCTGTCCTCCACCTCTGAAGCCCCCAAGTTAACAAACTCCCTAGGTGCCCCTCTGTGTCCTGCCTGTGGCTGGGCCTGGGCAGGCCTAGAGCCCTTGAGGCTCCCAGGCTCAGGGCCCAGGATGTCTGGTTAATTAAATAATGGTAGGAGAAAGGGTCCCATTGTAGGGAGGTGGACACTGGCCAGACAGGGAGGCCCTTTGCTAAGTGAGAGGCTGAAGGGATCAGGAGGCTAAAACATGGAGAGTCCCGCAGAAACAGAGCATCTGAAGCCCCTGGGCTCCCCAGTAGCCTCTCCATCTCCAGATCAGAAAACATAGCCCCCGTCTTTGGCACAGCACTAGTCTAAAGAGGTCTCAGATATGAGGGCTCTACTTAGGAGATTCCTGCTTCTGTCTTAAGAGGAGGTCCTGCCTGGAGTGGGTGGGGGTGGGCCTCTGGGTTCCCCAGATAGACTAGGGGTTTTTGGACTCTGCTTCTGTCTGAAGGAGGGGTCCTGGTGAGATCTCTGGCTCCCTAGCTCTGGGAATCCACTCACCGTGGGTCATCGCTGTACTGCACGGCAGCAAAGCGCACACCCTGTGCACCGGCTGCCCCAGAGAAGGGCAGCACCAGCCCCTCAAGGAAAGCGCGCACTTCACGGAAGTTGCTGCGACCGATGGATGAGGAGCCATCGAGTAGGAACACGATGTCAGCAGCATAAAGGCTCGTGCAGGTCACTGGGGCAGGGAAAAGCAATCACGATTTCTTCTTGGAGCCCACTCACCCACTCCCCTCACTGTGGTCCCCTGGGGCTGGGGAGAGGAGAGTAGGCTTCATCTGCTCTGCAAAACAGCCCAGGCTGGCTTGGGCCTGAGAGCCCTGGAGGGAGCTGAGGTGGAGCTCAGAGGCAACTCTCCCGCGGAGCGGAGGACTGGTGGGGAGGAAGAGTCGCGGTGCGGGTGTGGGTCTGGGGATCTGGGACTGAGGCTGGCCTCAGGGGACAGCGTGGACTGACATAGGGGACTCACGCATAACTGGATACAGTTTGGGAGATGCAGCAGGGTTTAGGGAGTCCCAGGAGAGTCAGGAGAAATACACACAGGGTCGCAGAGGGGTGGGGAGCAGGATCCAGGATGAAGGGGGAATAGAGCTGTGGGTGACAGGGGGCAGTGCCTTGGATGAGGTCCTTCCCTGCCCTGCTCACCTCTCTCTCGGTGCTGGGCCCGCACTCGGGGCGCCCTTGCCAAGATTCCGGCGCAGAGCGCAGCCACCAGGAGCCGCAGCCTCATCCTAGGTGAGGGAAACAGTCAGCCAGGACTCCCGCCTCTCCCTCAGACTTGGTGGGGTCAAGCCCAGTGCTCTCCCAACCCCCCAGTCTCGGTCTTGCCTGCTGATCCGCTGGCTCCCGCTGCCGTAGTCCCGCCGCCACAGCAGAGAAAAGTCCCTGATCCCTTGGGGGCGGAGCAGCGGGCGGGGACCCAGGCGGCCCACCCCCACCCCTCACCCCGTCCCAAAGGTTGCCGCCCCTGCCACCCCTCCCAGGGACAGATGATTTGATTCCACTTAAGTGTAAAGTATCCCCAACTCCTGCGGTTTCTGGGATTCCCCAGGAAGGTTCTCTACAGATAGATGATGAGAGAGCCCTTTCCAACCCCTTCTAGGGTCAGAGAACTTAGTTGCTGTAGGTCATAGACTAGGAGTGACTGCTGGGGACTAGACTTTGGATAGGTTCCAGGGGATCAAAGATGTAGCACGAAGTCGGTGGGGGGAAGCTGCAGCTGGAGATGACTCACCCCCCCCCAACACCCCCCACCACTCTGTGCCCAGACAAGCCCTCAGGCCATAAGTCCCGCCGGGCCTCTCCTGTGATTCAGCCATCCCTGTCTGTTGGTTCTCCTGTGTCTCATCCCAGTCCCCTCAATGGGCCTAACAGTCCCCAGCAAATGAGGGGCTCTGGGCTCATCCAGGGAGAGCAAGGGACCACTGGGCTGCATCCAAGTAATGCCCATTCCCACTCTGGAAGAGGAAGCCAGGAGGAGAGAATCTGTGTCATGCTTATGCATACTTGTCCATCTCAGTGTCCGGCACCCCCTACTCTGCCCTGAATCAGCTCCAGGCGGATGCCATCCAGCTGTGCTTGCAGGGAGGGGTTATCCACGTGTGGAGAGTAGACCACCCACAGTGACAGCTCATCTCTCAGGAATCCACCCCTTCCTGTCTGCACCCCCATGGGTGAGCCTGTCCTGCTCCAGACAGGCCCCCCTACCTACACATCCTCATTCTGGTCCTCCAGTCTCCTCCTTCAACCTACTCTTCTTAAAGACCCCCTTCCACCTATCATCTTCATCCTGAGCCCTTCCCTTCCCTCCTAGCTGCCCTCACAGTCCACCTGAGCTTCCACCTTCATAACCTTTAACCAGCCTGACTTCACACCTGTCTCCCTCAGCTTGCTTCTGATTACGGACAGTCCCCTCAACAAATCCCCAGGCCAGGGACACTATCCTGAGTAGGTCAGTCTTTGTATAGACATATGCGTTCATTATAGGGGTTGATACTAAAGCACAGAGACACTCCCAAGAGCATGGCGCCCATTCTTTCTTTCTGCCACTCCTGGATTAACTCTGGGAAGCCCGGAGAATAAATACATCTACCTTCACCACTGCCACCAGGCCCCTTCCAACATGCCTAACCCCTCTGCCTCCCCTGGGGCCCCACAGGCTTATGAGGGAGAAATGGGGATGGTATCTGTTAAACTTGTCTCCCCTAGACTCCTCCAGGGACTGAGATCTCCGACTTATGGCCAGAGTTGGGGTCAGTGATGACCATCCATGCTTCCTTGTCATTATCCAGAAGGCTGGAGCCACAGGAACAGCCCCAGGTTATCATTGGATACAGCACTGTGATCCATAGGGCCCAGAACCTTTGTCCAAGGTCAAGGGCTCCTCAGGCATGTCCCAGGAATCCCTCACCCCTTGAAGGTGTCCTACAGGTGAGGGCTGCAGAGACCAGACAAGCCCTCTTAACAGAGGCAGCCTGAGAGCTAGCATATGCAGCGTGGACACACACACACACACACACACACGTTTGGGTTCAGTCTTTAGGGGAGACTGGAGGCCAGCTGAGGTGTTCAGGCAAACTTCATCAGAGCCACGAGGGGCCCCAGAAAGAAAGGAAGGGCTGCCTGCCTTGGCGGGGGGGTCACTCGAAGAGTACTAGGAGAGGCTACTGGAGGTAGAAGCAGGGTTGACTGCATGTCTGGAGCTCCCGGGAGGCTCACAAGCAGGGCCGTGGTCCTCTGAGGCTCCCAGTTACAGCCTCCTGGCAGGCACACAGCCTAGGACTCAGCCCCCTCCATTAGGGCAGTGGGGCCCTGAGCTTAGTCTTTCTCCCTCCCACACTCCCCTGCACATTTTTCTGGCTTCAGTCACTCCCTCTGCCAGATAGCACCATGTGTCACCAACTGGGGTCCCTTTTGGGGATTCCAGACCCACACATCCCACTGTCCCAGACATCTCCAAATTTCTCAGAACTGTGGCCAAAGCTGGGCAAGTCTTCATCCTCCAACCTACCCACCCTGCCCCATGGTACCCTAGTCCTGCTGGGGATGTGGTCTTGCTCGGGTCCCTCGAAGCCTACTCCAGCTCTTCCTACAGCCTTGACAACTGCCCTGCTACAGCACAATTCACTGGGACATCACAGAAATACACACCGAGTTCCCATGCTAAATCTCAGCTTACCAAATCACTTCTCTTCCCAGTTATCTCTAGTGCACCTACCCCAACATGCTTCCAGAGTAAAGATCAAATTCTTGGTCTAGGTATGCAAGGTCTATTAGGACCAGATCACCCCCAAGAGGTCAAGTGCTCTGTATCCAGCACACCTGTAGCCTTTAAGGGTCAGTCCTGGGCTTAACAGAAAAATCAAGCCCTGTCCTCCAGCTCAAACTTGAACTTGGGACAACAGACTTGGCACTTTGCTGTTCCCTCAGCCTGCATGTACTATCTCTACAAGCACCCAGGGGTGGGCCAGTCAGGGTTCTGCACTGTCCAGCAGCTTCTCTCCAGCTGGTCATAAAGTAGGCAGATGACCTGAGTCCCAGAGCCCTGGGTTCTAGAAAGCACTCGACGGTTATTTCCTAATTGACAACCTGCGGCAACAAACGGGTGAAGGAAAAGCACTGGAGTGGGGTGGGAGTGAATCAAAGGTTGTTTTGGCTACTGCAAGGCTGGGATGCTAACGGACTTCTGGGTAGCCCTCTTCCCAACAAACCTTATCCCAGAACCCTGTTCTTGACCGTCAGCAGCACCTCCATGTTAGGTGAATCGGGCCCCAGACTTCCAATCCCCCCGGGCTTCCCAGGGACTGCGGAAGGGTTGAGGGGTGCAGGAAGAGGGGCCTACCTGCCCATCTGCCTTGGGGACCAGAACCCAAAGGTGGCAGGGGCACTAGACAGCTGAGAGCTCCACCAGGTCCTGGCTGCCTCAGGGAGATGGGCCAGCAGCTCAGGACTTGTCTGGGACAGACTTAGTCAAGGGAGGGGGCTCAGGCCCCACTGAGCTCAGAGATATTCTTGGAGCCTGAGTCAGTGGCAAATCGAGGCAAAGGATTCTTGCCTTGCCTGTCTAGGCAGCAGTTAAAAACCAAATGGGAACACTATGCCCCAGGCTATCCTCCCAGAATCCAGAGTAAATATATGAAGGAGTCTTCCTCAGGGACAGTCCTTGGCCTCTCTTGGTCCATCTGGGGGACCAGAAACCACCAGAGGGTGACTGCACAGGACCCACAACAAGGGGGCTTCCTACCTGAACCCCCTGAGTTCCCAGGCTGGGACCTATACCAGGGCAAAGGTCCCATGCAGTTCTCATGGACTCCCACACCCCACTCTTGGGACAGACTGGCTAGGAGCATCCGCCATGTGGCTAAGTGGAAACAGCTGGCCTCAGCTCCCTGCAGGCATCAAAGGCTTCCGGCCTCCATGCAGCAGCCCCCACTCTTGCCCCTGGCTGAGGACACATCAGCCTGTGGGAAAGAGGAAGGATCCAGGAGACACAGAACGGGGAGAAGTCCCTGCTCCCCCATCCAGTGTCCAGTGGACTCTATGCCAACGCCAAGAGAGGGATAACGCAGTTCTCAACACAGGACTTTATTGGTGGTAATCCGCAGCACAGGTCTGGAGAGCCGAGGTGGTATGTTTGTTGTGGGGAGGGGGAACCGCGAACCCTGGCCCCGCCCTCTTGCCTGCACAGGCCTCCTGCCTAGAAGCGCAGCCAGAACATGCCGCTACGGATCCGGTTATAGTCTGGAAGCTGCTCAATGGGGCCTGTGGGGATAGGGTGGGGCGTCAGGGTGGGGTACCCGGCTTATACAGGGACACCTGGCCCTGCGCCGCACCCCATTCAGAGCTGCCCAGAGCAGCACAAGACAGGCTTTGAGTGGAGAGAAGGAAGAGAACATTCCTTCAGGGGTTGCTGAGCCTGTCCCTTCATGCTCTGACCTTTGGAGCCCCACCCCACACGCAGGGGTGTCCGTTACCTGGCGGGTGTAGGGTATTGATGGAGGCACCTTGGCAGGGAGTCAGGGAGCTGCTGGGACAGGTTTTCGGAGCAAGTACTCCCAGGCAGCCAAGCTATCGGGCAGAGCCTCCTGGGGGCCTCAACCTGCTGCTCCCAGGGTAAGCTGGGGGATGGGCGGCAGAGGGGAGGCCACGACAATGGAATAAGAACAAAGAGCAGACCTTCTAAGCTACTCACCCAATCCAGCCACTGCTGGACACTGGTCATAGAAGTACTTAGAGCAGACCTCACGCACCACACTGGCATTCACCTCCTGCAGGATGAAGCAGAGGTCACACTCAGTGATAGGCACTGGGGACCACTTCAGCCAGTCAACAGTACCCAGCCAGCTGAGGTCTTACACAAATACCCCTCACCCAAAAGGGGAAAGCAGAAGGGCTCTCCCTACTATGTAGACCTCCATGGGCCTCACCCACCTCCATAGCCATCAGTGCCTCTGCCCTGCCCTCCAATTACGTCACCCTGGCAGCAACACTGCCTAGGACGCCAGGAGTGCCTTAGCAGCAGTCTGCACTGCCACAACTTCCCGTCCTCTGGGAGTCTGCCAGATTGAGACTCCAGAACCTCTCCCAGGGGCCTGCGTTACCGCAATCCGGCTTTCCCACTCAGCCAGGGGGATGCGACGGCCATACGTCAGAAGACTCCGTCCAATGTCCTCACACACAGGAGTGGTACCTGCGGGGCGGGGCAGGGAAGCTTATGGGTCCACACGGTCCAGTCCTGGACCACAGGTACACAAAGAACCTTCAGTTTCAGGATAGCCTGGACCTTGGTCTGATCCTAGATCACAACGCTCACTTGTACAACAACCGGTCATTGTACCAGTGGGCTGTTGATCTGGCCACCCACACCTGCACCTGAAGCCCTAAGCCCCTGAGGGAGGGTAAGTGGTGGGATATGGCATGACCTTTAAAGTTTTCCCTTCCAGTATTGGTTAGGAATGGTGGCCACATTGGGACTGTCACTGCCAGGATGCACTCCACCCCTTGCCACAGGGCTGGAGGACTCACCATCCAAATGAGATACCAGGGCATTTCTGAGGATGTTTTTGCCTCGGACCACCTCACTCTCTGTGGCACTGGTGCACAGGCGCATCCTACAGCAGGGGTAGGGTGGGATCGTTCTGAGGCAGTGCTGCCTCCGAGCCTCCACTGTCCTGCTCAAAGGCCCCTATCCCCAACCTGCAATGCCAGGCTACCACTCACCACTGGCCCTGCAGGAAGAATACCATGTCATCGATGCTCATGTGGTCACAGACAAAGTGTGCGCCCAGCAGCCCAGTCTCTGCGTAGCAAATGTTGAAAGTCTGGAAACTCTGGCATAGCTTATTGGTCGCGACAACTGCAGCCAGTGGGCTGGACAGGTGCTGCCAGGAGCAAAGGTGGTCAGCACCCACCTCCACTCTGTGGCCCACACCCTGAGCCCCACAGTACAAGTGCCCACAGCCCAGCTCACTCTCTTCCCTGAAGGCAAGGCCCGTCCCATGCCCACTCGTGGCACTCACTGTACTGCCGCCGTAAGTGCAGTCGTAATGGCCGATGATGGCATTGGCCACCTGGAGGGCCACGTTGTCCGGGTTGGTCCAGCCAGGCCCCTCCACTGCAACGGCCACATGGGCCAAAGGCAGGGCATCATCACGGTGGCGGATCTGAAACAGGACATGGAAAGGCTGAGGGACAGCCAAACTTCCCAGGTAACCAGCAAAGGTGCCAAGTGTGGGTGGAGAGTGTACATGCAAGTGTGAACATATGTGCCCATGAGGCAGTGGCCACAGGACTCCTTCCCAACTCCCGAGGCATCTCCGAGGTCGTGGAGATGACCATGCATGCGAGAGTTTCCCCGCCCTGAGGCCCAGGCTGAGAGTACCACCCCCACCCGTCAGGCAGCTCACCTCACTGCCAGTGAAGCGGCATGGAGAGAGGGTAGGCACGGCGTCCTCTGTGTATGTCCCAGACAGGCTGCCCAAGTGCTTCTGGGCAAGGTCCAGCAGCTGCCGGTGCTCCACCCCTGCAGACAGACAGCAGTGTTACCGGCCAGCCAGGGCCCACGGCACAGGGTCGGGGGAACCACGGGAATCGCACAAGGGGAGGACCTTGTGTCCTGTCTCAGCAGCAGACAGCAAAGAAAGATGTGACATCAGGATAAGGCGAGGAAAGAGGACCCTCCACAGACACACGGTGTCTCATGACAGGGCAGGCACCTCACGGTCAAACAGCCGCCATGACTTCAGTCACAGGGAAGCAGCAGCAGCGTGCACAGCTTAAAAACAGGTTCCCAGGTGATGCATTCTCACCAGCATCACAGACAAGACTGGTGCTCCCTGAGCGTAAGGGACCTGCCCTGCCTTGTCCCTCTAGCCCTTCCTCAAGCACATCCTGGCTGCTGCCCCCGTGGAGGGTGGCAGGTAAGAGGGCACAAAGAGGTGCTCCGCAGGGCCACGACTAGCTCTGGGGTCCCCTAGAGTCGGGGACACTTCCCAGTAGCCTTATGAACCCGTGTTTCAGGACCCCTGCCTGACCTCACCTCTGCAGGAGGTAGCCTCTGCTGCCCCAGCACTTGGACGGCAGGCGCTGCAGCAGTCAGCAGCCTTCCCCAGGGACCACAGGCCAGGTGCCTCTGCCTCTTGTTCTTTCCTTCCTGACCTCAGATTCTGCTGGACTTCACAAAGTCTGACATGTCAGGAGCTCCAAACGCTCTTGGTCTCCAGGTCCACTGGCCCCAGAGCCACCAATCATGCTCTTCCTATCACTCTTTTTCATCCAGCAAGCTGCCGTGACCTAAGCTGGGGAGGTATCAACCCTGCTCCCGTCTCTTGCCCGCCACGCCCAGACCTCCGTGAAGTTTCCATCTGCAAAACCATCCTGAGTTCATCTGCTTCCCTCCCCTGCTCCTGCCATCTTCCACCAGGTGCCTGCCCAACCCTTCCCGGGGTCTGCCTGTTTCCACTCTGGCAGGAGAGCAAGCCTCAAAACACCCATAGGCCATGACACTGCTCTTCCCCTGTGCTCAGGGCACCCCCAACCCTGACTAAACCCCATTGTGCTTTAGGCCTCTGTTCAAATGACACATGCTTCAAAAGCACCTCCTTAACCTCCAACTCCGAGTCCCCCATTAAAATCCCCCTACCACTCTGTGTCTTCCTTTCAAGGTCCTTCCCATCAGTCACCCAGTGTCCGGTTTCCCATTGGCAAGGCAAAGAAGAACAAGCCTGGGGGCTTGAATTTCCCACCAGCCTGCAAACTGGGTCTCCTAGGATTGGGTGGGGCTGAGAAAGGCCTGAGGCCTGTACTCAAGAGAGGAGCAGCATCCCGGTGTGGTCAGTCCCAGGGGTGGTGGCAGAGCAGAATCGTAACCCACCTCAGAGAGCACAAAAGAGGTCACTCCCCTCAAGTTCAGAGTGGGAACAGGGCCCCCAGAGTGGAAGATCCCCTATGGTCAGAACCAGAAGACAAGGCTGGAGCCTACCCACCCATTACCACAGGGCTTCCATGAACCCATTGCTCACCTCCAGCTGCCGCTAGCACCATTCGAGGGGCCTTGTAATGCCGGTCCAGGTACTCAGTCAGGTCTGCCCGAGAGAGCTTCCTGCAAGACATACAGCCAATGGGTTACCACAGCTCCCAAACCAGAGTGACGTGGGTCATATAAAATGGGGCTGAGGAGATAGACAAGGAGAGAGATGGCTTCCCTGGAGAGCAAGCCCTAGCACACCACTCAATCCCTCCCCCATTCCTGCCACCTGCCACTCTGGGGCCCAGAGGACAGCCCTCATCTGGCCTCCCTCACATCTGACCACAGGACAGTCTCCTCTCAGGAGGGTGTAAGCTGACATGGTGAGGGCTTATCCCATCAGAGGACAAGAAGCCATGTGGATAAGATACCCAGACACACCCTCCCTCAGGCTGGCAGAACAACAACAAACTCATGTGGACATGGCCTGGCCAGGCCAGAATGAGGGCACGAACTCTACCCCAGGCCCAGCTCACTCTCACCTGACATTCTCACTGGGTCCCTCCACGGTCTGGGCCAGAGGTGTGCCCTGGAACGCCGTGGCATGCAGGTAGTCAAAGACCACATCCCGCATAGACGCATCATTCTCCTGCAGCTCCTGCAGGATCACGTCACGCTCCTTCTCAACCTGGGAGTCTTCCAGGCTGCAGTTCTGCACAACGTCGGCCAGGAGCTCCACAGCTGGACGTGAAAGAAAGACATGTCTGAGCACCAGGCGGGCCACTGGAGACCAGTAACAGCACAAAACCCTCAGGACTGAACACCACTGGTTGCTGTGCTGCAAGTCCATACTCTAAGGGTAACCCCGTCCCTCAGCCAGCCCCGGGGCTCCAGAGTGCCTGTCCTCTGCACCCATGGAGACCTATCCCACCCCTGCCCCACCCTGCAGGCGTACCTTTTGGCAGGTCCTTGGACAGTGCCTTAATGTAGTAAGCTGTGTGCTCCCGGGTGCTGTACGCATTAAGATGGGCCCCCATGCTCTCCACCTCCTTCTCCAAGGCATTTCCAGGCCGATTCTTTGTTCCCTAGAACCAGACATCAACAGCACTCATCAGGAGCCATGTGAGAGCCCAGGACTCCCATCCTTCTCCCTCCTTCTCCATCCCACCAAGTGCTAAACAGGACTTGAGCTGATCGAGGCCCCAGCATTCTGGGTCAACAGAGTGGAGACATCCGGAAGCCAGGAAAGAAGCCCATGGCCAAACCAAGTGTTACCTGAAATCTAGAGCTCCCATAACAGCCTGATCTTACCAGCACTCCCTCTCCTCTTACCGACAGTCACGGTCAGGTAAGTTCACACTTCGTTCAGGTGATGCTCCCACTACCACTCTCCCTCCCGCCATTCATATGACTATGTGAGTGCTAGCTGCCTCTGTGGGACTCAACCCTAGTCCTGTATGTGTGTATATGTGGCAGTGGTGCTGTCCAATGACACACACTCATATGCTGAGACCGACACACATCTGTGATGCTGGAGCTGGCAATGCCCATTCCTGTTCCACAACTCCAGCCATTCTGTATCATCTTCTCCATTTATTCATTCATTTAGAAACTCAGTCTCTACTCCATGCCCACATAAGCTGGCTTAGCAGCTGTTCCCTTCCTCAAGAAACCTCAGTATTTACATCTAAAAACAAAAGATGAAGAGCATTTCACACAAACTAAGTCTGTGTGTTTGTTATAAAGCACGTGTATATCCGCAATTCTACATGCATGCACGCACACACACAACATGGGCCTGGCCTCTGGTGAAGGGTAGGGCTCCTATGGCTCCCCAGGGTTTTATTTTTTTTTTTTGGCTCTGGGTGCCTTGTGCAGGGACTCACCAACTAGGCTTCACTCAGGAGAGGCCAAACCCATGTGGCTCCTTCCAGAAAAGCCAGTCAAAGATCACCCCACCCCCAACCCCAATGAAGCCCATAATTGAGAAGGCTGACTTTTCTGACATGCATCTTCAGGAGGGACAGCAGGAAGCCCTAACCCCGGGGGAGATTCAGGCCTTTAGGAGCCTCACCTTGAAAGCCAGATGCTCCACAAAGTAGCCTGCCCCGTTGTTCTTCTCAGTCTCATAACGGCTACCAGCGTCAATCCACACCCCGACCTGGACAAGAAACCCCCAACAAAGATAACCAACCAACCAACCCAGCCCCCCACTTACAGCCCACCCTGTGGGTGACTCCACAAGCCCCAGGGTGGGGAAGAGTTTCTCAGCAGGACCCTTGTGCTTGGAGGCCAGGGCGTTAGCTGAATGACTAGTCACACTGCATCATCTCTCCTTCCTACTCTATTTCCTTACTGGTTATCAAGACTCCCAGGGAAAAGGGAAGTTTCTAACTGCACGGTTGCCTGTCCCATCACCACAGGGAATTCTTAAACACAATCTCAGTTTTCCATTGATCTTTGTTTTTCCTAGGCAAGCAACTAATCATTTGCAACAATTCCTTTTCTTCCTTCCTAAAAATTATACCCTGCCTTTGTTCTGGTGATTGTGTCCTTTTGCCATTAGAGAAGGAGGCTATTTGCTCAGACACTGAAAACTTTATCATGTTTAGGAAACAGCCTTCATTCACACTTAAAAATAAGAACAAAAAAACCTTCTTAATCAGCCTTAGACACCTAACACTGCCAAGTGTTTCCCTGGCACCCAATGAGAGAATCTTATAATTTTCTTAATAGCCTGGTGTGCTATGAAACACACATCATGCTACTCACCCCATATGGTAACACAGATCTAATCTTTTAACTACTATTTGTTCATAGTTGATTTAAAATTTTCCCATCTACTTTCCTAAGAGATGTTGATGTATATGCCACACATCATAAATTCTTACACGAATGTCTACTTCATCTAACATACTGGAAAGCAAGATGCATTTTACACAATCCAAGACATCCTTTGATTATAACGGACAGCACTCCTCTGGCACTAAAGCACAGGGATATTTCTTACAATCTATAGCACCTTACTGTCCATGAAGTACAGTATTCTCTACCAAGCTTTCTTAACAGGCTGTGGGTCAGCTTATACAGGTGCCATAGAATAAGGAAGCTGCCTGTCACCTTTTGCTGTGTTCAGTGACAACTTATATCACAGGACATTATTTGTTCCTGGAAAACTTAAAAGAATTTGCGAGAAAAACCACTTAGCCCTGGAGTTTGGGGTGAGGAGACAGGGAAGGCTCACTTCTTGAGAATATTCTGTTTATCTAGTCAAGATTTCTACCTTTGAGTCAATTTTGAGGGTTTTATTTTTAGGAAAAACCAGCAATTCAACTGGAATATTCAAGTGCATTTCTTCTGCAATACAGTTCCGGTCTAGTCAAGATACTGACTTTGGCCGTGAGGCTGGCAGTCACTAATGTTTCTGAATCCCATTTCCTTCATTGAAGGATCACTTCTTTCACATGGGCTGCGTAAGAAAAAGCTGAAAAAAGAACTTGGCTTGCTGATTGGCAGGCATCACAGCTAAATGAGTGTTGGTTACAGCGAGGACTGCCCCCGATAAGTCAAAACGTGGGCCGGGATTGTGGAGGAGGGTCAATACAGCAGTGACTGAGCAGGAGTCTGACCCAAACCACAGAGCACCTGGGCCCAAGGTCACACCCTGACCTGCGAAAAGTCGCCAGGCCCAATATGGAGGCGCCCTTCCGACCGCGGCCCCTACTCACCGTGCAGGTAGGCTGGGAGGACTGCTCGGACGCTACTCGCAGCCCGTTGTCCAGCTGGCTGACCTGCGTCTCTGGCACGTTCTGGAGGGCTTGGGCATAGGTGGCGGTGCCCCGCAAGGCAGGGGACCTCAGCAGGGCTTGCTGCTGGAAATAGGCGACCAGAATAGAACTGGGTTGGAGGGGGTCGCTCCTCAGCTCCCAGGCCCGCAGCGGCATCCCCGTCCCCGCCCTCAGCCATGACCTTCCCACGGCCCTGACCCCGCGACCTCCTCATTCTCGACCCGCCGCCGCTAAAAGCCCGCTCCCAGTCCGCGTCCCGAAGCCCCGCGACACATAGCTCTGCGCTCTTGTTGCCACCTCACCGAGCGGCGGGTATGCAGGAGCACTCGCGTCCCAACGCTGGCCGCCCGGCAAACCGCGGAAGCCGCCATCTTCTAGCTCCAGTGGGCGCAGGGCCGCCCTGCGCATGCGTAGAGTAGACGCGACGGCGCCCAAGGCGCAGGGGCAGTACGGCGGACTTGGCGGTCAGCCGCCCCCTGGCGGAGGAGGCCGGGAATATTCACTCGCTGCTGGGCGCCGGTTCTGTCTTGACGGCTACGGGTACCCGCGCGCATCAACCCACTTGGCTATCCATCGTCCTGGGCGGGTCCGTCCTTGGTGCAGTCCCTCTTTCTCTTTCACCTGTGGGCAGCAAGAGTGCGCGATGTTTCTCACAAATCGCGGGCGCCCGGAATCCATTGAGTTTTCCGAGCGGCCGAGCTCGGGCTCAGCCACAGCACGTCTGGGGATCGCAACCCCTGGGCTAAAGCACCAGCGTGGAATCCTGGGACTATAAGACTGCTGCTGAAAGTCAAAGTTTTCTCAAAGGAATGAAGTAAATGCAGACTGCGACATGGGAAGAATTTAACAATATATTGCTTAGGAAAAAGCAACAGTTTTAGAGGCTAATTTGTGAAAAGGATTCCTTGTTTGGAAAACAAAACGCACACAAATCAAAACGACTTGCTTTTTCTAATGGTCTACATAGAAAAAAATCCGGAGGAACTTTTAATATGAAATTCAAATTTTTACCAAAAAGTCTGTATTGCTTTTGAAGTAATAGCATACTTTTGAACTCTGCTTCCTTTTACAGGTATACATAATTTATTGCGCTATTTTTGTGATCATTCAAAATTATCATTCATAATTAAAATAGAACGTTTTTTTATAAAAATCAGACAAAAGATGCTTAAATGTGCATTGATTAATATTTTGTGGCCTAAAATTATGTTATGATTGAGACATGAAAAATAAAGTGAAATAGAATCTAATTGGTTCATCTTTCCACTTTTTAAAAACTAGTTTTTAGAAATTTTATATTCACAGGAAAATTGAACAGATAGCACAGAATTTCCCATATATTCCCACCCACAAACGGGTATACAGAGTTTCTCCTATCTGTAACATCTTAACTTTTGATACATTTGTTACAATTAATGAACCAATTATTCATTATTAAAGTCCATAGTTTGTTTAGATTCCCTTAGTTTTAGTTTTTACCTAATTTCCTTTTTGGTTCTAGGATTCGATCCAGGACACCACATGACATTTCGTTGTCATGTCTCCTTCAGCTCCTCTTGCCTGTAACACACCTCCTCTAGTGACCAGCGCACTCTACACTCTCCATCTAGCAGAGCTCCCGCAAAGAGCTCTGCCTCCAATTCCTCTCCTCTCACTCTCTCTCCCAAACCCACTTCAGTCCAGCCCCGACTTCACTCTTGCAAAACCACACCTGTCAGAGTAATCCATGAGCTCCATGGTACTATAGTCAATGGTCAAAATGCTAAGTCTTGTTTAACATGTTTGGCCACTCTTTCCTCCTTAGAGCTTCATGCATTCTCCACCTCCAGGTTCCCATGCTCTCCTGTGCTTTCCTACCTCTCTGGACACTTTGTCTTAGCACCTCTGCTGGTTCCTCCTTACCTCCAAACTCCTACACAGTTGAGTTCCCAGGGCTCAGTCCTGGTGCTTCTTCCTTTCTTGATCAAAACTTGCCCTTTGGTCATTTTGTCCAGTCTCATGGCTTCAGTGCTGTCTGTACATACAGTGGCCCCCATTTTCCCATCATTTACTCACCATCTCTCCTGGAGGGCCAACAGACATCTCAATTAAGCATGCTAAAGCTGAAGGCTTTCTCCCAAGCCTGTTCCTCCCATAATTGTCTTCATCTCAGTAAATGGCACCTCCATGAACCCAGCTGCTCATCCTTGACTCCACTCTCTCAAAATCCACACCCAATTTTTTTTTAACAAATCCAATAATTTCTAAATCCAGTTACCTAACCCCCTTCCCCACCCCTACAGCTCCCCTGGGCTGAGAAGGGAAGGACAATGAGACAACCAGGAAGTGTCATGTGCTAGACGCCCACGGAAGGACATGTTTCAAGAAGTTGGTCAAAAAGGAAATGTTACTAAAAGGTCACATACAAGCAGTGGTCCTTGCCACGATTTGGCAAGAGTCTTCAGTGACTCACTGATTTTCTGGACTTTACTTGGCATATGGAGTGAGGTAAGATCAAAATATCCCCTTCCCCCCTAAATTACGAACTGAACTTTGTAACAGCAATTCTTGACGAGACCTTCTTTCTCTCCTCATGTCTGAGACTCCATTAATTACCCACAGAGATTCTCAAAACTGTAAAACCCAGTTCATGCGGGCTGCCTGAGAGGGCTGTGGCAGGCCCCCACTTTCTCACTCAATATTTATTTGACATACACACCAGTGCATTCTTCTAGGTTTATTTCTGGCTCTCTATTCTATTCCGTTAGTCTGTGTGTCTATTCTTATGCCAGTACCACACTGTTTTGATTACAGTATCTTTGTACTACATTTTGGAAATCAGAAAGCATGAGTCCTTCAACTTTGTTCTTCTTTTTCAAGATTCTCTTGGCTATTCAGGGTCCCTCGAGATTCCATATAAATTTTTGAATGGGTTTTTCTATTTCTCTAACAAGAACCATTGAGAATTTCATAGGGATTACACTGAATCTATAGACCACTGGGTAGTACTGCTGCGTCCAGCGCAGCTTGGGACCGTGTCTGAGGGCGGGCAACACAAGACTTGAGAAAGAAAGAGACAAAGTAAAGAGCAAAGATGGGAACAGGGGACTCAAGATCTTGTGGATCTAGAGTGCTGAAAGCCTGGTCACAATCATATTTATTAGGAGTATACAGCTCAGGAAAAAAAATGCAATCAAAGAGGTGAGGCTTTAGATATCCCATGCGAGAAGCACAAAGTTCTGCTTGCTGATTAACTGATTAATTTCAGGCCTATCCCTTTCAGGAACAATCACCCTCCTCGGGGTATGCAAAATTTCTAAGTCTATCCTGTTATTGCCTCCGGGGCATCTCGAGATAGCAAATATTTCCCCTGGGTTAAACCACTTGCTTTCATGCCAGAACAGAGCTCTGTTAATGGATGATCTGGCTTTCGAGGACCATTTGTTTTACCCTAAGGAAATATCTGCCCTCCTTCGTGCCTTTATGGTCAGTCTCAGGATTGCCCCTTACAAATTTTCTTTAGCATAATACGTGTTATAGGTCATCTACTACGGAAAACACTAAAACAAAGCAAGCATGTGCATTTTAAGCAAGCAAGTGTGAATACAATGTTTTAAGCTCATGGAAATCTATATGTGGCTTGTTTTCTAGCTGCTTGTTGTCCAGTGGCTTGTTTCCCAGCATAGTACTGTCATTTTAACAATATTAAGTACTCCAGTCCATGAACATGGAGTATCTTTCCATTTATTTATGTCTAATTTCTTTCAGCAAAGTATTAATACCGACATCCATAGTAGTTTTCTATTGCTGCCATAACAATCACCAGAGTTAAAGGCTTAGAACAAAACAAATTTATTATCTCATAGTTCTGCAGGCCCAAAGTCCAACATCAATATCACTGGGCTGAAATCAAGCTATCAGCAGGGCTGTGTTTCTTTTTGGAGGCTCTAGAGAGATTGTGTATTCAGTCATTCAGGTTGTTGGCAGCCTTTAGATTCTAGTAGTTGAAGGAGCAAGGTTTGTTTTCTTGCTAGCTATCACCTAAGGGTCATTCCCAGCTTCTACAGATCACCTGAATTCCTTGGATCTCTGGATGGTGGGAGATCTCTTCCACCATCTCTAAAGACAGCAGCAGAAAACTAGTATTTTTCACACTTTGGATCTGTCCAACTTTTCTACCTTTAAGGGCTCATGCGGTTATACTGGGCCCACCAAAATAATCCAGAATAATCTTCCTATTTAAATGTCTTTAACCTTAATTCCATTCGCAAAGTTCTTTTTTGCCATGTGCTATAAGATATCCACACGTTTCATGGGCATCTTTTTTTGTTTCCTTGAAGGGGGGGATAATTAGATTTTTTATCATTTTATTTTTTTGATGGAGGTACTGGGGATTAAACCCAGGACCTCATGCATGCTAAACTTGCATTCTACCACTGAACTGTCTCCTTCCCCGCTCCATGGACATCTTGAGGGGTCATTATTCTACCTACCACCACCTCCCTGGGAGGCACCAACTCCTGCCCCTCTGGAGGCTGCTCCCTCCTGCTCTCCATACCTCTTTCTTCCACCTGAAATCCTGACCACCATATACTTTCTGGAATAGGTCAAGTTCTCTTGCTTCACCAGGCCCCTGTATGTGCTTATCTTTCTGACTGGAGCACCCTCCCTTCCTATCACCCCACTCATCCTTCAGGTTCCAGCCGTCAGCTCACACCTGCCCCACCCCAACCTGTCAGCATGCCTCTCTGCAGAGTAATTGCCTTTTTGAGCCTGTTTCACTGCTGCCACCACCCTTCCCTAATTGTGAGTGGGTGAAGGGGGAGCCAGTTCTGTTCTGTACATCAGCAGATCCTGCCATCCACAATAGGGCTAGCAAACAGTAAGTGCTTATTAAACTTTGTAGAATATAGAAGTGCATCTAACAAGAGGCTGATGAAGCTCAGCTTTCAACACCCTTCATTTCCAGGCCTTGCGAGGAGCTCTAGTCGGGTGTCCATGGGCTCAAGTATTTTTGGAAAACTTGCAAGGTTATGATCATCTAACTCCATCTACTTAGGATCTCTGTCCTTTTCCAGTCAGACTCCCATGCAGTCCACTTCCTCTCATATGGGGGACACCAGGAGGCTATAATTTTGGGGGTCCAAGAGGTGGATTGGGAGGATGGTGGATTGTCCCAGCTTGGATTCTCTGGGAAGCAGACTCCAAGAGGGAGATGAGGCTGTTTACCAAGATGGTTCTTAAGATTGACATCTGAAGGAGAGAGAAGACTGGCTATGCTCTCAGTGGCTGGCAACAGCAGGCCTTCCTTCAAGGGGAACCCAGGTGGCACATCTCTCAGTCTATCATAGGGACATACTTGGTTTGGGTTTAGAGGGACATGTTTATGTGGTTTGCTTCACTCCTATATACAGCCAACTTATTATTCCTGTCCTGGCGCAGGAATGGCCTCCAGGAACCTCCTGCTGGATTAGAGCTCCTGGTCAAAACATAAGTGCAAGGTCCTGCTGCATTTAGACCCTGCCCTCACCATACTCAATGCTAGAAAAATCATGAGCTATGGAGGGAGAACAAGGTTTGAAATGTGTGGAGCCAGAAGCTCATTTGTGGAAAATTCTTCCAAATCATACAGCTCTTATAGGACAGAGAGTTGATGACAGTTTCCCAAAACTGAAAACAAGCCAGACCTTTTATGTGACACCATGAAATTAGTTTTCTAAACTATCAATAATTAAATCACAAATTTCAATCAACCAGGATAGAAGAAAGACTGAAGTATCTTTCTATTCTCCGTATAGAAAATGTTTCTCCCCAAATTGTGAAATCCTTATCCTATGTCGAGGCCATCGGGGAGAGAACAGCCAGAAAACACGGAGGAGAAATATTACAGAAATGTATCAGGAAGTCACCACAAAAATGTTATTGTTCTGGATTTTGTGTTGTAGTATTTGTCAACTTTTAAAAATGTGTACGTGGTCATGATTTTTCTGATTTTAATTATCTCTGTTTTTGAATTCGTAATGTTGTATTCTTTTTCTAAAACAGAAACCCTCCAGATGCATAGGCCTCAGTACCTGCTCAACCGGGACTACCTATGGTAGAAGGAAGAGAGGAAGGGGGTGAGGGCCCCTTTGGGGAGGTTCAGCCCTCACCCCGCTTCCAGGGGCCTTAGAGCAAGGGCCATTTGAGTGACAAAGCATGTTGAGATGTCACAAAGTTGATGGCAGCCAGGGCCCACCCTCTACCCCCCAGTCCCAGCTTGGACCCACCATCCTCAACCAGGAGCCCTAGCTGACTCAGCCAGGTGGTCACCGCCTCCGGGCTGCCCTCTGTGAACCACTCAAGTCTGCCCTGATGGCCAAGTCTTCTCCCACCACACTGGGGGCCCCTGAGGAGCCCCAGAGGAGCAGCTGTATTTGTGAGTGGGATCCTTAGAGAAGAGGGGTCACTTGATGGGGGCCGTGGAGCACTGTGAGCCAGCCGCGGCCCTGCCCGCCCAGCCGTCCTGGGCACTGAGGCTCTAAAAGTAGGAAAATGGCACTGGGGCCAGACAGGCCTGGAGAGAACAAGACACATGGGCCTGAGACTGGCCCAGAGCCTCAGGCCATCCCCTCCCCAACAGGCCACCAGGCAAAGAGAGGCAGATGTTGGCTCACTCGCTCTAGGTGGGAGTCCCCTTTATTTGGGTTCGCTGCTTGGTGGCTAGATGCTGCAGGTGGCCCTCGATGTGGACCAGGAGGGCATCCAGCATATGCAGGACCCCAAGGAGCAGGGCGCGGTCTGAGACAGGGCCCCGTCGTTTCCAGGGCACACAGGTGTCAGCAGTCACCTGTGGGTGCTGAGGATAGGACCAAGAGGCAGGAGTGAGAACAGAGGAATAGGACAGAAGTGTGGTGGGAAGGGGGACTTAGGGTGACGGAGGATCACAGAGGGTCTGTTGTGGGCGAGTGTGGTCATAGGGGCCCATGGAGGCTAGATGAGGAGTAGGGGAATTAAAGGGGGAGGATAGGGGCAGGGTACCATCCATGGGGAGAGGTCAGAGATTGTTGGTTGAGGACAATGTAGGGACCCTGGGGTGTGAGCGATGGGGGGAGGGCAGCAGGAGGCCCACAAGATGTGAGTGGGAGGATGGGTGGAGGTAGAAGGCTGTCGGGGCAGAGCAGTGCCAGGCTTACCTCACTCTTAGTAGCCTGTGAGCGCCGCCACTGCATCACCACACGGCTGAGCATCAGCATCATGGCAGTGGTGACCGTGACCCCTGCCACAGGGTAGATGCGGTTCACCCCCAGGCCCATCCAATAGCCGGGACAGCCCAGGCTGCCCTCACAACCTTCCAGGCTATTTGGCTGGCACCCCCAGGGCTGTAAGTCCAGCCCCACCTGGTACCACAGGGGCCGTGACCAGGCATGGGTGTGGACAGGCATCACTAGCAGAAGCAGCCACAGCAGGAAAGACTGTGCCTGCACCATGGCGGCGGCAAGTGCCAGGGGCCGGAACCCGGGTGCCTGGCAACAGGCAAACACCCCTCCCCCGGGGGCAGGCTAGGCAGCAGGTTCCAGCTGGGCCCATGGCTTTCATGAGGGGCCACCTGGCCAGAAGGTATAGGACAGGGGATTTGTTCCAGGGCTGGGAGGATGGCGTCTTGGGGCCCAGGGCTGAAGAAGTGCCTCCTTTCCCCTCTCCCACCTCCTCACCTAACATCCAACCCCTGAAACTCTCACCCCAACAGCTCCCCATGCTGCTCTCCACCCGCCCCTAGCAGAGCGCACAGAGCATTCTGGTCCCCTCCACCCAGCTCAGTTCCATAGTCCTTGCGACAACAGAGTGAATGCTAAAAATGTGGAAATAAAGCTTAAAGGCTCACCCTTGGCCTGTGAGGTGCCTGTGCTTTGGCCTCCTAGGTGTTCCTTGAACACACCCGCTGCTCCCGACGCCAGGAGCACTGTCCTGGAAAGAGACTTCTCATGGCTGGCGTTTCAGTTCAAGTGTCACCTGCTCCCTGAGCCTCCCTCCCAGGACCATCCTGGGTAACACAATCCCTTCTCTCTCACAAGACCCTGTTTTATTTCCTTCAAAGCATTTCTCTGTACAGGTGTACCTCGGAGATACAGTGGTTCAGTTCCAGGCCACCACAATAGGGCGAGTCACACAAATTTTTTGTGTCCCAGTGCACATAAAAGTTATGTTTACACTACACTGTAGTCTTAAGTGTGCAGTAGCATTATGTTGAAAAAAAAGTACATACCTTAGTACAAACACACTTTACTTCTAAAAAATGCTAACCAGCAGGCGAGCCTTCAGTGAGTCACAGCAATAACATCAAAGATCATTGATGTCAGATCCACATAATATAATAATAATGAAAAAGTTTGCAATATTGCAAGAATTACCAAAATGTGACACTGTCACAAGAAGTGAGCAAATGTTGTGGGGTAAGATGGCACCGACAGGCTTGCTCAAGGTGGGGTTGCCACAAACTTTTCAACTTGTTAAAAAAAACACAAAAAACAAAAAATGCACTACTTGTGAGGTGCAATAAAGTGAGGTCTGCCTGTATCTGCAAGTTTATGTTTGAGGTTTACCTTCCACTCCAGCGCAGAAGCGTCAGTTAACCAGTATTTACCAAGCACCTCCGTGTGCTAGGCGCTGTTCCTGGTGGGTGGACGCAGCATAACAGAGAAGACAAAGAGCCCTGACTTCCTGGGTGAGGTTGGGGGGTGGGGGTGGGGAAGACAGATGATTTGTGAACACGATGCATGGCACTGACTCAGGTCAGGATAGAAACAGCCAGGCAAGGGAATGCCTCCGTGCGTTGCAGGGCAGGACAGCTTAGCTTCTGTCCTCTGGCCCAGCACCGAGCCCAGCACCTGGTCATCACTTGCCAACGGCAAAGCTCTCATGTTTTGGCAGGTGACATGAGCCTAGCACTGTCGCAAGCCTTTTGTGGCATTTACTCATTTAATACTCATTGTGGGGGAAGGGTATATAGCTCAGTGGTAGAGCGCATGCTTAGCATGCATGAGGTCCTGGGTTCAATCCCCAGTACCTCCATTTGAAAAAAAAAACTAAATAAATACACCTAATTACCTCCCCAGCCAGCAAAAAAACATTCATTGAGCAACCCAGGAGGTGGGTACTATTACCATTCCTGCTCGCTTGGTGAGGACACTGAGGCCCAGAAAGATTCAACCCCCACCCTGGGCCCTCAGTCACTCAGTATCAGCTGGCCTGAAGGCCCCCTGCTACCCACTAGACCATCTGGCCAGATGCTGGTGGTTTACGGCAGAAACCAACACATGGTCCTTGGCCAACAGTGCCCTGTGAAGCCCAGGTGATCTAATTATACAAACAGGCATTTTACCCCTAGTAAAGTAATTGCTCACATTCTTACTTTTAAATGCAGACCAGCAACCCCTGTGAACACCTGCACTGTCTCAGTGGGTTGCTCAGGTGTTCACACCACACCCTCCAGGGGCTGCCCAGTGGTACCCTGCCTGCCCTGCACCTTATCGGGTGTCCCTGAGAACAGATCACTCCTGAGAAGCAGCTCTGATTCCATCTAGCTTATAGCTGAGGACACAGGCGCTGAGGGCTGTGCGCGGCTGGGGAGAAACTTGGACCTGGGAAGCCCCCACCCTGGGCCTGGCCGCATAGCTCTCCCTCCTGCTCCGCACGCCCCCTGCTTGACCCGGCCCTCTCCACACCTTCCCCCCAACTTCTGACTCCAGCCCCAACTTTTGGGCAGAAGAAGGGTCTGTAGCCAGGACTGTGGATCATGCCCCTGCCCCCACCAAACCACAGCAGAGCCTGGCATTGGGCAAACAAATCTTTATTCCTGAGACTAAAACCATGTATGCTCCTCCAACTTGCCCAGTGCCTCATCGCAGGCCTAGAGAATTGAACTTGGAGTCCCAGGACCTCCATCCCTGAGTTGTGTGTGTGTGTGCATGTGGAGGGGACTCCTGGGGAACACATGGAGGCAGCCCAGGGGTTGGGGGGTTCTCATGGGTACCCCATCACAACCTCCAGATGTGAGCAGTCTCAGGCAGGGGGCAGCACGGTCAGAGTTTGGTAACCTGGCCAGGGAGAGGAGAGAGGCTCCTGTCAGTTTCCAAAGGACACATACCACCCCCTCTCCCAGGAGCAGCTTCATCTAAAGGCAGGAGGGAAAGGCAGGGGGTCCACAGCGGGCAGAGCCATTCAGAGCCATCCAGGCAGGGTGGACTTCCTGTAACTGGGCTCAGGGTGGGACAAGCAGTAGATAAACAAAAAGAGCTTGGCTAGAGGTCAGCTCACCGAAACAGGGCTGACGGGGCTGGACCTCAGACGCTGGAGTGCAAAGATGACAGCATCGTGGACAGAGGCAAAGAGATGCTGCTTGGTGATAGTTGCATCGAAGAAGTGCCCGGCCTCAAGCTGGGTGATCACGGGAGCTGGAGGTAAGGAGAGGTCTCTCCTGACTCGCAGAACCACCAAGAAACCCAACCCCCAGGCACCAGCAGAATGTCACCTTGACTTTCACTCCTGAGGTTTATAGCTAACCTCCAACACTTGACCCTTGACCTCTGCCTCCCAGGACACCTCTGACCTCCAGTTTCAGATAAAGACTTTCTCCCTGTGCCTTGGCAGATACCTTGGCTGGAATCCCCACACCCCACCTGGACCACTCCTGGTGTCCCCACCCCACGTACAGTGACAGGAGGCCATGTAGACTTCCACCTCGATCTCCCGGAAGTCACGGAAAATCTGCAGCAGAAAGGGGGGCCAGCCTCAGGGGGAGGCTCAGGGGTTCTGAGTGGGGACTCAGGCAGGCAGCAGGGGTCCGAGGGGGAGCTCAGAGAGTCTGGGGATCAGGCTCAGAGGGTTCTTGGACCTTGTCAAGGGGTCAGAGTGGAGAGGCCTCATCCCCCCCGCCAGGGCCCATCTCAGGGGTGCCCCCAGCCCCTTACATTCTTCAGGCTTTTGAGGAACACAGTGTCTACAAAGGAGAGGGCGCCCAGATCCAGGATGAGGCTGTGGAAATCTGGCTGAGGCAGGCCCAGGGCCTTCAGTGAGGACATGTCTGGGGCCTTGGCATCTTCTGGACCCCTGGCTGCCATATCCTCTAGCTCATTCCCTGCAGTCCCCTGCTGGGGAAGCAAACACACTGCGAGGGCCGCCCGTGGTGGGTGAAGGCAGAGAATGTGCAGAGATGTGCAGAGATGCACAGGATCAGACGTGGGAGCGTGAATGTCAGCTCCCACATATATGGGGCATGCAGGGGACACATGAGGACATGGACACAAGGAGCCTGTATGTCAAGACAGGAGGGACACATGGGGACACACAGGAGAGGATGCCCAGACTCAGGGAGCACACGCAGACATGCATCTCCTGCTCTTTTATCCCCGGGTTCAGCCTTAATAGGGATGCTTAAGAAGGAGGGGTGCTGGGAGACCATGCCCCATCTTAAGCCAGAGTGGAGTGGGCAGGGGGCTCGGGGATAAACCAGAAGACACATGTGGACACATGTGGATACATAGGTATCTTGGACTTCGCCTGAGCCTCTAATTGAGATTGGTGTCCCCTTTAATCCCAGATTTTTCCCGCATGCCTCATCCTTTCCCTCTACCCATGAGCACAGACTGCAGGGTCTTATGGAATCCACAAATTCAGGGTCTTCACCTAGACCTCAGATTACAGACCGGAGAGCCACAAGCAGAACTGGGTGGCACATCACTAGAGATCTCCCCACAGAGCTTCTGATCCATTGCCTCATTCCTCCTGCCAATGGCACAACAATCTGGAATCCATAGCTTGTGGGTCTACGAATTTCCCCACAGGTCATGCCCGGGCACCCTCATCTCTGCAGCGCATGGCTGGCCCCTCTCCCACCTCCAGCCGCACCTTGGCCTTGGAGTCCTCTGCATTGCTGCTGTCGATGTCGGTGACACTGGCGTTGACACTGATGGAAACCGAAGTGCCCTTGGAGGCGGCAGCCTAGGCCGGGGAAGAGGGGGGCTAGAAAGAGCTGGCCCAGCTGTCGTATGACAGGCAGGCCTGGTGTCATCCACTGGCTTTGGGAAGGTAGGTGGATCAGGACCTGAAGTTTGGGACCCAGGGCAGCCAGGCTGAAGGCCTTGGGGTTTGGACCAGCTTCAGGGATAGCCATAAATGGAATATGACTGTGGCAGTTCATGCTGTCACCAGCTTAGCAGGTGAGAGAAAGACAAAATGGCCCCTCTAGAGCCTTGACCTGCCAGAGGAGTAAAGCAGGGTCCCCGAGAGCATCAGGGAGAGAGGAGGAGGGATGAAGAATGAGGTGGGAAGCCAGGAGGCTGGGAAAGGCTGGGTGGGGTCAGCGGCAGGAGTCGCTGGCTCAGAGGGGCCCCTGCCTGTTTCAGGAGCTTATTCTCCTTCTGCAGTCGCTTCAGCTTCAGCTCCTGCTTCCTGAGCAGCTTCTTCTTCTGGGAGATGAGGTGGTCCACGTTCACACCGCACTAGAACAGAGGGCAGGGCAGGGGATGTGGACCCTGGGGAGGTGAGGAGCCCTCTGCCACTTACTCCGTGGACCCCAGGCCTCACCCTCTGCTTCAGCGCGTCACTGTAGAGCTCAGCGTTGGCAAAGTACACGGTGGCCGAGGAGCGGAACACCTTCACGCCCGGGACCTCCCTGGCCTGCAGATGGGTCAGGGTTGGGGGTGGCTGAGCCCTCGTCTCTCCTAGCGGCATCCTGTTCTCCTTTCTTTCTTCTCTGTGTGCCTCCCATATCTGTCCCCTCCAACCCTCTGCTCCCCAGGGAGATAGAGGCCCAGCCTGCCCGGGTTATTCTGACCCCTTATCCTGTTCCCTCTGCCAGGCCCTCAGCCACCTTCCTCTTCTTTCTTCAGGGCATCCTGAACCTCTCCTGCTCCATTTCCCCTGCCTTTCTGCCAACACCCAGGCCAGGTTTCAAAGGCTCTCAGCCTCCACTTGGGTCTCCAGTCCCTGCACTGTGGGCTGTTTTCTGCGTGTGGACAGACGGCCCCACCTCAGCTGCCAGACCAGCCAAGCCTTCCCTGGCTCCCACCCAAGTCAGGCTCCCACTCCAGGTCTCTGCTCAGCATTTGGGCCCAAGTGATGTCCTCTCCCCACCACTTCCCTTTCCATCCAGCTGAGCTGCTCCCCTGATGTCCTCCCCTCATTTTGCCTCATCATATTGTGCTCAGCCCTCAAGGCTCCATCTCAGGCAGAATGATCTGGTTTTATTCCAGAGCCCCCACCTTTGTTCCCAGAGCTTGGCATGAGACTTCTCAGGTGGTAAATGAGGGACAGAGATTCAGTAAACCCACTGATCAGATCAAGAAACAGTCTCCCCTACATCCTGGTGCCCTAGAGCTTGCTGCTCAGCATTCCTGACCCAAGGCTATTCTGCAGGATGAGGCTTGTACGGCTGCCTCTAACACAGACCCTGTCCCCCAACCCCCAGGCCCATACTCTGAATGGAAGGGTCATAGACCCAAATTTCTCCCTTGAAATTCCAAGGTCCAAAGCACCCTTAGTGCCCCACTATGCTGTTTTTGTCCCACCCCATCCACGCCTTCCTCTTGCTTAGTCCCTGCCACTCACTTCTGAGTATTCTGCCACATCTCTGTAAATATCCGTGTCTGGCACCTGGCCCAGGACAGAGTAGTGGGGCCTGTGAAGGAGAGAGTGAGTGTGAGATAAGAGTGGTGTTAGGAGAAAGAGTGACAAGGGGGTACTAATGAGCCTGGGGTCACCCTCAAGATGTAGGAAAGCTGGGGGAAGCCAGGGTGGACTCCTTCATCAGCTGGAATGAGGGTACCAAAGAGGCGACTCACATCTGTGTGCGGACCACCACGAGCAGCAGGGAGAAGACTACTGCCACTACCAGACCAATGTCCAGGTTCAGCAGGATAGTGGCTACAAAGGTCACCAGCCAGATGAGCTGAAAATAGAAGGGCAGGGGTCAACAGGGTCTAGATGGGCCACTGGGGCTGAGGGGCCTGCTCCTGCCCCCGGCACCCAGGCCTCTCACCAGATCCACTCTATTTGCCTTCCAGAGGGAGCATATGTCTCTGAACTGCATCAGCATGCCCTTCAGATTCACGATGATGACGGCTGCCAGGACTGCCTAGGGGACAGGAGCGCGGCAGCAGGGACTAAGAAGTGCCTGGAAGCCGACAACCCAGACTGCCTGGGCATCAGCCATGCTGATCCCAAGAGTCTCAGTATGACCCCAAGTGACACTGACCACCACCTGCCCCCCTCACCTAACCTGCATCTGACTCTGAAAAGTTCTCACCCATGACCCTTGACTCCAAATTTCACCCCAGAGATCGCAAGCTTGACAAACAGCATGACCCTGTATCCCTCCCCCTTACCCAGGACCCGAGTGACTGATCTGCATCCCTGGCCTGGCCAAGGCCCTCAGGCCTGGCTGGGTGGGGGTGGGGGTGCAGGCTCACCTTGGGCAGGTCTTGGAAGAGTTCACCAAGTTTGAGGATGATAATGAGGATGAAGAGGGAGGAGACGGCTCCAGCCACCTGCGGAGTGGGAGTACGCAGGGAGTGGGCCCGTGTACAGGGGAACTGGGGGAGCAGGGGGTAGGGAGAGAGAGGGAAAGGGGAGGCACAGACGCACACCCCCGCCCACACCTGAAACCCACCTGTGTGTTGCCCCCCGTGCTCTCCTGAACCAGGCTCCGGGACATAGAGCAGCTCACAGGGAAGCACTGGAAGATGCCCCCGATGAGGTTACTAAGGCCGAGGGCCACCAGCTCCTGGAGGGGGGAGTCCAGGTGTGAGGATCTTTCACTAGCAGTGCCTGGTCACTGCGTCTAGGCCCACCTCCATCCTCACTCAGTAGTCCCCAAAGACTTGGCTGCTGTCCCCTCCTGTCCTGCTCTCCCATCCTCAGTCCCCCCTCCTGGCTGCAGCCCATCTGTTTGCTGTTTCCCTGTGTCCCTAGGCCCTGGGGTCCCTGTACACCTGCCCCCTCATGTCCCTCATCCCATCCCCCAGACCTGGTTGCTGTCCACCCGGTAGCCATGCCTCAGGGCAAAAATCTTCCCCAGCGAGATGGCAATGGCGAACCCAACCACAGCGATGGCGAAGGCATTTCCCACAAGCTTGGCAAACAGCTGGGGGCTGGGGGCCACTGGAGGCAGCATCCTGTGAGGGGCATCCGTGAGGCCACAGGAAGGTTCTGGCCCTGGCCACCCAAACCCTCCCTGACCCAACTGGGGCCAGAGCTCACCCTGCAGGGATTTTGCCCACGACATCCACCCCAAATCTGTGCTGCAGGCCCACGCCGTAGGAGATGCCCGTGGCCCCGATGAGCTTGGGGGGAGAGGACAGAGTCAGGGGAGGGAGGTGCCAGCACCATTGTTAAGGGGGATGGAGAAACCACTCTGGGGGTGAAGGAAGAAGCCTGAAGCGAAATCTTCAGAGAGGTGGGGAGAAGTCAGCAAAAGGGTGAGAGACAGACACCGCCATCTGGGGAAAGGGGAGATGCTGTAGGGGACTATGCTGTGGCCTCCCCAGTCCTCAGGAACGCTTACCACTGCCCACTCCAGCTAGTCTTTCAATACCTTATGGATGCCCATGTGGCAGGGACATATTCTCACTTGCCCTTCCCCCGTGCCCAACACCCTGAGTTCGAACCGTAAGCAGCTCCCCGGGGATCGGCAGGGGCAGATGTCGACGTAGTTTGTCATTCAACAGCTTCACCAGCACGAGTACCACCCCTGCCACAACTGCGGTCACCATGGTGCCCACCACGCTCTGGGGCAGCTTCCAGCAGACCTCCAGTACTGTCTGAGGGGAGACAGGGTCACAGCCAGCGCTCAAGGTCCTGGGCACACCCATCAGTTCCTCCTCCCACCCTCCAGTCCCTCCTCCTACCCTCACTCACATAGATGAGGGACAGCGGCCCAGAGCGGCTGCTCAGATAGAGGCCAAACACATACTTGAGCTGCGAGACGAAGACCTGCACGGATGCAGCTGTGGTATAGCCGCGGACAAGAGGCTCAGACAGGTAGGTGACCACAAAGCCGAAATGCACCAGGCCTAGCCCCACCTGTGGGGTGGATGGGGCAGTCAGGGGAGGAGAGGGTCCTAGGGGTGGCCAGAGCAGAGCCCAGGGCAGGTGGGATCAGAGGGGTATGAGTGATGGAGGGGGAATACGGTGATGGCCCGACACTCAGGGGAACTGGCAGATGGGGTTGGGGCTGGGTTGGGCAGTCGGGGGCATGTACTCCTGACCTGGAAGAGGCCAACCAGGACACTGAGTGTGGAGGCCAGCTGCACCCGGGCAGCGTCTCTGGCCGTTACATTGACTGTGGAGTTCAAGTCCTGCAGGAAGGCCTCATCTGGGGCCAGCGATTCTGTCACACTGCCCACCATCACGGACATGACAGCAAAAGTGCCTGCAGAGACAGATCAGGGTAGGTCTCAAAGATAAAGGACACTGCCCTGCCCTGCAGCCCTGGTCTTAAGGGAGAGGCCAGGAGACATGCAATTCTAGACAAATATCCTCAGACTAGGCCATGCAAATAGAGGCAAGGCTGTCAGTCAGACATGAACCCTAAGTTCAAAGCTCTTGAGGGCAACTAGAAATGTTCAAGGACTCTTAAGTGCAGCCCCCATCATCTACCTTGACCGACCTGTGTCCACTGGCTCAGGACCGCTCCCCTTGTAAAAGGTGGAATGGGGAAGAGAGCATGACCTGCCTCAGGCTATCAGTTCTGTTCCAAGTCTGGGCCCCTTGAGTTGCTTCACTCACCAGCTGACCCTGGCCCAGTTGCTCCTAGGCCAGGGCCTCTGTGGAACCTGAATCTGTGGCTCTGTGGTCAGAGGTCCAGTGCTGCCTGGGAATGACCCTTGGGCCGGCCTCCCAGCAGCCCAGCACCAATGCCTCCCTCCCTCTTCCTGATGTTTCCTTGCCCTGCTCAGCCCTCCCTCACCCTTTCCTCTGTGGAGAATGTGAACAGCCTCCTGTAAGGCTGGGCCTGCTCCACTCACCCACGGAGATGTGCCGGGAAGTGCCGAATAGGAAATAGATAAAGACAGGGTAGAAGGAACTGTAGAGGCCAAACACAGGGGGCAGTCCAGCCAGAAGGGCGTAGGCCAGGCCTGGGGATGGAATGGTAGCAATGTAGGCTTGGAGGACAGGACCTTGAAAGGATGAGGGAATCCCAGCCCTAGGTCATGGGCCATAGTTCCAGGGGCAGGGGTCATGGCTTCAGGTTTGGAGTAGGGGGTGTTGCAGACCACAGGGCCTCCAGGCCAGGGCCTTGAACGGTCAGGGTCACCACCCAAGGGTTAAGGGTGCAGCCTCGGGGCCAGGGGTGGCTCACCCTGTGGTAGCTGCATAATGGCCACACTCAGGCCAGACAACAGGTCACCCAGAAGCCACTCACGCACTGGATACTGGGGTAGCCAAGCCAAAATTGGGAGGTATTGGAGCAGAAGGGCTCGGGCCCGAGCACGGGAACACCTGGAGACACAAGGGTAGGTATTAGGGACAGGTGCTACCTAAGTCCTGCAGGGTTCCCAGCCCCCACCCACCTCACCGAAACCAGGTTCGCCATTGGCGGGTCCCAGCTGCTGAACCCCTCCTTCCCAGCTCCTCCAGCCGTTCCTGGTTCAGCAGTGGCCGCTCCACATGGTAGTCTCGCCTCCTCAGCTCCATCGCATGCGTTGTGGACAGCAGTGCCTGTGTGTCCCTTTGTCTGGGGTGGTGAGGCGAGAGACATAGTGAGGGCACTCCTGGCCCTACCTCCCCAAGGGACCAGAAAGTCACCCACCTGACTTCTCTAGGTCCCAAGATCTAGGTAGGTCCAACCCCCCCAGCTGGTTCCTGCGGGCTCCATGCCCACGCCCAGCCAGGGGCAGTACCTGAACTTTGGCTGGTGGCAGACTCTTGATGGGCCAAAGTCCCCCACGAAGACAGCAGGATGAGCGCAACCAAAGCTTCAGCCCAGCTGCGACTGCCCAGCCCTGAGTGTTCACCAGTCTGGGTCCCAGGCTGACTGCCCCTCCTAGCCCCCTTCCCTCAGGCCCTGCTCTTCCCCAGCCAATCCCTGTCTAGTCTGAGTCCTTATCCAACTGCCCATGAGCCCAGTGCATGCTGTCTGGGAGCACATGCAAGGAAGGAATCCAGCAAACTAGGCAAGATTTTCGTCACATGAGGAGGCTCTAAGAGAAGGTAAGTTTTGGGGCTAAGATTGCCCCTGGGCCTCTGGCCCCAGGGTCCAGACTGTAGACAAGTTCAGGCCTCTTCTGGGAAAGCCAGGGGTGGCTCTCACCTGGAAGGAAAGGTTTCTGCCTGTAAAGGCAAGCTCCCATCTGAAGGGGGAACGATCTCACCTAAGGGGAAGCTCTCACCTGACAGGAAAGTTTTCACCAGTGAGGTAAGTTCTGTCCTGGGGAGAATTTCTCATCTGCCCAGTAGCTACCACCGAATAAGGGGAAAGATCTCACTTGGGAATCTAGGAGATGTGGGGAGAGGGAGTTCTTACCCGGGGGAAGCTATCCCAGGAACAGTTCTCACCTGGGAATAGGAGCTCTTAGAAGGGGAGGGCTTATCTGGGGGAAAGTTTTCACCTGCCAGGAATGTTCCGGTCTAGAGGGGATTCTCACTTAAGGGAAGCTCTGACCTGGGGGAGGCTCCCACCTATAATGGGAGAAAGCTTTCACCTGGTAGTGGATTCCAGAAAGGGGAGTCTTACCTGGAGGGAAGCTCTCCCCTGCTGGGAAAGCCTTTACCTGTCAGGAAAGTTCTGATCTGTGAGAAACTCTGACCAAGGTGGGGGATCCCACCCGAGTGGCAGGAGCTCACCTAGAAAAGGCCTCTAACCTGGATGTCCCGGTTGGAGGAAGGAGTGGAGAGGGTGCAAGGACGATCCTTGGAGACTCTGCATCGCCGTCTCACAGAGATCTTTGAGCCCCCTCGCCCCTCCTCCGTGAGTCACTCGAGGTCTTAAAGGGCTCCCCCACCCCCGGCCCCCCCCCCGCAGGATCCGTGCTCGGAAGGCGGGGCTGAAATCTGTGGCCCCACCCGCCTGGGAGGGCCCGGCAGGCTGAAAGGCGGGAGAACTAATTCCAGGACCAGTTGCATCGCTGGGTAGACTCAGGCTCCCGTTATGGACACTCTTGCAGCGACCTCCCGGGCCCCAGCGCGCATTTCCTGGGCCGGGGCTCCTCTGCACGCAGCCGCCTACGGGCGGTCCCCGGCTAACCCTCGAACGGCGCTCAAGCGGCTTTCCGCACAGCCCGCAGGAGCCGAGGTCGCTCCGGCTCCCGCCCCATCCCTCGCTACAGCTGGGCAGCCGCCTGCGTAAGATCGACAAAGCGGTAAACCGACGCGCGGCAGGCGGGAAATGCCTGCTTGGGACTCGGCGGTACCCCTTCCGCGCTGACCCAAGCCGGGCGCCTGCGCGGGGGCCGAAGGGCGGCCCGCGCCTCGCAGACTGGAACATGGGGAACCCGGGCCCCGCCCTGCACTCACCCCGGCGCTTCCGATAGCCCCATGGCTGGAGGGCAGCCCAGAGGCGGCAGCTCCTACACCTCCGGCAGGAGGCCGCTATGGCCCGAAAGGCGAGTCCGGGACCAAGGCAACGCCGGAGGCGCGCTCCCAGCGGCCAGTCCCGGGGCAGGACCGGGAAGGCGTGGGCCAGTCAGCGTGCCGGGGCGGGGCCTAAGGGACGCTCCCCGGGTGTAGCGACCTCCAAGGAGGGAGATTTAACTCCTTCCTCCCGCTGCGGCTTGGCTTGTGCTCCCCCTCGTGGCCCGCCGAGCTCTCCTCCCTGAGTCAGTTGTTACCGAAAAACTGGGACTAAGGACCCGAGCTGGCCTGGCCGTATCCGCAGCCGCAGCCGCAGGTCCCTGAGTGGGACGAGGCTGATACCAGGTCCTGGCTTCTTGCGGAGGGTCCCCGGGGGATGGGGAGCTGGATGTCTAGGGGCGTGGCTGGTAACTAGAGCATTAGCTCTCTAGGTGGGGCGGGGGAAGTATCCAGATCCTGGAGGCCTCCAACTGAGAACGCCACCCTCAGGCTTTCCCCCTGAGACCTCTCTGAGACCGAAGGGGCTCAAAGGCCTCCCTTTAACCCTGGACGCGCAGACCTGAAAGGCTGAGAGGTTCCCCTCTCCTGGACATAGCACAGGCCGGGCATCAGGCCCGAAGCCTTCTGCCTGAGTTCCGGAGGAACGCTATGTCCCGGCAATTCCAAGTCTGAGAGGCTCCTCAGTGCTGTCAGTGGGCTGAGGGCAGTTCCTAAGGTGGGTCTGACTGCCAGAGAAAATGCCAGGTGAGGGCTGCAGGCCCTGCAGACTTAGGAAGCCATCAAGTTGTTGCCTTGACTCTCAGTACGTGTGCTCATACTTCAGGCCCAACCTCAAGGCCACTGGACAAAATTCAGGATGAAAGAGATCGGAACCTGGTCCAAATCTCCAATGAAATAAGCTAAAAATAGCCGAATATTCTTGGGAAGGTGGGTGAGGGCAGTGCTCACATTTCTCCCAAAGGTCAGCCTGGCCTGAATCATTCATAGCCACCCTGGTACCCCACCCCCAAACAGAAAGAGGCAATAACCATTTTCTATAGAAGTTTATTCCCAAAACAGAGCGCGGCTTCACGGAACAATTTACACAGACAGGGAAAGGAGCCACTGGGCTGGAGAGGGGACCTCTGGAGAGGGGCATCTACAGAACCTAGGACATAGCAAGGACAACCCCCTCTCCCCACGGCAGGCCCCTCAACCCTTCAACGGCTGGGGACACTCGATAAGGAGAGCTGGGGTCCTGGCTGGCGGGATTTGGCACCAGTCAGTAAAGCAGAGCTTTCAGTCTCTTTCAAAACTGCCTCCCAAGAGTGTGCATGAAGGAGTGGGGTGTCTGCACCGACCCTTCACAACCCTGCTTGGTCACTGTTCCCCATAGTAAGAGGATGCCTACTGGGCCTGCTGTTCTACAGGGACTCAGGGCTGACCTTTGGCCTGGGAGAGTGAGGGGTTAGAAACCCCTCAAGGTGGCCAGGTTCAGGGTCCTCACAGGTGGGTCCTCCACACCCCTCTCCCACATTCTCTACCTTTCATTTGTAAACAAAACGAAAAAAATATTCTCAACGGTAAACAAAGTGTAAAAGTTCAAAGTTGTAAGTTGTAAACAAAGTTTAAAAGTGTTTTCAACCTTGACCTGTAAACAAAGTAACAAAATTTAAAAGTCCCCATTTCTGGACATCAGACAAAGTAATAAAAGTGAGTTTGTGAACATGGTCCTAACAGTCATTTTTCCCTTTAGAAGGGAATTAAGGAGGGATGGAACTGAGTCACTTCCTGCAGCCCGGGTGCCTAGGGCCAGGGAGGCTCCTGTAAACATGGGAGGCAGTGGCACCTACATTCTGAGTCTTCAGTTCCCTTGTTTCTGCTTCTCCCTTTGCTTCCACCACCAACCTCTCCTGCAGAATAAATTCCAGCAGGGGGCAGTGTCAGGGAATCAAATGGCACCACAGACAACTTTTACTGACAGCAGGGGCAGGGGCTGGCAAATAACCCCTCCATCCACCTTCTGCAGGAATGTCTGAATAGAGGCCTGAGCCCCTCCCCATGGGAGAAAGGGAAGCCTTGCTCTGTAAACATGACATCTGCTGCTCCACCAGCGCCCCACAGCATCAGTCCTGGGTCATAAGGCAGTAAGTGGCAGGGACTCACGTAATGAACACACACATCCATGGGGAGGGACACAAGAGTGAGCCCCTGTGAGGAGGTCAGAGGACCCCTGTTTCCAAGACCAACTCCCAGTCCCAGAAGTTTGGCCCCTGGGATATCCAAGAAAAAGCAAAGATCAGTTCTGCACTTTTGGCCCTGACGATATTCAGATCTACCTGGGCGGGCAGTGGAGGGGTGGGGAAGGAATTTACCCCTCCTGTCTGAATCCACCCTGGTAAGATGAGAGGAAATATCATATAATTTGCCAGGGACCCAAAGGGGGCCAAACTCTGCACTTCTTTCCCTCTGTCCCCCTCCCCCTCCTAGCCCAGCCTCAGAATCTGGGAGACAGAAAAGCTGAAAAATAACATAAGCATATCTCTCTGGTTACAAAGGTACAAAATGTATAAAAGTCCTCCCTTCAGTTCCCTCGCTCTGCGCTCACACGCTCACATGTCAGCACTGTAGCAACGGGGAAAGCTGGGGGGCGAGGGGTGTAGGAGGCTGCCTTGGGATCAGCCTCTGACTCCGGGAGTCTTCTGTTCACCCAAATCCTCCATCGCCCTCGGCTGTTCCTCATCCACACGTCTGCCCCTCAGGAGTGACTCTCACTTCTGGGAACTCTGCAGAGTTGAATGTGGAGTCACAGGTGGTTGCTGTCAGGTGGCTCTGGACACCCCCCCCACCAGACCCAGCGTGGACCACCTCTCCTTACCTCCCCCAACACCTTTGCCTCTCAGTCCCTAGCCCCAGACTCACCAGCAAGGCCCCCTGGCTGGCCACCTATGTCTTTTCTCTAAGTGCTTAGCAAGCACCTGACAAATTGTGTCTCAAAAGTCTCCATGTCTCAAAGAGTTTGTTACTACAGACACATTTTGCAGATGAGGAAACTGAGGCTCAGAGAAGTCAAGTGGGACTCCAGAACCTGAACCCCTGCTCAGTTCCCCAAGCACCCCATCCCCCAACAGCCAGACCCCCAAGGCAGGAGCCAGGGGGTGCTCCCAGCTCCCTCTCCTCTCTACCCCAGTATCCTTCCAGGGCTCTGGGCACCAGGCCCCCAAATCCCCTGCCTCTCCTTCCTGTCTCCTCCTCCAACTCTGCTCAGGTACTGTTGGTCTCCTGCCCCACTCCCAGGGTGCCCTTCCCTCCAAAGTCACCTCTCACCCTACAGACCTCCACAGAGCCTGACCTAGCTGTCCCTCCTTTGGAAACTCAACTCTGCTTTTGGCTTCCAAGACCTGGGAATTTCTGATTCCTACTCACTCCCTCTGCATTTTATTTTTATTTTGCTATTATTATTATTATTAATTTACTTGGGGGGATAATTAGGTTTATTTATGTTTAGAGGAGGTACTGGGATGGAACCCAGGACCTTGTGCATGCTAGGCATGTGCTCTACCACTTGAGCTATACCCTCCCCCCTCACTCCCTCTGAATCCTGTAATTCAGCTGCTTCCCAGGTATGTCTGCCATCCCCTACCCTACAGATACCCCACAGGCACCTGAGATGCACCAGGTCCCAACTCAGTTCCTGTGTGTACTAGCCCAGTCTCCACAGGCAGAAGGAACTTAGTATTGACTGAGTGAGTAAATGAATGAATGATTTACTCCCAGTTCTTCAGCCTGGCATATAAGGCACCCACATCCTGGCACTACTTCTGGCCCCTTTCTATTCCATTCTACCCCCTAAGCAAATCCTCCCAAGTAGAGACCCCTCCTCTCCTCCTTGCCCCTTCCACATATTGGGCTACCTCCCACTTCTAGGCCTTGGATCTGCCCGCCCCCTTCCACTAGCTCAGGCTCTTTGGAAGGCACCTTGCTCTCTTTAGTTCAGGAGGTGCAAGGGAGG
Source organism: Vicugna pacos (assembly GCF_048564905.1). Lineage (NCBI taxonomy): Eukaryota > Metazoa > Chordata > Mammalia > Artiodactyla > Camelidae > Vicugna > Vicugna pacos. Next base: position 21,222,627 of record NC_133003.1, read on the forward strand.
GTGGTTGGCCCTAGGCATACAGCTGACAAAGTCTGGGCTCATCACCCCATTTGCTGCCAGATTTCTGCCCTTGGCCTGTGGCCCCTTGGCAGTGCTGAGCCTGGGGTAGCCCATGCTGTCTGCCAATCCCCGCTCCATTCTGTGGTGGAACACAGACCCAGGTGCCCAGGAAGTTGCCCTAAACTGATGGGGATGTGAGCAGGTGGCTGGACCCTGCTTACTCTGAGTCCGGGGACAGCTCCGAGATGCTGTGGGACGTGGCAGAACGTGGCGTGGAGGGCCCAAGAGCAGAGGCTGTGGCAGAAGGCGTGGCTGTAGTGTGAGGGCCCGAGGGTGTGCTTGAGGACTGCACGGAAGAGGAGAGAGCCGAGGAGTTGAAGGAGGCAAGGATGGAGGACAGAATGTCCAGCTGCTCTGTGGAGGGGCCGTGGCTGGGGCCACTGGCTGGGTCTTCCCTGACTCTGAGCAGCTGCGGTGGGGGCCCGAGGCCTTCTCGTGAGGGGTGCCGGCTAGGCACATGGTCCAGCCGCTCCCCCGAGTTCGATTTCCTGGACAGAGAGTCCAGGGGCCGGGATGGCAAGAGGGGGTCCCTTGACAGTTGTCGCTGGGGAGATAGTGGCAGAGGCGGGGGCTGTGGGTCAAGGTCCCGGGCACCATGCGGTGGGGGCAGCGTGCGCATCCAGTCGCAGGGTCCCCCTAGGTCCAGCGCATCGCGTGACCCAAAGCGGCCGGCTGTGGCACCAGGATAGTCCCTGGGTGGCTGCCTCCGTGGTAGGGTGCTGCCCCGATCCCTGGGCTCCAGGCGGCCTGGCACAGCATCCAGGTGTTCCTGGGAACCTGGTCGACTCAGGGGATGCAGGACAGGGGCAGGGGCCTCCTCCAGTCGCTCACGACTCAGCTGCCGGCGAAGAAGCAGATCCAGCTGTTCTCGAGAGGAGTAGCGGCTGGCTGGCTGCGAAAGGCTGCCTGTGCCCCCTCCAGCATAGATGCGACCATAGGAGGCAGCCGGCACAGCACGGTGGCCCAAGGTGGCTGCACGGCACCAGGACAATTCCGGGGCACCCCGGGTCTGTGGCACCAGTGGGTACTGCAATCGGTTCTTCAGGATGCCTAGAGGGGGAGCAAATAGAGGACAGGGTGTGTACGTGGTGGAGGGTGGAGCAGGAACCCCCTGGGTCTAGGAATGCAGCAGCCCCTGGAATCCCTGTGACACAGGGTTGGGGGCAGAAACGCTTTAGGGAGAGGGTGCAGAGGCAGCTCCTGGGAATCCTAGAGAGGCTGCAGGACAGGGGTAAGAGTGGGGAGGCAGTAATCCCTTGGGTCAGGACAGGGGCAGTCCTCAGGGTACAGGGGCAGGGGCAAACGTCCCCCCAAGGTCAGAGAAGGGGCAGCCCCCAGGTCCTGGTTATGCAGGCCAGGGTCCAAGGGGCAGGAATTCCCAGGGTTGGGGCAGGAACAGTCCTCGGTGGGAAGTCTCTGTGATGCAGTGGTGAAGGCAGAAACCCCTTGAGTTGAGACAGGGAAAATCTCTTGGGATCCTTGTAAAGCAGGGTAGAGGGCCAGAAAATTTCCAGGTTAGAACAGAATTTGTGGGTTCTGAGGCATAGCAGCTCCTAGGATCCTTACAAAGCAGACTGGGGTTGGAGGAAGGGGAGGAATCCCCTGGGGTGAGGCGGGAGTGGCCACTGGGGTTTCCATGGTGCTGGCTAGGGTACGGGGGGGGGGGGGCAGGCAATTCCCAGGTCAGGATGGGGCAGTCCCCAGGGACCATAAAGCAGAGTAGAGGTGCAGAAACCTCCCAGATCAGAGCGAGAGAAGTTCTCAGGATCCCTGTGAAGCTATTTGGAGTAGAAGAATGAAATTCCCTGAGTCAGGGCATGGGCATGGGTATAGGCCAAGGTCAAGGATCCACACCTTTTCTCTGGCGCTGGGCCCGGCCCAGGGAGGTTTCATCTCCACTGGTCAGGGCCAGGTCCGGCTGGTTGTTGTTGGCTGCGTCCTTGCTGGTATCCAGCCCCAGGCGCCTTTCGGAGCCCCAGGTCTGCAGAGCACAGGGAGTAGCCTCGCATTCCCCCAGGGCTGGCCAGTAAGACAGGAGGTCATTGCCATCCACATCTGTGGAGCCAGGGCAGGTTACAGGAGCCTCTGGGTTGACTCCAGTGACCATGGCCCCTGTGACCCAGACTCAGTGACCCCCAACCCTAAAGACTCCTGAAATCTGGGCTATTCTCATGGAGCAGAGGTAGGAATAGGAAGGTGTCTCTCAGAGGTCAATGGAACCATCTAGGGAGAGGGTTACTGATAAGCACCCCTACTCCTGACTGGAGGTGGACAGAGACTGGAGGTGGGGGAACCTGATGGCTGAGGGGTCGGGAAGACCAGGCTGAACCTCAGCCCTCAGGGAAGAGGAGGAGCTGGAGGGATGACATGTCACCCTATAAAAATCCCTGACCTCATTCTTCTGTTACCTGGGCCATTCCTGGGTCTTTGGCTAACAGAACTCTGCTGGGAGGCTGGATGGGGAGAGGTACGTATGGGCCCAATGATGACCCCGGGTCCCCAGTAGGTTGGTCCCAGGACTCCGCAGGGGATAACAGGGTCCCTGGGTTACACCCAAGTGTAATATGGGGTATCTCTTGGTCACTTGTTGGGTAGAAGGCCCCATCACCTTTGGGGTGGGTGAGGAGCCTCTCACTCTGCGCTGCTCGGCGGAGAGGACGCTGGAAACGCCCCCGTGTCCGGCCGTTGTCCTCGCTTTCTGAGGATGGGATAGACAGACTTCTCTCCTCCTCCAAGGACAGGTCACTGTCAGAGTCGGAGTCAGCACCTGAAGTTGGGAAGGTCAGGAGGAAGGCCTAGCAGTGGCCTAGGGAGGCAAGGGACTTGGGGGGCTTGAGGGAGGCAAAAACAAGGGGCTGGGGCTGGGAACTGGGGAGAGCTTGGAGTTGGGGTAGGAACAGAAGGCTGGGACTTGCCAGGAGAACCAGGGCTGGGGGATAGATGCCTCCTGGGGCAGTGACTTCAGGAAAGCTCTCCCCAGGACAGTCAGCAGCTACTCCCAGATTGGGGCAGAAGAAAGGTGAATCAGGGAGATCCTCTGCCTCCCTCCTCCCTGGCCCAGGCTCCCACCTCCACCAGCATCTCGATGGAACATGGCCACGTCCAGGTCAGTGGGGCCAGCGTGAGCCTGGACGCTGTGGTCAGTGTGGTCAGCAGCTGAGCCATGTCGAACCAGGACATTGTCCCTGGAAATGCAGGAGAACCCCCCATCAAAGAGGGATGTGATGGGGTGCCCTGGAGGCAGGGACGTCTGTAAGTGCACAGCCAGCTGTGTGTGGAATGGCTCTGAAGGCACCCCTGGGTGTGTGGCAGGAAGCATCTGGGGCAGAGGCAGTAGCAGAGGCCCAGCTGGCTGAGATGGGAGGTGCCACCCCAAGGACGTGGTGATGCCAACCCCTGGCAAAGTGCGGCTGGTCCGAGCTGTGTGCGCCCCTCGTGAGGAGGCCACTCCCCTCACCTGAGGTAGCTGCGGCCCCGCTGGCTGTCTTGGTCCTGGGTCCGGCCGGAGCGGGCACTGCTCACTGAGGAGACGGTGGAGGCACCGAGAGTGATGCGGATGAGGCCACTTTCCTCGAAGAGAGCCGTGTTGTTGTAAGCCCCAGGCCCCTGGGGGAGGTGGGTGGGACAGGAGCATGAGCCAACCCTGGAAAAGCCTCAAAGCCTGGCTTCCCGGGGCCCCCACCCTCACTCCCCAGCTCTGGGAGCCCCTCACCGTCCCAGCCGCTGGCCTGGCCTCCTCGGGCTCTGCCTTCCTGCCCAGACAGGCTGGTGTCCAGGCGGCTCGAGTGTCTGCATTCACGACACAAAACAGCAGCAGCACCACCAGGCCCTGTGGGTCAGCAAGGACCAGTGTGGAGTCAGTGAGAGGTCAGAAATGAGGCAGAGGACAGGGTCAGGCCACCACAGGGTCAGTTAGGGCCAGGGTAGGTCACCATGGGTCAGCAAGGGGGATCAGTCATTGCAGGTCAGAGTGAGTCAGTGATGAACCTGAGGCAGAACCCAATAAGGGAGTTAAATCAGCAGAGGCAGTGAGAGGTCAGAGTGGCCCGAGTGACCAGAGTCAGTGCAAGTCAGTGTGGACCAGCAAGCAGCCAGAGATCTTAGTGCCGATGAAAGTCAATCCAGGATCAGTATCAGCCTGGTGTCAGTCATCCCATCTGGGGTCAAGGCCCCAGGCCCCACCCTGCTGAAGCCCCCTCTGGTCCAGGGTGAAGGAGGGGTGCTGGAGTTACCTGGAGCCCAGAGAGGCCAGCGTGGAGGTAGTGGAAGGCCAGGACACTGTGGTTGACAGCCAGGAGGCCGAAGAGCCAGGAGGCACTGACCAGCAGAAGGAGCAGAAAGGAGCTGCGAAGTGTCCTGCCGCAGGAACATGAAAGGACACAGCACACGCGAGGGTCACACAGGGCTCACGTGGGGGACATAGGAGGACACACAGGAGTCACATAGGGGACACCCAGGGGATAGGGAAGGAAAGGGATTCACACAGAAACATGGAGGTTTTGGGAGGACACTCAGGGAGACTGGAGGTCACAGAAAGAACCAGAGAGAACTCAGGCAGTCATGAGGGGACATGGGGAAAACACACAGGAAGGAGGTTGGAGCCTGAGAGAAAACATGGAAGGCAGGTGGAACACATTGGACAGGGGGCCAAGTGAGCCACCCAGGCCATGGGAGACTGGGAAGATGGCAGGGTGGAAGCGTGTCTGGAGCCAGAGTAATGCAAGGGCACCAGAGAGGGACCGCTGGCCAGGGCAGGTGTGACTTTGCCCCAACCCAGAATCTGGAGCCCAGCCTGCACCAGGAATGCTCCAGGAATCCCAGACCCCACTCAGGAGAAGGCTGCCGTTCTGAGAATCCCCCACTCCCCCCAGCCAGCCAACTCACAGCACAGAGGTCTTCTTGGCCTCCCTCTGCCCAGTGGAGCAGGATGTGCGGGCAGCGAGGAGAAACATGGTCCCATTCATCTGGACCCACGGCCAGACATGTGGAGCAGGGGCAAGGCAGAGAGAGACAGAGATAGTGAGAGACAGACAGAGACAGAGACAGAGAGAGGCTAAGACTCAAAGAGAGAGGCAGAATGAGTAAGAAATACCAACAGACACACACACACAAAACAAAGATCAAAAACAAAGAGAGGTAGAGGAGCTTAGAATCAAAAAAGAAGTCAGAGAGTAACCAGGGAGGGACTGAGAGTTGGAGACGAGAGAGAGACAGTGGCGGGGCGAGGCAGTCTCTGAGCCCCGCACCTCCCATCTCTATGCCAGTTAAACAGGAACAGAAACGGAGGCCGAGCCCAGGAAGCCTGTGGACGGCCACTAGCGCCCCTCAGCTAAAACCACCACACCAGCTGCAGGGCCACCGTCCCCACCCCAAGGGGAGCACACAGGTGGCACTGAGTGAGGGCACTCACCACGATGACAATGACGACAGGGCCTGCAAAACTCCAGATGAGGGGCTCATGGACCGAGATCCAGCAGAAGTCAGGGTTCCCATAGCCTTCGGGATCCAAGCCGACAGCCAGGCCTGTGGGGGAGAAGGGAGAGGATGGATGGGGCATGTTCTAGAGTTGCTGACCCACTCATGTATGGGGAGAAGCTGGGGGCAGGGGCAGGGCAGGCTCCTCCCTGAGCAGATGGCACGGAGGAGTGAGGATGGGGTCATGATTAGGATGGGGGGCAGGGGTCAGGCCACTGAGGAAGGGCGGTTGGGAGTCACAGGCCCTCACCCAGCAGCACAGCGGGGACGCCCCAGCCCAGGGCATGGTAGAAACGCATGGCGCCGCGGTCCACATTGCGTGGCTCGACCTGCATGCGGTAGAGGTGCAGCCCCTGCACAAGCAGCCACGCGAACGTGCTGAGGAAGAAGTAGTGCAGGAGGATGGCGACCGCGGTGCACACCAGCTGGAGGCAGGGTAGCGGGACGTCAGGACCTTTCCTGCCCTGCCCCGCCTCTATCCCCTCAACCACCACAGGTTACCCCAGCATCCTGCCCCAAACCCGGGCCCCAGCCTGAGCATCCCTGACCTCTGACCCTGAACTCTGGCCCAGGCCTTCCCAGGGCCTGGTGAGGTCATCAGGACACAGATCCCCTGGCCCTGACCCGGCACCTGGTTTTGGGTTCTGTGGATCCCCAGCAGGAAGAGGAGCTCTGCCACCCCCAGGGCGGCAGCCACATTGGCATGGATGCCACGCATGTTGGACTTGAGGCTGCGCAGGCTCAGCAGGACAGCTGCGGTCAGCAACAGTGCGGCCACAGACACCGATATGACCACGTGGGTGAACACAGCCAGCAGCTCCAGGTCGCCCTCTAGCCGCTGTGGGGATAAGGATGGTCGCTGGGGTGTTGGGCACCCCTGCTTTTGACCCTCCCACTTCCTCAGGACTATGAATATAGCCCCACCTCGCGGGGGGAGGCATCCATGAGGATCCCAAAGGTGCCCGTCCGGCTGCAGCGACACCGTGCGTGGGACCCATTCCTGTGCACCAGCTCGCAGTCCCGTGCTGTCCAAGTGCCATGCCGGTCCACCCTGCAGCCACAGGGCAGTTAGACTTACCATCCCTTCTGGGGGATGCCCCATTGCCAGGCGGGGTTTGAGAGACAGTGGGAGGGGCTGAGGGCGCCTGGAGTTGGGGAGCAGCATTCCTTGTGGGCCTGGGCACACAGGGGCGTTGGTGGGGGCCCCAGGGGTAGGCTGGGCCTCCCGGGGGCTACCAGGGGGACCAAGGGTTTCCAGATTGGAGGTCCTCACGGGCCAGGCGGGTCCCACTGCACACAGATGGCCTTGCTGCGATTCGCAGTCTGTAGCAGGCGGAACTCAAGGCTGATCGGGGACTCCAGGACACCCCTTAGGAAGTTGCGTCCATGGAATACAGCCACGCTGACCACCGGGGAGTTCATAACAGGGTTCTGGGGAAGCCTGAGGAGACACCCCACCTGGGCTTGGACACTGCAGACCTCCCCCTGCTCTGACCACCCACCTTACTGTCTTCACGCCACCTGCCGTGGCCCAGAGTCTGGGATGCCCCAGAGTGGATGTTGTTTCTGAGAACCCCTTTGGCCTCTGCTAGGCTGCTTCAGGACTGGGAGTCCATGGCCTGGTTCTGCAGAAATGCAGCCGAGGGGCTTTGGACCCACTCTCCACACTGGGGTCTGCAGCTTGAGAAGTTCCAGACTGCCTCAAACTGCCCTCTCCGCCACCCCCAGCTGACCTCCCTCAGTCAGCCTGTCTTCGCCTGTCTCTATCAGCCAGTTCGCCTGCCTGTACTTGGCTCCTGTAAACTCCTTCATGTGACCACCCCCAGCTGTGGCTCCTCATCTGTTTGCTACTCTCCACAACTTCCCAGAACATGATTTACATGGAGCCCAGCATGGATAAAGCTCCCAGAGCTGTGGGCAGAGGCGTCTCTGTATGACTGTGAAACTGCTCATTTGTCCCCCCAAAATGGGGGTGCTCAGTTGGGTAGAAGCTCATAAGAAGTCCAGGGGTGAGGGGCCCGGAAGTAACTCTACTCCTACCTGGCACCCCGGCGCTCAGCCTGGAACTGGGCAGGGAGCAGCCCCCCCAAGGTGCGGTAAACCAGGAGGATGATGATGGAGATCCCAGGCTCGGGCTCAGGCTCCGGGGGGGACGGTGGCGGAGCCACACTCAAGGTGGTGGAGTTTTCAGTGCTGCTGCCGCTTGTGGACAGAACTGCCGGGGGATGGCAGGCAGGAGCCACTGTCAGTGACCTCTGACCCTGAGCACCCACAAACCCAGCTCTGAACCCAACCCAGCATCAAGCATGGGAATCTCTTCCCTGAAGGCCCAGAACTAGGTGGTGCAGGAGACAGGAGCCCGTGAAGGACACATGGGCCCCCCAGGGCTGGATCCCGAATATCAAGGCTGGGAGAGGTCATCTACGGTGACGGAGCAGATGTGGAGAGGTGAGAGGTACTGTGGCAAGTTGTGGGATGGAGAGCTGGTGTGAGAGGGTCTCACACAGTGGGGGTCTGATGTGGGGGAGTTCTGGCAAGGGGAGAATTGGCAGGAGGACAACGTGGTATCTGGCTTAGGGGAGGGCAGGGAAACAGGACCTGGCCCAGGGGTCATCCAAGGGCTCTCACCTTCAGCAGGGGATGGCCGTGGGGCCTGGGAAGGCAGCAGCACATGCGTGTGAGGATCCCAGGCATCCTGGCCCCGGAAAAGGTTGCTGTGGTAACGAGGGTAGCGACGGGTCCCCCGGGTGGGGCTGGGGTGCTCCATGCGGTCGATGCTGAGCACTGCCCAGGAGGAAGAGGGGTGAGACCCGTCAAGGGTCTCCTCCCGGTGCTGTCCCATTCCCTCCTACCCCTTATCCTGCACCCACAGCCCACAGCCTCCTGCTACCAGCTCAGAGCCTGTCCCTGCAAAGCGCTGAGGGTGGCAGCACAGCCTGTACCACTAATGTCGACATCACTAGCCCCCGGCCCCTCGGACCTCCAAGTCCTTGCCCTTACACAGCCGCCTGTCCCACCCCCCTACCCTCCACATACTGATGTTGGGCGTCACCAGCCCCACAGGATTCAGGTATGTGAGTTCCATATTCCTTGCCAGCGTGGCCGCATACTCCTCCAGATGCTGCACCAGCCCCGCGCTGCCCGGGGAGCCCCCAGGGGCCCGCTGCCCCAGTGCCGCCCACAAGTCTCCGGTCTCTGGAGCAAGCAGTGCAGAGCCGGCCCACAGCAGGTTCTGGGAGGAGGGAGGGGAGAGTGGGGCCCAGCCAGATCAGGAGGGTGAGGGGACAGGGCAGGCCTGAGGGGTCTGGCCAGGTGCCTAGAGGGACCCCAGCAGGCAAGGGGGTGGGCCTAGAGAGGACAAAGCAGAAGAGAGAGCCCAGAGCCTTCACCTCCCCAGGGTCAGGAGGGGCCTGAGTCGGGGATCCAGGGCAGGGGAGCCTGGGCCAGGGGATTGGGAGCCCAGGGTGCAGCCCTACCTCATTGAAATGGGCATCCTGTGTGGCTGTCAGCCCGAAGCCCTGCTGGTGGCTCTCAAAGGCTAACAGATGGGCCAGCAGGCGGGCAGTGACTCGGACATCTTGGCTGAAGTAGTGGTCGGTGTGGCCGGTTACCTCCCGAAGCCTCTGAGCCAGCTTCTTGGCCTCCACAGTATCCAAGACTGTCTTGTTCAGCTCCAGGCCATCCAGCTACCAAGACAAAGATGGAGGTGGTCACTCAGGCCTTTCTCAAAAGCCTCACAACAAGAAGGGTTTGGTTAGATTAAAGGGCAACCAGGAAAACCCCAGGTCCGGGGCCAAGGCCAGTCTTCAGTGCAGGGCAAGGTCTGGGCAGTCTCACCAGCAGATTGAGTTCTCGAAAGGCAGGGGAAGTACAGTTGAAGAGGTCGGGTTCCAGCCAACCCTGGTCTTCATCACATAGCCGCATGGCGGTACCTGAGAGCAGGCAACCCCTCGTCAGGCCTGGGGCCCGGACACCTCCGCTGATGAGGTGACCACAGCACCCTCCCCTATCCCAGGGGAGCTCTGAGGCAGAGACCAGGTAGTAGGCATCTGTGGCTGGATCCCTGGACAGAACCACCCCAGTCCTCAGCCCAGATGGGCCCCAGGGGCTTGTCAGTCAATTCCTGAGGGGTCTGTGGACCATTTTGAACCACCATGATATAAAGAACACATCAGCAGGGCTGTATGTGTACACACGTGCACAGACATATGCACAAGCCAGAACAGCTGCACAGACCTGTGGCCCAGGGCAAGCACACATACCAATGCTCTCAGATCTACACATAAACAGATGTGCAGACCAGGACAAACACACAGACCTACAATGCTTGCAGGCACATGCTCTCGCTCGCTCGCTCGCTCTCTTTCTCTTTCTCTCACTCGCTCTCTCTCTCTCTCTCTTTCTCTCTCTGACACACACACACATATACACAGTGACATGGACCAGGTTTTCCAGATGTATTTTGTGACCAACATGATGTGGGGGTGGAAGCTCTCACACACATTTTAATTGCCCCAGCGGTGCCTTTGCTGATCTCTCTCCCTTGTCTTTGCGATTGGAATGAGAGTTGAATGAGAAGTGACCTGGGCCTTAAGAGAGCTTGTAGACACTGGTAAAGTCTGACTTAAACGCAGAACTCCCTGACTTACATAGAATCCCCTCCCCAAAAGACAGACTCACAGATGCGTGCACAGGCACAGAGAGACACACACAAGAGCATGCATTCACAGACAATCTCTGTCTGGCCACTGCAGAGACCTGAAGCAGCAGGAAGGATTCTGTGGGGACCTCAGGCAACAGAGAGAAGTGGGATCCTCAAACAGAAGGTGGGTGTCTTTCATGCCCTCAGGTAGTAGGGAGAGGCCTGCAGGAACCTCAGGAACTGAGGAGGGGTCTACAAGGACCTTAGGAAGTATGTGGGGGGGTGCTCTTCAGGGTCCTCAGGCAGTGGGGAGGGGCCTCTGAGGATGTGAGGCATCAGAGGGCCCCCAGAGTCCTCAGATAACAGGAAGGGTTCTCCAGGGACTTCAAGCAGCTGGGAGTAGCTTTTAGAGACCTCAGGCAGTGGGGAGGGGTCTGCAGGGACTTCAGGCAACAGGAGGGATCTGCAAAAGCTCTGGCAGTGGGAGGGGGCAGCGCACCTAAGCAAACACGTACCCCTTACCTGCACCCCGCAATCCTGCCCAGAAGCCAAGAGAAACAGATGGAGGCTCATTGAGGGTGTGGTGAGGGACCCGGAGCCCCAAAGAGGTAGTGAGGGGCCCACATGGACCCCTACCCAACTCCCACTTCTTTGTAGGAACAAGGCCGACCAACTCAGGAAAAGAGGTGGCTCCAGCAGGCAGAGGACAAGCCTGCACCCCCCTCAGTGATGTACTTGCCTCCTAGTACTCACCCAGGGCCCCCCGAGGACAGGGCACTGAGGCCAAGACACCAAACTTGGTCTGGGGCCACCACACACCAGATCTCAGGGACTTGGGGCAGGCATCATAGAGCACTAGGGAGAGAGGAGGCACTGAGCCAGGCAGCCAGGAGCTGGGGCAAGTGACAGCTACTTCCACTGTCCTGCATCCGCCAAGCAACCCCCCCACTCCCCTGCTGGCCTCACAGGAGCTGGCCCGTCAGATTCTGTGACAGGTCATCCAAATACTCAGGGTAGATATGGGAGTGCCTGGGTGTAAGTAAGGCTCTCTCAGAGAAGCTTCTTAGAGTCCCCACCCAAGGAGCCAAGCATGCCATGGTGCTTGGTTGCAGCGGGCCAGAGCCAGCTCTCTATATGTGGGGCTGGGTGGAGCCTGCTCACCCCAGCAGCCGCTGGCTGTCACCTCGGCAAAAGGACTGTCGCAGCTGTTGCACTGGCGGCCAAGGGCTCCTGGGCGACAGGGGCACTGCCCGCTGTGGGGTGCACATGAGCGCGAGGTGGAGCCCACAGGGTAGCAGTCACATGGGAGGCACGAGTCACTGCCCCGTGGTCGGTAGTGGAACTCCTGTTTGAGAATGGGTCAGGGGCCTAAGGTCAGAGGTCAGGGCTTAAGGTAGGGGGTCTCAGCTCAGGACTTGGGGAATGAGTGGAATCAAGGGCAAAGGGTCAGGAGAACAGTGCTCACAGGCCAGTAGGAAGACTGGCCTCAAATGAAACCTAAGGGAGGGGTTAGACGTCAAGGATAAAATGTGGCCATTAGGTCATGGGATAGGGGTAAAAGGTCAGGGGCTGAGTGAGGTGGCAGAGGTCAGCAAGCTTGATAAGCATCAAAAATCATGTCTAGGGAAGAGTTAAAAGGTCAGGACTCAAGAGCCAGGCACACCTTGCAGTGACACTGCCCATTGGTCTTGTTACAGTTGGGGTCAAAGCCCTTGTGAACATCGCAGTTGCAGGGTCCACACGTTGGACTCCCCCACCAGCCCCGTGGGCACTGCTGGTCCATCCTGGGGCAGACAGGCAGGTGAGATGCCTCCACGATAGCACAGTGATCCTCTCTCTCCCCACCACCAGCTCCTTCCATCATTTCGACCCCCAGCCCCTTACCTGTGCTCACAGTGGTGCCCAAAATAGCCACCTACACAGTCACAGATATAGCCATGGGGGGCCCCGGGGAGGTGCCGGCATGACCCCTGGTTCTGACAGGGGTTCAGGAGGCAGGCGTCCACACAGCCTGGGCCATAGTAACCTGCAGGTTAGGTCAGAGAACTTAGGACACTGGCCACAGAGCATGGGGGGAAGCAGGTACCTGTCCTTCTCAGTCCCTGCCTCCTCCATGCTCTCCAGGTTCCCCAGTCTTCACCAAGAGCCCCAGATCACCCTGCCTCCCTCCCCCAGGTCTCACCTGGCCAGCAGGTACAGGAAAAGGTCTGCCAGAGGTCTCGGCAGTCAGCGTGGGGTGGGCAGGGCCCAGAAGCACAGGCATTGGTCACAACGCAGCCAGGTTCCACGTTCACTCGGTGACTTGGGGGAAGCAGGGCCGGAGTCCCTGAAGGTGTGGAGCCGAGCCATACCCCCTATGAACACAGCCAGCAGGGGATGAGACCCATGGCAAAGCACCTCAGCCTCAAGTCCTGCAGAGCCAGCCACTTGGTTTGAGAACCCTGATATGCAATCTCCTTACAAATCCTGGACTCTGATCCCAAATCCTCAATTCAGTGCCCCTGTGGGACACCCAATCATGCTGTCCCTGACACAAGCCTCCAGTGACTGTTGATAATCTAAGCTAGACTCTCACCTTCAGCAGCACAGAAAGGCTTGACCCATCTCTGATGGCTCTCGGACACTGCTACCCCTGTGCCAACCCCCATGTGAATGCAGCATTTCAGGTCCCAAGGCATCTTGATCTCTGACCACCCACCCTGATGCCCCATATCATGTTCGCATGCTGACCCCCACCTGGATACAGCCAACCAGCCCCTGAGGATCCTCCTCATCACTGCTGGGGGGCAGGCCTCCCACGTGGAGTCGCTTTACCTTCAGGCCCTGCAGCTCATTCCCCACTGCCAAGGTGTCCTGGAGGAGGGGAGCAGTCAGCATTGGGGGTGTGGGGGGACTTGATGGACCCCTGCCCTGCCCCAGGGTCATTCTTGGCCTTATTCTAGCCCTGCAGGACCACTGTCTGCCCCTCTGGGCCAGGGGACCGGTCTGGGCATGAGATGCTCCCAGGTATGGAAGACCTACTGGAGCACAGCAGATGAGTGACAGGATGGTTTCAGTCGAGAGCTGAGCTCAGACAGATCCCTCTTTCCTGGACCCAGAACAGACCCTGAAATTCCAGGATTTTGAGCTGGGGAGATCGGAGCAGAGACCTGAAGAGGTTTCCAGGATTTAGGCAAAGCACTGGCCGTAGAGATTCCCCAAGACCAGGCCAGAAATCTGCATAGCATCCCTGACATGAGGAGGGCCTGGCAGTGGACCAGCCTAGCTGGCAGCATGTGCTCAGAGCAAGGATCTGAGGAGAGGGCCGGGGGAGACATGAGACTACGTGCAGTGGAGGGAACTGAGAGGAGCTGGACTAGAGGTGGGTCAAATGAGGCGGGTCTGGTCAGAAGACTGAGAATGGACTACTTCAGAGTGAGAGGTCAGACCTGAAAGAGACTAAAGTCCAATGAGACCATGAGGACATGGTGGCCCCGCCGGCCACCCGGCTCTTCCTGCAACTCCAGCCGCAGATCATGCCATCGGCCGTCACTGACAGTCACCTTGTCCAGAAGGAGGTGGGCAGCTCGGCCCGAGCCCCTGGTCACCGTCACGGACAGCAACCCCTGATTCAGCTGTGGGCAGAGAGGTACAGCTGTGAGGTCAGAGCCCCAAGTGGGGCTGGAGCTGGGAGTGTCAGGAGGTGAAATCAGGGGACTCTGAGGTCAAGAATATCACAGGTCAGAACAGCAGGGGCAAGGCTATATCTGGCACATGCGGCACTGTGCCCGGGGACACTACGCTGCTGCGAGTGAAGTTAGGGGGCATGGGGAAGGACCAGGGGTTGAGGATTGGTGTAGATGGCACATGAGAGCTATGTCAGTACCCTGCACCTGCAGAGGATATCATGGTGGGGAAGTGGGTCAAAGCCAGGGTCCAGAGCAGAGTCAAGTATGGTCAGGACACCTAGCAGAGAAGTATGCTGTGTGACCAGGCTGGAACCCACAGGAATGTTGCTGGTGGCATTAGAGATGGAGAGCTGAGGGTACAGGAGGATCAGGAGGACAGGATCAGGAGGACAGACACACCTGACAGAGAAGTGTGCTATGTGGCCCAGCCTGCACTTGCATCAAGACACCCTGCGTCGCCCGTGTCCGAAATGCCAGCCCCAGGTACCATGGTACAGACACAGCCATGTCATTTCCAAAGTCCCAGCTCAGAGTGCCATTGCCACGGAAATGGTGGGGATGGGCCATGGCTGGTGGGATAAAAGAAGCAGGGTCACAAGCCCCACCTCAAGAACAGAACTTACCCTGTGGGCCCCTCCTGCCCCAGGCTGCCCACTCACTGAGCCGACAGTCTTTGCCTCCAAAACCCACAGGGCAGTCACAGCTGAAGCCGCCCCAGCGTTCTGAGCAGAAGCCGCTGTTCTTGCAGGGGCCCGAGTCACAAAAGTGCAGCTTGGCCTGGCAGCCTGGGAGAGGAAGGCACATGGAGGATGTAAGAACATGGTGAGGGTACAAGTGCTGGACAAACAGGGGACCAGAGGGGCTGAAAGTGGCCATGGTCTCAGCCCCATGTTCTCTCAGAGGGTGGAATTGGTAGCAATCTGGCCCCAAAGGCTAGGCAGGGGCATGGTCCTTGCCAGGAAAGGAGACAGGGGTGAGGTCAGATTTTGAATCAATCCATATAGCCCTCCACCCTTTCCCTCTGATGCGGACATGGCCTACCTGCTGTGGTGCCATTGTTTGCCACGAAGGCCGCCATGTCCACTCGGCGGCCATCAATATGCAGGTCCCGCATGCAGCCAATAAAGTCCTTGTGGGACACGGGGAAGTTCTCGGGGAGGTTGGGGACACCCCCCAGGAGCAGAGGGCCCGTCAGGTCCAGGGACCTGGAGGTCAGGGGTCCAAGTCATTGGTGGGACTGGGGCCAGGGTAGATTTGCTCCTGGGGGGCCACAGGAAATGGAGGGGGTAGGACTCAGAGGGTAAGATGATTGGTGGGGAGAGTAAGGTCAGGCTGGGGAAGGAACTGGGTCCTTACTTTAGTTGTGGGGGTGCAAAGGACAGTTCATGATTGGCAGATGGTCTGGGGAAAGGTGGGAGAGGCTGGTGTTGAGGACTAGGATGAGAAAGGGAGGCATCTGGGTGGCTAGGGTAGGGGATGGAGAGTGAAGAGTCTGGGGGCTGATGGGGACATGGAGCATTAGAGATCGGGGGAGTGGAGACTTTGTGGGATTGTGTGGGAGTGGGGAGTCTGAGGTAGAATACAGAGATGGGGGCTAAGGTGAAGTAGGGTTTCAGCATCCTACTGGGGAAAGGGAATTCTGGTGGTTTGGGGAATGATGGGGAGTTTGGCAGGCAGTATGTGAAGGGCTGGGGTGGGCTTTGGCAGGCAGAAGGCTTGGGGATCAGGGGCTGGGGACCTCACTTCTTGGAGCTTGTTTGCATGCCAGCAGCTGCGCATGAGTAGTTGCCAATCTCAGCACCAAACTGCAGAGCCACGGCCACATCGCAGTCATCCACGCTCAGGACAGCCACCTTGTCCTTGGAGGGGCCCTGTGCACCCCCCAGGGCATCTGTCCGGGGCTAGAGACCCAGGTACACCACTCAACAGGACCCCCAGGGTGACCCCTGAGGGGCAGAATCTGGCATCCCAGCTCCCCCCATACTCCCATGCCAAGGGTGGTGCCCACCTTGTTGTAGTATCTCAGATGCACTGTATGCCACTGCCCGTCACTCAGGCCCCCTGGAACTGTGGGGCTGACCACTGTGTTGGACTCACCTGTGGGGTGGACGTGTGTGGAGGCTTGTCTGGAGCTGCTAAATTCCCCCACCCACCCAAGCATGCAGGCACAGCTACTCCCAGGGTGACCCTGAATACATCAGATCACTCTCCTCACTGGTGACTACAACTGCTGGACTAGAGTGCTTTTGGACAGATAGGGGAAGCACATGCTTCTTGGAGAGCTGAGCTTTCCCACAGGGAAAGTGGTCCTCATCAGTGTCTGTTGGGCATTTGGTGTGTGTTCAGGTGTGCCGGTGGGGCAAACCTGAGGGAACCTGAGACTTGCACCCCACAGCCATCTCACCCACACCTGCACCCATTTGCCCCCAGACTCATCTGCCGGGGCACCCACCGGTGGAATATGTCAGCCGCACTTGCCCAGCCACGAGCTCCAAGGCCAGGAAGTCGTGCTTCTCGTTCAGGCGCCCGTTGTAGAACAGCAGTCCGCTTGGCTGCACGGTGGCGAACCTGGGCGGGGTGGGCGGGCGCGTCATGATCCAGACCCCTCCTCACACCCACCATCCCTGAGACAAGAAGGTTCGCGACGTTCCCGCCCAGGCTGGAGTAAGAGAGGAAGCGACAAGAGAGGGTGGGACCAGCGGGTGAGGTCAGGCAGGCCATCAGGGGAGCGGTGGTGTGCTGTGGGACCCCAGGATGGGGCAGTCAGGTATCAGGGTCATGGAGGTAGTAGGGAAGGCGTGCAGGCGCACAGATGCGTGCGGGCACCTACGAGAGGGACAGCGTGAGGTGGAAGCGCTGCCGCAGGCCGCGGAACATGACGAACGAACTGGGCGGGAAGGAGCGTGCTGCCACCTCGCAGCGCGGACCCTCGAAGGCGCCACCCGCTGGGCACTGGCAGCGGAAGCCGCCGTCGGGCCCATCCGCGCAGGTACCCCCGTTGCGGCAGACGCCGGGCACGCAGCGTCCGGCCTCCGTGTCCAACTCACAGTCTTCGCCTAGGGGTCAAGCCGCGGTCAGAGGTCAAGACCGCGCAGGCCAATGCTCCAGCGGGCCCCGCCCCTCCGAAGGCCACGTGCTCCAGGCCAGCGCCAAGACCTCTGAAAAGTCGAGCTCGCTGTGGGCACGCCCCCATTCTGCCTGGCCCGCCCGGCTGCGGCCACGCCCCTCCCCGGGTCCCGCCCCGTCCACTACCACAGAGCCTCACCGCCCCGCCTGTCCAGGGCCCCGACCCCGGTTGCCTCAAGAGTGATGCTCAATCCTCGCTTGCACAATAGTTCTGTCCCACTCTCTGCCTGGGTTCACCCCGGCCTGGCGCCCGTCTCACCTGTGAAGCGCGGGCGGCAGACACAGGTGTAGCCTCCCTCGCGCCGCGCGCAGGCGCCGCCATTGCGGCATGGGTTGGAGTAGCAGAGGTCGAGCTCCGTCTCGCAGAAGTCGCCGGTGAAGCCGGGCGGGCAGCGGCAGCGCAGGCCTGCGATGGGCTGGATGGGCCTGAAAAGCGTGGAGGCCGAGGCCAGAAAGGGTGCAGACGAGTCAAAACGCAGCACGGACACGCACTTCATGTAGTTCTCACAGGGCTCGCGCAGGCACACGTTGTCGTCAAAGGGCAGCACGTCCAGGAGTGAGCGGGCGGCAAGGGCGGCGCGGCGCACGTACAGCTGCTCCTGCAGCTCCTCAGAGCTGAACCAGGGACCCGCAGCGCCAGCCCCGGATCCGCGCGGCGCCAGCGCCGAGAAGCTCACATTGAGCACGGTACCCCCAACGTCCGTGTCGTTCTGGATATTGAAGATGAAGACATCCTCCGCGGGTGTGGCAAGTACCGCGGCCACGCCTTCCAGGAAGTGGCCCAGCAGTGGCGATAGGAAGCGTTCCTGCCACATGTTCTCCAGGCGCACTGTCAGGCTGTTGGCCAGCAGCTCCTCCGTGATGATGACCACACGCAGCACACACTGTGCTGTCACACTATGTAGGCCATCTACAGGCAGAAGTGGGGGAAGAGGTCAGTCTGGGGTCAGCGGCTTCCCCTCCCTGGGACAAGTGAATTGAAGGATAAATAAAACGTGCCTTCTTTGGCAATGCCTGTAATTTATACTCCAAAACTTGAGAATGAGCACTGGTAAAGTCTGTCTCTCAACCCCTGCAGCCTCCAGTAGACAGGACTGCAAGAGCCTCTCCTGCCTGCCCTCTTCTATGAGGGAGAAGTTTATGAAAGCCTGGACCACGGAGGTAGGAAAGAGGCAGGTAGACCTCTGGACATTTTCCCAAAGGGCAGGGCTTCAGGCAGCCCCTTGGATAGCAGTCAGGCCAGTGTGGGTCCACTCAATGCCTGAGCTGCCAGAGTAAGCTGCGCTTCCCAACCACTAAACTGTTGGCCTCCCTCCCCTCCACAGGTAAGTTGAGGGTCAGACTGGACCTAAAGTAACGCTTCATTTGAATAGGGGTGTGGTGTGGGCTGACTGGCCTGTGGCATTTCCTGGAACCTCCAGAGCATTACCCCAGGATCTCCAGCCTTTCAGAGGGAGATGGGCTAGCCCTAGACCAGCAAGCAGACAGTTCTTTACAGTCTTTATGGGATCTGCTAATGCTCTAGAATCTTTGGGGTTCTGTGGAGACCGTCCAAGAACCTAAGAAGAAACTATATGAACCTAACCTGTGAGGTCTATGGCAGATCCTATGGGGTGAAGGAACCCAGCACTTAAGGAATTCTTGGAAGGCTTGGAAATCTCTCTGGTTTGAAGTGCCTTGTGGGGCCCCGGAGGTCACTGGCTCATTTGATTACCCTCTGCTGCTCACCTGTAACAGTCACCAACATGGAGGCCACCAGTGGACGGTTGTTGTCTAGCTTGCGGCTGAGTCGAAGCTCCCCGCTGGTCTGGTTGACCACTAGCAGCTGCAACTCATTGCCCCGCTCAAAGGAGTAGAAGAGGTGGTCAGAGACATCAGGATCGTATGCTGGGATGCGCCCAATAATGCCTGAGGGGAAGGTGTCTGAGCGGTTGGATACATAATTGTTGAAGAGGATCTGAAAGTTGTTGAGCACAGGGCTGTTGTCATTCTGGTCAACCAGGCGGACGTGCACAGTGGCCCGACTGACCAGAGGGGTTGATGTGGCCTGCACCACAATCACATATTCCTGGCGAGCCTCATAGTCCAAGTCAATGAGTGCCGTCAACTCTCCAGAGAAGATGTCCATTTGGAACAGCTCAGGGATGTTCCCCTCCACGATCTGGTACATTATATGAGCATTGGGACCTTCGTCAGGGTCTACTGCAGTGATTTGGGCCACCACTGAGCCCACAATGCTGTTCTCCTTCACTTGCACCTCAAATTCCTCAGCCGGGAAGACGGGTGCATTGTCATTAATATCCTGCACTGTCACCTGGATGCTGACTGGAGTCCGAAGCGGGGGCACGCCTCGGTCCACTGCATAGGCAGTCAGTTCATACACTGGCACTGCCTCCCGATCCAGCCGCCTCACTGTTCGGACAATGCCAGAGGTGGGCTCAATGGTAAAATCTCCATCCCCATCTTCCCCATTCTGGAAAGTATACTGGACTCGGCCATTGGCATGAGCATCCCGGTCAGTGGCTGAGATCTGCAGGACACTGGTGAAAGGTGGGGCATCCTCAGAGACCAGCCCTGTGTAATGGGAGGCCACAAACTGTGGAGCGTTATCATTCACATCATTGACCATCACCTCCACGTAAGTAGTGTCTGCCTTCTGTGGTATTCCATTGTCCCGAGCAGTAATAGCCAGCGTGTAGGTCACCTGGTCCTCATAGTCCAGTGGGGCCTGCAGTGTAATGGCCCCTGAGTCTGCATCAATGCGGAACTGGGGCAGGTTGTCTTCCAGGAGATAGGTGATTCGAGCATTCTCACCCACATCATCGTCAGAGGCACTGATGACCACTACAGTGCTACCCACTGGCCTATCCTCATTCACACTCACTGAGTAGTGGGCACTTTGAAAGACAGGTCGGTGAGTGTTGGCATCTGTAATGTTGATGTGCACATAGCAGTGATCATGAAGGGCACGGTCAGATGCAGTTAGCACCAGCTTGAAGTAGCGTTCCTGCTTGTAGTCCAGTGGCAGAGCCAGTGTCACCAGACCTACACCCCCCTGGGTGCTGATGGCAAAGCGATTCCGAGTGTTGCCTCCTGTGATCTGGTAGCTGATGGCACTGTTGGCATCACGATCTACAGCAGTCACGCTGACCACACTGGTGCCCACAGTCGCATCCTCATTCAGCCGTAGGTGGTACTCCTTCATCGTGAACTCAGGCCGATTGTCGTTAACATCCAGCACAGTCACCGTTACGCTGGCTGAGGCTGAGAGAGGAGGTGAGCCATGGTCTCGGGCCTCCACACCAAAGAAGTAATGCTCCACAGACTCACGGTCTAGGGGACCACTCACAGAGACCCAACCAGTGGCACTGTTTATCACAAAGGGTGTATCAGGTGCCACACCAGTGAGGGAGTACTCCAATCTGGCATTCTCCCCATGGTCTGCATCCACTGCCTGAATGTGGATGACTGAGTGGCCCAGAGGTGCATTTTCCAGGACAGAGACCTGGAAGGGAGTGCTGACAAAGATAGGAGTATGGTCATTGATGTCCACCACCTGGATGCTGGCCAGGCCTGTGTTGTTGGACAGCGGTGGGCGGCCCGCATCCTGAGCCCGGATGCGCAAGGCATACTCTCTTTCTGCTTCAAAGTCCAGAGGTGCCACCACCTGGATCTCGCCCGTGAGGCTGTCGATGGCAAAGTGGCCGCGGCTGTTGCCACTGATGATGTTGTAATGCACCAGTCCGTTGGCGTCCTTGTCCCGGTCGGTGGCCGTGACGCGTAGCACCACCGTATGGGGGCGCACATCTTCGCGCACCTGCGCCACGTAGCGCTTCTCGCTAAACTGGGGCGCGTTGTCGTTCTCATCCAGCACAGTTATGTGCACACGCACGGTGGCTGACCGAGGCCCGGGCTCTTGGCCCTGGTCGCTGGCCTCCACTACCAGCTCGTAGTTTTCCATGTGCTCGCGGTCCACGCGACCACTGGTGCTGATGAGACCCGAGCGCGGATCAATTTCGAAGGCGGCGGCTGCGGCCGCGCGCGCAGCCGGCGGCCCCACAAAGCGGTAACGCAGGTTGGCGTTGGGGGGCGCATCACCGTCTGTGGCACGCAACTGCAGGATAGGGTAGCCCTCCTCCACGTTCTCACGAAGCGTCTCCCGGTATTGCGCCTGCTCAAATACCGGCGCGTGGTCGTTGCGGTCGGCCACAGTAACGGCCACCATGGTGGTGGCTGAGAGGCGCGGCGAGCCGTGATCCTGTGCTGTCACGCGCAGGTAGTGGCGATCCATGCTCTCGCGGTCCAGAGCGGCCTCTGTGCGGATGAGGCCGCTCTGCGGGTCGATGCTGAACAGCTCCAGAGAGCGGCTGTTCATGAGAGCAGCCAGGGAGTAGACTAGGCGCCCGGCCTCACCCGCGTCTGGGTCCTGAGCCACTACGCGTAGCACCGCGGTACCCGCCGCCTCATTCTCGGGCACTAGCGCCTGGTAGTTGTACTGCGGAAACTGTGGGTGGCGGTTCGCAGCGCGACGGGGACGGACCCGGCCGGCTGGAGACATTCTCCATACTCCTGGCGGGGCTGGGACCCCAGGGGGGCGCGGCCCGGGGCGCTGCGGAAGGAAGCGGCGGCGGAAGAGACCATGGGAGCGCATGCGCTCGGGCGTCGGCTCGGGAGCTGTCCGAGACTCGCGGGGTGCTGAACCAGACGCGGGAGCTGTCCTCGGTGTGCGAGGTGCTGAATCCAGCTCAGAGCCAGATACCGCAACCTCGGGAGGGCAGTCCGACTGGGGGACTGTCCTCTTCGCTCGGAATGTCGCGGTTCTCTCTCTCTGACCCCTGCGCCCCGGCGCCCACAACTCCCCGCAGCAGCGCGTGATTCCCACTTTTTTGGGGTCACTTCTCCCAATATTCCTCTGGGAGGACATCGACTGGGAACCACGCAGCCGAACGAGAAGGTCCGAAGGGAAGGGAGAGCTGTTCTCAGGACCCGAGACCCCTGGGGACAGAGCCTCTGGCGACAGACTCTCTCTTCGCAAGGACCCTGTCCGCCCACAAGAGGAGACCTCTGGGCGCCAGCATAACAGAGATCCTGGTCCTTGTCCTGTCTCCCGCCCGCGGCTGCCAAATGCCTGGACCCCGTATTCTGCTTCCAGCCTCGGCTGCTCAGAGGGCTTTCGACCGCTTTGGGCGCTTTGCTTTTCCCTTCGGAGCCCCACGAAGGCAGGTTCCCTGAATCCCAGGCCAGGCTCTCCATCCTCTCGGACCCCAGGCGGCTCGGGACAAAGAGCTAAGGCTCCGCCACCGATCCGCGCCCCTGGCCCAGTAGCGGCAACTACCCCCGGGTCCCAGTCTTGGCCCTTGCAGCCCCCCAGCTCCTCCTGGCTAAGAGGGAACAAAGAGAGGAGGAGCAGGAGCAGGAGTAGTGGGGTCGTCGGCCCCCTGAGACCCCACCACGGCTGCCGCCTCGCCATCACCCACCGCTTCCCCACACCGCCTCCACTGTCCCCCGCCCGGGTCCAGACCTTGGGCCCGCCTCGCTGCTCGGGCCCCCACCCGAACCCCTTCCGCCGCCCCAATCCCCCGCCTCTCTGCCCGTCGCTCCGCGCCGCCGCCACCCTCTGGACACCATCTACTCCGTGGCCAGAGCCCCTTTGACGTGTGGGCCCGGCTTTTGCTGCCCCCACCATAGCATCCCCGACGCTGCTGCCGCCTCCCGCCGCTCCAACATGGCTCCCGGCCGCTGTGATGGTTCATTCCACCTCCGCCCGGAAGCCCCAAACCCAATGGTACAGGCCGTCGCGCATGGCAGCTCTATATACCGAAGTTGTTGCAGCCATCTTTATTGAGGGCAGGGTATAAGTGCTACCCAGGGTGCTGAACAGGGCGCGAAGGTTCACCACCCCTGGATCCACCCTCCTCCTCGTGGCCACCGCCCTCATCCGCCTCCCTCCCTCTAGAGCGCTGTCCCAGCTCCGTCTCCCAGCCTTTCCTCTGCTTGTGTATCTCTTGTCCCCCTTCCTGAGCACTAGTTCCAAACCCTGCCTGTCCCGGATTTTGGTCTGAAAATTTGGTGCCCATGACATGCAGAGAACGCGTTCTCACGACTATTGGGTGGGAATACCATGTGGAATCCTGGGTTTGGAGGGGACGATGGCTCGACGGGGCCTGGGGCGCCTCCAGCCCCCAAAATAACTTTAACTATTCGATCATTGAGTTTTAAGTCATGAAACATGTCGCGACCATCTGCTTGGAGCGCCCCACGGAGCAGGGATAGGAGGTGACCTGCCCGAAGCGGAAGCAGAGGCCAAACTCTTCCCGGCCTTGCCGACCCACAGCAGTCTCCTTGGCTGGGGCTCTTCCACTGGAAGCTACGCCCGTCTCCAGGCGGCGAGTCTCGAGTGCTCTGGAATGCCACGTGGAACCCGGCGTTGCCACAAGCCTACGGACCCGGCTTCCTCGGGTCCCCGCCCCTCTCCCGCTACGACCGCGTCCCTTAATCCGTTGAAGGGACTAATAGAAGCTCAGTTCTCCTGGCGCTGTGTAACTCCTGGCTGACGTCGGGCTGCCTGACCAATGGGCAAACGCCGCGGAATAGACGTCACAGAAGACAAGTCAGGGCGGGAGGGCAGGGAAAGCCGACCGTTCCTATCGAAAATTCACTGTTTCTATTGGCACAATGGGTGGCTCCGCCCCTATGGCGGACTCATTGTTTGGTGGGAGGGGGCTCCGCGGGTTCCAGGATAGCCCGGAGAAATAACCCAGGAGGTGCTCTGCAAAGTCTGCAAAGGCAGCAGCGACAACGGGCTGCAGCTCATCGGGAAAACGGCGCAGGCGTCCCTGGACCGCGGAGAGGTTAAGGGCTGAGTGCCGAAATACTCCAAGGGGCGCGGCTCCTGCTTGGAACCGGCGGAGAACTCCAGGATAAGGCCTCTGGCCCGCCCCAAATGGTACCTATGACATCACCATCAACCAGTCAGACAGCACATTCTTAGCCCCCAGCCCCTGACTTCCGGGAGGCGGGGCTCCTGTGGGCTCCGCCCCCGAGGGCCTCACGTGACTACGGAGAGCTGTTGGAAGGGCTCTGGTGGTACCGTCCCGTGTCTCTACATGAGGACCCTAAGGCCAGAGCCAGATATACGGTCCTATAAGCGTGAAGGTGTAGCATCTGAAGAGGCGCTGAAGTCGGGACTCGGTTGGATGGGGGTCCAGTGCACGAAGGAGCTGGAGGAGGGAGGCCAAAGACATGGTTCTGAACGCATATCCGGCCTTCAGGTCCACAATCTAGCTAGTGGAAGGCAGAAAACTTTACACTAACGGAGGAGAGAGAAAGGTAGGGGGATGCTGGGGTCCCAGAGGAGGAACTTGAGCAGCCAATGTAGCAATCTGGGAAAGCTTCCCAACGAAGATGCTTGAGCAGAGCCTTGAATAGCCAAGAGAAGGTCGGCAGTTTCAAGGGAAGGGGGAGCCATCCTAGGTCTTAGAAGCTGTGTGGGCAAAAGTGCAAAGGCATAAAGGGACCGTGGCCAAGGGAAGTCAAGCCCAGCTCTCCACTAGGGCTAGCACTGCCCTCAACTGATGCTCCTCGTGGAGAGCCAAGACCTACACCTCTCCTTGACTCCCCTGTCGACTGCAGATGGCTCTCTGTGTCGCTCCCTGCCATTCAGCATCCACCATTGTCCTTTGTGGCTGCTGTTCCATGTAATCCTCCCCCTCCCCATCTACACTCACTTCTATGCCACACCCCCAGTGGCAGCTTCTAATGTTCCCTGTAAAGACAAAAATCAAGTATAGTTTCTCTTTCCAAGTCCTCTTTCCACTGCCATCTAGAACATCTCAGCCACTCACCTCATGCTTTTTTCTCCCTACTCTGTGTTTGCCCCCTCCTTCCTCCCAGTCAAGTCAGGGATACCTTGCTGGGAGATGAGGTCAGAAGACCTGGCCAACCCATCCAGCTCAATTATCCAACAGTTCTTTGATCTCACTAAGACTTCCAATCTATTATTCGTCACCTCACCTTAACCATTAGCCAGTCCTATAACAACTTCTTAGACAAACTCACTGGGCTAAAATCTAACCCCACTTGAAATAGACTATTTGGGAATTCCTCATCTTTGGAGAAGCAGAGCATTGCTAGAGAAAAACGTTTCACATTCATGACCACAAACCTCAGTATTATATTGGAGGGCCTTGCCAGTGCAGTAAGGCAAAATTAATTAATTAATTAAAAGGTACAAGGATTAGAAAGGAAAAAATTCATTCAAAGGCAACAGGAATGTGTACGTAAAAAAAATCCAAAAGAAATTTTGTCAGTTGTAATTTTTGTGTATCAAGTTAAAAAATAAAATTTTAATGATGCTATTTACAATAGCATCATGTAACATAAAATGCCAGGAATAAATATAATGAAAGATATGCTATGACTCTTCTCACACACACATAGACATTAAACATTGTGATAATCATTTCATGATGTATGTAAGTCAAATTATTATGCTGCATACCTTAAACTTACATAGTGATATGTGTCAATTATATCTCAGTAAAAACTGGAAAAAAAAACATTATTGACAGAAATAAAGACATAAGTGGAGTGAAAAACTATGTTCAAAGATTTGGAAGATTCAACACAGACATACCTCAGAGATATTATGGGTCCAGTTCCAGACCACTGCAGTAAAGCAAATACCACAGTAAAGCGAGTTACATGAATTTTTTGGTTTCCCAGGGCACATAGAAGTTATGTTTAGACGACACTCTTGTCTACTAAGTGTGCAATAGCATTATGTCTAAAAAAAGTACATACTTTGATTAAAAATTACTTATTGCTTAAAAATGCTATCATCTGAGCAGTCAGCAAGTCATAATCTCTTTGCAACAGTAACATCAAAGATCACTGATCACCATAACAAATATAATGAAAAAGTTGAAATATTACAAGAATTACCAAAATGTGACACAGAGACATGAAGTGAGCAAATGCTCGCAAAAACAGTGCCAAAAGACTTGCTTGATGCAGGGTTGCCCACCGACCTTCAATTTGTAAAAGATGCACTTTATGCATAGTGCAATAAAATGAGGTATGCCTGACTGCAAAGATGCCAATTCTTCCCAAATGATACATGGATTCAATGCAACTCTGATAGAAATCTCAGTAGAAATCGTGTGTGTGTGTGTGTGTGTGTGTGTGTGTGTGTGTGTGTGTAAACTGACAAACTAGATTCTAAAATGTTATGAAGGCCAGGAATACCCAAGACAGTCCTGAAAAAAACCCAAGTAGGAGAACAGCTTCCTCTGCTGGATATAAAGAAAGCTATAGAAACCAAGACTGAATGTTGCTGGTTCAAGAATAGACAGACCAATGAAACAAAATCCAGAGAGGGGCTTGAAGATGTGTGGAGACTTGGATATTGACAAGGGTGGCTCTTAAGAGCCAACATGAGGAAAGGATGGCCTTTTCAATAAATGGTGCCGAGTCAACTGGACATCCATGCAGAACAAACTCAGTGAGATCCTTACTTCATACTACCCACACAATCAATTCCAGATAGATTTGACATATGAAAAGAAAGACAATACAGCTTTGAGAAGAGAACACAGAAGCTCTTCATGACTTTAGGCAAAGATTTTTTTCAAACAGGACACAAAATATACTCACCATAAAGGAAAATACTGAAAAACTGGATTACATTACAATTAAGAACTTCCTTTCACCAAAAGATAGCATTAATAATGGAAGAAGATAGTGTAAGATATACGACCCAAGGACTCATATCTGGAATACATACTGCAAACCAATAAAAGACAGACAACCCAGCAGATGAATGGGCAAGAGATTTGAACAGGTGCTTCACAAGAGGAGATCCAAATAGAGGTAAACTAATGAAAAGGTGCTTAACTTCTTTAGTCATTGTGGAGATGCAAATTTAAAAATAAATACTACTGTGCTTCACCAGAATGACTACAAAACAAATGACGGACAATACTAAGTTTCGGAAAAGATATGGAAGAGCTGGAACTCAGACACTACTGGAGGAGGGTACCTGGGTACAACCACTTTGGAAAACCATTTGGCAATATCTGCCTGTGACTCTGCAGTTCCACGCTTGAGCGTATACCCCTCAATATAATGCATATGTGCAAGAAGCAGCCACGTACAGCAGTACTGCTTACAGCACTATTCGTGATAGGTGAAACTTGGCGACAACTGAAAGATCATCAATAGTGGATAAATAACTGGGGGCGTATCGCACACAGCACTGGGAATGAACACACTGCAACCACATACTATGACACAGACACATCTCAAAAATTTGATGGTGTGTGACGAAGCCAGCATTTCTACTGTATGATTGCATTTATAAATAAAATTCAAAACCAGGCAAAACTTATCTGTAATTACCTCTAGGGAGGAGGTCTGGGGAGAAGGGAGGAGCCAATGATTAAGAGGGGCATGCAAATGGGCTTTGGAAACTGGTGACACTCCATTCTTGACCTGGGTGGTGATTATATTAGCATCCTGTCATAATTCATTAAGCTGTACTCCTTGTGTACTGTACACTTCTTAGTATGTTGTTCTCCCATTGAACAAGAGAAAAAGACTGTCCTCACATACTTGGAGCCTTAGTCTGCATCTTTTGGGGGCTAAGCAGGCAGGTGGTCTTCACACAACCCCTTACCCCGGAGTTGCCTTATGCATGTGTGTGGCCTGTTGTCCTTGGTCATGTCCACATCTGTAGGCACCCATTTCCAGCCCAGAAGTCAGCTCAAACCCCCGCCCCTCATTGCCCCTCAAAATTTGAGTTTTTTCCTTCAGCCACCCCCCAAACACTCCCCTTTCAGTGGCTTACTTCTTTTTCTGCCCTGTCTCCTGCCTAACCACTTCCTACATCTACCATCCTTCCAGGCAGTCAGAGGTATTCTCTCAAACAGACAGTTCCTTCCCTGAGGAATTCTCTGGCTAATCATTTCCCCTGGTGGTTGTAATTCTGTGTAGTGAGACCATCATCAAGGTGTTTGCTGAGGGGTCCTGGAGTCCTGGACCCTCTTGGTGTATGTTTGCTGCCAGGAGACAGCATTTCTCTGTCAGCTGGGGCTCCTGCCCCCCTTAAAACATGTACAAGGGGCCCTTGGACAATCAGGCCGAAGCACTCAGGGGCTTATAGTCATCTCGGCATGGGGCCCGCACTGGGACAGATGGCACAGCACAGCCCTGCTCTTCCCACAAGGCCAGTGTGTGCAGCCTAACAGGGGACAAAGCAAGGCACGGAGGCCATCAGATGTTCCTGCCTCAGCTTCCTGAGGACTTGTGCTTACCACTGAATTACGCTGTCTCAGGAGGAGATCCATGGTTCTCTGCCTTCAGCATTCCAAAGAGAAAGGAGTCGTGACTGGAAGCCAGTGCCACTGATTCCAGCTGTGAAACAGGAGGCACAGGCCTCCAGGAGGAAGGGTGACCAGGTTGTACCACACACAGCTTTCCTGGGGGCCATTTTGTCAGCTCCTCCTCAGGTCCACGTGAGCCTGTGCACTTAACCTTCTAGAAGAGTCAACAGTTCAGGAAGAACAACTCCCTGTTGGCACATCTCCTGTGCTTTGCTCCCGTGGACCTGTTTCCCCAAGACCTCACTCCTAGACTGGCCTTTCTGGGCCCTTGCTGCATTACACTCTGCTGGAAGGGTAATGGCCCTCTGCCTTCAGCACAATGAGAAAGGAAAAGCGGTGACCAGAAGTCACAGCATCAGTGATTCTGGGTGTGTGCAATCTGATGAGCATCGTCTTGGGTACCACAATGGAGGGAACTGATGGGATCCACTGCTAGCTGCTGTCTGCCTATTGGTTTGTACTCTCCTCCCCACTTAGGGCGACAGACTTTGTTGACTTGGGAGCCCAAAGGGAAAATAAAGTTTTTGTCAAACGGTGGCTTCTAATTCCCCTCAAACAGTAGTGCACATCTAACCCCACACCTGAGGTACTCTTTTTGTCCTACCATAATTATCAAATCTGTGCTGAGGCTGCAAAATGAGGAGATCTTGCTAGATCCAATGACAACTGAGGAAGGGAAACAGCTGGGCAGGCCTAGGGGTTCAGGGAGGCCAGGGCTAGGGTAGAGCCCACTTCATTTGAGAACAACAGTAAAGGATGTTGTCTTCAACAGGCAAGAGAGAGATGGCATCCAAGGGAGAGAAGGAGGTAAGTGAAGCCTGGAGGGGCAGCTACCCGCAGGTGGACCACAGGACTCCCACTGGCTGTGGCTGCGGCCCAGGAGGACTGGGAACCCAGGGAAGAGAGGCTGGAACAGAGCTCAAGGGACCCGGATGGAAAGGCCTCTCAGAGACCATTACATCCTCAGGCTGGAGAGGGCAGGGCAAGCTAGTGACGAGATCTGGAGGCCCCAGCGCCCCTGCCCATCCTCTCCCACTGCCACCCAGGACCATACAGGGAAGCTGGTTTCCAGATGCCTGTGATTTATTTCCAAAGGTGAGCTGCAGCACATAGGAAAATACACATGGCTTTTCAGTCTACATTTTTACAGAGAAAATAGATTCTGTCATTGGCTTTATCGTTGCCATCACCCCACTCTGTGAGGCTCCAGGATGGATGGCCTGTCTCCAAGATTCTGCTTTGAAAGCAGCAGCCTGGCCAAGACCTCCAGGGGTGGGAGTGAGGGCTGGGGGAGCAGATCACATGAGCAGCACTCACTGCAAAGCTAAGGCAAAGAACAGAGCTGGAAGAAGGTGCCTCCTCTCACCCCGAGGACGTGGCTTGCTGAGGCCCAGGACACAGACCAGGCAGGGCGGTTATGAGGGCTCTGGCCCAGCCTGGAGCAGCAGCAGGACTCTGGGTGTACGTGTGTGGGGGTGGGGGGCATGCTGAAGAGGCAGCCGACCGGGAGATGGAGGGGCTTCATTCGGTGCACATGGTCCCCCTGCTCCTGCAGAGCTCCCAGCACATGGTCCGCGATACTGTGCTTGGCCCTCGCATTAGCTCTACTTCAGGTGGGGGCCCCTGCTCAGGTCCCTTCCACCATCACCTCCCCTCACACTGTCAGTGTAAAACGTTCTTAGGGCCAAGGCTCCAAGTCCCCTGCACCCTGCCCAGGGCTGCAGGGAAAGGAGGAAAGGAGGTGCTAGCTGGGGGCCTCACCCAGCACTGGGAATTCTTTGCACATCTCTCGGACAATCATGCGGTCCATCTGGCACTGGGGTGAGGTGTCCTCCTCAGTTAGGATGCGTCGCAGTGTGGCCTGCAGGTCAGGGAGCCGATGGCGGTGCTGCAGGTAGGGCGTGGAGCGGACCACAGCGTGCATCAGGGAGAGGTACTCCATGCGCAGCTGCGGGAAGAGCAGGCAAGCTCAGGGACCCCAGGGAGGCACTGCGACTGCTGTCAGACACGGAGAGGCCACTGCTGCCTCCTGGCAGCCACATGGATCCAGGGCTGTGGACTATCTCACACCACTGAACATCAGGATTGCATCCCCGGCACCCAGAATGTACCCAGCACAGAAATGGCCTTTGATAGTCATTGAATAAGTAAGTGAATATGTGAATCATCTCAGACACACAGTCCCAGAATAGGGCCAGCCCAGGAAGTCCTGGCTCAGAGAGGTGGTGAGGGGAAGCAGCGAGCCCCCACCCCACCTTTAATGCTGGGCTCTCGTGGGGCTGCTGTCTGTCTGTCCGAGGCCCTCCACTTCTTAGTCTGTCCTCACAGCCTGGAAAATCTGGTTTACGCTCACAGCTTCAAATTCTGACCAACACTCATACCTCTTGCCTAGGCTCTCCAGTGAGCTCTAGACCTAAATATCCGTCTGCCCACTTGTTATCTGCTTATCACAGAGAGACCTCATGATCTTCCTCGTCTTCCCAAAGCTGAGGGCCTTTTCAGGTTCTTTATGTTAATGAAGAGCACTGCTATCCTTTCAAATGCTCGAGCCAAAACTGTAGGCATCCTCTCTGATTCCTCTCTCCCCACAACCCAAATCCAGTCCATCCCTGAGACCTGGCTGTCTTAACTTCTGCAGGTGCCCTGAATCCATCTCCACCCCACCCACTCTCCCAGCACTTCTGGCTTTACCAGCTCCTTATCCTGAGACCCCCCCACCCCGTCCACTGATCTGGATCCCCCCACACCATCTCTCATTTCTCTCTTTACCTCCGATTAGAGGAATGAATATCAAAACCACCTGAAGGCAGCATCACCCTGCTACCTCCCAACCCTGGTCAAACGAAAAAGCAGCTGCAAATCCAATCCTAGTATCTAAGCGGCAGACAACTACAGGGCCGTGCACAGGCAGGAATGCCATTCCCCACCACAGATCTCACCGCCTGGACTCCCACCACTTTTCTCTGGCACATTCACTCCTCTTTGAAGGACCACTTGAACCATTTGAAGGACCACTTGAAGGACCTCATTGAAGGACCACCTTCTCTGTTTTCCCAACCTCAAGTGCCTGGTCAGCTGGCCTTGTGCTTCATGGAGGAAACAAGCAGTCTTCAGACACCACTGGTCTTCCCCTTTGCACCCACCTCACTCATTCCCACCGAATGAGCTGCCACAGCTCCGGTCAGGGCCATCCCTCCACGGGGTCTGGATCCTCCCCGCTCCCGCTGCCTGATCTATTTGACTTCTGCTTGACCCCTGTAGTGGCCACTCTCCCAACACATTAGCCAGTCCTCCCCATTTGCTGGGTCATTTCTTGTGGCTGAGACGTGCACCAGCATCTCCCACCTTTAAAACATTTTCCCTGACCCCACAGCTCCCTCCAGTGACTCCCTCCACTTTTTTCTGCTCCCCTTCACATAAAAACTCCATTCACTGCTCCCACTTGCCCCCTTTCACTCCCCTCCAAGTTCAAATCCTCTCTTCAACTTTCCACACAGACTCTCTTCCCTCCACTCCACTGACATTGCTTGCTGGTCACCCCCGACCTCCGTGTGGCAAATCCAGGGCTCATCCCCCCCTGCCTCTAATCACATGGCTTTGGGCTCTAGCTCTCCTGGTTTTCCTCCTGAGTGTCTCCCTACTTGCCTCAACTCTGCCCCAGGCTGAGGCCTGAGCTTACTTCTGACCCCTCCATCTCACACCCAAGGTGACCTCACTGTCACAGTTTTTCCATCACCTCTATGCACAGGCAACTCCAAGTGTCTCTTTCCAGTCCCAGCCCACACCCCACTTCCTCCCTGACGTCCTCCGTACCTGGATGTCCAGCAGGTAGCTTCTCAACCTTGACACATCTAAACACAACTTTATTTTTCTCCCCAAAGTTCTGCCCCACCTCAGCAATCAGCACTTCATCTACCCAATCACTCCAGACTAACCCAGCAGTGAGCCCTGCCAGCCCACTTCTAACACACGTGACCTCCCCTCCCACCCCATCCGTGCCTCTTGGACAGCTACGGCTGGGTCCTAGCCAGTATCCCACTTCCACTGTGATCCCTCAGAGTCTCCGTTCCATTCGGAATGCTAATCAGATCACTTCCCCTGCCTCTGAGTCGGGGTGACAACCTCCCACTGCAGCCTCCAAGGCTTGGTGTCAATGCCACTTCCTCTTCTTGTGTCCCTCCATTCCTGCTTCCTCCAGACAGCCCCCCATCACATGATGGCAGACTCCTCTGGACCTTGGCACTCCTGTCACGGTTTCCAAGCGGCCACCCACACTCACCTGGCTCCAGCAGTGCCCCTCACCTGTGGGACATGTCTTCAGTGTCACGTCCCCCCATTTTGTCACCGTTTTCACCCAGCTACCATCCCCTCGGCAGCAGCCTCCAGGCACCTTGTCTCCAGGCGACAGGTCGGCGATGTGACGCACGGTGATGTCGATGAGCGCCATCATGTCCGTGTGGTAGAAGATAGCAGCCGTGGCAGGGCTGGCGAACACGTCCTGCAGGAACTTCAGGATGGAGTGTGGCGGCTGTGGCTCATGTTTGAAGATGCGCACGGGGTCGTCTGGAAGGCAGGGGCAGGAGGGGTCAGGGAGGCCCTAGAGGGGGGCCCAGAGTCACTCCGGGGAGTGATGGGGGCCGTGGAGTCACAGGACACTGAAGTGGCGCTGCACAGATTCCTGGGCTCACCTCCTCTGTTCAGGAGCAACAGCAGCTTCTCGGAGAAGATCTTGACGTTGGCGTGTTTGCTCAGGGCGGCCATGATGACGTTCTGGTCAGGGGCTGAGGGAGGACATGGGTGTAGACGAGAGCACAGGTGCTAAGCCTGGGGAGCGCCCTCTTCCTGGCGGGTCAGCCACCCTGGCTGGGCCCCGCCCCCACCTGGCAGGTGCAAGTTGAGAGCCAGAAGTAGGTTCATGCAGAGATCCGGCAGCTGCTCCGTGGTGTCCAGAGGCAGCCCATCCTCGACGATGTTCAGCAGGAACTGGGCGAAGGGTGTGCCCAGGTGCTCTGGGAGGGGGGCACACAGAAGCTGGCAGCCCTGCCCCACCCTCGACACCGCCCAGCCTCCCGGGGTTCCTGTGAGCCCTGGGGACGCTCTGTCAGATTATGGTCAGTGGGTCACCAGCCCCTCAGGCCACGGCTCCCATCTCCAGCTGGCTGTGGGCTCCCTGTGGTCAGCTGCTCTGCCTTCTTACCATAGTGTGCATAGGGCACTGCCTCCCCCATGGAGAAGACCATGGCCAGGATGAGGGCGGAGTAACAGAGTTTCTGGTGGTCTGTGGGGGAGCAAAGCAGGTGGTTAGAGCTCCCCCAGATGGTGGGAAAGCCCCCAGCTGGCAGGAAGCTCCCCCAGTCTCACCCTGTGTGTCTGTCTGCATGTCCCGTGCCAGCTCCACGGGCAGCACAGATGACACGAGTGTGGAGATGATGGCTGCGTCCAGGCTGCACATGGCGCCAAAGCACTTGAGAAGCAGCAGCCGCAGGGACACCCGGTGCTCCTGGCAGGGGACCTTGTGTGCTCAGTGCCTGGAACTCCCACCTCTGCCCAGGTCCCTCCATGCCCCGATCCCCTCTGCCTCACACACACCATTTGGTAGTAGGCCACCAAGGCCAGGACAGACTCGAACTCGTTTCTCTTGCACATTTTCTTGCAAACTTCAGGGTCTGCGTCCGTCTGTGGGGAGGAGGATGCGTGATGGGTCACTCAGTGGCTACATGTGAGTGGGCAGAGGATGAGCAGGGGAGACTCCTTCACGCTGGGAAGGGAGGATGGGGCAGGGTGGGGGCTACCTGGGGGCCCCCACCCCGCACCAGAATGTGCAGCAGCTCCTCCAGGTAGCAGCGGATGACACTCTCGTCCTCATACAGGGCCCAGCTGCGCTGCTGGGCATCGTCCTTCCGCCGAGCCAGGTCTGCAAAGATCACCTCCAGCCGCTGCTGGTCATGGCAGACCTGCCCTGAGGGCAGGGCAGTGCTTAAGTCCTGCAGGGAGAGGGTGAGGCCTGACTCAGCTCACTTGCCCCCACCATCTCCAGCAGGCCCCGGAGGCCTGGAGCTCAACCCGGACCATGAGGTCTGGGAAGGGGCTCGGCCTCTCCCAGTCAGCATCCTCCCAGGTTCTCTTCCTTCCTCCTCACTGCTCCCCATCAAGCTCCCACAAAAGACCCGTTCCCACAGCTCAGCTCTCAACATCAAGGCTCCCGATGGCACCGGCCCAGTTCTCTACCCCCTCTCCAAGTAATTCCACCACCCTCAAGTCGTGATAACCTCCTGGGACGGGACTCTGCATAGGACACATCTGTGGGGTGTTTTCCAATTACTTGCCTCTTGTCCAGATCCGAATAAATGTCCTCCACGAGGAAGGCCATGGACTCCGTCACTGCCTGAATGTGACTCAAGACTCCACTCCCTGATTCTACACAGAGTGGAGCCCTGAGGAGGGACCTCTGGCCCATCTGGCCCCCACTGTGTGGACTGGGCTCATACCCTCCCATCCTGATCCCTGACCAGTGACCCAACATCGACAAAGGACCCCACACACCCTATGATGTCCACACACCTCACTCACATCTGGGTCAGCCCTCTGGCCTCTGCCATAGCTCTTGAGACTCCACAGCCAAGGCCAGCAAAGCACTGCCCTCTCTCGTGTCCTATGTCCATTCCTTCCCTGCAGCCTGAGAGACCTCTTGGCCACCCACATCTGTCTCATCTGTCACCTGCCCCAGATCTCACCTCCTCCCACACTCCCTGCTCTCTCCCTGACTCCATGTTCCAGCCATGCTGGCCTTATTGCACTCCCTCCCATGAGCCAAGTTCGGTCCTGCCTCATGGCCCTCATCCTGGCTGAATCTCTGCCTGGAACGCTTTTCCTCCCTTTCTCCATCATATCCCCAGCACCCAGCACGATGAAGCTGAGAGCTGGAGCTCAACAATACCTGTCAGGTAAGGGCCAGACACAGTGTGAGGGTGGGGATAGGGTGGGGGCAGCAGGGTGGGCCCAGGATGGGGAGGCCCCTGGCTCTGCTGCCCACCCTCACCTTGCCCTCTACCAGCGAGAGGAGGACCTGCTCCATGACAGGTGAGCTGGC
This sequence comes from Vicugna pacos, assembly GCF_048564905.1. Lineage (NCBI taxonomy): Eukaryota > Metazoa > Chordata > Mammalia > Artiodactyla > Camelidae > Vicugna > Vicugna pacos. The sequence continues at coordinate 21,258,069 of NC_133003.1, forward strand.
CGGCACGGAGGCCTGGATGTGACCCACCACGACACCAATGGCCACGCGGCACAGCTCGTGACTCAGGCCGGTGTTTCTCCGCACGAGCTCCATCAGCTCTGCCCCGATGGTCCTGGGCACGGCAGTCTCAGCCACGGCCTTCTCCTCTGTGGTCCCCAAGCTTAGCGCACCCAGGGCCTCCAGCTCATCGGGGGCCGAGGCTGTATCACCTGTCACCTCCTCTGTAGAGGGCTCAGGATTTGGCACCTTTGAGGGAGGGGGCTGAGCTTGGGACACAGTGGTGTGGGTGCCTCGGCGGGGCACAGGTGGGGGCGTGGGTGAGCAGCTGGGGCCTGGCTCAGATGAGCTGGAGCCGGTATAGAGCGTGTCAAGGGAGGTGCTGCTGACAGAGGAGCTGCTGGACACAGAACTCCCCCCGGAGGGTGTGGTGTTGCGGCCGCCTGTGGGCAGAGAGCAGATGCTGTGCTGGAACTGTTTCTTGGGGTCCCCCACCCTCCAAGCCCAGAGCCCCTGACCCCCGTACAGGGCCCAGTTCCCCTGCCAGACCCTCCCCACCAAGCCCAGAGCCCCCAGTTGCCCCGTCATGTGCCCTGTCTTCCCCCAAAGCCTGGACCTGACACAGGCACAGCAACCATTCCGAGCACAGGGTGACTCCCAATTCCCCCAACCCCGGCTTCTCACCGCTCCCCAAGGCCACCAGGGCCTCACGGTCTCGGCGCTTCACAGGTGGGGGTGGGGTGGCGGGTGCTGCTCGGCGAGGCTGTGGCGGGATCTGGGAGGATGGAAGTGGGGTCTGAGGGGACAGGCTGCCATCCAGGGTGCAGCGTGGCAAGGGCCCAGAGCTCTGGGCTGCATCACTGACCCAAGTGAACCCTTCGAGCCTCTGGACAAAGCCTTAAGCCCCACGCACTTCCCTTCCCCAGGATGTTCTCATCAAGTACCTGGTAGAGGCCTCCATCAGCCCCAAGATACTCAGAACTGGGCAGGCTGTGCTGCCGCTCGAACCCGGCTCGACACACCCCATTGGGCTGCCTGGCAGCAGCAGCATCCAGGTGGTGGTCACTGGTGGATGAGGTCATGGCTGCAGGGCTGGGGGCTGAAGGGCCTCTGCGAGACAGGGTCTCTTTTCGGTGGTGGATCAGCTTTCTGACAGAGGGACAGCGAGATTATTAGGGGATCTACCTTATAACTCCCAAAGTCCTCACATGCTCCAGGGGGATGCTGCCCACCCTAGCCCAAGCTCCACTCCCATGCTCCACCCGGCTCTGCACTACCAATTCTGCACTCTGGCAGGACCCCAACCTCACCATGCACACTGGGAGGTGTCCGCCCCCCAACACTCACTGAAGGACTCCGCGCTGCTCCAGGCTGTACTTGCCACCATCCCGCATGGCCGCATTGTGCACAGCCTCAATGGCCCGGTCAATGGCTTGGAGGACATCCTGCTCCAGGCCCTGTGGGGGTGGGCAGTTAGGCCTGGGGGCCAAGAGGGTACTAAACCCAGATCCAGCCCAGGACAGAGCCTGGGGCAGACAGAGGATCATTGCAGCTAAAGTCTGGAAGACTAGATCTGAACAGAGCAAGCTGAACTAGAATATAAGGGTTCACAAACTGCATCACTCAGGGAGCTGGGGCATAGGGTGGGCCCAGTGCTGCTGCTTTATATTGGGGTCCCACTCAGGATTTTACCTCGCAGTGAGGCTCTCAGCTAAGATGTCTCTGAAAACCTGGGACCTAGAGGAAAAACACAGCCCAGGGACCCCGAGTTGGAGGCCAGGAGTACACTTAGTCTACCCCCAGGCTTGGCTCAGGTCCCAGGCTGAGATGCCAAGCAGGGAGCCTCTAGAGTCTGGAAGTCTTCTTAACAAATCACTCTGGATCTTGCTGATCCTTCACAAAACCAAGGTCACACTCCAGAACAGCCTTGTCCCCGTAGAGCCTCTTGCAGGCCCTGGTAGCTGAGGAGGGGCCGAAAGGATCTCCTCTCCCCACCCCTGCTGCCAGCCCCCGTCCCCTCAAGCTGTTCCAGGAATCTTCCAGACCTGTTCTGGGAAGCAGCAATTCTGTATCTGTGGCAAAACACAGACATGAGAGCAGGATCTGGCCCTTGCCCCAGATTCGGTACTGCTATCTGCAGCAACGCAGGGGTCCAATCGACCAGCTTGGCTGGCATGGGCTGGGGAGTAGGGGGTGGCAGCTGTGGGACCAGCCACCTCATCCCTCCCTGTCCCTGGCACACATGGTCCATTAGGCATAGGAGCCTCAGAACTAAGGCAACATCAGTCCAGAGCAGGTTTGAGAAGCTTCTCTGATAGGGACAGACAGATGGACCCAGAGGTCAGTAAAGCCCTCCAGGTAGCATGGGTGTGCCAGAGTGCAGGAGACAGCAGACAGAAAGGGGGACAGGAGAAAGACAGACAACACATAGAAAGCAAGAAAGACAGGGAGAGGGAGAGAGAGAGAGAGAGAGAAGCAGAGGGAGACAACGCAGAAAGAAACTGAGATTCAGAGACAGAGAAGGAGAGAGAGTCGGAGAAAGAAAGAGACATACATACGTGGAGAGTCAGAATGACCCAGAGATAGAGAGCCAGGGAGATGAAGACAGAGGGAGATATGCAGCAAGAAATCAAGAGACAGAGAAGATGGTAGCCCCTCTGCCCTCCCCAAACACCCAGCCCCTGTGGCCCTGGCGGGGAAGGGGCCTCACTGGCCCTTGGGGAAGAGGCAGGACTTTCCTCAGAGATCTCCAACAAGCCCCTGGCCCCATAGAGGCTGGGTCTGACATGCTCACTCCGGACCCAGTAGCCCTGATGTCCAGGGCTCCCACTCTCTCTCCAGACTCTTCTAGGCAGGATGAGACCAAGGGTCCAGGGCCCAGGGCCCATCCCCTTTGGTAAGACCAGATGACATCTCCAAATTTATCCTGTTATTTCTGTCCTGAACTGGGTTGGGACAGGATGTTTCCTAAAGGCAAGAGACTAGGATGGGGCGGGGGTGTCTGGCACAGGCCAGGCCGGGAGGCTCCAGGCCCTCCTTCCCTCTGTGATCAGAATAGATCAGCTGGAGACAATGCACCCCTGCCCCCACACCAGGACTATTCTTGGGGAAACAGGAACTGGGGCTGCAACCTCCACTGGAAGGAAATAGGGCCATGGTCAGACCAGGGCAGGCCATAAGGAGGTCTCACTTCCTCACAAAGGGAGCAAGGAGGGACAGAACTCCTTCACTTTCAGAGAAAGGAAGTCTGAAAGGTCAGGGTCCGAGGCTTGTGAAAGAGGTAGGGAAAGTAGTGGCAGGCGTGTCAGCAGGGGCTGGGATCTCCGGTTCAAAGTGGGTTGGCAGAGGGTGTCTTAGGAAGAGCTTAGGGGGCGACTGAGTAAAGGCTAGTAAAAATACTGAAGTCTCAGGGCTTGGGGGGTCATTTAGGGCATGGGGTGTGCATGGCTCCAGGGACCAAGTTGGGGACGGTGAGGACATGGAGTATGGTTGGGGAAACAGACTGTGTCCAGGGCTGCCAGGGTCTCAGTGGTGGAAGCTGAGGGATGGGAGGCAAAAGTATGGGATCCTGGGGATACATCGAAGGGGCCGACTAAGTATGTGATCTCAGGGATCTGGGGAACTGGTCGGAATTTGGTGGTGCTAGACTGACTCAGGACTGACTCTTGAATTCTTTTCGGATGTGGGTTCAGATGTTGGGTCCCAATGAGTCTGGAATCTGAAGGAGCCTCAGTCCCTGACTTAGGCTTTTGGTAGGTCTGGGGTCCTCAGAGTTGGCTGTCAAGGGCCTAGTCTTTTGTCGGGGTGCGGGCTCTTAGGGTCCCAGTCCTCGTGGGGTTTCTGGGTCAGGTTCTCAAACTCCTTATTTCCTGGAGGTCCCGGCGGGCCTGGGGTTCCGGGTCGGTCCTTCGAGCCTGTGATGGAGCTCGGTCTGGGGCGGCGGAGGCCGGGGAGGGGCACACTCACCTGCAGGCGGCGCAGGTAGGCGGGGGGCACGTAGCCAGTCTCGCCACTGCGCGCCCGCGCCGCCAGCCACCAGTGCGCGCTGCTGCGCTCCAGCACCAGGAAGGTCTCGCCCGCGGCGAACGCCAGCGCATTGGGCTCCGCGGAGCGGAATGCATACAGCGCGCGGTACATGGGGCCGGGCCGGGCCGGAGCAAGGGAGACCGCGGCTTCCGTGGAACGAAGACGCCAGGCCGGGAGCGCTTCGTCGCGCGCGCCTTGCCCCGTGACACACGGCGCGTGCGCGCGCGCGCCCGCTCGCCGCAGCCCCGCCCCAGGAGTGTATCAGGCCTCGCACGGAAGCGCGGCGCCCCCTGGTGGCCACAGACGGCGCGGCCCGGCGTCGCTCGAGAGTCCGCCGCCGCTTTCGTCCTGGACTTCTGCGACTCCGAGCCCTTGATCCACGCCCCGGCACCCCTCGTAGAGCCCCAGCCTGTTTCTCTCGCCCGGCCCTCCACTCCCTCTACCCGCTCAAGCTCGAGTGCTGCGGCCTGTCCCACTTCCCGTAGGAGCGCTCCTTTCGAAGCCCAAAGGCAGAGCCTGTGTTCTGTGCTGATAGTCCCATGCGTCCCCACCACCCCGGGGGAGTGGGTCCTGACCTACTAACAGTAAAGGCGGCGACCCAGTGAGTAGTCCCGTTGTTGGATCTCGATACTTGGAGGCCCCGGTCTCCTCGATGTCTCCAGTCCTTACGACCCTGCTTACTGCGCCAGTGGTGGGCAATTGGGAGCAAGAATGAGGAAAAGGCAGTAAAAACAGAAACCCGGTCGGGCCATTTCCCTGTCCAAAGTCCTCCCATACTTGCTCCCCATTCCACCTCTTCTCCGACACTAGCTTCTCTCTTCCTGTCTAACGTGGGTCTTTGCATGTTGTTTCCACTGCCTAAGGCACAATTCCCTCCCTCAGTGTATAAGGTGGTCACACTCCCACCCCTATCAAAACGCTATCACATTGCTCTGTTGTGGACTTTTTAGGACTTCAACTCGTTTATCTTATTTCAGATGCTTCGGAGAGCAGACATGACTGGTGGAGGGTGGGAGTGAGGTACCCTGTGGCCTTAAGAGCTAATTTGACTAGCCGGCCCAGTCAGCCCTGACCTGTTGAGGTCTTTTAAGCCCTATGGAGGTGGGGGAGGGAACCGAGGGGAGAGGCCCTAAGGGTCCTGGGGACCTCCCATTCCTGTCCAGGGGCTGGTCCAGACACATTCCCCTCTGGAAGCCTGGGTCAAGGGAGCAGGCCAGTGTAAGCAGCTGGCCTCTTTGGACATAGTGGACACAGGCATAGTGGGCCTTGGAGAAGAGATACTGAGAGGTTCAAGCGAGGAGTGGGGCAGCAAGAACTAGACATCCAGACCCTACCTTCTTGGCACTGGCTCTGTGTTCTTCTCCCTGGTGTCTGGTTCTGTAGTTCAAGACCTCCTGCCACACTTTCTCCTTCTTGAAACCCTCCTAGCACTGAGCAGAAGTAGCTCTCTTAGGGGCTACCCTGGCTGGAGCTACACGAAGGATGGCGCAGTTGCATGGGGTCCAGGGCTGGGCAGGAGTGGTGACAGGTGTGGCCAAGAGGACCACATTGCGCAGAACACCCCCTCCCATCAAGCCCCCTATCTCCTGGGACCTCCTGGGACCTTTACCACAGAGCCAATGGCTGCCAACAGATCCAGAGCCTGGTGGCTACCTGAGGCCCCAGTACTGGCTCCGGGATGTCTGACATCACAATGGTCAGCCATTAGCTGCTGCCAGTGGCACAGGAGCTGGACCCAAGGTTTGGCACACCTGCTGCCCAATCTTGGCTTAAGTCACATGAGAACAGGGGAAGACCTGTGGTAAGAGTCAATTGTAGCTATTTACATAAAGGGTGCTGGGACATCAGGCCAGTACAGACCCCCGAGGGACCCATTTAAGGTTTTGTGTGTGGGTGCTAGGGTAGGGGACTGAGGACCAAGCCAAGAGGCTGTGGTGACTTTAGAGTCCATGAGGTGGGGGCACGGGCAAAGAGGATGTCGCTGGCCCTGGGGGAGGTCACAGCACGTGTGAGGTTTCTTGAGGGTTGGGGGGGGGCTGGCTGCCTATCCCTGGCAAGAATGACAGCAGCACTGTTTACACTTAACAAAAAGGTTTGTATTAGAACATTTACACTCAGGGAAGAAAGAGGTATCTGCATCATCAAATGTGGAATGTTGAAGAAATAGTTAAAATAAATAAAGACTCCAAGCACGGCTGGGGCTGGCTCAGGCTGGGACTCACAGAGGCCTCTGCACATCAGCTCCAGGCTGCAGGGGCCACCGCCTGGCCATACTGGCCTCCTCCCTGGCGCAGCACAGCTGTGCCTGGGACATAGAGAGTCTCTCAGGTGCTGGTGCAGCCAGCAAGCTCACTCCCCACTTTCCTCACTTAATTCTGTGACAATGTCTATTAGGCTCTGGAGCCCGAAGATATAGCCAGCATCCTGGCCCTCGTGTACCACACTGTCCTCGCCATACAGCCTGCAGGTGGTGTGTGCGAAATCGATCATGCGCACGTCCACTGAGCTTGTGCCGATGGGCTTATAGGCATAGGCACCAGCAGACTCGTCAGCTGACTCCTCTGACAGGTCCTCCAAGTCCTCAGCATCTGAGTCCAGGGCCACCTCAGGCCGCTCCTTGCCATCATAGATGACCAGCAGGGAGCTTGAGTAGAAGCGGTAGGATTCTTGTCGCTCCAACACGGCCTTGAGCTCAGTCAGCTTCCTAAGTACAGGGCCCAGGAGCTCCCGGCGCAGGTACCGCCCATTGTGGAAGAACTGGAAAAGTGCCTCCTTGAAGCCCTGCACTGACAGCTTCCGTCCATGGTATTTGTTCATGAACATGAGCTGCCCACTGCCTGCCTGGTATACCTGTGGGAGGGAGACCAGCAGGTCAGGTAAAACAGTCATCTATCTCAGAGCCTGGTCCTGGGGACTGCAATGATATGACAGCCTTGGATCAGATTCTTTAACTTGTTAAGTAAGAATACCAGTCACACAGGACTGTCCTCTCCAGTCAACACCCACTCGGGATATAGCCCTCTGACCTGGGTTCCATCCCCAGGCCCCCAGCTCAGCATATGGGTTGGTGGAAAGGGCCTAACCCTCTTGCCTTTCTCCCCTTCCTGTCCACAACCTCAGGACTCAGCCAGTCAGGCCAGTCCCAGAGGGGATCACCCAGGCATGCATGCTTTCTTTTCTAATCAGAAAGTGACAGATTCAGTCAAATCTGTAATCTTTTGAGAAAATGGGACTATGCCAGGGTGGGGGAATGGCAGTTCCTGTATGCCCTGGCCAGCCCACACCATGCCTAACACTCCTCTCACCTGCATGCCACACACACGCACACCGATGACCGCAGATGTGCTCTGCTGGCATTTGCGGATCTGGTTGGCCGCCTTCTCCTCTGAAGCATCGTCACCATGCTGGCGCGTACCCATCTTGAGGTCCAGAACACAAGGCACCTCATAACGGGAAGTCAGGTTTTCCAGTAAGATAAATTCTGAATAGTTAAGGACAATACCCCTCTAAAGAAAAGGTGCTGCTCCATGGGGCCTGGGCACTCCCCGGGCACAATGCCTGCACAAAGTGCTGCAGAGATCCTGTTACCTCCCATGCAGGGAGCCCAGGTCTGACAAGAAGGCTAAAAGGCCCCTTCAGTTCTTGTCAGAGAACTGTCCTGAAAACAGCCTGGGTCTGGACTCAACACAGTCCTGGTCTCCCCCAGCCTCGGTGACACATATACCATTTCCTGAACTCAGCAAGATGTGGGACCAAGGTCCAAAAACATACTGTCCTAAATCACAACAGAACATCAAGTAAGTTTGGTAAATCCTCATCTTAAATATGAACTAGAAATATCAGTATGAACTTACGAAGTTTTCTCTTTAAAATAAATATGTATTTCCCAGCTGTGGGCAATGAAAAGGTCTAGAAACCACAGCCAGATGTATGAGCTCCCCTAGTGCCCAGACCAGTGCTCCTAGAGCAGGGACTGGTGACCCATGACCTACTGCCCATTGCTCTACAGCCTGTAAGCTAGGAATGACTGGTTCTTATACTTTTAGGAGGTCAAAAAATATATAATAACTTCATGACACATGAAAATTAAGTGAAATTCAAATTTTTCAGTGACCATACATAGAGTTTTATTGAATACAGCCATGTTTGTTTACTTACATTACTGTCTATGGCTGTTTTCATGCTATAAAAGCAGAGTTGTGATACAGTGCATGGCCTGCAAAGCCTAAAATATTTACTATCTGGCCCTCTACTGAGAAAGCTTGCAACTTCTGCCTTAAAGAAATAATGAATTCACATATGGAGTAGGACACATACATGACCCTGTACCATCTCTTCATACCAGGGAGTAAGACAGCCATCACAAACTACTGTCATTGTGTCAAAATGACTCAGAAGCCTATTTTAAAAGGCTCTCCTGGCCAAACATGGGACAATTTAAGCATCAGTAAAGATAACTATAATGGACTAAAACACATCAAATGTTTAAATTCATGGATTCATAATAATGCTGAAAAACTCGGTGGTCACCTTTGAAGGATGTTAAAAAACCATCTCATCATTCCAAATATCTAGTAAATAAAGGAAAATAAACATTTAACTTGCCTTTCCTATATAAACTATACCTCAGAATAAGCACATAGTTAGTAACAAGTTTCTCTTCACAGGTTTCCAGCTAATAAATGAAGAAGGAATGAAAAAATTAGAAAATCACCTAATGAAAAAAATGGATTTAAGGCAAAGGCAATACAAAAGAGAAAGACAACTAAACACTGTGCTTCCTCACGGACAGGTACAATACCATCTCTGAGGGATTCTTGCCCCCACCCCCCTAAAACTGGACCTGAATCTGATCAAGCCTGTAGATCAAATTATCAACTTAATGGAAACAGAGAGGAAAGAGTAACATGTAAGAGACACCGCAGAATGTAATCAGTAAAATCCAGATGGTGGGAAACTCTAGAAGATCCAGTTTTTTTTGACAAGAAATTTCCAAGAAGAGAAAAAAGAAAGAGTATTTTAAAAGACTTAACAACGTTTCAACCAAATGCAGTTTGTGAACCTCGTTTGGATCCCCATTCAAGCAAATAATCAAAAACAGTTACGAGACAATTAGGAAAATGGGGACACATACTAGATATTTGATAGTAAGGAATTACCATCCACTTTTCAAGGTGTAATAATGGTATTAATGTTTTAAAAATGTCTATCATTTCGAGATACATGTTGAGGTGTATACAGATGAAATGATCTGACACTTGTATCAGAAGAGTTCAGCTGGGCGAAGCTGGGCGATGCTGGGTGTATAGAGACAGTCATGGCAGGAGGCTGATGTGAGTAGGTTAACTCAGTCTGGGTGACTGGTACTTAGAGGTTCAATGCATCATTCTATCTGGTACATATAGGTTCCCTGATTCTCAAAAAAGAAAGGATCATATATTTTCTTCATGTGCCAGTCTGGTCAGTCCTCCCCGTCAGCCGCAGACCTTGGCAGTTAGGCTATTTGGGAGTTTCCGCAGGAGTTTGAAAATATGAGCCAGCAACTTGCACTCTAGGCTAAAGCCTCCCTGATGCAGGTAGGTCCCGGTCCCTCCATGAGGTACCTCTCACCCCTAGGAACCCATCAAACCCCATTCCCACCACCTGCACTCCCACACCAGCTCTCAGCCCCAAGGGAAGTGATAGTTGCCCGTAGTTACCATGTAGGGTGTCCTGGCACAACCATAACTAAAAAAATCCAAATTCTCTCTACAAGTTCCAAGGGTCTCCTCACTTGCTTTTCCCTCCCCTCCAAGGCAGAGATGCCCTGTGAACAAAGGATACTGTACTGGTTCCGATGTTTTGCATTCTCCTTCATTCTCTGTAACTGTTGCTGGTGACACTTCATGCTCCATGGGTTATAGTGTTTAAACTGGGAACTTACGTTCCCCTTTTTCTCTACACTGTAGTACAAGACTTCAGATTTCTTCAGCCACTCAAATTCTTCTTCTAATTTATGGCTATAAAGAGACAAGAAGCCAGTAAATCATACTGTCTTAATTCAAATCAGGGCCAAAAAAGCATCAAGGAACTTTCTGGACTGATAGGAAGTTTGATATCTTGATGTTGGGTGGTTGTTTCAGCGTACACGTTAACAATGCAAATGGGTACATTTTACTGTATGTATATTATACCTAAAGACAGTTGATTTAAAAATATTAAGGGGCCAGTTCACTGTTTTTCTACAATAAGGAAACCCTAAGGTGCAAGAACAGCCTCAGCCTCCACCCTGCATCCTGCAAGGCAGCCTTCACTGCCCTCTTCTTCTAGGCAGTACCACCCCCCGACTTCTGGTACATTCAGATTCCCTGACTCAGAATGCTGGAGACTGGGACAATCTGAACTGAAGTTCCATAAGAATAAGTCGACCTACTTAGCTACATTTTATATGTATATATAACTTTGTGTTTTTACAAGCTCTGCCAAGGTGCAGTACTTGGTGGGCTCTGCTTAGGTGGATCCCCAAGATTTGGGGATGCGCAACTGACCATTTTGTCTCCCACTATCAGTGAACAACCTGGGGTGAGCAGATGGCTCCTGTCTGGGTCACTGCTCCATCTCTAGGATGCAGCATAGTGCCTGGCACAGGGCATTTGCAGAAGGAATGAGTGACTGAAACTCTTTCACAGCTGCCACTACAGTTGTCTTACCCAAAGTGGCATGATCTAACTCAGAGTCAATTAAAGAGAAGCTGGGCATGCCATGCGGGAACTGACCACAGACTGACAAGGCACCTAAGTCCATCGTGTGAGTCCTTAGCCCCAGGGGACTGCGCTGTGACTGAGATCCCTCCCCACCCTCCCACAGAGTCCAGTGCCCTCTCCGTCTATACCCACCTCTTCATCTTCTCTTCTTTCCGATGTTGCCGCACCCAGTCCTTGGGGGTCTTTTCTGTTTCTAGGACGTGGTGTTTTTTGTTCGTCCACCTTAGGAGCTTACTTTTTGGTTCACAGTCTGAATTATCTACACTGTCCACATTTCCATGGTCCCCTTTTAATGGATATGCTATTAAACACAAGTTCCTGTCTTCATCTTCTTCAAAGCGCACAGATACCACACCTGGAAGGAGGGTGAGGAACAAAGAGGACTTTTAATTCCATAGGAAGATGTGTTATAAATAACATGATTGTAACAGTTGTTTTTTTCTTACCCTGTTCCTTAGTCTCTATGTTGCCAGAGGCCCAAACTCATCTGCAAACCTAACAAATATCAAAACAGCTAGAAAAAATGACACCATACAAGACAAGTGATTAGGGAGCAAACATGGCTGAGAGTCTTCCTCAACAAGGCAAGAGCCAAAGAATTACAAGACACATTTTTCCATCATTGAAAATGTTTATTAATTTTTATGTAATTCTTCTCATCCTAAGAGAGATGTAAAAACATTTGCTCTTTATATCTTGTGGGAATTTTTAATGCCCTAAACAGAAACTCCAATGGCCCTGAGGCTTGCTTTAAAGCAGAGCCTGAACACAGGGGAACACAGATTTGCCTGAGGGGTATGAAGCATCCAAGGGTAAGGGAAGACTGGGCAAGCAAAACAAAATAAAGGAGCAAACAAAACAAACCACACAGCACAAGACACCCTAGCAAAGGCTTCTTGCAGCACCCCCACATGGTGGGCACCCCAAGCCTTTTGTCCTTCTTAAATATATTGCTTTATTGGTCTTTGCAATCTCATGTCACAAAAGAACAAAATGAACACAAGGCAAATAGGGTTAGGCTGGGAGCACAGACGCGCAGTAGCCTTGAAAGCAGCTCTCCCCGAGTCTCTAGAACCTGCCATGTGTAATTAGACAGTCTTTGAGGAGGGGGCTGTCAGATGGGATCATTTCAGCAGGTGCCGACGAATGCCTTACAACCGACTGGCTGAACACCTTTCCTCCCAGGCCTCTCTGGCCTGGGTTCACTCAATTTGCTCAGTCCTTGCTGCCCGCCCGCTCGCTTGCTTGCTGCAGGGGAATGCGTGCTCAGAGAGACGACACTTCTGAGGTAGTCCCCAGCTCTGGGCGCAGAGGAGCCAGGGTGGGGAATTCAGGGGACCACACTTCCCTGTGGCCATGGGGAAAGAACCAGGGGAAAAATGGGGCAGGGATGGCCAGCTAACAAGGGACCTTTGGCTTTGTCCTGGAAAAAACAACAAAGAAGGACCAAGTGAGGGCCCCCAACTCCCCCACCCCCACCACAACACACATGCATATTCAGAGTACAGAGAGGCGCCCGGTACATTCTGTCTTCGAAGAGCATGTCTCAACAGTCCCAGAAGAACCCAAGTTGTTCAAGAGTCCTTTGTATAATCAGGCAATGCAACTTTAATTTCCTTAGTAGATTATTCCTTGGTTTACAAAGGATTCCCCACCCCCCCCAGGAAAGACCACACCATGCTGGTGGCTGTTGATGCCCCCCCAATTGCATTATAAAAAGGAAGAGTCACCATATATGAATCAAAGTGTTGCCGTAATACAGCAATTTCGGGACATTCCGTAATAGCAAAGGGCTTCAGCTAATCAGTAGAGGCCTCCCACTCCTGCATTCCATCTGACTCAACCCTGCTCCCAGCCTACCTAATCACCAGGGCTTCTGGTTTTCCCCAGGACAAAAAGCAGGCAGCAAGTATTCTGGGTAAAATCCTCCCAAAGTCTTCCCCCGCTGTCCCCTCACGGGAACTATGGGTTACCATTATCAAGAGACACCTGAACATAAAACACAACTACACTTCCACCAAAATAAACTCAAAACAAATCCACAAAACAAAACAAAATCGAGCAATCTTACCAGGGCTTGAAAACTGAGGGTGTGAGGTGCTGGGCGGAGGGCCAAAAGGAGGAGGAGGAGGGAAAACACGGGGTGAGTGGGAGGGGGTGAGGGCTCCCGGGATGGCTGCCCCGGCCTCGCATGTCCTCGCCAGGCGCTCGAGACCCCTAAGGCACCTGGGGGCTCACCTTTGTACTGGGGAGTGAATTTGCGCATCTCGGCTGGGAGGGTCTCGTAGAACTGGTGCTCTCTTGGGACCAGGGGCTTGCACAGGGTCGTCTCGTTGAAACGGAGCACGCACGAGTGCCCCCCAACCTGGTGGACAAAGGGCTCCAGCAGGACGCCCTTGGCGCGGGGCTCCACGTCCATGGCCCTGAAGGCTGGGCTCATTCTCCAAGTGCAGGCAGCAGGAAGAAGGGGGAGGCGGCGGGGTCCAGCGGCCAGCGCGTCCTCCGTCTGTCGTCAGTCTGCCCGTCCGTCCGTCTGGCCTCAGCTTCTCGGCTGTGCGGGCCAGAATGCTCTGCCGGAAGCGAACAGTGACAAAGAGTTGGAAGCGCCCTGGGAATTGCCTTGGAGGCGCTAGTCCTCCTCCTCCAGCCGAAAGACAAAACAGCCTGAGCTTACGCGCGGCCCCGCCCACACCGCCCACTCCCGCCTCGCCTCCTGCTGCAGAAACAAACAGCCAGAGAGCTCTTGCCGGGCGGGACCGGATGTCGACAGGCAGTGATGCCTCCGGAGACCCCTAAACAGCCCCAATCACCCCGCCCCGCGTTGGAAAGCCACTACCGCGAAGCCACGACAAGGTAAAATCACAATTTCAAGCCTAATATTGGGATTAATTCTTACCATTTTCTAATAAAATTGTTAAACTTAACGTAACTGACGTCCAAGTCTCTCCGTTAATTATATTTATTTTAATACTTTATTTTTTTAGAGCAGTTTTAGGTTCACAGAAAAATTGAGAAAACAGAGATTTCTCATATAACCATCTGCCCCAAAGATACATAGATATAGGCTCCTCCATTATCAGTATCCCCCATCAGAGTGCACTTGTTACATATGATGATGAACCTATACTGATACAGCATCAAAGTTCAAATTAGGGTTCACTCTTGGTCATTAGTTGTTTTTATAAAACGCATTTGAAGGGAAACCTGCTTACGCATCATCTAGTAAGATTTACTCCCCCACTTTGTCTACGCACACTGCCCTGCTTAAGGCCAAAGACAAGCCCCATTAACCTTATTAGCAGAGGAGCTTGGGCCTAGCTTTAATGATTAACGTCTGCATCTAAAAACAACCGATCAAGGCTGGCTAACTCCTTTTAAAAAGATACACAGTGTTCTAGGTCACTGACTATTTTTATCGGTTCTATCTTGATCTTCAAAAGCTGGGGCACACCTTTAAACCAAAGCTGCACTCCTGGGGCACTCAGGGGTCTCATCCAGTGAGGTCCAGGGCCTTAGACCTGACTCGGAATCCCCAAGCACACTGGATCTCAGCAGAGCACAGCTGTATGTGCCTGTGAACCATTTCCGGTTATGTCCAGCTCATTCTGTTTTCTGTCTATAATTCAGACTACACGGTCGCTACTAGCACTACTAAAAGGGCTTAGGCTACACTTCAGTATCTGTATAGAGTTCTTACTGGGAACTCCTCTGATTCCCATTACTCTAACTGCAAGATGGTGGTGGTGGTGAGAATGGGTCAGTTAGAGTGCCAACTGTCCTCTAAGGAGGGTAAAGCACTGACTCTGTGCTAGGCTCACTATGGGAATTTGCCTCATTTGGTCCTCAGGATACCTTCTATGAGGTAGATGCTGAAACCAATTAAATTGATTCGGGGAGCTGAGGAAACTCACCCAGCGCTAGGGACAGTAAGCCATACTTTCCAAATGAACCTCAATCTGTTGGATGTCCCCACACAGGTGCCTCTGGGGCCCAGGGTCTCTGGCACACCTGCTGTTGTATAGCACTCAAATATACATGGGACATTTAGCCTGTCCTGTGACAGTGCTTTCACCATGTATTTACATTTTCTATTTATAAAACATCCTCTTTTTTAAACAAAAAAAAGAGTTTAGCTGGTGTTAATCTCTTTCTTTCAGAGAGAGCCAATGGTGGGCCCCAACTGAACTCGAGGATAGGAATAATAAACTTTCCTTTACGTAAAGAGCAGCAAACCAAAGGTTCTGATTTCTCATCTGGCACTACGTTCTCACCAAAAGTTCTGATTTCTCAGCTGGCACTTTGTTCTCATCACAGAAGCCCTCAGTAGGGCATGTGTTGAGAAGTCCCAAGATACCACAGAGGCAATCTGCTTAAAGGTTGAAGAACTTCCAGCCATTCCAGACTCTCTCCAGAAGGTGGAGCTCTGAGAGGCTTGGCCACACAAGCCCTTTAGGTTTATACAGACAGGTTCACACTAGTTTTTCAGTAGTGAACAAGTCCTCTTGAGTAAGAGCAACACCAAAGGAAAGCTACTGGCTTATGGTTAGCCTGCCAGTATCCAAGCAAGAACCAGGTACCATAATTATTCAATTATGAAAGAACAAGACACTCCTCATAGGCCAGGCAATTCAAATCTTTCATAAACATGTAAAACTGCTCTTGTAACCAGAGTAATGCTAACACTAATACAAATACCTTTCCAACTCTGTTCGAGATTCCTTAAATGTATTGAGTTAAGTAGGAAAAAAAAATCTGTGTCCAGGCATCTCTCTTACCTACCCCCAATGAGAAATCCAAAACAAAAGCTGGTCCTTCATGGCAACTCTCTACAATATGGTTCATGGCTGGAGGCTGAAAAGCCCAGTGAGGGTCTCCACCAGCTTCTCCCAGATCTCCTGTGTGTTCACTAGCTGCTGGGTATAACATGGCACCTTGCCACCCTCCCCCCAGCACCCAACTCAGGCAGTCCAAGGGACATTGCTCCCCAGAGAGGAATCATCATCAGGTAAGAAAGGCAAGAAAAATAAGGCTTATTCTCGCCTGTACCAATACTGATGACAGAGGAAACTCCTAAATGTGAGGCAGAATTAGGGAGAAAATGGATTATCCTGTAGTGAGGTGGAGCCAGCTTCTGGTCCAAGTTCTGCCACTCAGTTACTTGGAGAAAGACTCCAAGTCCCTGGCTCCCTTTGGATTCCAGTTTTCTGGTCTGTAAAATGGAGAGGAAAGACCTGGCATAGAGCTCTACTCTGTGGGTTGTGTAACCAAATTAGTGAGTGGTAGCCAGTGGGGGAAAAAAAAATCAAGTCGGAAAAAACAGTGAGTACCATTGTATTTCACGTAGTAAGTCCTGTTTTGTGATTCTTTTCATTATGTTTAATCTCTGAATATGAACATAAGTATGGCTTCACTGTACAATATATTTCTCATATTTGGGGTTGCAGACAAAGAAATGGAGCTTTTGCTTTAGGGTCCCTTATAGGCCCTATCTCTGTGGGAAATGAAGGATCAACTTTCCAAGGATTACACAACAGATCAGCTTCCTCTCTAGTGGCCTCAGCCTGGTCAGAAGAGAGAAAAGTGCCGAAAGCACCTACTCTGTTTCACTGCCACTCTTTCTCTGTTTCACATAGTTTGAGCAGCTGGATCTCTTAAAGGTTTTTAAATATCTGGAGTCTAACGCCCAGTTTCCCAGGAATCCTAGAGTATTAATGGTTACTAAGAAGTCCATGCAATGTGTGGACCCTGAACCTATGAAGATAGAGAATAGTGTAAAATGTTGGCTTCAGATTAAGCAACTGTTTTAGCTTTCCACATTTCCTCACGTTTGTCCATGAAACTATGACCAGGTAAGGAACACAGAACATGATCATCCTAGGATAGGACACAGATTTCTCCCACAGCCCATCCCCTTAAATCTATCAAATTGGTTTAAGGATATATTGGAAACAATGCCTTAACATTAATAGTCTTAACTTTAAAATATTGCAAATAAAACAACTATGACTCATGAAAACCTCCGGGCCCTTAGTAGCTCACACATCTAGAATCTAGTCCATGAGGCTACAAATGGGATCTGCTGGGGCCACTTACTCTGCCTTAAGAAAAACCCCAGGGTTAGGAGTCACAGGGGATGGTGTGAGGCGTATTAGCCTGATGGTGGAAAAACAACCTTCACCACATGCACCTCCTCTCCATAAGCCCCAGAGCCATCGCCCACATCTGCAAACAACCATACACAACCCATGATTATACCACCAGGGTTGCTCAATGGATTCCCCAAACATTGCTAGTAGGAATGAAAATGTACAGCCACCTTGGAAAACAGTTCGGCAGTTTCTTACTAAGTTACCCATATACTTATTATGTGACCCTGTAATCCTATTCGTAGGTATTTACCTAAGAGAAATGAAAACAAATGTCCATATAAAGGCTTATACATGAATGTTCACAGCAGCACTATTCACAATAGCCAAAAGGTGGAAACAACCCAAATGTCCATCAAATGGTAATGAATAAACAAACTGTGGTATATCCATATATGGAATATTCTTCAACAAAAAAAGGAATGTATTGATATATACAACAACAAAGAGTAATCACAAAAGCATTATGTTAACTGAAAAAGTCAACTACAAAAGACTATATATGACTGCATACATCTGTCAAAACTCATCAAATTATAGACTTAAAACTGAGGAATCTTATTGTATATAAATTATATTTCAATAAAAGGGCTGAATTTTTCTTATACTTTCTCTGTTACAAAAATTTTACAGTAAGTATGTATTTTAATAATCAGAAAATACTATAATTAAAGATACTAGCTATTAAATCGTTTCTACATGCAAATGCATTGGCTGAAATTAACCTTCCCATCCATTCTAACAGGGCTCATTTGCCTTACATGGAGCATCTTGCCTAGCAAGGTACACCTGGGTCACTATCTTGTGAAGATATTCTCTGATGGTAGAGACTTTCAGGGACAGCCATGTTTTCCCTCATAAATCCCACTGCTAATCCTAAAGCCATCTGCTCACTTTGAAAGCCTAATTTTTATCAGGGTCTTTTTTTTTTTTTGAGTTATAGTCAGTCTACAATGTTGTGTCAATTTCTGATGTACAGCACAATTTTTCAGTCATACATGAATATACATATATTCATTTTCATATTCTTTTTCACCATGAGCTACTACAAGATCTTAAATATATTTCTCTGTGCTATATATTAGGGTCTTAATACCAGCAAACCTGTACCAGTTGCATGGCTATCTTTTTCAATTCTTGTAAAGCAAAAGCATCCTTTACATACAAATGAGCAGAACAGAAGCATACTGGTACAATAAGTCTTTCTGTAGAAAAACCAACAGCAAATGTACTCCAACTATACTGGCTTTTTTGTTTCTCAAACAAGTCCAATATACACCTCCCTCAGGGCCTCTGTCCTTGCCATTCCCTCTGCTTGGTACACTCTTCCCCAGATATCCTCTTGGCTCACTCTTTTACCTCCTTCAGCTCTTTATGCAAATATCACCTCTTTAATGAGGTCTTCCTTAGCCACCCCATCTAAAAGTGCCTCATCACCCCATCCACACTCCTTATACAACCCTGCTCTATTTTCTCCTCAGCACTTAACTGCCATCTAACATACTAGGTTTTCTTATTTGTCCTGTTTACTTTGTCTCCCCCACTCTGCCCCACAAGAAAACAAAATCCATAAAGTTAGAGATTTTTGACTGTTTTGTTCTGAATGTCAGAGCCCAGAAGAGCACCAGCACAAAGTAAGCATTCCACAGGATGTGCCTCAAATTACAACTGTGTCATTAAAGAGGCATGCCATACACTTTACAAAATGTATTCTCAGCATCAACTGGGTGTTAATTTTCCATTTATATTCTCCCACCTTATTAAGTCTGCATTAACTGGGAAATATAAATGAAGGACCCAGCACCTAAGCACTCATCTGGGACCTGATGGTGTGGAAACATTTCATGTAAACAAAGTCTAAGCTCAGGTAAACAAAGCAACCTCTTGAAAAATTCCCTTTTGTAGAAAATCAGGCAAAAGAATGGTCCCTGAAGAATAAACTGTAAAAATGTGGCTATCAGAAGATTAACTATCATAGTTTAAAACAAATATACTAACTAGCATTCAGAAATTCTGTGTTGGTATTGAGTTCACATCCCAAAGACCCAAGGTTTTCAGGTTGCTAAGTTATCACTGAAAGGTAATTATCCCCATCTTTTGCAGGCAAAGCAAAGAAAGACCATGGGTTGGTACTGAGTATCTGCTGAAGGCCTCTTCAGCAATGTTGGCGGGTCTGCCATCCAGCTTTAAACAAGATGCCTCTGCAAGACGATGAAGAAGGAAAATTACTCCCTCCATGACCTGGACTTCCAGAAAAGCTGGGTAACAAATGAGGCACAATCTCTGGTGACAAAAATGAATAAACAAAAAGGAGTTTTAGCAAAATAAAGCCAGGAAGGAAGAGTAAAGGTATCAAGGACAGTGGCTGACCAGACTGACCCACCTGGGTCATGGGTATACGGCATCAAACTACCATCAACCCTAGGAAGGCTCCCACCACTGCTCCATAAACATCAAGTCCCGGCAGGACACTTCTTATCCCCCAGCATGAACACACTCACCTTCACATCCATCAGTAGGGAAGTGTATGATGAACTATTAGCATACTATAAAACATTTGCCTATTAATTTTACATTTTTAAACAATTTGAGAAAATGCTTATGATATGCTCTTTAAGTGAAAGAAGGAAGATACACAATTTTATGTATGATCTATATTGTCTGAACTATGTCATAAGACATACAGAGGAAAAGATGGGCAAAAAGTTCCAGCTATGCCACTAAATTGTACACTTAAAAATGGTTAAAATGGTAAAGTTTACATGACATATGAGTTATAAAGCTGACAGAAATTGTTCTAAGTTGTCAACAACAGAAAGCATATGAGGGTTAACCAACCTAGAGTAGTGACTATGTGACTTTTCTATAGAAAAATTATGACACTGCTGTCATAGAATGAAGCAGTCAATATGCTGCCCAAAAATGTAGGGAAAAAATTACTGAAGTATTGATTTTTGAAATGTATAATGTTTTGTGATTTCTTTTTTCAATCCAAATACTCACTTTTTTATACAATTGTTTTCATAATTATAAATCTTTTTATTTAAAAATGGTGCTTATATATTTTGTAGAAAGTAAATTATATATATTTATATTACATTATATAAACTTCAGACACCACAAAACCTGGATCTGCCCTGTGCTATGTGGTAAGATTGCTATTCCCTCTCTTTAGTTCTCTGAATGTTCCAAACTTCTGGAAAGATTCTCAGACTTGGAGCACATATTTGTTACTTTTAAAACTGAAAGGGAAAATATTAGGGGGTAAAATAATTCACTGCAATTGAAACAGGAAAATCCAGATGGCTGCTCAGCTCTTGAAGGTTTTAAACTCATCCACACACATACACAAAAAACACACTGATCCAATCTGCACTGCATGCTCAGAGCTCTACTCCATGATGGAGACCCTGGGAGATGGACCACATGAAAACAAGTGAGGATAATAACTCCAATACATGCTGTCCCTAAAGTGTGTACATGGTGCTGGAAGGTCAGAGGAGGAAGTGACCAACTCCTCAACCTTCGATGACAATGAGATACAACCATGCCAGAGACAAAAGCTACTGTTCATTGAGCACTTAGTCTGCTCTGTAACTCCTCCACTCCTACAGCAGCCTTCTGGAGTAGATACTAAGATCACTTCCCCTACAGATGGGTGCCCCTAGGCACCATATCTCCTAGGATAGATACTTTGAGGTAAGAGTCACTGCTAAGAAGTCTGGAAGGGTCAAACCCATGCCATATCAGGTGCTGGCTCCACCAAAGGAAGCAGCAGGAGCAGAGAGACAAGACACAGAAGCCCTGCATTAACCTAACACAGATGCCTGGGGTCCAACAGCAGGTGTTCCTTTTCTCCCTCATTAGCATTTTATTCTAGTTTTAATGAAGGAGAAACTGCAAGTTGTAGGTGGAACTATTTCACAAAAGTCACAATAATGCAGATCCTTTCACCAATGCTGAGGGACAAATAAAACAGCAGACTCTGTTCAAAAAATCCAGACAAGCTTTTTTATAAGGGAAGCAGCAGCCTTTCAGAGGCTTCTCCTCCCTAGAACCACCAGCATGATCACACTGCCCCATCTCTTTGCCTCATCAGATCAGATTTCTGGAATGAAAGACTAGAGGGCCCCAAGATAGTAGGGGACGGGGAGAGGGCGCTTTCAGACTACCTAGAAATATGTTCATCAGTTACACAGCTAGAATTACAGTTTTAGCAATTTAAAAAGCTTCTTCTAGCAAAACTGTAGCACCACTCCTTCAAGAAAACTTAAATTATTGATTCTAAGATGCCATATGTCTTTATCAGAATATGAAATTTATTCATAAATCTCTAACATGTATTCCATACATACACCAAGAATTACCAGTCTTCCTTAAAAAGCCCGTTACTCTTCAAGAGTAAATCTCCATCTCCAGTCTCCTCCTCCTTGGTACAGACTATGACTCCCACCATCTTGCAGGAAACATATACAACAGGAACACACAGAAGTGACCCTCTCAGGCTATGGGCAAAATTGCTACAAGGTCTCCATCTATGGGGACTTTCTTACTTTGAGTCATGGTTCTCTTGTGTGCTAATAAGTAATGGTCCATTGGCTTCAGACAAGATTATATGCTCCGTGCCTGTGGTCAATGTTTACCCCTGCTCATCTCTCAGCAAGTCCCCAAACCAGATGAAACATGAACTCATCCTCTGAAGCAAATGGTGCCAAAAATGATTCAGTCTTCATGGGCAGCCACAGAACCCAGGCAACCCCGACCCGCCCAGGTCAGCACAACGAGTTCTGCACTTGCTGGAGGATGAACCACATGGGCCCTGCACTGCATCAGATCCTGTGCCCAGAGGGCACAATTTCCTCTGGGTCCTCACAACACTTCACTCAGGTAAATACTCCCCGCTCCAGGGTCTTTAAAGAAACCAGGCTCACAGCACCAATATGGCATCTTTATCACCCAACTACTCTGACCAAGGACAGTCAGTGTTCCTCCATGACCAGCGAGGAAAAGAACAAGATACAGGAGTGAGAAAATTCCTGACACTGCATAGGTCACAGTACTATGTCCTAACACTTGACCATTTGCTACTCGTCCTCCATGAGTCCTAAGATGTCTTTCCAAAATAAGGCACAGCAAGATATAAAAAAACTTCCTTGGGGAAATCAAGCTTAATTGCACCCATAGTTCTGAAGCAAATCACACACCAACTCCCTTGGAATCACCTGGCTTGTGAGAAGGGCAAGAGACTTCAGTCAGTCAAGAGCATGTGAGGATTGGGAGGGAAGGCCAATGGGGAACTTCCACTTTCGACATCTTACCACTGTTCCCTTCCTTTGGTTCTATACAAGGAGCCTAAGGTATTTTCAGAGTAAAAACACTCTGAGAGTAAGACAAATCATTCTTGGGCCAAGGGCAGCCTGTCCCTTCCTTTCCCAGCCCTCACCTGTCCCAGATCTATTGGCCATATCCATCAGTTTTTGGGCCCAGAGTCTGTAAGCTGCCAGCTGGCACCTCTGGAAGGTCCAACATTCCAAATGCCCCAGGATCCTGCATCCTGGGCTTACCGTCCTCCTCTGGCCTCCTGATGTAAGTGCAGCATCCC
Organism: Vicugna pacos; assembly: GCF_048564905.1. Classification (NCBI taxonomy): domain Eukaryota; kingdom Metazoa; phylum Chordata; class Mammalia; order Artiodactyla; family Camelidae; genus Vicugna; species Vicugna pacos. The sequence continues at coordinate 21,280,583 of NC_133003.1, forward strand.
AATCAACCCATAAGGTCCTTGTGCATGCAACCCTGGGAAGGTGCTGCTGTGTCTGCTTCTGAAGGCCAAGCATAGGTTCTACAAAGGACAGGGGCAGCTCAAAAGACCCCGTGTGAGGGGATGATGGATACAGGACTTCTTTTGAGGTGAATTATATGGTACGTGAACTATAATGAATTTTAAAAGCTGCGATTTAAAAAAATCAACATGGTAAAAGGGTCTCACTGCAGAGGTCACAACCAGCTTGGGGTAAAGGTTCCAGTGAAAATGTCTCCAACACTGAGAAGTGAGGATGAGTATTCAAGAGGAGAACCCCTCCAAATATGGCTATGGGAGTGGCAAAGATGCCCCAAGCAAGTTGGAGCAGAACTAATTCATGAAATATGTAGGTAAAAAGCATAACTTCTAAAGCAATACATTATTTTAGATAATAACTAAATACGTACATGCAATTTGAAATAAATATTCTAAGAAATACAACCTTTATCTATCTCTGTAAGTCTGTTCATACACTTGAGTTGTACCAAAAAATTCTTTTAAAATCTATTCCCTGACAAATTGGGGCCTGCCTTATATTTGGGTATAAATGGTGCATTACCTACTCTTGGTGCCTGTCTTAATCTGTGAACTCTAGGAATGCTACAGTTTTATGGAGGTGCCAGGAGGTGGGACAAGGTTAAACATCTAGTCTACTGCCTGCATGCACCCCTGAAACATGAGCTACCCTCTGTCCACTATCCCTAGTTCCTACAAAAAGGGCACTGGGAGATGGAGGTCAGAGAGTAGACCTGACAGTGCAAGGGGATGAGGGCGGCAATTAAGCTGGCACTTGTGTAAGAAGCGTGAAGAAAGGAGGCTTCCACAACAGGTAGAGAAATGAAGAGCCAACAGACATCCTGCTTAGCTCTTAAATAACAGATTTTTAAACTGGTTACAAGTATGTTAAAATGAGCACCATTATTGGTTTGGGGTCTCTTCATCCTGTAGATTTTCTTCAATACATCTTTCTGTTCTTTACACAAATAGGATAAGGCTATATGTGTCATTTTGCCTTTTTCTCCCAAGTAAAATCAGCTTTCTTTTTCTCACCTAACTTTTTAAAAAGTGATAAAATATACACAATATAAAATTTACCATTTTAATTATTTTGAGGTATACACTTCTATGGCATTAAGTACATTCACAATGTGCAATAATTATCACTATCTATGTCCAGAATTTTTTCATCATCTCACGCTGAAACTCTGTACCTATTAAACAATAACTCCTCACCCTCCCTAATCCCCAGACCCTGGTACCTACCATTCAACTTTCTGTCTCTACAAATTTGAGTACTTGAGTACTTCATATGAACAGAATCATTTAATATTTCTCCTTTGCCATTTCCCCTCCAACTAAGCTATATGCCTTACACATCTTTCCACATCTCTATGATTCCTTTCCAAGGCTGCATAATAGTCACACACAATCACAATGTATTTATTGACTTCCCTACTGACATTATTTCTAACTTTTTTATTAAATAATAATGAAATGAGCATCCTTGCATCTGGCTTTGTATACTTGTGAAGTACTTCTGTAAGAAAACTCCCAGAAGTAGAACTGCTGGGACAGAGCAGATTTAAGCGACTGCACCCATTGTTTCACTCTGACCTGACCTATAATGTATTCAAGCCACCATGGATTCTGAAGCAGGGTGGTAACACTTTACGTTAGGAAAATTAACCTGGCAGAGGGATAGGGAAAGCTTCACAGAGGACTAGCAGGTCACTACTACAATGACATGGGTGGAGGGACAGTGGCAATAGGGACCAGCATTTACTAGGAGACTTCTCTGTCCACATTCTTACTTAAGGAGCAAATAAACAGATATAACTCCTATAAATATTAGAAGCATACATGAAAAAGGGGGTTCAAGAGAAGAAAAATCTTTAAACTTTTAAAGAAAAACTGTGAGTGCCTTAGAAAGCTCTCTCAAGCTTCTCTGTTACATGTCATACCATAGTAATGTTTCAGGCAACTCTTTAAGCCCATAAATTTAGTATTTGGTCATCTGAAGATGTTGAAACCAAAGATGAAAGAGGAGGCAACACAGATCTCACAGTCCTGAGCCTAGGAGTTTTCTGGAGGAAGGAGATGACAGCAGGAATTCCCCCCACCCCACCCCACCCCATACAGAGGTACAACCCCTAGGAGGCCATCAGGACCACAACCAAACTGACCTCTCCATCATCTCCCCTCCTGGGCTTCCTTCTCTCACAGGTCTCTCCTCTTTCATCCCCAGGGAAGGGGAAGGAGATGTGGCAGGGGAAGAGTCCTAACAGCCCTTATATTCTGGGGCCACTAAGACATAAGACTGTTGTCTCCAGATGCCTGTCCCACCTAGAATGACCTCCTTAATGTCACCTCCCCTGACTCAATGGCACCCCTGGCAGGGCACAGGGTCTCCTGTCTTCTCCACTGTACCCACAGAGCCTGCTGCCCTGCCCAGCTCACACAAGAGAATTAAGGAAGGAGTGGGGTGGGAGGGTAGAGAAACAGGACCTGGTAGGTTGCTTAGGTCTAGCACACTGTCCTTAACTCTCAATGCGGCGAGTGACCCCTAGAGAATCTGAGACAACTGTGGGCCTCTCTCCTGAAACATGCACACCACCACTGAACTCTGCATACAATCTGTGGAGCAGGCAACCATGGACAATATTTTCTGAACCCCTGATACAGGGAATCAAATTAGAGGGATGAGTCAAATATTGAGCCTTCACAACAAGTCAAAACAAGGATGTAGTGTTCATGAAGTCAGAAACAGCTGAGAAGACAGAGCTGAGCTGCAAACACTTAAGAATAATGGATGGTCAAGGAATCAAGAAGAAATGTTCAGAAGACAGAGAAGTACTGGGATTGAAGCTTGAGTGAACCTAACCTGAAAACAGATCTGGGAATTACCTACAAAGGGAATTCAGAAGAACCCCAAGGGTAAAGAAGGAGGAGCACTGGATCAAGGCCCACATAATGGTGAACAGCCTGTAAGCAAGGGTGCAATGTCAGTGTGAGAGAATGAGGTCTGTAAAGAGACAAGGAGCAGAACATCTACATCCTCCTGGAGGCTAAGGGGAAGAATCTCCTCTCCATTCCACACAGAAGATCTGGACCACATGACACAGGGGGAGGAGGAGGGTCTTGCACTGTGTTGTCCTTGAGGTCCGTGACAGTCCTCAGAATTCACAGTTTAGGGTTCATTTTTGAATGAGCCTTGGCAGTTCCTTCACAATTTTTTCATCAAAAAGATATACAGGTGTGACCCCTCCAAACCTGGCCACTAGAGTCAGAAGGTCTCAATAAAAAAAATAGTGGGACAACTGAGGACATTTGACCATGACTGAATATTTGAAAAAATATTAAGGAATTATCATTGTTTTTTAGACAGAGTAATAGTGTTGTAGATAAAGTGGGTAGCTCCTTGTTTCTAAGAGATACACAGTGAAATACTTATAGATAAAATACATTTTTTTGGATAGGTTTCCTAAAACTTCAGCAATTTTTTTTTTTTTAAGATAGGGAAGCAAGGCAGAGTGTAAATGAAACAAGGTTGGCTAGGAGTTGGTAACTACAGAAGCTGGTGATGGACGGATGGCTAACAGACCCAAACCAACTATCCATCATCTTAGAAGACTCTTCCTTCAAATTTTGAGGTAAATTCTAAATTCAATTTTTTGGGAAAAGAATCCTTTCTTGCTACCAGAATATACTATGAAACGCTAGTACTACTTGTTACTTTCATTACTTCGTATGCAAACAGGCCAAACTATAATTTATTTAAATAACAAAAACATGCTTTAAAATGTAATCATATAAAATGTAATCATATGAGAGTAATCATCTACTTACTTTCCACTATATAAGTGTGTACAGTTTGTTTAAGGTGATTATCCCACTAGGTAAAATAACTTCACTTATGGGAAAAATTCTTCCCCAGTGCATCCTCTTTATGAACCAAACAATGGAAAATTTTCACCTCAGCAAGCTGGCCTCAGGGAGGCTCAGTCTCATTCGTGTTGCCTAGATACAGTGACATCTCCGGTGCTTACAGAAGGCTCTGGCATCCCTCGCACCCCTCTGTAAGGAAGCCTGGCTAAGATTCATCAGCCAGTGGTTGCACCTTCTTTCACACATTCCAGTGCTCAGACAGATACCAGGCCGATATATTGTGTACCTGTCTGTCACCTGCAAAGCCCTGAAGCAAAAAGAAGTCTGTATCTGCTAAACTGGTTTTTAAAATTATACCAACTCTAGCTCTAGTTCTCATCCCATGATTTCTAACAATTCCTGTGAATTCTATTCTGAAGTCACAAAGTAGGTAAACCAACTGGAACAGCCATTCAACTGACTTTTTCCTCCAGAAAAGTTAATAGGTGATCAACTAGCCTATTACATCAACATGATAAAGTATTCATTTTGCTCGGTTGCTAATTCTGGCACTGGCCAAAGTCAAAACAATAACAGTACCACCCTGAGACATCTCTTTAAATACTTAACACTAGATTATACGGTGCAACTACACAAACTCCACAGCAGCAACCCTCTGTAAATAAGCATCTTAGTTCACTTTAAATGTTACCTTGCTAAAAATGCAGATACAGCAAATATTTTAAATACTAGAATTCATCAAAAGTACTTTAATCATGGTGCTTCAAACAAATTATCACGAAACTGGTGATCTGCAACACTTCTGTTACCAGTTTTAAAAAGTTTCAGTACTTTTTCTTAAAACTATTCTTTCAGATGATTTTATTTTATTCTTGTTCTGTGTACATTTCTGCTACCAAAATGTTTCATCCCGAACAGTGATTAGTTCTATTTCCCCTGGTATTTATTAAGATTTTACTGGCTTCTACATTTTATTTTCACAACGTCTGGATTCACTTTTCTGCAATTCAGTTTTACTGTATGAAACTGAATAAAATCCAAGAATAAATCATTAGGATGAAAAAGACAAAAAGCAGTCTGTAATCAAATGTGAAAGAAATGAAAGCTCCACCTACGGTGAAGCTTATCGCTATAAAGACGTTCTCGGATCCATTTTAGGCCTTTAGACACAATAAGGCTAGGTGGGCAGATTTCCCCACCAGCTGACAAACCCAACTGGCATTCAACACTCAAAATGGCTGCACATCTGCCGGCCGCAGGTAACTGTACCTGAGGCGTTGGGCTGACTTCTCCAACCGAACATTCAAGGAGACGCCCCTCAATGACCCAGGAGATCGTGGACGCCAATGTTCTGGAGAGACCCCTCAATGACCCGAGAGATTTTGCCTTCCCTCCAAAGACCTGAGGAGACTTCAATGACAGGGGGAGATACCGCACCCCCAAAATATCCGGGGAACCCCCAATGACCAGAGAAGACTCTGCCCCTCAAACCCAGTAGAGCTCTTCTCTCCCCAGTAACCTGAAGACATAATGCCTCTCTCAAATGATGACCCGAAGAAATCTGGCCCACCCTAACATCTCTCCCACCCCCATGATCGCGGGAGAGCCCCTCCCCAAATAACCCAAATAGCCCAGGGACACCGCTAATGACAAAAAACCTCTTCCCCCAAATGCCCAGGGAAACCATCCTCTAAAGTCCCCAGGGTGGCAGGGCCGCAGGCAGGGCCACAGGCCGGGCAAAGCGGGCGTTACCTGCTGCCTCAGCCGGGTCCCGCGGTGCTTCCGTCCTATTGTTTCTCTCGCACCAAGATGGCGGCGGCCGCGCCGAGCCCCGCCCCCCGCGCCTCACTCCCGGAGCCCCTCACTATTGGCTCGCACCGAGAGCCCTGCTCCCGGACTGGACCGCCCAAAAAGCGCTGTTGCTAGGGTGCCGGGATTCGTTGTGCTGGCTTCCGGAAGGGGCGGGGAGTGGGGGCGGGGCGAGAGAGGGGTGGAGCCTTGTCAGCCTCCACGGGAGAAGGTAGCCAAGAAGGTAGCCAAGAAGGTCAGGTTGGGTGGACAGATGGGCTTTGAGCTGATGGGTGCAATGCGGGATGCTGGGTTTGGAGGGGATCGGACAGATGAATCAGCCAATTGTACCATTTTTCCTGGGTCCAGGGGGTTTCCCAGGATTTCAGGACTTTCAGTGTTGACATTGGGACAGTATGCAGCAAACTGGGGAGGTGGTCACCCTAGCAGATGGAAGGACAGAGGGCTGGATGTGGATGGACAAAAGAGTGGATGGAGACGGTGGATAAAGTGGTGGTTATATGCACAGGTGGACAAATGACTGGGTGTAGCTAGATGGACAAATGACTATATATAGAGGGGTGGACAGAGGAATGGTTGTAGAGTCCTTTGTGGACTGGTGGGTGTCCCAGTGCCCAACCGAGGTCCCACCAAGCTCCACACTACAGGACTTGTCTGAGGCTCATTTGTCCTGAGCCCTGCGTTGGCCAGAGGGGCTCCCACGTGAGTGAATGTCAATGTAGCTGGCAAAGGCAAGGGAGTAGGGGATGCTCCTGAGAGTGGGCAGAGTGGGTGCTGTTCTCTGCTCTTTCTGTAAAGAAACCCCTGTGTGCTGGGAGTTTGCAGAGGTGTGGATTCATGCATATACTCATTCATTCAACAAGTACTTATGGGGCACCTACGCTCCATGCTGGAAATACAGCAGTGAACAAAAACAGTAAGAAAAAAAAAAAAAAGCCTGCCTGTTTAAGGGTAAGCAGGAAAGACTTTCTGTGACCAGCTGATCTCTCTTCTCTTGGAAGCATCTTCCCTGTGTGGATTCCAGAGCTCCATGCCCTCCTGGTTTCCCCTGGCCTCACTGGTTCCTCCTGTTCATCTTTACTCTGTCTACACACTCTCTCATAATCTTTCCCAGGTTCATGGCCTCAAATTCCACCTACATGTCAATCACTCCCAAAGGTGTATGTCCAGCCAGACTTTTCCTCAGTGCCAGACTCAATGTCCAGCTGTTGACTAGGCACTGACATCTGACTTCCACTTGGCATCTCACACTCAACATCTGCCATCCTAGTTCTGGCTCATCCCCCAAACCCACTCCACTCCATCTCCCCCAGTTCAAGAGATGGCTGCTCAGTCCTTCCTATTGCTCAGGCCAAATACCTCCGAGCACCTCTTGACTACTTTCTTTCCCACTTACATTCAGTGCATCAGGAAGTCCTGTTGTTTACTTGCATCATCTGCCCAGAATGAGACCACTTCTTGCCCGGTCTATGGCTTCCACCTAGTCCAAACCACCACCATCTCTCCCCAGGACAAGGTACAGCCACATCCCAGTCTCTTACTGCTACCTTTGCCACCTTCAGGCCATTCTCCACACATCAGCATAAGGAAACATAAGTCAGAACCCCTCATCCCTGCTCAGAACCCTGCAGTAGCACCTCCCCCCAAAGAAAGCCAAAGCTGGCAGGGGCTCCGCTTTTCCCCATTAGCTCTATGATTGCCTTTGTTTGCCTCCAGCACACTGCTCAGCCTCCCAAAGTTTCTCATATATCACACTCTGTGCACTCTCATGGCTCAGGGACTGGGCTTCTGTTGTTCCTGGTGCCTTTCCACAAATTTCTGCAGGAATGACCCCAAAGCCTTCAGGGCTCCTCATTTCAGAATGCAACATACACCTTTCTGCCCCTAGCATTCAAAGATCACCTTTGTCTCTTACCCTGCTCTACTTTTACCGTAGCAGTTACCACCTTCTCACACATATTTTTAACGTAGGTATTTATCATCTTTATATGGCATTGTCTGGCATCCTCCACTAGAATAAGAGCTCGTGGGGTAAAAATCTCTGTGTTGCTCATGGATGTATCCTGAGCACCTCAAATACCAAGTAAGCTCCAGAAATACCTGTTGACTGACTAAATAAAAATAATGCCATGTGGTGTTAAGTGGTAAGTGCTATGGAAAAAAAGTAAATGCAGCAGTGGGAGGCTGGGGTAGGGTGAGTGTACCCCAGATCAAGGCTAGCCCTGGGTCAGACCGAAGGCCCCCCACACCCAGTGGGATTGCACCCAGCCCAACTCCTGCTCCTATTCCCTGCCTGTGGCTTTAGGACCTGCGGTGGCTATTGTAGCTACAGAAGAAAAAGCCCAACATGCACCAGTCATTCAGGCCCTCGCAGACGGGCACTGCCCCACCTTCTTCTGCCCACACAGTCTCCGGGTCCAGTGCTCATGAGTAGGGGTGGAGGCTGGACAGGGCAGGGTCTCCCTGGGGCAGCCCCAGCATTAATTCACTACTCCATTACTTCCATAAGTGCTTACCAAGGGCTGACCTGGGCTAGACACTGGGTACATGGCAAGAATGGACACAGCAAGAATTCAAATGATTTACAGAGGCCCTACCCTCCAGTGTGGAGTGTGTATGGGAGGCAGGTGAATGATGGATACGACAGACAGTGAAAGAAAAAATAACTTACTGTGGGTGACCTCAATACCGTGGAGAAAAGGCAGTAAGATGACATACAGAGTATGGTGTTTATGTCCAAGGCAGCAGGAAAGGCAGATCTGAGAAGGGGACATCTGAGCTAAGATCAACCCAAAGGCATGGCTGAATAGGGAAAGACCTAAGAGAAGCCATTCCTGGCAGAAAGCATAGCAAGTACAAAGAACCCGAGGAAAGAACAAGTTTGGCTTGTTAGAAGACTATGAAGAAGGTGCTTGGGTTGAATGGAAGAAATAGCTTAGAGCTCAGTGAAAAGGGGAACAGAGCTCAAAGGCATGAGGAAACAGACCAGAGATCTGGAGGCTAAATTCAGGAATCCTGATATACAAACAACAGAAGTCACAGAAGTTAAAGGGATGGATGGACTAGAGGCACCAAACAAAAATTACAGACGAAAACTTTCCTGACATGAAAACTTTCCTGACATGTTTGCATATGGGAGGTATTGACCCAGGCAGTATAAAAGGGAAACACTGTAGTAAAATTCTGAAACTCCAAGGAGAAAGAGAACACTGTACAAGCTCCCGGATGGATAAGACAAGTTACCTACCAAGGAAGAAGAGCCAGCTGGTCTCAAACTTGCCCCCTTAATACAGGCACGTTATTTGCCTCCCTCCTGTGCCAAGCCAAGGGACACTCCCCATGCCTAGAGAGGGAAGGCAGCCACTGATGGAATGGAAAAGTAGTATAATTTCCAAATTACCGAGGGGGAAAATTAAATGAATGGCATATTCTTAAAGAAGGGAGAGAGAAAAAGGAAAGTAGTAAGTTGGCTGTATGAAATTGCTAGTATTCAACTGTTTTGACCTGCAGAAATGGTAGTTTCATATAGTTCAAATGAATAAAAAGATAAAACCACAAAGTAAAAAATAACAAACAGAGTAATTATGGAATGAGTCGAGTCAAACATCTTTGTCACGCTAAATAAGGACACCCGAACCCCCATTAAAGACCCAGAGACTGTATTAGAAAGACAAAACCCAGCCACACACTATTTATGAGAAAGACACTTGAAAACACAAGAAAAGGCTGAAAATAAAAGAGTGGACAGAGAGTGAGATCAGACCAGTACAAACTAGAAGAGAGCAGGAGAAGCCACATGACATCAGAGAGGGTAGAATTTAAGGTGATAGTCATTGAGCAAAATAAAAAGGACCATTATATAAAGGAGGCACAATTTATGAAAAATATATGAAATATGAAATAATCATAAGTCAAAATACATCAGATACTATTTTTTTTAAATTAGGAACTAGACAGGGTTGGCACCAACACTAGTATCATTACACATTGGCTTAGAGTTCTAGCAAAAGTAGTAAGTCAAGAAAATGAGCTGTTGTAAATACTGGAAGGAAAGAGATTACACTATCTCTTTAGTTAATACCATGATCGTAAATCTAGAAAATCCAAAGGACTTCCTTGAAAACTACTGCAGTAAATAGAAGGAAATGTTAAGGTGATAAATATAAGAAAAATATATTTAAAATAATAGCATTTATACAAATAAGCCCCTAGAAATAAATAGAAACAAGAAAAATATTCAGTTAACAATAACAAAATTATAAAATATTTAGGAATACATTTATTAAGAAAAGTATAGAACTGTACTAGGTGGGAAGCCTATAAAATCTTATTAAAAGACATGAAACCTATAGAGACATACTCAGTTTGTGATGTATTTTCTGTACTGTCTGCTCAATTTTGCTATGAACCTAAGACTTCTCTAAAAAAGAAAGGATTTTTTTTAAAATAAAAGAGTAACAGTGAGGTAAGTCATTTTATATTTAGTAGATTAGCAAATGTTAAAAAGAGCTACACCAACCCTGGCTTTCAGGGATATGAGGAAAAGGATTCATCCAAACACTGTTAACAAAGGTAAGATCAGTTATAGCCTTTTTGGAAAGCAATTTGACAAGCCCCAGTAAAATTAAAATGCATATGCTTTTGGACTCTATGATCCCAATCTTGGGATTCTTGCTTTTAGAAAAAAATGTGGTGGGAAAAGTTGCAAAGCGATGGCCCATCCGCAGGGGTATGGTTGGTGACATTTTCGTACCTCCATACTGTTCTGGTTACTATGCTGTGTACATTACCCAAATTTAGTGGCATAAAACAGTAACATTTATTTTGCTCACAGATTTGCCATTTGGAAAGAATTCAGTGGAGACTGTTCCCTGCTAGATCAGTCTAGGCAGCTTAAAAACTAGGGTTGGAATCATCTGAAGGCTCCTCACTTGAAGTCTGGTATTTGATGCTGGCTATCAGCTAAGACTTTAGCTGGCACTGGAACACCCACATGTGGCCTCTCCATGTGCCCTGGGCTTCCTCACAACATGGCGGCTAGGTTCCAAGGATGACTGTCCCAAGAGAGGAAGCCAGGTGGAAGCTGTATCATCTCTCCAACCAAGACTCAGAAGTCACAGTGTCATTTCTGCCTTGTCCTATTCATTCTAAGCAAAGCCACTAAAGCCAGGCTGTATCCAAGGAGAGGGAAATTAGACTCCACCTTTTGTTGAGAAGTATCAAAAAATGTGTGGACCCTTTTAAGTTACCATAGAAAAGAAGGAATTGGAATAAATAATACCACTGGATTTGGAGGGCCTGCCACAAAGTTGGGGTGTGCAAGAAAAATATGATGCAGAAAAGTGTATACAAAATTATTTACACATATACAACAAAGACAAAGCACTCTGCATAAATGTGTTTATTTATTTATGATTCTATAAGCAAGAAGAAATATAGGGAATATATATCTTGTAAACATGGGTTCCAGAGAGTGATGGTGGTAGAAGGGAGACACAGAGGTGAGCAAAGGAGAAAAAAATAAAAGACTGTGTTAAAAACTAGCAGTTAGGATGGGTTCTCCCTTATGCATTTAATTATAGGTATTTGTTTCACTGTATGGACAAACTGATTTTTTTTTTGCATTCTTTTTTATTGAAGTTTAGTCAGTTTACAATGTATTAATTTCTGGTGTACAGTATAATGTTTCAGTCATACATACACATACATATATTTGTTTTCATGTTCTTTTTCATCATAGGTTACTAAAAGATATTTATTATAGTTCCTTGTGCTATATAGTATACACTTGTTTGTCTATTTTATATATAGTAGTGAGTATCTGCAAATCTCGAACTCCCAGTTTATCCCTTCCCACCCTCTTCCCCCATAAGTTTGTTCTTCATGTCTGTGAGTCTGTTTCTGTTCTGTAAATAAGTTCATTTGTGTCTTTAGGTTCCACATATAAGTGATATTATATGGTATTTTTCTCTTTCTGGCTTACTTCACCTAGAATGACAATCTCCATGTCCATCCATGTAGCTGCAAATGGCATTATTTTATTCTTTTTTATGGCTGAGTAGTATTCCATTGTACTTATGGACCATTCATCTGTTGATGGACATTTAGGTTGTTCTCATATCTTGGCTATTGTAAATAGTGCTGCTGTGAACATTGGTGTGCATGTGTATTTTCAAATTAGAGTTTTCTCTGCATATATGCCCAGGAGTGGAACTGCTGGATCATATGTAAGTCTATTTTTAGTTTTTTAAGGAAACTCCATAGTGGCTGCACCAATTTACATTCTTTCCAACAGTGTAGGAGAGGTTCCTTTTTCTCCACACCCTCTCCAGCATCTATCATTTGTAGACTTTTTAATGATGGCCATTCTGACTGGTGCGAAGTGACACCTCATTGGAGATTTGATTTGCATTTCTCTAATCATTAGCGATGTTGAGCATCTTTTCTTGTGTTTGTTGGCCATCTGGAGGTCTCCTTTGGAGAGATGTCTATTTCAGTCTTCTGCCCAATTTTGGATTGGGTTGGTTTTTTTCTATATTAAGCTGCATGAGCTCTTTGTATTTTTTGAAAATTAGTCCTTTGTCAGTCATATCATTTGCAAATATTTTCTCCCATTCTGTAGGTTGTCTTTTTGTTGATGGTAACCTTAGCTGTGCAGAAGCTTTTAAGGTTATTAGGTCCCATTTGTTTATTTTTGCTTTTATTTCCATTACTCTAGGTGCTGGTTCAAAAAAAATATTGCTGCAATTTATGTCAAAGAGTGTCCTATATTTTCCTCTAGGAGTTTTATAGTATCCAGTCTTATATTAGGTCTTTAACCCATCTTGAGTTTATTTTTGTGTATGTTGTTAGAGAATGTTCTAACTTCATTCTTTTACAGGTAGCTGTCCAGTTTTCCCAGTACCACTTATTGAAGAGACTGTCTTGAAAAGTGATATTTTTAGAGAGTCATGTTTAGGTGATAAAACAATCAGGAAAATAATGACTACCTTACTAAAAACTCAGGATAGCGCAGGGAGGAATGACTAGAAAAATAAAAGGAAAGAAAAGCAAACTTTGCAGAAGTTTCCCAGTGGGTGGAGTGAAGAGATGGGAGAGGGACCCTGGCCAGGAACCACCTGAAACTCAGCTCAGCAGTGTCCTAGGTGGAGGTATAAATCTGGAGTGACCATGGAGGTAACACCCAAAGTCATGCTGTCCCGGACAAGACTTCCCCGGGAGGGAGGGAGGAAAACTTAGGGTGGAGCCCTAGGTCGCTTCAACATTTAACTGTTGTCTAGGTTAAACCTGGCAACTGAGTGGGAAGCAGAGCAGGAGAACTGGATGTTCTTGAGAAGATGGTTCTTGAAGCAAGAGGGAGGCATCCACCATGGTGATTTCAGCTGAGACTCGAGAGAGCCGGCTTCACCCTCAGCTAGGCATCAGCTCTGTCCACCCCATGTTAACCACTGGAGACTGCATGGGGGGTGGGGAGGGCTGTGACAAATAGGAGGTGAGGAGGCCATTGCTGGCAAGTCTCAAGGCTTTTGTCATGAAGGGAGAACAATGGGGTCAAAGCTAGGGGAGGATGTGGGGAAAGAGGAGGAGCCCAGAGATTCTGACTCATCGCTTCTGTTTTCTCCCTAAAAGCAAGGTTAGGTCATTGCTGGGGGTTAGGTGTGGGGGGTGCAGGAGGTTAGAGATCAGGGCCAAGGGCCAGGCAGCACTGCCAAGGGCCTGGAAGTAAAGGATGGCAGGGAGGTGCTGATCAGAGACCTCACCTCAGGGATGTAAACAACCAGGCCCCAGGCAGGAATGGCCCAGGGTAAAAAGAAGTTGTCCAAAGGTAGAGGGAGTGAGAGTTGGACCAGGAGGTGGAGGCGGCACTTCTGGGCTGGAGACTGCAGCTGGGAAGCCCTAAGCATTGTGTGTGGACAGCTGCAGCTCCCCTGCGGCACTTCATCCCTTCCTCCGTGCAGCCCTGGCCTGGGCTGGGGCTGAGGTCGTGCTGCTCCCTGCTAGAGCCTGCACCAGGGGAGGGGGTGGGGATCGGAGTGCATAGAATTATTCTAAGATCAGACATCTCTCGGAATTCCTTTCCCTTCCTGTTTCTCAAACCGAGCTGGCCATTCTCACTCACCCCTATCTCCTCCAGCCTGGACTCCTCCCAGGGTCCCCAGTGCTCAAAGGTTGGATGTGCATCTCTGAGTAGGGAACATGATGTTCCCACCCAGGCAGGGGAGGGACTCAATTCTCAGATGTCCCCCCACCCCTCAGCCAGCCCTGGGACTGGACTACACGGGGAAGGGCTGACTGCAAATCATTCCTTTTTTTAACCCCTAGAACAAAAAGAAAAGGATCCTGCAGGCCCAGAGTGGAGGTGACTCCCAGCACATCCTAGATGCCATACACCCTCGTCACCAGTACATTCAGGGAGCGAAGAGCCTAGTGAGGCAATTGGGGAAACTCCCATTGTGCGGGAAGCCAGCCTGGTCTCAGCAGGCCCTGCATCTGCACTCGGAATGTGCCTTTGCTTGCACGTTGTAAACCTGGCCCTTCAATCAGTGCCCAGATGTGAGGCTAGCCCTCCTGTTACAAACTAATCTTACCCATTTACCAGGGAGGATGGATAACCCGACCCTGGTTTTCAGTTGTGAAGCCAGCTCTGTCAGGGAGTAGGGGCTGCTTTTTCTGAGAGCCCGAGATGCCCAGTTTCAAGTGAGCACAATGGGAGAGACTACACCAGCCACTGGGCCCCAACCCCCTACTTTACTTGGGCCTTGGCATGTGAAAGGCAAGGCTGAAATCCTCCTGGGGTGATGCCTGTGGGCAAAACCAAGGACCAGGGCTGGGGTGATGGGGGTTGGTGAACACCTTCCTATAAGTCTACCTCTTTCTTTACAATGGAGCAAGCCAAGGCCTTAGATGATGACTCCAACTCATCCTCCTCTGGCTGGCCTTGGGCAGGAACTGCCAGCCCGGAGGAATCATCTTGAGTTTTGAGGTAGAAGCAGTGGTTGAATTTGGGGTCTTGGGGTCATATACTCTCTATCCTCCAACTCCATCCTGGTTGGGAAAGTGCTCTGGCATCTAGAGCTGCCAGGGAGAACAGCCCCTTACCTGGGGTCCAGGCCGATTCCTGGGGGCATCTGAGCCCGTGTGTGGCTCCATTTCTCATCCCAGGCATGAGGCCAGCTGCACCACTCTGGGAAAGGATGCCAGTGGCCCAAGGTGGCTCATGTAGGGTTCTGATTTGCCTGGAATTGATGCACATCTGCCCCAAAGGCCTCTTCCCTGACTGCCCTGCAGGCCTAAGACTCAGCTTCAGGTCCCTCACTCCTTCAGCTGCCTGGGTTGGGCTCATGGTAGGCAGGGGAGTATACCATATGTGTCTCTTCATGCCCAGGCCTTTCATTTTCAGAATAAAAATGTCCAGTTTAACTATGCTTGTATGTTATGCTGGAAAATGCTGGTTTGCTCATCTGGTGGGTCTGGACTTTAGCTTTTCCTTTTAACTAGAAAAAAAACCAACTGCATACCTTGTCTCCTCTTTCTGGGGGTTGGAAGACCTGGCCAGAGAGGAGATTGCTGGATCCCAGCTTCCAGAAGCATACACAGTGACTTTTGACCCTTGCCTCAGTGCAGTTCTGCAGAGGGAGGAAGGGGTGAGACCATGGCCAAGAAGGCCATGGAGATTTGGTTCAAACCATTTGTTTCAACTGCCTTCTCCAAGAATTGACTGGCAAATATCCATTCTTCTGCCTATCAGGATGGACTGATTGGTGAAGAGTCAGGTCCTACTGGCTTTTCTAGTGTCTGGGGTAGCTCTCAATCCCTCTTTGGTTTCACATTCCAGCCTGGCCAGCCTCCTGCCTTGTAGTCTTCAAATGGGCTTGACTCTGTGTACTTAAGCCAGATTACTGGTTTTTTAAAATAGAATGAAGTGCCCACAGGATCAAGGATTCTATTTGGGAAGAAGTCAAAGACGAAGGGGTAGAAATGTCACAGAAAAATTTCCACAAAACTTGGTTCTTAGCACATCATCACAGAAGAAAACCTAAGTCAGAAAGGCATCTCCGGCCAACCTTCACTTTGATGTTTATTTAGGATGTCTAGCATGAAGATGACAACTTCTGAGGAGTCTTTGCCTGGAGGGAGTCTTCCTTAAAATCTTCAGTCTAGTCTTTTTCCTTTGACAGCTTCCCTGACACTTCTGTAACCAGCATTATGTGAGGCAAGCTAAAAGAGCGGGGACATTGCATGCTTGTGTGTCCAAACTACTCATTTTAAGAAGAGGTGGGGCATTGGGGGATTGGGGGAGTGAGGAGGGAGAACTGTGGAGGGTATAGCTCAGTGGGAGAGTGCGTGCTTAGCATGCACGAGGTCCTAGGTTCAATCCCCAGTACTTCTGATAAAAAAATAAGTAAATAAATAAACCTAATTACCTCCCCCACCCCCCAAAAAATCCCTCAAAAACAACAACAAAAAAGAAGAAGTGGGAGCCATATAGGGAAGAGCAGCATGACTAAGGGCAACAGCAGGCACTGGAACATGATCACCCTCGAACTAGGAGACTGGGGCTGCTGTTTATGTGAGTCCAGAAACATGAGGATAAGCCCCAGAGCACTGGAGGAAAGGCCCAGGAATGCCCTGGAAGACCCCAGTTATCATTACTCTTGATAATTCCTGGAACTTAAACAGTGTCAGGAATGTCCACAGCAGGCAAATAAGATTCTGTTCAATGACCAAATAAGCTGGGTCAGGCCTAATTTCTGACATTCTGATTCAGAACTTGGATAATACTCATTTGAATTCACAACTGACTATTCAATACGTTCCTGGTTGACACTCTGCATTTTCCCAGTCAGGTAACAGTATGTATCACTGGCCATTATCTGTGATAAGGCATTTATCTGTAGAGAGGATGGGTAAAGGAAGCAAAATTCATACTTAACATGAATGATGACTTGTGAAACAACCTCAATTTCCTTAACCACTTTAAAAGTAACACTGTTTTAATTCTGTTGTTAAAAAATTGATGCACTAAGATCACTGAGGATATATTCAGGTAATTGTGATGGGACAAACTTCTAGCTCCCTGTTAGAGCATACGTAAAAGGCAAAGTCCTCATGTGTTGTTCATTCTTCAAGACTGAGACTGTGGACAATATGATCTTGTCATTATCCCAGCACTTCTGAATGGTTCATAGCAATACAACCACCAAAAAACACAAAGGCCAAACCATATTTAATTTTTAAAGCCTTGAAATAAGGCTAGTTT
Organism: Vicugna pacos; assembly: GCF_048564905.1. Classification (NCBI taxonomy): domain Eukaryota; kingdom Metazoa; phylum Chordata; class Mammalia; order Artiodactyla; family Camelidae; genus Vicugna; species Vicugna pacos. Next base: position 21,297,576 of record NC_133003.1, read on the forward strand.
GGCTTTGAGGGTTCAACTACCAGTTTCTCGGGCCCCACATGGGAGTTTTGTATATTCACCCATTACTTGGCCCTTCAGTACTGCCAGGTGAAGGCAAGATCAAACTGGAACATGAGTTTGTTATAAAATGAGCTTCCTTTGGTCACTGGGAAAGAAACTGTAGGTATAGAGGACTCTCACAGAGTCATTGCTAGTGCTGGTTATAGCCCTGTTACAGAGAAGGAAATCATTAACGTTGACAGATAGGAGACGCTGACTTTCCCAAGTAAGAGAGAATTTTTCTGCCTGACTGACTTCAAACTGGGACATCAGCTCTTCCTGGGTCTTGAGCTGCCAGTCTTTGGATGGGAACTACACTATTGGCTCTCCTGGTTCTCAGGTTTTCAAACTCAGACTGGAATTAAACCTCAGCTCTCCTAGGTCTATAGGTTGCCAATTCACCCTGCATATCTGTGTGATCCAATTCCTTATAATAAATCTCTTTATACACATACCACACACACACACACACACACACACACACTCTCTCTCTCTCTCTCTCTCTCCATTGGTTCTGTTTCTCTGGAGAACACTAATATATATATTACTCAGGCCTCCTCTCTAATTTTCAAGACCTCACACCCCAATCCCAATAATGTATCTGCCAGATGAATACTTTGCTGGCCTAGAACCCTAAAACGAGAGGACAAACACATAACACAAGGCTGCACCGTAGTTTCAGACATGATTTGTCAGCCTTTATTAACCAAGAGCAAAGCCAAGCCCTAGAGTTTCCTTTTAAAAAACCCAACCTTGTTTATGGCAAACAATGATTTAGTTATATGGTCAATACTACAGAGCAAGAATTGATCACTTTCTAATCACTTATTCTTCTGAGATTAAAATACAATGTAAAACAGGTTAAAATAAGATTCTCCCTAATGATTTAAAAATAATTCCAATTGAAAGACATTTCAAACACTACATGTAGAATTCAGAACCAAAAAAAGACCATAAAACATTTTTACCTTTGAGGTAGCACAATGATGCTGAATTAGATTTCTTTTATTACAATGAGCTTAAGAAAACAATGAGGAATCTACCTTCTGCTCAAGGTGGGCTAAATGGTTTTCTGCAAATCCCCCATGAGTCTAGTGACAGTTTTCTCCTTTTTTTTTTTTTTAAGTATAAAGATAGCCCTACAGTGTGTAAAAGGAAACCCATGGGAAGGCTGCTTCCCATAAAATAGACGTTAGAATCATTGAGGAACATCAGCAGTCAAGACAGGAGGAACAAGAGGTAATCATAGTGAAAAACCAAAACAACTTGTATCTTGGCAAGACTGGTTTACAAGTGCATGTCAAGAACAAAATTCCAACATCAGCCAACTGAAAACAGAAGATAAAAGATGACATTCATGAGTCTTTTTCTTTTTCCTCTGTGCAAAAATGCTCTTTCAATTTTACTAAATGAGAGAGATTGTACGCTGTGACACAACATGGATATGCTATGTGTCCAGGGGCTGCTGGGTGCCAGCGGCACCTCTCACTGACTATCATTGTGACTGGAGAAGCTGTGCAATAAAGGGATGAACGTGACCTCTCCTGGCTGGAGAATCATTTCTTGCCACTTTGCTGCTGAATTTGCTCACTAAACTGTTCAAAGAAAAGCTCCATCCTGATTTCTGAGAATCTATTGCAATTATATGTAACACAATTATATGTAAGGACTATTGACTAAGAGGAAGAGTGCACAAACTCTTTCTTCAGAGAATACAACTGAAAGAAAAGAGTGGGTGTGAAAACCGGGGGCAGAAGGAAGAATAATACTGCAGGTTGGACCTCAAGGCCCTCAGGAACGTTCTCCACCATGTGAAATCAATAGCAAAGCCAGAAAAGAGAGTGTGAAGCTCTAACCCACAGAAGAGAACAACATAAAACAACTATCAGAAAGACCTCTTCCCAACACCTGCTCCTCCCTGTGAGGCTCAACTATCCATGCAGGGCTTGCTCATCACAATGTGGACACCAGAGAACCGAGTCGAACTTGGTCTGCCACCTTCGATTCCCTATGCTGCAAAGAGAACTGGAACACTGTCCAACTCCTGGCACTTCGCTAATGGCTGTGCCCTTTTCACACACACTGGTCCCTGTAAAGTCTCTCTCAAGCCAGACCCTCAAGGAGCCATATATGCAGTGAGGATCTGGACTGATTATCCATATGTCAATCTGCAGTTAGAGCAGGAGGACTCAAACCTGATGAATTCTACTCTGTAAAACAGAAACCATCAGTAAGTCAGGGGTGTCAAAGAGGCTTCTATGAAGGGGAGGACTAAACTGGGATGCGCAAGAGGGCAGGATGAGAAGTCCCATCCCTAGCAGCCTGCAGGAGTGACTGGCTCAGAGTTCACAGCCAGCCCTAACTAATGCTGGCATGGAGTAGGGGGTACAAAGAGGACGTCTGCTCAGTGTTTAAACAGAGTCCTTACATAGTCTGGGGCTAGAACTCTGTGTCACTCCTGAAGCCCAATGTACCTGTTAACCTGTTTAAGAAACAGGTGTGGTTCTTGTCTGCTAAAGTGCAAGATCTGCTTTCTTAATTTATTTGATAATAAAGCAATCCCATAGAAAAGAAGAACCTTGGAAAATAGTGGGGGAAAACCACACGGGCTTTCCCAGTACTAGCTGCCTGTTTTGGAGTATCAGTTACAACCTTTCACAATTCTGAGAGCTGCAACACAGGTTACGCAGGGCAGTCTGAAGGAGTCCTTCTGCTTTCACTTCACAGAGCACAAGAAAAAGGGAGAACTGACCAAAGTTGTGATAGATCACTATTCTGGAAATCTTTCAACCATATTGTCCATGGCAAGAGCAGACAGTCTGGCTTATGAGTCATGACAGTGGACGGTGACTGTGTGGGCTCCATCATTATCAACAGGAACAACTTAAGCCCCAGCACATAATAATCTCATAGGGATTTATTAAGTTATACAAGGTAAAAAAATTTATATTGGAAAGGGCCTCTTGATTTAATATAAACTTGGCTATGACATCCAAATTTATCTTTGTGTAAATTTCACACTGCTCTTAGGATCTCTTGTAGCATCTGATTCTGGGTCATTCTGAAGGAAAAAAATTCATTCTGAAACATATCTAGTTAATTATGATAATACATCAGAATTCTACCTGATATAATCAAAAGGTTAAAAAAGATTTTAAAATACCAACTAAATTACTTTCCTCTGGGATTAATGATTGGAACCCCAAATATCCCAACATCTTAATTAGAAAGGTTTCTGCAGTAATTCTACAAAATTGTAAATGACGCCGATTTTTGAAAACTAACAAAAAGAGTTAGTCTTTAGGATAAGTGCCTGAGTCAGCTGACAAACTGATATATATGACCAAGGGGACTTCTGTAAATAGAGAAATAATCTTTTTTCAAAAAAATAGCTGCTTCTTCTTTAAAGAGTTTAAAAATTGACGGTTCAACAGCAAAGCTATGCAACAACTCTGGAGAAGAAGGAAAGCACTCTCTTTGCTGGCACACTGCCATTAACCGGTAGGCGCAACTGGAAACAAGAGATGGCAGGAGTTGCCCAGGAAAGTATTTGGGTCAGATACGGTGGTGGTACTCCCAGACCCTGGCTCCTTGCAATTGGACAGCAATTCACTCATGTAAACTGCACAGAGATTAAACAAAACAAAACAAAGTCTACTAAAACAAAACAAAACAAACTCCCCCAACCCAGAAAACTTCCCTGGCTCTCTGCTACCTGAAGAATGTGACAAACCCAATTTTCTGCTCTACCATGAGTCCCGATGGCTGATTAGTGTGCTTTGGGGTGCTGACCTGCTGGGTCCTGGGCAGGGCGGGTCCCTAAGCATCACTGAGAGTTTGGAGACAGCTGCCATGTGTGCCGCTGTCAGCAGACAGTACAATGTCACAGACTTCCATCACATTGACCACCATTTTTGACAGGAAAATCAAAGGCTACAATTGTGAACAAATGTGGACCTTCTCACAGGACAAATGAGGAGATGGAAGGCTACAACATGTCCTCCCTTGAGAAAAGTTGAGGGGAGGTGTCTACAGTTATACAACAGGTTTGTGCCAACCTGTGGTAACTTCTAAAAGCAACAGTAGCAGCAAGAGAGAAAAGGAAGATGTTTACACTTTGGACTTCGTATCAGGCACTTAAATTGTTGGAGAGACATGCCATTTTGAACCAAAGATGTGACAACTGGGTTGGGGTAATCATTACAAGTGGTCTAATAATGGGCTTTCAGAAGCAAAGTGGAGGTGTGGGTTGAACCTCTACCCATCCTTTAGTGCTGACTTTCAAGTTTTCTAAATGCCCACGGCCATAGCAATGGCAGCGGCGGTGGCAACAGCAGGAACAGTTCCGTCGTGTCTATTTTCTGTTTGTGTTCTGTGGCTGACCGGAAGGTTTTGGTGTCACACTGAGAAGGCTCCTGGGTGTGGCATACCTACTGCCCGGGATCGATCAGATCCATGCTGGAGCCAAACATCTTCACCAGCTGTTCCTCGTAGTGAGAGATGTTCCTCTTCATGATGTCCATGCAGGGCCCCAGAAGCCTCTCAAATGCTTGAACATCCATAACTGCATTGTTAAAAAGAGGTGAGGGAGAGAATAAACTCTCTACACCAGCAATTCAAAGTCATTTCCCTTGTATAAACCTTTTCTTCAACTTATCCACTCACGTTACAGGAATTAGACTTTTGGATACTCGGTACTTGGGAAAGGAAGGGATGTTTCTACACAGCAAGGCTACGTCATCTAAGTCAGAGACTGTGTAGAGCTCAGTAACACCTATTCTCTCTGTTCCCACACAGCCCTGGACACCTGCCTCCATTACTGCCCTTTCCACACAGCCAGGGGGCCTATATGCCTGTCTTGCTCACAGACTACTGTCAGTGCTCAGAAATGTTTGCTAAAACATTTCTATTGCTATTCACCCATTTCTGGTTGGTCACACAAACTGTTCAAGCCTAGATGTGAGTGAGAGCTAGTGGAGTAAGTCAAGGCTTGCCAATGGGAAAAAATACTGCATATTAGAAAAAAGGAAGCATTAATGCATAAAGAAATTTTCTTACCTAAGCATTTGACATCTCCCACTGCATAAGCTGAAGCAGCTCTGGGTTTGTTGGTGACCAGTGCAAGCTCTCCAAAGTACTGCCCCTTATGGCAACGGGCAATCTCGACCTCCTGGTTCCCACCATCCTTGTTTGCTTTAGTCTAGAACAGGTAGAGAACATGACCTGGGCTGATTCCAGAATCACACCTAGGCATGTCCAGTTGCACATACTTGCATTCCTTTTCAGTACACTAAACACAATTATCTAGAAATTCACTTTGCAGAGACTCTTAACTGTACCATGTAAACTGCATGTGTTAATCTCAGTGGTCTGCTCTAATCAGAAGAGTTGGCTTTTACCTGGGGCTTCATCAAAGTCCTAACACCTTTCAAGTAATGGCTAAATATCAAGAGGTAAGGTGAAGACTATTTTCCTTGGAAGATTTATATATATATATATGATATATTAATATAATATATAAAGTAATATATAATATGTTAATATACTATAAATTACTATATATTAACATATACATATAATATATGGCACAGGGGAGAAGACAAGATCTTTTGCTAATTCTTTCTAAACAATGTCAATGCTTCTCTTAGGTAAAGAATCACAATCCTGCACTACTTCTTTCTGATTTGAGGCCATGCTTTTCTCAGACAATACTTTACAGTGACAAATTTTATTTTTAGGTACTGTCTGCATCTTAGGTTAGTGGTCCCCGTACCACATTTGTAGAAGAGTTAAGTAACTTTAAAAAAAAATGTTCAAACTTGCAATTTGATAGTTTAAGAAATCAAGCAGGTTATACTTGGTACCTATCAGATTACTGAAAATAATATACTATATTTTACTTACTATCTAGTTTCTTATTTTTTTTAACAAATCCATCTGCCAAGCTAAACAATGTTTAAAATAAAAAATTATTTATAACTTATTACTAAGAATTAGTCTCAATCTCTAAGACCCACTTTGTGTTATGGACAGATAAATTTTTTGAAGGTTAATTTAGAAAAATATACAAAAGTGCCAAACTAGCTTACACAGTTTGACTTTTCCTCCCTCCACACTTCTGCCCTGACATGTTTGTTCTGAGGTCAATCTGCCCCTTCTGAGTCAATGCTCTCTCTCCAATTTCTGTTGTATTCTCTGGGACTGCAGACATGTTCGTGTCCACCTAGTCACTTCTCTAGAGTAGCACTTATCACACTGTACTGTGAACACCAGCTCCCTGGGGGTTCTGATAGAATGCAGATTCTGATTCAGTAGGTCTGGAGCAGAGCCCGAGACTCTGAATTTATGACAAACTCTCCCTCCCCCAACCCAGTGCTACAGCTGCTGGACCCACACACCCACACTATGCTGTGATTAATAGGTGTCAATGAATATGTCAGAAATGCATAAACATATATCAGTAGTCCGAAAACTATAAATAAAAAAATATTTTTAATTAGGAATCAAGCCATCTTATAGTCAGTAATCATTTTTTTCTTTCTTTCTCCATACTTAACTTTTATAAAAAGCATTCTGTAAAAGGTTTCTACTAGGTTGATTTAGTATTATATATAACTATTTTAACAAATTATTTATTCTTTTTTTAACATTTTTATTGATTTACAATCATTTTACAATGTTGTGTCAAATTCCAGTGTTCAGCACAATTTTTCAGTCATACATGGACATATACACACTCATTGTCACATTTTTTTCTCTGTGAGCTACCATAAGATTTTGTGACAAATTATTTATTCTTAAAAGAAATCAAAACAGGAAATCTGATGATGATGGATTTTTGGTAGGAATCACTCTTCCCACCTACAGGTCATCAGTTTTCTTGGTCCCCCTATCACCAGATGGCCATGATAATAATTGTCCTAGAGACCTCCATTCCTTGTGCTCTAAAAGGAACATTTTCTTCATATTTAACACCCACATTTTATTTATGATAAAATTTCCTCATTTTCTATTAGGGTACTTATCTTTTTCTTACTGATTTACAGGCCAATATTTTTCATGTCATTAATTACATAACAGAGGAAAAGGCAATAGGAACAAGAAAGAAATATACTAAATCTTTATCAATGAATGGGCTTAAAAACCAGTCTTTGCCAGTCACACATCTCACAAAACAATGATGGTTTTGGTACACTAAACATAGTTCACATTATTTAAACCAAACAGTTACTTTCTGTGCGTACACCTGACATCTGGATCTCCCCTGGCATAACTCACACCACCGCTCATAAACTCACCTTGCTTTTAATCAAGATGCTCACTTCGCCGGACGCTATAATGTAAAAGCTATCAGCCTTTTCACCCTGAAAAGGGAGAGGAGGTCAGGTCAGAGCCATACATCTGTACTGAAGAGGGACACAGAAATAGATCATTTTTTCATGACACAAGCTCCAATTTGTATTTATTTTCCAAAACTGTAAACCAACCAATGGCTAACAAATTCAGAACAAAGCGAGAGGATATCAATTAAACTATGACTGACAAACATCTCTCACTTTCTAACATGGAATATTCACACTTGTCTCCATGAATATGCTAGGCTGGCAACTGCACAGAGCATTGCTATTCTTACTGCTCATATTGGTCTTCTACTGAAACCTATGACAAGGGGTCAGTAGTCAAGACTGTCACAGACTGTATCAAGGTGACTCCTGGCTAGCCCTGGATCATGAGGCCCAGGGATAATCTTGACCATCAAATGTAGCCCTCTAGAGGACAGCGCAGATATGGAGAAAGCCCTGTCTTGATGAGGGAGGTGTTTTGTTGTTGGTTGATGTCATTTTATGAGCCTCAGGCTTTTCTTTGCTTGTTTTAATTTTAAACCACTTAGCTGAACCAGTCATTCAGGTAATTCAACAAGTAATTAGCTGTTTATTATATACCAGGCACTGTTCTAATAAGCATGTGAGATAAATCAGTGGACAAACAATATTCCCACCCTTGTGGAACTTACAGTCTGGTAGGGTAAACAAATGACGTGACCAACATAATTAATCAGTAAGTTACACTGCTGTACTGGAAGGCAGGACTACAGGAAAAAGTAGAGCAGTGAATATGGGATCTGGAGAGCTGGGGGAGGAGATGTTATAATATACAATAGAGCTTCATTGAGAAGGTGAGATTTGAGCAAAGGCTGGAAGGAGGTGAGAGGTAGGCAAGCAGATATGGAAGATGAGGCTTTTAGGCACACTTCAGTCTCGGATCCCTCACTTAACTTCTGGAGCCATGACCATCTATATTAAATAATTCAGTGCTAATTATGTGCTCTCATTCCCTGTGGGTCTTATGTCTTCAGTGAGAGTCTATACGTCTTCTGAGCATTCATAAGACTTCACGTCTTTCGACAACCACACAGAGCTCTAAGCAGGCACCATACAGAGCTGTGGCTGACATTCTGGAGTCAATCTCATGCCACGTTACTATGTAATAATCACTGCTCCATGTGAGTGAAAAGCCACAGCTTTAGAAAGGGGTGTCTGTGGGTCCCCCTGCTGCTATGCTGGGTAGGTACCCTACATTCAGCAGAGCCAAATTACCAAGAAGCTCTAGCATGACAAAAATAGCTTCATGAGAGGAGTTGATGAAGGATGGGAAGCCATGGAGGAAACTAAAGAGAAGCCAGAGGAAGGGTCACCAAGAGGGAAGATTGTTTCTATGTCCAAGAAGGGAGTTTCATAAATGAAGATGTAATTATTAGTGTTCAGTACTGCTGGGAGATAAAGAGTAATAAAGATTCAAATGTATGGAAACACCCTGGTGACCAAGAAGAGGGTGGTGAATGGTAGAGAAAAGCCAAAAAAGTCACAGGTGGTAGAGGGCAGTGCCTGAGCTCTTTGTTGAGACAGATGTATGACATCCATAATTTTAAGTGCTTACTTCAAGGACTGAGGGAATATGCATGCAGGCAGCAGTCCTGGGGGCTGGCTTCTTGTACAGACCTGGGACCTGCAGAAGTTGCTGGCATCCTAACCCCGCCCATACAAAAGCTGCAATAGAGGCTGCTGGGACAAAGGGTCACACTTTAGATAGATGCTGCTGGTACCAAATGTGAGTTTAGTTCCATTCAGGGAACTGGGGAACCAGTACAGCTATTGAACCTTTCCTACTGCAGGCAAAGAAACCTGTGCCATCTCAAAGTGTAAATCACAGGAAAGGTACAGGGATCACTTCTTATTTACTTTTTTTTTTTTTTTTTTTGGTTTGGCTTTTTGTTTTTGGAGAGGGGAGAGGTATTTAGGTTTTTATTCATTTCAATGGAGGTACTTGGGATTGAACCCAGGACCTCGTGCATGCTAAGCATGCACTCTGCCACTGAGCTATACCCTCCCCCTAGGGATCACTTAATAGTTAGCCTGGGCCTGCTGCATAGCCCCCTGCTGTGGCTGGTCTTACATTCCTCTGCTCTCAGTGAATATGTAACTGGGTTAGGGTTATGAATTTTTACATGTGTATAAACCTCTGTAACCATCCCCGGATCAAATGAAAATCTTTTGAGTGGCCCTAGTTTTCCTTTCCTGAGCCCTAATTCTTGCTTTTATGTTTGAAATTCACTTAGAGAGTAAACCTCCAAAACCCTGGGCACTCCATCCTCATCCCCAATAAATGCAGAACCCCAATAAACTCAGCACATGTACCCGTGTAGGCTCCCTCTCTCCCTGTGACCTTACTGTGTAGCCCTGGGCCTGCCCTCTGGGACCTGTGAATAATAATAAATCTTGTTTTTCTTAAAGTTCCCTGATGGTTGTTGCTGAGGTGCACCTTGCAGTCATAGTAAGAACCAGGAGGGCTAGTCCAGTCATGGCACTGGCTCCTGTCTGTGGAGGCTCACCATAAGCAGTATGGGCCCAGGTAAGTGCCCCAGGCATTCCTAGCCAATAGCATCACTATTGATAGTGTCGACTGAAATAAAATTACACAATGTGAGAGTTGTTGGTTAAGTTTTATTTGGGGAAAATGAGGACTATAGCCTGGGAGACAGCATCCCAGAAAGATGTGAGAAACTGTTCCAAAGAGGCAGGGGGAGAACTCAGTATTATATATGATTTCACTAAGGGGGGTACGTGCAATCAGGCACACATTTAGGCAGAGGCTTGCTGCTAGTCACCAGGAGCAGATGTCACCGTTAATGATTTTAGTGCTCTTCTAGATATGAGGAAATGCAAGAATTGGGGTCATAAAATCTTCTCCTGAAAATATCTAACTATCTGAAGGCCTGTTCAGCCAGTTTTCCCAGAGGACAGAGCGCCTCATTCCCGACCTCCACCCTGAACTCCTTTCAGGGAGTGTTGGAGGTCAGCGACTGCAGCAGCTCGTGATCCAATCCTTGTAGAGGCAGATGGCAAGTGCCAATTTTTAGTTAGCGATAGGCTGAGACTGACACAAAATACTCACTAGTTTTGAGATGTCAACTTCTCCCCAGATTGATCTATAGATTTAACATAACCTCAATGAAAAAATCTCAGCAGGCTTTTTTAGTAGAAATTGATAAACTGGTTGTAAAATTTATACAGAAATGCAAAGAGCATAGAGTAGCCAAAATAATTATGAAAAAGAACAAAAAATGTAGAGAGCTTAAACTATTTGATTTTAAGATTTACTATATTAAGCTATTGTAATCAAGACAGTGCAGTACTGACATGGAGACAGATACAGATTAATGGAACAAAAAAGAGACCAGAAACAGACCCAAACATATATGGCCAATTGATTTTCAATGACATTATCAAGGCAATGAGATAGGATAATTTCTTCAACAAATGCTGCTGGGACAATTGGACATCCATATGTATAACCTTACACAAAAATTAACTCAAAATGGATCATATATCTAATGTAAGACCTAAATCTATGAAACATCTAGAATCACATGGCTCAGTACAGTAGCCACTAGTCACATGGGGCTATTGGGTACTTGAAATGTGGCTTGTATAGACTTAGGTGTGCTGTTAAATGTAAAATACACATTAAATTTTAAAGATTGAGTACTGAAAAAAAAGAGTAAAATGTCTCATTATTAAAATTTTATATTATAGATATTGAAATGTAATATTTTAGATATATTAGGTTAAATAAAATATATTATTAAAATTAAATTGACCTGTTTCATTTTTTTTAATTTGGCTACCAAAATATTTTAAATTATGTAATTCACATAATATTTCTTTTTTTAAAAAAATTTTTTATTGATTTATAATAATTTTACAATCATAATATTTCTATTGAACAGTGCTTGCCTACAAGTAAAACAGGAGAAAATCTCACTGATTGTGCAAAGACCTTTTTTTTAAAAATAGAGCACAAAAAGAATGAATTACAAGAGAAAAAAATAGCAAACTGGACTCATAAAATTTTTTTAAACTTTCGCTTTTTAAAAGATATCATTAATAAAATGAAGAGACAAGCTATAGACACATTTTGGGAGAAATATTTGCAAACCATTTCCCTGATAAAGGATTTGTACTCAGAATACATAAAACTCTTACAACTCAGTAATACGAAGCCAAATGACCTAATTTTAAATAGGTCAAAAGATGTGCACAGACACTTCACCAAAGACCACATGGATGGCAAGCAACCACAGGAAAAGATGCCCAACAATATCAGACATCAGGGAAATGCAAAAAAAAACCAAAATGAGATATCACTTCATACAAAAATGGTTAAAAATTAAAGATACTAATACTAAGTGCTGATGTGGATACAGAGCAATTGGAACTCTCGAACACTGTGAAATGGTACAGACATTTTAAAAACCAGTCTGGCAATTTGTTAAACACACATTTACCACACGACTCAGCAATTCCATAAAAATGTCCATACAAAGAATTGTATGTGAATGTTCATTGTAGCTTTATTCATAGTTGCCAAAAACTGGAAAGACCCCAAATGTCCCTCAACTGGTGAATGGAAAAACAAAATATGGTACATCTACACAATGAAATACTACTCAGCAATAAAAAGGAATGACTCTCTGATACGTACAACAACATGGATAAATCTCAAAAACATTATCCTAAGAGGAAGAAGTCAGACACAAAAGACTACATTGTTATATGGTTTCATTTATAAGAGGAATTTCTATACAGATAGAAAGCAGATCAGTGGTTTCTAGAAGTAAGGGGGTCGGGGAGGGGACTGACTAAAAATGCAAATGAGGGAACTTTCTTGGGTGAGAGAAATGCCATACACTAGTATTATAAGGGTGGTTATAAAACTCTAAATTGTATATTTAAACTTGGTAATTTTAGGGGGAGGGTATAGCTCAGTGGTAGAGTGCGGGCCTAACATGCATGAGGTCCTGGGTTCAATCCCCTGCACTGCCATTATAAACAAACAAACAAACAAACAAACAAACAAACAAACCTAATTACCATCCCCCCAAAAAATTTAAAAAAAATTAAACTTGGTAATTTTATTGTATGTAAAATATACTGTAACAAAGCTGACCACATAAATAAACAAAACAGCATAAAGTACAGCTTCTGCAGTAGGTCTGGCGGTGGGGCCCAAGAACTGACATTTCTAACAATTGCTAACATTCCTACATGAAGCCGCTAGTCCAGGGACCTCACTTTGAGAACCCTTGGTCCAGAGACACTGCCAAAAGGGGTCTATAATAAGCTGAGTATCATCTTAATTTGTGTCCATTCTGTACCACCACCTAGCATGTCTATCTTCAAGAACACAGACATCCCAGAAAAATACTGTAGCTTTTCACACCTCTTGACATACTTACTGAAAATCTCTTGACAAATCTCTTGACATACCTCCTGAAGGCCTAGGGCTTTCAGGATGAAGGAGAAGTCCTTTGGGGATAAATTAAAATACCTCAGGTTCAGAAGCAAATGTGGCCAGTCAATTATGTCCCATTCCTGCAACTCACCCCTACATTCTTACCGTACCAGGATACTTGCCCTGGAAGACAGCTCACACCCACAGGCCTCTGCACATATTGTTCTCTTGCATTGAAAGACCTTTCCCTGACCTCAGCTGCTGAAACTGTACCTGTTCTTTAAGCTTAACTCAAATGGTGTTTCCTCCATGAAACCATATGCAATACTTCCTTTTCTATGTTTTCACTGTCATTCATATGCTCCTTCATAGCACTTGTATCTGGTCCTACCTGTCTACCTTAATAAATGTTTACAGAATCAAACCAATTACTAATCAAAAGAATTATTAACCATGGGGATATCTAGAAAACAAAGGCACTTAGGGGGGAAAAAAGGCATTTAGAGATGCCACTAAGAGTAGACATCATTTTTTGGTTAGTCGTTTTTCTCTGGGAGCATCTCTCTCTCTCCTTCTGAGATAAGCCTGACTAATCCCTGTGGTACTGGTCGGGCAAGCTCCAGTCACAGGCCCCAACAGGGCTGAGGACTTAGGCTTGACCAGTCTGAGTCCTCTTTCTAGCCCCAGCTCTGGGTTCAAGGAAGGACACGTTCCCTAACCCAGACCAACAAGATATCTTCCCAATAATCTTGCCAAAATCATAAGAAGAGTTTTACCCCTGGAAAAGTCTGTAATATCATTTACATATAATTAAAAACGTAAACATAGTAGACAAGAAAAATTATTACACAGCACTCATCATAATGTTCTAGTCCTTTGTGTGCTGATTCTTATAGTACCCAAAAATAACATGAGAAAAAGGCACAAAGGAAACACTAAAGACACCTTACAAATCTGAAGACTGAAGACTCTGGTTTGTGCTGGATTACCTTAGAGGGCACTTTGTGCCAAACATAGCAAAGATAAAGGGCACAACCCTTCGATCTTCTCCAAATTTTGACAGCAATGAACGAGGCTTACTCAGGATTAAAAGAAAATGACACCCAAGAGAACAAACACCAGAAGCCAAGGAAAGGTGAACGGAGGCAAGAGACATGTATATGTCAGTGAGATGAACGCCAATCGTCTTCAGAAGACTCTGTAGGAAGTGTGCCTGAGTACCTCACAACATGAGCTCTGAAAGTGAGAGGACAATGATGCACTAGTCCTTCAGGAGGTGACTTCCAGGAAAGGAGGCCCTGCACAAGGCCCCCACTCACCTGAGTGATTATGCGCTCTCCATCCTTATAGATCTTCTCTCCTATTACATCCACGATCTTCATTCGTTCTGACACCTGAAACAATGGATATATTCGCAAATTACAAGGAAAAGACCTTAACGGAAAGTCACCAATAGTATATCTGTACAACACAGGAATGGGCTAGAACAGCATGGTTTTAAAAAACGAACAAGAGGATAATTTTAATAGCTTTTTTCTTAAACTCCCACAAACAGACTCATTCAAATAGACTTTTTACCTCTAGTGATTTAAGGAGTGGCACAGATTCAATAAATGATTCAAACATCTTCCTCTTTTTTGCATTGTTTTTCACTATGATTCTTCTAAAAGTCACACGGTCCTACAAGAAAGAATATGAAAATTCTGGTAAGTGTCTATGTAAGAGAATGTGTATGGTTTAATTAACTAGGCCACAGCAAATGTTAAGAGGTCTATGGAAGGTACTGGGTCAACTGAATGTTAATGATATCTCAATCTGAGTCATCACGGGAAGAAAAAGTCCTGTGCCCTGAGCCAGGCAGACGTCCCACATGTTGTTGCTTGCTATCTAGCACTCAGTGGGTGCCACCTATGGGTCATAAATAGAACACAAAAGAAAAAACTCCCAATCAAACATTTGTGAGCTGACAGTCATTGTTCAATGTGAAAAGATGCACCTTCAAAAAAGAGAGATAAAATAGTCAGATGGTTTTTTCCCTCAAGGATTTTACAGTTTCAATGAGGAGACAACTCAAAACTTATAGAAATAAAAAAATCTACAGTTCAAGGTAGCATGTGAAATGTGCTAGATAAACTATAGAGACAAAGTAAGTGCTACAAGAATTCTGAGGACAGAGAGATCAGGGTAGGCTGGAGTGATCAAGGATAATTTTGTCACAAAAATATAAACTTGTCTGGGACTGAAGGAGAGGTAGATTAACAGAGAGATAAAGGAAGCTCAAGATAAAAGGCAGGCATAGAAAGGTACTTTGATCCTAGCAAGTTACGGATTTGGACTTAGGAAACAGCTAACCAGAGCTATAGTCAGGCACCTCTCAGATATGTGTATGCATGTGTGGGGAGAGACCAGCAGCCAGGAGAATGTTAGCTGCTTAGGTTCCTAAATGGGTAAGTAGTTATTTGTACCTAAGTTAATTGTACCTTTCTTCCACCTCGGACTCTCAGGAATAGAACGATTTTTTTTTTTGGTGGGGGGAGTATAGTAATGACATCCTAAAGGCTGGAAGAATGAAAAACAGCAAGGGGGTAAAGGCATGGTTAGCTGTAGGTTTGCTATTTTAGTATTCTTGATGATGGGGTGGGAGTAGGGTGGAGAAAACACATAGAAAGCAACCGAGTTGAGGTGCCTAAATAGATTTCACTGGCTCATATTTCATCAGCTACAGAATTCCCTGGCCCTAACCTGTGCCATGTTTCATCTGCCTTACAGAAGTCACCTACTGCGCCCTACATTCCTAGTGTAAGGATGGCAGACTCCTACCCTCTCTTCCTAAACTGCTCCACAAATAATGTCTGCTCACCAGCATTTAGCAAGATTCTGTCCCCATTTTATTTTCCATCTGTCTGCTTGAAAAGAGCCATACAATCTTTGATTGCTTTAATGGGCTGCATCACTTGCCACCACTATTTTGAAGTCTAGGGTTAGGGATGTATCATTTTAAAAGTATCTTACAAGTTACTGTTATACTTTGGAATATTACTCTATTATCTTTAGAATTCAGAAATTTAGAACTTCTACATGTTTTTGCAGTCCATCTAGGCCAAGACAGCTGTGGAAGGAGAACAGTCAAGACTGATACAATGGGAATTATAAAGCTCCCTTCCTTATGTCTGAGTAGTCACTATCAAAAAAGCAGTATTTAAAAAATCCACCTACCATGTTAGAAAGATGACTACGATCGCAGCAACAAACTGTATTTCTAGCTGAAAAGAAAGCAACTGATATTTTGTAGAGTGACTTATCTGTGTTCCAACCCTTTCTACGTATAATTTTGTACTTTCCAGAACTCTCAGGCTGTGCAAGGCCAATTCCTGTGACTATGGAGGATATAAAAAAGCACCAGACACAGACTCAGCTTTCAGGGAGCTTCCAATGGAGCCATCAAGAGGAAACCCCTACCGTGAAATGGCAGCTCCCTCAGGCAGTAAGTGTTCAGAGTCAAGTAAATAGCACTGAAGTTCAAAAGTGAAAACGAATGCTACCCTTTCCTGTGACTGCAGAAGTTCCCGAAGAAAGTTTCTACTGACTTTCACTCAAGCAAGAGAGAGAGTGAAGAGGTAGAAGCAGTTTTTCCTTTGGTATTTGGCGGGAGTAAGGTGGTATTGTCAAAAAGGTTTTCTGTTCTGTTCTGCTAGGCGGCCCTTTTCCCAGTCCTTTGGGTAAAGGGAGCAAACTTTTCTTGGGGTTGTTTTTATGTGTACCTGTCAATGGTCTGGGTTGTAGGTTTTCCAGCACCCTACCTGGGATATATGGAATTAATAAGAAAACTTGGGGAACTCACTGTTATGCCCTTCCCTAAGTCCTGAGATCCCTAGCCAGTCCACCTCTCCTTTCCATCTTTCAGGGTCTCCTGGGCTTGTTTGTTGTATGATATCCAGAGTTTTTTAGTTTTAAGAGGGAAGACTAGTGAGGAATGGGGCTATTCCATCTTGGCCTGGTACAGAAGTTGGCATCAGTGTATTTTAAAACTGAGTTTATTTTCCCCCATTACTTATTGCTCTACCTTGAGATTTTAAGCAGCGGGATCCCAAATGTGTGATATATTCTTAAGCCATTATACCTCTCATCTCTCAGGGGCATTCTTAATTCTATATTAGTATATCACTATGAAGTGCTCTACTATGGCTTTAAAATGAGATTTCATTTGAGGAAATATATTGATAATTCCATGGTATACATTTAATTCTGTTTGTAGGGTAAATGGAAATAAATTTCGATAAATGTCAACATTTTAAAAACAAAATTTGTAATTTATAAAGAGGATGATTATTGTTTAAGAAGGAAGACAGTTATATATTCTGAAGGCTTGATACTGAAGGAAGCAAGGTAGGTCATGTACGATAGAGGACAAGATCATAGCAGTATTATGCCTAAGACATTACAGGAAAGTTCTCTTTCCCAGAATATGGTTATCAGACTTTCAAGTCATCTACGTCAATTAAATATTCACATGGACCAGTGACCAAGTAGATGGCTGAACAATGAGAAAAGGTAGTCCTGGGATAGTCAGAAATAGGCAACACCGTTGGCAGAGCTTTCAATGACCCTTATTTTTCTAGGCTGTTTCTTGTACAGAGAGTTATCCCTCCTCTCTCTACTGGTCTGATAAAACCATAAACAGAAAATGTAACAAGAGCTGACATGACTACAAGGTCATAAGACCTGGTCTTCTCCCTATAATTTGGAATATATGGTTTGTTGATAAGTCATTTCAGAGAAATGGAAAAACACACTGGTACAAGACCTTCCACAATGTCTTTCAGATAACTGAGACTATAAAATATAATGTGAACCAACAGCTCAAAGACAGAGAACCAGAAGTAAGGGTAATTAATACCATGCCATGCAAGGAGAACCATTTCTCTAACTCACCAGTCCCCAAAGGGAGCCTTCTGAAGTGGCGACAATGGTAGCAGCTCTCGGGGTGTTGTACATCAGAGCTAGTTCTCCAAAACTGCCATGGTTGTCATACTGACCAACAGAGCGGGTTTGATTATCTTTCGTTACTAAAATATCATAGGTTCCCCTGGAAGTATAACAAGAAACAATGTCATTTATTAGTTCCAATAATAAATTTAATAACTGGCAGGTGTACATGAATAGAAGGTACATATGATATAAAACCTTGTTATAGGGCATTTCCAACAGATTTTTGCTAGTATATAGAAACACAATAGATTTTTGCACTTTGACTTCATATTCTGTGACCTTGATTAAACTCACTTATTAGCTCTAATGGCTTTTGTATAGGACGTGGCATTTTCTAGAGGATCATGTCATCTTCAAACAAAGACAGTTTTATTTCTTCTTTTTCGTCACTCCCTCTTTCTCTGTTCCTTCTTTTCTTTCTTCTTCTTCTTCTTCTTCTTCTTTTTTTTTTTTTTGCTCTATTGCAGTGGTTAGGATCTATAGTACAATACTGAACAGAAGTGATGAGAGCAGACATGCTTGTCTTGTTCTCATTCTTAAGGGGAAAACATTCAACCTTTCACCATTAAGTATGAGGCTGGCTGTAGGTTTTTTATAAATGCCTTTAATCAGGTTGGAGAAAAGTCCCTTCTACTCCTAGTTTGCTAAGAGTTTTTATCATGAAAAGGTGTTGAATTTTGTCAACTGCTTGCCCTGTAGGTATTGAAATGATTGTACGGGTTTTCTTTTGTCTGTTGAAAACTAGGATGTAAAACACTGATTAAAATAAACAAAAAGATACAATTTTCTATCTATTGATAATGACTGCTGAAGAAAAAAAATCAGAACAGACAAGTATTGGGAGAACTAGGCACTCTCAATACACCACTGAAGTAAATGTAAATGTTTCAAAGTTTCTGCAAGATAATTAACAACATAACAAATTCCTTGAAGAGACCCTTTGACACAGCAATTCCATTTCTAGACATTTTAAAGAGATCATCAAAGATACTGGAAAATATTTAACTTCAGGGATGCATACCAGGTAATATTTACAACAGCAAAAATCACAATTTAATCTGCTTACAATAGGGGACAGGTCAAATATATGTCTATATTCATATTATGCAGTGAATATAAATGCTGACATAGAATAATATTGCATCCCAAGGCAAACTACTTAAAATAGATTTTAAAAATCAGGTCACACAACAATCTATGACCCAAAAAGTGTGTGTGTGTGTGTGTATAAATATATACATAAAAATAGAGAGTTGACTACGTTTCTCATGTTTATTGTTAAAAGCTTTTAAACCCTACCTCACCATCCTTCTTCCTCTTCTGTCTCACATATGGGAAAGCTGATAAGAAAACCTGGGTGTCCCTCACTTGGTGCCGACGGGAAATTCAAACAACACAAGCACCTGACCATATATAACAGCAGCCTGACTCTAAGCTAGTCACCTCTCCCTGCTGTCTCAAGTCATTTTTGGACCTCTTGGAAACCTGCCCTGCTCTCCCTCAAAAGCTTTGTTGTGTGAGTAATAAATCTTTTCATACCCTCTTATTCTGTGTATGTGGTAATGATCAGTCTTGATATCTGAACCAAATTTTAGGGTAATGGATCTGACCTAACAGTAAAGCATAGAAAATAAACTATACTCTGTTGATGAAAGCTAAATTACTTTCTTTCCTGTTTTTTCCCCTAAATTTCCTACAAAGAACTTCCATTTGTTTGATAAAATCACTAAGTATCAAATGTTACACAAGAAGCAGAGAATAAAACCAATCACTCAAATATCAGTTACATGGCACCAACCCTGTCCTCAAGGGAGCTCACCACTCAGAAAGGAAGCTGACCTGTACCAGACCTGATAGACAAGGCAAAAGTAACAAGGCTGCGAGTAGAAAACATGGAATTCAGGGTAAATTCACTTATGTATTTTCAGTCTCCCTTCCAGGAGACACTAGCATCTTAATTTTTGGGAACAACACAATTTCAGGAAGCCGCAAAGCAGAGTCCTCTCCCACTCAGGTTCTCTTCCGAATAATGGGGCATATTTTTTAATCATTGTTGTTACCACCAAATTATGTAGTAATTATCTATTTAAGGGTCTGTCTCTCCAACTAGAAAATGAAATGAGTTTTCTGAGGCCAGGAACAGTACCTTTTTATTTGAATGACAGTCTCTTCAATTTGTGAATAATTACTTTCACTGCATACAAAAGATAGTCCCTCTCATTTACACATATCACGACAAATCATTCCCTCTGTAGACAAGCGTTTCAACCTTTAAGGTATGGATATGCACAGGTAAGTGTTTATTTCCCAGACTGAAGGTAACTACTGGGAGTACATGGCAGAGCAAGTGGGAAAGGTGGCTGCTGGAAGTGGTGGCATAACTTTAAAAAATTATTCTGTCACTACTTACAGAACTCTATATAGGAAGCATAAGCATAACAGACAAAAGTAAAACAGTCTTTAAGAATGCATTACTTGTATTATCTTCACTCTTTAAGCAAAACATTTCTTCCAATTGTAATCATTTGTCACAGATATCAAGGGCTCAAAGGTTACCCAAGGAGTACATTCTTGAAGATTTTCTGTTCAAGAACCTGAATGAGCAAAGGTTTGACAAGAAAGAAGACTAACTGAATCTAGTACAGTTACTGGATGGAGATCAAAAGAACCTCAAAAATCAGAGAATGAATAGAAAAAAATGAGTAAGATCTGTACAGTAGATGATGGTACTGTATAAAATGTTAGTTTCTGATTTTTATAATTAGTTTATGCTTATGTAAGAGAATGTCCTATTTTTTTTTACATTTTTTATTGATTCATAATCATTTTACAGTGTTGTGTCAAATTCCAGTGTTCAGCACAATTTTTCAGTCATTCATGGACATATACACACTCATTGTCACATTTTTTTCTCTGTGATTTATCATAACATTTTGTGTATATTTCCCTGTGCTATACAGTGTAATCTTGTTTATCTATTCTACAATTTTGAAATCCCAGTCTATCCCTTCCCACCCTCTACCCACCCCCACCCCGGTAACCACAAGTCTGTATTCTCTGTCCATGAGTCTATTTCTGTCCTGTATTTATGCTTTGTTTTTGTTTGTTTGTTTTTGTTTTTTAGATTCCACATATGAGCCATCTCATATGGTATTTTTCTTTCTCTTTCTGGCTTACTTCACTTAGAATGACGAGAATGTCCTATTTTTAGGAAATACACACTGAAGTATTCAGAGATAAAACAGCATTATGCCTGCAAATTACTCTCAAACAATAAAGCTAATGTGGTAAAACATTCACCTGGGAACCTAGGTTTATAAGAATTTTTGTACTATTTGTGTAACACTTCTATAATTTGTAAAGTACTTTGAAAGGAAAAAATGAAAAATAATTAATGGAAGATACCGGCGAAGCAACATCTTATTGACCTTAAATTCTGATGAGGATGTTGCTTTCAGGACTGAGAGGTGGTCAGAAGGAGCCCCCCCAGATGATACTTATAGCTCAAGAGGTTAGGATACCCCAAGGCAAATGGGTCAAATCCACACATTTTATGTATCCCAACATGGCTAGACAGGGCTAGGGGTACACAGGTTGAGGCAGGATACTCATGTGTAAAATTAGGCTAGGATTAAATGATCCAGATAACAATAGTGTCATGGTTATTCTTCAGGAAATCAGTTCATTTGAACACTGGCAAATAACATGTCTATAAAGCACGCCTTGCACATCTTATGTAATTGTAGATAGTGGCAACCCAAGTATGGGTCATACTGAGGACTTAGGGCAGCAGCAGACAGAGCAGGGCAGGCTGTGGACAGAGAGGGGAAAACTTTGAGAAGTTTGTTCACTTGGCCATAAGTCCTGTCTGGGCTGAACAAAGCAGAGCGTAGAGCACTTGCCCTCAGTCATGAATCTTAAGTACAGCCATGCAATTGCATAGCTCTGTCTCCTACCGTTCAATGACATAAAAGTTGTCTCCATCATCTCCTTGGTCAATGACATGCTCATCAGCTTTGACTGTTCTTTCAAACATAGCATCAAGGACTTGAGAAAGTTGTTCCTATGGGGAACACACAAGGAGAAAAGATGGCTTTCACATTTGTGGGGAAAAAAATTACTGCTTATCTCAGTTGGTGACTACATGGTAGAAGTCCTCACATCAGACTGTTCCCCACATTCAAGCAGAAACCTAAGTGCTATCGGAAACAGATGCTTTCCTGTGACCATTCAGCTTTGCCTCTCCATGTACACAACACAGTTGCTAAGTTTTCTGAGCCAGTGTTATTTTGAAAAAATTCTATAATTTATGCAAAAATAGGTGTCTAAATCATGAGGCCCATTCCCCCATGACTCACAGGACTGTCACCTCCCTTGATGGATCCATTATGTCATGTGTAAAGGCAGGTGATGCCACCTTCCTGCAGGTGTTGATCTTACCAGGATTATAAAATCTAAAGGGCTGAGGTGCCCTCAGAGACCATGGAACAGTACAACTGCTCTAACCAGCCAAGCACATCAATTAACCTCGCCGAGCCTCAGTTTCTTCATATGTAAAAAGGCTTTAATAGGTAGTTTCTAGCTTATCAATTTTTATGACTAAAGGAGAAAAATCTAAGGAAAGTATTCATCACATAACAGGTACTCAATAAACAAGATCTATTATCAGACTGCTCATATTGCTTCAATCATTTATATACAACACATACAATTACTTACTTACCAATCTTACCTGCCATAACCAGAAAGTAACTGTACTGATACGTATAATGAAAATAAAACAATGCTATTAAATTCTAACAAAACAGGGGTCTCAATCTAGGGCCAGTGTTCCTCTGTCAGGGAGCTCAGTGACTGTGAGGGGGCACTAAACACTAGCCTCAACTCAAAGAAAATTTTTCTCTTGGGAGGAATGTGGATTGAAGACCTGGCAAGGAAATAATTTTACTGCTGCATAATTCCATGTGATTTAGTGTTCTGGCAATGTATCTGTGCTACTCAAAATAGTTATCACCAAAAAGCATCTCTTTAGTTTCATAGTTCCATAGGTATTGAATACTGTATAAGTTGACAAATATTAAAAAGGAAGGCTTGCTACTCATGTATCTTCTGCAATCATGTGGGATGTGAGCCCAGTATTGCCAGAAATCTCATGTTTAAATACAGGTAACAAAGTCAAATTTTCACATACAATACAGACCAAACATACCTGGCTATATCTGGCCTGTGGGCTGTCCACTGGCAGCCTCTTGTTCTGAGTAATTCTTATTTTGGCCTGTACTCTCCAAAAACAT
This sequence comes from Vicugna pacos, assembly GCF_048564905.1. NCBI lineage: Eukaryota > Metazoa > Chordata > Mammalia > Artiodactyla > Camelidae > Vicugna > Vicugna pacos. Next base: position 21,320,690 of record NC_133003.1, read on the forward strand.
CAGTGTCATGAGATATAGAATAAGGTGCAAAGGAAGTGTTCTAGGTTAGAGGGGACTAAAACAACATCATGACAACCAAAAGCAACATGTGATTCAGGATGGAAAAACAAAACAAAAAAGCTGTAGAAAGCTTTACTGGGAAAACTTGAATATGGACTGTATTTAGGTAGTATTATTACACCAGTGTTAAATATCTTGGGTTTAATAATGGTATTATATTAATGTAGGAGAATATCCTTGTTCTTGGAAAATACATATTAAGGTATTTAGTGGCTATGAGTCATGATGTCTTAAACATATTCATAAATGGCTCAAACAAAAAAAATAGTTTACACATATATATGTGTGTAACTACACAAACAAGAGAAAGAGTGTAGCAAAATGTTAACAACTGATCAGTCTAGGTAAAAGATATATGAGTGTTCATGGTACTATTCTTTCAACTTTTCTGGAAATTTGAAAATTTAAAAACAGAAATTTGTGAAATAAATTTTTTAAAATGGAAACAAATACAGTCACCAGAATATCTAAAATTTGAAAAGCTAAACAATATAAAATGTTGGTAAAGATACAGAACAACTGGGAATGTCAAATATTATTGGAAGGAATACACAATGGTACAACCACTTTGAGAAAGAACTGGTAGATTTTTATAAAATCAAATACCTACCCTATGACCCAGCAATTTTGCACTCAGCTATTTTACTGAAGAAAAATGAAAAACAAAGTTCACAAAAAGGCTTGCACAAAATGTCCACAGCACTATTCTTAAGAGCCAAACCCAAGAAATAGACCAGGTATCCATCTCCAGAAGAATGGATAAGCAAACTGGTATTTTCATATAATGGAATATTACTCAGCAATAAAAGGGAATGAGCTAACATCACTAGCAATGACACGCTGACATCACGGACCCCTGGATATGATGCTCTGAGAAGGACACGATATAATTTCTGTGGTAGCCTGGCTAAAAATACATAACCATATTTCAATCATGAGGAAACATGAGACAAATTCAAACTGAGGTACATTCTATAACTAGCATTCTTCAAAATGTCAAAATCATGAAATACTAGGAAGGACTGAAAACTATCACAAGCTGGAGGAGACTAAGGAGAAATAAGAACTAAATGCAATGTGGGATTCTGGACTGGATCACTGACTAGAAAAAAAACAGTAAGAAAACTGATGAAATCTGAGTAACATTTGTAGTTTAATGGTATTGTAACAATGTTAATTTCCTGGTTTTGATAATTGTACTATGGGTATATAAGATGCTAATATTGGGGGAAGCTAGATGAGGGGTATATGGGAACTCTTTACTATACTTATAGCTTTTTTATAAGTCTAAAACTAGTTCAAAATAAAAAGCAAAAAAAGAAAATGGAATATTGGAACTACTGATATATGTAACAACATGAAAGAACCTCAGAAACATTGTGCTGAGTGAAAGAAGTCTCACACAAAAGAGTACATACTGTATGATTCCATTTATATGAAATCCTACAAGGCAAAATTAATTTATGGTAGAACAAATCGAAATAATAGCTGCCTCTGGGGAAGGGGAGCAAGAACTGATCATAAAGGGGCATGAGGGAACTTTCTGGGGGTGGTGGCAATATTCTATATCTTGGCAGGGATTTGGATTACCTAAGCGTATGCATTTGCCAAACCTAAGTGAATGCACACTTAAAATTCATGCATGCATTTCATTATATGCAAACTTTACATTAAAAATATAAACAAATAATGACCTCTAGTTCATGATATGCATACCAAAGTATTTAAGGGGACTTATACTGAGATCTGCAATTTACTCGGAAATGTATCCAAAAAAAAAAAAAAGAGTTAATGCAGGGGTGAGCAAATAGCTGTTTTTGTAAATAATGTTTTATTGGAATACACCACACTCTTTCATTTATGCATTGTCTGTGGCTGCTTTCCTGCTACAATAACATAGTTGAGTAGTGGTGACAAAAATATTTACTACCTGGTTCTTTAAGGACAAGTTTGCCAACCCTTTTGCTGAGGGTAGATGGTATATAGCATAGCAAGCATAGTAAAATGTTAAAGTTAGAATCAAGGCAATAGATAAATGCATGTTCTGTAAAATTCTTTCTACTTTATTGTATTTGAATAAAATGTTAGAAAAATATAATTAAATGTGAAAATTCAGTTTTCATTCTTCAATACTAAAATGGTAAAATCATGTTCTCCAACACTTAGAAAACTCAATATTGGACTGACACAGCAAATTCCTTTAGAACATCTGCTGCATAACATTTACAAGGGGTTTTATTCATAGTAGATAAAGAAGCAAGTCCCCTTTCTATCACTACAGATGAGTCTTCCAAGGAAAACAGCTGACACAAACTAGTATTTCTCACAATCCTTTCCTTGAAGTCATGTCCTTGTTTTATTCAGTCTCAGACTAATAAAACTCTGATTGAAGTTCTGGCTATTCCTATAACCACACAGTTACCAAGCAGACTGGTTTACAGACACCGGGGATGGTTGATACCCTTGACTGATATATCATGAACTCATGTTTGACCAGCCAGATTCCCAGGGAGGGCTGTGGGGACATCTTCAGAAGACTTATTTGCAGGAGCTGGGCAGCAGGAGAATTCCATTTCCCATCCTTCCTGTCTCTGTACATTCTGGGATTCCCCATAGGCCCAGCACCTTAGCCATTCATATAGCTTCAGCGAGTGGCCCTCAAACCGGAGAAGAAACAGAAAATTTGAGGAGTCTCTGTCCTCAGGAGGTAGCCCCTGTTCTCCGTCTTCACCCAGGGAGGGAAGACAGGCACAGGTATAGATCCTGTGCTTGGGCTTTGCAGACACATACCACTCTGTGTGTGCTCCATGCCTGTCGTCTTTGCTGAGAAGTAATCACAAGAGGTGTTTCGCAACAAAGGTGTGAGAAGCCATCACACAGTCACACACTCTTAGTGGGTTAACTGCTACCAATGAGGAGAACTCTACACTGGCATCTTTGGAGAAATTACTCTGCAGCATGAATTCAGACTCTCCAAACTAAGCCTGCATCATGCAAATCTGAACATTTCCTTTTTTTTTTAATTGAAGTATAGTCAATTTACAACATTGTGTCAATTTCTGGTGTACAGAATAGTTCAGTCACAATACATATATTCATTTTCATATTCTTTTTCATTATAGGTTACGACAAGATATTGAATATGGTTCCCTGTGCTATACAGTATAAACTTGTTGTTTATCTATTTTATATATAAAATAGTTCATATCTGCAAATCTCGAACTCCCAATTTATCCCCTTCCCACCCCCTTACCCACCGGTAACCATAAATTTGTTTTCTATGTCTGTTGAACATTTCCTTTTAACATTACCAAACCACATGGTCCTCAAATGATACTGTCTGAGAGGAGTACCAAAGCAGAGAAACACTAAAAGTCATCTGAAAAGTTCATTATGTGTTGTGGTGCTCAATACAATGCAAATGTTTGTAACTAGGGTGAATCTAAGGTTTTATGCTTCATTTGGCTGTGGCTAAGATGCTAAAAACTGTTTAAATGATGAATAGGGCAAAAACTGAAAAACAAAAATATTTTTTAAAGCAATGTTACCTGATCAAGATTTTTGAAAAGAAGAATATCTTTGCAAGCTTCCTGAAGTCTGCATCTCTGTTGATCAGTTTTAGGATGAATCACCTGCCAATTCAAATAAAACCAGGGAAATTTTAAAATGGAATTTTACAATATTACTTTACTTACAAATTGGTATATTTCTTTCTCCTAAAAATGGGAAAAATTAAGAGCACATGCTGCAATTTTATTTCTATACAAATACTAAGCAGTGCTCTGATCATGGATGGGCAATGTGATAGGGGGTGAAGAGCACCCACCCTGGACCACCCACCAGCTGTGTGCTGGCAGCAAGTCAGCTATTCACTGGGAGCCTCAGAGTCCTCATCCGTAAAGTGGGGGGTTAGATATTTGTTCATTCAACAAATATTAAGCACCTATTAGGTGTCAGGCACTGTCTTAGCCCTTGGGACACAGCAGTGGACACAAGATAAAAACACCTATTCTCACATTCAATGAATACATAAAATATGTTAGAGAGTGACAAGGCTAAGTAGAGAATACAGAAGGATGATTAAAAATGTGTGTGTGAGTGTGAATAGGTGACATTCGTATAAAGGTCTCAAGGAAGTGAGGACAACCTGAGGGAGTGGATCACATGGACATCTCTGTGCAAAGAGCAGCTCAAGCAGAGGGAACAGCAAGTGAAAACAAGGTCTTCTTGCAGGTGAACAGCATGCTTGAGAAGAACCAGGAGACAGATGTGACTGATGCAGAGCGAGGGGGAAGGATCAGAAAGAGATCAGGTTTGGGGATTAGGTGGAGGTGATGCCCACATTCACAGAGGGCACTGTAGGTCACAGAATTGGTTCTTTTCTCTAGTGACATGGGGCCAACGTGAGGAAGGGAAGAGGTCTGACTAATGTTTTTAAAGGCTCACATTGGCTCCTGAGTGAAGATCAGCCTTGAGGGGGGCAAGAGTGGAAGTCAGGAAGCTACTACGATTATCCTAGTGTTAAATAGTTGTGACTAGGACCAGGGTGGTAGCCATGGAGGTTTGAGAAGTAGGGGAATTTTGGATATGTTTTTAAGACTGAGCCCAATGGATTTGCTGAAAAATTGAATATGGGTGTGAAAAAGTGAGAGGAGCTGAGGGTGACCCTACAATTTTGGACCTGAGCAGCAGGAAGAATGGAGCTGCTATGAAATGAGCTGGGAAAGACTGTGGGTGAAAAAGAATGTTTAAAGAGAAAGAATCAGGAGCTCAGTATGAGTTGCCTACTGAAATCTAAGTGGAGATGGCAAGTAGACAATGGCTAAGCAAGCTATAGTTCAAACATCAACGACTTAGTATTACCAGTAAAAGTAATGAGATCTACAAAATTAGAGTTGTCAAAAGGGTTGAATGAGTTATTACATGCAGTGTTTAAAACAGTACCTGGTATTTAGTAGGTGCCTCCAAATTATTATTAATATTATAGATATTCAGTAAATGTTTATTGAATTATTTCTATAAAAAGAAATAATTCTTGCCTAGCACTGCTGTTATAATTGAGACCTATCGAGCTCCTTCCTAAGTATTATCTTTACACTAAAAAAAGTAGCTTCTGAACCCACTTAATTTGACCAGAAGTAACAGATGTCAAGTATTAAGCGTTTTAAATTTATGATATTAAAAAGTTAGCAAAAATCATTTTAACTTTTTAAAGTCATCAAGAATTTTATAATATCCAGAATAAAAAAATTTTTAAACCTACGTATCTATTATATTCACACAATGGTAGCATTTTATTATTAGAATACTTCAGAAATCTTTCATAGTCTACTCATTGTAAGGCATACTTGGAAGATCATTAAAGTTTCTTTTATAACATCAATCTTCTTAAAAAGATAGTTTTCAAATTTGCTTTTATAAAAGTAATTTGTTAATTGTACAACCTTGTAACCTTGAGATTTTAAAAAAGCACCCAAAAGTCAACCTAGTCCTGCCACAACTGCTGTTAATATCTGGGATATGTCCTTCCAGGTATAAATCTTTGTGTAAATAAGTAAATAGATAGATAAATAAATATTTTAAAGTTATTTTTATTTTACAAAATGATCTATAAAAATGTACCTCAAATACACATCATTCCATATCATTTAAATCCAGTCCAGTACCATCATTTCCAATGGCTGCAGATTCTCTTGACTCGAATGTACCATAATTTAGCCCCTGGAATCCCCTACTTTGGTTCATTCATGCTGTTTCCATTTTTCACTATTACAACACTGCAATAATCTCCTTAGGAAGGATCTGACTGTTCGTTAGGGAGGAATTCTCCTTCAGGTAACTGCTGAGTCGGCTGGCTTGACTATAAGGCTCTGACAGCTACAGCTAGGCACCCCTTCTTACCACAACCTCAACCAATCCTGCTTTCATTCTTCTTAATGACTGTCAATCTTTTACATAAGAAATGGCATCTTGTTGAGATTTTAATTTGTATTTATTTTAAATGTTAGCATGATTAGATCTGGCATGTAGAGAGGAGGGGAGTGGGGACTAAAACAATTCTACCTAATACCTTTGCTGCGGGTCTTACCCTTGGATCAGTATCTTCCTCTTCCTCATCAGGATTATAGGTCTCAGCACAGACTAAATTTGGAAAGAAAAAAGAAAAAGAAAAATGAATAAAACAGATGTGTGCTTTTACTGGAAAAATAGGAAATGAACACAATTTCATTTTATTCATTGTTTTCTAAAGTTATAATGATTTTTATAATCTCTTCCTTCAGTTAACAAATATATTAAGTAGCTAGCTAGTAATGCCAGGCTTTCTTTAGGTGCTGAAAAGCCAGCTCTCTAGGCATTGGCAGTTCAAATAGGAGAGAGACGATTAAAAAAAAAAATCTACTAAATCCTATGGAAATAGCAAGAACAAGTAAGGAGGTGCTGTCTCTGCTCAGTTATGAAGAAGAGATGGAAAACCACAGAGTACAATATATGCAATACAAACACATGGGTATGGAATTTGAGCAATTACAAAAAGAATCAATTAAAATATCTTAACATCATTATGTACATGAATGACTTAAAAAATAAGAATGAATTTTAAACAAGACAAATACTATGTGTAAGGTTCTGTTCTAGGTACAATATTACATAAATCTAAGACCAACTTGATTTTCTTTGTAGGTGACCTGTGTTTGTGCCAGGTGGCTGCAAGACTTGTCTTTGTTATAATTCAAAGATGGAAAAAATATTTACTGGACAATTGTTTATAATAGCAGAGTATCAGAAATGATGTAAATACCCATTTGAACAATACAGTTATAAGAAAGGAGGAGGAAGATCTCCATAGGCTAATAAATAGTGAGTTCTAGGAGGAAAAAAAGCAAGGTAAAGAGTATACTACATAGTATGCCATCCCTTCCATTAGAAAGGACTTCCATGAGAAAGAAGGAGAGCTAAGAATGGGGGCAAGGGATAAACATAAAAATGAATATATACATAAAAAAAACCTATTTATTCTTCCAAAAGGAAGTAAGAGAAGCATAAATCAGAAAGTAAAAATTGTTTTCTAAAAGGTAGGCAGAAACAAAAAAGAAGGTATAGGAAAGGGAATGAAACTTCTCCAAGAAAACTTTCTCTTAGTTTTGACATTTAAGTCATATTAAAATGTTTTATATGTTTAAAAAATTAAACTGATTAAGGATGGAAGGACCCTATAACTGAAAACAAAGAGAAACAAATGAACCTAACCACATATCAGGTTGGTAACAGAACCTCAGAGAAGGAAAGGAAGATTATTTTAAGTAGCTTCTGAACATGGTACTCTGACCACCAATCCTCAGTGGGATATATTCCAGTGACAAAAAAGAACTGCTGTTGGTTGTGGTACAGCAATTCAAAAAGTCTTCTGTTTTGAATAAATGAATAAACACACAGATGTTTTTCATTGGAGAAAAGGGGAATACAAATATGGAACAGAAGGATTAGAACTGGAGATGTCAGCACAAGTCATGATTTTAAAATCTTACCCTTAGGTGTCACAATGGCAGACACAACGAATTATCTAGTGAATAAAAAAGTTAATGTCCTCACTAACAAAACTGTTTTGCCAGGAATGATCTAGATGTGATCACTGGTGTTGCCTAGAATGCAACTGTTTCTTCTTCACAATACATTTATTACAGGCCATTACAGCTAGGAAATTTTTCTTCTAATAAATCCTCAATTATCTGCGATAGCTGTGTGACCTGGGGTGATTTACTTCAAGTTTCCACCTTCTCTTCTGCATAATGGAGCTAACAGTAGTGATTCTCCTCCGAGGACTGCCATAAGGATTCAAGTAGACAAGTGCCTTCCACACAGGAAGGAGGCAACAAACGCCAGCTCTCTGAACTATTACTTTTATCACTTCTGCTCCATTTGTCCTGGTTTTAGGAATATTATTATTACCTTGGTTCTATTCTCTATCCCAGCTCTTTCAACAATCTTTAAGGCTGTCTTCCATCACAGATTTTGCTCTTAACAATTTTGCTATTTTTTGGCCTTCTCTATGTATTTTATTTCTGCTTATTGCATTTAGTTTCCATATAGTCTTTCCTTATCAAACCTATTTCCTGTTTCACTTCAGCCTATTCTTTCCTTGGCTTTTTACTCAGAATTCATAAAGGCAATGATTTTTGTACTCTATGAGCATTTTGCATGGACCTTTCTTATACCCTTAATCTGCCAAGTTCATTCATAGGCCCTGTATTGTTTGTTAGGGTTTATTTCTCATTTTTTAGCAGGTAAGGAATATAAATGGTTCTTGACCCTACACTCAATTCATTGTGTGATGGCTAAAAACTGTTTATCTACAACAAGGGGATAAGCTGATACATACCACTCTTAATTTAACTCCTGGTTTCTTAGAGACATTTACTCACTGCAGCCCTGGTCTAGTTGCATTCCAGCTTCCCCTTCCTCATGGATTCTCTGAACTAATGGAATACCCGAGAAATGGCGACTCCCAGCACGTCCTATTGACAAGACTCCCTTCTCTGCCCAGCCTACAGTATTCTGCTTGTGTAGACCACGCCTTCCGTACTGTAATGCCATCAGTACTCTGCCTGTCCAACAGGGGCCCAGTATCCTTAAAGAGATGGGAAAAATGAGGGAGAAGAGAGTATGAGGACAGACACCAATCTGGTCCCTACAACAATATCAGGTGATATTCTGCAGAGAGCCCTGCCCAGTCCCTGGCTGGTGCAGGCTTTGAGTATCTGAGCCAAGGAAGTGACAATGCTACGTAGATAATAATGACTATCTTTCTCCAAGCCATTTCTGTTTACACAAGGAATCAGAAGTTTATCTCAGATCTGTCCTAAAGATTAAGATAGACACCTTCCTGAGTTTTTAGACATTATTGCTGCCACTTTTTGTACCTTCATAGGTATTTGAGGAGAAGATTGAGGAAGCTGCATTGAGGGCAGCTAACCAGACACCATATTAAATTGCAAACCTCCTGGTTCTCTGTGTTCTTGATTAATGTTGTCATTATCAGGCCAGTTTTCTAAACTAGAAATGTGGAATTCATCATGGCTTCCTTCTTTCACAATGATCCAATGAATACATTAGACTCTACTTTAGAAATATTCTCGTATTCGAACTTTATTGTCTACTCCATTTACTACACCTTGGTCCAGGATTTCAAAATGTCGTCTTAGAAAAATGCATTTTGGGGGAGGGTATATAGCTCAGTGGTAGAGTGCACGCTTAGCATGCATGAGGTCGTGAATTCAATCTCCAGTACCTCCATTTTAAAGAGAATGAAATAAATAAACCTAATTACCACCCCTTAAAAAAAAAACCTTAAAAAAAAGCATTTTAAAAAACCTCATTTTGGAGATAGATTGGTACATGGTTATTATTATACTTTTCTCTACTTTTGCATATCTATGAAAATTTTCATTTGAAAAGTTTAAAATAATAAGCCTTTAATGATGAGACTGACAGGATTTTACTGATAATGACACTTAGTCTTGAGCTAGCCTATTTCCAGGCTTGCTTTTCCTCTGATTTTTGCAGGAAAGTATTTTAGCAACTTAGTTCATTTTTATATTTTTAGATACCAATGTAACTTGAAGCAACAAATGTTATAGTTTTCAAGTCTTAAGGTACAGCACTATGATTTAAACAAAAGTAGTCATTTTCATTAAAATTATTAATATGTTTCTACTTGTGGAAAAATTCTTATATTTTTCTGATTTTTTTTCTCCTTTCTTTTGAACTTCAGGCTCACCTCCCTTTTCCCTCTTCCCCTGTGTACACTCAACCTCTCTCCTTCCTGGTCCTGATCCCAAATTAGTTTTCTTATTTTCTATACAAAAATCCATTTTTAAGTATCTTATGTGATTGTTGCCCCTCATGGTTCTACACATCAGGAAGCTTGTCTCAGGGTACAAGTTACCAGAGGAGGCTCAGAGTATGTATGATCCCATATGTAGTCTCAAGAACTACACTGAATGTCATGAGATGCTCAAGACCTACTGAAGATGAAGACAAAAAGAGCTGCACAGCCCCTCATTTGAGGGAATTTATTTTGCCACAGTTCTCCAGCAGATGTCGCTATTTAGTAATAGGAAACTGTACAAAGTGATTATAGATGATCGAACACAATTCCTTCTTCCAAATATTAATTGGTGCTTCCTTTACCCAGAAACGTGAGTCATTAAAATATGCTTGTAAGAGAAAACCTCTTCATTTCTGTAAAGAAGTGAGCACAGATCCCAGTCACAGGTTTGAGGCTCTGTGCTGTCCTGCCAGCCCCCATGAAGAGTTGATACAGCCTGGGTATATTAGTCATCTAGGGCTGCTATAACAAAATACTACAGACAGGGTGGCTTAAAAACAGAAATTAATGAAATGAAGGGATTATATTCTTTTGGATGAAGTTTTTAAGTTAATAGAATCACACTAACATTTAAAGTTAAAAACAGTTAACATTAATTCACTACTATTTCAAGAAAACTGCCTTTAAAGAATTTATGAACTCATATTTGATGTATTTATCACTTGTTGTAAAGGGACTGTTCTGCTAGAATTTAGGATTTGGAAGGCACAGCTTTTCAATTTCCGTGATTTACAAGGGAGAGGCAGCATCAAGGAGGGGAAGAGCTTATCTTCGAAGCTACATGCACTGGTGTCTGAGCTTGGATTCATTCACTCCTCACTTGCTATTTCTCTGTGGCCTCAATCCTCAGTCTCTTCAATGGTAAGAGGAGATAACAATACTAGACCCACGTAAAGGATAATAATAGAAAGTGACATTTAAAACACAAGGTCTGGCTCACAGGAGACACTCCACAACGGCTAGCTTGCCTATGCTGCTTTATGTTCCAGATTATTATTCAGTCAGACACTCTGAGTTGTTGAAGTCTTCGACACAGCACACATCCTCACACAGCTAGTTTTAGCTGAAATCCTTGGATCACATCAGGAGCCCATTCCTCAACTCCCTTTCCAATCTTATTTTATCTCCTCCCTGACAGCCAGACAAGCCAGGTCCAGTCCATCCCCCTTTCAGTCTTAAGACATTCTTCTACCTAGAATACATCCTTTTTGGCACCAGCCAAATAGTAACCATGTTTTTCAATTTCCAGTGCATATTCCAGGATCATATTCAACAATACAAGGCAGGCATTTAGAAAGATCTTAAAACTGTGCAGCTAGAACACAGCCTGCACTCAAAAAATGTTAGCTATTGCTAACAGTTATTTTCTCTCCGGCATAATCATTTTGGATTCTATTAAGAATCTTTTATTTTCATTTAACATTTGAATGATATTAAAAAGTTTTAAATCTTCAATAAGATTGTAAAAGCTAAGGTGGAGGGTAATACCAAGTACCTGTCTGAGTCCTCTACAGAGTTCAAGGGCTGAACCACACTGACGAATAGCTCAAGCAGCAATTTATCTGTGACCATCTGTGACCTCTGGAGGAGCTGTCACTGTACTCTCCAACTCCCAGGCCTGTCCTACAGATGTCAAGAGCTATTACTAACCTTTGGGGTGAAAAAAGGGTGCAGGGTAGGTATGAACAGAAATGGGAGACAGTAGCTCATGGGTCTCATACCAACCTTAATTCCTACACTGTTTCCTCTCTGTAAATGACTTTCTATACATAACAACACATTCTTCGATCTCCTTCCAACAGACTTTGGTGTACAACCTTACCAAAGGCTTTCTGAAAACATAAATGAACAGATTTTTTCAAAGAAAAAATTGAGAGATAGAAAAGGGATTTTGAGCCTTACCAGATGTTAGGTCATATGACAATTTAAAATCAAGAAACTTTCCCAGAACAAGGGATATGAAAAAACAATATTTCACATACAGCTCACATAGCACTTCTGAAACACATTAGCATCCCAACTGTACAACCAAATGAACTCTAGATGTATCCAAAAGTCAAGCATTTTAATTATAAGAAAAACTTTCAGAAAACATATTTATCAACTCTATGAAAAAAAGAGGACCTTCTCAGTTTAGGAACAATTACGACAAAAAAAGAAGAGTATATATGTATTCAATAAATATTTACTAAGTAACTGCCGTGTGCCAGGTAGTGTTCAAGGTACCAGTCACAGATCAAAGTTTTTGAGTAAATAAAAAACAGTAAAATTAAAATAAGTAGCACAATCAATCTGGAAATTTTTGTATTACAAATTTCAAAAGGTTAAAAATCATGATAGAAATTTATACACACTTATTAAAACATAATCCAGACCACAATAAATAAATGGTATTATCAAACTAGTCCCATACAAGAAAATAAAAACAGATTTTCCATATCTGGAAAATGTTCATTTTTGTTAATAATCAAAGGAATGTCAAATAAATCTGATGTACTATTTTACACCTAAATGATAGGAGCAGGCACTGTCCATATTAGTGAGATGGTGCTGGAAAAGAGGCCTCTGCAGCCTTTCTCCCTGCAGCCTATGTTGTAGACTGTATCTAGAAGGCAATACACAGAAAAAGCCCAGGCAAAGTTCAGTCTCTGACCAGAGAATGCTATTCCCAGCACTATAACTGAGGCGATAACTTTGGTGGCTCAACAATATATGCAAGCATAGTCTAGAATGCGAGAAGTAGTAACATGAAAAGTAGTGTTTAGAAGCCATAATTATGAACTTAGAAAAAGATAATGACATAAATGAGACAAACTAATTATAATAATAAAAAAATATGAACATATAAACTTAGAATTTAAAATGAGACAAAATGAAGGAATCACAGTAATTTTTATAATGTTCTATATTGCTATCAATTTATCTTTTTATTAAGAAGATTAATTTATTTTTATGTATGATAATCCTATCTCAAAATAGCATTTGAGTAGTATTTTATGAAAAAGAACACACACCTGATACTCGCCGATCAAATCTGCTAGGAACTGGCACTGCAAAACAAAGAAGCAACATTTAGTCATCATTATGTCACATGACCCCATCTTTACCCTCTCTTTTTGCAAGATCTTTGACAAGAGAACTAAGCACCTCAATCCCAAGTGGTGGGTCAGTCGTACACTTCCATAATCAACCACAGAGAGTAGTTCAACATGATCATATAAAGACAATATAAAGGATAATATATCTCTTTCAAGATGAGCTCTATAACAGCAACATACTGAGGCTGGCAATTTTATTTCTGCTCATATCCAAGTTCCATCTAAGGTTTATATCACACCAAATGAATAAGAAGTCTACTAAATTTACTGGTAATATTATGATATCAAATAGTTTTCTTCTTTAAAGATAATCCCAAGACCTGCTGGCTAATAGCATTTACATCTCATTTTTAAATAATTTAATGAGTATTACACTAAAATGAAAAATTAACCATTAATATGGTTATAATTTTCCCCCAATATGGGTGGGTTTTCTCCACTCATGGTGGGTGATGGGTGATCCATGGTCAGTATATTAATCAGAAAAATATATCACATATCTCCAGGTTAAAAAAATATAAGAGGTTTCTTTTTGCTAATTGCCTACTTTTCATGTACCATTCCTTATGTTTGATGGTTATCTATATTCTTACTACTGAATTATATCATTTGAAGAAGGTGGGGGTTTTTATCTTCCTAGTTTAATCTGATTATTTTTATTTTAAAAAATATATAAAATATACCTTTTTTAACATTTTTTATTGATTTATAATCATTTTACAATGTTGTGTCAAATTCCAGTGTTCAGCACAATTTTTCAGTCATTCATGGACATATACACACTCATTGTCACATTTTTTTCTCTGTGAGTTATCATAACATTTTGTGTGTATTTCCCTGTGCTATACAGTGTAATCTTGTTTATCTATTCTACAATTTTGAAATCCCAGTCTATCCCTTCCCACCCTCCACACCCCTGGTAACCACAAGTCTGTATAAAATATACCTTTTAACCCTCAAAAAAACAGAAACTTGAAGATTAGTGAAAAATAAATAGAAGATGGCTCAGAGATCCAAACTCTAATGTGAGGAGGCCTCTGAAACAAATATAGACCCAGGAAGAAGGCAAATGCTCATTTATCACAATAGGATTAGAATTATCTTTTTGCACAGCATGGAGTCAAAGTCATGTTACTGGAACAAACAGGTGAATACTCAAAAGAAAACCCCAGCCATTCCTGAGAGAAAGTATCTACAATAGTCCCTCACTACTTTCTCAAGAAGAGTCAATTAGTCAAAATTAATCCAACTACCAGGAAAGAAAGAGATAAATTCAGTTCAACAAATATTGATAGAGTACCTAGTATGTGTCATGCACTGCAGTAGACAATTTGGGAAACATTAGTGAACAAAACAAAGGTCCCTGATTTCATGGAGCTTGCATTCTAGATTGAAAGATGCGGGAGAGTTTCCTTTGATCATTTGAAACACATGTGCTTGTCACTCAGGTAGGCAGATGAAATGTACACCAGCTTAAGCCTTCAACCCAGGCTCAACAGATTTCCATAATTAAAACCCTACCAAACATCAGTATATAACCTAAAATTATAAAGTGAAACAATTTAGGATGGGTGCTTTCAGGGATACCTCAAACAAAGGTCTAGATATCAAGATTACAGAACTATCATAAAATAAGAACAGTATGTGTAAAACAAAGACATAAAAGAAGGAATCAACATTTTAAAATGCAAACTTAAAATCACAACTTTTATGCATCATGCAAAGAAGACAAAATGATTTTTAAATTCCTAAAGCATTCCCTCTGTGAAAGAATTCAAAAATGAAAAAAAAAAGTTGACTTGTAGCGTAAAATGTAATTAAAAACAAAAAAGAGATAAGGCATTTAGCTTGAACGGATGACTGAGTGGATGAAAAGGTAAGCAAAATGGGTAAAAACATGCTGCCTGATAAACCTACATGTTATTTCATTTTAAATTAGTACACATGTTATAAGCTTTTAAAGGACCAGAGGAAACAGCTACAGTTTGGAGCAAGTTATACTGCCAAGGCACACAGAGAATGCAATCAATGACTACAGCAGTCAGACACTATCCATTCTAATTTCACCACTGCTTAGAGTTCAAAACAGAGCAGATTAGACCTTATGTGGATCAACCATATAACAACCAGTATATTTAACCAGTATAACAAGTATGAGAAAATCTTTCAACAGAAAATTATGCCTTAAACACTCTTTTTCTATTATAAACAAATACTGATAAAAAAATCTGAAGCCTTCAAATTTAGGTCTCCTGATCTAAAAACATATGCCTCAAAACATTAACAAATGCCATCTCAGTGGAAACTAAAATTCATCATTCCTGATTAAATGAGCTCCTAAATGCTGAAATGCCCTGAAAATCCTGGTTCTTTGAGCAGGCAGAATATTTTATGTGGTGAATATTAAGAACCTGCTGGAGAATTTGAAAACATTTCCAAAAGTCTCTCCTATTTTAAATTGAAACATGAACAAGATAACAGAATCTTCATTATGAATATGGCAGGAAATGGTATAAAAACCTGGAGAACATAATACAAGCACAGCTAGGGCAGGGCAAAGCTCAGGATACAAGATTCTATGACTGCTGGATAGGCAAACAGTAGGCACACTCAACTTAAAGCTAGGCTGGCAGGATGTTAGCAGCACCGGCTCTGTACACAAGCAGGTAACAGGAGCAGGGCATTCATGAGGGTCTTGTATTGAGGGGACCTCAGCATGTATAACACAGCACAGCATAGTAAATCTCAAAAGGGGAATACAAAGTAGCTGTTAGGGTAGGCCCATTAGAGTGGTTTATCATAACAAGGGGACTGCCAGGAAGGACTGTCACCAATAGGTGGCAGGTGTGCTGGGCTCCATAGGCCAGGGGATGAAAGTGCACCTCCGGGAGGATGAAATAGTCTGAGAAAAGCCCCAAAGGCATGAAAGTATTTGGAGAATGTAAATGTCCCAGGGTGCCTAGAAACATAGATGAGGGAGAATCGGGGTATCAGAGGACCAATGAGGTAAGAAAACCAACAAGAAAAGTGCTGGGTAACTTACTTAGGGTTCTGTGACCCAATCAGTTAACTAGAGGGTTCACTGTTGGCTCACAATTAAGAAAAAAGGAAGAGAAGGGAAGGGAAGGAAAACAAAAGCAAAAGCAGGGGGAAAAAAATCCACCATCATTTCACACACAAATTCATTCTGCTTTCTACATGGGTCAGAGGAGGGAAATCATGCTGCTATTCTTTCTTTACTTTTTCTCTCTTTCTATAGAATCTTGTTAAACCAGGTACATGGTCATCAAAGTTTAAAGCAAAAGCTCCAATGATGTGTCTGCCTAGCTATGGTAGTTTCTGCTGGTACGCGCGACTGTGTGCTAACAACAGTGCTCACCCCATTGAGTCTTTTCTCTAGTCCGTCCAACATCTGATATCCATCTTCCCACTACCTATGGAAAGACTCTTATCTGACCCTGCTAGGGCCTCTAGTTATAGAATTCACAGAGCTGCTTCCCTCAAACACCAAGCTTCTCGAATGAGTTGTTTTGTGAGCTGACCATCTTTTTTTTTTTTTTTTTAGGCTTTTGCAACCTGGCTCATTCAAGTAGCCTCTTCTAAAAAATCACAATTTTCCTCTATATTGTTCTTCTATATTGAATTCCTAAACTAAATAAAAGCCACTCAGTGTTGGTTGGTGCCAAATACACATTCATACAATATACAGCAAGTAATTACTGAGCCCTCCCATGACAGGCACTATGCTATTCAGAGAGGAAATGAAAGTGATTCAGATATGGCCCCTGCCCACAAAGATCTTAGGCGCTAGCTGAAGAGTGACCAAAAATAATCATATCATAATCATAAGTGTGATATATACTACAACAAAGGCGAGTACTTTGTGAGAACATAGGAAGAGTATCTAGAGAAAGGGAAGGGAGGTCCGGGTCTACAGAAAGTAAGGCCTAAGCATGGTAGGGCTTGTGATTTCAGGAAATGAAAGGAGTATGATAAGACATGAGCACGAGCACTACGGGGAAAGAGCACAGATGAGATGGTGAAGAGGTGAGCAAGGGCCATTTTGGAAGCCATCTTATGGCAGAGCAATATTTAGAAGTAATAAACTGGTTGTTTCTATGAATTTTCTTTCTCCTCCAGCTGGGGGAGAGGAGCAGGAATAAAGACTTAAGTACCTGATAAAGATTCCCTTGGATGTGACTGCAAAACCAGAAGGGAAAATCTGGAGAACAGTGACCAAGGCTTAATGGGAAATGAAGTATTAACTGCAAGAAGAGGAAAGAAAGGACTCTCTGTCTCGATACTGGGGAGCAGCAGGAGAGTCCTCCAGTATAGAATATCTATCTTCTTGCTCCACTGATTCCCCACAACTGAGAGCTCTCTATTTTCCCACAGTCCTGAACAGCTGTAAGACCACTGGAAAGAGGATGAGGAACCTATATACCTCAAAGAAGGCAGATTTGAACAGAACCACTTGGAAATGTTCCCTGTGAGTGGGTCAGCTGTGGACACAGCACTTCCGTTACAGTATGAAGGAACTGGAGCAAAGGGAACCATCACAGGCTGGATTTTATAAAGATCATTCTGACTGCAGCTGGTGGAGGAAGGCAGTTCATTGGTTAGATGTGTGGCTGCAAACAGGAGGTAAACAAATGGATTCCAGAGATTTATAGAAGATGAAATCTATAGTTTAGTGATAGTCAATGTTTATCCATTTAAAAAATCAATCAAATAAAATTACATGCCTACCATTATAAAAGACAAAGTATTCAATATGGGTATCATTCAGTCTATACATAAAGGTGTTGTCACGGATCCCCAAATCATAAAATGTCAGCACTGCAAAGTATCTATGAATTCATTTAATCTGGCAATGGCAAGTAGGTTTCATCTCACATGGCAACTCTAATTGATGTCACTGGTCCCCTGCATCATCCTGACTCCTTCCTTCCTTTCATTACTCACATCTACTTCATTAACAATTCCATCTGTTCTCCCACCCACTGTATTTCTTGAATCAATCTACCTTTCTCCATTTCCACTGTTACCGTACTCTGAAGTGCATTATTTCTTGCCTGGATGATTGCAACAGCCTCCAAACTTGTCTTCCCACTGCCAATCTTGCTTCACATCAAGCTATTCTCCACACAGTTATCAGAGAGATCTTAAAATTTTGGAAGAAAATCTGGCAGCTTCTGTCAAAATTTTAACTGTGAACTGTCTTTGACCTAGCAATAATTCCACTTCTAGAAATATGTTCTACATAAAATCTATATCTACCTCATAATCACCATAGCATTGTATGTAATAGCAAAAAAAAAAAAAGGAACTAATTGTCTACAAAAAAAGAAGTTAAGGAAATACTAGTATAGCTAGAGGACAAATCTCTACGCAGCCATTAAAATGGATGTAACAGACCCATATGAACTGCCATGGAGAACTTCAAGATACACTGTTATGTGAAAAAAGTTGCATAAGCACTGTATTAAAGAACATTAACTTTCTAAAAATTTTGTCTTTATTCAAACTTTTACATGGCACAAATCTAAAAACCAATTGGTATAGCCAGTAAGGCTTATAACTAAGAAAACAACATCAACAAAACACAGCAGTCTTCTAATCCATCTGTCCCTACTTGCAGTTCCTGCTCCCTAGAGGCAACTGCATCAACTCTTTTGGCTATTTCTCCTGAGACTTTATTTTTATTTCTAAATAACAATTACATTATTAATCTTATTTGTTTTAATTATCTTTTGATTTTCAACTATAGAAAAGAGTAGGAATATGCTTGCAGAGTAGCAAGACAGGATGACCTAGATCCCTGACAATTTCATGAAGCTCACTGTCCTACTGGCCTTGGATTTAAGGCTTCCTTTAAGTGCTATTATTTTGGATTTTTCTGTCACTCACAGACAAACCTAATCTTTTTTTTAAACTGAAATATAGTTGATTTACAATATTGTATTAGTTTTAGGTATACAACATTGTGATTCGATACTTTTATGGATTATACTTCATTTAAAATTATTATAAAATATTGGCTATATTCCCTGTGCTGTACATTATATCCTTGTATCTTATTGATTTTATACCTGGTAGTTTGTACCTCTTAATCCTCTTCCTCTATCTTTCCTCTCCTCCCAGCCCTCTCCCCACTGGTAACCACTAGTTCTCTGTATCTGTGAGTCTGTTTCTGTTTTGTTATATTTATTTGTTTTCTTAGATTCCACATATAAGTGAAAAACATACAGCATTTGCATTTCTCTGTCTGACTTATTTCATTAAGCATAATATCTTCCTGGTCCATCCACGTTGTGGCAAATGGCAAAATGCCATTCTTTTTATGGCTGAGTAATATTCCACTGTGTGTGTGTGCACGCATGCATGTGCCCTGGAAGGATAACATCCAAGATCATCCTGAGGATGCTAGTAGGGTAACCAGGTAACATTGCAACTTTGTGAAAGCACCTTCTTTCTTTAAAGGCCAAATGTCTTTTATTTATTATTATTTAAATTTTTTTTCCTTGGGGGGTAATTAGGTTTACTTATTTACTAAAAAAAAATTTTTTTCTAATAGAGGCACAGGGGGATGAACGCAGGACCTCATACATGCTAAGCACACACTCTACCACTAAGCTTCCCTGTTAAAATGTCTTTTAAAATGAAGTTGGGGGGTGGATATAGCTCAAGTGGTAGAGCACATGCTCAGCACACAAGAGGTCCTGGGTTCAATCCCCAGTACCTCCTCCAAACAGAAATAAATGAATAAATCTAACTACCTCCCCCTCATTAAAAAAAATGAAGTTAAAGTCCTCATTAGAAATTGTACCTTGAGTCTTAACTGAATAATTTCTGAGACTAGCTCAGTTTATCAAATATTAGTACTCACAAACTAATCAAAATTAACTGAGTACTTTTCTAAGATCAGTATTAACAGTTAAAAAAAACTGGGTGTTTTTCACTTAAAATTAATTAACTGCAAGTATAAAGACCGAGTCAATGTAAAGAAAAATAGAAGTAACCATAACTGTACTTGGCCATAGCTTAACTTCTTAGGGGGCCTGGAGCTGTAATAGCTGGAGACAGGATGGGGAAAAAATAAAACAGCCTTGTTTTTCTTAAAGTAACAACTTTATTGAGACATAATTCACATACCACAGTTTACCACTTAGAGTGTATAATTCAATGGTTTTTAGTATATTCACAGAACTGTTCCTCCAACACTACAAGCAATTTTTGAGTATTTTCATCACCCCTAAATGAAACCCCATACCCATCAGCATTCATTCCCCACTCTCCTCAATCCCCTTAGCCCTAGGCAACCAATAATTTACTTTCTGTCTTCTATAGGTTTGCCTATTCTGGGCATATCACATAAATAGAATACAATATATGGCCTTTTGTAGTATGTATCAATATTTAATTTCTTTTCGTTGCCAAATATTTTTCCATTGTATGGATATACTACATTTCTTTATCCATTCATCAATTGGTGGACATTTGGGGTTTTCCTACTTTTTGGCTATTAAGAATAATGCTACTGTGAACATTCGTATGTACACATTTTATATAGATATATGTTTTCATTTATCTTGCATATACACCTACGATTGGAATTGGCGGGTCAAATGCTAAGTCTATATTTAACTTTCTGAGGAACTCCCAGACTGTCTTCCAAAGCCACTGTACAATTTTACATTCCTACCAGCAGTATACGGGGGTTCCAATCTTCTGTATCCTGGCTAACACCTATTATTGTCTGTCTTTATTATAATAACAAGTGGGTGTAAAGTAATATCTCATCATGGTTTTGATTTGCATTTCTAATGGTTGGTATAAACTGTTTTATTAATTACTGATAAACATCCTTATTTTTCCAGAGCTAACAGGATTTTATTCACTATAATCTTAAAAACAAAAAACAAAACAAAACAAAAACCTCATCTCTGCCCCTCAGTGGCCTGATGCTGAAAAACAATTCTCAAGTTCATGATCGCTAAGGTAGCCTGTATTCACAATCCCTTTTCTCTTGCCCGTCTTGGATCTTCTTTCTTCAAACAATTATCTGTTATAATAATGATAATCAACAGAAAATTGCTTTAATCATAAAGAAGAATTAAAGTTAAAATGTTTGTTAATCTATCAGTGAAGACATCTGTATGGGCATATTCATTATCATTGGTTAAACAATGGCTTATCCTGGACATACTCATTTGCCTTGAAAAATCTGTTACATATCCAGTAGGATGAGATGTGACAAAAACCACCACATAACAAGTAAATGCAACTCAACATAATAAAAATCAGTAGTTGTTCAATTGGCTCATAGCTTATGTTCTGCTACCATTTCTTTCCATTCTTTGATGGCTAGAGATAGTGTGTATGCTATTTAGAACTCTAAACTAAAACCTCAGACACAGGCAATTTTCAAGACCCATCTTATAAACCTGAAGCCCAAAAGAGTCAAATTAGATTCTACATGCCATTCTTAGTGTAATGGTGGTCTACCTCTGCATCTATCTCCCTTTCTCCCACCATCCCAAAGTAATTTTAATGAAAATAAATGTTTAAGGAAACAGCTTTTGAAAAAAAAAACCTAATGAAGGTTTAATTAGATAAAAGGTTCTTTATCATATAACATTGGGCAGTTGAAGATTATGTGAAAACAGAAAGGCATCATATAGTACTCTCATCTACCTTGTTTGTTCAATTTGTTCTGGCTAATCAAACATTCTATTAAGTGGAGTTTCTGTACAGTATCGACAAACATCCTCTCTAAACACTAAAATCTAATTGGGTTGATACCAAATCTAATTGGTGAGTTAGTGAAAAACTAAAGTGAGGGCAAAGGACATCCAACTTTTTGGCCTGGATACCACTGAAATGGAGAATAAAGTAAGTTCTGAGGCTAATGACATTAACAAAAATGGAGTCAGACTAGAGTAAATGTGCTCTATCTTTTTATAGACATGTTCTATTTACCTTTTTTCTTGAAAAATCTCACCTTCAATGTCAAGATTTATTTCTTTCTCATTTAGTATAAAAAATTTACATGGAGTCAGCTTTCTACCACTTTTATAGTTGATTTCATCTTGCTTCTGTGGAGAGAAACTATAACACATTTAACGATCTAAACTAAAGGAAACTGAACCTAAAGGAAGCAGAACCCAAAATGGGAAAAGTTGGGACATCTTTATTTTCTTCACTGTGTGGTCTATGAAAGTACATTCTTCAGAAATTTCTAAACCAGAACAACACATTGTGGATGTTTAATTAACTTGACTGTGGTACTCCTTTCACAATGCATACGTATATCAAATCATCATGTGGTACACTTTAGATATAAACAATTTACTCATCAACTATACCACAATCAAAAATAAAATAAAATAGATAGAAAGAATAACAAAACACACACAAACATACTGAATTTAGATAAATTCTTTAATCTAAAATTTACTTGCCTTTCTTATCCTGTGGGGCATGGAGAGAAGTCTAAAAAGTCTCAGTGCTGACCACCAACAGAAAACTAAGTAACATGAAAAAGACGGTAACTCTTCATAGTAAGACATTAACTTTTTAAAAGATACAAAATAAACAGATGTTTCTAAGCTTGTGAGGTTGGCAAATTCAGGGGAAAAATGTTTCTTAATAGTCCAGGCAGTTTGTTTGATAAAGCATGTAGAAGTACCCATTTGATAATAAATTAAGTTTTCCCTTAGGTGAAACTCAGGCATACTCTGATGGCCTCTTTTGTAGAAATGGAAAAGCTAATCCTCAAATTTATAGGGAATTACAAAGGCTCCAAATAGCCAAAACAATATCAAAGAAGAAAAACAAGGTAGGACTTACACCTCCCAATTTCACAACTTACTACAGCCTCTAGAGCAGTCAGAAATAAATTTCTGTTGTTTATAAGCCAAAAACAAACAAAGAAAAAACTTATTACAAAGCTACAGTGTGGTATAGGCATGAGGACAGACATATAGACCAATGGAACAGAACTGAGAGTCCAGAAACAAACTCAAACATCTATGGCTAATTGATTTTCAGTAGTGTCAACACCATTCAGTGGAAATAATCTCTTCAGCAAATAGCGCTAGGACAATGGGATATCCACAGGACAAAAAAAAAAAAAAAAAAAAAAAAAAAAAGAAGTTGGAATACTACCTGACTCCATATACAAAAATTAACTCAAATTGGATCAAAGAACTAAATAAAAGAATTAAGACTACTAAAAAAAAAACGAGTTTTAAAATTAGTTTTATTAGAAAAAACAGGAGTAAACATTCATGACTTTGAATTTGTCAATGGATTCTTATATTTGACACCAAAATCGCAAGCAACAGAAGTAAAAATAAACTAGACTTCATCAAAATAAAAAATATCCCTTTTATGCCTTCATCAAGAAAAAATGGAAAACAAATATTGGCAAGGATACAGAGAAACAGGAACCCTTGAACACTGCTAGTAGGAATGTAAAATGGTGTGGTCACTGAGGCAAACCATTTGGTGGTTCCTCAGAAAGGTATATGTTGTTACCAAGTGAACCAGCAATTCCACTCCTAAATAGAGTGGAACTCAAAAGCATGAAAACAGGTAGTGAGACATTTGTTCATAAATGTTCACAGCAGCACTATTCACAATAGCCAAAAAGTGGAAACAGCCCAAATGTCCATCAATAGATGATCAAATAAACAAACTGCAGTATATCCATGCTGTGGAATATTATTCAGCCATAAAAAGGAATGAAAATGTTAAATGAAATAAGTCAGACACTAAAGTTTAAATATTGTATGATTCATATTCTGAATATGAGTTATCTAGAACAGGTAAATCCATAGAGACAGAAAGGAGATTAATGGTTCAGGGAAAAGGGAGAAGGGATAATGAGGAGTGATCATTTATTCAGTATTGGGTGTTTTTCTGGGATGATGAAGAAGTACTGAAAACAGGCGTAGTGGTTGCATAATACTGAGTGCACTAAATGCAAAATGTCATTGAACTGTACACTTTTAAACGGTTAATTGTATGTTCTGTGAATTTCATCTCAATTTTTAAAAAGTTACGCTGAGTGAAAGAACTCACCTCAAAAGACCACATACTGCATGATTCTATTTATATGAAATACCCAAAAACATCAAAGCTAGAGAGATAGGAAATGGATCAGTGATTGCCTGGGACTGGGGTGAGAATGGGTAGTGATTGCAAACGAACACAAGGGATCTTTGGGGGGTAATGAAATGTTCTAAAAATATGGTGATGGCTGCACAACTCTGTAAATGGAGTAAAAATAACTGAATGTACACTTAAAATGGATGAATTTTATGGCATAGATTATACATCAAAAAAGCTCTTTTTTAAAAAAATGATTGAGACATAACATTGTAAACTGACTATACTTCAATTAAAAAAGAACTATTGAAAGCCATTAGCTATGATTCATATCAATATTAAGTATGTAGAAGGAAAATGGGGAGGAAATGAAACAGAGTAAAGAGAAGAGAAGAAAAAAATAGAACTCTTCCATCCAGTAAGTATTTATTGAGTACCTGCTATGTTAGGCACTGGGGTTAGAGTGGAGAGCAAAACAAACATCTGTCCTCATGGTGCTTATAATCTAGTTGTGGTGACAAACAATAAGTGAACACAACCTATAACATAAGGCAAAGATTCAGTAGGTTCTGAGGTTTACTAATGGTAAAATAATTCACCACACGCTTTATTCATTTGAGGTTACAGGCAACCATGAGCAGAAAAGGCTTTCACTACTTTATTTGAAGCCTTATGTTCTACTTAAACTTTTAAAAATTTATCTATGAAATATGCTTGGATTTAGTAAGCTCCAAGAACCTATAAACCGTCTTCTATAGACAGCAAAAACTTGCCTAATCTTGTGTTAGTCACAATACTCAAATTAGTCATACACTCTATACATATAAAAGTACAAATAACTAAAGATAAGAGACAAGGACTGAGGTATGATTCTGATTGAAAACAGAAGGTACCTTTTCTAGCTTCTGGATATAGAAGATAAAAATATATTTGAGTAGAGATTTGGGCAAGAGAGGCTCAATTTTCCCTGGGATTGACAAAACTGTCTGCAATCTCTAAGAAGTTTTATACAATTTAGGTAACTAGTATGAATCACATTAAAGGTTCTAAGCAAAGTCAGATAAGATAAAGGAGGGAAGTTATCAAAAATGTTAACAGTGAAGGGTCACTGAACGGTGAAGGGTATTCAACCGACTTTACAATCCTTTCTATTCAACCAAACAGTAAACAGGTTTCCAGTTTCTTTTAAGAAAGATACATTTTAAATTTAAAACTAAAATTTGGCCTTTTCACTGATTTTAAACAGTCTGCAACACCTTGTTCTATTTGTATTTCCATAAAATTCCATGAGATAAGTCTGATATATTTTTTAAGGAAGAATAAAAAATGTTGTCTGTGTATTCAGAATCACACACAAGTTACTTTTATATAGTTCCATTTACTATACAGAAATCATTTGGGCTTTATATTTTCAGTCAAATTCTGAACTGAGATTACAATATATGTTTTTTAAAAGATTGTTACATTAATTCAGTACTTTTTCCACATACAAAATTGAAATACATAAGTTCAAACTTCAAATTTATGGCCAACAGTCTTCAAAAAAAATACAGACAATTTTAAAGTTACCATTATTATTCACATATCATATTTGCAACTCTGAGCAAGTTGTGCGCAGAATAGCTCTCCCATAAATACGGCAAAATTGACATGCCATGGAGTTCAAAGTTGTACAGTCAAGCCAAGGACTCAAAGCTGTACCATCTTTTAAAAGATTTGGCATTTCTGGACCAAAAAGCACAACATAGAGAATCATTGCTATAAATTGACAACATAAAGAATCAGAGTATTTCAGAGTTTATTCAGTCTTGAAATTGGGGTAGCTTTCCAGTAATTTAGAGCACATCCTGTCCACAGCAGCAAACAGCTAGTCCATTCTTGTTTTCAAGCTTTGAGCTTTTCAAATATTTAATCATGATTTTCAACAGGTCCTTCAGGATATGAGGAAAATGGTTAAAGTTTCAAGTCTCCAGTTTTAAAGCCTTTGATACTCGGAAATGCTGGAATTTTCTGTGAGAGATTGAGGTCAGCTTTAACATATATATATATATTCCACTTAAGATTTTTGTTTCTTTTGAAAGCACTAGCATTTAGAGGTGTTAAGCTACTCAAAAACTGGATGATTCTTAATCCTCCAAGTACATAAATGTTGCAATTTAGAAGAGGGAAGAAGTCACTTTCCATTCCCAAATGCACTAATTACTCCATAAATATTAACACACCCTGCAGCTAAGAGGTACCATCTAACACAGACTTTGCTGTCTCAGCTGTACTCTGGCCTGATGCAAAGGTGTGAAGAGGTGGGTGTATCTTCTTTCACATGCTAGTCATACAGGTAGGCACCTACTCCCACACCCAAGGCATCCTTTCCAACAGAAATGAGCCTGTTACGAAAACGGAAAGTCAAAGATCTAAGCCTATGAAATTCTTTGTACAAGGAATATCTGCCATATTTTCAAATGACAAAAATTTTAGTCTGTCATTTTACAATATAGGTCATTTACTCTTAATATGTGATAAGACTTTGAAGAACAAGTGAATGACTTAAGATTTGAAGTCAAAAGATAGATTTGCATTCCAGCTTCAGAATTTAACCTCTCCAAGCCTTCGGTATTCTCACAAATTCAATGAAGGTAATATCATTGACCACAAATGACCCAAGGAGGAACTCAATGGCTCTGTGTATGATGGTGCTGTGACTATAATGAGAGGGATATCATAGTTTTGTTTTATATTTTTTCAAAATTATGTATCTTTAAAATTGAGATTGGAGCTCAGTTTCATGTTTTTTCATAGTTGCTATCTCACCCTATGTATCTTGTTCAAACATTTTTTGTTAGTTTCAATTTCTTGAGTCTCACTATGCATATTATGCCAAGCATTCTAAATGCATTATCAAATATAATTCTCACAACAACCCTATTACCGTCCCATTTTGTAACTGAGGAG
This sequence comes from Vicugna pacos, assembly GCF_048564905.1. Lineage (NCBI taxonomy): Eukaryota > Metazoa > Chordata > Mammalia > Artiodactyla > Camelidae > Vicugna > Vicugna pacos. Next base: position 21,347,798 of record NC_133003.1, read on the forward strand.
ACTGAGACTCAGAACTGTCCTCAAGTATAAGGTCACACAGCTAGGAGGTGGTCAAGCCAGAATTTGACTCATCTAAATTTGACAACTCAGGAAAAGCAAAGCTGAGAGTATATACAATGCTCATTTCATACTTTGGGGAAAAAAATACCCACCATTACTTAATTATGAACCATAGCAATACACTGTGTATTCAAATTTCCCAGCTTTCTCCTGTGGACATGACATGTTGCTTGATTGCTTGTTGCTGCCCCCACCAGATGAAAAGCTCCTACACTCTTGCCCTCCTCTGTACCCCAGTGCCCAGCAGAGTAAACATGTCCAACTAAAGCATAAATGCAGGGAGAGACTAAAGGCTGCAACAATATTTACTCACAAGTGAGTCTACCTGCCCTTCTACGGTACCACTCAATACCCTTTCCTCCTTCTAGCTACATCCTTCAGGAGTGGACTCTCCCAAATCTCAAGTCCTTGTGAGGCTTCACACCCAACCCTGGTCCCCCACTTCCAACCTGGCCATAGGAAAGGGCACAAGATTCAAGCTGGGCAAGTCACAGTGTTCCCACTGCCCCAGCATAACTTGTTCCAGAATGGGAACCTGACCCAAGTCAAGCCAAGCAAGGTCCTTCCCTAGAATATTCCAGACTGAGAGCAGAAGAAGAGTTCATTCTTTTGACTGGATTAGGAAATGCTACAGGCACTGGGGAGTCAATGAAGGATCTTCTGCAAGAGGGTAACAGAGTCACATATGCATCTTGGAAAGATGACTCCAGTAATAGCATCACCAAGGAAATAAGACACAGAGGAGGAGACCAGTAATGGGCCCACTACTCTAGTCTTGACAAGAGATCAGAAGGGCCTGAACCAAGACAATGGTAATAGAAACAGAGAAAAGAGAACATTTGGGGATTGCCTTTTGTTTCACCAGAAATATTAGCCTAAAAGGAAAAACCTGTTTCCCTGAACCCCTTGTGGAGAGACGACCAATGTGAACACTTTACTCATACAATAAGTACTTACTGAGTGTCCAGTGTCACTTTACTTACTAGTGGTGTGACCTTGAGTAAGTTATTTAACCTCTACATCTCAATTTCCTCATCTAAAAAACCAGTATAATAATAGTACCTTCCTTACAGGGTTGCTGCTTTGCAGGAAAAAAAACCTTTGAACTGGTTGATAAAAGACAAGTAGTAGTTCACTTCAGACAAACAAGTGGGGAGGACAGCATTCTAGGCAGAAGGGAAGGTATATGTAATGAAGAAACATGAAAAATGAGCTTGACTCAAGACCTTTGCACTCTATAGACTCACACTCCCACTAAATGCCAACTGGAATTCCAGCTCCATGGGCTGGATCTGAAACTCAGCTGGTAGAGAATGGAGCCAGTCACCTTCTCCATTGCCCCTGCTCCTCTAGGCTCCCTACCTCAAGAGCAGCATCAACCCATCAATTTAAATTATTCCCTGCAATGTCTTAAACATAGGGACTATAACAGTAAGTCAAGGAAAGTCAAGGGTGGACTGTTTAGTCTAATGTAACCTACACCTCACAGGAAGAGATAGAACACCTCCCAGGACCCCCAAAACAGGACCTGACTGTGGCAAGGTCAAAAGTAGGGAGCAGGGGAGACGGGGTGGCACAGAGCACTGCCTACCCAGGGGCAGAAATTCCAGCTCTGGGAACACAAATGGTCCAGGCCCTGAAGAATCATTCTCTGCTATAGAGAGAGTAAAGATAAATTTTGCATCAGGCTTTCCCAGAGCTAGGGAAACAACTTCTCCTGCCTACCTCCAACCCTCTTTGGCCACTGTTATTTCGATAGTTCTAATCCTGTGCTTTTTAATCAAAGTTCTTATTGATAATCCAGATTCCTAAAGATTTTTGTGTGTGTGTGGCAGGTTCCCTGGTTTTCGGGGATATGAGTTTAGAATCTGTAGAAAAGGTTGCCCAGTCAACTAAAGTTATTATACCAGATACTAAGGTATATAGCATATCACATCTTTAATTTTCCCCATCTTTGAAAAGCAGTCAATAGAGAACAAACTGATGGTTACTGGGGGTTAAAGGGAGTGGGAAGGGATAAACTGGGAATTCAAAAATTGCACCTCTTGGGGAATGATGGAAATGTTAACTATCTTGATTGTGGTAGTGGTTTCATTGGTGTATACTTCTATCAAAATTCATCAAAGTATACATCTGAAATATGTGTAGTTTACTGTACAGGAACCATATTACAATAAAGGTGCTTAAAAAAAGTAGTTAAGAATTTCCCTTTTTAAGAATGAAAATACTGAAAGTCTGTGCTATGACAGAGTAAGGATATAAACCTAGGTCTACTTATATAAGTCAGTTTCCAATGATTTTAATTAACATGAGTCCATTGTCAAGGGACTAATCATATGGGTGCATTTAAATCTGCTTTCTGGACCTGAAAAACGGAGAAACACATCTTAGAAGTTGTGACTCAACTCAAGGAAAATATTTCTTTTTATAACATTCCTGTTAGCTCCTAACACTAACTCTTTCATTTGGTTCAGTTCAGACCCTAATCACCATTCACTTGTATCAACACAATGGATTCCAATGGAGTCTCCTAGCATCAGTTCTCACACTGTTTTGGACCAGTTCTCCACACTGCTCACCTAGGGTACAAACATGATAACGCCTCTCTCTTTTATAAAGCTTTTTAATGGGTCCCCAAGCCACAGCAACATTTCCCAAAGTGTGTGGTTACAGAACTATTTTAAACTGATAGAATGTCAGTTGGCACTCACAATACCTACCGAATGCTTGGATTAGAGCAGAGAGAAAAAAATGGCCTCAGTGACTGATTAAAAAAAAAAACTTAAACTTTGTAACCAAACAAAAAAACAGATTAGAAAAACTAAGCCATTTTCATTTTATTACAAACAAAATTTCATGGTATAATTAGAACACAAGCCACAAGCCACAGACTAGTATGTAATTAAATGGGTATCACACACCATGATAGTATATTTGAATCACGCAATAAGATACAGACCCAAGTTACATGTGTGCTTATGATGCCCCAGGATTCTTAACTTTTAGAATTATACAAATTTCTTCCTTTTATACTTTAAAAATATATTTTAGAAGAAAAATCACCCGACTGTTGCTTTTCTTAAGTCCTGTAACATCTATCTCATTGGCACTCTTCAGTTTAAGAAGGTGCACAAACTATTTCATAGCTGTTGATGTGTTTTCCATTAGAAGGCACATAAGGCTGATTGGTCTCTCATTTATGATGCTAATGTTCATGTTGATCATTGCCTAGGCTAAATCCATTAATTCACTGGGGTTGCAAATGGCATCGTTCTAATTCTATCATTCCTTCTTCATGCACAAGCTAGAGAAACTTCCCCTCATTAACTCTTAGGTTACTCTGTAGAATAGTTTGTTCAGGAAAGGCAGGATAAATGCTTGAGTCCTTCCTTTTATTTGCGTGTTTTCAGAATAATAAGTTGGTTTTCTAGCATCCTCCAAAGATGAACAATGAAGTCTTTTTTAAAAATCAGTATAAGGATTCTCAAGGTTTAACTATATTTGGTGTTTTAGTCCATTGCCGTTTTGTTCTTATTTGATGCTCCTGTTATGCTATCTTTGGATTATGGGAACCTCTTCAGGTTTTCTCCAAATTCCTTTTGACATGATCTTAGCAGTCTTTTATGATGTCCTTGACTTCTGGTAGATTTTCCAATCTTGTTACATGTTTAGCTCCAGAACAGGAATTAGCAATTTCTTCAAGGAACACTGTTTCTTTTTAGATAAAAATGGCAGAGAACACAATCTGCATGGTAAGGGTATTCATTGTTCCTGAGGTTAGTCAGTATTTCCAATTTAAACAGAACCATAATGCTTTTACTCAACCTAATGTATATTCTTTCTTCAATGCCAGCAAATCCCAGTATTCAATAGCATAATTACTCATTTTCTTTATCCCATAGTGCCCACACAACAGTCTCGGAATCATAAGACAAGCAGTATGATTTCTGAAAACTGAGATTTTTTTAAGTTCTTGTTATTTTTAGAATATACCTCACTAGAATATCCAATTAAAGTCATTTGAAATAGTTCTTTACGTGGTGCTTTGCAAAAGTACTGCCCTGACACATACATCCAGCCAGTAAACACAATCACTTATTCTGAAATAACCACTGCCACTCACAACAACCTGTCTCCATGCACACTAGTACGCTGGCCATCTCTCTGTTCCTAAAGTACCCTTCTCCAACCCAGCCTCAATGTCCTGTCAGAGAAGACAGCTCCATTCCAAGAGCTGAGCACTCCATCTCTATCACAGCACACAAAAATTCCATGTGTCTACTACATCACATTAAAAGCTCCTAGTAGGAATAAGGACTTTCATGCCACCTTTTACCTTGTACAGACCTTGTCGTACATAGACACTAAATGTAAATGGACTGAATGAATGATTTCCTATTACCAGGCAGGAAAGGACTAAAAGCCGTATCTCCTTTCTTGGGTATATCACTTCATCAACTCATATCTGGCTACCAATTTAAGCAGAATTATAACAGGAATATAAAACTATTTGATACCAACTGGTATATTCAGTACAATTCTGATGCTGACCACCCAGAGTAGCATCAGACTCCATGGTTAAAGGATATGATGCCCAACAAGACTGCCCTTACTTCAGTTGCCAGCTGCACTTTGGGGGTCCCCAGGTCACCAACATATCTGACCAACTGGCTACAAATTCAGAGGTTCCCACAACTCCCCAGGTTTGATTTGGTAAAACAACTCACAGAACTTTAGAAAGTGCTATACTTAAAATTACAGTTTTATTATAAAGGATACAAATCAGGGCTAGCCAAATAAAGAAACACATAAGGCAAGGCCTGGAAGGGATCTGAACAGAGTTTCCATGCCCTCTCCTCACAGCATCAACCTTGCAGCATATAAATATATTCAACAACGAGGAATTGCCACCAAATTTTGGTGTTCGGAATTTTTATCAGGGTTTCATTCCACAGGTATGACTGACTGAATCACGGGCCACAAGATTAAACTCAGTCTCCAGCTCCCTATCTTTTCCCGGAGGTCAGACTGGTTCAAAGCCACAATCTTCTAGTTACATGGTTGGTCTTTCTGGGTGACCAGGCCCCATCTTGAATCATCTCATTAATATAAACTGAGGTGTGATCCAAAGAGGCTTATGAATAACAAAAACACTACTATCACTTGGGAAAGTCTAAGAGTTTTAGCTCTGTGCCAAGAATCTGGGACAAGGCCAGATACATTCTTCATTATGCAACAAACTGCGAAAATTCCCTTGCCAACTTACAAAAATAAAGACAAACATTAAAAAAAAAAAGATATGCAAGACCACTCATTTCAGGGGCACTAAATCCCATTTTCACCTATTAGCACTTCAGACATGACTCATCTACTAGACTTACACACCATTTCTAAAATTTGGTATACATTAAATTTAACCATACTCTGAGAATTATCTATAGATCGCTAGGGAAAAGACCCTGGAGCATTGCCAACCAGATGGGGCTTCTCTTTTGTGAGCTGAGAAACCGACCCATTAGTTAAGCATTGGATACTTGGTCTGGTAATGGCAAAACAAATCACCTGCCCTGTTAATGATCATGGAATCACCAAACAAAAAAGCCTCAATAATCTTTCCCAAAAGAGCCATCAAGAACATAACAAAAAGTGATAAATACATCTATTTACAGCATGAAGCAAATTCTCCTCTAATCATAATTTTACTTTTAAAAAAATAGTGGATGCCTCAAAAGACAAGTGTTTAGTTATAACACTGTAAACTGAACAATAATTCTCCAGGCACCGGTTTACCCAAAAAATCTTTATCCAAATTTATACATCATTAGCCACTGTCTTCACACACAATATCTTGTGGGTATCACATTTTAAAAACTGTTGCTAACAAATTCCCAGGCAGATATCAGGGCTTGAACTAAGAAAAACTGAAGCTGTCTATTTTTGGATCTTAAGCTCATTTAAGTGGAACTTCAAATGAAAAAGAAATAATACAAGCTAAAAGTTTTAGCTACCGTCTGAAACTGCCTACCTTTTTAAAAAAAATTCCAATGAGTTGTACACTAAATTTTACACTAAACAAGAAAAAATACATGAGAAAAACACACTGTGAAGATACAATATGCAAGAATAGTCCTAGGAAGCAAAGAAAAACAAAAGAAAGAAAGAAAGAAAGAAAAAGAAAAAAGGAAAACAAAACAGAAAAAAAAATAGTCCTCAGAGACCACGTTTTTATATTTTTTATTTGAAGTATAACTGAGTTACAACATTATATTAGTTTCAGGTGTACAACATGGTAATTTGGTATTTTTATACATTACAAAATGATCACCACAATAAATCTAGTTACCATCTGTCACCATAAAAAATTATTGCAATATTACTGACTATCTTCCTTATGCTGTACATTACAGCCCTATGACTGACTTATTTTATTACTAGAAGACTGTATACCTTAATCTCCCTCACCTATTTCACCCAGTTCCTGACTTAACCCCCTCTAGCAACCATCAGTTTGTTCTCTGTATCTATCTATGAATCTGTTTCTGATCCATTTTTTGATTTTTTAAAATTTATTTTTATTTTTCCTCGGGGAGGAGATAATTAGGTTTATTTACTGATTTATTATTTAAGTGGAGGTACTGGGGATTGAACCGAGGACTTTGTGCATGATAGGCAGGCACACTCTACCACTGAGCTATCCCCTCCCCAGCTTCTGTTTTAATATGTTTGTTCACTTGTTTTCATTTTTAGACTCCACATGTATGTGAAATCATGCAGTATTTGTCTTTCTCTGACTTATTTCATTCAGCATAATACCCTCTAGGTTCATCCATGTTGTTATAAATGGCAAGATTTCATCCTCTTTTTTAGCTAATATTCCATTTAAGTATATATCACATTTTCTTTATCCATTGACCTACCAGTGGGCAATTAGGTTGCCTCCTTATCTTGCTATTGTAAACAATGTTGCAATGATCATAGGGATGCATTTATCTTTTTGAATCAGTGTTTTCGTTTTCTTTGGAAAAAATACCCAGAAGTGGAACTGCTGGATTGTATGGTAGCTCTATTTTTAATTTTCTGAGAAACCTCCATACTGTTTTCCATAATGTCTGCACAAATTTACATTTCCACCAACACAACACAAGGGTTCCTCTTCTCCACATCCAGGCCAACACTTGTTATTTGTTGTCTTTTCTTTTGGGCTCTATGGGGACTTTTGTGTTTCCATTCAAATTTTAGAATTACGTGTTCTCATTCTGTGAAAAATACCATTGGTATTTTGATACGGATTGCACTGAATCTGTAGATTGCCTTGGGTAGTGTAGTCATTTTAACAATATTAATTCTTCCAATCCATGTGCACAATATATCTTTCTATTTGTTTGTGTCATCTTCAATTTCTTTCTTCGGTGTCTTATAGTTTTCCAAGTACAGGTCTTTTACCTCCTAGGTTAGATTTATTTCTTTTGATGCAATGGTAAATGGGATTGTTTTCTTAATATCTCTTTCTGATAGTTCATTGTTAGTGTATAGAAACACAACAGATTTCTGTATATTAATTTTGTATTTTGCAACTTTAGTGAATTCATTGATGAGTTCTAATAGGTTTTTGGTGTCATCTTTTGGGTTTTCTCTATATAGTATCATATCATCTGCAAACAGTGACAGTTTTACTTCTTCCTTTCCAATTTCAATTCCTTTTATTTCTTCTTGTCTGATTGCTGTGGCTAGAACTTCCAATAGTTTGAATAGAAGTGGTGAGAGTGAGCACTCTTGTCTTGCTCCTGATCTTAGAAGAAATGCTTTCAGCTTTTCACCACTGAGTATGATGCTGACTGTAGGTTTGTCATAAATGGCATTTATGTCATAAATGTCATAAACTGGAGAGACACCACTCTTTTGGACAAAACTGAAAATATTTTAACAGTAAGTATCAAAAGCAGAGCTGAAGAAAAAGTAGGAAATCTTCTACATTCTCAATTGAATATCTCCATCAAAAAACCAATCCAAAGATAATTCAATCACTTAACTGTTGATTTTAAATTATCTATCTTCAGAAACCACAATTTAAAAATTTAAGTGATTCAATCATTATTACAATTACTTTCCATATTTTTATCATAGTGACATCTTTAAATTTCTTTCATTTTTTTTGAGAAAGTAACCAAGAAGTTTATAAGAGCAACAAATAAAAAATTTCAACAAATAAAATCACCCAGAAATAGCTTATTATCTTTCATCAGATACTGAAGAGTTTTCAGACTTAAAATAGTTACCAATAAAAGCTGCCTTTCCTTCACTTTAAGGTAAAAGATTTTTTAATGGAAAAGTTCATATTTTTCAAAAAGAAATCTCCCTAAACAGTTTAAATTATAGAAACCTTTAAAAACACATTTGGTTCTTTTTCACATATCTATGGCATTCAAAATGGCAAACAGAAAAGCTAGAAAAAAATCAGTAACCTCTTTCAAAGAAATCATGTTTCCTTAGCTTACATATTCATCTCTATGAGATTTAAGCAAGTAAAAGACAAGGCCTTTAATCAAGGGCACAAAGAAGTAAAACCTTGAACTACCCTTTAAATAATGGCTAAGACAAATAATACTCCTCTCCAGTTTCTGTATATGAGACGTTCCTACTTTTTCTCTCCATCCTAATTCCGCCACTCATTCTAGAACCTTGCTCCATCAGCTGCTACCTCTTCAATGGCTCCCTTCTCTCTGCTTGTGAACATGCTAACGGTGACTCCAACCTAGTAAAACAAAACCAAAGACCTTCCCTCACACCCATATCTCTCCTTCAAGCTACCATGAGTCCTTTCTTCACTACTTCAAAATGTACTCTCCATCCTTCTCTAAATTTTCTACAGCCCTCATCTCACACACACACCCCAACTCCCTGAACCACTGGCACTTGACTTCTTCCACCACAAGCCCACTGGAACCTCTATCCCTGAGAATTACAACTGGGTCCAACCACTTCAACACTGACCTTAACCAATTTGACTTCTCCACCCCTTCCAACACCACTGACCAAACAGTTCCTTCGTTAGCTCCCATCTCTGTGCTCCCACAGTGTACTCTATATCTGTTTCTAAAATCAGCTCCTCATTCATAATTTCACTCATTTACTCAGCAAGATCTTTTTAAGTACCCTCTATAGGCCAGTATGCTAAGTACTGGAGACAAAGCAAAGAGAAAGAAAATATCCCATCCTCCTAGAGTTTCTATCCCAGTAAGAGAGAAACAGAAAAACAAATAGGAATTCTAGATCATTAACAGAGCTCTAATGTAACCACCTGGGGTACTACTGAACCCCAACAACAGAGGGACCCATTCTAGGCAGGGCAAGATTGGAAAACCCTTTCTGAAGCTGAGGCCTAAAGGAAGAAGAGGCGCCAGCTGGTCAGAGCCGGGGGAGAAAGATTCAGGAGCGGCCAATAGTAATCACAGGCCACTTAGGGAGAAAAAGAGCCTGGCAAGTGTAGAAACAAGCTTAGCAGACAAGGAGGAGTAGGGCTAAAGAGAGAAGGCAGAGAGAAAAATATAGAACATATCTTGCGGGATTGTGTAGACCACAGATGATATGTGGATTTCACTTACAATGAAAGGATTTGAACCGAAGAGTAATATGACATGATCTCCACTTTTTAAAAATCTCGCCAGCTACTGGGTGGAGAATGGACTGGAGAGGGCAAGGCATGTGAGAAACTTCTATAGTTGTCTAAGGAAAAGTAGAGAGCTAGGGTAGTGACAGAGAAAAAGAAGACTGGGTATGAAACCCAAAGCACAGCAACAAAATAAAAAAATAGATAAACTGGACTTTCTCAAAATTTAAAACTTGTGTACTTCAAGAATTTAAAAAGACAACTCACACAATGGAAGAAAATATTTGCAAATCATGTATCAGGTAAGCACCTAGTATCCAAATATATAAAGAACTCTTACATTTCAACAACAAAAAGACAAATAACCCAATTAAAAAACAAACTAAGGACCTGAAGAGATACTTCTCCAAAGAAGATATACCAACGGACAACAAGCACATGAAGTAATGTTCAACATTATTAGTCATTACAGAAATGCAAATCAAAACCACACTAAGATACTACTTCACACCCACTAGGACAGTCATAATCAAAAAGACGAGTGTGGGCAAGGGCATGAAGAAACTGAAATCTAAGTACACTGGCGAGAAGATAAAATGGTTGAGCCACTGTGGAAAACAGCTTGGCATCTCCTCAAAAAGCTAAACATAGAATTGCCATATGACCCCACAATTCCACTCTGAAGTATATACCACAATAGCCAAAAGATGGAAATGGCCCAAATGTCCATTAAGTGTAATGGATAAACAAATTGTCTTATATACATACAATAGCAATATTATTCAGCAATGCAAAGGATGAAGTACTGATACATGCTACAACATAGATGAACCTTGAAAATATTATGCCAAGTGAAAGGAGCCAGACACAAAAGATCGCATTTTGTATGATTCTATTTATATGAAATGACCAGAATAAGCAATTCCATGTATGCAGAATGCAGATTGGTGGCTGCCAGGGATGGGGGCGGGGTGAGGGGAATGGGGAGAAACTACTTAGTGAGAGTTCTCACTTTGGAGTGATGGAAATATTTTAAAATTAGATAGAGAGAGTTGCTGCACAACACTGTCAATGTACTAAATGTTACTAAATTGTTCACTTTAAAATGGTGAATTTTATGTTACACGAATTTCACTCAATGACAAATTTTTAAAGACAATAACAAGTGTTAGAGAGGATGTGGAGAAACTGGAACCCTCATACATTCCTGGTAGAAATGTAAAACTGTGCAGTCACTTTGGAAAAGAATCTGACAGTTCCTAAAAAAACTAAACATAGAATTATCATACAACACAGCAGTTCTACTCCTAGATACATACAGTAGATATTTCCTCAAGAGCAAAATTTTGGGGATGTAATGTACATCATAGTGACTATAGTTAACAATACTGTACTGTATATTTGAAAATTGCTTGAAGAATAAATCTTAAAAGTTCTCATCGCAAGAAAAAAACTCCTTTGAGATGGTGAATATTAACTAAACTTACTGTGGTAATCATTTCACAGCATATACATATATGAAATTGTTATGTCACATACTGCAAACTAATACAATGTTATATGTCAATTATATCTCAATAAAGCTGAGAAAAAAAGTTTGCGTAAAATTTCATACACAAATGTTCACAGTAGCAAAAACTTGCTAGTATGAACTTTTTTTATACAAATGGCTTCTTTTCAATAACTGGTAATTTATTAAAATAGTTGATTTAAGCATCTGCAATGATGACTTCAACCTTGATTCCTGGCTCAGCACTGATGAAACTAATCTGTTTCATAATCTCAGAAGGACTGTGAAAGTCAGTAACTTGACTGTGGATCCTTGTTTGAAAAAGATCCCAAGTTTTAGTACCTTTACCACAAGGAGTTTTTCTTACGTAGCATGTTAATTAACAAAATGCAATTATGACAACAAAATACTAGCCAACTAAATCCAGCAGCATATTAAAAGGATTATACCTCACATCACAACCAAGTGGGATCTATCCCAAAATGCAAGGTGGGTTCAACATACAAAAATCAATTAATGTTAAGCCACATTAATAGAATGAAACGGAAAAAATTCACAAGATGATCTTAACTGATGCAGAAAAAGCAGCTGACAAAATCCAACACTCTTGTAATAACAACACTCAACAAACTAGGAGTTAAAGGGAATTTCCTCAACATGGTAAGAGCATTTATGAAAAGCACACAATTAACATCTTACTTAATGGTAGAAGACTGAAAACTTTCTGCCTAGATCAGTAACAAGACAAGGATGCCTGCTTCAGTCATCTTTATTCAGCATAGTACTGGAAGTCCTACAGAGCAATTAGGCAAGGTAAATAAAAGGCATTAAAATTGAAAAGGAACAAATAAAATTATTCACAAATTACACAATCTTATACACAGAAAATTCTAAAGAATCCACAAGTTGCAGGGTACAAGATCAACACAAAAAAAATCAGTCGTAGTTGTATACATTCACAATCAACAATCTGAAGACGGAATTTTTAAAAAACAGGCCCTTTTGCAGAAGTGGAAAAGCTAATCCTAAAATTCATATGGAATTGCAAGGAGTCCCAAAAACCCAAAACAATCTTGAAAAAGAACAAAAAGTGGTGATGGTTATACAAAATAATGAATGTACTCAATGTCCCTCAATTGTATACTTTAAAATGGTAACAGAGTAAATTTTACGTATATTCTACCACAATAAAAAATTCATTGTGACATCTATGTAGAGAAATTTTTAAATATGTACAGCCTTTTCTGTAAAAAATGAGTAAGGCAAAAAAAAAAAGGCAATTCAGGCATGAAATAATATGAACAGTATAATAAGTTAAATCCTATTTATTATGTGATCTTGGGTAACCTCTAGGCCTCAATTTCCTCATCTATGAAATGGAGATAATTACAATTGCTACCTTAAAAGACAGGAAGGATTCAATTAGATAATGGAAATAAACCACTGAACACTGAGACTAATACAAAATAAGGGCTTAATAAATGCTAGCTGTCCTAACTGCAAAACTGTATTTATGGTTACAATTATGCAAAATGTATGCCCCTGATGTGAAGGTGGTCTCAGCTGATGTTTCCTGATCTAGTTGATGGGATACGCAGGCTATCTGTCCACTTTATAATAATTAAGCTGCACATTTGTGATTTGTGTACCTTTTTGCATGTATACTTCAAAATAAGTTTACTTAACTGAAAAAGAAAGGTGATTGCACAACATTGTTAATGTACTTAATGCCACTGAACTGTACACTTAAAAATGGTTAAAAGGTAAATTTTACATTATGTATATTTTACCATAATTTTTCAAAGGGGGGGAGGTGATTTTGGTGATGGTGTAGAGAATAGATGGGGTGGAGGAGAAATGAGTGGAAGAGCTACAGATGCTCAACTGCAACCAGTTAAGAAGCAATAAAAAAGTAACTCAAGGCAAGGCTAGTGTGAAAGGAGAAAATGGGAGATCAAAATGAGAGAGAGAGGTTCAATCTACTATATATAAAATAGATAAACAACAAGGTCCTAATGTATAGCACAAGGAACTACATTCAATATCTTGTAATAGCCTATGATGAAAAAGGATATATATGTATAACTGAATCACTATGCTGCACATTAGAATCTAACACAACATTGTAAATCAACTATACTTCAATTAAAAAAACAATAATGATAAAATGAGAGAGAAAAAGTGACTGATTTTTGGGTTTCTTAAGAAATTAAAGGAAACAGCAGTCTGACAAGTAAGTTAATGACATCAGTTTTAGGCATCATGAGTTTGAGATGAATGAGAGATGAGCAGCTGGCAAGATGAGCATAAATAGGTGTGTGCCTCAGCAGAGCAAGTTTTGAACTGTAGTTCTGATTTTAAAGGTTCAAGTTGAAGGAAGTAAAAAATGCTTAGGAAGATAATTTCTCACTGAGGGAGAAATGGTAACAAACTAAATTCTAGGGATCATCAAAAAGCATTTAAAGGGCAGAGAGGATGCCAAGTGGTGGATAAAGGCCCAGGGGAATGAAGACACAAATGCCAAGGAAGGAGAGAGTTTCAAAGGGGTTGGTTCAACAGTGCCAAAATCCTGCTGAGAGATATGTGAACTGCAGGAATATTATTATTAAGCAACTTCCAAAAAAGTTCAGCTAATTCAATTTGGACCAACTCATGCAATTTGGACCAATTCATGCAATGTGGGACAAATATCCTAAGGAATCCACTAAAAACTATAGATCTAATTAACAAGCTCAGCAAGGATGCAAGACACAAGATCAATATTTTAAAAATTAAATGTATTTCTATACACTTGCAATGAGCAATCTGAAAATGAAATTAAGGAAACAATTCTCTTTACAATCACATCAAAGAAATAAATCACTCAGGAATAAATTTAACAAAAGAAATGCAAAACCTATACTCTGAAAACTATAAAACACTGTTCTTTAATTTAGAAATTATAGAAGATCTAAATAAATGGAAAGACATCCCATATTCATAGGTCAGAGGACTTAACATTGTTAGGAGGCAGTACTCTCCAAATTAATCTACAAAGTCAATGCAATTCCAATCAAAATCCCAGTTGGCATCTTTATAGAAATTGACAAGCTAATCCTAAAATTCATATAGAAATGCAAAGGAAATGTAAACAGCCAAAACAATTTTCAAAAAGAACAAAGCTGGAGAAATTATACTTCTTCATTCCAAAACTACTACAAATCTACAGGAATCAAACAGTGTAGTAGTGGCATATGGACAGATACATAGATGAATGGAATAGAATTGAGAGTCCAAAAGAGACTCTCACATTTACAATCAATTCATTTTCAACAATAGTACCAAAAGAATTAAACAGTGAAAGAAGCCTTTTTAATAAGTGGTGCTGGAACAACTAGATATTCACATGTAAGAGAATGAAGTACCTCACTTCTTAAACAAAAAGAAAAAAGTACCATGACTTAAATGTAAGAGCTAAAACTACAAAAAAAAAAAAAAAAAACCTCTTAGAAGAAAACATAGAGGTTAATCTTTATGACCTTGGATTTGGCAATGGTTTCTTAAATATGACACTTAAGCACAAACAACAAAAGAAAATGATACCTTGGACTTCATCAAAATTAAAAACTTTTGTGCTTCAAAAGACAGTATCAAAAAAGTGAAACGATAACCCATTAAATGAGAGAAAATAAACTCATATAGCTGATTAAGGACTTGTTTAGAATTTACAAAGAACTCTTACAACTCAATAATAAATACATAAACCAATTTAAAAATGGGCAAAGGACTTGAACAGACATTTCTCCAAAGATACACAAACGACCCACAAACACATGGAACGATGCTCAATATCATTAGCGAACTACAAAGCAAAACTACAGCGAGGTATTACTTTCTACCCACTAGGTTGACTATAAAAAAAGATAATAAGTGTTGACAAGGACGTGGAGGAACCAGAACCCTCAATACACTGATGTGTTAGAATGTAAAATGATGCAGCCACCTTTGGAAAACAGTCTTGCAGCTTCTCAAAAGATTAAATATGAGTCACCATACGTTGCAACAATTCTAGTCCTAGGTACATACCAAAGATAAATGCAATGTCCACACAAAAACTTGTACATATGAATGTTCATAGAAGCATTATTCATAATAGTCAAAAAGTGGAAACAACCTAAATGTCCATCAACTTTTGAATGGATAAAAAAAATGTGGTAGATCCATACAATGGAACAGAATTCAGCAATAAAAAGGAGTAAGTACTAATAAATGCTATAATATTGATGAACTCTGAAAACATTAGGCTAAGTGAAAAGAAGCTAGAAGCAAAAAACCCACATATTTTATGATTCCACTTATATAAAATGGCCAGGATAAGCAAATCCACAGAAACAGAAAGCACATAAGTGGTTGCCTGGGACTGAGTGGAATAGGGGTATCAGCAGTTGATGGTTAAAGTACTTGGGGTTTCTTTCTGGGGTGATGAAAATGTTCTAAAATTGATTATGGTGATGGTTGCACACATACGTAAATATACTAAAACTGCCCAATTATATACTTTAAATGGGTAAATTATATGGTACATGAATTATATCTCCATACAGCTATTACCAAACAAAAAATGCTAGGAGACCCACAAGTATAAATGTTTTATGGTAATTACAGAAGTGAATCAAGTCTGGATGTCAATTTATTGTTCTTAAGAGGATGTACTTAGAGTATCTTATTAATAAGTGTGAACTCTTCAGGCTTTCCCAAGAATTAAATACTCATTAAATACTTCACACTTGGTGTGCTGTTTGACATCAAAACTGTTATTAAAACAAATCAGTAACAGTTAATAAAGTTTTTGAGTGTTTCTAATAGCATACAATTTTATAAACTGAATTGGTGGTTAGGACCTTACTAAACAAAGTCTCTTTGATACATACAGCTCTAACACTACATATTCTATTTTTAATTTTAGGTATTATAGGCTCATTATCCTAATGTTCCTAATCACTGGATATGCAATGTTATTTCTTTTCTTGTCTACTTTAAAATTGTGGTAACATATACATAAAAGTTATTTTAACCATTTCAATGTACAATTCATGGCATTAAGTACATTCACAGTGTTGTGCAACTATCACCCCGATCCAATTTCAGAACTTTGTCATCCTTCCAAACAGAAACTCTGCCCCCATTAAACAGTAACTCCCCACCATCCACTCTCCCAGCCCCTTGTAATCTCTACTCTACTTTCTATCTCTATAAATGTGCCCATTCTAGGTTCCTCATATAAGTGGAATCATAAAAGTATTTGTCCTTTTGTGTCCTAGCATATTGCACTAGGATAATATTGTCAAGGTTCATCCACGTTATTTAGAATTTTTTTCCTTTTTAAGGATAGTGTTCCATTGTATGTGTATACTACATTTTGTTTATCTCATCGTCAATGGGACACTCAGGGTTGTTTCTATCTTTTAGCTATACAGAATAATGCTGCAATGAACATTGGCATACAAGTATCTGTTTGACTCTCTGCTTTCAATTCTTTTGGCTTTATACATAGCAGTGGAATTGCTTGATCACACGGTAATTTTATGTTTAACTTTTTGAGGAACCACCAAACTGTTTTCCACAGCAGCCAGATCATTTTATATATTTACCAGCGATGAGCAAGGGTTCCAACTCCTCTAAATCCTCACTAACACTTTCTGTTTTCTGAATTTTTTTTCACAATAGCCATCCTAATGGGTGTGAAGTGGTATCTCACTGTGCGCAGTGTATTTTTAGTTTATTATCTGTAAATGCAAGTTCACCTTGTGTTGATTTCTATAATTACACATAACACAGCCACTTAAGAGATATAAAAATATTTAAATACCAATAAAACAATGCACAAGGTTATAAAGACTGAAGTCAACTCAATTTTGAAAAAGATATTAAAGATGACAAAGAATGAAGACATAACACAAAACTTGCACAAAACTTGTAAATTCCATTTTACTTACCCGAGACTAACTGCTAAAATACTAATGCTTTGTGTAAATAAAAATTGTCACAAAGCAGGTTACAGCTTTGTGATTTATAGTTATGACAGTGGAACAAATGTAGGACTCACTCCTGAAATAAAGCTTTTAAAAACACATTTATCCCTGAAAGATTGTTATCACTATCCCCATTTTAAAGATAAGTAAATCTGAAATCAAACAGGTTCCACAAGTTGGCTTAGACCACAAAGCAAATCTGTGGCAGAGATCTGAAAATATTTCTCATTTCCAGGGTTAAGGTGAAAAAAACCGTAATTTAATGTACATTAAGTCAAGGGAAACAGGGAAGAGCAATTTCCATTCTTAGCAAGAATAAACTTAGGGAAGTTGTCCAGATCGCTGAAGCTTACAACTTCCAACAGCAATCACCAATAATTAACTCCTTACCAGCCTGACTTAAATGTGGATTCAACTCAGAACTAGGTGGTTTGTTTTGCTTTGTTTTGTCTTCAGTATGATCTAATAACACTAAGTCTCTAACTTTGTCTCTTGAATGTTTTTATTGTTTTGTTAAATTTTGGCTGTACAAAAGTAGGGTAATTCTATTGTGAAATTGACAAAGCCTATGTTTAAGCAACCAAGGAAAACGGAATTGCTTTTTGAAAACCTCGCTTAAATCAGATGTAGAAAGTGTTACTATCTTTTTTCCTGCACCCCATTAGCTAAAAAAGAGTTGTTTCCCCTCACCAAATCTGATCCAATCATTTAGCCAAATTAAATAAATATGTATACATATATATATTCATTCCCAGGATGCATATTTTAAGAAATGAATATTCAAGTGTCAAGGGTGAAATGCTGGGATTTGATTGAAAATATCTCAGCAAAGAAGGAAAAAAAAAGGTATCGCTTAAATATTTATGACATATTTCAACTGTGGGATGTGGGCGATGGCATACGGGGGTTCACTTCACCTTTTCTCTCGATTTTTGTCTATGCTTAAAGTTTTTCACAATAACTTTTCACAAAATGAATTATTTCCAAACAAAGTTACCGTCCTGGTTACGAAATACGAGTCAGTAGATGTGAATGTTCTTCTCTTCGGAACAAAACTGGGCGAAGGGTCTCCAGCAGAGGCGAGACGCCGGCGGGCTCCACGCCCCTCGGGCTCCGCGCCACCACGCGGGCCGAAAGCGCGCACGTTTCCCTCACGGCTGAATCTGACAACACGCTCGATGCGCTCCAGGGCTCGCAGGACCGCGGAGCTCAGTTTAGAAGTGGCGCACGCGGGGCTCACGCCGGGTGCTCGCGGAATCCCGCAAACTCGCTCGAGGGCTCCAGGTCCCGGCCCAGGGTTGCTGGCCTGGGCCCCCGCAGCCCCCTCTGGACCTTTAGAGACCCCCGGCACCGCTCCCTCCGCCCCCCACCGCGAACCTCGGCCCAGCCCGCCGCCTACCGTCCAAGTCCTCGTCGTCCTCCGACTCGCTGTCCGCGACCGCGTCGGCGACAAGGCCAGGGCCGGGCTCTTCTAGACCCTGGGAGCCGGAAGGAGGGGCGGCGGGCGGGGTGGAGGCTTGGGAGCGGGCCTCGCGCAGGCGGGTGAAGTAGTCCACCGCGAAGTCGACGAGGTCGGGCGGCTGCTGCCGCAGCACCTCCACGGTGTAGCCCTGCAGCAGCTCCGTGAGCCCGGGCGGGATCTGGATGTGGCTCATGCCGGCGGTGGCCGCGAGGACAGGCGGGTCCGGGCCGCCGGCGGCCACTGCCTGGGCACTCCCTCACGCCGGCCTCTCGCCCGGCGCCCGCGAGGTCTCCTCACGCGCGACCCGGGTCGGGCCTCCCTCGCGCCGCGCCGCCCTTTTGCCGGGTGTGCGTTTCCGGGCCGCACCACCCTACGCTACTCCGGCCGGCCTGATGCCACCGCCGCTGTCACTGGGCAGCCGCCGCCACCGCGGGCACCGACGAGCGGTCGAGCGGGACGGGCGGGGCGGGAGCCCGGGTTGTGACGCACGGGGCCGCGGGCGTGCGCGCCCCCGCCGAGCGCCGGCCCTCAGTGCGCGTGCGCCAGTGGGCCGCCAGACTGGCCGCCCGGGGTAGCCCTGGGTCAAGGCGCTGGAAAGAGAGGTCTACCCGCGAAGGGGAGTCGTTAGTCCCTCTCACCTTTCATTTCTTCTTTCAACACATTCTAAGATCCTCCTGTTTGCTAGCACTTACTAGATGCCAGGGACACAACCAAAAGCCAGAAGCAGGACTACACATTACCATCTCAGTGTGGTTCCGGCTATGGTGTTCAAGAGGGTCCACTTTAGGGATGACATTCAAGCTGACTCCGAGGCATCCGACCACAGGAGGATCTAGAGGAAAGCCATCTGGGCATAGAGGACAGCAAGAGCAAAGGCCTGGTAAAGACAAAACCACCCTGGAAGCTGGGCAGAATGGTGGCATGACCATAGAATCCTCAAAAGTCTGGCAGGAGGTCTGAGAGATGTAAAAGGGGGAAGGCCTTGTAGATAGTAGGAGTTTCAATGATACAGTAATTTGGTAGCCACAGGCAGACAAATAAGCCTGGAAGAGTTCAAACATGTTCCTTGAGAAAAGGGAGTAAGGTTCAGAACAAGAACGACTACTGTGTTTGTTTCTCCTCTTGAGCATTTTCATCAGGACTCCCAGGACTAGGTCTGCACGCTCCTTCTCTCCCCACACTCTGCCCTGGGCCCTGGGCCAGCACTGCTTAATGGAGTTGAGCAGACCACAAGCAATGTTATCCTTTGCCCCTGGGGAGGGGACAAAGGTAAAGTGGAAAGGCCATGCTATTTCCCAAGGTGCCCCTTCACTCACACCAGATTGGAAGGGGATAGAAAAAGGTGGAAACCTTCCAAGGATGTCAATGCCACAGACTGGGTGCTGACCAAAGGCCCAGTGGGCATAGAACAGTCATCCCTCTCTTTGTTGGACTCAGCCAGAAAGTGACTAGATGTAGCCTTGGGAACCTGAAATGCATTTGGGGTGGTTAAACACCACCTGGTAATTACTCAGTATTAATTAAAATCCTCACTAGGACCTCTTGTATTGGCTTGGCACACACCCAGGAGCTCTGTGCTGCTGAGAATTGTGCTCAGTGCTCTAGGCCAGGCAGGCTTGTAATTCCGAAGTGTCTCCCTGGACAAGTTTCTTGACTCCTTGGAGGAGTACTGGGCCATCAATTTTGTGAGGGGAGGGCTAGTTTCCAGCTTGTTCCCTGCTAAGTCCTTACTGCATACTTTTGAAGAAGATTTACTGAATAAATGAACAAATGAATGATAATTCCACACAGCAAGAAAAGCCTGTGAAACTGCTCTCCTGACTTCAGTCTCAAAACTAGGATCCTTTGTTTCAAAGCTGCGCTTCTGATCTCACAATATGAAGACTTTACTAAGGACAGGTAGTGAGGGGCTGGGGAGCAGGGTTCCTCTACTCTTTTCTGCTATTTGGTAGACTGGCCCTTCCAAGTGTTCCAGGAGTCAGCCCATACCCAGGAAACTGGGGTGAGATTCCCACTGCCACACCTGGAATCTGACCTGCTTCAAGCAATCCTACCACTAACCCTTTAGAAATGTCTTTCATTTCCAAACTTCCCGAGTTTCACAACTTCACTTCCCAGTTTGCCCATTTCTCCCCTGTATGTTTTAAAGGTGGACAGGCACCTGTACAGTTAGGACGCCGACTTCAATTACAAAATAGGGTAGAGGGAGGCTACTCCAGGGCTGACAACAGAGTAGGGCGCAGCGTCTCCCAGCCACTCCAAGGAACCCGTCAGTCTCTGCCAGAAGCAGGCTAGTCCTCCTGGCTTGTTCTCAGATGCCCCACAGCTTGACCATCCATCCATATAGCACACATGGCATTCAATGACATCCCTGGACCTGAAGAGAATGAGGGCCACAGAAAGCAGGGACCCCATAGCTGCCCCTCATCTGTCTCCACAGACCAGCCTCAGAGTAAGGATGGAAATCCTGTCTCTAGGCCCAACTTGACTTCCGTCCCCTTGTACCTGGTCCCTAGAGTAGGGATCCATCTCTGCCCCTTCTGGGAAACCCTTCAGTAGCAAGGGGAATCCCAAGAGCCTACATGAATGCCCAGTTGGGCTGGCAAAAGAATAGAGCCCTGGAGCATGAGAATATAAGGGGCCTGAGTCCCACATCTTCTACCTTTACCCTCCTAATACTGCCTTCATTCAAGCCTGTCCAGCTGCACCACTGGGAGTTACCATGGCAACCGAACCCATAGGCAGCCAGTAACTGGGAAACAGCTGCCAACAGCAAATGATGGTGGGTAGAAAAGGTCAAGAGCAGAGACCCTCAAAAGCA
This sequence comes from Vicugna pacos, assembly GCF_048564905.1. Classification (NCBI taxonomy): domain Eukaryota; kingdom Metazoa; phylum Chordata; class Mammalia; order Artiodactyla; family Camelidae; genus Vicugna; species Vicugna pacos. The sequence goes on from NC_133003.1 coordinate 21,369,269, forward strand.
AGAGAAATACAGAGACCATGGTAGAGAAAAGGAGGCCCCAGAGCCCTGACAGGTATTCAGCTCCAACCTCCTACTCACTACCCAGCATATAGTCATCATTGTGCACAGACTACCACATCACCAACCTCAGACAGACACAGACACAATGGGGCCAATTCTCAGAAGTGCTTACAACTATGGATGCCAAGTAACACAGGTAGGTCACATGTTTAACCTGACAGCAGTGTGTCTGGTGAAAATGAACATGGGTAGGATACCAACTGCTATTTCCAATGAAACAGTAGATTTTATGTTTTCTTGACAGGTTTATTATTTAAAAGGTTTTTTTTTTCTCTCTTTCCAGAAGAAGGTACGTACCCAAACTCCCCCAGATTCCTCTAGAGGACAGCCTGCTCCTGGCCTAGACCCCCTCATTCACACCTTCTGCCCTCCGATACCCTCTACCTACTGTGACGGACACAGCCCTAACAGGAACACTTCACTGCCCAAAGAGGCCACTGTTCTAAGCCACTCCAGTCCCCTACCCATCTCCTGAGACCTGTTGGTCACCTAACCACCTCTACATGCCAGCCTCCTGGTCCAGTCCTCCCAGCATATTTAGTATCTACCACCATCAGTTTCTATTTTGCCTTAGAAGTGTTCATGAGCCTCTGGTGGACAGAAAGGGTTGGGGAAGTGGGCTATGTTTCATCTACCCTCACCCAAGCTTCCATAATGCTTCCCCCATGAGGCCACTGTTTTTGGTCCAGTTATTTTAACGAGCATTCATGCTCAAGAGAGCAGTTAATTCCCAGGCTGCCTGTTTCTATCCCTGCGAGCCACCCGCTCCCCAGGACACTGTCCTGAGAAAGTGTCAGTCTCTGTAGCGGACCTAGGGTCTGCCTCTGAGACAGCTCAGGGCAAGGACAGAACCTGGGAAGCAAGGGAGAGCCTGGCTGGAGAGCCACAGGCCTGCATGCTGAGTAGAGCAGAGAAAGCAGAAAAGGGAGCCCTCGGGAGTACTTGGCTCTGGGGCCTTCCCAGTGCCTGTTGGGACTCTGTGTGCTGTCCCTGGCCTAACTCACTGGCCAGTTGCCTGGACTCTGACCCCACAGTAGACAGGCCTCTTGGAGCTTGGGTCAAGCAGTCCCAGGACAACCTCTGACAGCATCACAAGCTTTTCTTCAGGCCTGTGGACACCCAGACACCACTTTATTATCCACACTCTGATCAACTTGCTAATGATCTTGGCCGGTCAGTTTATGGTGTCTGAGCCTTGGCTTCTACATCTGAAAGTAGGGGTAAAAATCCCTACTCATTAAACATTGAGTTACATGGGGATAAAGCAATGAGAATGAACCCATGAAGAGGTTAGAAAGGGCATAAGGGGTTCTAGCCTCAAAAGAACTGTGGGGAAAGAACTATGGGTAGAGATGCTATGACCTTACAGCAGAAATGGCACTACCATTGCTTCTAATAGGCTGAGGTTGCAACAGCCAGCCCTCTGTTCTTCACCTCTGACCCAGTTATACTCTTCTTTGTTCTTGGGTGAGGCTGTTATCACCAGCTGGTTGTTTTAACAATCACTGGTTTCTACTTACAACTGCCCGTGACAGAGAAATTGCTTGGGAGGGCCCCAATATCTCCTGCACCCTTACCCCCATCAGGGAGAGAAAAGATATATCAGGAACAGGTGGCATTTCAAAGTGCATCATAAACAGGAAGTGCCAGCCAGGAGGGAATAACTCACCATCTGCTCTGCTCCGATCAGAAATATGCCTCCGCGGACTTCCCTATTTGACTTAACATCTATTGAACACTCAAGGGAGTAAAAGTATCTATCACCACTAACATCAAGGAACCAAAACATTCCATTTTAAAATAGAAACTGTTTCAAAGGGCAAATCATCCAGAAGCAGAGACTGTAAAAATGATCCTGAGCCATGGGAATGGTTGGCATTTGGCTAGAATACAAATATACTTAAAGGGGCTGTAGGCAAAGGCCGAGGTTTCAGGACTGTCCCAAGGATGGGTAGTGCCAAGAAGAGCTTCAAGAGCCACAGATGTGGCCACCTCCTAATCAGTGAGAGATTAAGCAAAGATACCCTGCAGCATGAGAGGAGGCAAGCATAACACTGAAGTAATCTTCCCAGGCAGAGGGCACACAATTTTCATCCCTAAAAGTGTTATTTTATTTTTTCACTTGACCATCATCCAGAAATATCTTCCCAAGAATAAAGCCTCCTTCCTTCAACCCCTAAATTTTCAGCTTCCAGCCAGGTTGGCCACACCCACTCCCAGATAAGGGTGGGTCCCTTCCCCTTTCACCCATTTACAACAAGTGATGGCGCTAAAGCCAAAGTCCAGGGATCTCTGTGCAGTGACAGTGAGGCGGGAAGTGCCAGCGGAACTGACTGTGACTGCCAGTTGAGAAAATGCCAGAGAAGCCAAGCTCTGGTAGCCTCTCCCTCCACCAGACAAGACAGACTAGCTTGTGAATCTCCATTTCTCCCTCACCTCTGGCAGCATCTGCACATCATCGTCAGCCTGATTAGTAATGCTAGGCTGGTGACATCGGATCACACAGTGACCCCAAAGTCCATATGAAAACTCAGGATTGCTTTTGGCCTTTAAGAACAATTGACTCTCCATCTGTTAATTGAGACACTCATGGCTGAGGGTAGAAAGGTACAAGAATGAAGCGGTGGGCTGCAAGCTGGGCCTTGGCAGGGCCTGCATGCCAGGCTTGCAGTCAAGTTGCCCCATCCTACCCCACCCCACCCTCAAGCAGCTGGGGCTGGGGCAGTCAAGGAAGGCTGGGCTGGCCAAAACTTCCTGCTATTTCTCCTGTTGGAGCCCCAGCCTGAAGCAACCAGGGAAGGATACTGGATCCCTGACAGCCTTCACCAAGGCCAGAAGCTGCCTGCTGAAATGACCCAGAATCAAAAGAAAACAATTTCACACAATGTAAAAATTAGAAACAATATTTATTGTTTCCTGTTAAAAATAGGGCGCCCTCATGAGAAAAGAGTGTGCAAAAAGAGCCTTCCTACACCCTGGGATTTCTCACTTATCCTAGCAAGCTGGGATTGTCGATTCAAAACTCTCCTCACTGTAGGAGGGAAAGCTCTCCACCTACTCCTGGGAAATTAGGCTACTCTAGTTTTAATTTTGATTACTTGCGTGCATGAAAAAGAAATAACCTGATGGTTAACAGGCTATCTGCCCCAGGCACATTTGCTCAGTCTACATGGACACACAGATGTGGGCCTCAAGTCCACATTCCCACGTGCAGGCCAGGATTAGATGACACCCTGGAAATCTGGTAAGTGTTCCTGGCTAGGGATCAAAGACGGGCCCAGCTCCTGGTCAGCTGGCTGAAAACATGCAGTGTCTCCAGTGAGAGGCTGAGATTTCCCTCTTTCTCGGGGAGTATTTTGGGTGTAGTAGGGAGAGTAGTCAACCAGTAGACAGCACTCTGGCCATAGGTGGTATCCAGTCTAGAAGCTACTTGCTCCATCTCCAAATCCTCGTGAGATCCCTTTAATTGACAAGAGTGGATTCAAGTTTCAAAATGGCAAATTATACCAGGTAGAGGATGTCATTAAGGCAATGGTCTCAACAAGCCCATGCACAGGGCTCTCATCCAACCATCCCCCTCCCCTCACCCTTCAGGGTGGCCTAGTCCCACCCATTGTTCCTCCTCGGGCGACAGCTTCCAGCATCCTGAAGCTTTGAGCAGCCTTCAGCCTCACAAGTTGGGCATGGCCCAGTTAAGGAACTTCATGGCAACTTCAAAGCCAAGGAAACAAGCCTGAGAAGGGGTTGGAAGGAAGAAAAAAGCCAACAGGAGTTGAGACTATTCACAGAGACCTCAGCACCGTGTTTGGCTGGCCTCATCAGGAGCAGAACTCCTCCCTAATAGTACTCCCACCCCAGGTCAGGGAATCTAGCTGTGCTTTCTCCTGCCTAAAAGGGGAGGAAAACGCATGTCCCACAACTGCCCACTTCAAATGGCCAAGTCAGGAAATCAAAGCTCCTCATCTCAGAGAATCACAAGGGCAGCTTCAGGAAAGGGAGCAAATAAGGAGGCTCTGGCTGAGGGTGGGGTTTTGGGAAAAGTGAGCCCCCAATTCAATCCCAGGAACAAGCAAAGTAAGCCCATCTGCACCCTGTTCTGAGCCCCAAAGGGAAAAGCACAGCCCCTGCCAGTCACTCACCGCGTTGGCTGGGAAGGCTCGGATCATCACTGCATTGAACCCCTTATACAAGGATGTGATTCCTTCATCCCGGATCAGCTCCCTCAGCACATCTCTGAAACCATTAGGATATTTCCCAGGAGGCGCTGTGGGGAGAACCCAACTGTTAAGGCTTCATGAAGCTTCCCGACCCGACCATGATGACCCACATGGGGACAATGTTGTAGTCAAGTCTTCCTGCAGGGCCATAGCACCAGGGAGAGGACACCTTGCAGGTCATCTGGGACCCATCCACAGACAACACAGTTCACCTTGGGACAAACAGACACAAATATCTGGATTACTGGTGCCAAGAGGGTAGAGAAGGGAATAAAGAATGAAACAAACAGTCCTTCAGCTCAAGTTGGGGAAGGAGGGTGGTTCTGACTTCTTATTCAATTTCGTGTTTAAGCCGACAAGAAAATTAGTCTAGGGTTCTAAGAATACAAATGACTGCAAGGGAGAATGTTGATCAGGCAGATGTTGGGTGCTGCTATGGAGAGTGAGTATCCCTAAGGCCTTAAGAGCTCTGTACCCCAGGGGCAGCCAGTTTTGGGACCCACTCCACCCCCAACCTGTCCCACTCTCCTCTACTAACCAGTCTGGAAGCGGGACTTGAGCACGTCTGGGGGGATTGCCACGGCCCAGTTGAAGATCCCTGCGATGCCCCCAGCCACCAGGATGCGAGGTACGCTGAGCTCATTGACACTGCAGAATACCAACCACAGCCCCAGTCAGACAAAGGCTGTGAAAATGCATTCAGACCATCCCTCCAGTGGCAGACAGGGCAGCCACAGAGAAGGAGAAACTGGCTGGAGGGAAGAGGTCTAAGGCCAGGGCTCCTGTGGCGTGGTAGCTGCTGCTCCTTGGAGGAGGCTTCCTGTACTTGTTTCAGACACTTGCTCCACTGGGTGAGGCACAGAGTAAGAGATATTAGCTGGGCCTCAGCAGCAACAAGAGGAAAGCAGACATGGAGACTGAAGCAAGCCCCACTCCTGCCTTCAGATCCACTAAGAGGAAAGGGCAACCTACCCACGACTGGGCAAAGTGACTTTAAGTTCTTCTGTTCTCACCTCTTTCCCTCTGGAGTGAGGGTATTTTTCAGCCACTCATATGTCATGAAATACATCCCACTGGCTGGAACATCTATAAGTGGCAAGAAAGAGGTCAATTAAGTGATATAAAATCCTCACAGATTTCTTGCTCTTAGGAGAGCCAAGCTTGGCACTGGACCCTTCAAGGTTTCCTGAGAAGTTCCTCAGCAGCACTTCCTATTTGCAGTAATCACTTTGCAGTGATCAGATGCTGTTCCTGAGCAAGCAAGCACTGGTGTGAGTGACTGCAAACATGCATGACATCATTTCATCTTCAAAGGCCTTCTGAGTGGTCCCCACTAATATGCCCACTCCAAGCAGTTATAACCACAGCAAGCAACTGGCTTCCTTCAAGCTGCCATCTCGGGACAAGGGTGGGCCTGTCTCTGCCTCTCCTACTGCCACCACACTAGGACATGCCTCTCAAGCCACAAAGAGCTCCATTGTTCCTAAGTCCTTCTTTCTTTCCACTCATCCTTCCAGTCACAATTTCTGTCTACTCCACTCCAACTGCCGCTATCATGACTTCCAACCTTAAAGGCCAGCCGACCAGAAAGATGGAAGGTCACCCCATCCCCTTTGTGTGCATGCTGGCCAGAGGTGACATGGCCTATAACCAGGACACACAGTGCCGGCCCTGTCATGTTTGGTGCCAAGGCTAATCTGGTGATCCAGGCCAGACCCTCTGTGGCAAATCCACTTCAGGTGAGTCCCCCATCCAAATTGAGCACAGGTGGAGGGCCTCAAAAGTTACCTCGCATGAGGGTGAGTACAGTCCCCTTGTAGATGCCTCGGATCCCAGACTCCTGGTATAGCTTCTTTGCACAGTCCAAGGGACCAGCGTACTTGGTGTCACCTGAAGAAGCCTGAATCTGAGAAGGAGGGAAGCGTCATCAAGTCAGCACCACCATCAACAGACTCAACAGGTTACAGAAGATTACAAAGTGAGTGTGGGAGTGGTCATTATGCATTAGACCAATGAAAGACTTCATTGTCTAATTGATAGTTATTTAGAATGTGCAATATTGGTGGAAGTCATTATGAAATAAGGCTGGGTGAAAATGTGACAAAGTACACATACATTAACCAGGAATAAAATCAACAGAGGAGTTGGAAAATAAGTTGAGGAACTTTCCCAAATATAAGAGCATTCCAAATAAAGCTAGTTGGAAGGTCTAGAAAGGGAGAGACAAATACTTCAGTCATTCACTTATTCCTTCAACAAATATCCACTGAACACCAAATCCATCCCAAGCTCTAACTGATCGTGAAACTTAGTTAAGAGAAGGTGAACCAGAAGTTGTATTTGGAGCTCTAAGCACCTGGATAGAGGTTCTGTGCAGAGCTAGGGGAGGGCCAAGGAAAGGCCCCTTTCCCAGCCTCTGGGCTCCAGGGCCTAAGAGCCAAGAGCCTGAGGGCAGGCGGGAGTAATCTCAGAAAAGATCTGAGAGAAATACAGCCCTGTGCAGGATGCACAGCAAGTACACAGTCAAGAGGAATCAGAACACACAAGGGCATCAACCAAAGGTAATTAAAGCTGGAAAGCGAGTTCAGATTTAAAAGCTCCAAGGAGAAATACTTACAAAATAAATATGTAAGTCCAGTAATTTTCTTACATACCAACAATAACTAGTTGGAAAATAATGGAAAAGAATCCCATTCAAAATAGCAATAAAATACATGTGCATCAAGCAATATGATTTGGATAAATAAAGCTCTAAAACTTTTCCAAGGGGCATAAAAGAAAAGGTGAATGAAGAGAGTCATAGTTTTGGTTATGAGAAGTTTTCAATCAGAAAGCCATCAACTTTTCTAAAAATGATAAATTTAAGACAATGTCAATCGAGTATCCATGGCTTTCTAAAAATATAACTTTCCCAGATGGTCCAAGCACAGGTGAACCTGGTGTGTCTGAGGAACACCAGGGAGACTCATGTTACCAGAGGACACTAGAGCTGATTCACAGTGACCTGGGGGTGGGAGTAGGCCAGAGAGAACTGGGCATGGAACTGACATATTAACAGAATCTTCTCACTGTATGTACAGCACAGACTGTAAGCAGGGAAACAAGTGAGGCCCTCACAGTGATCCAGGCCAGGGCTGAAGGTGACCTGGAGCAATGTGACTGTGATGGAGGTGATGGGAAGGGATAGATTTGGGATATGCTGAAAACCAACTTAATTGTTCAACAAATGGGATATGCACAGTGAGACAAAAAGGAATCTAGGAGGAGTCCTGGGTTTTAGGGCTAAAAAACTAAAAGGATAGTATTGCCACCAACTGAGCTGCAGAAGGTTGTAGGTAGAGCAAGTATAAAGGAAGACCAGTTCAGTTTTGCACATGGTGACTTTGAGGAGCTTATTAGCATGCAATGGAAGTGTTAGATAAACTAGTCTGGAGTTCGGGAAAAGTCTGGAATTGGAGATATAAATTGGAAAGTCATTAGCATATAGATGGTGTCTAAAAGTCATGAGACAAGAAGAAATCATCAAGGAGATGAGTGCAATGGGACTAAGCCCTGTGCACATGAACATTAAAAGATCAGGAAGATGATGATGAATCAACAAAAGACACAGAGAAAGAGCAGCCAAGTAGGTAGGAGGAAAATCAGGAGAGAAGCCAAGTGAAGATAGCTCTTCAAGGAAGATGAGGGGATTAGCTTAGTCAAATTTCTGTTGATGCATCAAAATGGATCAGTGTTCAGGCCCAAGAACTGAACACTAAACTTAGTGTAAAGGTCACTGGTGAACTTGTCAAAAGTACTTTCATTAAAGTTGTAAAGAAAAAGCCAGACTGAAGTGGATTTAACAATTAGCAAAAAGGAACTAGAGACAAAGAGTAGGGGAAAAAAAAAGAAAAACAAAAAACTTTTTCAAGGAGTTTTGATGTAAGGGGGAACAAAAACAGGAAACACAGAAATTGATGTGGCAAGCAGAATAGAGAGAAGTTTGTATTTTTAAAGGTTACTTTCCATTTACAATTGTTATAAAATATTGACTCTATTCCCTGTGTTGTGCAGTACATCCTTGAGACTATCTTACACCCAAAAGTTTGTACCTCCCATTCCTCCAAGAGAGAAGTTTGTGTTTTTAAGGTGAAAATACAAACATGCTGATGCTTGTATTACTGAAAAGAACAATCCATTGAAGAGCAAAAATTTATGTTGAAGAGGAGAGAGAGAATTGTTGAAGTAAGGTCTCTGGATAAGCAAAAGGGGCAGGAGGTAGGGTCAAACAGAAGCATGGGCCGTCCTTGGTGGAAACAAGCTGGGCAGCCACGGACGTAGTAGCAGATGCCAAGTGGGTGGCTGGAGGCAGTGGAGGGCATCTGGTAAGGTCCTCTCCTGGTGGTTTCAGTTTTCTCAGTGAAGTAGCAAGCCAGATCATCTGCTGAGAGGATGGGAGCTTCAGAAGAGAAGTGAGGTACAAAGTAGTCACCCAGCAGAGTGGAGGAATGCAAGAGAAGAATATGGATGGGGACTGTCTCCTGTAGGAGAGAAAAGGACTACAGGCATAAAAGAGAAAGAAGGGGGGAAGAAAAAACAAGAAGAAAGAAAAAAAGAAAGAGAGAAGAAACCATGAAGGAAAAGACTAACAGACAAGCCTACTGAAAATAAACATTCTCTTAGTCAAAACCAATATATAGACTTGCACTTCTGAGAAATATTTTCCCGAGGTGGGAGGGTATAGCTCAGTGGTAGAGCATGTGCCTAACATGCATAAGGTCCTGGGTTTAATCCCCAGCACCACCATTAAAAATGAGTAAATAAACCTAATTACCTACCCCCTCAAAAAATAAACTGAAACCAAAAATAGTAATTAAGAAGTATTTTCCCTATTCCTCATGCTGAACACAACAAAAAGCCCTAGACATTATTTTTTTTAAACAAATATAAGAGGACTCTGAGAGTTTAGAGGGAAGAAGCAAAGTGGCTAAGGACTTTGGGACTTGAGGAATGACACAGTGGTGAGTTCCTGTTTTTTTGTCTTGTTTTTGTTTTTGTTTTGCTATATCTCAAAATTGAGGCAAAAGAAACTGGCAATCCAGAAATGTCAACAGGCACAGACCAAAAAGAAGCCCCAACAAAAGCTTACATTCTCTAGGCAAAGGACCAGGAAAGGAACAGCCTAGAAAGATAGAAAAACTTCAGACAATGAACACTCTACTATAGCAGAGCACCATAGAAAAACTGTGGCCTCACCCCCATCCACGCCAGCAAAGACCATGTGGGGAGCCTAGAATTCCCCCTTTACAGGGTTATAAGGAGGTACCCAACATACTGCCTGGGTGGAGTCAGAGAAGTCTAAGTATGGAATAAGGACTTTCATTCCTGACAGGCCGGCACCAGCACTCTCCTGTCCTGTCTTGTCAGTGGAGACAATGGAATTCCCACACCCACCCAGAAGTAAAAAGGAGCGCCCCATCCTCAAGTGTCAACAGAGGCCGAAGTGGGGAACCTAGACTTCCACCTGGCAGTAACAAGGTAGCATCCTTCCCTTCCTGCTGGAGTGGTGTCAGAGAAAGCCAGCTAAAACAGAAAGTTTAAATAAGATCCAGAATTTCAATGTAATATCCAAATATCCAGGTTTCAATTAAAAATCATACATCATATCCAAAACCAGGAAGCTCTCAAACTGAAAGAAAAAAGAAGCAATAGATGCCTACACCAAGATGACAGTGATCTTAGAATTATCTAACAAAGATTTTAAAGCAGCCATTGTGAAAAAAAAAATCCCTCAACGAGTAATTATTAACATGCTTGAAATAGATTAAAAAACAGAAAGCCACAGTAAAGAAATGAAGTCTCAGCACTAAAATAAAAGATATAAGGAAGAACCAAATGGAAATTTTAGAACTGAAAAATACAACTGAAATAAAAAGCTCAGTGGATGACCCCCTCAACAGCAGAATACAGGGAAGAGAGAAAAAAAATCAGTATTGGAAGATAGAACAATGGAAAATATCTAATCTGAAAAACAGTAACTACATACATTAGAAAAGAGGAAAAGCCTCAAATCAGTAATCTAAGCTTGTACCTCAAGAACCACACACACAAGAAAAGAAAAGCAAACTAAACCCCAAACAAGCAGAAAGAAGGAAATAAGAAGATAAATAATAAAATACAAACAGAAAGAAATGAAATTGAAAACATAGAAACAATAGAGAAAAATCAATGAAAACAAGATCTTTTTTGAAAAGATCAATAAAATTGACAAACCTCTAGTGAGGCTGACAGAAAAAAAAAAGAGAGAGAGAGAGAGAGAGAGAATTCACAAATTACTAACACCAGGAATAAAACAGAAGATAACACCACAGAACCTGCAGATGAGAAAAGAATAATAAAGGAATACTACAAACAACTTTACATACAAATTTGACATCTTAGATAAAAAGGCAACAACAAAAAATACCACAATTTGCCCAATATAAATTAAGTAATTTGAATAGCCCTGTAACTATTAGGGAAATTGAATTCTTAACTTTAAATTCCTTCCCGCAAATCCCCAAGTCTATATGGTTTCACTTAAAATTCTACCAAATGTTTAAAGAAAAGTTAATACCAATTCTACACAACCTCAAAAAACAGAAGAGGGAACACTTCCCAATTCATTTTATGAAGCTATGTTATCCTGATACCAAAACCAGGAGACCATACAGGGGGGAAAAATGACAGACTAATATCTCTCAAGACTAGACGCAAAAATCCTTAACAAAATATAAGCAAATAGAATTCAGCAATATATAAAAAGAATTATACACCATGACCAAGTTGGGGGATTTATTCCAGCAATGCAAAGTTGGTTCAATATTCGAAAATCAACTGATGCAATCCACCATATTAAGAGGTTAAAAAAGAATTACATGATCACATCAATCAATGCAGAAAAAGCATTTGACAAAAGTCAATATCCATTCATGATAAAACTCTCAGAAAAAGAGGAATAGAAAGTAACTTTCTCAATTTGATAAAGAGCATCTATCAAAAAAACCCCAAAACCCTACATCTAACATTATATTTAACAGCAAAATAGTGAACAAGGCAAAAATATCCACTCTTATCACTCTTATTCAATTTAGTACTGGAAGTCCTAGCCAGTGAAATAAAGAAATAAAAGTCAAACAGTTCAGAAATGAAGAAATAAAACTGTCCCTATTTGCAAAGGGCATGATTATCTATGTAGGAAATCCCAAAGAATCCACCAAAAAAAAAGTCATAGAATTAATAAAGGAGTTCAGGAAGGTTCACAGTATGTAAGATTAACAAACAAGAATCAACTGTACTTCTATAAATTAGCAATTAACATGTAGAGAATAAAATAAAAATTATAATACCACCATTTACAATGCCATTTTCCAAAGTCAAAAAAGAGAGAAGCACTTAGGTAGAAATACAAGAAAACATAATAAGGGCTTATCCTGAAAACTACACAATGCTGATGAAAGAAATTAAAGTTCTGAATAAATGGAGAGACAGAACATGTTCATGGATTGGAAGACTCAAAATAATGTGTTAACTCTGCCCAAATTGACCTATAAGTGTAACATAATCTCAACAAGATTTTTCTCAATTTTCTAAGTTATCCTAAATTTATATGAAAATACAGAGGAATTAGAATAGCTAGAACAATTTTTTTTTAAAGATTAAAGTGGGAAAGATCAGTCTACTCAATTTCATGACTTAGTATGTGGCTATACTAATCAAGACTGTGAAATATTAGTACAGAGATAGACACATAGATCAATGAGGGGGGAAAAATAGCCCAGAAGTAGACATGCCCAGCTGATTCTTAACAAAGTTGCAAACATAATTCAATGGAAGAAAGGTTAAGTCTTTTCAGCAAATGGTATGGTACAACTGGATAGCCACAGGCAAAAGAAAAAAAAAAGAACTCTGACCTAATTCTCATATATAATATAAAAATTAACTCAAAATGGAGTCACAGACTTAAATGGAAAACATAAAACTTTTAGGAAAAAAACACAAGAAAATCTTTGGGATTTCAGGCTAGGTAAAGAGTTCTTAGATCCGATGCCCCAAACATCCAAAACCCAATCCATAAAAGAAACATTAACAAACAGGACTTCATCAAAATTAAAAATGTTTTCTCAAAAGACTGTTAAGAAGATGAAAAGACAAACTATAGACTGGAAGGAAATATTTGCAAACCCACATATCTGACAAAGGACTAGTATCTAGAATAAAGGACTGTCAAAACTCAATAATAAAAAAACAAATAATCCAATTAGAAAATGAGCAAAACACATCAACAGACATTTCACCAAACAGGATATACAGACAGCAAATGAGCACCTGAAAAGATGTTCAACATCTTCAGCTATTAGGGAAATGCAAATTAAAAAGAGATATCACTACACACCTATCAGAATAGCTAAAATTAAAAATACTGACAACACCAAATGTTGATGAGGATGCAGAGAAACTTGATCATTCATTCGTTGGTAGGAAAGTAAAATGATACAGCTACTCAGAAAAACAGTTCAGTAGTTTCTTTAAAAACTAAACATGCAACTACCCTACCCTATGACTCAGCAATTATATTCCTGGGCATTTATCCCAAATAAATGAAGACTGATTTTCTCAGAAAAAAATCTCTGTACATGAATATTTATAGCATCTTTATTCATAATAGCCAAAAACTGGAAACAACCCAGATGTCCTTCAATAGATGAAAAGTTAAATGTATTTGTAGTACATTCACACCATGGACTACTAAAAAGGAATGAACTATTCATACAGGCAACAATCTGAATGAATCCCCAGAAAATTATGTTGCGTTAAAAAAGCCAATCTGAAAAGTTTACATACTGTATGATTCCATTTATATATACCCGTCTTGAAATTACAAAATTACAGAAATGGAGCTCAGATCAGTGGTTGCTGGGGTGGTTAAGGACTGGAGAGGGGTAAGGGAAGTGGATGTGGCTGTTAAAGGGCTACATGAGGGATCCTTGGCATGATGGAAATGTTCTGCATCTTGACTATATCAATGTCAGTATTTTGGTTCTGATATAGTTTTACAATATGTTACCTGTGTGGAAAAACTGCGTAAAGGGTACATGGGCTCTCTCTGTATCATGTATTTCTTTTTTTTCTTTGTATTATTTCTTACAACTGTATGTGAGTCTATAATTATCTCAAAATAAAAAGTTTAATTAAAAAATGCACAAAATCAAGTGACAAATGGAAACCAGGAGAAAGACTTGCTACATATGATAAGAAATTAATAAACTTAACATGTCTGTAGTTTTTAGGGGTGGGAGGTGGAAGGTACAATCTGTTGCGTGTAAGACAGGCTAGAAGAATGTATTGTACAACACAAGGAATATAGCCAATATTTTTATAATAACTGTAAATAGGATGTAACCTTTAAAAACTGTATAAAAATGTTTAAACAATATATTAAAAATATGTCCAAAGCTTTTATAAATCAATTAAAAAATAAGTGAGCAAAGAACACAAGTAGACACCTCACAAAGGAAAAATTACAAACAGCTAATATGCATCAAAATAATTAATCTCACCAACAATTAAAAGCATGAAAAATTGAAACTGAAAACTGCACATTTTTCACCCATCAGACTAGCAAACATTGTAAATTAGATGCTGCAGAGTCTGCTGGGAAGCAGGTGCTCTTCTACTATTGACAGAAATAGACAGGGACAGACCTTTATAGGAAGGCCATTTGTTAATATGCATTAAAAATATTTTTAAAAGTACATACTTTTTAAACATACTAATTTCAAGTCTAGACATTTATCCTAAGAAAATAATCAGGTGCATCTGCAAAAACTTATTGAAAGATCTTCACTATGGCATATAATTTATCATACCCCCGTATGAGGTATTATTAGGTAAATGACAGCCACATATTGAAATAAAATGTAGAAAATCATGCTTGAGAAAAATAATCACAAAAATATTGTGATACAGCAAATGAAAAAAGCTGGTTACAAAACAATTGCAGCATGTGACCCCAATTTTATTTCAAAAGATAACATTTCTTAATATACATGTTTATAAAAAAGACTAGGAGACACACAGAAAGCATAAAAGTGATTCCCTCGGAGGGGTGATAACATGAGTAATAAATACATTGTTTTCTTTGTGCTTCTCCACAGTACCAAAATTTTCTAGCAAAGATTGTGTGTTAAATTGCTCAGCCATTTGAAGAACAAAGCAATGACACTTTTTTTTAAAAAGGAGCCCTGTGTGATAAAGCAGGCAGCCAGTTCACATCCTCAGCCTGGGAACAAGCCAGGCACTCGAAGGGCACTGAGACTTAGGGCAATGGGTAAGGGACGTAAGATATGTTGGGCAGGAGCAGCCTCCCTTCCACCTCTGATGAGACATGACTCACCTTTCAGAGTTCCTGAAGTAGCTGCTAATGAGGGTGGATAAGTCTGGGCTGACCTGTCACAGGTGTGACATTTGGTTGATTTGTTATACTGTCCTGGTTCTTGATTCTACTATGATTCCTTCCATGTTTCTGAAAACCTTGAAACTGTTTTGCTCACCTGACCTGAAGCCTTTATAAAGGGTGAAAGGACATAAACATCCACGTAAAACTGTATACCCAGTGGGAAAAGCTAGCCACCTCCCCCCCAGATCGCATCCCCCACCCCAGATCATACCCTTACCTGTAACAAGCACTTGATCCGTTCTCCAGGGGTCATAATTCCCGTGGTGAATACACCGGATAACATCCCAGCTGCAAACACTTGGGGGTAGCTGCATTGAAAACAAAAACAAGAGGCAAGCACCCGTGACTTAACACCCAGGACAGAGTCAATCCCAGCAAAGAGGATAACTTCATAAGAAAAAATAGGTAATTGGACTGGGCAGAAGTCCAGCACAAATAAATCATATCTTGCACAAAAGCCAAGTTCTAGGTATATTCGCAGGGCAGGGGTCTCAGTGCCAGGAACATTATGAGCCATTCAGATGGCCTCATGACAGAAGCTTTAGAGTCAGAGATGGTTTCCACCCTAGTCCTGCCATTCACTGTGACTACGGACAAGTTTTCCAGCCTCTCCGAGCCTTGAGTCCTCATCGGCAAAATTCAGGGTTGTTGTGGAAAAAAGCTTCTAACCCATGATGTAAACCTCAGTCAACCCCAGTTTCCCATCAAGCTCACCTCCTCTGGATCACCAAGAGCCTGAGAACACTTTAAGTCAAATGTGGCCACTTCCACAGGCCAAGGGGCAGCCCTGCCAGTTGCAAGGAATGTGTTGTAAGATGCTAGGAAAGGCCCAGACAGGGATGGTACCCAGACAGACTGATAGGCCCTGTGGCCCCCTATGAGGGGAATAGTTCCCTAGTGGCCAGGGATATGGATCTTCACCGTGGCTCCCCCAGAATGAGCCACACTGAGTATCTGGAAGAGTTGGAGGCTCCTGGCATCACTGCTTGTGCTACCCCGGCATCTCCTTTTCTTTCTGAGATTAGCAATACCAGAGTGGTCTGGAGGCGATGCAGCACAAAGCTACAAACAGAATTTCAACAGAGTCTCCACAATTTAACAAATGTTGCTGAAAAACTTGACTTACTAGCCTAAGCCTCAGGCCCCTCCTGACCCTAAGCCTCTGACAGCTAAGCCTTCAAGCCTGGTGTCCCATCCTACAAGGAGACCAAAACCTGGAAAACAGATGTTAAAATGGGATAGGGAGACAGCCACTTCAGGTCCTTTCCCCTAGACAGGGCATCCCTGGTTTTCCCATGCACTCAGCCCACGCAGGGCTCACACACTACCCCAGGCATGCAAGCCCAGCACATGAGCTGACTATTGAATAGTCAGGAGACTTGCTTTCATGCATGGCCTCCTTCACAGTCTCAGTTCACACTGCTGTCCCCAAGAGAAGCCCTCTCAGCAACTAAACTTCCCCTCATGACACCAATATGCTCTTTTTCTCTTTTGGTTCACAGGGCAAAATAGATCTTAGGCTGGGCACACCTCCATCTCCTGGGACTGGGGACTAGACTCTGAATGGGGTCTCTGGGTATACATAGGGTACCACGTAGATACCCTATGACCTCCGGGCCATTCTGCTACCCCTCACCCCCACACCAGGGGAACATCTGTGAGTGCTGGCTGGGCTTCTACCGCAAGGTCTTGGTAATGCTCCTTTCCATATTATCCCCAAACACTACTGCAGGGAGAGGAATGTGGCCAGGCTGACATTCAGGAATGTGGGGTAGGATTATGGCGGTGAGGGCCTGAGTGTTTCAACCTTTGCTTAGGCAGGAAGTGTGTTTCTCTGAGCACAGATGCAATAGTACAGGGAATACAACCCACAGGCTGAAGCAGTAGCAGTGACCCCACTGGGGGTTCTTCTGCATGGCCCTGGTATGGCTGTGAGCTGGCACATGAACTAAAAGACCAGGTGCTCAGAGAGGACATGCGTCCAAGGGATGTTTGAAGGACCAACAGTCAAACACAGCTTCAAAAGGACCCCTAACACCCACATTTGGGGCTACCTGTGACTGGTTATAGAAGCCAGTCACATTCAAAGGATCACAAGGACTCCAGAAATAGTGCATCACATTACTAGCATCTCTGTCTACATCTAGACCCTTACTCAGCCTGCTGCGGCCTGAGGTAGTGACAGAAACAACCACATGGCACCCTGGGCTTCCTCCCCTGAGCTCCTGGATCCCAATCCTGGCCAGTCTCTGCGAGTCCTGTGCTGCCTACAGCCCCTCCCGGGGGTTGTCACCCTGCACAGCTCAGACAGAGCATGTCTTTCCTCCCATGTCCCCACTCAGAATTCCCCTGCATCCCAAAGGTCTGTTTTCATTAACTATTTGGTAAATTCTGAACTATAATTCTGCCTCACCTGCCTCTTCATACCCAAATCCAACTTCTTTAAGTTTATTAAAAGGAAATATACTTATTTATTTCACTTGAACAGAGAAGCCAGTATCTGAAATAGTTATAGTCATGTTATAAAAATGAAGTAAAACAAAAGCTGGAAATTTCCCTTTTCCCAGCCCAGGCGATGGAAAACAAAGCTGCTGCTGTCGTTACTGCAGCACCAGGTGCCTTCATGGTATTTTACACACATGGCATTCAGACCTCCCCGTGCTGTGGGGTTGGTATTACTAATGCCCCAGTAAGCGATACTACCTCATAGAAATTATGATGACTTTGTAAGGGGGTACGGGAGAGCTTTGGGTTTTCTCTTTTCTCTTTTGGTTCACAGGGCAAAGGAAACTCAAGTATCTCCCTCATGCAGAACAACCAACAACCAGCAACCAGCCTTGGGGACCCAGGAGGACAGTCACTGACTGTCTGCCAAAGATCTCTCCTTTAACCCACATCACACCACCAGGCAGAACAGCATCAAGTGCTGCAGGTCTGCAAGTACTCACCTGAGCACATCCTCTGGGTGTTTCTGTTGCAATTTCTTCCCCAAACCAAACCCAAAGAAGCACACGGCAAACATGGGAGTGACCCCAACGATGGGAGCGGCCATGCCCCGATATAGACCCATGATGCCCTGCAAGGAATCACAGAAGCAGAAGCTCTTTACAGAAACAACTACCCTTTACATCACTGAAACAGGGAAGCAGTGTGTCCTCTGATACTCTGGCTTCCTTCCTTTACTTCTCCTCCAAGCAAGGAGAACTTTTAAAAGGAAGAAGATCCCCATATTCATCAGAAATAGTTGTCCTCTTATATTATATATAAATAGATAAACAACAAGTTTCTTCTGTATAGCACAGGGAACTATATTCAATATCTTGTAGAAACCTAAAATGAAAAAGAATTTGAAAATGAATATATGCATGTATATGTGTGACTGAACTATTATGCTGTACACCAGAAATTGACACAACATTGTAAAATGACTATACTTCAATTGAAAAAAAAAGAAATCGTTGTCCTCTTACACATTGCTGGAGAAACTGGGAACAGCTGCTACTCTGGAAGGCAATTTGGCAACATGTAGCATACACTTTCATCGGAACATTCTCTGTCTAGAAATGTATTCTAAGGAAATACTCAGATATAAAAAAGAATGACATCAGGCATTTACAAAGTACCAAAATTTTGGAATGAACCTAAAAACTCCCAAATAAGAGATTACTGAGAGAAACAGCAAGAAGTCCATAAAATCACATGGTAACATGAGAGGAGACTACTCGTGGGAAAAAAGCAGACTACAAAACAGAATGTACATTGTGACTTCCTTGGGATGAGATTACGGGTGACTAAGAAATTTTGGGATTTTCAAGTATTGAGACATGGGGTTTTTATTGTTAAAAACAATAGTAAGACTCCACATCAGTTTTCACTAGTACAGTTTGGTAATGAAAGCAACCATGTAGTAGCCAATAAATAGACAGTCAGACAAATAGGTATCCCAACCAAACAGGTTAGTAAACCAAGGAAGAGGAAGATCTGGGACTGAGGAGACCACAAGTTCAGCCCAAGAGAGGTGGAGGGGATTTCTAGGCTGGTGGTGGGTACAGTGGGCCTGAGAAGGAGCCAGTCCACAGGAGAGTACCAAGACAGAGGACTCTAGGAGGGAAGTTTCCAAGAAAAACAAAGCAGAACAACACGCATTGGAAAAACAGATTATAACTGTTCAGGCAGTGGAAAACCAAACAAAAATGTATTCTACAGAGCATTCAGGGTATGACAGCGACAGCAATTCAAAGAAACACAAGCAAAAGAAATTGACACAATTATTAACCCAACTTCAATAAAAACAAAAAATTGCACAAGAAATGCACATTATACAACATTAGTTAACAGAAAAAACATATATAAAATTGTAATCATGAAAAGGTTAATTGTGTTAAACCACAAAGTATGACAAGATTATATGGGCAGGGCTGAAAGAGGAGATAAGGAATGTAAGAGTTAAAATCATCTACCACAAATAGGTAGCTAAAACATAAAAAATGTATAAAATATACATTATGTAGCTAGGAGAAAACAGCATTAACACCTGAAAGAGCTGAAAGTAGCTGTCTCTGAAGAATTGGGACTGGCAGGTCACTTTGTTACAAGTTCTTCAATAACAAACTAAATGCTTGTATCACTTTAATACAAAGTAAGGAATAACTTTTAAAACAAAATACAAAAAAATGTTAAAGTTGCTCCCTACAGAAAGTAGGAGGAGAAACAGGGTGGGGCTGCACCTGGGGAGGGTCCACAGGCTCAGGCTGAAGAACTGCCTGGCTGCAGACTCTGGGCATTCACAACCCATCTTCTTTCCAGAACTAAAGGGGCACAACTGTACCTGTCAGCACTCCTCCCAGATCCTACAAAGGTTTAACACTTCTACAGGCTGCAACTAGACTCTCCAAAGACAAAGTGCAGAGGCAGTAAATAGGAAAGGGTGAATGGGAAGAGAAGGTTCTGAGGAGGATCTACAAAAGCAGCAGGTGACAAAGCCCCTCGAGACCTCCTCCCACAGCTCCCCACCTGGGCTGAGAAGGATGCCCCAGGCCCCAGGGCCAAACCTATGTCTCCAGACAGCTCCTCTAGCCTTCTTTTCACTGTCTGACCTACCCAGTTCCACTCAGAACAATCAATACCTGTCTGGCAGCTCAAAGCAGAGAGCTCAATCTGACACAGCAAAAACCGGGACATGCACAGATACAGACTAAGGAAGCCTATTCCATTCTGTGGGGAGATGGATTTATACAAGCCCTTCTCACCAGGCCCCTGGCATCCAACACATTGCCCAGCTGCTAAATAGGTGCTCTTACAACAGTTGCTGACCAAGAGCAGGTAATCTTGCCTCTCTGTAAGGGCAGAGGACTCTGAGCAGATCTAAAGTCCAAAGACTGCACCCTGGGCAGCAGAGACAAAAGAGAGCCTTACAGAAGAAAATGCAGCACCATCTCACTCATGGATAGTTGGATAAGATCCACCTCAAAATCTTCCTCCCATGCCTGGGTCCTGCAGGATCCCTGGGAATAGCTTCTCGTTCCAGGCATCCCTTATCAGCATCCCTTCTTTACCTGGGTGACACCTGCTTCTCAGTTTCCTTATATTTAATAAAGACTATGTATTTATAGAGTATTTGTTCATATGAGAGTTACGTTTTAGGGAGCAAAGGAAAAGTTCTCAACAAGGTCTTGTCACGCATGTGCTAATGAAGTGAGTAACAGACATCATTAAAACTTTTTAAAAATCCCATGTTTTCACTCTTAAGAACTATCTGAAAATTATATAATGCAATAGCGCCAGACCAATTTAGTGTCCTTGTCTAGGGGTTTGAAGACACTGCTGGCCTTTTTCACTGATCCTCAGACTGGCTGACTTTTCCTTTAGACTTTAAGTTAGCTTCTGACACTGAACCCTGTTGAATTGATTGATCCAGATTTGCATTTTCTTTCATTTCATGTCTCCAATTATTCCTCACAAACTCCCTGTGGTCTAAATTCTACCCTCCAAAATAAAATCATTCTATTAGCTTCAGTCATCCACATAAACAGTAGCCAGAACTATCATAGACTCCAGAGCAATGACAATAGGAGGGATGGCACGCTGAGAGCTGCAGCTGTGGGCTAGACCTCCAGCAGAACTGCACAGTCACCCTATCCCACAGGGAAGTAACAAACCAACCCTGTGCACGTGTTCCTCTGATAAAAGGAATGGAAGCCCAGCACCAAGATACCATACCTCCCTCATAAGAGTCTTCCGGAAACAGTCAAAGGTCCCAGAATACATGGGAGGTTGTCCAGGCAAACTCGGAGGCTGCGTCTGCAGCCGGACCTGAAACCAGAAGTTAAAACAATCATTTCCCAGAATCAGAACTGCCTGTCAGTAACAATGGCCCAACTGTCTGCCAAACTCTGAGCAGAGAAAGCTGCACCTGTGTGCATGTCTTTGGCATTCACTTTCCCTGCTGGATTCAATCTTCTCTTTCCTCTAGTTCATTCAGACCCTGCACTTGTAAGTCATTAGTTGCATGCTTTTAGAGAACGACAGTTTCTCTGATTTGCTCAGCCATTTACTTCTGTCATTTGTTTCTTAGTTAATGGACCCCACAATGAGCCAGTGGAATAGGTATTACTGATTTATAGATGAGGAGACTGGGTTTAGTGAGTTCAAGTGATGTGACAGAAACCAGACCTGGCTGATGCAAAGCTCAGCTCTAGGCACTCCTTATGCCCATGTGCAGTACCTTTTTGGTGGTTAGGTAAGGTGCTCCAACAAAGGTATTTCAGAGTGAGGTGGATTTAATCCTACTTTTCTTGGTCCTCATCCTTCTCGACCTTCTGGTGTATCCAATGACTCAAACTGTTTCTCTCCTTAAACTTCCCTCCTTTGTCTCCTTTTCTACTCCAGGTGTTCTCTAAGGCTAAGTACCCTACTCATCTGGTCCACTAGCCCTTTCAGAAAACTCAGATTCCAGGGCTTCAGCTTCTGCTCAGTGATGACTTTTACTTGGCCATTTTCAGACTATCTCTCCCCACCTTTAGGGCTACATTTCCAACTGCCTGGAGAAGCTCTCCCTACTCAAATTATCTCCAGAATATCATCCTCCTGATGAATATCCCATTTGTGCCAGAGCCACCAGGCTACCCTCTTTCTCGGGATTTGAAATTCTAGCATCTGACTACTTCCTGTTGCTTTTCCTCCTCTTACACACATGGGCATCAAGTCTATTGGAGAGTTCCTTCAAGGTGTTTCCAGAATCTTAATTTCTTTCTCTTTCTGTATGGAGTCTTCTCTTAGGCCAAGTCCTCACCCATCCTTACCCAGCATGGGGGTTTTAAATTATGTCCACTAATCTCTGACACTTTTCCCTTCAAAAGTTAAATCCTAATTTCTCTCTTCTTCAATACAGGCCAGACTCAGTGACTCACTTCTATCTAATAGAATGTGGTGGTATTGATATGTGAATTCCAAGGTGAGGTGACAAAAAGGTCAGCTTCTGCCTATTTCCATCTCAGGTTACTTGTGTTGGGAAAGTCAGCCACCATGTCATAGGACTCTCAAACTGTCTGGAGAGGCCATGTGTGGAGGAAACAAGGCCTTCTGACTACAGTCAGCACCAACACGCCAGCATATGGATGAACCACATGGAAGCCAGTGCTTCAGATGAGTGCAGTCCTGGCCAACATCTTTTCTGGTTTGTTTTTGGTGGGGTGTCTTTGGTCCAATTTTTTTATCAGCTTTATTAAGATATAATTCATATACCATAAAATTCACCCATTTAATGTGTACAGTTAAATGGTATTTAGTATATTCAGAGTTGTGTAGCCTTCATTATAATCAATTTTAGGACATTTTCATCACCCCCCCCAAAAAAAACCCCACCACACCCATTAGTAGTCACACCCCATTTCCCTCTCCCCTCAGATCCTGGCAATCACTAATCTATTTTCTGTCTCTATGGATTTGCCTATTCTGTATATTTCATATAAATGAAATCATACAATATGTGGTCTCTCATACCTGCTTCTTTTACTTAGCATAATGTTTTCAAAGTTAATTTATGTTATAGAATATATCAGTCCCTTATTCCTTTTTATTGCTAAATAATATTGCATTGTATAAATACACCACGTTTTATCTGTTCATCATATAATGAAAAATTGCATTTTTCCCATTTTAAAAATTATTATTAATTATGGTGCTATAAACTTTTGTACACAGGTTTTTGTGTGGCTGTATGTTTTCAGTTCTCTTGGGTATTGTACTGGTGAAGATTCTCCAGAGAAACAGAACCAATAGGATATGGAGATCCATTTATTTCTTTCTTTATTATAAGGAGTTGGCTCACACAGTTATGGAGGTAGGTAAATCCTAAGATCTGTAATCAGCAAGTTGGAGACTCAGGAAAGCCAATGGTGTTAAATTCCAGTTCAGAAGTTGGCAGGCTCATGACCCAAGAAGAGCTAATGTTTCAGTTTGAGTGCAAAGGCAAGAAAAGACCAATGTCCCACCTCAATGAGTCAGGAAGGGGGAGTCTCCCCTTTATTCATGGGAAGCTCAGCCTTTTGTTCTAAAGAGGCCTTCAACTGATTGGATGAGGGCCACCCACATTAGGGAGGGCAACTGCTTTACTTAGTCTACCGATTTAAATGCTAATCTCATCCAAAAACACCCTCACAGATACACCCAGAATAATGTAATAATGTTTGAACAATACCTAGACACCCCATGGCCCACTAAAGTTGACACATAAAATTAACTATCACAGGAGAATTTCTGGGTCGTATGTTAACTCTATGTTTAGCCTTCTGAGAAACTGCTAGAATGTTTTACAAAGAGCCTGCACCATTTTACATTCCCACCAGGAGTATATGAGGGTTCCAGTAAAAAAATTCCAGTTTCTCTACATCCTTGCTAACATTATCATGTGTGTGTGTGTGTGTGTGTATGTTTTTTCTTTTTATCACCATCATAGTGAGTGTTACATGGTATCTTACTGTGATTCTGATTTACATTCTCATGATGGATAATGATGTTGAACATTTTTCATGTGTTTATTGACCATTTGTGTATTGTGAAATGTCTATTCAGATCTTTGCCCATTTTTTTCCTTCCCAATTTTTTTATTGTTGTAAAATACACATAAAATTTATCATCTTAACCATTTTTAAGTGTACAGTTTAGTGGTATTAAATACATTCATAATGTTGTACAACCATCACCACCATCCATAACTCTTTGCCTTTAAGAATAAAACTCTATATCCATTAAACAATGACTCCCCATTCCTCCCTACATCCAGCCCCTGGCAACCACCACTCTATTTTCTTTCTCTATGATTCTGACTACTCTAAGCACATCCTGTAAGTAGGATCATATACTATTTGTCTTTTTGTGACTGAATTAGTTCACATGTTAGTCTAATGCTTTCAAGATTCATCCATGTTGTTACAAGTGTCAGAACTTCTTTCTTTTTAAAGCTGAAAAATATTTCATTGTATGTATATGTCATATTTTGCTTATTCATTCTTCCACTAATGGACACTTGCTTCCATATTTTAGCTATTGTGAATAATGTTATGAACATGGGTGTACAAATATCTCAAGACCCTGCTTTCAGCCAAGACATGGAAGCAACCTAAATGTCCATCAACAGATAAATGGATAAAGAAGGTGTGGAATATACATGTACAATGGAAGGTGTGTATGTATGTGTGTGTGTGTGTGTATATGTGTGTATGTATATATATATATATATATATATATATATATATATATATATGGAATATTACTCAGCCATAAAAAGAATGAAATAATGCCATTTATAGCAACATGAATGGACCTAGAGATTATCATATTAAGTGAAGTAAGACAGGGAAAGACAAATACCATATGATATCACTTATATGTGGAATTTTAAAAAGTGATACAAATGAACTTATTTACAAAATGGAAATAGACTCACAGACAGAAAAGAAATTTATGATTGCCAAAAGGGAAAATGGAGGTGGGGGTGGGGAGGATGGATAAATTAAGAGTTTGGGATTAACATATACACACTACTACATGTAAAATAGATGAACAACAAGGACCTACTGTATAGCACAGAGAACTGTATTCAATATCTTGTTTCTTTTTTTACCCCTCCATTCAATATCTTGTAATAACCTATAATGGAAAAGAATCTGAAAAAGAATATATATGTGTGTATATATATATATATATAACTGAATCACTTTGCTGTACACCTGAAACTAACACAACACTGTAAATTAACTACAATAAAACTAAAATGGTTAAAAAAAAGATTCTGCTTTCAATTCTTTAGGGTATATACCCAAAAGTGTCATTTCTGGATCATATGGTAATTCTATTTTTAATTTTTTGAGGAACTGGCATATTGTTTTCCAAAGTAGCTGTACAATTTTATACTCCTAACAATAATGCACAAGGGTTCCAATGTCTCTACATCCTTGCTAACATTTGTTATTTTGTTTTATTGATAGTAGCCATTCTATTGGGTATGAGTTGGTATCTCATTGTAGTTTTTATTTGCACTTCCCTAATGATTAGTGAAATTGAACATCTTTTCACATGTCTTTGGCCATTTATATATCTTCTTTGGAGAAATGTCTATTTAAGTCCTTTGCTTATTTTAAAATTGGATTGTCTTTTTGTCATTGAGTTGTAAGTTTTCTATATATTCTGGATCCCAGCCAATATTCACAATCACACAAGAAACCCTGAGCCAGACTACCCATCTAAGCTGTTCCAAAAACCCTGCCTCACAGACTGTGAGAGTTAATGAATATTGTTATTGTTTTAGGCTACTAAATTTTGGGGTAAGTTGTTACACTGCAAGAGATAACTCATACACTCACGTCACTTTTGCAGTCTTTTTCCTGGCTCTTTTTTGTGCTTAGAGTTCTTCTGCTTCAAAATCCTTCTCAGATTACTACCATACTAACCTTTCAAAATACCATTTTCATCATGCTGTTCTTCTATTTTTTTTTAATTTCTCATTCTTCTATTTGTTAGGGCCTTATGATCCACACTAAAGAAATCATTCTCTAGGCAATGGAGGTGATATGCACATCTGAGGAGTTTATAGGACACAACAGTAGAAATGTTCCAGAGACTCCTACTGCTTACATCCAAAGTCCCTTATTTGGCCCTCAGATCCTCCATGCTTAGGCATAAGCTCCCCTAGTTAGTGGGGAGAGAGAAATAGATCAAAACTTCTGACTGATACCTGTCTGATTTTGTATAAATCTCATACCTGTCTTATGACATTAGCCATCCAAGCCCAGCAAGAATATAAAAGTCCTCATGGCTGGTCTTAGTTTACACCTGACTCTCACTGCCAAGCCTACATCTGCCTCCATTCCTGCCCTCCCTCAGCCCAGAAGTGCTGAGTCTCCCTACTTATCCAGTCAGAACTCAGCCAGCCCTTCACCACCTGCCACAGAGCCTTGTGAGCTCCAACTCTGAAGTGCTGCAGCTTCTGCCTTCTCAGGCCACTGTGAGTAGCCTTGGACCTTTAGAAGTGCCTCTAGGCCAAGCTTTGTTTGGAGCCCACCTGGCTCACTGAGGTCAAAAGACAGCAGTCAGCAATTTGTGGTTTTGTTTTAAGCAAAAAAGAGACTTTATGGCTATTAAAAATCCCAGTGATTTTTAATAGCTATAGCTATAGCTATAGCTCAGTGGTAGAGCACATGCTTAGTAAGCATGCGGTCCTGGGTTCAATCCTCAGTACCTCCATTAAAAAAAAAATACCAAAGAGCATTTTCAGTCAGTTACATTTCAGCACAGAGGTCACTGGGCCCTTCCTGGGATTGACATCTGATTGGGAGGAAGGGCAAGAGGATATGGAGGTAAAAGCAACATTCGTATTAGGGAGCAACAGGGTTTTGCTTTTCTTTAAAGAGAGGCTCCAGATGCCAGGAAATAACAAGATCTCTGCCTACATGAAATCAAAAGTAGAAGATAGGCCATTTTTCTCCCTTACTAGACAGTGCCACTTAGAATGACCACTGTCTGCGAAGCCCTAACACACACAGCATTCACCAACTACTGAATGAACATCTGATTTCATGTTTCACAGTGCCCAAACCAGCCTGGTTGCTGCTTAACCTTGGTCTTGTGTAGAATGACTCAAGATCCTCTCCTAGATGAAAGGCAGCAAAGAGCTTGTTGCCAAATTTGCCTAGAGAATATCCCCAAAGCAATTTCCCTGAGGAAGAAACCTGATCCAATATTCTAATAAATCCCCTACACAGGGTTCCCACTCTATAAGGCTCATGTCTGCTCCACACAGGCACACTCTAGCCATGATCTGTCATTTTTCTCCACCTGTTTGTCCAGAAATAAGGTTAGAAAACTAGCATGAAGTTCTGAATGCTAAGTCACAGGGTATGGACTTTGGTCTCCAGCAAGGCACTGCTGAGAGTGTTGCAAGGGGTAGAGTTGAGGTGTAATGTGAGGATAACTAGGGAATGAACCCTGATGAGTTTACTCCCTCCTAGAGTCAATCTGACCATGGTTTCCTCAACCCGATGTTGTGAGGATCAGCCTGGCCCTGGGGAAAGCTGATCACTTGCTTTCCTTGGAAGGGGCTCAGTCACTGAAGACATCACCGCTTCCCACAGGAGGCCACTCAGACTGATGTGCAGCGACAGGCTGAAGATGTTGTCAAGCCTCTCTCTGGGGCGAGAAAGGTGCAAAGGAGACAGTGATGGACCACTCTGACCCCAGAGGTATGTGTCAAAAAACCTCTAGACTAACCATGCTGCAGTCTTTATTACTGAGGTGAACTATTTCAACCCTGCTGATAATGTGAGGGTTTGCAGAAGTCAGAGCTTCAGGGAGGCGCTTTTTCTTTCCCATCCCCAAAGAAGTGGCGCCAGATCAGAAGAGATTAGGGGACAGAGAACTTTAAACAAAGAGCCCTTGGTGGGCGCTAAGAGGCTGCTTACTCTGCGCCGTCCAGCTCTTCGGGGTGCAGGTACAGTTTTCCTAACCCTCAAAAGGGGTGAAAGGGAAATTCCCTAGACTTCTCAAGGACGCTGCCACGGACCTCCCTTCTGTCCCGGGCCAAGCCTCGCGGGAGACCCTGCTTTCCGCGCCCTGCCACGGCCTCCTTCCTCCAGCCCGCGCCCCAGCCTCCTCGCACCTTGACCGTGTCCAGCGGGTGCCCCACGAACACGAGGCACATGCCTCCAAAGCCGCCGGCCAGCAGGTTCTTGAGCGGGCTAATGGGCTTCACCTCGTCTGCCATGGTACGTCCGTCCGTCACAGAGTCCGTGGGTTCCCGGCCGGCCCCGCTCCACTGACCTAGCCGCAGCGCCGGCGCCGCCGACCTTTCACCCACTTTCGGGTGGGCGGGGCATGAGCCCGGGGCAGGCCGGGAGGAGGGCCTAGACCGCCAGGCGGGCCTGGCTTCCGCCGCGGGGCTGCTTCCGGCCGCAGCCCCACCTCGATGGGCGCGGCTTGAGAGAGCGGGGCTGGCGCGGATGCCTTGTGGGCGGTGTTTGGGAGTAGCGGCGCGTGGTGGACTTACTCCTCCAGGAAGTCTTTCCGGACTTAAGTGGTTTCTCCCTTAAGTTCCCATTCCTACACTCACTGCGCAGAAGGCGACTGCTATGTGCCAGGCGTCTTTCCAGGTGCTGAAGTCACGGCTGGTATCACAACATATAGGTCCCTGTTCTTGTGGAACTTACAGACGATATCAAAAGTAAGTAATTGAAAGATGCATAGTGTATCAAGCGGTGACAACTGCTATGAAGAAACATAAACCTGGAAAGAGACTTAGAGAGTATTGGGGAGAAGGATAAGTAATTTGCAATTTTAATTGAGTAAGGGAGGGTTTCACTGAAAAGGTGACTGGATTCAAGACCTGAGAAAGTGAGGAAGTGAGTCCCCGTCCATAGATATGGCATGGAGGATGAACTACTTTCTATGCAGAAGAAAAGAACGCAAAAGCCCTGAGATGGGCTGTGCCTGGCCTGTTTGAGGAACCACAGGGAAACCTTGGTGACTAGAGCAGATTTAGGGAGACGATGACGTGGAGGTAATGGTGGTATATCA
This sequence comes from Vicugna pacos, assembly GCF_048564905.1. Classification (NCBI taxonomy): domain Eukaryota; kingdom Metazoa; phylum Chordata; class Mammalia; order Artiodactyla; family Camelidae; genus Vicugna; species Vicugna pacos. Next base: position 21,398,090 of record NC_133003.1, read on the forward strand.
AACAGGGCTTTCTTGGCCACTGTAAGGACATCAGCCTCTCCTCTGAAGGAAATGGGAGCCAGTCTGGGGTTTTGAGCAGGGGAGTAACATAGTCTGACTTTTGAGTTACTAGGATCCCTCTTACTGCTGGGTGAGAATCGACCAGGGAGCAAAGAGGAATCAAGGAGCCTTGAGGAAGCTAAAGGTGGTAGTCAGAGATGCTGACTGGATCAGAGGATAGCCAACAAGGTTGTGAGACATGTTTGGATTCTGGATATAGTCTGAAGGAAGAACCTAAAGGAATTGTTAATAAACAGAATATAAGATACTTAAGGGAGGAGTTAAGGATGATGCTAATGTTTTTGCCTTATTAACTGTAGATGGACTGTATCCAGGTCGTCACTATATTACTTTGTCATTGTTTCTGTATGTTTGAAATTTCTCAAATTAAAAAGCTATGAGCAATAAACATACCCCTCCTCTGCACCAGGTACCTCACTATCAAGCTGACCTGATAACAGTTCTCTGTAAGGTACTCCCAGGCTAGCAGGAAGCCTAGATCAGGGAGGATGGAACACACATGCTAGAGGTGGAAAAATTAGTGACAGATCACGATTGGGGTCAGGAAATGACTGGGCCTGCCTGGTCCAGAAGGCCTGTATGGGAGTAGAAGGCAAGGAGGCAGGAACAAGGCCCAAGCACTGCCTACTTTGTACTGTGGGCTTTTTCTAGATGGTGATGGGGAATCATGGAAGGATTTTTAAGCACAGTGGTGACAGATCAATTTGTTTTAGCAAATCTATTTTGGATGGATGAATTAGAGCCTGGGAGCAGGAAGACCAGTTAAGAGAAAATTACAGTGGTCCAGGCAAGAGACAGTGAAGGCATGAACTGAGCCAGGGATCATGGAAGGATGGGAAAGGAGATAGAGCCCAGAGGTATTACCAGAAAACCTGCAGCAACTCTGGGTTTCGGACACACTGCAACTGTAGTGCCCATGGTATATCTGGGTACATATCTGGTCAGTGTCAGGTGTACAGCATGGGAACCAGGAGAGAGGTGAAGGCCAAAGACAGAAGCCAGGAAGCCTTCAGCATAAAGATGCCTATGCCACCCCTGGAAGACAGTGCCATGTGAAGAGGGGTGGGAATGGAAGATGGAGCCCCCAAATCCAAAGTTGCTATTAGAGTTTTGGAGGAAAACAAAGAAAAAGTGGTGCTTTTGAGTTCAAGGAATGGAAGGGTCAAATGCTGGGTCAAGATAAGGAATTTTGATTGCTCATTAGGTTTAACTATTGGTCATTGGTGACATTTAGGAGAAACTTGCCAGGAGTGTTGACAACAGTGGATCAAATACTGAATAGGCAGCAAGAAGGCAGAAGTACCAAGAGTCAACTATTGGTTCAAGGAGTTTGGCACAGAGGGAAGGGAAGGGAACAAAGGGTTAAAGGAGAGTTTAGAGTTCAGTGTTTGTGAAGGTGGGACTGAGGCTGAGGGAACTATCAAGAAAGGAGAGAGAAAACTGGTAAGACAAGGTCCCTGAGGTGGTAGTGGGGGGATCTGGTGTTTGTGGCATCACCTGGCACTGTGGCATCACTAGTTTCTTCTAAATGTCCAAGTATCTCCAGGACTCTAACTCAATCTCTGGAATTGAATCCTGGCACAAGAGTCTTTAAAGCTCTCTGACTGAGAAGCTGCATTGTTAAGAATCTCCAAGAGAGAAGGAAAAGTGTTCAAGCTAAGCAAGGAGACAGCTCACAAATATAAAATACAAAAGACTGTTGTATAACACATGACACACTGTAGGTGCTTAAAAAGTTGAGTGTAGTTGGGTGAGTTATAAAGTGGGTGCCTGTCCTTAAAGGGCATCAGTATGGCTGAGGGGAAGAATCTCAGACTTTGGAACAAGAAAGACCTGTTAGGAGAGAGCTCAGGTACAAAGCAGGTTGTGAGCTCCTGAGGAGGCCTGAGGTTTTCTCCTGACTTCCTACCCCAGGGAACACTGTCATCTTTGTGTCCCACAGATTATGTCCACCCCCTCCCCTACCATAATCCTACTTATCTCACCATGAGAGGGCAGGACTGGGTCAGTATCCAGGCCACTCATTTACTGAACACTTCTGGTTTGAAAAACTCTGTATTCACCACTGGATTGGCCTCAGGAGTTTTATTAGACAGAAAATCCAAATTTAAGGTTTGGTAATGGGACCTTGTTTATCTCATATATGACCTGTAGTGTTCCAGCTGCAAAAGAGGAACAATTTTAGAGTCAGTCTGCACTCAGAGCAGCTTCAAGAAGAGATGGTGTTTGTTATAGAACAGCTCTTCTGGTAAACTCTCCTGGTAAACCTGGATACCTCCATGACAGACCTGAATGTGGACTCCATACAAACCTACCAGGTTCTATTAAATCCTCATAGGGTAACTGATAATCCACTAAACCAATGGTCTTCCTACTTCCTCATCTGATAAGCCTTACACACAGTTAGAAAACTTACCTGAAATTTAATTTGGCTAAGTCATTCCCTGGCCAGAAAACCTACTCAGCTGCTCAGAATAATATGTAAGGATGATGATGATGATGATGATGATGATGATGATGATGATGATGATGATGATGATGATGATGATAATAATAATAATAATAATAATAATAATAATAATAATAATAAAAAATATATAAGTGGTTAAAGGGCAGTCAAGGCTTTTCATAATTTCATGCTAGCTTATTTATTCAACCTTGTTATTCCGTAGACTGCATCTTCCTCTCTGAGCAAATTGAGCTTCTCCTGGGTTACCACACAGACCTGTTACTTAACAGACCCCTTCCCACTGTCCCCTTTACATACACTGTCCCCTTTAGCATAGAGTTTCCTTCCTCTCCCCACTCCATAACACACTGATGCAGGAGAGATATACCAGGCTGCCCGTATTCTAGACATTGTCTACCCAGTGGTTCTTAGCCATTTTAAGGGTAAAGAATTCCAGGAAAGTGCACATATGCATATGCACTTCCAGGTTTGCTATCAATTTCATGAGAATTTAATGCCATTCTTGAACCTCAGATGAGAAGCCTTGTTCCTAAATCCTGGGTGTCAAGCATGAATAAGAGAGATTAATTTTTCCAATGTCTTTTCTTCTTTCCTTCTTTCCTCCTGGCCTCAAATTCCAAATCTGGGCTGAAATCTCCCCAATCTCTATTTTTCTCATGGACTTCAACGCTGTCTCTCTAGCTCCCCACAGGGATCTCAAACTCAAAATGTACACCTGAAGGTAAATTGTGTCCAGGAAAAAAACAACCCATAAGAAATAAAATTCTAAAAATATTCCACAGGTGACTGGAATTAAAGCATAGGCACTCCTAGAAATCAAAAGAGAAAGCTGACTGATCAACCTGATAAATTCTCTTAAAAAGACAGAATGAAGATAAACAAGTTTCTGCTATATAGCAAAGGGAACTATACTCAATGTCTTATAGTAGCCTATAATTAAAAAGAATGTGAAAAAGAATATACATATGTATATGTTTGACTAAAACATTATGCTGTACACCAGAAATCGATACATTATAAACTGACTATACTTCAATTAAAAAAAAGAAAAAAAAACCCAGATGATTGGATTTTTAAAAAGACAGAATGAAAAAAGAAAGCCTGAAAAATAAAAGAGAAACTGAGAAACTGTGGGACAGAAGATAGATGCTGAAGTTCCAACACCTCTCTAATAAGGAGTTCCACTAAGAAAAGATGGAGAGTAAGGAGAGAAGAACATAATCAAAGAAACAGAGACAAAAATATCTCATATAGGAAATGCAAAACTTTCATGTGAAGAGGGCTGGTAAATACCAAGCAGGATGAATAAAAAAGACATCTATATGCAGTGTGGCAAATTTTCAGGCATTACTCATTTCTAACTTTTAGAGGCTATGGCATAACACTGATGCCAGAATCAGATAAGGATGGCATTCACATACAAAAAGGAAACCAGAGACCACTGTCACTCAACATATGAATACAAAAATATTAAAAGTAATTTTACTTTATTAGCAAATATTAGCAAATCAATCCCAGCAGTTTTAAATGGATAAGGTATTTTGACCAAGCATAGTTTAAAATCAGCCAATCTCATAATGTGATCAGGACACTAACAGTAATGGATGAAGATCCTATGATCATCTCAGTAAATGCTAAAAAGCATGTGATATTTGTGGTACACATGGAGTTGTGCCTCCTAGAACCTCCTTCAAGGAAGGCCTGGCTACACAGCTGCGGGGCACATGGCAGCTGACAGCCTTCAGCTCTCAGTCCTTCAGGATGTGCCTCAGCGTCAGAGAACTAACTCCCCTTAGGTTACACCCTTCCCAAGAAAGCCCATACCCAGTGACTAAGCAAGGTAGGGATTTCATGCCAGGCCAGTCTGGCTTGGTATAAGGCACTCTGACAGGCAGTATTCACTCCAGTGCTCTCTGCTGGGTTGTTGGCAGCGTCATTTGGCCTGCAGTTTAAATCCTACCTCTGCCCAGTTCTGCTTCCTGCCCCTTCCCTTTACATATGTTGGTCCCTAATAAATATCTTGCTTTCTAAGCTCCATCTCAACATTTGCTTCTAGGGAGTCCAGACTGCAATAGTAGTATTCAACATCATTCCTTATTAAAAACTAGATAAAATAAAAAGGAAAAGAATATAAAACTGTAAACTTAAGATTTGAAGTAAACTCCCTTGTAATGGATAAAGAGTAACTACCTTTTTTTTTTAAAGCAAACTAGTAACTATCATATTTTTCTTAGCAAAAGTATGTAATAGTAAAATATTAGAAAGCTTCCTATTAATGACAGGAACAAAGGTAAAGATGTTTTAAATCATGATTACTGCTGAAAGTTTTACTGGACATGGTAGCTAATGCAAAAAGACCAATAGGAAGGGAGGGAGGGAAAGAAGTAGGAAAGTAAGGAATAAAGAAAGAAGGAAAGAAGGAGGTGGGGAAAAAAAAGGAGGGAGAAAAGAAACAGAAGAAAGAATAAATTTAAAAATTTAATACTAAAAATCGAGTTCAAAATATCACTATTTTTAAGGGATCCAAATGCTTACTTTGAAAATTCAAGAGACAGGGGAGGGTATAGCTCAGTGGTAAAGCATGTGCTTAAACACAAGACAAGATACAATAAACTTCCTAGAAGAAAATATAGGCAAAGCATTATCTGACATGCATCTCAAAAATATTCTCCTAGGACAGTCTACCCAAGGAATACAAATAAAAGCAAGAATAAACAAATGGGACCTAAATAAACGTACAAGCTCCTGCACAGCAAAGGAAACCATACGTAAAACAAAACGACAACCTACAGAATGGGAGAAGATTTTTGCAAGTGAAACCAACAAAGGCTTGATCTCCAGAATATATAAGCAGCTCATACGACTTAATAAGAAAAAAACAAACAACCCAATCCAAAAATGGGCAAAGTATCTAAACAAGCAATTCTCCAAGGAAGAAATACAAATGATCAATAGGCACATGAAAAGATGTTCAATATCACTAATTAATATCACTAATTAACAGAGAAATGCAAATCAAAACTACAATGAGGTATCACCTCACGCCAATCAGAATGGCCATCATTCAAAAATCCACAAATGACAAATGCTGGAGAGGCTGTAGAGAAAAGGGAACCCTCCTACACTGCTGGTGGGAATGCAGTTTGTTGCAGCCACTGTGGAAAACAGTATGGAGATTCCTCAAAAGACTAGGAATAGACTTACCATATGACCCAGGAATCCCACTCCTGGGCATATATCCAGAAGGAACCCTGCTTCAAAATGACACCTGCACCTCAGTGTTCATAGCAGCACTATTTATAATAGCCAAGACATGAAAACAGCCTAAATGTCCATCAACAGATGACTGGATAAAGATGATGTGGTATATTTATACAATGGAATACTATTCAGCCATAAAAACTGACAACATAACGCCATTTGCAGCAACATGGATGTTCCTGGAGAATGTCATTCTAAGTGAAGTCAGCTGGAAAGAGAAACAAAAATACCATATGAGATCACTCATATGTGAAATCTAAAAAACAAAACAAAACATAAATACAAAACAGAAACTGACTCACAGACATAGAATACAAACTTGTGGTTGCCAAGGAGGTGGGGGGTAGAAAGGGACAGACTGGGATTTCAAAATGTAGAATAGATAAACAAGATTATACTGTATAGCACAGGGAAATACATACAAGATCTTATGGTAGCTCACAGAGAAAAAAAATGTGACAATGAATATATATATGTTCATGTATAACTGAAAAATTGTGCTTTACACTGGAATTTGACACAACATTGTAAAATGATTATAACTCAAAAAATGTTAAATGAGGAAAAAAAGAACTTTTAGGTGACTGGAAATATACCAATTTGGGAATTGAGAATAAAAATTTTCTCTGGAAATATTAAAAAAGAAAAAGAAAGAAAGAAAGAAAAGAAAATTCAAGAGGGGGGGAGGGTATAGCTCAGTGGTAAAGCATGCGCTTAGCATGCACAAGGTCCTGGGTTCAATCCTAAGTACCTCCATTAAAGAAACAAACATACAAAAAAAAATAGCTTTTCAATAAACTAACAATAACTAGAGACCATGAAAAAAAGAATCCTCAAAATAATAATGAAACCCATAATATATGCAGTACTAAACCAAAGATCCACATGAATAAAGCTATAAAATTCAAATACATAAAATAAAAATAAAGTAAGTGTAAAGATATATTATATTCCTTGGATACAAGAACTCAGTATTGAGGATATCAGTACTATCCTTAAGTTATTCTTAGAAATTCAATGCTCTTCAGTGGGTTTTCAAAAATGAAACGTCAACCTGAATCTAAGTTTTATACAAAAGAAAAATTGTATGATCTTGGCTAAGAAATTTTTTAAAAGATCATAAGGATAACTTGTTCTACCGTATATCAAAAACAAACCATTTAGCTCTAATTAAAACTCTGTATTAGAGTTGGACTAGGCAAACAGACCCTCAAATACAACTGAGACTCCAGATCCATGTATACATGGGAATTTAGACCATGATAGAAGTGCTTGTGTGATAAAAGTGGATTAAAGATGTTGGTCTATTCAATAAATGGTGTTGGGGCAACTGACTATCAAATTAGAAAATATAAAACTAGATTCTCTACACATCCTACCAAACAAATTCTGGATGGATTAAGACCTCAACAAAAAAAACAAAAATATTTTACATCATGATGTAAAGGGATATGTTTTGCCAAAACAAATAAGTACACTGGATTATAGACTTTCACGTTGCTGATATATAAAATTCATAACCTTGCAATATGTTACTCACTCATTTCTATTAATTTTCACTCCAAGTTAATTTGGGACTTTCTAGTATTTAAATGCACTTGATTTGGGTTACATGCTCTGAGTTAAACTGGAAGCTTATACCCTGTGTAAGAAATACACGAATACATGCAAGCAGAACTAAAAATAAAAGAGCCAGTTACACATCGATATCTTGAATATCAGTATATAACTACTCGTATATGGGTGGAAATGGTTTGGGTTGTCTACGGACGTGCACAGCCAGGAGGCTCCCTAACATCTCTGGCTTTACACTGGCGTTTCCACTGTTGTGCCGCAGCAACTTGAGTGAGGCTTCGTGGCTCTGTCGATCCATAATACTTGATGAAAGTACTGAAAATCATAAAGGCACTTCCCATACTGTTTGAAGAAACTGTGCTACATTCAATCTTGAGTGAACGGGAAACCATAGAATTAGGCGGCAAACTAGGCAGTGGAGAGGGAAGCGGAAGACGGGCGTGGATCTCTGAATTAGGGGCCATCTGTCAATGGCCTCGGAACGTAGGCAGAAATTCTCCGCCCGCCGCGATGATCCGAAGACCCAGCTCTCCTTCGACAAGATAGAGGCTGGGAAACAACAGTCTTTTATTCACTCCACGAATGTCAGGATGTCTTCTCCGTGCCGGACACCGAGCACAAACAGTGACGTGAAGGAGTCTGTCAGAAAAACGCTGGTTTAAAATATCCCGGCGGGCGGCGCTGGTAGGCGAAAGCCAAAAGAGATGCCTTGACCACTCTCCAATAAGCCGAACTTTCTCCTCTGCTGCCTCCCGCAGTCGTCGGCGTTTGCCCTGCGCTGAGTTAACTCTGGGTCACTTCGCTGGGCTGCAGTGAAGCGTCACGGGAGGGGCGTTAATACCCAGCGCCTGCCGCGACCCCGGCGACCGCGGGTCGACCCCAGGCCGGAAGTGACGCAACCGCTCTGAGCACTTCCGGAGCTGTGGAGACGGCTCCGCCGGAGGAAGCAGCGCGGGCCTGCACCGGCGTTGGCCCGCCGCCTCCGTCGCCACCGTGCCTGTGTCCGGTTCTTCCGGCCTGGCCAGACTCGGTCCGGCACGCCTGGGCTCAGCGGCCGCGGGGCCGCGGCTCCCGGTAAGTGCGGTGCGCGAGTCGCGGCCTTGTTTACCCTGGCAATTGGGGGGAGGGGGTGAACTCACCGCGCGCCTCCCTAGCTCGGCTGGGGCTCCGCCTTCGTCGCTGCCCGCGAGGTCCCTGCGCCCCCGGCAGCCCATACACAGTCTAAGCGCCCTCCGCCACCCGCCGAGGACCAGCTAAAGGCTGCGACAAGGGCGAGCCGGCGCCTGGCGTCTGTTTTTCCTCCTCCCGCCTCCCGCGGAGAGGTCGGAGGCCAGCGCCTCTGGCCGACTGGCGCTGGCGCATCTGGGCCCTCCGTGCCCGGAGCCCCGGGGAAACGCCGCGCCTCCCCACTCGAGTCATCATTGGGAGTTCTCGCAATGCCGCTTGCGCGGTTAGTTAACGCCCGCCGGTGAAGGGTCTCGCAGCGCGTGGACTCCGTGTGCTCTAGGATATCCCGTCGCTTCAGACGGGACATGCGGCCCAGGAGCAGCGCCGCCGCCTCTCCGGACACTCCTGTGCTAGCCGCCGGGAGAGGCAACCGTGTTCTCGGATGACTTCACCTCAGTACTGATCGTTGCTCTGTCCCATAGAACTTTCTGCCACAGTAGTCATATTCTGTGCCTTTGCTGCTAAGCAGGGTAGCCACTAGCCACACTTGGCCCTTGAGTATTTGACTTATGGTTAGTGCGACTGAAATGTTAAGTTTTATTTAATTTTTAAGTTGAGTTAAATTTAAATAATCTCATGTGGTTAGTGGCTACCGTATTGAACAGGGCAGGTCTAGTGTAGGGTTTTGAAACTAAGTTGCTGGTTTATATTTTGTGCAAAGCAGTTTTCTTCGGAGATGTAGACTTAGTAAATGACCAGTTTTATTTATTATATCTGGAGTAAACATTGTCAGACCCACCAAAAAGTCCGTGTTTTGTTGTTGTCAACTTTAAACTGAGAGGTCTTAAGTTTGGCTTCTGTAGCCTGTGGTGGGTGTCAGGTCTTACGAACACTTGACTTTGACCAGGCCGGGCGGGAGGAGTTATTTCTGTTACTCTTTTTCTGTTCGGGATGTAGGAATAATATTTAACATCCGAAGGAAAGCAAAGCATTCTCATCAGTTCTTTTGGGCAGTAACATACTGGCCCCTTTAAGCAGTGTCAGTACTCTTTCAAGTAGAATAAGGATATTCTAACTTTGAAAGAATTAAAAGTTAAGGTTTTATTTAAATCTGGACCTAGAACACCCAATAAGCATGAAATGACAGTCTCCTTTTTGGAAGGGAGCATGAAGTTTTCCCCTGCTTCTTGATATTTAGTTGGTGAGAAGCCTTTGGGCAACCTGTAAGCCCAAATCCTGAGGAGAAATTCAGAGAAAGTGAAAAGCATGCTCTTTTGTTGTTATTCTGGAGGTAGCTTTGTGGATAGTATTAGGCTCCCTGGGAGGGTGATGGGGAGTTATGAATCCTTAGGCCATGGATCTGGTGAAAGTATGATGCTGGGCTCTACTGGTTGCCAGCAGTGTGGTTCTGGTACTTAATCTTTTTGAACTCTACATTCCTCATTTGTAAGAAGAGAATGATAGCCAATTTTACAGGGTTATAAACATTTAATGAGAATGAGTCTGACCTGAGATTGGCTCTCGTTACATGAAAGCTATTGGTAGTGATATTTTGTAGATGGGAGCAATATTTATAATGCTATTTATGCATATTTGGCCAATAAGCAATATTTTACATAGAAATACAGTTAAAAGAAAAAAGATTGGAAGAATCAATTCTTCTGCAACTGTTTTGGAAATCATCTTCCATAATCATTGTTTGGACTTTGATATTCATTTAGTTTATATTTTCCTGTCTATGAAGTACTTTTGAAAGTTAAAAGCTCTGGTTTTCCAAGAAATTCAAAAGGATAAAGAAATGAACATAAAATTTCTAATTGAGTAAGCAAGTAGTACTTATTTAGTCTTGGTTAGTGGGATCTGTAACTGAGAAAGTCAGATGGCCCTTGAGCATATCAGAAAAGAGGTGGAAAATGGTATCAGTATTGCCCAGTGGACATTCTATTGGGGACTTTTTTTTATTTGAAAATAATTTTTTCATGAGTAAAGTGAGATCTGAAATATTGGTAGTATTCTGAAAGTGTTAGATTACCGCAGTTTAGATGACTTTATAGTAAAAGTCTAGTTTAAGTCAGTTACAATTTGTGATGTCAACCTCTATGTAACATTTAGGATTGAAATTGTGATAGTTAATTTAGAATATCGGAACGGTAAGAGTAAGGTGGTGGGCTTTTAAACTGACGGAGGAAACTGGGTATCCATTTCTATAACCAGTACCCCAGGTTATATTATTGTCAGCTGCTTACTTTGGATACTTCCCTTTTTTAGAAGACCATGTAACTCTTGTCAATATGTAATATATAATTATGACGTATGGATTTCTGTGGGACTTATAAGAAAATAATTTCTGGTCCCTTGCTCCTTGTCCTTTTGAATGTCTTTGGTTTTTGAAAAATAAATTTGCAAACTCAGGGTACCAATTTAAAGATATATAAATAGAATTATCTCTTTTCATTTTAGATGGAAATTATATGACAAAGACTATTTGGGTGACATCTTCCTGAAAGATCTTCAAGAATTACAGGTATTTTTAATTTAAAGATTAACTTTGTCCTAAAGGAAAAATACTATAATTAAGTTTAGTTGTGATTATATGGTTTTATCATACAAAACAATTTATTGAAAGTCAAACTGCAAGTAATATTACTGCCCTTTCATTACTGTGACTTTTTAAAAACAACTTGAGCATTTATAGATAATATATCAGGCTTGGAGTCACTGGTATTTTAGTAATACCATTAAAATGTGGCTTTGTAGTCCTTTAGACTAGTTACATATTTAGTACACATCCATTTTTAATCTTTGTTTTAATTATAGTTGACTTTTTTTTTGGAGAGATTCTCTACTTCAAATGGATTTTAAATTTACTTGAATATTTAATCCAGATTTGGTTATGTAAGTCATTTACATATCATTCAGTCCAAATGCTGTTGCATTTTAAGGTCCTATTAGTTTGGATTTAAATCACTATATGATACTGTTCCTTGCAAATGATCGCTTGAACTAGTACTTGTGCAGATTTGTGCAGAGAAGTTAATAGGTATTTGCCAAAGTATTCTCTGAGATGAAGTTAGCACTTGTGACTGTTTTGCTTTCTCAGCTAGTGTTCTGTTTTCATTTATATGTAATTGAGTAACATTTTGATCTGTGAGGATTTTTCAGTAGCTGGTTCCATTTGATCTCTTGTTTCTTCACCCTAAATAGATTCTGGTTTTCCCTAGCCTTCATCCTGCTAAAGCCGAATATCTATAGTTTTCCTTCGCTGTTGAATCAGTTTCTTTGCCTCTAAGTACCCCTGTTAAAGGATCAGTAGAAACCTTTAAAATGGAAAAATTAGTTAACTTTGCAGACTAGAGGAGGATGTTCAAGAGCTGTGTGATTTTATTTTTTCTTTCCTAACTATGTACCTGTTTTCCAGATATCTGAGGGCGATGTCTCTAAAACAGTGGTATTCTTTCCCTAGATATTATAGTGGAAAGGAATTGTGTCCCTGTTTGTCTGTGTCACCACTCAGTGAGTCATGATTAGCTAAGAGATTTTAAACTTTGGTAGTTCAGCCTGTAGGTTGCTTCCCCTTTGGGCAGCCAGCTGTGGGGATGTGCTTCTTTCTCAAGGACTCTGGCAGGAAGGATAAGTCCAAGGAATTTGACTCCTTGACATGGAACAGATGATGCAAATTTACCAACATTAGCTGCTTCTGCCCCTCCAGGAAAGGGTTTTCTTTAAAAAGCCTAAGCCGGGTGATGATGGTGAAGTATGAGAGGAGAGCTGGAATAGGCCATAGTGGGGGTAGGACCAGGGTTATGCCATTTTAATTCTTCAGTGATTTCTGTTACAACTTCCTATAGTGAAAGTAAGTAACACTTATTTTTTTCTTTTCCTCCCTTAGAAGACAAAAACACTAATGCATTTGAGAACGTGGTAAAGTTTGGGGGGAGGGGAGAATACTGCTTTCCTGATCTGCAACTTGGCTGGATGTTAAGATGTCTGTGGACATGAATAGCCAGGGGTCTGACAGCAATGAAGAGGACTATGACCCAAATTGTGAGGAGGAGGAAGAGGATGAAGACCCTGGGGACATAGAGGACTATTACGTGGGAGTAGCCAGCGATGTGGAGCAGCAGGGGGCCGATGCCTTTGATCCTGAGGAGTACCAGTTCACCTGCTTGACCTACAAGGAGTCTGAGGGTGCCCTCAATGAGCACATGACCAGCTTAGCCTCTGTCCTAAAGGTGAGCAGTGTTGTCAATTCTAAGTGTAATCCCCCCAATTAAATCTAAGTATGAGCTGTTGCTAATGTCACCTCCAGACTGATTAAATGGCCTGTAGTTTGAAACCAAATTTAAGTATATGTTGCATCATCTGGATGCATTTGATGCATTTACTTTGTTTGCTAATATGTGTATATCTAAGGCCCTCAGATTCCCAGACTACTAAGAATTAGAAAGGAGGGGTAGGGCGGATTCAGGAAAGATAGATCAGAAGTATGTAGAAGCAGAACTGCATAGATTAACACTTGTTTCAGAAAGTCTTATGAAACTTGATGAGGTAAGATAGGATAAGCATTGAAATCACCATCTTCAACACAACCATGTGCGGGTCACTGATAAATGTCTTGAGAGTGTTACCCAGATCTCCTGGTTTGCCTGAATAATCAGTGCTTCTGGGCTAATGAGCTCATTTGTTTCATATACTGATAACTAATTTCTGTTGTTGAAAGAGATTTTAGCAATAATGAAGAATAACATAGGTTCCCATAGCTTATATTTCATTGGTTTTGGGGGATGTTAATATGGCAATTAAAAAAAAGTGACCAAATTAGTTATTCTAGCAAGCATCTTATTTTTAACACAATCTAGCATATGTTTCAATGTCTTGCATCTTAGGCCAATTATTGTCCTCCCTGTGTACATTTTCTACTATGTCATATTACAGTAGTATGTAGTATGCTTACATAGAACACAGTGTACTATGAATATTATTACTGTCATTTAGACAGTTTCGCAGCATGTTTCTCCTCTGACATTGGCCATTATGTGAAAGTGTGGACATTTCTCTTACTTTACTGGTTTTGCTGACATTCCTTCAGAAACTGTTATATGGATTTTGTTATTTGCTAAAATTTAAGATCAAGAACACATTGGCATGATTTCAACCAAATAATTTTCTTGTTGGTATTTAAGTGGAAATAACTAAGATGTGTCATGTATGATTACTGTAAAAGTTGCTTTATCTACTAGTTCAAAGTCTTTTTTTCCCAGGTGATCGGCAAAGGCTAATACATTAGATTTAGATACTCAGGACTTTACTAGCAACTAGCTGGAAGCCAAAAGCTAAAGCTTTTTGTGTGTGTGTGACTCACTCCTAGAAGTGTTTAGACTTCTTCTCATGCTCAGCAGAAAACTCTGAAGAATGGAGGCCCTTTGGAACCTCTGGGTTTGGGATTTCTGCACCATAGCAATAGCAAAACTGCTGGGACCTCTGCTTCCTGAGGGCATTTTCCTGGGAGAAAAGAGACATCAGATCTCTTTCTTCCTCCTCATGTACACCTCTCCCTGTCTGGTCAACTAGTTTCTTTTACTTTAACCATATTATGCACAGTGTTGGTAATAGAAAAGGAATTGGCAGGTGTGTGGTTTTGCGCTGGACAGTATTAATTGACTGAGTTCATCAGGATATTCTCATCTGTGCATAGGAATTCATAGTCTGTCAAGCCCTCTGTGCCGACTTTCTTACTCTGCTAGAGACAGCTGAGGGGCCCAGGCCCCTTCCTCCTTTTTAAAAAAAATAGTAAAATCCATAAAATTTACCATTTTACATCCTTCTTTCTTATTAAGGTGTCATATTGCCAGCCCCCTGGAAAGCCTTCCCTTCATCTCTTCACCTTTTAGTACCCCAAGGGCTCCTTCAGAGTCTGCCTGTGCTTTCCCTGAGTGAGCCTCCTTGAGCCTCCCTTGAACACAGTGGTTGCCTCCTCTTTTGTTCTCAGTGCCCAAATGTTAGAGCCCATGTTTATTACATCATATAGTGCAGTCTTCTGACTGCTTTGTGTTGTTTTATCTTTTCACATATTTTGGCATGCTCTTTCCAACTAAATTGCCTCTTCCTGGAGGGCAGAAACTGCTTTATACATTATCTCCCCCGTCATTCCTATCACAGTGTTTCATCCCTAATAGATATTGAATACTTTTGGGGTACTTGTGGACTTTGTCACCTGTTGATGATGTTGTTCATGCTGCATGTGAACTACATCCCCTACTCCCTGCTGTACATTCTCTACTGTCATGAAAGAGCATTATTCTGGTCCCAAAGGTCACGAAGAGTAGGAAAAAAAAAAACTTGAACAGAGATGAAGAAACGAAAAGAGATGGAATAAAGTTGAACCCCAAAGAAAGGGTTAAAGAGAAAATGAAGCAAAGAGGAAAATAATCCATGAAAATTTAAATAATGGTAGAAGTAGAAGATGAATTTTTTTCTTTCCATCCCTAGACCTCACTGAGGAGCATGTTAGCACCATTTCCTTTCTGGGGTTGGGCAGCAAGGGTCTTGGCTCTTTTGGTGGGTTGGCTGCACATAAAGGGACTCAGTGGTATTTTCAGTGGTTCAGGAATTTGACCAAGAGGCTAGGCAGAAACAGCTTGGTTAAGAGTAAAACAGGAGTCACACACAGTGTTCCTTCAGGCTGGCTAAAAACTAACATTGTTTTTAATTTTTGTAACCAGTATTTTTTGACACAAGAGGGAATAATTTACTGTTGAATTTACGAACAGTGTTCACAGGTGCTTTGGCCACTCTCTCCCCTGTTGTATGTGTCTCTGAGGATGGAGCTCAATGGTCGTCACGCAGACCACTACTGATTTCCCTCATTGGTCGTGTCGCTGTTTGCACAACTCTGACATTAAGATATTTAATTCTTTCATATGATTTAGGAGGTTTTTGGCTAATAGGAAATGTAATATGTGTGTGTTTAAAACTGTAGCCTTATGAACAGCTGTCTGTGATCAGAAGCTAAGTTTGAGGAGCAGCATCAATTTTCCACTGATACTCTTGTCTGTGTTACTCGTTTTGTTGTGTCTGGCAGTTGCCTGTGGATGAGCCATAGGCTAGCATAAAGTTAAGCCTTCTGTTACTTTTTGGGATTTGAAGTTTCTTAAGTAGAAAAATCCCAATTGTCTGTGATACTAGACTTCTGGTTTAGTGAGGGGCCTTGTGTCAGAGAGTAACTTCCTGTATGTATTCTGGGACCAATCCATGAATAAGGTCATTAAGTGAGAAAGAAAAGTGCCCAGAGAATCAGATTAAGGGCTGAGGATAGATAGCAGAGAAAATGCTTGTTTGTTATCAGGGGGAAACTACTGGTGTTGGAATAATGGCAAAACAGAAGTATTCTTTGGAGAATGAGTTATCATCCTACACAGATGTAATAGTCGTGAAAGATTGTGTTATAAGAGGGTGAAAATCTCTGAGAAATATTTTTAGTGATCATATGTGAGTCTTTAAAGAAAACAAAGTTACCTTTTTTATATGCTATATTTTTATATGAAACTTACACAAAGAATATTGTTACTGCTATAGATGAGAGAGACCCTTTTTAGTAATAACAGGTATTTTTATTGCAATATGCAGTGGTTAGCTAAGAAGTATTTAGTCATTCAGTGAATCCTATTAGTACTGTTCCCTGAAACTCATGCGGCATTTGCTGTCAAGCTGCTCAGAAAGGGGCTTAGCCATGGCAGAGCCCCAGACAGAGCCCAGGCAGACCTGCACTGGGGATGGGCTGGAAGTGTCTCCTGCATCGTGTGCTCCTTCTCGGTGCTCCTTCTCTCAGCAGCTTGTTAGGGCTATGGGCAAAAGTGGAATGTTGCTGCTCAGAGCCCCACCCATGCTTCAGAAAGGAAAAGAAATAATCCACTTTGGGCTAGATCTAGTCCACAGAGCCACAGTGAGCTATCTGAGCTTTGTGTTGATATGAGAACCTTCAAGGTGGGTTGCAACAGCTGTGCAGGCAACAGAAGTCCATGGGTTGATTAAGCATGGGAGTGGGAAAGTTACTTTCTGATCTGGAGTGGGAGACCAGATGTATAAGTAAAAAGGAATAAAATGTAGAGGATTATGAATGCTGCCTGACATGTCTTTACTTCTGGAGGAAAGGAGTAGATTTTTTTAACTTGAGTGCTGAACTATGCTGTTTACTTTTCTCAAGCCTGGTTTTCCCCAGATAGGGTTAGAAAAATAAAACTGGTTATTACGAGTGTTTTTACTACAGTTCTTCTTGCTTTATGAATTGCTCTATTAACTGCACTAGAGTTGGGAAAATGTTCCCTAGAACACACTATTCTGCCACCCTCTAGCTTGAATTTAAGATCTAGTGCTTGCTATCTATCCAGCAACATGTGGCTGGAAAAATCTCTCAAAATTCTTCTGTGGATCATTTTTCCCTTTTGTGGATGAATCATCATGAGTTTTCAGGGCTTCTGACTCCCAGGTGCAGAAGTCTTTGTAGTCCCTTGTTCGAAATAACCTAGTTTCTATGCATTTATCGTTTGTAACTTAAGTAATTGATAGTCTTAACAAAAAATACCTTACTTAGCCTTTCTCTCAAGTGGCACTAAATTTTTGTATAATATCTGGAAAAGACATTTTGTTTATTAAATCAACTTTCTTGTATTCTGGTAGAGCTGAATTTTAAGAACATTTTACTTTTATTTATGCATTCATTAATTAACCAAATAATAGTTGTTTTCTTGTTACTACTCATGGGAAAGTATCTTTAAGTCAGGCCTAGTAACACTGAATGTTTGTGTGCTGAGCAGCCATCTGATTTCTATTTTCGTGATTTGATGTCAGATTTCTTTGCATGCCTGTATCTCAGTAGAATCTAGATTAAATTCCTGTGTTTCAAATAGTTGGTTGTTAGTGTTGACATACTTCACTGTGCTGTAGCCTGGAAGTTTTATGTGTGTTTTACTGATGTATAAATTTATTTTTAAAGAGAAGATGAGAAATGTCCAGAGTGACATTGAGAATTGCCTAAGTACAACTAGTGCTAGAGTTGTCCCTGACTTGCCAGCTTAGAAAGGTTGTTGTTATCATTGACTTTGTGGGCTCACTGTGTACCTGGCACCACACACAACATGCTCACTGCCTTCCAGAAAAGAAGCTATTCATCGGATTCAAGGACAGCTTTCATTCTAGTCTTCTGTTGTACTTTCACACTACCTTAGAAACCATGTAAAGCATGTGTAATCAAGGGATGTTTCTAATTCCACAGTTGTGTCTTAATCCTGAATTTATATTTAAATTTTTATTGTTGAGATGTTGCCACAGTATTAAAGAATATCATTCATAATTCCATTAACTTAAAATAAGAGTTTTCTTCCTTATCTTCAGGTTATTCATATTTATAGATAATATAACTGCTGCAATTCATTCAATCATTCATTTCAACCAATATTTATTGAGCACCTACTATGTGCCAGGCACTGGAAGAAGAGCTGTGAACAACATAGACCAAGATCCTTGCCCTGGACTGCAGTACGTTCTAGTAATCATTATGTATATATATTTATATATTCAGGTTTTTATGTGTATTTCAGACATCTCCTGTTTATACTTCATTCTCATAAATTATTTTGTGTGTAGTGCACCATCTTGTTCTTGAACCATAATTTGCTCAAGCTTTCTTCATTGGGCATTTAGGTGACTACTTGTGTGTTACAGTTGTCAGGGACTGGTTATAGTGCTGTGAGCATTTTCATGGATGTGGTCTTTATGTCCGTTGAGCCTGGACTAATGGTCAGATGACCGGGTTCCAGTCCCTTTTCTGCCATTTAATATAACGTGACCATGGGCAAGTTTCTCAACACCTCTGAAGCTTCAGTTTCCTCATCTATAAAATAATGATACCTTCTGCACAGCATTAGAGGAGATAATGCATGGAAAGTGCCTGGCACTGGAGTATTCAAGCACAGTCATGGTGGAAGCAGGACAAGAGTCAAACAGTAATGTTGCTTTCACACATTTGTTGTGGTTCCTTAAAGCACATTCTCAGAATTGTGCATTTTGAGTCATAGGTTAGGAGCCACATTGCGGAGAATTCACAGTGACATGTTACTAACTGATTTCTCTAAGTGCACATGTGATAGTTGGGTCATGTATTTTGGATTCTTTTATCTTCATCCAGAGCCTGTGGTGTCTTCCTGGGGCTACTGATAAGAAAAGTAAAAATAACACAAATTGGATTTTTTTTTAATTGAAGTATGGTCAGTTTACAATGTTGTGTCAATTTCTGATGTATAGCACAAATTGAATTTTGAATTGAGACTAGGAAAAGGTTATAGGGGAATATAGTCTGACTTTTGTTCCTACATTTCTAGTTAACTGTGATGTTTGGCTTTGCACCTGCCTTGACAATAACACTTAATGAAGTGCTCAGCTTAGTTGGTTTTGAGGTCCTTGTTATTGAGGGACTCCAAATACTTTTATGTTACTTTAACTTTTGCTCTGTCCCAACATCTCTTCTTTTTTTTTTTTTTTTGTTTAAACTTTGTCTTTACCCTCTACTGCTCTAGGAAAAATTTAAAGGATTAGATTCCTCTTCCCAAAAGATGGAAGAGTTGTAGGAAACATTTGAGAAAGGTACAGACTGAGACAGCAGGAAGCTTCTCATCTTACTTGTCCTGAAATGTCTCTGCCTGTGGCTTGATTAGTTAAGCTGACATGCATTGCCAGAATTTGAAGCTTATGTTGTGTTCCCTTTCCTTTAAACTATCAACAAGCTTTTAAATGGTTTTACTGTGATAATCACAGGTTATCAACCATAAATAGAGGAAAGTTCAGGCAGGAGTGAATGAGAGGTGTTTTTTTTTTTGGAGATTTTAACAGGGAGAACAGAGCTGTTATTATAATCATTAACAGAGAATGGTCTCTATCTGGAAATGTTGCTCTCTTTGACTTGCAGTTTCTTTCCTGTCCAGTACATGCTCTGCCCCCTCTCATTTCCTTTATTCCTTGTTTAAGGCTTTTACCAGTCTCTTCAATGCTCTCACCATCATTTTCTAGTCTGTAGATAGCCTTGTGGCCTTCTATAATAAAAGATAACTCCAATACAGTCAAACTTGGCTTTCTGGACTCTGTCTTAATTGGTGATTACCACCATCCACCAAGCTGAGAATTCACCTTTGACTCCCTTCTCCCATGAAGCCCTCCTTGACCCTTAGGCAATTGGATGCTCTTCCCACTATACCACTTTGTGCATGTTTCTTGGTATGTACTTATGCTGTTTAGAAATTAGTTGAATGTAAGCCAGGGGTTGTACTCTGAGATAGAGGTCCACATTTTTTTTTATATATATATCAGCATCTGGCAAAAATGCCTGGTTATGTTTTATTCTCAGTAAGTGTTGCTTGTTGTTGATCTGACTAAGCCCAGGCCAGTAGTTGAGAAGCTAACCCTGAGGCTCTATTTCTGTATGGTCCCATTTGTAAATTGAAGACAACTGACTTTTAGGTAGAGCTCATATATACCTGATGAATGTGTGGCTCTCAGCTTGGTGTGCATGTTAGAATTAGTTATGGCAGTTCTCATACAGAAGCCTGAACTTCATGTAGAACTTCATGTAGATGTAATGAAACAGAATCTTCAGAGGTGAGCTGAGGTATTTTACATTATATTCATGTGGAGGTACAAAAAATACTGTGAAATGATTCAGGTTATTGAAATGAGGAGAGAGGAGAGTATTCCATCTTTGGCTGCTGAAATGATATATCCAACATTCAGGGTATACTGGCTTTGTAATGGGAGTAGGATGTAAACTGCTTACCTATACTTGCAAATTGGAAGGTTTCCTATAATATTTTTTTGATGTGTAAACATAATTTCATACTTCATTATCAAGGTAAAAGTGGGTTCTTTTGTCCATGTTGATAATGAATAGCTGTAAAAATGACTAATAGTATTTATAGTCATAAATATGGTGTGAATGTTTTAAAGGTTTTTTATTTTATGGCACTGTAGTAGAACACATCACATCTTTGCTTCAAGATGGTTGGCTGCTGTCACATGTTTGTCCCTTCTGCATTTGTTTGTTTGTTTGATATTCAAATGTCTGTAACGGTTTTATTTGCAATAGCCAAAAACTGGAAACAACCCAAATATCCACAAACAGATGAATGAATGTATAGTGGTATACCTATAGAATAGCATACTCCCATCAGTATAAAAAAAGTGAGCTGCTTGTATGAACATCATTGATAAATCTCAAAATAAGTATGCTTCATGAGGGAACTCAGGGAGAAAAAGAATAAATTATGTTGGTGGGAATGTAAATTGATGCAGCCACTATGGAGAACAGTATCGAGGTTTCTTAAAAAAAAGTAAAAATAGAGTTACCGTATGATCTAGCAATCCCACTCCTGGGCACATATTCAGAGAAAACTCTAATTCGAAAAGATATATGCACCCCAATGTTCACAGCAGCACTATTTACAATAGCCAAGACATGGAAAGAACCTAAATGTCCATTGACAGGTGAACAGATAAAAAAGGTGTGTGTGTGTGTATGTGTGTATGTATGTATGTGTGTATGTGTGTATATATATAAAAAATGGAATGTTACTCAGCCATAAAAAAGAATGAAATAATGCCATTTGCAGCAACATAGATGGCCCTAGAGATTATCATACTAAGTGAAGTAAGACAGGACAAATATCATATATATCACTTATGTGGAATCTAAAAAAATTATACAAATGAACTTATTTACAAAACAGAAGGAGACTTAGACATAGAAAACAAACTTAAGTTAGCAAAGGGGAAGGTGGAGGGAAAGATAAATTAGGAGTTTGGGATTAATATACATACTACTATATGTAAAATAAATAATAAAGGCATACTGTGTAGCACAGAGAACTATATTCAATATCTTGTAATAACCTGTAGTGGAAAAGAATCTGAAAAGGAATAGATTTATATATATGTATGTATAATTGAACACTTTGCTGTACACCTGGAACTAACAGCATTGTAAATCAACTATAATTTTAAAAGTCAAAAAAATGAATAAATTATTATTTCAATCATATAAAATACTAGAAAATGCAAACTTATCTATTGTAAAAGAAAGTAAATTAATAGGTGCCTAGAGAGCTGGAGAGGGCAGGGAGAGGTTATTATTAAAGAGCATGAGGTAAATATAAGGGTGCTTCTCCATTTTTAAATACCATGAAAATAAAAGTAAAGACATACATGATAACAAAGAGAGCGTCGGTGGAGGGTAACATATGAGACATCATTGCACATGTGAGCTAGTTTGTCCAGCATATCTTTGAAGGGGTTGTGGGCTCTGACTTGTCTAACAAAGAAGAGATAAGCGTGCTGTACATAGGGGGTTCTGTATGTCGAACAGTCAACCCTGCCCCAACTTGGTTTTTAGGCAAAATAATCTGCTTATTTTTAAGAAATAGAATTACCTGGGGAGAAACAGGGCCCTTAGAAAGTGTGAGATTTGGCTGTCCTCATTTGTCATTTTAGGGGCCCTTGAGTCTTGAGTAATAGCTGCCTCTGATCACTTACCCTAAAGAAAAGCCCGTCAATTGGCAGGTTCTGTTCACAGAGTTAGGATTCATTTCCTTGATTGTAATATTCACATAAAATTAGCCATTTTAAAGTATACATTTCAGTGGCATTTAGTACACTCATACAATGTTATACATCCCTTCTCTCCATCTAGTTCCAATACATTTTCTTTACTCCAAAAGGAAACTTGGTACCCATTAAGCAGTTACTCTCCACTCCCCCTGTCCCTGGCAGCCACTAATCTGCTTTTATGTCTCTGGATTTACCTATTCCATGTATGTTGTATAAATGGAATCATGCAATATGTGACTTTTTGTGTCTGGTTGCTTTTACTTAACATAATGTTTTTGAGGTTCATCCAAGTTGTAGCATTTATCAGTACTTCATCCCTTTTTTTGAGTGGCCATTCGTTTTTTAATGTAAATGGCTAACCAGAAATCACCAGACATGTGAAGAAAACATGCAAAATGAAAGGGAAACAAAAAAAATTAACCTTAGCTGAAACAGACTGAAACAGCTGAAACAGTAGATAATTTTGCTTGTTTTAAAAAGTGCCCTATTTAGTACTTCCCAAGATACTCAAAAAGGTGTAGCATTTATAAAACAATCATATGTCATCAGGAGGAAACAAAATAAGAAGGAGCTTGTGGAGATGAATTATTTTGCTAAGTTAAAAAATATTCTGGTGGGGGAGGGTATAGCTCAAATGGTAGAGTACATGCTTAGCATGCATGAGGTTCTGGGTTCAATCCCCACTATCTCCTCCAAATATAAATAAATAAACCTAATTACCTCCCCCTCATAAACAAAAATATTTCTTAGATCAAAAGGTAAAATCAAGAAAATCTCTGAATATAAAGCCAAATTGCAGGTAAAAAAATGTATATGGAGAAAAGAGGTATGGAAGATCAATCCAGAGACCTAGCATTTACTAGGATTTGTGGAAAGTGAGAACAAAAAATTGAAGGGAAGAAAATATTTAAAGTGTAAGAAGAAAATTTCTAGGAACCAAAGGGAGGAGCAGTCTTCATATTGAAAGGGTCTGCCTATTTCCCAGAAGAACAAAGAAAGACCTACTGCCAGAATTGTCACTGTGAAATTTCAGAAAAATGAGGATAGACAGAAAACCCTAAAAATTTCCATGAAGACATACTGAGTCTTCTAAAAGAAATGGAAATCAGATATCTTATCAGCAACAGTGACTACCAGAAGACAGTGGAGCAGTGGCCTTCAAAGTCCTGAGGGAAAATAGTTCGAATCTAGAATTCTGTCACTGCAAAATAAACTCATTTTCAGATGTGCAAGGACTCGTGAAATTTACTTCCCTTGTACCTTTTCTGAAATAGTTACTTCAAGATGAAAATCAAAAAAGAGAAAAATAAAGAATTCAGGAAATGATTGAACTAACCTGGTAGTCCAGTGAAAAGTCTCATGATGTTCAGCTGTATAACAGGCCTGGAAAATAGCCCAGATTTGAACAGAAACTTGGTGGGATCCAAGAAAAATTTCTTCAGGAATAGGAATGAGATGGATTTCAAGCAATAGAATGAAGAAGCTGGAAGATGGTTGGGATGTGGTGAAAAAGCCATGAACTCTTCACGATGGGAAAGGAAGTTAGAATTCCATGCAAAGCAGAAAAAGTACACACAAAAAAATCACAAGCCAAATAAATACAAAGCAAACACTTATGGCACAAGTATGAGTAATTAATTTGCAGCATATAACGGGAGTATTTGTGTTTGATGTATGAACTCCTTTGAGTGGGCCAAGGGTGCTGATGTTA
This sequence comes from Vicugna pacos, assembly GCF_048564905.1. Taxonomy (NCBI): domain Eukaryota; kingdom Metazoa; phylum Chordata; class Mammalia; order Artiodactyla; family Camelidae; genus Vicugna; species Vicugna pacos. Next base: position 21,421,981 of record NC_133003.1, read on the forward strand.
GAAGCTCAAGGTAGGAAGTGTAAACAGTATCTTACAATTGCAAAAGCAACTGATGGAGGAACTGAAAATAGTGATTTAAATATCAAAAACTTGGGGCTTGGAAGGGGGTGGTACAAGTAAGCTAAGTCTGGTAGAGAATTACGGGCACCAGCGATGTTGATAACAACCAGAAAAACCCAGACAGGTGACTAGTAGAAATTTCTGGACAGGAAGACTGGGAGGATTGGGGTAGGGAGGAATAGGGGTGCAAGTTTTGTTCCTTTTCATCAAAGTGCTTTTTATAAACCATTTGGTTTTTCTGTTGTTCATTGGTAATTGGAATAGGTTAAGAATTTGTTGATTCTCAATAAAGAAGTGTTTCCTGAATGTCTTCTGTTGTTTTAACTTTTAGATAGATGCTAGGAAAGATGGGGAATAAGTAGTTTGACCTCTACCATAAAATAACTTCAAAATCTCTCTCCCTTTAGTTTCTTCCTCCTTTTTTAGAATGATGAGAAAGGAAGTATAAATAAATAAAAATTTTTTTCTATTACTATTTCATAGTTTCTGACATATCCACTAAAAGCACCATTTTATCTTGTTTTGTTGAAAAACTTTAAGTGGCTTCCCCAGACTCCAGCCTAAACTCTTCTATTGCTCCTCTCCCTAATGTTTGATTTTTGCTTTCTCAAACCTCCTATCAGCACTTCTGCCCTTCCAGTAGCCCTCAGAAGACCTCTCAGCCCTCCATCCTTTTTTTTTTTCTTTTTCTTTTTTTGTAAAACCTCCCTTCTAGAGCTGTCTCTGGCCTCTCCTGCTAGAATGTGCACCTCCTGAGGCCTTGGAAGACCTTGGTGCCTACCTGGGCTCTGGAGGAGGATATGGATATGCAGTGACTTGAGACTAGACCCCAGGAGACAGGCAGAGGTAGTGTTAGCATATAGGACCTAGTACTGGCACAGGCATTGTTCTCCATGCTTGGGTATGGCAGAGAAGGAAAGTGTTCTTAAAAATCTCTTCCCTCAGAGAGGAGCTTCTATTCTAATAGTTTTACATGAACAGAAAGGTTATAAAAACAGGGTTATATATTTTGAGCATAGCTAACAACAGCAGTCTGGCTCTGTCTTTGAAACATGCTGCTGAAATTTATGACTTTGTCACTGATATGCTAGCTAGCCTCTGAAGTGTCCTCTGGAGAAGAGAGGTGACCTAGCTTGAACTGCCTAGAAGGTATTTGGTATTCCCTCTCCTTTGCCTCCTCACAGTTGCAGTAATGGGAAGAGACAGAGCATTGTTTGAGATCACTTTTGGACAAGATGGGCTGCAGGAACATGGTAGGAGACTTGACTTTTAGTCCTACTATGTGCATTTCATTGGCTATCAGCTCTTATCTCCATTTCTTTTGGTTGTGGTTGCTGGATATGACCTTGGTTCACTGAAGTAGTGGTCATTCTGCCATTATAAGGCATCCCCCTGAAAAACTGTTAGAATTCTAGAAGGGGGCTGTAATCAGCCTTTTGTACTAAGTATCTCCCAGAGGTTTTCACTGAAATGCAAACCCTAAAAGGCATGCTGGCTGGGATTTATTTCACAATAATCTAGAGGGTAGGGGATCGAGAACAGTGGGCCTGGCCATGAGTTGATGTTGGAGCTGGATGATGGGTACATGGGTTTCACTATACTCTTCACTTTTGTTGATACTTGGTATTTTTCATAATAATTTAAAAAAAAAAAGACCCTCATGGTCAAGGAATGGATGACTTTCATATTTTTGCTTTATTGTATTTTGCATAAATTATTTAGTGAGGTTTTGGGATGTTTTTGGTATTGATTTTAATGATCAGAGACCATAACAGGACTAAATTAAGGTTAGACTGGAGAGAAATCTTCAAATTTATCTTCATTGATCAGATTTTTTAAAGCACTTAACATGGGTGCCTCAATTACAAGTCAGCCCTCCATGCAGACCTGTAAAGACAAAGAAGAAGGAAGCAGAGTTGTGATCAGGTGCCAGAGAGCTGACCTTTCAGATGCTGAGAGTGTGAAGGTGTGAGGTATGCAAGACGAGAAGGCCCACCACTTAAATTAGACTTTACGGGTGAGCCTTGCCTATGGTCAGAGGCCCAGTGAGACCCCACTACCAGCACTACTGCTGATTTTGCCCCCATTCTAGGCTGATGTTCACCTACTCCTTTGTCTCTGTGCTTTAACCTTACTCCTTTCTCTTATTCTTTCAGTACTTTCTCGCCTCACCCTTTACCCTCCAAGACCTGAATCCATCCATCTTGATCTCCTTAGGCTAGTTTTCCTATATCATGTCCCTTTTTACTCCAGGCCCAGAATTCACTCTTTTCCTTCATCTCTGCTTTTTAGTGAATGACCATTAGTGTTTGTTAACAAATGTAATTGGACCACGAAGTGGCTTAATGACAGGCTGAGGAATGGAGACCCATTCGTGTAGCCTTAAAAGATTTCAGGCAGTTGGCAAGTAAGAATTCTAAATAAAAATTGAAACTACCACCTGTATTTTTTCAGGCCGTTGATGCTCACTGCCATCAGCTGCATCCTCCCTATGGCACTGGTAAGTGTGGGAAGGGCTGGTGACAGTTTTGGTGGGCTGCTGAATTTCTTTTTTCTGGGGGAAAAATAGCTATTTGCAAGCTGTGTTTTTAACTTGTCCCTGAGGGCTGGACAGCTTGAACCAGCTATAGAAAACCAAAAAGATAAAGAAGCAACTGACCATGCTGAGGGGTTTCCTTGGGGAACTGTTGTCAGGAATTAAAGCTATTCAGTATGTGCCTTGATCCTTACATAAAAGTAGCATGTTCTATGCATTATTTTGAATAATAAACATATACCATCCAGGTACTCTAGGATGTCAACTGTTAAATTTCCTGAAATTCTTAAAACATTTTCCCCAAAGATAGATGTTGGCTGTGTATCTGAAATGGTCCAGAACAATGTATGTACTTACTGTTTCCTTCAGTAGGAGGATTTATCTCTCTCTGGTACTTTAAGTTTTTGTGGTCAGATCAAGAAATGTCTGTTCCAAAGATTAACTTATAAAATTGTGACAGAGACTTGAATTTTTCTAGGGGGAAGGGTTTGGTGGAAATCACAAAATAAATTTGTGGCTGTCATTTACTAACAAACTTTAGGTGGACTTGGGATCCTGTGATTTGAACATTTTTTTTTCATCACAGTCTGCTTTCTGCTTAGGGACCTAATGGAGAAAAGATATAAAGTTGAAACATAGAGTAGGGCAGCAAGTCACAGGAACGCTAAAGTATAAGCCAGTAACCAAATTGCTGCTGAAGTTGCCTAATCTAAGCTCCTGGAACCCTGCATCTGTCTCCTTGTAATGCATGGGTCAGAGGCCACATAGATCCAGAAATTTTCTCTTACCAAGGTAGTCTCTGTTCCACGTTGACAGGTTGATGTTTACATTATTTCATTTCTCTAGTCTCTGAAGCCCTTAGATTATGGGAGAAAGTGCATCCAGAATATCTGATGAAATACTGAGGTTGTGGACTTGTGTGCTGTTGATCATGTTAGGAACTACTGATAACAGCAGCTAAAAGTATTCATGTACACTTGATTACATCTCTGTGAGAAAATCATAGCATCATTGGCTCATATCCTGGATTTCTCCATCAGATTCACCTCCCACCACCCACTCCATCCTCTAAAAACTGCTTGTGAAGTAGGGATAGAATTGTGTGCACAATTAATATAGTCTTTATTAAAAAACAGAAAGGAGAACTTGACTTTCCTGCAGCTGTCTACTCCTGTAGCTATTTATGCATGGGTGGTAACTACTGAACATGTTTTGAGTGCCTGTTTTGAGTGCCTGTATCAGGGAAATATCTTTTAAGTATCTGTCCCAAACACAGACTATGGAGGATGACAGAAGTTTGCCTGCAACCTTTGGGAACTAGTGATGTACAGTAGCACAGTCCTTTTTTATATGCATATAGCAAAATACTTCTTGAAATAAAGATCTGAAAACCATCCAAGGGTGTTGAGATTGTAAATGTAATGGCAAAACAAAGCCAGGTTGGATTGGCAATGCAGAGCAGTGTCCAGGGCAGATAACAATAGAGGTGACTCCATAGTTTCAAGCTAGAGGAAAAGCTCTCCAGAGGCTTCTGATCCATTGTGGGTTAGATTTGAGGGCACAGATAATGAGGGAGGAAAAGGTGGAGAAGATGGGCTATACTTGACCTCTGCTCTGACCCCATCTTTGACTCTGTGAAAGCCTTCTCTGGACCACCCAGGGTCTTCAGGGCACCCTTTAGTCTTTGATGAACTTTGTACCACTACTTGCCCTCCCTTCCCCACTTTGATTGGTCACACTCCCTTTCCCAGCTCCCCTGGGAAAAGAAGAGAGGAGTTCTTATCTTCAGGGCTTATGTTCCCCCTGACCAAGGCTTAGGCACAAATATGATTGCTCAAAGACAGGCAAAGAAGTGAGAAGAAAGCAGGTCTGAGAGCTGTACCCTATGTAACAGCAATAGTTTAAGAAGCTGACAGACTGCAAGAGCATCCAATGGAGCACTAAGAAGGCTTCTTGATCTGAGAGATTTAGTGAGAGCCAGGAGTGTTGTGAAGTTATCAGCATTACAGACTTATTTATGCTGAAATTCACATTGTATAATCAGTTAACCTTTTGTCAAAACCATCCTAAAATCTCTGAAGGGGAATTTTTCATTTTGAGGAGTAAGTAAAAGGTCAGAGTGAACTATTTGATGCAATAGTGTAAGGGTCAACCCTTTGCTTATTGTGACATTTGTTTAGGCAGATGATTGCCATTGGATTATATTTGGCAGGCTTTGCCCCCAACTTTGTGGAAATTTTAAAACATATAAAGAAGTTTAAAGAATTATACAGTGGACATTCATATACCTACCTTTTAGATTAGACAATTGCTAGTCTTTGCTGCATTTGCTTTATTCTGTATCTATCCATCAGTCGATTTTATTTTTATATGGCTTTATTGAGGTATTTACATTCTATTAAATTCACCCATTTTAAGTAAAACCACTAAACAAGTTTTAGTAAATATAAACAGATGTACAACCATCACCACAATCCAAGTTATAGAACATTTCATCACCCAGAAAGTTCCTTTGTGTCCGTTTGTAGTCTGTCCTTGCTCCCAGTCCCAGGCAACTGCTGATTATCTTGCTGCCTGCATAGTTTTGCCTGTTTTAGAAATTTCCTATAAGTTGAATCATACAATATTTAGTCTTTTGTGTCTGGCTGCTTTCCCTTAGCATAATATTTTCTAGTTTCATCCATGTTATATCACATCAGTAATGCTTTCCTTTCATTGACCAGTGATGATTTTCCATTGTATGGACATATACCACATTTTGTTTATCCATTCTTTCATCAGTTGATGAACATTTGGGTTGATTCCAGTTTTGGCTGTTATGAAATACGCTGCTATGGTCATTCCCATCCAGGGTTTTATGTGGACATGTTGTCATTTCTCTTGGATCAATATCTAGGAATGGGTTGCTAGGTCATATGGTAAGTTTAACATTTTAAGAAACTGCCAAACTGTTTTCCGAGGTGACTGTTACTTACATTCCCACCAGTGTTATATGAGGGTTTCAGTTTCTCCACCCATTTGCTAGCACCTAGTGTTGTCAGTCTTCTGGATTATAGTCATTCTAATAAGTGTCAAGTGGTATCTTGTAGTTTTTAATTTGCATTTCTCTAACGACTAATAATGTTGAGGATCTTCTCTTGTGTGTACTTGCTATTGACACTTTTTTTGTTGAAGTGTCTTTTCAAATCTTTTGCCCATTTTTTAAAAATTGGGGTGTTTGTCCTATTAGTGGGTTGTATGAGCTCTTTATATGTTCTTAATTAAGTTCTTTATCAGGTAAATGATTTATGATTATTTTCTCCCATTTTGTGGCCTGTCTCTCCCATTTTCTTATAAATATCTTTTGAAGAGTAGAAGTTTAATTTTAATGAAGTCCAGTTTATCATATTTTTTCTTTTAAGGATTGTGCTTTCAGTGTCATATCTAAGAAATCTTTGCCTGAAACTGATGTCACAAAGGTTTTCTTCTTTGTTTTCTTCTAGAAGTTTTGTAGTTTTCAGTTTCATTTAGATCTGTGACCGATTTTGAGTTAATTTTTCTGTGGTATGAAGTAAGTTCTGTATTTTATCTGTTTGTTTTGTATAATGATCTTCAGTTATTCCAGAGCCATTTGTTGAAAAGTCTGTCCTATCCTCCATTGAATTACCTTGGCACCTTTGTGGAAAATTAACCATAAGTGCATGAGTTTACTTCTGGACCATATTCTGTTCCATTGATTTGTATATTTTTCCTTAAGCCGGTACCCCACTGCCTTGATTATTGTAGCTTTATAGTAAGCCTTGAAGTCAGGTGGTGTAAGTCCTCCAACTTTGCTCTTTCAAGTTTGCTTTGGATATACTGGTTCCTTTTACATTTCTACAAATTTTAGGATCAACTATTTGTACCAAGAACCCCTTCTTTGATTTTGATTACTGTGTTCAGTGTATAGCTGTGTTGTCTGGTGTGGTAGCTGTGATCACATGTATATTGGACTTTTGAAATGTGGCCAGTTTGAATTGGTATGTGCTATAATTGTAAAATATACAGTGGACTTTGATGACTTAGATGAAAAAAAGGATGTAAAATATAGTTCACTAATAATTTTTTGTGGATTATATGTTGAAATAATATTTTAGATATATTGGGGTAAATAAAATATAAGTATTTTTCACCTGTTTAAAATCTTGGTTTTCATTTGTTTGCTGCTATATCGAAATATATTTGATTTTTATATCTTGATCTTCTGTTATCTTACTAAATTTATTCATTCTAGTAATAGTTTTGTAGATTCTTTTAGGATTTTCTGTGTAAACAGTCATTTTATCTAGGAATGGAGATAGATTTGCTTCTTCCTTTCTAATCTTTCAGTATGTCTTTTTTTTTTTTTTAATTGCCCTGGGTAAGACCTTCAATACAATGTTAAATGAAATGTTAAAAGTGATCATCCCTGCTATTTTCCTGATCTTAACATTCACTGTTTCATTGAGTATGTTTTCCATAGATGCCCTATATTGGATTCAGGCAGTTCATTTTGCTTCTTAATTTGCCAAGAATTTTTATCTTGAATGATTATGGAATTTTGTCAAATGAATTTTCTTGCATCTACTAAATGATCATTTGGGTTTTTTCTGCCTTTATTTTTTAATTCAGTGAAATATGTTAGGAGATTTCAGATGTTAAATTAGCCTTCTATTCCTGGGATAAACCTCACTTGATTATGATGCTTGATCCTTTTTCTGTGTGCTGGATTGAATTTGCTTAGATATTTAGATTGGTTTTTGTATCTGTGTTCATAAGGCATGTTTTAAATTTTATTTTTGTTGCATTTTTGTCAGACTTTTATGTCAGGGTTATGTTAGTCTCATCAAGTGAGTTTGTTAGAAGTATTCCTTCTTGCTCTGGTTTCTGAAAGTGTTTGTATAAGATTAGTGTTGGTAGAATTCACCAGTAAAAACTTCTGGGTCTAGAATTTTGTGAGGAAACTTTTGATCATGAATTCAATGTCTTTATAAGATACAGAGTTATTCAGTTTTTCTTTTTCATTTTGTGTCAGTTTTGGTAAATATTTTTTGAGGAATTTATCAGTTTCATCTAAGATATTAAATTATTAAAATTCAATTATAGTATTTTCTTATTTTGCACTTAATATCTGTTAAATGTGTAGGGATAGTCCCTCTTTCACTCTGGTTTTTGGCAATTTGTATTCTCTTCTCAATTGTTCTAGCTAAAGTTTTTGTCAGCTTTACTGATCTTTTTAAAGAATCAACTTTTGGACTTTATTGATTTTCACTGTTTTGGATTTTACTGCTGTTTTTATCTATTATTTCCTTCTTTTCACTTTGAGTTTTGTCATCTTCTAGCTTTCTTTAGGTGGGCCCTTATGTCATTGATTTTTGGACCTTTCTTTTCTAGTATAAACATTTACAGTTTTAAATTTCCCTCTAGGCCTTATATTAGCTGCATCTCACAACTTTATGGTATTTTCATTGTCATTCAGTTCAAAACATTTTCTGTTGTGATTTCTTCTTTGACATACAGGTTCTATAGAATTACGTTTTTTAATTTCCAGATATTTGTTATATAAGAAGAGTGTGCTTGGCAGAGAACACTTAGGAAGCCTCATTGGGATGCTGGAATCATTTGGTCTATTGCTGGACTCCTCAGGGTGGTGGTTCTGCATTGGATCCTAATGACTATTCCACTAATGCTTAGGGTTTTATCTTGTCAATGCTGGAGAGCACTGATAGGTTTTAAATGGGTAAACTGATCCGGACAAGATGTGAGAGTGCTAAGAATTGTCCATTACTGTAATTATTATGTTGAAGCTTCAGGAAACTCATCCTGAGAATTATGGAGTGGAGGGGTCCAGACAACAGACACTGGCATATCAGTATAATATACCTTCCCTTTGTCCAGGTGATAGTGAAACCTTCTGATAGGAGTGCTTAGGAGAGGCAGGACTAGAGATTGGGCATTGGAATGGTGGTGATGGGAGAGGGTGAAGTGTTAAGTAAGAGTGAGATATAGAGGAAAAGGCCAAGGGAGGTGTTGGATGCCTCCAGTGCCAAGATGGGCATTCAGGAGGAAGAGCATGTTTAAAATACCTGAACAGGTGCTGTGAGAGACTCATCACAGAGACCAAGAGAGGTGTGAAGGCAGAGGAAATTTAAGTGTGAGATGAAGCATGAGACATGTTTGTTGAGCTTGGCAACAAGGGAGTTTATATTGCCTGGTGTATGTGTATAAAGAATAACTCAATGTGACGGAGGGTTCAGCTCAGTGGTAGAGTGCATGCTTAGCATGCACAAGGTCCCGGATTCAATCCCCAGTACCTCCATTAAAATAAATAAATAAACCTCGTTACCTCCCCCCCCACACAAACACACACAAAAAACAAAGAATACCTTAGTATATCCACCATCAACAATTCTGATAGATTGAAATTCAGCAATTAAAATCAACATTTTGTCAAACTATGAACCGAATTGAATTTCTATGGGCAGTTATACCCACTAAACTTTCTAAAGTATTATATATAAATTATCAAATATGATTCTTGAGAATAGCTTTAAAATGTACTTCAACATTTTGGGGGAGGAGTAGTGGGATGGGAAAACAACTTTCCTCTTGAGAGTGTTAAATTCATCAGAACTATGCTTGACTCATGGTCTTGTGACTGTCCAAAGTGGACAAATTCCACCAGCAAAGGGTTTGCAATTTAGACAGGGGTGATATTCCCAGGCATTCTGGAAATAGTGAGATTCCTATTTCCATTGAGAGGGGGCCCTCTTTGACCCCTGGGATTGAATGATGGACTTGATTCTGTCTCTGTGAGGAGAGGCTCAGATTTATCTGTGAGTAATTACCTTGGAACTCGAGATTTTTGGACAGAAACTTCCTAGTTCTTAGTTTCTAGTCTTTTCCTTGAGTAGTATTTTCAGAAATAGAAAAAAGACTCATAAATTAAAAAGACTTTTAGTGTTCTTATTACAGGTTGATCTAATAGAACCATAAATTTATTTTGAACATGACATGGTTGTTTTTCTTCCTAAGTATTTAATCTTTTTTTGGCTTTTGGTGGTTGATTGGGGAAAGTTTGACCTTTCATTATAAGTCCTTGATAAAACATAATCCTAACTACTAAACAGGTTGTTAGTTTCTTGATCAAAACAAAACAGTTCTGGGGGGAGGGTATAGCTCAAGTGGTAGAGTGCATGCTTAGCATACATGAGGTCCTGGGTTCAATCTCCAGTACCTCCTCCAAATATAAATAAATAAACCCAATTACCTCCTCCCCATAAAGAAAAAAGAGGAAGAACAAACAAACAAAACAGTTCTGCAAGAGTTCATCTTGGTTCTGCTGAAAGATTTCCTCCTCTGTGATTGAATACATAAGAGTGGAAGACTCCGCAGTTGTGAAGTGTTGCCCAATAGATTCAGAATGGATAGATTCATAATGTATTGCTAATAAGCTCTTTGAGTATTAAACAGTAAATGGTAGTTCATTCATGAGAGAGCTCAGCTGTTTGTACTCTAAGAAAGATTTTTATCTTTACTGTTTTAATGTCATACATAAGGTTTGTATGTATGTCCTTCTGCTGAAGATGGCTTAAGTATGCGCTGCCGCAGCCCCCCCCCACCCCCCCCCCCCCCCCCCCGTTTTCTGTCCTCAGGTCACCTGAGGTCTCTTCTGGGAGACTGTTGAGGAGGGCCGGGGTGGTGTGAAGTCAGTTCTCTCTTGTGACTCAAATCAGGGAGGAGGTGGCCTCCCTGAGACTGCCTTTTAGCATAAATTCTTCCAGGTACTCTTCCTCCACGCCTGTGCTGTTTTGCTCAGAGGGCCTTTTGGAACCTGACTTCGCTGTAGATCTTCCCTAGTGTCCATTACTGGGCAAGGTGCAGTAATTCTGCATTTTGCTTAAATTAATGGCCTCAGAATTCCTTCAGGTTTATAGTGGTTTATTGAGGGGAGGAGTCCCTGATCTTCTGTGATATATACTACAGACATGATATGGGCAGTTCTCACTGCCCCTCACCATCTGTGATATGGGGATCACAGTAGCTCCTCCTGCAGAGGGCTGGTGGGAGGTGCATTCAGCGGACGCATGTACCTGTAAAGTGCTAGATGCATCTTCTCTTTGCATTACCTATTCTTACCAGAACTCAGCTCTGCTGGAATATTGTGAGTTGGTCATTAGTGGACTTGTAGTCATCAGTAAAATTTTCAGTTTCAGCAGAGGGTTGTGTTGTTTTCCATAAATGGGCTATACCTGGTGTGCTGATTCTGAGGCTTTGTTGCTGCTGTTAGTGCTGCTTAGATCAAGGGATCAGACCAGATGTGGTGTTAAAATTGTTTCTTAAGGAAGGTCAAGAAATTTCATTTTGAAAATCCACACATTAAAGACATAATGTCATTTAACAATCAGCATGTATTGAGTGGCTACCGTGTGTCTAGTCCATTTCTGGGCTCTGTGGATCTGTGAGAAGCCACCTGACTCCTGTTCTTAGCCTAAAGGTTCCACCCTAAATCATCTGTGGTGGTAAGGGAAGGTGGCTGCTGAACATGGCCAGGACTCCTCTGGTTTACTGAGTGCCTTTGATAGGACCTGGTAGCCACTGCACCATGAGACATTTAGAAGTTAGGACAGAAAACAGTGGGTATAAGTCTGACTGGGCCCCCCGGGTAAGAGAAGACTAAAAAGGTTCCAGCAAGGAGCTCATCTAAAGCAGTATCATTATCAGGTTTTAAAAATATATTTGTAGCCAAAAGCTACATTCAAGCAAATTTTAACAATTTAACAATAACATTTTAGACCAAATGTTTTGTCTCTGTTTTCATTCTGTGATTGTTGTCTGTTGTGTATTATAACATCATATAGAAGGAATATCAGCTATAACTCAGGAATCCTAGGCCTAAAGTCTCCGTGGGCCTCAACAAGTAAATACTACAGCAACATGCATGGGCCAGATGCCTCTTACCTAGTATGGAAGGGAAGTGGAGGACCTCCCCACCCCCGACCCTTAGTGAAGTAAGCTGTCTTGAGCCCTTGGTTTATTTCAGATGTGCCTGGCTTGTAGGACCGGGAAGCGCTCACTCACTGCCCAGCTTTGACACTGATGGTGCACTGGGACATGCCCCTGTTTAATAGGGATGTACCTGTCTCCTTTCAGGAGTGATCTGAGCTCTAGGGATCAGGACCACGTTTTGGCCACTGTATCTTCCCTTCTGCAATTCTTGTCTGTGGACCAGGCATGCACCACCTTATAGGCCCTTGGTTGCTCCTGTGTGAAGACTCATTCCATTGAGCAGAGCACCAAGGTTCTGTATGTTCTCTTGGCTCCCTAGGCTGAAGAGAGCTCCTTGTTTCTCCTTGATTCAGTAGCATCCTCATGCTGTGCAGTGCTTTCTCTCGACCTCCAAATGCATCCTAATCTCCAGGCCACCAGCCATATTAGATTAGGCCCCCAGCCCAGTCTTGACACTTAGGGTATTCTGTTTTATAACTAGCTAACTTGCCCTGTGAACATTAAACGTTAAAATAAATGTGAACTACTTTCTGTGTCAGTAAACTTACCTCTGCAACATCCTTTTCAGAGAATGCATGGTAATACATTGCATAGACCTGTCATATATTATTTATCTGTTTTCTTTCTGTTGGACCATAAGGTTGTTTCTAATTTTTCACTCTAGTAAATAACACTGCAGTGTACATATGCCTTATCATTTCCTCAGAAAGAGTTTACAGAAGTAGAATTTCTAGTTCAGAGCACCTTCTGATGCTCTTTGTTAGCCATAACCATTGTGCTTTAAAAGAGAGTGTAGAAGCCAGAAGGGCTGCCTACAGACTTTTAAATCACCCTTGGAATTAGGGCTCATTGGTTGGAGTGTTTTTTGTTTGTTTTGTTTTGTTTTGTTTTGCTGGGTTTGTACAGGAAGTCCAAGCCCAGAGATTTTCTGCAAGTAGCAGGCCTAATTAGAGGTGCACTTTACATGTATTGCCTCCTACAGCAGCTTGAGAAAACCTAAATTACATTAGGGAACCCACAACTCTTTTGCCTAAATTGGGTGCTGTGTTGTTATTACTGTAAATGGGATGATTTTGCTTACGTTTCAAATCAAACCAATTTATTTCAAGGGTCATTAATGAAAATAAATATAGAAAAAATCAAGAGATCCGGGAAATCATTTAGATTATGAGTCTGAACTTAAAAGATGAAGCAGAGAACCAAGAGGAAGAATTTGGAAATCAAGCCTGGGCCTGCAGTAGACATGAATGTATGCATTTCTCAAAATGTGGAGGACTCTGAAACTACAGTTGTAATTTGATTTTTCCTTTCTTCTTTCTAGGTATCTCATTCAGTTGCTAAACTTATATTAGTTAATTTCCACTGGCAAGTCGCAGAGATACTGGACAGGTAAGGTGTTTGAGAAAGGAGAAATGGCATCACCAATAGCTCCCTTCTTTGCCTACCCACCCAGTGGTGATTATTGTTCATGTTTTGGAGAATGTCCTTACAATGTGCATATTATATTTTTAAAATACTGGATCATATTGTATAGCCATTTTTCTCTCAATATATAGAGAATATTCCGTGTTCTCAGCATGTTCTTTCTACCTCAGTTTTAATGCTGGCATAGTATTTTATCATATAGATGTTCCATACATTTCTAAACCCCTGGTGTTTAGGCAGTGAAGTTCGTTCAAATTTCTTATGCCATTATTAGTTTTTAATCAGTGCCCTTCTACTTAACAGTTGTTAAAATCTCTAGTTACTTCTTTTGGACACATCAAGTGAGGAATAGGTCATAATGTAGTGTAGATTGCCTTCAGAGGAAATGTCAACCAGCTTACCACCCACCTCCAGAAGCAGAGCCCTTGGGGCACAGACCTTTAGGGTCTCAAGATGTCTTGGACATTGTCAGGAGGAAGGGTTTCTCCTCCTCCTGCATCCTCTAGGGAGATCCCCTGTGCCCCACTCTTAAAGGCACGTGCTTCAGTCTTGCTCAGGGCTTCTCACCCTCAGCACTATAACATTTTGGGCTATATAACTCTTTGTTGTGACAGGACTGTTCTGTGAGTTGTAGGAGGTTTGATACAATCCCTGGGCTCTATCTACTAGAAGTCCTTAAATCAGACATGCTACCAGAGTGCCAAATAACCCCTGAAGCCAAAATTGTCCCTGGTGTGAAGCACTGGTCACTCCCTTGCTCTTCCACACTGCAGTGAGTCTTCCTTTCTCTATGTGGTGTGATTCTGTTACCTGCAGGGGAAGGTCGTGCCTTTCCTTCTTTAGACTAAGAAGCCCAGACCAGTTGGAGCAGCTCAGCCCACTCAGGAAGGTTCTCTAACAGCACTCTCACTCTCTGTACTCAAGAGCTGAATGCGTTTAGATAGACTTCCAGATGAACTTCACTGTTGGCACTTCTGCTTCAGCTACCCAAACTCTGGAACCACTTAGGTCCAGTAGTGGGGATCAATCATTGTCCAAACTCTCCTGCCTAAATTGGCAATGGAAGAGATTTGGATGGCTAAAGATTAAGATACTAGTGTGAGAACTAGGAATAAAAGTTGAAGGAGGCATTCTGACTAGGTGCTGGAGTAAGGAAATCACACACATGAGACGTAGTTCTTCCCCGCTCAGACTCCTGGTATCTTGGTAATGCGTTTACCTGGACTTTGTGCGGCACTTCTGTTGCCACATGATAACTGTTTTTTATTTTAAATGTACTTATGTCACACTCTTTCCAGAAGGAAATTAAATTTTTATTATGAAATACTTCTTTTTAAAAAATGTGTATGTGAGTGCGCACACCACTCATGGATGTGTGTGATGTGTGTAGGTTTTAAAAATAAATAAAGCAAACATTCTAAGTGTCCACCCAAACAAGAAACCCTCTGACACTACCCAGAGGCCTCTGGTGGCAGTCCCTGCCTGGCCACATGCACTTCCTTCCTCTCCAAGATGACCAGTATCTTGAATTCGGTATTGATAGTTTTCTTATTTATTCTTTTTTTTTAACTGAAGTATAGTCAGTTTACAATGTTGTGTCAATTTCTGGTATACAACATATTCTTACTTATTCATAAACTATGTATCTTTTAGTTTTGTATGTTTTTAGAACTTCACAGACATGGAATCATTTTGTATGTGTTCTTCAACTTTTTAAATTAACAAGGTTGCATTTCATGACATTCATCCTTCTGTCAAAACCATTTGTGAAGGTGGGAAGGGTATAGCTCATTGTTTCAATGGGTGCCTAGCATGCACAAGGTCCTGGGTTCAGTCCCTAGTACCTCCATTAAAGACAAATAAACTAAAAACCTAATTACCTCCCTCCCCAAAAAATTTGTGAATTTTCAGGGGTTTTTGCTGTTATAAATAATAACATCTTTTTTATTGAGTAGTAGTCATTTTACAATGTTGTGTCAAATTCCAGTGTAGAGCACAATTTTTCAGTTATACATGAACATGCATATATTCATTGTCACATTTTTTTTTGCGCTGTGAGCTACCACAAGATCTTGTATATATTTCCCTGTGCTATACAGTATAATCTTTTTTTTTTTACATTTTTTATTGATTCATAATCATTTTACAGTGTTGTGTCAAATTCCAGTGTTCAGCACAATTTTTCAGTCATTCATGGACATACACACACTCATTGTCACATTTTTTTCTCTGTGATTTATCATAACATTTTGTGTATATTTCCCTGTGCTATACAGTATAATCTTGTTTATCTAATCTACGTTTTAAAATCCCAGTCTGTCCCTTCCCACCCCCCGCACCCTTGGCATGCCTGCTGTGTCTTTTGCCCATTTTTTATTGTTATTTTTCATTTCAAATGAACTTTTAGGAGTTTTTATTTTGTTTTGTTTACTCTGAATGTCATTTTTTTGGCCTGTTTTATATATGTTGAATTATCTTTCAATTATAGCTTGGCTTTTCACTGTGTCATGTCTTCTGATGAACTGAAGTTCTTAAATGTAGCATAATTTGTCAGCGTTTTCCTTTATGCTTTGCATTTTTTGTGTCTTAAGATATCCTTTCCTATTCTGAAGAGATATTTGCCTGTAATTCCAGAAAGGGACTTAAAGCAGATATGGTCCTTAGTAAGTATTTTTCATAAAGTTCAGTGCCTTTAAAACAGGATTTTATTCTCATGCCAATTGAGAGCTAAAGAATTTGAAAAAGGAAAAAGTATTTGTAGTAAGGTAAAAGGAAGCTTGGTTTTGTGAGAAGGTAATTAAAAGACAAAGACACTTTAGTATGACTGCAGCACATGTTGGTCTGTCCTGGTTTTGTTCAGAGGTAGGAGTGTTTGTCTTCAGTTTCTGATTCCCTTTATTTCTGCTTTTTGTTTTGTAGGTACAAGTCTAATTCTGCTCAGCTGCTTGTGGAGGCTCGAGTTCAGCCCAGTCCATCGAAACATGTGAGTGTTTCCTTCTTGAGTAAGGCTTCTTCTAATGCAAGTGAGTTTTGCTGTGGCTCACAGTGTTATTGAGAACCATCTTGTTTTGTTTATAGTGCAATACGTCCAAGATATTTGTTCCAATATGGGCCTAAGTCTTCCATTTTGATTATAGTTTGGAAAATTTCCTCATAGATGAGGAGTTAATCATTGCCTGTCCTGGGGCCCTTTCCAGCCTCACTTTCTTCTTTGCACTTAAATGCAGCCTGCACACCATTCCTGCTGTGTTCCTTGGTGTTCTGAAGCTCACCACGTGCCTCTCTGACTCTACTTGTACCTTCCCTGGCCTGTAATGTCCAGATCCTGTCCCCGTCTTTGCTTGTGTGAATGGAACTCTCCTTTAAAGACCCAAATCCAAGCCATCTCTTACAAAGCCTGTGTCCTGGGATCATTCCCCTCCAAACTGTCAAGTTATATCTTTAAACTTCTACATGTGTGTTGTAGTGATTCACTCTTATCTTGTCAGCTCCCTTACCAGACTGTAAGTGGTTTTTAAGCTTAGGAACCATATCTTAAAATGTATAGCAATTTCCTCTGTATCTGGGAGTTCAGTAAACATTTGTCAAATGAATGAGGGCCCTGTTAAGAGCACCTTCAGAAGGGAGAATTGGGGCTAAGGTCACCACAGAACTTCTGCAGCCTCTTAGGAGAAATTTCCGGGAGCATACGGGACAAACATGAGAATAATCCTTTTCCTCAGATTGTTTTTTGTATTCCTAGTAAACTAACAAGAACCTAGTATAAATATGTGTGGACCTTCTCATTGGTTTGTGGTTTTGCCTAAAGTCCCCAGATTGTCAGTCTGTGTAACATGGTATGGATTCTGGAACTTAAGCTTTACAGTTAATCTGCCCACATCCTAGAAGAGTTTCTTCCCTAGTAGAAGCCTTCCTCATCCCCCTAAAACTGTATGTGCTATCTCTCTGGTGTGTTAAGGATAAGTTGTAACTTGGTAAAAACTGTAATGTTAGATGTTTTGGGCCTATTGGTATGGGAAAACCACTGTCTTTGACAAGTAAAACTGTGTTATGGGCTGTTTGAAGCTTACACTCAGCCTCTAAGAACCTGTATGGCTGGGTTTGTAGTACTTGTTGAGGGGCAGCTTTGTGCTGTGCTGAATGGGGGCAGTTTACAAAAGATACCCAGTATCCTCTAAAAGAAGTTGGACTGAATGACCTTGAAGGACCTTGACGACTCTGAAATATCCTGGTCTTTTCAGCCTCACATTATAAACTACTGTTAAGTTCTCATTTCCACCTTCTTTCTGCCTCTCTAAATCCTAGTGATTCATCATTCCCAGTTCAGGTGCCACCTCCTTCAGGAAGCCTTCCTGGTGTATGCTTTCTGCTCAGAACTCCTGGAACTGCGGACTCCACACATCACAGTTGAGTTCTGACGCTTGTTGAAGGGTCAGAATTGCCTCCTGTGGCTCATATCACTCTGCCTCTCTCCAGGTCCCCACAGCCCATCCCCCTCACCACTGTGCAGTGTGTATGCAGTTTGTGCGGAAGGAAAACCTACTGTCTCTGGCCTGTCAGCACCAGTTTTGCCGTAGCTGCTGGGAGCAGCACTGCTCAGTACTTGTCAAGGACGGTGTGGGTGTGGGTGAGTCTGCCATAGGGTTTGTAAAAGACTGACATGAAGTATTTAGCTTCAACTCTGCCCTTTCAGGTACTCAGATCAACTGACTCTTTTCTTGTGAGCTTAGTTGAAGTTTTTATTGTCAGAACCATTGGTTTCCAAACACATAAGGCAAAGTTTATCCCATTCCTAAGCAAAATTAGTAAGTTAAGACTAATATTTGGGCATATATGTAAATGTTAATTTGAGTGCAAGGCTGCCTTCTCTTGCCTTTTGGGAGAACTGTCCTAGGAGCTGACTACCCAGTCCACCTTGATTCTCAAAATGGCAGCCAGAACTCAGAAACACCTGGCAAATTTGCTGCTATTAGGTAATATAAGCACAAATCAGATCTGATGATCAGTTAAAGGAGTGTTTGTTAAAACTATGACTTGATGATATTGAAACTAAATTAGCATTACATTAATTGTATCTGCCAGATCTCATTGTGTTACTGGTAATCACTTGTACATAATACTAAACATCACAAAACTAAATTGTTAGTCAAGAACTCTACAGGATTTTTAAAACAATTTTGTTTTTTATTGATGCTATTTGTGACATATACCATTTAATTGAGGGTAATATTTTAGTTGTGTCACTGTGTAAATATATTAATTTCTGTCTTCTCTGAATAAATCTGTTGCTTCAGGGGCTCCCTGTGTAGAACCTGAATTTGTTGGTTGAACTCAGGAAGCAAATGTATTATCGTAGTGTCTTCTGTAGTATAGTTGCCCATCAGGTTGTCTTTGTTCAACAGGTGTCTCTTGCATGGCTCAGGACTGCCCACTCCGAACACCAGAGGACTTTGTGTTTCCATTGCTGCCCAATGAAGAATTGAGAGACAAATACAGGCGCTACCTCTTCAGGGACTACGTGGAGGTATGCCCAGCCCCTGCTGTGCTCTCTGTCTTCCTGGGCCTACTTCCCATCAGATGCTTACCACACTTACTTTCTAGACAGGGCTGCCATTAGATGCTTTTGTGTGAAGAATGAGCATTATTTACCACTAGAGTGGTAGTGAAGAACACAGACCCTGGAGTCAGGCAGACAGTTGTATGAATCCCAGCTCTGTTGCTTCCTCACTCCTCGACCTGTATTTTACCTCTCTGAGCCTTGGTTTTCTCTTGTAGAATGGTCAGGCATCCCCACCTTATACACAGTTGCTTAAACAAGCTATTGTATATCAGGGGATGAACACAAGTCAGGCATATCGCAGAAGTTGCTGTTCCATTCAGTTCACTGTGTGATTCAGCACAAAGAAGTATTGCTTCTTGAGCAATTTGAAAGCTTGTCCAGGTTTTCAGCATGGTCAGTTTTGGAGTCCTTCCCCTCTAGTGGGCTGCGTGTTCAGGCTTGCTGGTTCCATGCAGCATAGTTTTCATCTTTGTCTTTCATGCCTCAGCTCATTGGATTGATTGATGGTCTGGGTCTTCTTAAGCATATACTGCAGGATAAACAGAATGACTTGTTCCTTGTGTTGTTTGCTGCCTTTGTTAGATGCCTGAGAGTCATTGATCCCCTCAGTCTTAGGCAGAGCTGATGGGCTGTGTTCCTTTCCACTCCTGGTCTGTATGCACGTTTGTCTCAGAAACACAATTCTGTATTCCGTTTTGTAATCTAATCTTAGATCGTTCTAGTGAGCTGCTACCTAGTTTAAGCAAACATTCAAAGATCATTTTCAGTATCTGTCAAATATCTGGTCTTCACAGTATCCATCTTGAATTCCTATAGCCCCTTGATATAAGTCATCAACTAGAAGAACAGAAGGTGTTTGAGTACTCAGGGAGGTCAAATTTGGAGGCACCAACTACAGATGTCCTCATTATTTCCCCTTGGTGTGTTCACAGAGTCACTACCAGCTCCAGCTGTGCCCTGGTGCAGACTGTCCCATGGTTATCCGGGTACAGGAGCCCAGAGCTCGCCGAGTTCAGTGCAATCGGTGCAACGAGGTCTTCTGGTAAGAGTGAACATGGGCGCTGAGCAGCCCTGGACTCATGCCTTCTCCAGCTCCAAAGCACCACTGCTGTTGCTCTATGTGAGGGTGGGCCTGGGAGAGACAGAGTCTTTGAGCCAGAAGAGCGGCTCTACTCCACATGGGCAGGGTTTGTACTTAGCATCTCTTGTTCCATGAGTTGTTTGATAATACTCAGTCTGGAGACAACAAAGGGGCACAGATTCTTGCAGAACATGCTATGGTTTATGCTACTAAGACTCATGGCTCATAGATTATGTGTGTCTGTGTGGTTGTGGTCTCTACCTGCACATATAACAACCTTCAACATTTTAATCTTTCTCTCCCTTGGCCTTCCTGCTATTTTATAACACTCTAATTCATAAATGTTTACATCTACTTGGGGTTTACTCCATTCAGTAAACACGATAGAAATAGCTAAAGGCCTTCCAGGGGAACACTCCATCTTTTATCACTTTGATCACTTTACCTTCATTGTCACAACAACTGTGTATGATTGGTACTGTTGCTTCCCTTATGTTATAGGTGAGGAAATTAAGGTGCAAGGTAATGGCAGAGCCATAATTTAGGTCTAGATATATCCCTCTAATTATGCCTCCCTGGAAAATTCAT
This sequence comes from Vicugna pacos, assembly GCF_048564905.1. Classification (NCBI taxonomy): domain Eukaryota; kingdom Metazoa; phylum Chordata; class Mammalia; order Artiodactyla; family Camelidae; genus Vicugna; species Vicugna pacos. The sequence continues at coordinate 21,442,237 of NC_133003.1, forward strand.
GGTGAGGCTTCAGAGAAACTATGTGGAAATGTGGTATGTGTGCCTGCCTTCCAAGACATTGTTAAGGGAATCTGTCACTCACCAGAGGTTAAGAATCACTAATGTAGTTGCTCTGAATCCCATCCTTTGTGTCTCACATTATGAACTTCTTTCCCTGGGACGTTTGTTAGCCTACCTGAGAGCCTTTATCCATAAAGTTCTGTTGGCTTGGACAAAAGGGAAATTAAAAACATAGGAGCCTGGCCTGATGTACGTTGGAGTGTTTTTCTTTTCTGATTTTAAGTTTTAAAAGCCATATCAGATGTATTCTGCCCCCTACAGACTGCTCAGGTTCTGGGATTTGTGCATCATGTGTGCACATCTGGCTGGGAGATAAGCCAAGGCTCCTAGAAGCCAGTCTCAGTCGTGCCTTGGGTCTGAGTTGAGGTATCCTTTTCGGAGTACCTCCGCATGCCCTATGAGAGGCGGAGTTCTGAATCTGACGTCCTGTCAGGAAGGGTTAACATCACAAGATATTTAAAACAAACACATCATTTCAGTTTATGGAAAGTATATCTTAGAAGGGCTTAGATTAAAGAGTAGTTCACACAGTGTTTCTGTATAATCCTGGGTAAGTAAAGATGTCAGAGGCCCTAATAGTTGACTTTACCTCTTTGAAAAGCTCTAATTCAGGATCTGTTGGCTTGGACAGAAGGAAAATTAAAAACACAGGACCTGACCTAACTATTATTTGAATGTTTTTCTTTTCTGATTTTAAGTTTCAAGTGTCGTCAGATGTATCACGCCCCCACAGACTGCGCCACAATCCGGAAATGGCTAACGAAGTGTGCAGACGACTCTGAAACAGCCAACTACATTAGTGCTCACACTAAAGACGTAAGGACTGTATTTTACCTGTCATGGATCTGCCCTCCTTAGTGCTGCCCGGCACTTGCCTGGGAGATTTGCCATCTGAGAGCAGAACACCCGGGGCCTCCGGGCCCTTGCTGGAGGCAGACCTTTGCTCAGACTTGGCAGAATTTGCAGCAGTTTATCATAGTATGCTCTCGGTGCATTTATTTTAATAAAATGCTGAAATGCCTGGAAAAGTTTAACCCATAGGAGAACTAATTAGAAAACTAGGTTTTATTGAATGCCTTCCAAGCTTTAACAGCCGTGGGAGGGAGTGGTTGATGGCAACACCTAATAAACAGCAAGACTCTAATGCAAGCCCAGGCCTGTACAGTTCTCATTCTGGAAACTTCCCATGGGAAAGCATAGCCTGCAGCCCCTTGAGCCCTGCGTGACTCAGCACTCAAGGCTATAACCTGTGCCAGTCACACGCTGAGCTGATGTACCCACAAGCATAGTTGTGACCGTGATATCATTAAGCATAGTCCACTTCGGGGCAGTGGGAGAGCACAGCATTAGACTGGTCTCTGCATTGCTGCCTGGGGTTCCCTGCAGCTGTCAAATGAATAAGAGTGAGTGAGATTTAGAGATTATTTCCTTGCTCTCTCCTGGAAGCAGAAGTCCAGGGAAGCACCAGGACTTAATCTAGAGTCGCAGCTCTTGTGCTGCTTTGGCATTTCTCCCAAGCAGGCAAGCTTTCTACTGACTCAGCTTGTGCTTAATCTGAGCGGCCTCATGGCAGGGACAGATGGTGGAAGACTTAGTGGGGCTCAGCTGGTGCTTGGAGTGTTTCAGAGCCAAACATGCTGACCTCATTTCCTTGAATTGCTGTTCCAGCCTCAGCGACCCGCCACATTTAAGTGAGATGCTCCTCCCCAGAAGTGCTCGCACGATGAGCTACTGGGCTCGGGTGCCAGGAGCTTTGTGTAATTTGTCTTAGAACCGGCCTGATGGTGCGTGAGCCTAACGGCGCCCTTCTGTCTCCTCAGTGTCCCAAGTGCAACATCTGCATTGAGAAGAACGGAGGCTGCAATCACATGGTGAGCAGAAGCCTGTACCCTTTGCTTATGTGACATGGAGCCTTTGGTCATCGTGCCTTTAACATGTTCTCTTCTGTTTCCCTCTGACAGCAATGCTCCAAGTGTAAACACGGTGAGTCCCAGTCTTGGTGTGCGAGACCTAGTGCACAGTCTCTGCTTATGCACGGGTCTCCATTGCTTGTTTAGTAAGTGCTTTTGTGATGAAGTGACAAAACAAAGGGCAGCCTCAGTCACTTGTAGTCCTGATAACCAGAGTAAAGCAGCTCTTAATTTATTATTATTTTTTGGTCCCTTGTATAATCCCACTGCCATCTCACTGACACGTGTAGTCAGAAGTCAAGTTTGGGATGACTCTTAGACCCTCAAGAGTCCTAAGTCATCCAAGAAGAAGGTCTTAGTGTGTTCTTTTTATTTTTGCCAAGACAGGTAAGTAGCATGGGGCTTATCTGTGCTACCTTATGGATAGATAGCTTTTAGAGCAAGCTGCACATGATTTTACTGGAAGTAGTAAAATAATAGTTTTCCTTTGACGTTCTGTAAAGTTTTCAGAGGGGGTCTTGATTTGGCCTTTCAGGCTTCCTTCATCTGTTAGGAATAGATTACATAGAACCTGTTGGTTTTGCTTTCCTTCCTGCCAAGAAAATCAAGTAAAGAAATAAAATTTCTTCAGGTAGAAAATATGCCCAGATGGGTTTCCTACCCAGTTACTTAGATGCCCACCAGGAGGTCCTGAGAATTTCTCTTTGTAAGTGCCCACCTAATTCTATCCCTATGTTCTCCCATGAGCCCACTGTAATCAGAGTAGACAAGGCAAGATTTTAGAAGGGAACAGTGACTCTGAAATACAGAATGAAAACAGGCCAAAGGTAGTGACATGTTTCCTCAGTGATATCCCACTCTGTCTCTGTGTGTGTGAATGAGAGGGACGTGTGTCATCCACTTAGTGCATAGGACACACGTACAGTTTAAGGAGAAATGACAAAGTGAACACCCCAGTATGCACCACACACCTAGTACTGAAGAAGTTCCGTGTGTCCCTCCCTACCCAGAGTTAACTGCCGTCCTTTGCGTTGCTGTGTAGTGTCACCACCTGCACGGGCAACCCTAAGCAACGCAGTAGTATTTGAAACAGTAGCAAGCAAGCCCAACCTAGCTGATTAAGGAGAAAGCAACATTGGCACTGTTCAGTGAAGGCTCCTAGGAGAAATGGACAACCTCTAGGTCTCTGGGTTTGGCTTGAGCTTCCCCACATTTTACAGAAGCCCCTTTTGGGAAGTCAGTGAGCCAACTTATAGGAATGAATCCTGAGAAACAGCATTTACCACTGTTGGGATCTCTGGCAGAGACAGAATATAGAACTGTGGTTGGCCTCTTTCCATTAAGCCACAGTGATTGTTTGGATGTATAGCATCCAATGGGGATCTTTATTTTTTCCCTCTTTGCTTCCTCAGTCTGGAAACCGAGTCATAATTCTGAGTATGAACTACTGAATAGCTGTGGGCTTTATAAAAATGTGCTTTTTCAGAAAGAAGGAAAAAGGGGAAACCCTTTATTTCCAGCTTCATGTACAAAATGTTTCTAGGACAGGTGTCAAGAGTAGGAGGTAGTCAGGAGGGTAGATGTGTCCTGAATGATCAATTGGCCTCAGCTCGACATACTTCCACTTCTCACCAAGGCATTCACACAGTAAACCAGTGGTCTCGTGTAGTCTGCATCTGCCTGTGTTGGAATAAAAAGGCATAAAGCATGTGTGCTCATGGAACTAAGACTGTCCTTAGGCTGGTCTTCACGTTGGCACGGACAGGCTACAGGGACAGTATAATGTGACAGGGATGAGAGGTGTACATTCCCTCTGGGGAGTTCTGGTCAGGTGATATCCCCACCAAGAGGGGCAGGATCTGTTTATCCCCCTCCTTTGCCTATGCCTGTGGAGGAATGTGGGCTTGTCTCGTGTGTAAATGCCTCCTTCTCTGTTCTGTGCAGACTTCTGCTGGATGTGTCTAGGAGATTGGAAGACCCATGGCAGCGAGTATTATGAGTGCAGTCGGTACAAGGAGAATCCCGACATTGTCAATCAGAGCCAGCAAGCCCAGGCCAGGGAGGCCCTCAAGAAGTACTTGTTCTACTTTGAGAGGGTAGGTGTCCTCTCTTGCACCTACTCCACGAGGGTGGGCTTCTTCCAGTTGGCCTGCTGGGGTGAAACTCTGGCTGACTGGTAGCCACAGCCAGTGTGTGCACACAGAAGTCAGGAAGTGGAGCTCCTGCAGTGGCCTGGGTGGTGCCGCCCATAGATGGGGCTTTCAGGCTCCACAGGGCAGCCACAGCCAACAAGGAGAGATGGGGTGCTGACCTTGTTCAAATGATGGTTTGAAGGATAATGAAGAACCATAAGACAGTCTTTTGCATCCAGTGCCTTGTTTGTTTGTTTTTAATTTAGGTATAATTGGTTTACAATATTATATCCAGTTTCAGATGTATAGCATTGTGATGCACAATTTTTAAAGATTAGACTCCATTTATAGTTATTATAAAATATTGGTTATTTTCCATGTGCTGTACAATATGTCCCTGTAGCCTATTTATTTTATACATAGTAGTTTGTAGTACCTCTTAATCCCCACCCCTATCTTGTCCCTCTCTCCCATGCAGTGCCACATTAATATTCAGATTCAGAGTGCAGTTATTTCCAGGGAGACCCTTCAGAAGCCCACAGAGCATGGCACATGTAGTTTCTGCAGGTACCTAGCTTTGCTTTGTCCTCAGGGCTGGAGCCATATTGCCCCAGGGGTAGAGTGATCTTGCAGGCCGGCAACTACTCTGGACAGGGTTAGTAGTGTGGACTGAAGAAGCCCCCTTCTGCACTCCCAAGGACACACAGCCCCCTTTAGTTAGTTAAAGCTATGGCCATGCCCTGCCGGCTAAGGTGTCTGTTCTCAACTCCTGTGTGAACCTCTGCACCTTCCCGGGACTCCTGCAGCTTTCTCCCTTCTCTGCCCCGTAGTGGGAAAACCACAACAAGAGCTTGCAGCTGGAGGCACAGACTTATCAGCGGATTCATGAGAAAATTCAGGAGAGGGTCATGAATAATCTGGGGACATGGATCGACTGGCAGTACCTACAGAACGCTGCCAAGCTCTTGGCCAAGGTCTGTACCACCTTGCTCTTCCCAGCCCTGTCAGGCCCAGACCTCTGAGGGTGGGAGGCACTGTACGGGGCAGGGGGACTTAGCACCCTGTGCAGCCCTGCATGCTTCTGCTTACGGGTCCACGTTTCCCTGGGCTGTGTCCACTGAGGACTCAGCCCTCTGTGGATGTCCAGGGGATTTCAAGAAGAGTACTCCAGTGCCTCTGCAGAGAAAGACCTGCAGAGAAAACTAGAGCCCTTTTCTTCTTTTGTCCCATCCATGCATCACTCAAAGGAAAATAAGAGATTGTCTTTGGACAAGTATTGAGATAGATGTGTGGACTCTGATGTCCGACTCAAGAGGGAAGAGCCGTTGAGGCAGCTGCTGGTAATAAATCACAGTGTGAAAAAGGAACTGTGGGTGTTCTGTGACCATTTTTGTTTCAGTTTTTGCCATGTTGTCCCCCAATTCATCTTTTATTTTCCTTGGCCTCATTTCTTTCAGGCCCATACCTGTAGAGCCAGGCTAATTTGCATGGTGGGGTAAGAGCTGTAACAGCCACCTGAGATCCACGTAGGTTAGCGTCATAGACACAGGTCCCTTGTCTTCTCTCTGTTGCAGTGTCGATACACCCTGCAGTACACGTACCCGTATGCATACTACATGGAATCTGGACCCAGGAAGAAGCTGGTAAGGCGATGTATCCCTCTACTCTGCCCTTTTTGCCTCAGAGGTGCCCTTCTCTACCAGCCATTGTAGGAGAGTGGGGACCAGACCTGGTTATTGGGAGGGCAAAATCAAAACAAAACTGGCAATTATAAAATCTCATCTCCAAAGTAGATCTCAGGTGCCAGCACTTTGTGTAACAGGAAAGCAGATATACCGAGGCCCATGAACAACTTTATTTAGAGGATGACTGGCTGAAAATGTCTGTGGCCACTTGGGAGGCCAGTGCCCATGCTTTGGGAGGATAGCAGCATGCATATTCCTAAATATAGTGGACTTGTTTTACATCTTTAATTCTTCATCTTAGATGTGGGTTGTTTCCCCTGATTATAATTCACATTTATTGTTTCATTGTTGGCAAATACAGAAAAACATTTACATCATCCATCATCCCACCAGAAAGAAATGGCCACTGTTAGCATTTTCCAGCCTTTTAAAATTAATATTATTTCTATAATCAAGGTTTTATATATATAACATTTTATTGGTACAACAGTTTGGTGTTGGCAGCTGTCATTATTTACCAGGCTGGTAAAATGCCATTTTTTAATAGTACATAAATGTTCCATTATATAGTCGTACCGTCATTTAGGGAATTTATTGTTTCTGTTTTTCACTGTCATAAATAAGACACTGGAAAACCTCTTTGGGAGTTGTTTTTTGGAATGGGTGTATAATTACTAAGTCAAATGTTTTGAATATTTTTAAGACTTGATTTTTCAGAAAGGCTAAAAAAATGAAGTATTCATTGAACACAGTGTCTGTGAATATCCACTTTGACCTGTTTTTGCAGTATCCATTTCCTTATATGTTCAGAGCATTCTATTCAGTGGCTAAAATTCTTCCTCTTTCTTTGGGGGCAGAGGGTGAGTGAGGCCTTGCCATGTGGCTGTGCTCCAGGTAGCCTTTTGATTGGCTTCTGGCTCTGGGTACAGGAACTAGCACTGCTCTCTAAGGACAGTATCAGGGTTGTCTGTAGCTCATTGCGAGCCTGAGGTGCTGCGTCTGCCCCTCCCATCTGCAGGCCCTGCCCCGGCTACAGCCCCCTCTCCTTTTGACCCTCCTGCTCTACCCATACAGTTTGAATACCAGCAGGCTCAGCTGGAGGCTGAGATCGAAAACCTGTCATGGAAAGTGGAGCGTGCGGACAGCTATGACAGAGGGGTAAGTGTCTGCGGTCCTCTTGGACTCTCTGTTGCAGGTGAGGGAGGGCTGGTGTGGTCATGGTTAGCATGGTGGTCAGCATGTGGACTGGCTGCTGCTGCTGAGAAGGGTGGGAAGGGCAGTGCTTTTGACTCCTTGGAGCCCCTGGCCTGGTGGTTGCTCCCTGCTCACGGGACTGGGCCCTGCAAGCACCTGTCTTACTTCCCTGGTGCAGGACTTAGAGAACCAGATGCACATAGCAGAACAGCGGAGGAGAACCCTGCTGAAGGATTTCCATGACACCTAGGTTGGGACATGGACATGCCGGAGTGAGGAAGATGTGGCTGGAAGGTCTCCCGGCTGCCATACTGCATGCTGCAGGCTCTGCCTTTCACGACCCCAGGCGACAGCCAGGGCCCCACTCCTGAGAGACACTGGCCACACACCTCTTAGTCAATTTCTGTTTTTTTCTCATCTTTTCGCTTTTTGTTTCTACCAGGGTAGAGGCCATGCTGAATTGGCCTCTTTTCAGGACCTTCAATTCCCCCTGGATGGTTGTTGGGAGGGAGGGAAAGTTTTTTCTGAATGACTATTAATAGTATTAGATCATTACAACTTATGTAATTGTCAAAGGTTGTACAATTATACAAAAGGGGGCAAACCATAGAATTACACAGAACCCTTTTTAAAAATAAATTGGCATTGGAGTGTTTTACCCTCTAGCTATTTTACTTAGAACGTAACGTATGCTGCCTGCTCACCTTTCCTCAGAATGTCTACTTACTGCAAGAGGTTTCCCAGGGTGGCCTTCACTTTCCAGATTCATATGTGTTTGGTACAGCTAGAGTCCCAAGGGAAGAGTATGGGCGGCAGATGGTGGGAAACTGAGTCGGCCTGTGTAACAGGTGTGGAGCACAGGGAATCACATTGTGCCTCCTGCCTGGTCCTTGTAGACCCTTTAGTGGTCAGGTACGCTGCCTTAACCTTGGCAGTGAGGAGACAGTACAGAACAGAGTCTTGCCGTGGTGTGTCAGTCTGATGGCGCTGCAGGCCTGTGGACTGATGTTTATTCTTGAAAGTGAGGTTTACGTAGGACTGGCTACTGAGGCCAGAGCCCACAGCAGAGCCCGTAGGTGGGCTTGTGGCCCTTCATACCAGGGGACGTGAGTTCAGCAGTCTCCTTTTGTCTCCTAAAGCTAGAGATTCACTTTTAAAGGGAATTGTTCTCCCAAATAAATTTGTTTTACCTTGGTCCCTTCTTTTGTGCCAGTGTTCCAGTTGTATAACTCTGACCAGGTTCACATGTAGCTGTGCCTGACATTGTCCTGCCACACTCTCCTCTGGTGAACGTCAGGGTCAGAGTTCAGCATGGCCCTCCCACGGGCTCTGGTCGGCCTGGCTCAGGGGCCTTATTTGCACAGGTTGTTTTCATGTTACTTGGAGTGTGTGTCTCCATGTTACCTGCTGTGGGGGTTGGATGTGCTCCCCCTGGCCTGGTTCAAGCTGTTGGAGGAGATCATCTCTTGGGTCTGGGAATCTGAGGCCAGGAGGGTCTTTGGTTTGTGGTCCCAGTTCCTGTGCTAGAGAGGCTGGACAGGGGAAGGGGCCAGCTTTTCCACAGTTAGGACAAAGGAACAAGTGGTTTGTGTGGTATCCTGCCTGTCCTGAAGTTGGTGCTGAGGGCCTTTCAGAAATTACACCTGTGATCTCCTGGGGTGCCTGTGGCCTTTTTCAGTGCCTCCACTCTGAGACTGGCAGAACTGTCTGTATTCAGCAGGGCCTCCTTGACCTCCTGGAAGAGTTGCTTGGGAGGTCTGTGATTAAATATTGTGTTGGAAATTCTTTGATATTCAAACATTTTCACCTCAGTCAGTAATTTCCCAGGTACCATGTAAGCTGTAAACTGAATCACTCTTGGGGACAGAGGACAGCTGTCCCCTTGGGGTCATGAAGTACATGGCTGGTTGCAGGCTCCCTTTCTCCCCACTCAGGTTTTGCCTCTTCCTCTTATCCCCTGCAAGGGAGGGATAATGGGGTGGAGTGAAGGGATAAATTAGGAGTGTAGCAGATGAACCCAGAATTGGATGGTGGTGAGCTAACTGAATGAGGAGAGTGCCTGCTGGGGGGACCTAGGGGTGGGGCGTGACTGCTGCATTGGCACATGGAAGATCCTGGCATCTGAAGCCTTTACCTCTCCAATGCGTCCTTTCTCTGTCACCACCCTGGCACAGGCAGGACCTGAGTTGCAGCTCTGTACCTTAAGTCATACCCTGGGCATCCCTGGGCGTTTTTGGACTGCACAGCTGCCACATAGTGCACTTGCATCCAGCCGTGGCCCCAACAATTGGAGCTGCAGCAGGTTCTGTGTCCCGACTGCAGCCTTTGACCTGTGGAGAGCTTCCTTTTGTGCTCCAAGTGGCTGTCCCTCGTTAATATCATTAGGAAGTTGGGAAAAGTCAGGATTTTTCTGCCCTGCAAAGGAAGGCACGGTGTTTTCATGAATTTACCGTGTATCTTTGTCTTCTTCAAAGAAAAAGTTGAGGCAATGTCATCTGCTCAAAGTTGAGTGGTTTATTCAAAATAAACAAAGTTTCTGATTATAAAAGTGTGTGAAGTCTTTCTTCAGAGGATCCAAGTAGCCTTCTGAGCCAGTGTCCCAGGGGGTTCTGCCAGTGAGCACCAAATGGGGGCCTTACTATTGGCCGGCCCCTCCTCCAGAGGGCTGTGAAGGCCCCACTGGCCTGACTCTACTCTACCTTTGTTCCCTTTCTGGGAAGAGGGCACTGTGGAGGGAAGTGGAATATCCTGGCAGTTTTGGCTCTCCTTTCCCTCCCTGGGCACAGGCCAAACTGTGCCCCACCAGAAACAGATCCCAAGATGTGTTAACGTACTGATTCTAATGCCCCACAGCCTTGCTGATGCCCTGAGCTGCATCAGAAGACTACTGAGTCCAAAGGAGATGTGGTAACGAAGGGCCAAAGAGTATGGCGGGGATAGGGGTGAGAAGATGGGTTGTGGCTTCACAGGGGCCCTGGGGTTATGAAGTGACGACTCTAGGCATAAACTAGAAATACTTTGAGTTTAATCCCAAAGGTTGAAGTCAGGAAATGAGGCTTCAGTTCTGATTAAGGGGGTCCACATTTGTGGTGCAGGAGTGGCAGCAACTTCAGTGATAGCTCAGGTCGAACGCTCCAGAGCTGTGGGCAGCATGCACAGGACAGCCCAGGCCAGGGAGGTCCCAGACACTGCCAGTATGAACTTCACAGCTGCTCCTCTTTGGAATTCTAATGTGCCAAACCCAAGGAATACGATGGTGTACAAAAGATACATGGGCTCTACTCTCTAGGAGTCCTTCAGAGCGGAGTAGGGAAAAAAAGAAGCTCTCCACAGGCTTTGGCACTTGGCGGCTAGTATGTCCTCCCACCTCCATATTTGGTGCTAATCTGAGTTTAATTTTCTTCTGAGGCTATGGTCCCAGTTATGGAAAAGTCTTTTTCTCCTTCATATGTGCCAGCTTGAGGCAAGGAGTGTTCCTGTGCACCTGAGCACTTGTTGCATTCCTGCAGGTTACACTTACGGTGCCAGGGCTCCTCCAGAGAGCCCTCTCTGACCACCCCACACTGGGTTCCTCGTCTATGCTACCCCGCACATCACGCAGTTTCTTTCTAAGGCCTGAGAACTGCAGGCCTCCCCAGGAGGTTCAGATCAACCGCAGAGCAGACCTCCAAGGTGTTCTTGGTCTGTTACACTGGCGAGTATCAGTGCTGAAAGCCGTGGTTCCTACACCACCACATGCACAGTCATCGGCCTCCGCGGTGCCCCCAAACCACCACAGTAATGTCATCTTTTAGCATGGCCTCCTTGCTGCCACCCTACTCCTGGGAGCAAGAAAATGTAAACCATACTTTCCCGGCAAGAGGGAATTGCGTCTTAACCCGGGAACCGAGAAACTACCAGTGGGGTTTCCTTAACTGTGCAGCTCTTGTCTGCATCTACATTTGGGGGGTCGGCGTCTGTCCTGGGGAGTGTGCATCTCCGCCTGACAGTAACACAGCTCGGAAAGAGAAACTCTAGCGTGGGCCGGGGTCCAACGCACAGAGATAGGGAGCGCAGCACCGCGCAGCATCCTGAGGCACCGTCTCCTCGTGACCACGGCGTGCGCGGGCTCGGCGGCGGTTGTCCCGGCGACGGCGCGGCGCGGCGCCGGCATCCCCGCGGCTCCTCCCCTGGGCGCACGCGCGACCTGGACGCCATGGCGGCGGCGGCGGCGGCGGCTGCAGGCCCGCGGCCTGAGGCCGCGAGACCGCGGTGGGTGCCGCCCGAACACGACCCAGCGCGGGCAGCAGCAGGGCTGGGCGACTGCGAGGACGTACCGGTCCGGCCGCTGTGCAAGCCCCGCGGCATCTGCTCGCGCGCTTACTTCCTGGTGCTGATGGTGTTCGTGCACCTGTACCTGGGCAACGTGCTGGCCCTGCTGCTCTTCGTACACTACAGCAACGGCGACGAGAGCAGCGACCCCGGGCCTCAGCGCCGCGCCCAGGGCCCTGGGTCCGCGCCAACCTTGGCTCCCCTCACCCGGCTCGAAGGCATCAAGGTGAGCACCCCCCCCACCCCCCGCCCCGGCGCGCTGCAGGCCCCGCACCGCCGAGCCCTTGACTGCCGGCGCTCAGCCCCAGGCTCCCTGCGCTGTTCCCTGCTCCGCCCCCGGCCTGCCGCGCTCACCCCCTCGGTCGCCCGCCGCCGCGCTCCGGGCCGGGGCGCCTTTTCCCTCCTCGGGTGGCACGGCCTGGCGCCCTAGCTGCCCGCTGTGCCGCTTTGCCTTAGGTGGGGCACGAGCGCAAGGTCCAGCTGGTCGACGACAGGGATCACTTCATCCGAACCCTCAGCCTCAAGCCGCTGCTGTTTGGTAAGTACGCTGGGCGCCCCCCACGAAGGGCCAGGGGCTGCTGTGCGGTGGCCGCATTGAGGCTCACTTGACCACGTGACTTCTGTTTTGAAATGGTTGCTCCAAAGTAGCCCTTTCCTTTCTACCCAGAGGTTGCTCCAAGTGAGGTACTCGCCCCCACCTCCATAATAGGGTGACATGGTGACCTTTCCACACTCCCCTCTGTGACCCTACTCTGCAGCTGTCCTTCCATCACAGAGCTGGGCAATGAAAAGATAAGCATTTCATTGAAACTGTCTTTGGACACTCCCTGCCATGGTTAATTCTGTCACATTCTAGAATTGGGGGAGGGTCGGAAAAACTGATAACCAGGTCCTAGCTGATCTCAGGGCCTCTGAAGGGGAATCCCACTCCCAAAGTGGGCCCTGTGGTCTGATAAAAAGCAGGCTGTGTCCAAATGTGGATAAGCTAGTGCCCTAAAACCTGTCCCATGAGGGTAGCCTTTGCTACCACAGTTTGGGATTCTTAGGATGAAGCTTTGTGTTCAGCCATTGTAGTAGACAAAGCCTTTCAGAGTGACCTCATTTGGAACCAGCATCATAGCTGAGCACACATTTTCTGAGCCCTTGTTACGTGCTAGGCTTCATGCGATCTTGTGTAATTTTCACAGCCCCTCTGGGAGGTGGGTTGTAGATCTCACCCTCAAGCTAGTGGGTGACAAAGTGAGGCACAGAGAGCTCCATTTGCTTGGCCAGGCTTACATAGCTGGTTCACTGTGAAGCTAGGATTAGAACAAGGCACCCTTTCTCTGGAGCCTGCACTCTAAGCCAATGTGCTAGCTGTGAAGACTGAAGCCCTTCAAAGACCACCAGTGTCAACAAGACTGTCTTTGACTCCATACCCATGACCCTTCCCAGGATAGGTTTGTCTGGCCCAGTCCTGGTGCCCAGCCTCAGTGGCACACTTACCTGCAGACCTGAGGTGTTCCTGGCTGCTGGGGGATGGAGTGGGTAAGGGGATTTAAGGAGGGGACTGGGAACCAAAGCAGAGCATCTGAGCACATGCTGTTACCCCCAGAGCAGAGGGCTCTGGGTGGGGATTATGCCTAGACCTGTGAGACCGATTTCACATGCATGCTGTCTGAGTGAAGGTAGGTTATGATACAAATCCTGTTGTGAGAGGGGCTCTAAAAGATTATTATGATTATGATTGCTGTATAATGTTGAAGTCTGTGCATAGCACTATTTTAGGTGTTGGGAACACAGTATTGGACAAAACAGGAAAGTAAAAACAAAACACCTGAAGCTAACATTCAGATGAGGAGACAGACAGAAAATAAACAAATAAGTAAACACACATGGTGTGTCAGATGGTGATAAGTGATCACAGACCAGTAAGGCAGAACTTCAACTGGGTTTGGCCAGGGTGGGCCTCCCTGAGAAAGATATTTGAGCACAGACCTGCAGGAGCTGTGGGATCAAGCCAGGTGGCTGTCAGAAACAGGTGGTCCAGGCGAAGGGAACAACTCTCCCCATCACTACTACACAGCTGTGAACAGACACATCTGAGGCGGGTGTGCTTTCTCTCATCAGCCTTTTTGGGACCTGTATATACTTAATTAAGATGGATGTTAGGTTAAGTGAACCATGAGGCCATAACCCCTGACCCTTACCCCCTAACATGCAGCTTGTTGTGTCAAAGTCCGACAAAGCAGAGAATGAGAAACCCAGACCCAGATTCTCCAAGAGTACACTACAGGAAGCAGAAGAGATTGAACAGAAGGTCGGTTGATTCTGGTTAAGCCGTCAGATGGTCTCTGTTTCTGCAGATGAATGACAGGGGGCATGATTAGGAGAACTGGGCAGTTGCAGAAAGACCTTCCTGATTGAGGTTCTTATTTCCTCCAAAACTCTTACATGACTTTTGAGTCTTTTGGTGAAAAATGTCCCAGGTTTTACCTGAAAAGGCCTGGGGCTCGCTGCTTGGTGAAATGAGGTGAGACAAGTGAAGAAGGGACCAATGATTATAAGAATTCCACTTATGAGACAGGCCAGCCACATGGGAGAGGGTGTCCAGAGAGGGGTATTCCTGAATGTGGTGTTGGATGAATCCAAAGGAGGAAGCCTCACCCCAAGAAGGAGCAGTGTCTGTCTGTCTTCTGTGCCTGCCTGTCCATCCATCTACTGTCACCCTAAAGAGGCAGGAAGGGCCCAAGGAGAATGGGTCTGCTGTGGGTTCTGCCACCACTACCCTACTGTGACCCACCATCAGGGACCCAAGATGCCATGGCTCAAGGGGTAGGTGTTCACAGTGTAAGCTGGGGAGGAGGGACTGGGTGTTACCTCAGGGTGTCCCCATCTCCATAGAAAGGCATCTCACCACTTCACAGGGAAATCCCCATGCAGCCTCCAGCCTCTCCCTTTGGGGAACATTTCCTGTTTCCCACTTTGGTTCCTAGAGACATTTGGCAAGTGGGACCTGGCCATAAAAGGCCCTACCCTAAGTTCCGGGCAAATACCTATTTGACTGATAGGCATTTCCCAAGGGTTTGGACCGTCGAATGAGGCTCTGTCTCATTCAGTTCAGAAGGAGGGTCTTCCAATTCTGAGTCACTGTCACCTCCCTGGGGACATTGCTTTCTCTCAGGTGGTTCACTTCTCCCTCCACCTCACTCAGCCCTCACTCGTTCCTTATTTAAACAGCAGATCAGCTCTCCTCACTCCCTTCTTTAAAAGACTCCAAGATTTCCCATTTCATGTCAAAGTCTCATCTGATCCCCAAGGCTCTCTCACCTCTCAAACCTCATCTGCCACTCCACCCCTCACTCCCTTCCTGCTGATTCTCAGACACCAAGCTCACCGCTGCCTCGGCGCCTTTGTGTGTGCGGTTCCCTCCACCAGAAGGCTCAGTTTGGCTTCTCCCACAGAGGTTGCCTTCACCCCCATCACTCTGCTCAGACCTCCCCTCCTCAGAGCCTTCTCTCCACCTCAGACTGGTCTTAGCGGTTCCTTAGCACTCTGCTGCGTCAGCCTGCTTGTTGTTCTTCTCAGCACTTAGCTTCATTGGAAACTATCTTCTGTATTTATTTGTCAGTTGTGCCTCTGCCCCTAAAGGTGAGCTGCATGTGTGGGAGGCCTGATCTGTTCCCACTGTGTGTGCAGCGGCCAGTCTACTGCTGACAGTTACTGGCTACCTGGAGGGGTTTACTGGGTACTGCCAGCCAGCGCAGCACCTGTCTGTCTGCTCAGAGTGGTCTCCATCACCATCCGGGCCAGGTGCCTCCCAACTCGCCTCCTCTTCAAGAGCAGCGGGGGGCACTTCCAGTGGGCCAGCAAGAGTTTTAGTACACATTCTTAACTAGGGTAAATGAGTAATTTTTTTTTTTTAAATAGAGGTGACTGGGGATTGAACCCAGGACTTCATGCATGCTAGGCACACGCTCTACCATGGAGCTGTATCCTCTCCCCATAAATGAGTAATTGACAGCAGTACTACAACAAACGATTTATTTTAAAACTATCAGTGCGTTAGCATAGGATTTCCAAACACATTCTTTCTCTGCTTAAAAAATACAATTAGGCAGGTACATAAGACCACTATGCTCTCTTGACAAGCACTGGAAGCGCAGAAGTAGGGAAAGAATTTTAGTGTGCATATTCATGTTTGTAAGCAGCTTAATGCAGTTTTCTGTATGCACCCACCCCCCTGCTGCTCCACAAGCCTGCTGCTGGGCAGAACTGTGGACCCAGTAAAAGTCAGGAAGATATAATCGAGTCTGCCTGGGGCTTGACAAGTTGCATGGGGCCTGGGTGAGTGTAACCTGAGGCTGCACGCCTGCCCCAAGGCTCAGTGTAGGGTGTCGGAGTTTGTGGGCAGTAGCAGGGCATCAGCCAGGCTGACATCCCAGTTCTGGGAGGGACAGAAAGGTGGTCTTGCCTGCCCAGCACACACAGCTGCCTTTTTCCAGGCAGGGCACTACTGGCTCAGGAAGGGGCCCCTCACTGTGACCATGTAGGTGGGGTTCCATCCTACTTGAGCCAGTCCTGGGTGAGCCTTGGGGCTTCTCTGGACTCTTGATCTGCAGATATCCATGGAGGGCAGCAGAAAGAAGGTTTTATGTGTGTCCAGGGGAGCACATGGTTCACGTGACCACTGCAGAGGCTGTGGCTGTCAAGTCCCAGGCTCTCCCTGCCTGCGTTAGCCGCTATTCTGGGCACTGGTGATGGCGCCACCTGCGCACAGCCAACTGCAGATTTCGGTGGCCCTGGCTCCAAGCATAGGCCGTGGTTACCAGCAGACGGTGACCCAGTACCTCCCCACACAGCACGTAGGTCCCAGCATGCCTTCCACGCAGGAGGTTGTGCACGCACGTGGCATCCAGCTGCAGCCAGCGTCGCAGAGTGGGCGCCAGCTCCCCAGGAGACAGTGGGCCCGCCTTCAGAACCTCTAGCCGTGAGTCCAGGTCGCAGTCTGAGGGTCCGGAGGACGACCCATTGCGCCGGGAGAGCCTAACTTTCACTGCTGAATGGGATCAGAGGGGCAGGGTGATGGGTCTGGCCTCTGGGAGTATCCCCCTCCTTCCCTCCACCTGGTGAACCAGACTCTTGTCTGATGCTCTGCTCTTGGAATCAGGGTCCTAGAGAAGGCCTATCCTCCTGGCTGTTATTTTAGCAATGTCCCACGCTTATTAAAGGAACTTATTTTTTAGTTCTAACCAGGCGTATCATTTGAATATCCCCTCTTTTTGAGCTTCAAGCCAAGAGCTGCAATGAAGGCACTTGTAAGGGGGTGTAAGGGGTGCCGGACACTAGGGGCTCACCAAAGTCGCTAGCGCAGAGCGTGTCCAGAACCTCCTTGGACGAGCGGGTGTCCTGCAACTCACAGTCCCTGCAGCTGGCACGTGGCACTGGGGGGAGGGGTGGAGTGAGGCTCCCTCTGGGCCCCGGGTTGGGGAGGGGAGCCATCAGCAGCGGTCTCTCCCGCTTTCCCTTTGTTCTTTCGCACCTGTGAGACCCATTTACCTGATCCCTGAGAGGAGTGATTCGAAAGGGTGGGGCACAGCCCTTGGGGCCGAGCAAGGGCAAGATCAGCCTAGAAACCGTGCAGAGACTCACGTGGGCGGCCCGGGCGGGAGCCATTGGAGACGGCAGCCACGCAGAGGCCATGGCCCGTGGGGAAGCGTCTGCAGTGCAGGATGGCTGGCCAGGGGTAGCCGTAGCAGGCCATGATGGGTGCACAGCTGGCCTGCACAGCCTCGCACAGGCTGCGGCACGGGTAGATGACCCTGTGGAGGGGGAAGAGGTCAGGGCCAGTGGGACACCTAGGACCAGGGTTCCTAGACTCCAGGCTGGGGCCTCTGGTGCTCCTAGCTCCAGGCTTGGTCAGGAACTCTACTGTTGCTGGGCAACGACACCCTGGTCACATAGCAACAGCCCTGCAGCCTGGCTTCTTGCTTGCCAGCTGTAATCTTCGCCCTCAGCCCTGAATCTCCCTTCTTGTCTTGTATTCCTACCTCCCCTCCCCCAGCCCGGCTCCTTTCCAGTTTCCAGTGCACCTCCCCCTGCAGCTCCGGTGGACTTCTAGTGCCTGGGAGAGGGGTGTGGGAGGGGCCCTGCCCTCTGGGCCCTCACTCCCCATCTTGGAGGGAGAAAGCAGGATCTCCCTCTTGTCCTGAAATGCCTGCAGGTTGCTGCAGTTTCTGGCCAGTCCTGGGGTTGGCAAGGATTGAAAAGGCCCGATCCTCAGGTTCTGAGAAAGCCCATTCTTGCTGCCACAGGCATGGTCACCCTGAGGCTCCAGGTCCTGGCTCTGCAAGGAAGAAACTGAAGGAGCTGTTGTTCCCGGGATAGGTTAGGCTGGGGAAGAGGAATCAGCCTTGCAGTCTCTGGACTCCCTGAGAAAAAAGGCCACCAGATGAGCCGTGGCTCTATGTCTTGCCCAGATCCCTTGGGCAGACAGACTTTCCACTGGAGAGGGGTCCTCAGCCCCCTAGCCTAAAGCAGCCTATCGCCTTGCCCTCCCTTGACATTCTGGAGCCCTTGATGATTTGTGGATCCAGATCAAAGGCGCTCACCATTGGTAGTTCCCTGCCTATGTCTCCTCTGTCCCGTGGGCACCTGCTCCTCTCTTCCAGCATCGCCTTGACAAAAAAAACCCTTCATCTTCCCGTTGGCACTCGGCACTGATAGGTACACGGCAGTGGCTAGTGAAGGCCCCCCGCCCTCACCTGGGAGCCCCTGCCCTACCTGTCGAGGCACACGGGGGCAAAGAGGGAGCACAGGAAGAGGCGGGCATCAGGGTGGCACTCCCTGGCCAGCAGGGGCAACCAGCTGGCTGACTGCTGGATGGCCTCAGCTGCAGTGTCATGGTCCAGCAAGTTGGGTAGCTGCATCTCTGTGTAGCCAATGTCGTGGCACAGGGCCATGGCCTGGGGAATGGGCATGCACCGCGTGGGGCCCCAGGGAGCCCCTTCCCCGCCGTCACCCCATAGCACCACCAGTGCCACCAGCAGCCACGGTCCTCGATCCATCACCTGCTTTCTCTGCCTTGGTCTTAATGGCTTGAGGCTGGGGGCTTTATAGGGCTATACCCACACCCCAGGAACCAGTGTTTGCCCAGCTCCCAGGTGCTTGGACCCACCTGGTGAGGCTCCAGTGTGCTGGCCTGGGCTGTTTGCTTTTGATTAGCACATGGCAGGGGACTTCAGAGACTGGTGGCATCTCCTTTGGGCCTGCGGATTACTGGCACCTAATAAACTGAAGAAACTTGGGCCTGTGTTTTCTTTTCTTTTTCTGGCTTACTTAATTGTTTGTTTATTTTTTAAGCCATCAGGAGCCGAGTCTGTTGATTAGCAGTTTGGTCTAACCCATTGTCCTGCAGCGCTGCTCCCCAGGGGATGGCTCACACCCTCTCTGGGTTTGCCAGGTTGGGGGGATCAAGCAGGCCAGGGGCGAGGAGCCCTTGTCCTGTCCTCAGTGTCATCACTCTGGGTCACCTACCCATGGAAGCTGAGTCTGGTTGTGAGCATGGGGTCTGGAATACAGCAGCCTGCGTGGCCCTGGCCAGCTCCCTGATCTCTCTGCGCTGGAGGCTTCTCATGGGGAGGGTGGGCGAGTTAACGGGGTCTCTTTCTAGGATGAGTATTCAGATTTCAGAGTTGATGACAAGCTTGTGACAGGACACAGAGTCTGTGCTACCTAAGTGTGATCTGCTGTGATTACTGTTAAAAGCTGCTCCAGTCTTGGCTCTGGGTGGCCGTTTTCCTTCCTCTTGGCAATGACTGGAACTTCACGCTGGGAGAATAATCCAGAGAAGTGGCAGACCACAGTGGCGGCACGGCCCTTCCTCCCGTCAGTTCCTTTGTGGGCCTCTTGTCCCCCTGTCTTAGGAAGTCTTCTCTTCCAGGAACAAGGGAATGAAGCAGGACTCAGGCTCTGAGCCTAGACGTGCCTGGGGCCCCTGGGTTGTGGGCTCACCAGGTGTGAGGCACCCGTTCCAGCTCTAGCGAGCTGCTTGTGGAACTGGTGTGGGGGTATCCAGCCACTGGGGCCAAGCCCCAGGCCTGACTGGCCTTTACTCGCACTTAGGGGCATGGAGTAGGTGTTCAGTGTACATCTGTTCCCAAAACAAAGGACACTGGGACATCTCAGAGCATCTGCCAAAAACCTGAGTGATCCCCACTGACCTCCCAGCACTGGGCAGCTCATCCCTGGGCAGATGACCAGTGCCCACTTGTGCAGGAGAATGGAGGGCAAGGGCTGGCCTACAGTGCTGGATGTCTTTGCTTTGTTTTTGTCTGAACAACGCTGAAAAGTAATAATGAAAGCAAAAATCAGCCACCATCCCCCTGCTTTTAAAATATATACCCATTAAAGAGTAGAGGTTAACCCTCTGGCCTTTGGTCTCACCCCAGATTGGGTTAGCCCACACCCAGCTTACCTCTGGCTCACCTCCCAAGACTCCCCTGGAAAATGTGTGCTCTCAGCATCAAAGAGAGAGGCCCCATGCTCCAAACACTGGCCAACCTTTGCAGGACAACTTGACCTTGGGGTCAGAGTCCAGAACAGATGTAAAGGGGTATGTGGAGTCCTCCTGACTTGGTGACCAGCAGGGGACAGGGAGTACCCAGGAACTCTGCAGAGAGATAGGCAGTGGGTGCATCAGTGCCGTGGCTTGGACCTTGGCCTCACCCACCTCCTCTTCTGGCAGAAATCCCTGGCTTCCTGAGTGATGAGGAGTGTCGGCTCATCATCCACCTGGCACAGATGAAGGGGTTACAGCGCAGCCAGATCCTGCCCACCGAAGAGTACGAAGAGGCAATGGGCACAATGCAAATCAGCCAGCTGGACCTCTTCCAGCTGCTGGACCAGAACCGCGATGGTCGCCTGCAGCTCCGTGAGGTTGGGATCCTGGGACCTGGATTAGGCACCAGGGTGGGGGTACCCAGAATTATCTTTTTGGTGGCCAGTTCTCTTGTGCTGATCAGTTCTGGCCTCAAGAGTCAGATGCCACCTCAGATCAGCTTGGACAGGCCCAGGCCCAGGGTCCTCCCTCCTTCCCTGGAGAGCCCCTTGCTGCCCTGGGAACCCCAGAGGATGGCAGAATTCACCTGGGGGTTTTGGCATTTATTGCCACAGTTCCTGGGTGGTGTGCTGTCTGTGGTTTGATTTCCTTGCTGCCATTGCTGGGGGCCCCACAGAACTCATGGTGGGTGGGGTGGTAGCTCAGAGGGGGCCAGAAGTCTGCCGCTCCCTGCAAACCCCACACCCAGGCTTTTGAGAGTGGTCTTGGTGGGGTGTAGGGTCCCTTGCCTATACAGAGGCCCTCACTGAGCCTGGTCCTCCTAATGGCCCCAGTGGTCATTTGCTGGCCAGGCCTCCCCATGGTGCCTGTTCCCTCTTCACACCCAGGCCTTGGCCTCCCCGACCTCACCTGGAGTGTCTGAGTGGAACATAGGTCTGTCCTTCACTCTGCTTCCAACCAGCCAACAGTGCTCCCCATCTAGGCCTGTGTGGGCTGGGAATGCTTATGGCTCTCAGTTTTCTTGACTATCTTCCTGGCCTCCTACCCATGTGCCTCTGGACCTCTCTGCCTACCCTCACTCCAGCTCAGGGAACTCGGTCTCTGTCCTGTGTCCTCACCTAGGCCCTGTCTCCTGAGCTCTTAGCCCTATAGCAAGAACTGGGGGGCTGTCTTTACTCTGGTGACTCTCCATCATTGGGGCCACACCACTGAGGCACCATTTGTGCTTTAGGTCCTGGCCCAGACTCGCCTGGGAAATGGACGGTGGATGACTCCAGAGAACATTCAGGAGATGTACTCTGCGATCAAGGCTGACCCTGATGGTGACGGTGAGCTCATACCTCGCCACAGTTCTGCCCCTGTGAGCCCTCACAGCCAGATAGCCTGTATGCACAGCTTCTAGAGTAGCCAGAGATGAAGAGGTGAGGATCCAGCCTTGGCCTTACCCCTGGGAAGTAGGCAGGAGCCCGGCCCTCCCATTCCCCTTGGTGACAGTCTCCAAGGCAGTTCTTGGAGACTTTTTCGACCTTGTCAGGCAGCATCTGGGTGCAGGAGGTAGGGTTGCTGGCTGGTGGAGGACAGAGTAGTAGAGCAGGAGCAGAGGGACAGTGAGATCCGCTTGAGTTTGGCTGTTCATTCTGCTCCAGCTTCACCTCTCCAGCCAGGCACACAGTCCGCCCCAGCAGACTGCCTCCCTGCTTGAACCAAGGTCCCCCTTGCCTTCCTCTTGCCCACCTGGAGTCATGCTAACTGCTGGGGGTGGGCGTGGGCAGAGGTGCTGTCGTGTAAGCACCCCACCCATTTGGTAATAACCCCTAGGAGGTTTCTGAGGTGTAGTCATCACCCTCATGCCCAACTTCTGAACCGACTGAGGAAGATACATCTGCCACACAGGACTTGGAAGAACAGCCTTGTGGCTGGTGAACCCAGAGTGGAGAATCTGGCCAGGGCCTGTGGCTAGAGGGGTGTCATGCTGCTACTGCCCCTACGTACAGAGCTAGTGACAGACTCACAGCCCTTGAGGGCCCCCACCATCAGAGAAATCTGGGCCAAAGCATGGAAGTGTCTCAGTTGGGGGTCAGCCACGATAACATGGAGCAAGAACAGGGGAGAATGTTCTCATTTGGGAGCATGGCCTGGCTTTTTCTGCTGAGGTGGGCTGGTTACCTAGTAGGCAGGACCCGCCAGGTGTATTCCGCTCAGGATGGGACCTGAGGTCATGAGGGGACTTCTGTAGTGTGGAAGGCCCTGGACAAAAGCCAGCACTGAATGCTCTCTTTCTTCACCCTCTACAGGACCGCAGGGTAGCCACCACGCTCTACAGAGCCAGGCTGGAGGGCCGGGGCAGTCCTTGGCCTAGGGTCCTGGCCATATGGCTTAAGCTTCCTTTGGAGACCCTACTCTGGCCAATCTAATAGGGGTTGGGTTTCATCCTTTGGGGCCAAATCAGGGCTTAAACTGAGAAAATGAACTTCTCTGGGTCTTCCTGTAGGGCCTGATGTGACAGAAGCCAACTTCATCTGACCTGAGTCCAGGTTGGGGGACAGGTGCATATGGCCCCCCAGTGCCTGAGGCCAGGGGTAGGTAGGAAGGTGCAGCCTCCCCACCGTGGCCTCCCGCCATGAGCTTGGTGGGCGTTGATGGTGGGTGCCCTGTGCAGGAGTGCTGAGCCTGCAGGAGTTCTCCGACATGGACCTTCGAGACTTTCACAAGTACATGAAGAGCCATAAGGCAGAGTCCAGCGAGCTGGTGCGGAACAGCCACCACACGTGGCTCTACCAGGGTGAAGGTGCCCACCACGTCATGCGCGCCATCCGCCAGAGGTGAGCATCTGAGGCTGCCCTCCCTTTTGCAGTGGGAGAAGTCCCTGGCTGCGTCCCAGGGAACAGAATTGATTAGCCAACTCAGGATTAATTTCTACTTGTTAGATCAGGATTGGGACCCATTAGGAACTAGGCAGTTAACAAAGGGAAATTAGCCCTAATTGTGGGCAAACAATATTCATTTGGGATTAGGAATAGGTGGAATGTTTGTTTTCTGCTAATTAGAGAAATGACCTCTTACCTCTTTCCACAGGACCCCCTGCCCCTGAGCAGTCGGGCTTTAGATAAACAACCTTCTTCCCGGACGGCGTTTCTCACCCCCTCCCCCAACTGAGTGGAAATCTCATCTTTCCCACCCAGTGGATGTCTCTGGCATCCAGGGAGAAGGGCCCATCATGAGTAACCCCTTCCTGCTCCCGGAGGGCCAGTCTGGGGTGGCTTAAGGGGCTTCCAGGAGAAATAGGCAGGGGCAGTGCTTGTGGCAGGCCCAGGGTCTACCTTGGCAGCTCCTTCAGGGTGCCACCCGGCACAGGGCTTGCCCAGCTGAATGCTGCCTGCTGCCCACCAGGGTGCTGCGTCTCACCCAACTCTCACCTGAGATCGTGGAGCTCAGCGAGCCACTGCAGGTCGTGCGGTATGGTGAGGGAGGCCACTACCATGCCCACGTGGACAGCGGGCCTGTGTACCCAGAGACCATCTGCTCCCATACCAAGCTGGTGGCCAATGAGTCTGTACCCTTCGAGACCTCTTGCCGGCAAGTACCTCCCACCTGGGAGCTGCCTTCAACTCCCAGACCAGGCACCCCCATGGCACAAGTGCAGCCCTGCCCTGAGGCTATGCCCTTTTATCTGGCGCCTGGAGAGCTCTGGGCCATCCTGGTCGAGGATACCCTTCCCCCCAGGGTGTTTACCAAGTGGCCCCAAAAGGGTGGCCATCTTATCTCAGTGGCCAGACTGAGAGACCCACAGACACTGAAACTAACCCCCATAGCTCTCAGGCAAGGGGCGAGGTTAGACCCCACCAGTTCTTCCTGCCCCCTCCCCTGGTTCTGATCCTGTCTCCACCTGCTCTACGCCTTTGAAGCTGTGTGCCCCTCCCCTGCCAAGGCATGGTGGCAGGTCTCTCTTCATGTGGCTGCTCTGGCTCAGTCCCTTCTAGTCGCCGCCAGCCCCCTGCATGATCTTGCTGCTTCTGCTAGCCTACCTTACCCAGCTGGCCCTTGGTTCAGGCCATGTAGTTTAGCTAGGTGAACCTGTGGTCTTGGCTGCCAAAAGACATTGTGATACACAGAAAGACTGGGTTTGTGGGGAGAAGAATGGACTGGGGGCATCTTGGCACTGACCTGCTCTGTTGTCACTGATCCCAGCCTGCCCCTCTGGCCCTTGGGAACCTGGGCAGCTTATCCTGCCCACAGGTAAGCCCCTGGGAGTGTCCACAGCTGGGGACCTGCTCAACAGCCCCCCTGCCTTACAGCTACATGACAGTGCTGTTTTATTTGAACAACGTCACCGGTGGGGGCGAGACTGTCTTCCCTGTAGCAGACAACAGGACCTATGATGAAATGGTAAGGGACAACTGGGCAGTTACTCTGGTGGGATGGCAGGGCCTTGGGCAAATGTAATTCATACCAGTATCCTCAAGACCTGGGATCTGAGTGGTCCCCTGGGCACATCTGACTGGTTTCCCTCTGGCCACATTTGTTTGGCTGCTTGGCCTCAGCTCCTGGCCATAAAATAGGAGTAGCTTGAAAACTATACCACCCTGCTGCCCACAGAGTCTGATTCAGGATGACGTTGACCTCCGTGACACTCGGAGGCACTGTGACAAGGGGAACCTGCGTGTCAAGCCCCGCCAGGGCACAGCAGTCTTCTGGTACAACTACCTGCCTGATGGGCAAGGTGAGGACCTGTGGCCAGCCCAGGGCTGCCTTGAGGGAAGCTTCCCTTTACCCAGCATTGCCTGACACTCTGGTGAGCTGTTTCCGGCTGCCCTTCAAATGGTTTTCTGCTCCTAGTGCCGCCCAGAGACCATCCTCAGTGACTTCAGCAGCCTGCACCTGTGCAGCGTCCTGGGTTATCTGGAACCCTGTGATTTCCTGATGCTCCAGCCTTCCAGCTCACTGGGGCTAGGGACACATGTCCCTTAGTAACCCATACTAAGAAGGGCTGTGGACAGGCCTGGCAGCAAGAAAGCTGGTTTCAGAGGGCCAATGGTGTTGATAAGCCATTCATTACAAAGAGATGCTGAGCCCCCAAGGAGGCCCTAGAGCCAAATTTTTGCCACTGAAGGTGTGCACAGCTAGGCCCACCTCTGCCATGCACTTGGGCTATGTGAGGTCAAGTTCAGATCAGCCCACAAGTTCGGGTCTGCCCAGCCTAGTCTCTCTGGCCCCGCCCCTTTTTCACACCATCTTCCTCTCCTAGGTTGGGTGGGCGACGTGGACGACTACTCACTGCACGGGGGCTGCCTGGTCACGCGCGGCACTAAGTGGATAGCTAACAATTGGATCAACGTGGACCCCAGCCGGGCACGGCAGGCACTATTCCAGCAGGAGATGGCGCGCCTGGCCCGCGAAGGTGGCTCCGATTCGCAGCCGGAGTGGGCCCTGGACCGGGCCTACGGCGATGCGCGCGTGGAGCTCTGAGGGGAGTGTCGACCCGGGTCCCCAGCCGCAGGTCGCCGGCCGCCCGAGGTCGGGGGCCATGCCGTCCCCTTGTCCAGCTGCAGGCCAAAGGCCTGGCCGGTATCTTGGTCCACCCCCGCCTCCAGCCGCGATCGGGTCACAGTTCCTATAGCCATGTTATTTATTGTGTACAGACCCGTGCTGCCCCGACAAATAAAACCACGGCTTGGAGCCGCAGACTCAATAAGCTCCAGGTGGGTGGGAGGGAGGAAGACTGGGCGGGTCGGAGCAGGCGGCGGCCGGGGGCGTGCAGCGGACGTCACGTGAAGTGGGGGCGAGGGCGGCCCAGCCAATCCCAGCCGGACGCTGTGCGGCGGAGGGCGGTCGTCATTGGACCTCGGGGCCGGGCGCCCCTTGCCTCTGCTACCTGTTGCTACGGGCGCTGTAGAGCGGCTGCGCGGCGCGCGGGAAGGCTTGTCTCGCGAGAGCTCGCCTCCTTTCTTGACGGTGGCAGCTGCAGCGGCTCGGGGACCGACATGGACGCTTACGCGGACTACATTTGGCCGCGGGCAACCTCGGAGCTTATACTCCTCCCGGTCACGGGTCTGGAATGCGTTGGGGAGCGGCTGTTGGCGGGTGAGCGTTGGCTTGAGGCGCGCGCCCTAGCGGAGGAGAAACCGAAGGCTTGCTTGGGGAAGGGGCTTGAGAACAAAGGGATGCTCGGAAGAGGACGGGCGGCGGGCGGGAGCCTGAGAGATGGCGGGACTGAGGCCCGGCCAGAGGAGCCCAGGAAACAAAGGGCTACAGAGGCCCTTCATACACTGCGGCTGACGCGGTGGGTGGGGCGGCGGAAAGGTGCGGGGAAATGCAGTCGGCGGGGCAAGGGGAGGGAGAGACGCCAGTGGCCGCTTCGATGATCTGGGCAGGGGCTTGGTCTCCCGCAAGAGAACGTGACGGGAGGTCGGTGATGAGCACCGCCCTCCCCCAGGTGGGCGGGTCCAGGGCCGGGAGCATGGCCTGTTGTGGGAGGGGACGGTGGTTGAGGCTCTTAACTGGAAGGCGGGGATGAAGAGCCTCTGACCAGCATGGGGTCGCGGGAAATGTGGGGTGAGACCACTGCTCGGGAAGGCGGAGGCTCAGGCCCCTCCCGAGATGTTTGGTGTCCAGGAATCCGATGTCTGTGCCCCTCCGAGGAGGGTCGGCTCCGGAAGCAACGGTCAGGGATCTGAGGTGGCAGAGCCCTGGAGAGCAGTTGAGTCCTGACTAGAAGCCACTAGGGACCGATGATGGTGCTGCTTAGTTTAAGGGTCCCGAGGCAGGGCATTGGCTGTCAAGTCTTCAGTGGGCTGCTCTCAATCCTAAGAGGGACAGATCTGTAGGGGTGGGGGATGGGGCGAGAGACGGCCTAGTTTTGATCTGCCGTGGGAGCTCTGGGAGCCCAGGGTTCTTACTGTGAGCTGCACCCCTAAGACTCCTGGAGGAAGGGGATAGCTAGGGAGAAACCCAAAGAACCGCAAGGGTGAACTAGAAGCTAGAAGAGAAGGGGTGAGTTCCTGGCAGAGAGTAAGCATGCCAAAGGTCTTGAGACTGAATTTGTCACTTTGTGGGAAACGGAATTCTTGTGCGGCTTCAGCAGGGGTGGGGATCTAGGAGAAGAGGCTGGAAAAATGAAGAGGCCTGACCATTTTAGGCCTAGATCTGCCTTTATCCCTAATGGCGGTGGGGAGGCCCCACTGAAAGGTTTTAAGCGGGGGAGTGGCTTGGGAAACAGGTTAGAAAGCTCTAAAGGAAATTCGCCTATTCCTGTGACTTCCAAAGTGACTTTTATATTGATAGTTCTCAAATCCCACCCATGTAATCTGTACCTGTAATCTGAATTCCGAGCCCTGTTCTCTTGTGTGCGCCAGGCTTAAGTGCATAGGTGCCTACAAATTGAATTACCCCTGTGGGGGTGTTCCAGCTCATTAGGGGAACACCAGCCACTCAGGTGTCCCAAGCCTAAGAATTGACCTCACTCCCCCAAGCCAGTCTGGTTGATCTGTACTTAATACATGTGGCATCTGTCTATTTTTCTATGTTTATTGCCATCATTTGAGGCCATGGCACTGTCTCTGACCTCAGTAGCATTCTCTCTAGCCCATCCTTGAGCCCTTTGTTTCCTGTTCTACCCAAAGCTCTTGCGCACCTCAGGGCCATTACCCTCGCTATTTCCTCTACCAAGAAAGGCTCACCCCCTCTCCCTCCTGTCTGCTTTCCCTCTGGCTAACTACTGCTGATCCTTGATTCCTCAGCCTAAATGTCCTCAAGTTGGCCTCCCCTGACAGTCACCCAGTCTGGTTAGATTAGACCAGGGTTTTTCAGTCTCAGCACTCTTGATATATTGGATCAGATTATTTTGTGTGGGACTGTCTGTACATTGTAAGATGTTTAGCAGCATCCCAGCCTCCATTCCTAGATGCCAACAGCGCACCTCCCAGTTGTGACAACTAAAACTGTCTTCAGACATTGCCAGATGTCTTTTGGGGGAAAAATTGTTGCAAACTACTGGAGTAGACTTTCCCATTTTATATTCTTAAAGCAACCTGTATAATTCTTTCCTGGAACTTAACCAAAATTATGTTTACTCGTGTGATATTGTTTAATGTCTGCCCAATCCAGGAGCAAGGTCTTATTCACTACTCCAGCATATAGTTCATTGTCTGGTTTATAATCAATGCTCAATAAATGTTTATTGAATGTCAAAAGATTGAGATTGCCAGCTGGGAATAGCATGCGGGATTGCTGCTGTCATCTCAGGTTGAGGTGATGTCCTGAACCAAAGTCACTGTAGTGGGATTTGCACTCTTTAGAAAATGAAATGTGCAGAACTTGGAGACAGGATATGAGAAGTTAGAGGAATGGGCTTCCCGGTTTTGAGCTGGGGAGTGGGCAGAGGGTGGTAATGGTCACTGATCGGATGAGGAGCAGAGAGAACTGGAAGCTAGTAGAGTGGGAGGTGCCTGCAGGGCAGCCAAGTGGCAGCAGAGGGTCACAGGAGTGTGGGCTGCCTCTCCCTATTGATATGGAACATGCTCACATCTTCAGAGATACAGAGAAGCTCCTGGAAATCAGGAAGGGTTCTGCTGTGGCCCCAAGGTAGAAAGGCTGCCTTACTGGGACCACCTCTCCCCTGGGGGAGGGGGAGGAAGGCATGTAGAGGTAAAGGAGACCAAGGATTTGGGGACTAAAGCTGAGAGGGTTCCTGTCTGAAGCATGAGAAGTTAGGTGGGCTGAGGAGACTGAATGCGACTGACCAGGGGATCAGAAAGTCAGCACTGAAAGTACAGCTGAAGCGGAGACCAAGGATTTTCTAAGGTTCAGGCCTGCAGGATTGAGTGACGTAAGGCATTCACAGGCTACATACTAAGAATTTTCCCTGCTCCCTGTCTCTTCTTCATGGCTCATCAGTTGGGTGAGGGGTTCTGATGTGGCTCTTTGCCTCTGTCTAGGTGAGGGGCCAGATGTCCTGGTGTACACGTTGGATTTTGGTGGACATCTGCGGATGATGAAACGAGTGCAGAACCTGCTTGGCCACTATCTTATCCATGGGTTTCGGGTGCGACCAGAACCCAGCGGAGACCTTGACTCGGAAGCCATGGTGGCAGTATTTGGAAGCAAGGGACTCCGAATTGTAAAAATTAGCTGGGGGCAGGGCCGCTTCCGAGAGCTCTGGCGCTCTGGCCTGTGGAACATGTCTGACTGGATCTGGGATGCACGTTGGCTTGAGGGGAACATAGCCTTGGCACTGGGCCACAACTCAGTGGTGCTATACGACCCTGTGGTAGGGTGCATCCTGCAGGACGTGCCCTGCACGGACAGGTGCACCCTCTCCTCAGCCTGTCTGATTGGAGACACCTGGAAGGAGCTGACCATAGTGGCGGGTGCCGTTTCCAACCAGCTCCTGGTCTGGTACCCAGCAGCCGCTTTAATAGATAATAAGCCTGTAGCCCCCGACCGCCGGGTCAGTGGGCACGTGGGAGTCATCTTCAGCATGTCATACCTGGAAAGCAAGGGCTTGCTGGCCACGGCCTCAGAAGACCGAAGTGTTCGCCTCTGGAAGGTGGGTGACCTGCGAGTGCCTGGGGGTCGGGTGCAGAATATTGGGCACTGCTTTGGGCACAGCGCCCGTGTATGGCAGGTCAAGCTCCTAGAGAATTACCTTATCAGTGCAGGAGAAGACTGCGTCTGCTTGGTGTGGAGCCATGAAGGCGAAATCCTCCAGGCCTTTCGGGGCCACCAGGGCCGTGGGATCCGGTCCATAGCTGCCCATGAAAGGCAGGCCTGGGTGATCACTGGAGGGGACGACTCAGGCATCCGTCTGTGGCACCTGGTGGGGCGTGGGCACCCGGGTTCAGGGGTCTCGGCTCTCTGCTTTAAGTCCAGTAGCAGGCCAGGTGCCCTTAAGGCTGTGACGCTGGCTGGCTCATGGCGAGTACTGGCAGTGACAGATGCGGGGGCCCTGTACCTGTATGACCTCGAGGTCAAGTGCTGGGAGCAGCTGCTGGAGGACAAGCGCTTCCAGTCCTACTGCCTCCTGGAGGCAGCCCCTGGTCCTGAGGGCTTCGGACTGTGTGCCATGGCCAATGGGGAGGGTTGTGTCAAGGTTGTCCCCATCAACACTCCAACTGCAGCTGTGGACCTGACCCTGTTCCACGGGAAGGTGCACAGCCTGAGCTGGGCCCTGCGTGGCTACGAG
Organism: Vicugna pacos; assembly: GCF_048564905.1. NCBI lineage: Eukaryota > Metazoa > Chordata > Mammalia > Artiodactyla > Camelidae > Vicugna > Vicugna pacos. The sequence continues at coordinate 21,472,248 of NC_133003.1, forward strand.
GAGCTCCTTTTGCTGGCATCAGGCCCTGGTGGCGTGGTGGCTTGCCTAGAGATCTCTGCTGCACCCACCGGCAAGGCTATATTTGTCAAGGAACGTTGCAGGTACCTGCTACCTCCAAGTAAGCAGAGATGGCACACGTGCAGTGCCTTCTTGCCCCCGGGCGACTTCCTGGTGTGTGGGGACCGCAGGGGCTCCGTGTTGCTGTTCCCCTCCAGACCAGATCTGCTCAAGGATCTTGGGGTTGGAGGCAAGGCTGGGGCTGGTACTGGAGCACTTGGAGCAGGTAGTGGCAGTGATGGGTGTGAGAGCACCTTGGCTGAATGGGGCCCTGTGTCCACCCTCCCTTCTCTGCATGGGAAGCAGGGTGTGACTTCGGTGACCTGCTATGGTGGCTACGTGTACACCACAGGGCGGGATGGTGCCTACTACCAGCTCTTTGTGCGAGGTGGCCAACTCCAGCCAGTCCTACGGCAGAAGTCCTGTCGAGGCATGAACTGGGTGGCTGGGGTCCGTATGGTGGCTGATGGAAGCATGGTCATCTTGGGTTTCCATGCCAATGAGTTTGTGGTGTGGAGCCCCCGCTCACATGAGAAACTGCACATCATCAACTGTGGTGGAGGGCATCGCTCCTGGGCCTTCTCTGATACCGAGGCAGCTATGGCCTTTGCCTACCTCAAGGATGGAGATGTCATGCTGTACCGGGCTCTGGGTGGGTGCACCCGGCCACATGTGATTCTACGAGAGAGCCTGCATGGCCGTGAGATCACTTGCGTAAAGCGTGTGGGCACCATCACCCTGGGGCCTGAATTTGGGGTGCCCAGCTTCATGCAGCCTGACCACCTGGAGCCCAGCTGTGAGGGGCCTGGCCTGATCGACATCGTGATCACGAGCAGCGAGGACACTACTGTCTGTGTCTTGGCACTCCCCACAGTCACTGGCTCAGCCCATGCGCTTACAGCTGTCTGCAACCATATCTCCTCCGTGCGTGCAGTGGCTGTGTGGGGCACTAGCACCCCAGGTGGCCCTCAGGATCCTCGGCCAGGCCTGACTGCCCATGTGGTGTCTGCGGGGGGCCGGGCTGAGATGCACTGCTTCAGCATCATGGTCACCCCAGACCCCAGCACCCCAAGCCGCCTTGCTTGCCATGTCATGCACCTGTCATCCCACCGGCTGGATGAGTACTGGGACCGGCAGCGCAATCGGCACCGGATGATCAAAGTGGACCCAGAGACCAGGTGAGGAACCCTGCCAGAGAGGAGCATGGGGTGGGAGCATGCAGGGCAAGCCCTGTGTAGCTGTGCCCAGGTGTCACCTGATGGCTATGTATTGTTCCTGCAGGTACATGTCCCTCGCCGTATGTGAGCTTGATCAGCCTGGCCTTGGTCCCCTTGTGGCTGCAGCCTGTAGTGATGGGGCAGTGAGGTGAGAATATAGGACCAAGGGGGCTGGGAGACAAAGGAGACCAAAGGATGTCCAGAATGGGCTGTGAGCTGGGCCCCCCCCCCCCGCCCCCCCAGGCTCTTTCTCTTGCAGGACTCTGGGCGGCAGCTGCAGCTCCTGGCTGAAACCTTCCACCACAAGCGGTGTGTCCTCAAGGTCCACTCCTTCTCACATGAGGCACCCAATCAGCGGCGGTGAGAATGGCTGCATGGTAGTCCTTCATGGGTTGGGTGGGGGCTCCTTTTGCTTTCCACCCACCCTCCTCACTGACCCAGCTGCCCTTCCCTGGCTGCCAGGAGGCTGTTTCTGTGCAGTGCAGCCACGGACGGCAGCTTGGCCTTCTGGGATCTCACCACTGTGCTGGACCATGGCTCCACTGCCCTGGAGTCTCCAACGGACCCTGGGCTTCCCTACCGTGAGTAGCTAGAATAAAGCTGTGGTTGTCCCCCCATGTCCCCGCTGCACTCACCCATGTGGCAGACTGGGCCCTGACTGCCATCTTCTTCCTCCAGGGCTGGGCACCCCCTGCCTGACCCTCCAGGCACACAGCTGTGGTGTCAACAGCCTGCACACCTTGCCCACTCGTGAGGGTCATCTCGTGGCCAGTGGCAGTGAGGATGGCTCCCTCCATGTCTTTGTGCTCGCTGTGGAGATGCCAGAGCTGGAAGAGGCTGTGGGAGGTGCTGAGTTGGTGCCCCAGCTGCAAGTGCTAGAGGAATATTCTGTTCCCTGTGCACATGCTGCCCACGTCACTGGCCTCAAGATTTTAAGCCCAAGCCTCATGGTCTCAGCCTCCATCGATCAACGGCTGACCTTCTGGCGCCTGGGGCATGGTGAGCCCACCTTCATGAACAGTACAGTGTATCACGTACCAGATGTGGCCGACATGGACTGCTGGCCCGTGAGTCCTGAGTTTGGCCACCGCTGTGCTCTTGGGGGCCAGGGTCTTGAGGTTTACAACTGGTATGACTGAGGTGTCCCGCGGTGGCCGGTGTGCTGGGCATGGGGCCTGCTCACAGACAGGATGGTGCAGGAGTGACTGTCTGTGCCCATGCCCAGTGTGCACTGAGGGGAGGAGGAGGCAGCCGCGGGTTCCTGACTTCAGAGCAGGACCTGGAGGTGAGTAGACTGCTGCTTGTGCAGACCAACGCTCCCCACAACAGAATAAAACTTTGTATCAAGCCAGTTTATTTTGGCTCCAGGTCTCTAATAAAATCTGGTGGGGGGTTTCTCTTTCAGTTGATGACTTTGTGGACATTCCCAGTTATTGGGGCCTCTGTGGCCTTAGATGTGGCTCAGTGGAGGGAGACCCAGCATGGCCAGCCCAGTGTGGAGCACTTCACGCACAGCCCGCAGAAGCTGCAGACGGGCAAACATTTGACCAAACAGGTGTGGTCGAGGCTCCTAAAGGAGAGAGGGGGCCTGCTGGTCTCATCCTTTACTTCCCCTGCACCGCCCCCCCCCCACAATGTACCTACCCCCTTTTGCTGTGTGCTTACCCCTAGGATGTGTACACGGTTGTAGTATGAGCTGAAATCCATGCTGAGCTGTACCAGGAACTTGCAAACCTAGAGACAGAGACGAGTCACTGGCCTGTCTCTGTGCCCCAGACCAGAATAAATAGTGTATGCAGTCTGTCTTGGTCCTCTCTGCCTCACCATCTCTGTGCGTGCTGTGATGTGGAGCCCCGGGGCTGTGCAGGCCAGGGCTGCTGTGTGGCTCAGCAGGTCTGGGAAGGGGAGGACGCTGTTGAAGAGCAGCAACCACTCACCCTGTGGGGGACAAGGGTGATGGGAGGGAAAGGCCCCAGCCTCCTGTATGTGCCAGCTCCCCAGGAAGGGCACTCACCTCATCATGTAGTTGGGAGAAATCCAGACTGCTCACAGGTGGGAAAGTTGGGTACAGACCTTGTTCCATGCTGCACTCATAACCCTCAAAGAGTGTAGCGAGACGTGCACAATTATACATGACAAAGGTGCCACTTTTGGTACCCTTCGTGGAAATGTTGTCAGTCAGGGCCAGGAGAAGCTGAGGAATGAGGGGTGCAGTTGCAGGGAGAGAGGACAGCCACCACACACCCTGCCTCCCAGCCTTATCCCTGCTGGGCACTCAGGCTCACCTGACTCTGTGGAGCTGTGCTAAGCATCTCAAACTTAATGGCTGCCACAGAGAGAACCATGAAGATTTCTGTCCAGGCTGGGTCTGAGAAAGTATGGATCAGTCAGTCTCCAGAGACAGGTGCAGAGGACCTGTCCCTACCCAAAGCACAGCCCGGTCTGCCAGGCGCACCTTGTGCCAGGTCCCTGCCATGCTTCAGTGCTGACGTCTTGCATACCTGGGCGTGCCGCAGCCTGCATTTTAAAAAAGAGTGAGAGGGAGGCCAGTGGGCAAAGCCTCACCCCCCTCCCTTCAACCACCTTGGCTCAGTGGCCTTCCTTCTGGCCTTACTCACTCACTCGTAGTACTCAGGGGCTGTCACGGTGCCGGGTACACCAGCTACTTTCACTGGACCACAGACCAGGTGCTTCTGTCAGGAAGACAGCAGGGGCTCAGCCACTTGGCAATACCTGCCAGCAATACCTCAAGGAAGCTCAATCTGTTTCCTAGACCCCCCTCCCCCCCAGCTCCTTACCACCAGGCTTAGGGGCCTCCACCTCAAGCCTGGGCCTTCAGGAAACAGGCCAGCCTCCTCAACCTACTCTTCCACATTCTCTGGGTTATTCCTCCAGGCTGCACCTTCTCCTAGCACCTGCTGCACCTGCCCATTCCCCCAGGTCAAGTGTCACCTTCTAGACCCATCAGCTAACAGGCCCCCTGGTGGGTTTCCAGGGCCCTCTGAAGTGAGTGAGGGGAGCTCCACCATCACTAACCTGTCTGAGAGGAGCCTGGTCATCCAACTTCCGCCAAAGCAGGTCCAACTTTTGCTGCTGGAACTCCTCCTCACAGCTCACCACGTGGACAACCAGGTAACCCTCTGCACCAGTGTCTGGGGCCGCAGCCTAAATAGAGTAGGCCAGTCACTGCTGGGAACACAAAACACCTGGTTTGCAAAAGGCCAACAGCGTGGGGAGTAAGTCACTAACCATGCCTGGGGAGCCCTCCTCAAGCCGATGCTGCACAGCCTCTTGCAGCTCAGCCAGCACAGACAGCAGATCCTCCGTCACTGCGAAGAGAACACACAGGGTTGGGACTAGTAGTGAGTGCAGGGCCCACCTAATTCCTGGGTCTGCTAGGGTCTGGGTCTTACCCAGACAGCTGTCCAGGTTGGGGTCATAGCCAGCTGTGTGTCCCCATTCATCTACCAGCTCCTTCAGGCGCACACTGCCCACGGCTCCAGGGAGCAGAGCTCCCGAGTCACCAGCAGAGGTGAGCTTCGCATGCGCGCGGCTCCTCAGGGCTTCAGTCGCGGTTCTCTCTGAGGCCACAGGCCAGTCCACCCGCAACTGCTGCAGGAAGGTCGGCATGTGCGGATCCCGCACAGCAGGCACTTGGCGCACACTCACTCTGCGAAGCGAGGTGGCCGTCTCAGCTCGAGCCCCGGGCCCAGCTCTCCCCGACTTCCCACCCACTGCGGCCCGCCCCCGCCCGCGAGGCTCTGTAGCACCGGCGGCGTGCCTTCTCCTTTATGGCCCGCGTCCCCGCTTACCCATGAGCGCGCAGAGCTCGCGCCAGGTGATCGGCAACAAGCACGGCACGCAGCTGGCTAAGGCGGAGGACGCCAGGGCCGCCACGTAGCGCTGGGCAGTGCAGGACGACGCGCCGGCCTGGTGCAGCGATCGCGGCAGGGGCCGCATAGGCGGCTACGGCGCCGAGGACGCGCTCGAAGACGGCGGACCGCTGCAGCTGGAGAGCCAACCCCGTGGGAGTCGGCACGCAGCGCAGCACCGGGGCCACACCGGGACCCTGCAAGCAGGCGATGGCGTGAACCACGCGCTCGGGGACCTGCGGGAAGACAAGGTAGTGAGCGGGTCGCGGCGCCCCCAGCTACTCTGGGCCGCACGTCCCCCATCGGCCCGCGCCTACCTGCCCGTCACCGAAGCGTGCTCGTAGCGCGCGCCGCGGCGCAAAGAAGTCTCGGACACGCAAGTGACGGGCGCGCGTCTCCTTGAACCACACGGGGCCGCCTGGACCCAGTGCCGCGTTGAGGGCTTCCAGCGTCTCCTCGACCCCAAGGCGCCCCATCGCCATAGCGACCGGAAGGAGCAAGCGGAACCGGAACCAAGACGTCGATGTTGAACTTCCGGGAGGAGCGCTGGTTGGGGCGGGGACTTGGCTGCGGTTCCGGAGTGGACAGGTGCGCCAGAAGGAGCCGTGGCGACCACGTTCGACCTACTGCCCCAGCTCTCCCTCCACGTAGCCCACTAGCCTGGCCCGGCTCCAGGTCCGAAATCTAGAAGTCCGCTCCAGGCCTCGGGTTCTCTCGGCGTCACCCGTATTCGCAACCGGGGACAGAATCCACGCGACTCGGTGGGGACTCAAGGCTTTTCTCTATCTAAGTCTTACAGCTATGTATTTGTGGTAACGTTTCATTTCTCCCATCTTACACATGATAAAAACGCCAAAAGTTCCAAATGAATTATTACTGAAATAGGGTAGCAAACATTAAAGCCATTTTGACGACCTACTGAAAAAATAAATTTTTAAAAGAATTTGTGTTCTGCGGTCTCAGGTTATTTCCTTTGAGATACGCGTTGTCTTTATTCCCAATAAATGCCCGCTGGTAGAACTGCCAGTTTTCTCCTCTTGAATCTGGTGGAATTAGAACTATCATGATGGTTTCCAGAATTCTTTTAATGCTACTCTCACCTGGTGTACGTTAACAGAGATTCTCCCACTTCCTGGTTTAGGCAACAAGCTTTTGTGGGTCAACTACACAATGTGACCATGAGAGGGACCAGTTTAAGAACAGCTCTCAGAGCATCCCACTCCTCTACCAGCGAGAAAGCTGTTTCTGCTGTCCCACGGGGGCTCCTGAATGTTTTCACTTAGGTATAACTTAAATCCCCCTTTTCTCTCTTGTCTTTAACGAAGACTGAACCTGATGCAGCTGAGCACTGGAAAACCCGTGATCTCTGCCCTGGAGCAGTTGTGTGCCCAGAGCTCACAAAGGAGAGGATCCGAGGGATAGGAAAACCTTGGCAAGGCCCCCTTCTGAGCCAGGGATGCAAGGCCCTATTGGGAGGCGCCGAAAGAGCACTGGGCGGACACGACATTCCCGATGGCTTCTTGGGTGCCCACTCAACGGGAGTGATCGTGTCATTCCAAAGCGCTTTCCATGCCGCAGGCACACGACCCGGAGATAGCTGCTAGTCTCGGTGTATGAAGACGGTTGGGGGTGGTTTTACCCCAGGAAGTGAAGGGCTATCTTTAGCGAGCTGCGGGCTGGGGAGGCCCTGTGGGACTCAGCGCCATTGCCGCCCTATCCGGAGGCCCTGGGTCGTCCCTCCCTCGCCAGTGTTACCTCGGGCTCCAGAGATGACAGCCGCTCAGGCTCTTCGACGTTTACGCCCGTCGCTTGCAGTCTGAGGGCGTACCTGAAGGAGGGACGGAGACCAGAGCGACCCAATAAATGATGTCTGGGGGTCAGGGGATAGCCCACCCCACCTGGGCCAGGACGCTGCTCAGGCAGGAGAGCAGGGAACGAAATCCAAGCGCAGCTGGAATGCTCTGGAGACAACAGCTGCTTTTGGGATTCCGTTGCCCGCTGTCCAGCCGTGGGGGGGTGGGGGAGCAGGGGATCCCTCGCCCCGGGGCCAGATCAAAATCCCCTCATTCCTAGTCCCAGGAGGCGGCCCCAGGAGTAGGCGGTAAAATCTAGTCTAGTGGGAGAGCCGCTCACCTGGGCCCCCAAACAACAGGCATGGTGGGGGCCTCCCCTGGGAACAGATCCCGGTCTGCATTAGATCCACGGGGTAGGATTAGTCCTGTTGGTTCTATGCAGTCAGGGCCACTGCGGTGACGGTGGCCGGGCGGGCTTTGAGATCAGCCAAGAGGGAAACGTGCCCATGGGGCCCGAGAGGAAGTAAACCCGCCTTGGGGACACCCCCGCACCCGGGGCCCTTTGTCCGGTGACGGTGCCAGCACCCGGAGTGCTAGGGGCCCCAATGGGCCACCAGGCGGCGACGGGACCCCCCGGAAATCCACTGCGACCGTCCTCAGTTGTGTCGAGCCTCCCGCCCGCCGGGCCCCGAGGGTAGCAGACGCGGCAACGTTCTTCTGAGGGTACCACACAGTGGGCGCGCGGAGTTGCCGAAACCGGCGCGGGCGCCAGCGACTCTCGAGGCAGAAGGCCTTCTGATTCGGCTCAAGACGGCGGGCGGGAGATTCTCGGGACGCAAGCGAGGTGAGCGAGGGCGGGGCGATGCTCCAGGCGCTGTCTAGTTGAATGTCTGGTCCGGTTTGGCCCGCTGGGTCCCAACAGACCAAGTACCACTAATCTTCCACAGCGTCCGCTTCCGTTTGCTCTGTCCGCAGAGTTGGAGCCATTTTAGGGCAAAACCACCCAACCACGCCTCCTCACGCTCCGGAGAAGCCAATCCATGCGCAGCCACGCCCCTTGCGACGCGCGGCGGCGACGCCAACGGTCGCGCGGGTGACGGTTAGGGAGGGGCGCGACTCGGGGGCGAGAGGGGGACATCAGAGACGCTCGCCCCGCCCTCGAAATCCGACGCCCCAAAGCTGGGATTTAGAGGCTCGGAGGCTGGCACCACGCCCTGGCCAGATGTGCGGGACTCGAACAGGTGCTCGGCCGCCTCGTCCAAGACCCCGGGAGCCCGGCGTGACGGCTGAGCGCCGCGGGTCAGACCGCGGTTGGGCCACCTGGTTTCCGGGTCCCCAAGGACGGCCTTCGGGGGCCCGGGGCGGGGCGGACGGCAGGTGCAGACATCGGAGCCGCGCCCTCCTGAAACCAAGGGTCCTGGCTGGCTCTCCTCTCTCCCGCGCTGGGCCGGCTGAGCTGCGCGGTGCCCTCCGCCACGCTGGGGGCGCTGTAGCCGCGCTGGGCTGGGCTCCGCCACGGCCCCGCTGACCCCTCGCCATTCTCTCAGCGCGCCGGTCCGCCATGGCCGCCCCGTTCGTCCTTCGAAACCTGTGCGGCGCGCGACCTGCCCTTCGCTGGCCGTCCGCGCAGCTGCCATGGTGAGTCCAGACGGAGCATCCCAGACCACCCGCCCCAACGGTCGACGACTCCCCACCCCCTGGAGTCTGACCATACCTCTCCGCAGGGTCCCACGGCGTGGGCACCGGCTCACACCAGCGGATGACGAGCTGTATCAGCGGACGCGCATCTCTCTGCTGCAGCGCGAGTCCCCGCACGCCATGTACATCGACAGCTACAACAGCCGCGGCTTCACGGTCAACGGAAATCGTGTGTTTGGGCCCTGCGCGCTGCTCCCGCAGTCTGTGGTGCAGTGGAACGTGAGCCCTTCCCTGAAATGAGGAAACCAAGGGCCAGAGTCACAGACCTGCCCCGATTCTCTCCCTGGCAAACCTGGCTTTCCTTTTGCCCCGCTGTGGTGCAGATGGAGGGTCTGTGGGGAAATCTACGGGGACTTGTATTTAACTTGCCTCCTCCCCACACAGGTAGGTTCCCACCAGGACATCACCGAAGAAAGCTTCTCTCTCTTTTGGATGCTGGAGCCCCGAATAGGTACTGGTGGAGGGGAGGGCTGAGGTGCTAAGCCCCAGAAAGCCACCCTCTCGACAAACCTGGTTGTAGACTAGCCATGCCCATCCTTCCCTAGAGATTGTTGTGGTGGGCACTGGAGACCGTACTGAGCGGCTGCAGTCCGAGGTGCTGCGAGCCATGAGGCGGCGGGGCATCGCTGTGGAAGTGCAGGACACAGTACGTCCGGGACTTGGGAATGCTGAGGAGAGCCCAGGCCTAGCCCTAGCCCAGCTGATGCTGGCTTTCTTTTTGCAGCCCAATGCTTGTGCCACTTTCAACTTCCTGTGTCATGAAGGCCGAGTGACAGGAGCTGCTCTCATACCCCCACCTGGAGGGTCTCCACTCACATCTCTGCCCCAAGCTGCAGAATGAACTACCAGGAACTGACCTGTCCAGGACCCTGGCATCTTTTGCAGAGCGCAGGGGTTCCAAAGCTTTCACTAGTCCCTCCCCTTTGGTGCTGTAAATATTTATTTTGCTTGCCAGCAATAATAATTTAATCCACTTTTCTGATTTTGTACTTGGTGTGCTGCTGGCCAGGAGCTGATGGCTCAGTGGGTTCTTGGTCAGGATTCTGAAGAAACCAAGGAGTCAACTTTTCATCTATACTTACTTCCCTCTCAAGAGTGAGGAGGCAGTGTAGGCACCTGTTCTAAACCAGATCTGTTTGCTCACATGCAGATTTGAGGGGACCTCAGTGCTTTTCTCCATAATGTCCTTTAGAGATTCAAGTTAGAGAACAAGTATGTGGGTCTCAACCTGGTCCTACGTGGCTAAGCTTTGGGCTAGCGGGAGACCCTGTGGATGCTAGTCCAGAGCCCCACAGACTATTCCATGACCCTTCCTAAGCAGCCATACTGATTCTCAGTATGAGCCCAAACCATAGGGAGCCAGAGTTGGTTGGTCTGCGCTGTTTCAGGGGAACTTTCTGAATCTAGTACCAACCCCTACTTCCAGAGCACCCTTATCTCAGGGCCTGAGACTCTTCCTGGAAAGGGTGTTGTGTTTGTATCTGTGGTGGTGGCAGCTGTAGAGCCCCACTTGCCTGTTGACCTCAAAGATCAGGCACCATTTATTTTTCAAACTTTTATTGAAAAACCAAGGGAGTGTGCTATATCCATTTTCAGAAAAGCCGTTTCTCATACCTGTTGGCAGAAAGACTGGCTGTGAGGTGAGAGCAGGAGAATAGAGGCACGGGAGACCTCCACCCCAACGACAGAGGAGTGAAAAAAGGGTTGGTCACTCACGAATGGAGGCTGTGGACGCCACCTTCCACCTGAGCTGAGGATGTTCTCTTCTCAAACTTGAGCTCCCCAGAATACATCATGGCTCTGCAGAGGGGCAGATGTCAGGTGTGGACTGGCCCTGGCCCAGCCCCTGTAAACAATGGCCCAGCTCCCCAAGCGTACCGGACTTGGGTCAAACTCTTGGCACCAATGTCCTGGCAGGAGTGCTGGATGCCAGCGATCAGGTAGGGAACAAATTTGTGTATAGATCCTTTGTCTTGCACAGCCCCAGACACCCCCTGGGCCACCTTGATTTTGTCAGCTTCACTACAAGGAGAGGCAAGAAACACGAGCAAAGTCAAAGCATGGATGAGGCTGCCCATGCAGGGTTAGTGTAGGGTAACTGACCTGCCTGTCCCACCTGAAATATCGGTTTTGGCTGCTGAGATGCTTGTCCATGGCATCAAGAGAACCCATTCCACGGTATTTCTTTAGCCGGATCCCATCAGAGAAGAAGTACTCGCCAGGGGCCTCAGTGGTAGCAGCCAAAAGAGAGCCCATCATAACTAGGGACAGATAGGAGTGCTGGGGGAGGATCCTGACTGGCATTAGGGAAGGAGTCCCACCAGGCTCCCCGGGTGTTGGGCCTCACCTGTGGAGGCCCCAAGGGCCAAAGCTTTGGCAATATGGCCCACGTTTTGGATTCCTCCATCAGCGATGACAGGAACGCCAAAGCGCCGTGCATATTCTGACACCTTGTACACTGCTGTTGCTTGGGGCCGCCCACAGGCCAGCACTGTTGAGACATGGAGGGACAAATGGGGAGGGGGGTGGAGATAGTGGGGACAGGCAAGAGGCCCTGTGGCCACAATTCAGTACCCAGGAGCTCTCAGCTACACCTGCACCAGGACTGCAGCCTGGCTGAGGAAGAGTCATGTCTGGGATGACTGCTGCTCCATCTGCCTTCAACAGTACAAACAGCTGTGATGGCCTCCATTCACCCTTGCGTGTGCGCGTGCATGTGTGCGTGGCCCAGGGCAGCCTCAGGCACATGCAGTCAGCAGCTGGGAAAGCCCCGCCCAACTGGTAGGTAGGATAGGGTTCACCGTGCAGTTAGTACCCAGAGGCCCACCCCTTGCTCCCTGCATGGTGGGCAGCTCAGGCAGTATCAGGGCAGTGATCCTGTGGAAGGAAAAATGGACCCCAGAGTTGGTCCTTAAGCTGTGCCTACTGCAGGAGACGTGGGCAGAGCAGACCCTACCTGGAGGAGGTCCTGCTCTACAAGCACCCCAGGAGGAGGAGGGAGCTGTGTTCCTGAGCAGCTCCCAAGACCATGGTCTATCATTCAGTATGCCCTGCCCACCCGTCAGCACCACAAACTCCGGGAGCTACAGCTACAGTCAACCAAGCAGCCGGGCAGTGGGCAGCTAGGCCGGGCCACTGTGCCGGGCCAGACTTACTATAGCAGCCCGTGACAGTAGAAGGGCATTTGGGGCTGTGGGACTTTATGTCTGGAGGGATCTTGGGAGCCGCTAAATAAAACAAACAGACCAGAGTTTAGAGAGGGCGCGGAGCAGGAGCCGGGAGGCCAGGCTAGGCGAGGGGGAAGTGGCAGGTGAGGAATGACGAGAGCTCGTCTTGCTTCCAGCATGTCACCCATCTAAGGGGCCTCACTGGCCCTGGGGCTGTCCCTATTGGAGGACTCAATGCAGTTCCCATAAGAGCACTTGGCTCCAGGGCATGTGGGGCTAAGGGCCCTGCCAAAGCATCTTCTTACCTTCTTGGGTGATGCAGATGGAGCCACTGCCCATCCCCACCCGCAGGGCATCTACACCAGCATCAATGAGGTTCTTGGCCTGAGCAGCCGTGACCACTGCAGTGAGGAACAGGGAAAGGCTCACATGAAAGTCTAGGTGGGAGCCTAGCTCCCCCTCTGTCGCCCCATGTCCTTCAGTACCCAGTCTTGTCTTACCATTGCCTCCTATGACTTGGAGACTGGGGTATTTCTCTTTGATGTACTTAATCATGTTGATCTGGAAGATGGAGTTTCCCTGGGAAGAGTCCTGGGACAGGAAGAAGTCCCAGTGAGACTGTGTTATGGCAGCTGCTCCTACCGCCCCGCCCCACCCCACCTATGCAGCAGCTCACCAAAACCACCACGTCCACACCGGCCTGGGCTAGCAAGTCCAGCCGATACTTGTCATCCTCATGAGTGCCAATGGCTGCTCCACACAACAGCTGCTTCTTGGCATCTTTAGAGGCCAGTGGGTAATCTCGGTTTTTCTTCAGGTCTGTCCGGGCAATGATGGCTACCAGCTCATCATCTTCATTTACAATGGGTAACTTCCCTGGGGGCAGGGCAGGACATGAATCAGGACCTTGGTCTTTGGTTCCAAAACCCTTCCTACCTCTAGGACTCACCCTTCTTGCTGCGCTGCAGAATTTCATTTGCTTCCTTCAATGTGATGCCTGCAGGGGCTACCACCAAGTCTTCCCTCTTTGTCATGATCTAGAAGGGAGTGGAGTTGTGAGGAAGGGCCAATCAGAGACCACACCTCCCAAGAGATCCTGCCCTAACTCAGGGGTGAGGTTCCAAAGACCACCATATTCACACACCTGCACCTAGACCACCCTCCTCAAGTAAACGCAACAGTCTGCAGCAATCTAGTGGCAAGAGGAGTAGAAAGAAGTCAGGGACACAGAGCAGCCTATTACACTGTGGAGAGACACACCAGAGCAATAATAGCAAGAGGAGGCTAAAGTTGGTCCTTGAGCACTGCTTCCACTCAATGTGGAAAAAAAATAATGACATGTATGCTGGCAAATATTTGGGCAGACTGAAAGCCTCCAGTGAGGAGGGGATGCAGGAACCCCACAAAAGGGTCAGAAAACTTGGCTGGGGACTCATTTTCCTGGACAGCAGAGGCCCTCAGAGATGCCATTCAGGCAACAGAAGGCTCCTTTTCTTTAGCCTGGGCTGTCAGCTTGGCTGTGCTGTTAGTGGCACCTACCTCTTCCAAAAACCGGTCATGCTCCTCCTCCTTGAGAAAATCAATGTCCCTTGAGGAGATGATGCCTACCAGGCGACTCCCCATGCGGCCTGTATCGGTGATGGGGATACCACAGAATCCATGCCGGGCCTTGGCTTCAAAGACATCCCGCACTCGATCCTTGGGGCTGAGGACCACAGGGTCCGTGATGAATCCCTGCTCGTATTTCTGGAAAGGATGGTGAGAAATGGCATTTCTGAATCATTTTCATTAGGCTCTTAGTCTGAAGCCTGGGATCTGTGCTAGCTTCTGCTTTGGCAGTGCCACAGGATCAGATCACACAAACACCTCAAACCCAGAGCTAGGTGGGTGGGTGTAGGCACTGTCCACCTGGTCATCTTCTGTTGCTTTAAGACACAAGGTCTCAGGCTCTTCTCAGAAATTGAACCCTCACAGTGGGAGAAAAGGATTATAAATTAAGAGAACAAATCCCCCACTCCAACTCAGTGCAATTCCCAGGAGCTCTTGACCGCGATCCTTGCTCTCTGACCTTCACTTTCCGAACTTCGTTGGCCTGGAATTCTGGTGTACAGTTGTGGTGGATGAAGCCAATACCACCCGTAAGCTGCAGGACACACAGAAGACAGGGAAAAAGTGACAAAGAGTGGAATGATTGTACGCCTTTGGGAAAGAGAGATGGGGCCCAGGCTTCTGCCTTCACATGCCGTTATGCTCACCGCCATTGCTATGGCCATCCCAGCCTCTGTGACTGTGTCCATAGGTGAGGAAACCAATGGGGTCTTCAGAGTGATCTTTTTAGTCAGAGCAGAGGTCAGGTCCTAAAGAAATAAGGCCAACTAATGTGGAAAAGCACCTCATGTACCTCAGGGTGGTACCATATACCCCACAAAACAGGTGACCTCTATGACCTGCATGCCAATAAGACTCTTCCACAGAATCCACCTCCCAACCCAATCTGCTGAGGTAGCCAAGACAGGACAGCAGCACCTTACCCAGCCATGATGCTCAGGTTCCAAGTCCAGTCCATACTCACCACTTGGTCTGCAGTGAAGTCGATGTACCCAGGGAGAATGAGAAAGTCACTATAGGGGATGGGAGCGAATTGGGAGTAAGGGTCAGGCTTAGGGCAGTCTGAAGTGCCTTCCCCATAATTTACCTCATAAGGTATTTGGGTAGAGAGAGCAATGACCTAGCCCGAGTATCACAGGCAAGGCAGAAAACAAGGTAGAGATGGAGACATGGGACCTTTTCTGCCACCTAGCTGTCATCAGCGCCCCTGGCACCCTAACAACTCCATGTGCCCAGAGTTTCTAGCCTTAAATCCCACGCACTGCCAAGATGCCACCTCCATTCCGCCCGCTTCAGATCTGTCAAATTGAGCTCGAGATGGGTGGGGAATTTCCGGAACCTGTCTCCAACGCCCTGGCCCAAGCCGGCTCAATGGAAGCCCCACCCGGCCTCCCAGCCCAGCGCGCCGCTCCTCTCCTCGCCCAGGTGAGCCCGCTAGGCCCGCACTTGTAGGTGAGACCGTCCCCGCAGTTGAACAGCTGTTGTGCCGTGAGCCCGTCGTCCGGCACGTAGGATGTGCCCCCGCTAATCAAGTAGTCGGCCATGGCCAGCGCGGGGTAAAGCCGCGTGTTTCCAAGGACCGAGCCGCAGAGGCCTCTGCCTTCTGGGCCGCGCCAATATAAACCCGCCGATACCGTCACTGCGCCCTGCGCGCCGCTGACGTCAGGACGCCGAACGCGCGGGTGGAGCCTGTACGCCGCTAGGGCGGGGCGGGCGAGGAGCGCATGCGCAGAGCACGCCCTTGCAGTTATCATCAGGGAGCTGGGCTGTTTCCTTTCGCTGCCCCCTCCCGCAGGACCTTGGCCCATTCAGTAAGTCAAGGCTTTGCTTCTACCGTCCCGCCAGGCTCCTCCCAAATAAAGAGGCGTTGTTCAATAGCATGTTGAAAAGACGTGCTTGTCATTCTTAATAAACAACTAGATTAAGAATACATAAGAGAAACAGAGTGGTATCTTTATATGATACACAAGTGTATGTTACAAGAATTCCATCAGGCACAGGAGCCTCAGGTTTAAGGCCTCAATGTTAGGCCAAAAAAAAAAAAAAAAGGCATGGTAAAGTTTTTACTTTAACATCTAAAATGTCACTTGTCATAAAGGAGGGTGTAATAGAAATTGTCTTTAATAAATCATAATTGAAGTTCCCCTCATTTTCCTTCCATTAAGATGCTACGTTTATGTCTCGGCATGAAGAAAGAAAAAGACTATGGCTCCCCTGTGGTCAGCGAAGTCTGCCAACGTGGAAGCCAGCTGGGGAGATTCCCTGTAGGGTCCATCCATCATTAATTCAATCTTTCTAGAGGAAGGGAAGGGGCCACATTTCTCCTAACAGTCCAAGCCCTTTCCCTGGCCCCATACCAAAAAAAGGTCAGCCAGCAACTTTCTAGGACATCTGGCTCTCAGGAAACCCAGAGCCCCCATGGGCTGAGGAGTCTGCCACAGCAGGTTTATGAAGATGCACAGGGGGCAAAGTTTCCTTTTACATTTTAAACAGAAGCAGTCTGAAAGGCTTCATAACTACACCAATAGAAAAAGAAAAGAAAAAAATGGAGGCCTCTTCTTTAGTGTGAAAGTCTGTCCGTTTTTTCCTGGATGGTCTCTCCCTTGCACCATGGCTGAGGGATCTCAGTGCATGGTGCTTGCGTTGGCCACTGCAATGGCCTCCTGAATTTCTCGTATCACCAGGATCCGAGTCAGCATCTGTCCCATCTGCTCTCTGCTGATAGGCTGGACCGAGTACCAGATTGGGCTGTTGGGGGCCACCACCGGTTCGGGCGTCAGGTAAAAGGTGTCATTCCGGCCTTTCACACTCTGGGGGCTGAAGAATACATGGGTAAAAGCTGGGTAAAACCACCATAATCTCAACCCTCCCACCTTGAACATCCTGGATAGATGCTGTCTGCAAAGGATGGGAAGCTCTGCAAAGTATGGTCGCATAGCTCCTAAATTCTATGCAGCCAACACTGACTACACTACCTCTAGGACTTCCTTTTGGAGTTACTGCAAATGCCAGTGACAGGCTGCCTACATTCTGTTCCTCCATCATACGCTGCCAGGTGCGATTCCTCTAACTAACCAGCTGCCTAGGGCTCCTGGGGTCCATCTACTTGAGTCCAACCATATCCCACTAGGAACTAACTTCACTACACAGAAGGTCTATCTCCAAGTCTTATGTTGTTTCCTCTACCCCACCCATTATGATAATTCCTCAGTTCTACCTGAGGGCCTCTGACTTCTTAGCTTGGCTATGATGCTGGGGCCCTTACCTGGACAAACATTTCCAACACCCCCTCAATGTTGTGCTGTACTTCTCCTTAAGTACTTAGCACATGCCATCCTCTAACAGTTATTCACCATTAAATCAAGATTTATCAAAGGGCTACTGTGTGCCAGGCCTGCACTAGGTGCTGATATTAAAGGAAATGAGTAAGACCTAACAGCCCCTGTATCATGGAGCTTAAAGGTAAGAGGGGAGACCAACAGCAATTAAACAGTTACATAAAGACACACAAAATGACAAACAGCAGTTAAGTGCTGCAGAAGAAACAGCCCCAGGGAACAGGTAGGAAATCTGGAAATACTTCCCTGATAAAGCTCTGTTTTAAGAAGGATGGATAGGAGCTAACTAGCCAAATACGTGGGGGGTGGTAGTGTTCACCCAACAGGAAGAAATTCTGTGCAGAGGTCTTCTGAGGGGAGAGCATGATGCCCTTCAGTGGAGTGGAGCCAGTGTGGCAAGAGAGCCAAGAGCTATGTGAGCAAGGGAGAGTACATGATAGGCCCTATTGGCCACATTAGGATTATTGTCTTTCTCTGTAGAGCAAAAGGAAACCACTGAAGGTTTTAATCTAAGTATCACGTAAGACCTACAATGTAGAAAGATCTTCTGGCAACATTGTGAAGATGATATGCCAAACTGCAGGGGCAAGAGAGCGAAAGTAAGGGAAAGGAGTTCCCCTTAAACTGATGGTGGTAGTGACAAAAGGACAAGGCCAGGAAGATGCAAGGCTATTCAACATGTGACAGAGGCGGCCTCTCTGTACCTTCCTCCCTCTACCTTCATCTCTCCATGAAAGGGAACCATCAGGCAGCAGTGCTAGGCACATGCTTTGGGAAAACCAGTAAGGCTGTTTCTAAATTTAGCTTTTTGGAAGTGTGTTTTTACTCAGCCTGGGACTAGAGAATGCCTCTGCGCACACGTGCATGCGCACACACACATACACACACATCACTCAGTCACAATAACGCCTCCTCACCATTTAAAGAGGTAGAAATCGTAGAGCTTGATAGGACATCTCAGTGGATTCTCTGGATTTTCCGTCTGTTCTGCATACATGTCATCTGTAACTATAAAACACACCCCCCCCACAGACATGCATCAGACTGCCTTTGCTTAGGCTCAGATTAGGAACCTTAGGCTTCCAGCCATCCCAACTAGGAAATACTGGGAGGGAAAAGGGTGTGAGGGATGGGTGGTGAGTATGAAAGGAAAAGGCAGCTATCATTTCTGGGGTATCTCTGCTTCTAGAAGTGTTTGAAGTTTCTGGCTGGGGAGAAGGGAATGGAGAACTCCTATCTAGCAAATCCCAACCTTCACACTCATCACTAGCCCCCACAGGCACAAAGGCAGGGCAGGACTAGAAGCACCTGTTTCTGTAACCCCTGCCTCCTTCCCCTACCTTTCTGGCCCGTCTGGTGTATCCCAAGTGCCTTCAGGTACCGAATACTCGTGCTTTTATCCTTAGGATTAGAGGGGTTCTTCTTTGTCTGTCGTAAGACCTTGGAGAAGGCCAGCTTCATGTGCTGGTCCACTGTCTTCAACAGGAAGTATCTGTACCACAAGTGAAAGCAAGGCAAAGGGAGGGGTGCCAGGAGGAGACCATGATTTACCCTCCGCCATCAGGGCTTCAGAGGAGCCACTGCCCACACTCCCAGAATCTGGGCAGGCCCACACCCAAACACACTGTCTAGTGGAGAAGTCACATAAAGACTGCTGGTAGGGAACTGGCAAGGCTGTCTGCCTCACTGGTCACCACACAAAATGTAGCCAAGTGGGGATGAAGGCTTTCAGTAGCCCAAAGGCTCTCAAGTGTGTGTCAAAGGAATTCAGACATCTATCTGGAGAGTTTCTACCCTTTTCATTGGGCGGATGCCAGCAGTGGCTAAGTATAGAGCCTCCAGAACACTTACTTGGTGTTAAAGAACATGAGGGTGGTCAGCAGGGTGGAAGGGGAGTGAGCCCCCAGCTGCTTGCACTCCCACAGCATCTCCTCAGTCACGTGGCTGGGCAGGACATAGCCTAGGAGGAATAGAGTACTGCTACAACAAGAAGATGGCAGGAGGTCCCTCAAAGGTGCAGGATGGGAGGTGTGAGGCACAACAAGGATCACACAGGTGTGTACAAGTTTAACTGGAGAAGTCTTCCTAGGGTATGGAAGAGTCATCTGGGAAGCTTGTTAAAACACAAACAACTGGATCCCAACCCAAGTTTCTGGGGTAGGACCCAATAATGTGTGTTTCTAACAAGTTCCTAAGATCACACTTTGAGAACCACTGCCCTCTATATGACTGCTCTTACCTGACATTAATTCTTCCTCTAATCCCAGGGTAGTATTGGGTAAAAGGATAGTCCTCAGAGAGAGGAAACACCCAAAACCATAAACCAACCTCTGTATATATGCACATTTCTCTGAAAAGAGGATACAGAGCTTTCACCAAAATTTTAAAGGTGTCCAAGACCCAAAGAACTGGTATACACACCTCTGTTTGTCCCTCTTATTAAACTTTCTCTCATGTCTTCCATTTCTAGAAAGTAAGACTATGCTCATCCCCTCTGGATAAAGGGAAGACTGATATTCAGATGTATTACAGGTTTCCCCCATAGGGCAGGTTTTATTATAAGACCTGGTTCATAAGCTAACTGAAAGATGGACAGGGGCAAAGATCAGTTGTTTGATCAAGAGCCCTGGGCAGGCACGTCTATACCACAGGAAGATAACACTTTGGTTGATCACCAAGCCCCCTTCATGTGTTCATTCAAGAGGCAATGTCCAAGTTTACGTGTGCCAGGCACTGAGGGCATGCTGATACAGCAGCAGACACCAGCATTCTCCTGTTACACAGGAGTTTCAGAATTCTCCATGTAGGCAGTGAGAGTGGCACTTCCCAGAAGCATGGGAAAAAATATTCCCCCAATACATTCCTTTTCTCTATTCTTGCCGAAGCTGGCCCTCTGACTCCATCAGTGCACTTCCATCTTTCGGTAGCTCTTCCTTTACTCCTCTATTTTGTGGCCCAATGGCAATGAGTTAAGCTGCCCTGCTCTCAGACATATCTTAAGCAGGAAGAGTGATAGAAGACAGCCCTTTTCAGGGAAGGCCAGCCCTAGGAGTAGTCCCAGGCTTACCTTGGCATGCCCTATTTTCTCTGGGTTCACTCTGCCACCTGGTGTCATTTCTCTAGCTTTAATCACTTAACAACACAAAGTGAACTTTAATGCCTGAAAACCACAACTACTGAAAATGGGAGATGGTAGATACATACAGAAACATCATATAAAAAGCCTCATACTTCTGAATCTGAACTGCAAAGCATCAAAATGATCTATTTTATATTTATTTTTTTAGTTCTGCCCACTGAAAGGCGTAGAAACAATGATCAACCCAGGAGCAATAAGCAATCCGAGTATCCGGACTGTGATACTGAAATACTATTTAACAGTAAAAGGAACCAATGGAGAACTCAGTGAAGAACTGCCCAATCCACACTGGGACAGAAAATGTTCAGGATGAGCCTGGAACATTTTTTGCAAAGCAGAAATTAAGGAAGTAGGGTTGTATCAAAAGAACTTAAGGACCAATTTAAATAGGCTCCAAATGGCCAGAGATGGGACAATTTGTACATCATTAAAGATAACAACTGCAATGAATTCAATCACATTAAATGTTTGAATTAATTAGTTCACAATGGTTCTTTAAAGAAAGAAAGAAACAAACAAACAAACAAAAACCCAGCTAGGGGAAGCTGGTAAACCAATTCATTACTGTGAAAACTGCTAAACAAAGGAGAAGAAACAAGCTCTTATCCTGCCTCTTCTATGCAATCTATACTGCTAGGAATTCAAAGAATTGACAAGGGTAAGTTTCTCTTTGCATTCAGCTAATAATGAAGTAGTAGTAACATCAGAATACCACCATTTGCAACTCCTAATGAATGAATGGATCTAGACATTATGGGCATCCGATAGAAGTAAATCTGACAGAATGCAGCCTTGCCAAAAAGAAAACACAAAAAACCCAAAACCTGATCAATCAAGTCTTTATATGCAACTACCAATTAGCTGTAAATGCAGGGGACAGAAGAATGTTAAACTAAAGCAAAGAGATATATATAATCAGCAAAAATTAGACTGTGTAACAATTTAAAAGGCTAGATTCTTCCATAAATAAACTGCAAGAAAAAGAATCAATGGGAAAATTAAAGATTAAAGCTAAACATTAAAAGGTATATCAGCAATTTCAATGTGTGGACCTTATTTGCACCTTTACTCATACAAACAAAATTACGACATTTATCAGACAATCAGAAATTTGAACAAAGGGCAAATTTTGATGACATTATGGAATTACCTTTTTTAAGTTCAATAATGGCATTGTGGTATGTCAGTAATACATATTAAAATATTTATGGATAAAGTGTCTGGAATTTACTTCAAAATAATATGAGGGGGGAACAGGTAGGATATACATGAAGCAAGATTTGCCATGGACAATGAGTGGGTACAGGGGAGTGACATTAAACTATTCTGTTTATTTTTGTATGTGCTTTAAATTTCCATTAATAAAAAGTTTTAAAAAGCAAACTTTATATAGCCACATTTGGCTTGAAATTTTGCAAATAACGTAGAATGACTCACTTAGATGTTTGTTCTACTGACAGCCTTTCAGGGAGGCCTCCCTCCTAATGTCATTAACACTTTCCATTCCCTGTGCTTTGTTCTTCAAAGCACTTAATTATCATAAATTAATCTGATTATTTATATATTGTCTCCTCCTATTAGACCGTAAGCTCCATTTTGTTCATTACTGAATTATATCATCTACACCTGGAATTGCCTGGCACATAGTAGGCACTCAAAAAATATTTGTTTAACCAATATTTTTTAAGTTAAGTATGTAACTACGTGTGTGTGACAGATATTAACTAGGCTAGATCACTTCACAACATATACATACTGTATCAAATCGTTGTATACCTGAAACTAATATAATGTTATATGTCAACTATATCTCAATTTAAAAAAAAGATGGAAAAAAAAAGGTAAGCAGTATACATTTTACTGAATGTTGAATGGCAGAACCAGGATTAAAACTCAGATATTCACGTGGACACAAGTTTCAACTCGGGTAAATACCAAGAAGCACAACTGCTGGATTCTAAGGTAAGAGAATGTTTGGGAATTTGGCCATTCTAATATGTGTGTATAGTGGTATATATATTTTGCTTTAATTTGTAATTTCCTGTTGATACATGGTAAGTACCTTTTCACATACTTATCTGCCACCTTCTTTGGTGAGGTATCTGTTCAGATTCTTTGCCCATTTTTTAACTGGGTTGTTTTTCTTATTGCTGAGTGTTAAGAGTTCTTCGTATATTTTGGATACCAGTGTTTTGCAGAGATTTTCTCCCAGTTTGTGGCTTGTCTTTTCATTCTCTTAACAATGTCTTTCACAAAGCATAAGCTGTTTTTTTTTTAACTTTAATGAAGTCCAACATGATTTTTTCCTTTCATGGAGTGTGCTTTCGGTATTGTATCTAAAAAGTCATCACCAAACCCAAGTTCACCTAGATTTTCTCCTATGTTATCTTCTAAGAGTTTTATAGTTTTACATTTCACATTTAGGTCTATGATCTATTTTGAGTTAATTTTGTGAAGGGCATACCATCTGTTTCTAGATTCATTTCTTTTGGTATGTGGATGTCCAGTTGTTCCAGCATCAATACTTGAAAAAGCTATTCTTTCTCCATTTAACTGCCTTTGCTCCTTTGTCAAAGATAAGTGAGTTACATTTCTGGACTTTCTATTCTGTTCCACTCATCTGTCTATTCTTTCACCAAAAACCTGCACACAATGTTTATAGCAACTTTATTCATAATTGCCAAAACTTGGAAGCAACCAAAATGTCCTTTAATATATGAATGGATAAACAACTGGTACATCCATAAAATGGAGTATTCTATTATTCAGCAATAAAAAGAAATGAACTATCAAGCTATGAAAAGACAAGCACGAACATTAAATGTATACTTCTTAAGCGAAAAAAATTACTGAAAGAAATTAACACTGAATTACTCTAACTATATGACATTCTGGAAAAGGCAAAACGATGGAGACAACAGAAAGATCAGAAATTGCCAGGGATTCGAGGGAGGGAGGAATGAATAGGTGGAACACAGGGGATTTCAGGGCAATGAAATTTCTGTATGACACTGAAGTATAGATACATGTCATTATACATTTGTTGAAACCCAAAGAATATACAACCCAAGGAGTGAACCCTAATGTAAACTATAGACTTTAGTTAATAATAATGCGATCAAATATGGCTCATCAATTTTAACAAATACACCAACTAATACAAGACACTAATAGGGGAACCCCGTGTGAGAAAGTATATGCGATTTTCTGCACCTTCTGCTCAATTTTCTGTAAACCTAAAACTGCTCTAAAAAATAATTTATTAGAAAATATGTATAAACACCTCAAATATTTTACTGCAAAACTCATGTTCTTTCCAACATAACATGCTGCTCAGGTTATCCACAGGTAAAGAAAAAATTACATTCTATACATGTAGAACATATGTTCAAACATACGGGAAAAAAACCCCAATATGTAACACAAGTAACCTACAAAGGAAACAGTTCATAATTCTTAATTTTTGCAATGATTCTAATTTTAGTCAATAAATTTAAATAGGAAAAAAATAAGGAGTAACTACTCCACACTCTCCATGCCCCCAGATCTGTACCACACCAGGACCAGCTGGATCCTATGTCTGGTGAGCAGTGCCCCTTTCACATTAGGCCAAGCAGCACAGAGACAGATGCTGCTGTCTGGGATTTAGAGGGTCCTCACCCACATGTTGTATCACAGCCAGCCACACAAACAGTTGATCTTTTTAAAACCCAGGTAGGAAAGACTTCCAAGGACTAGGAAGATTCTTACCAAGTGGAGTGACTCGAGGCTGAACATCCTTCAGAACTTCATGCAGCCACTCCGTGAATCGAACATAATAAAGATCGGAGAAAATGTCATCAACCCGTCCATTTTCGAAAAGATACTAAAGGAAAAATAATCAGTAAAAATTGTTGGTAGTCTCCTGAGTGAGATTTTGAGGGGAGGCAAACATTTTTCTGAAAGTACCATCACCTCTCCCTACTCATTCCTCACCTATTAACAAACCAACATACCAGGTCAAAACTGTCCAGCCTGTGGCACTTTCACAGTACACTTCAGATCATGTGAACTGATTCTCACAATACTCTGAAGAGTTGGGTCGACGGGGCAGATTTTGTGAATGCTATTTCACCCAATCAAGGCATTGTCTTGTAGCAGCAAAAAACATGATGTGGGCCCTGGGGCCAGCCTCTTATCAGCTACAGTGTAAGTTAAGTGACTCATGTGAGCCTTTTAACTTTAGGGACTCAGTTTCGTTGTTTGTAAGTAGAGATGACTATGCCTGCCTTCCAGGACTGGGAGAACATGGAATGAGACAGAGCATGTAAAGCAATACACCCAGTGTTCTGGGTGATGGTAAGAAAGAGGAACAAATTGGAAAGTGGGCTTTTCTTAGGCCTAGGCAACAGGGTGAGTCACAACCAGCAAGTGTACTTTCATCATACTATGGGCTTTCAAACACAAAAAATCTACCTCTGCTTTCCTAAATTGCCAGTCCTAAAATGAGTTCCTCTCTTAAACTTCACCTTAGATGTCCTGTAAACCTAATTGCAGTTGTATATTCTAGCTAGATTCCTTCAAATAATTATTTTGCATTAATGCAGAAAACAATGAGAAGACAAGCTATATCTCAGCACCATATCTAGTTTCGGATAAACTACTTTTATGCAAACTACACGTTTACTGTAACAAAAAGTGTTATATAAATGCTTTATGATTTTTAAAAAAGGCTCTAAGGTAATATATCAAATATTTTAACAGAAGGTTCTCTAGATAGTGAAATTATGATGATGTTTATTATATTTTGTTTTCTAAAGTGAACAGGTAGCTCTTTTCCAATTTCAAAAAATATACATTTAAAAACTCATTATCCTCTACACTAGAAATTGACACAACACTGTAAACTGACTATAACTCAATAAAATAAAAAAATAAATAAAAATAAAAATTAAGCATTAAAAAAAACCCTCATTATTGGGGGAGGGTATAGCTCAGTGGGAGAGCACATGCTTAGTTAGCATGCACGAGGTCCTGGGTTCAATTCCCAGTACCTCCATTAAACAAACAAACCTAATTACTGCCCCCCTCCAAAAACTCATTATACAGCTGAAAGAGAATGTCTTTATTATAACCAGCTGCTTGTCATTTTACTAATCTGACCACCCAGCAAATACTCAAATGGAACAGCTCAAACATGTTTCTATGAAGTTCTGTTTCCTACCTTTTGAATACACAGGAAAATATAGTATAGCACATCTGGGTCATAGGGTTCACCTTCTCCATTTCGAGCTTCTCGTGTCATTAGACAAAGCCCATAATTCAGCTCAGCCACAGCAGAAGAGATTAGATCTTCCTGGAATCGCAGCAGTTGACGCCCTGCAACACAAGCCCCAGAGGTGAGCAGAGGTCCTGGCAACAGCCATCTCTTTACTGGTTGCTCGTATCTGGAAGGTCTCAGAGCAGACACTGCCCATCAGGGTGCTGGGATGAAATGGTCACTTGTATCTATGAACGAAACTGGCCTACGAAGACAATAATCCGGTTTGCCCTTTTACACCAAGGGCTTCGTTCTCACAATTCTTCCCACCTCACATATCCTCAAAATAATTACTAGGGCCAATACATGAAAAGAAAAACCCAAAACCCACCCTTTGTAATATGAGGAAGTATATGAGGATAATGCTAAGGAAGAAGCACGCTGAGTGCACTCACTGGTTCCTATTTCCTCCCAGAAGCCTCTCTTCCCGGACACGCTAGGTTGACTCCAGAAATTCATGTGTACAAAAATGCCTAGTCTTGGGCAAACCGCACAAATCCTGCTCATCTGCAGCAGGTAAGGCTTTCTTGTCATTTGTCTTGAATTCAGCATACTCTTTCAGAAGGTGCTCCCTAGTCCCCACAGCCAAGGGACATCACTTTCCTGCCATCATCCTGCTGCTTCACTACCACTGAATTTTAGATAGAATTCAACCCTCTTTCCCTCTCAAACACTCACTCCCAATGGGTGCCAGTCTGTTCTGAGCATCCTTCTCTAGCTCAGCATTCTTGGTCTGTGCCCAGTTTTTCCATACTTCAAGTCCTTCTTCTGGCTTCAGAGAATTTGGAAGCAGAAGTTCTGGGGAAGGCTGTGGCTGTGACTGTGGTTCAACTTCAGCAACTTGGACAGTTTGAGCCTATGAGAGAGAAACCATCAAAATGTACCAATACTGTTTTACATTAGGCCCTCCAGCAAAACTACCAGGAAAATGTTACTTATAGTTCTTTTAATTAAAAAAACCTCTCTTCTCCTTGCTGTGTTACTTTCAAGAAACTTTGGAGTCCTATTCTTTACTCCAGAGACAGCAAAGGCGAGTGCAGTGCTTCTCAACCTTGGCTGTACTTCTGAATCTCTTTTTCAAAAACACCAATAGCTGGGCTCCACCCCAGAATTTCTTTTTAAAGAAGTATCAGTCTTTTTAAAACCTTCCCACATAAAAAGGCAACTTTAATGTTCAGTCACTGCTCAGAACTACTGGCCCAAAGCACTGCTAGTCAAACTGATGAGAAAGATCTCAGGTGGGACCTGAGATTCTGCATTTCCAACAAGCTCCCAAGTGAGAGAGCTGGTCTGCAGACCACACTTTTGAGAACCAAGTGCCCAGATCATTACACTTGGTTGCACCTTAAAATCATCCAGGTGTTTTTAAGAAATACTCAACACCTGGGCCTTCTCCCCAGAGATTCTGATTTAACTGGTCTATGGTGGAGGCCTGCCATCATTTTTTTTTTTCTGCCATCAGTTTTTAAAAACTCTCCAGATGATTCTAATGTCCAGCCATGGTTGAAAATCATTCTTCACATTCCTTCTCATAATACTGCCAAGGCTCATAATGACATATTCTGAAGACAGAAGGCACTATTCTAGCTTCCTGACTCCAAAGGAAGAGTAATCTCATTCTCAATGGTCTGACAGCCAAGCCATGCAGACAAATGGGCAGAGAATGCCCATAAGCCTCAATCACAATCCCCACTGAGCAGGACAGACACAAACACACATAGGAAGTACAGGTTCTTAGGTCTCACACACATGTCTACATTGTGAACAAATTCCCTTGAGCAATTCTCCATGCCAAGGCCAATCCAAAGGACTGAGGAATGCCATATCATTCAAATTGAAGGCAAAATAATTTATATATGACACATAAATTTGCTTATAAACAAATAAAAATAAAAACTATCCTACAACATTTGATATAAAATACATTAAACAAGGAAATAAAGTAATACCAGTGCCAGGCCCCTAAATATTTGTCAACCCTGGAGCTCTACTCTATAGATACACTTCTCAGTTCAACTACCATTCTCCAGAGTGAGTCTCACCCATTTTCCCAGCTTGGATCTCCATGTCTGTGGAAATGATTGCTAACTATGTACCTCTAAGCTAGACCTCACCTTAATATACTCAGTGGGTACTGTATTATCTCCAACTGAACATCTCAAAGCCACCTCAAACTAACATCTACGAAGAGAATTCATCACTCTGTCCACCCAGAAATATTCTCAGAGTTTCCTCCTGTTACCTTGTTCAATGGCAACACCACCCACCCAAGCTGGAAACCTAAGAGTCTGACTGGATAAGTAGATGGGGCCAGAGTATATGGGGCAGTGCTTCTCTATTGTCTTATTAGCCAGGCTCCCTTCACCGTGTGCCTCCACCCACTAAATGTAAGATCCCCAGTCATCTTGATAACCAAGAAATTCTACACATGTTCAACTGTTTGTAAGTGGCTAGAGGAAGCAGAAATCTCATCCACGTTGAAAACTACTGATGTCAATAGGGCTTTGTACACTTGGTGTAGAGTTTTTCCTGTTTAATAATGGAGCCCTTAAAGAGTTTTAAGCTGAGAAGTGATATAATTCTACATTTTAAGAAAATTGTTCTTGCTGATCTACAGATGGACTGAAGAGCAAAAGTGAAAGCAGGTGCTGGTGGCCTGGACTAGGACGGTGGCAGTGGAATGACTAACGTGACTGGTTGATGAACTGGCTGAAAGGAATAAGGGAAAAGCAGATTCAAGGATGACTCCTGGGTTTCTGGCTTAAACAACTGAGTGGATGATGGTACCACTTTCTAAGATGGGAAAGCTTTTGATGGTGGTAGAGATGATGCTAATAAAGAGCTGCGGTATCTTCAACAAACCTAAGTAAATAGTAAGTAGGCTGCTGACCTCTCATGGTTCCAGTGGAGAGAGGAGGAAGAAGCAGGGAGCAGAGCAGTTGGGAATGGGGGGAATTAAAAAAAAAAAGCAATAAGTAGGCTGCTGAATGTATGGGAAGGATCCTAAGGGGAAAGGCATGGTCTAGGGATAAAGATCTGTGTATCAACGCAGCACATGAGCTGCACATGTGTTAAAACATGGGCTCCCGAGTCAGCCTGCCCAAGGCTGAATGCCCATTGTGCTACTTATTAAAGGTGGGTTTGGCCTTATTGTTTAATCTCTCTGTGCCTCAGTTTCTTCATTTGTAAAATGGAGACAGTAGTACACACCTCTTAAGACTGATGTGAGAATTAAATGAATTAGTTACGTAACACCAAGAACAGTGCCTGGCAGGTTTCGGTGATTATTATCTTCTGCAGCAGTCATCTAGAGGATGCCGAAAATCATGGCAATAAACAGAAATCCCTTAGGGAGAAAGGAGAGGTAGTACTGAGCTCTGAGAAACATAAACGTGTATGGTTCAGACAGAGGAGAAGGAGGCATCAAGAAAGTTTCCTGAGAAGGAAAAATAACCAGTGGGGAAAACCAGGAGTGTGTAACATGGAAACCTAGAGGAATGTTTCAAGAAGGCAGGCATGGTCAGCTGTGCCACGTGTTGCTATAAGTGAGATAAAAACAGACATGCCTATTGGATCTGGCCACAGGGAGGTAGTAGGTCACTGCTGACCTTGACAAGAGCGGATCCAGTCATGAGCTGAAGAGAAAACTGGTTAGCAAGTAGAGTCAGCTTGTGCAGATAATGCTTTTGAGAACTCTGGGAATAAAGTAAAGTGGAGAAACAGGGCTACAGGTCGAAGTGGATGTGAGGTCAAGAGAGGGAGGTTTCGCCACAAATCTAGTTTTAAAGATAGGCAATAAAAGTTTTCATAAAGAGTATGCCAAGTGAAGGAACACAACATTTTGTCATCAGCTCTCCTTAGGATTCAACTCACATTCCAGCACGATTCTCTCCATGGGTTACTGAGTGCTCCAAGGGCCACGACTGTTTTATTAATCCCTGTTCCTCAGCACCTAGAACACAGCCTGATAAGGGGGGCACAGGGATATTTGTGGTATAAATGGACAAGCTCATCTTTTCTGCATGATGGGTATTCCCAATTTTTCTTTTTCTGGTAATAACCCTTGACATATGTCCCTAAAAGACTTCAACAAAGTCCCCAAAGACTTTTACCAAAGGAGACACAACTTCTAGACAAGTAACAAGGGCTTACTAAAATAAATTCCAGAAAAGATTTTCTCCTGCTGAAGGGCCCAGATATGTAAATTACAAGCAGAGATCAATGAACAACAGAAGAGTCCTGAACTGCAAACTGGGCCATCAGGCCTAGGAGAGCAGAGGAGAGGCCTGATGCTGTCTCCATCCCCATTACAAGTCTCCTGGCTGGTCTCTCCATATGCAATCAATTCTACACACCTGTACATGATTCTTCTTGTTATCACGACTCAGAATTCTAGAAAAAACTTCCTACTACAGATCAGGTCAACTCTTCGCTCTCGGCAAATAGTCTCATTGCCTGCTGTACTAACATCTCTCTCACGGTCTCCCTCTCATGTTAACCTAGGCCATGTCCTTTGTGTTCATCTCTGGCTCTGTATTTATGTTGCTCCATTCTTCTGTCAATCTAAGCTATAAACTAGGCAGCAAATGCCATTTTTTCCACAAATATGCCTCTGCTCTCATTTTAACCTAGAATGATTTCTGAATTTCCAGTTTGAGTGCGTAGCACACACTGTCACACTTGATTATGCTGCTTTATAAATAACTCAAAAGAAACAAAAATCATACGTTCTTACCTCCACTAGACTAAAAGCTACCTAAAGCAATGACTGTCTTGTTCTACTTCTAGGCCTGACAGGCAGATGTTTAACAGATCCTTAAGAAAGTCACCCAAGATTAATGATACTGTTGCCTCTATGAAACCATTAGGTCAGTTTTTGCTTACTCTTTCATTTATGGCTTGAGTTTCTGAGTGTGGTCCCTGTTGTAACAGTGCTTTATTTCTGCCAACTCCTGCACATGCATTCCCAGTTGCTCCTGTGCTGAGGGACATTGCCTTCAGCAGCCCCATGAGACCAGAGTCCCTACATCTACTCTAAATGTCTGGTAGACAAGGGACCAGAAATTTTACTAACAGTCTTAAGAGACGACCTGTAACAGCCTTAAGAAGATGAAGATAAAAGAGCCAAGCAATTAGAGTTAAAATATCAACAGTTCTACTTTTACAACTTTTCTATAAAATTATTTCAAGATGAAAAGTTAAAAAACTTAGCTCAATATAGCTGTCATGACAGAAAACTTAATTAAGGAGGGCTTAACTATTTTTAAGGAACATAAAAATAACTTTGGGAAGTCACACTGCATAGATGGCTTAGTCAAGACTCCCAAAGATGATCACTTTTAACAGGCCCACCAGGAGGATTTTTAGATCTTCTAATTCACCTACACTATGTCCACAGATGACAACTAAAGAAAAGACAATGTCACAGCCTCTCCACTATAATGAGTTTACAGCCTGAGTGCTAAACTTCAAGGGTTCCACTGTATCTGTTCCTTTGTGATGCAGAAAGTAGCTTCCGAGACACAGGTAACATTTGGGGTGACCCATTAGTCTCTACCTAGAACTTTACTCTTCCTAAAAAGAGACTGCAAAAAAGTACCACAAGCATCTATCCCCAAACCAGTTACTGATCATTTCATTTACCTCCAGGTACCAGGCTAGAAATCCTGCCTGTTGCGCAGCTTCGCCTGCTGCTTCTGGCCCTCCTCCCCAACCCTAACTAAAATACTAAATACTGTATTACTGTGAGACCAACACCATTTCAGTAAACAAGCCAGAGGCACCAGAGGTTGCCAGGTAAGTTATGCATTGCTTTGGGCCCTGAGGGAGCAGGCTGCCCTACAGATTAAGTCTCACTTACTGAACAAGTAACCTGGAGCTGCTGCTGCTGCTGCTGCTGCTGCTGTGGTGGCGGCGGCGTCTGTTCCTGGGGGGTTTGCTGTTGTGGCTGCTGCTGGGGGTCCCATATATGGACAGTCTGAGCTGTGTTCTGGTATGTGCCTGCCACGGCCTGCACAGCCACTGGAATGTGGATGTTGCCATTCATGAACTGTGCTGGAAAGAGAGAGTTTGCAAGGGTCTGCACTACCTCTTCATGGGAGTTTTTCACTACAGACGTGGTGCCCACCATCTTCTCCTTGTCATCCTCCAGCTTTACAGCTGCCAGGGCTGTGGGTGAGCCACTGACGTGAACTGCGTTGTAGGCCTCCTGGGGAATGGCAATGTGGGTAATGCTCTGCTGCTGAGGGTCCCCCCGGGGCTGGGCAGAGTAAACAGGGATGGTCCAAGTTTCTCCTGTAGGGCTAGTAATGGTCCCAGTGGCACTGTACAGGTGAGCACTGTCTACCGTCAGTAAGTCTGGCCTCAAAGACACGTAACTCTGCTGCTGGCCCTGTGGAATGGCCAGCACGGTGGCCACCGGCTGCCCTGAGATGGCATAGGACACAGTGATGGGCATGTCCACTTTGCGCTTCTTCACTGGCTGGAGGACACTGGCTGTGCCAACCCGTCGCTCTCCTTCCCGAGGTGAGCCCTGCTGGGACGGTGGTGGGGAAAGGGCACCCACAGTCTGGATTTGGATCTGCTGACCCCCAGCAAGAGACTGGCCAGCTACCAGCTGAGCCTGGATCTGCTGGTGTGGGATGTGCTCCTCTGGGATCTCTGCAGCCTGGATCTGCTGGGCTGCCTGCACGTGCTGCACCTGGATCTGGGCCGCCTGTAGCTGTGAGGGGCTGGGGCTCTGCAGAGACGGGGTCTGGATGGAGGGGGCTGCCGGCTGTGCTGCTTGGCCTTGGATCTGCACCTGGACCTGGATGGGCTGCTCAGCAGGCTGGTGAACGGTGAGTTGCGGGGAGAGCTGCTGAGCCAAGACCTGCTGCGGAGACTGCTGTACCTGCACCTGTACCTGCAGTGACAAGATCCACCAGTGAGTGAACCATGCAACATTGAGAATCCAGCCCCAAAGGGAAGACGAGATCTCAGGGAGAAACCCTGGGTAATGTGAGGAGGAGGGGCAGCCATACCCAAGGCTTCTGAGGAGGCCACAATCCCCAAAACCATACACAAAATTCTCCAGCATCACACTGCATTCAGAGCAACACATACCTATCTACCTGAGAGAAAGCAATACTATCAATTGGGAAATATCAAAACTTTTGCTCATTTCTTAACTTTTCTCTGTAAATGTGACCCTTTTTGTTTTTGCATAGTGATATACAGTCATATAATTTACATATGAAGTACAAGTATATAATTAATAAATATAAATTTAGGTGTATGTTCAAAAATACTTAATCCATGTGGTTAATGATAAGAGTGTGGGGACACTTCTAAAAGGTCAGAAAGACAAGTGCATTCCACAGGCATTCAACTTCCAACTCACGACCAAAAATACTCCCCCACAAACAACTACCATAAAACACAGTAGAGACAAAATGTTTGAAATCTTGGAGGTATCTCCAACTTTGCTAAGATGCAGGCACTGAATATTCTTTAAAGTGTTTAAGACACTTTTGTTTTAACAGAGAAGACAGTAAAAACTCCCACAAGATTCCAGATAATTTAATCTAAGTAAGGTTACTATATCCTGGACAACACACTTCTAATAATACAGCTCATGTTTTATTGCTGTTACTTCAGCATACAAAGCAGCATGAAACAATGCTATTCACAGTATGTAATTTTAAAAAAGAAAAGATTTTTCCATCAAACACACATATCTAAATGATTCTAAAAGCATGTAGGAATTAGGAAGGTAGAAAAGGCGGCAGATGAGTGATTATACATAACACAAAAGATAACCAAGGATGGTGCTGGGACAACTGGGTATCCATACAAAAATAATGAAGTTGGACCTCTTCCTCATATCATAAACAAAAAATGAAAGACAGTCTGAATAGACATTTCTCCAAAAAAGATATGCAAATGGCCAGTAAGCACACAAAAAGTTATTCAACATCATTAGCTGTCAGGGAAATGCAAATCAAAAGCAAAATGAGATACCACTTTAAATTCACTACGACGGCTATAATAAAAAAAGATAATAAATGTTAGTGACCATGTGAAAAATTAGAATCCTCAATACATTGCTGGTGGGAATGTAAATTTGGTGTAGCTGCTTTTGAAAATAGTCTGGCAGTTCATCAAAAGGGTAAACATAGCATATGACAAAGATATGAAAAATAAACCACATGACCCAGCAATTCCACTCCTAGGTACATACCCAAGAGAAATGAAAACTATACTCATATAAAAACTTGGACATGAATGTTAATGGCATCATTATTCACAATAATCAAAAAAGTGGTAACAACCCAAATAGCAATCAACTGACGGATAAAATTTCCATACAACAGAATTTTCTTCTTTAGTAAGAAAATAAATAAATAAAATTTTGATACATGCTGCCACACAGATGAATCTTGAAAACCTTACGCTAAATGAATTCAGTCACAGAGGACTACATGTTGTATGATTCCATTTATACAAATGTCTAAAACAGGCATATCTGTAGCAACAGAAAGGAGATTAGTGGTTGTCCAGGAGCTGAGGATTGGGGAAAATACAAAGTAACTGCTAATGGGTACAGGGTTTCTTCTGGGGATGACGAGAATGTTCTAAAATTGATGTGGTAATGGTTGCACTTCACTGTGAATAGATTAAAAACCACTAAGTTGTAAGCTTTAAATGGGTGAATTACATGATATGAGAATTATATCTCAATAAAGCCACTGATAATTAAAAAAAGATAAGCAAGGAGGCAATTGTATAAAAAACAAAAGATCTTGAGAACACAGACTTGGACTGACGCTTTACCTTCCTGGCTCCGAGTCCTCCAAAGTTTTTGTTTCCTTGGGTACAATAAAAAGGAGGAGACTGCCTACCTGCACAGAGTTGCTGTGAGCATAAAATATTTACTGACACATAGTAGATGCTCAAAAAGTAGGTTTTCTTCCTTATAAGCAATATTCTTTACATCAATGAGTCTCAAAATGTAGTTTCCAGGCCACTATCATCATCCAGGTACTTGTTAAAAATAGAAACTCTCAGGTCCCACCTCAAAACTATTAAATCAGAAAACTCTGCAGAATAGGCCCAACTTTCTGTATCTTAACAAGTCTTCCAGATGACTGATGCATGCTCAAGTTTGAGATTCAGTGCTTGACACTAAGGACATAAAACTATGAAGCCAATTACGACAGAAAAACAGTTTTCAAGCTTTTTGGTCTCAAGACCTTTCCAAAAACTTACTGAGGACCCCAAAGAGCTTTTGTTTACATAAGTATAGACATCACTATTTACTGTATTAGAAAGTAAAACTAGGAGACTTAGAAAAACATTAATTCATTAAAAATCACCACATAAACCAATATAAATGTAACATAAATAATATATTCTTATGAAAAATAACTATTTGCCAAAACAAAAAAATTATAAGAGTTGCATTATTTTACATTTTTGCAAATCTCTTTAATGGCTGATTTAATTGAAGACAGCTGGATTCTCACATGTGCTTCTGCATTCAATTTGTTACAAACACATACATGGCCTCTGCAAAATTCTACTGTACACTCATGAGAGAATGACAGTCAAAAAGGCAAATAACATCTTAGTATCATGATACAAACAGCTTTAACTCTGAGGAACCCTCAAAGGGTGTTAGGGAATATCAATCTCTGAACTACCCTTTAAGAACCAATGCTGTGAAGTTAAATACACAGTATGTTTTATAACTATATTATTACTTGCTTAAGAACAAAATTTCAAAAATCTGCTTATTTTCACTGATTGAATTATAGTTCATATACTTAGATTTTACTGTATCTCTTTAAACTGAAATTTCTTAGAAACCATTTATCAACAATAAAGCTTCCAAAAAAATAAATAAAATAAAGCTTCCAACAGAAACAAGTCAGCAAAAACACTAAAGAATCAGAAGTGAAGGCATCTACCCTCACTACAGAACAAACAAGTACAAATAACGTGATGCCATTTTATATCTAAAGTAGTTAGAATTTAAAATTAGGGGAGTAGAAGTTCAAGCACATTCTGATATTTCCTTACCAATGCCAACATATTGAATAAGAAATCAATTATATATTTATAACCTTTACCCGCAAGTATCAGAAGTCAGTAAGAAATTGAATATTATTTGTATTACCTCCCTTCATGTTTTTTATACAAAAATATAGCTTTTTATCTGGTTAAATAATTACCACATAGTCACAGTAAACTTTGGAAACTGCAAAGTGAAAAAAAAATTTTTAAATTTTACTTGAACTTAGGAGAAAACAAAATTCAAGTGAATTGAAGGAATCACTGAATTTCAGATAAGTATTTCTTCAAAATAAGAAAGCTCCTAAAAGATTCCTCCTTTAAAAAAAAAGAGAAAAAGAAAAAAAATCTAAGGACGGTATTTAAAGGTTGGTATTGTGCTTTATTATCTGTTTCAAAATGGGTTTAGCTATAATTTTCAAGGTTAAAATATCTAGGTAGGCGGGAGGATATAGCTCAGTGGTGGAGTGCATGCTTAACATGCATGAGGTCTTGGGTTCAATCCCCAGTACATCCATTAAAATAAATACATAATTACCTACTCCCTACCACCACCACCACCAAATAAATAAATAAATAAAATCCCAAGGTAAATTGTCTCATAAAATCAACTGATGGACTGATACATAAACAACAACAAAAAAATTTTTTAAAGGCAGTTTGAAACTTAAACCTAGATCTTTAAGGTGATTCTGAAGAAATATGAAAAGGAAAAAGATCATCTCAAAGCCATGTGTATGCTAGAAAAGTTATATTTCAATGGAGTAGGGGGATCATTTCTAGGGGAATGAATTTGCTTTTTTTTCCCCCCCAAGTTTTAATCATTTAATTAACACCTTCAAAGGAAACTCACACAAAGCTTTTTCATGTGTCTCATTCCAGCTTTGGGGCAGAGATGTGTTTGTATAGACATATCAAAGACTCAAAAAACATATATATACTTCTCTTTCTAACATATTTATGGGTGAGATTGTCAGGAAGAATCAGACAGGAACAATCTGGGTGTAGCAAGTCCATTAATCACGAGTCATGCGAGCTCCAATCATCATGTTCTATCCTGCCCTCCAAAAGGAGGAACAAGAAGGATTAGCCTACCTGACAAAGAGTTTGGTTTTACTGTTTCAAAAAGTACTGTTTCTTGCCTTCTATCAATCCCTCATAAATCACACTATATTTTAGTTCCCTTCACATCCAAATCATTATTTCTCATTCAGTGCCCCCTACCACCTTTTCCAGGTTTTTAATTGGTTTTTTTTTCCTGTTGATCAGAAGAAATATACTTAAAATAACTATACTTCTGGGCTCTTGATCACATAATATGTTTAATGCTAATTACTTTCTTCTTGAGCACTCTTATTTCCTATTCTAACCTGGACAGACTGCATTCTGGGTCTACCAAACTGGGATTAGATCTCGATTCTGAGCTGGTTCTGTTTCTTTTATTCTTATGACTTCATTCCTAGATTCTTTATTTCATTGAATACACTATCAATTAAATTTTTCAGAAAGTACGTCTGAATGTGGTCCACAGATCAGCCACAACAGCATCAACCTAGAATTTGTTAGAAATGTACCTTCTCTGGAAACGAAAAGACTGTTTAAGAGACATTTGCATCCCCATGTTCACAACAGCATTATTTACAATGGTCAAATCATGGAAACAATCTAAGTGTCCATCAATATGTTGAATGGATAAAGAAGTTGTGGAATATATATATTTTGGGTATTACTCAGTTGAAAAAGGGAAGAAATCTTGCCAATTGTGACAACACGGATAGACACTGAGGGCATTGTACTAAGTGAAATAAATCAGACAGAGAAAGTCAAATATCATATGATCTCACTTGTAAGTAGAATCTAAAAAACAAACAAAAATCCAGTGAAACACAGAAAAAGAGATCAGATTTGTGGTTACCAGAGGCAGGGGGTAGAAGAAGTAACTGGATGAAGGTGGTCAAAAGGTACAAACTTCCAACTGTAAGATAAATAAGTACTAGGCATATAATATACAACATGATGCCTAGAGTTAACACTGCTGTATGATAGATATGAAAGTTAACAAAGTAAATTGTGAATTTTCATCACAAAGGAAAAAATTTTTTTTCTTTTTCTGTATCTGAGATGATGGATGTTAACTAAACATATTATGGTTACCATTTCATGATACATGCAAATCAAAGCATTAAGCCGTACACCTTAAAACTTATATAGTGCTGCATGTCAATCATATCTCAATAAAACTGCAGGGATAAAAAGGAAGTGTAAATTCTCAGAACCAACCCCAGATCTACTGAATTAGAATGGGGGGGGGGGCAGCAGCCATTTCTGTTTTAAGAAACCCTCCAGGTGATTGTAGTGTAACCTAAAGTTTGATAACCATTAGTCTAGAAGTTATACTGGACCCCACTTGTCTAGGTTCTTAACTTGTTTGCAAATGAAAAATCTTTTTTCTCAGTGTCATTCAGAACCTAAGTAAGTAGAGGCTCAACACAACATAAGGACTAAGTACTCCAACTAAGGAACAATGAGAAACAATGAAGTAACACACGTATTATCCTTATTGGGAATCTTCTTCCAATCACTGGCACTTGAAAAAAAAGAAAGTACAGATTGATTGATTGATTTGTCTTGCTTTGAGCTACTTTTGAGTGTAAAACCAGTATTTTATTGAAAGGAGAATCAAGTAGGTGAGTGTGTTGGGTCAATTTCCAAATTCCACCTCACAAATAATTTTTTAAACTACTTTCTTATTTCCCCAAGGAAGAATAAAGAACTCCTCTCTCCCATTTCTTTAAAGCTGCACTGGTCCAAACCCATTAGTTATATGTAGTTAGTAGTTAGCAAATTAACTGTGGCTAATCCAAATTACAATGTGCTTACAAGTGCAAAACACAATCAGATTTCAAAGATTTGTGCCAAAAATGGTAAAATAGTTCATCAATAATATTGGACTGATTACATGTAGAAATAATATATTAGGTTAAATAAAATGTGATTTAAAAGAGTCAATTTCACCTCATTCTTTCCTCTCTTTTACAAAAGGCTACAAGAAAATTTAGAATAACATGTGGCTCACATAATACTTCATGTTCTGAGTCTCAGTGAGGAGGGACTACTGAGAAGTGCTCAGTGCACCAGAAGACCCCACTGAGTGAGGAATTACAGCACCTGGGATCCAAACACACCTGTGCCTTTTAACAACTCATCAGCGAAAACTTGGCGGAATTTCACTGTTCAAATAATGCTCTTCTGTGGTAAATCTTTATCCAAGTATGAAACGTTTACCGAACTCTTACTATATAAATCAACTTAGGCATGCTGAGGGAAGATATTTAAATGTGGGTAAAAGGCTGGACATGAAGGGCCAGGAAAGGCAGCAACAAATGATCCACCAATATGAAGCAATGATTAGGATCCCAATCAGCCCACAAAGCTCCAGAGAGAGAGTAGCTGATTTTAGTCCTGTTTTTGGCTACAAACTCATGTTTGTAGAATACACCACATTATGAGCTCGGCCTCCCCAAGGCAGAAGCTAGAATCAGTCTCCCAACCTCTCCTGCAGCTAGAGTGCAGGCGTGTGACCAAGGCTTCCCAAATTAGACACACTGCATGAAATCTGGACTCAGAAGGGAGCAACATGAAGTAGCAGGCACCACAACCTCCATTTTCTGGTAACAGTGGAGGACTATGGCAGAAATGGAGCAGAATGGCATAAATCCCAATGACAGACAACGGTAGGACAAGGACCTGTTCCAGGGGTGTGGCTGAATGTCTCCGACAGAGCAGACAACAATGTGACCTAACTCCTATTCCTGGCTGTGTAGCCTTTAGGACCCATTCTCTGGCCCTCCCATAAATTCCCTGAGCTAACCACTATCCTTTAGTCAATTCTTCTTCTGAGTAAACTAAGGGGAAGAGGGTGAATGTTGCCCAGTACTTCTAACTAAAAACCAAAATTCATGGATACAGAAAAAACACAAGTTGAAAATTTTAAGAGTATTTACCTTGGAAGAAGAAGATATTCACAGAGGTGTACTAGAGATTTGAACTGCATCTGTGCCGTTATGTCTTAAAAGAAAAGGCAAAAATGGCAAACTGCCAACATAGTGGGAATATTTGTTATAAATATTTGTCTGGATAGTTTTCAAATGTCTCAAAAGCAACTGGGGCCCTAGGTAGGAATAGCACTAATGAGAAGAAGAGGAAGAAAACAGAAACAGCAGCTGTTATTTACTTACTGAGGGCTGACTATGTGCCAGGGAGTGTAGTCAGGACTTACTATTTTACATAATTCTCAAAGTAACTTGCTCTTGAGGACCTCGTTCCTCATTCTCAGCAATTCTACGTTGTAGTGAAGGGTTAGGGACTCACTGTCCCAGCAAAGAGGGAATGTGCAGCAGCAAAAAGAAAAAAAGGAAGACGGACAGACGCTGGGATGACAAATAAGGAAGAATTGCACTTTGATCCGCTGAAGGCTTGGGATCTTTACTTCTAGCAACAAAGGAGCAAGTGCTGAGAAATCCCCTTCCCCAAAGCACCCTTCATTTAGCAGAGCCAGACTGATCCCACTGAGTCAGAAGCCTCAGTTCCAGCCCTGTAGAAGTGCAGAGAAGAAACAAGCAATTCTATGGGTGCCAAGTGAAACCAACTCAACATGAGAGGGTCTTCTCTTTGGCATACACATTTAACTCCATGTGAATGCTTTAGAATGTAACCCAACTCAAGAAAGCTCTTGAAAGTGAAGTTCCAAATGAACTCCCTTCACCTAGCTCAGGCAGACCTATAAACAACAGGAAACTTAAGCCTTCCTAGTATTGTACAAACTGTTAAGGTATTTACATGAGAGCTCTTCCTTTTGCCTTAAAAAGGTGCCTATCTTAGACATATGCTACTGTGATACTGTGATATAATGAAAAATAAATTTTTAGTCTTTGTCTTTAATTCCTGGTCAGAGCTCCTAAAACCTTGGTAATTTCCTAAGTGATAATATAGGTGCTAAGAACATACTGTAATCTAATGAGGCGACTCTTGGTGGGCTCCTGGATGGGGTGTGGTCACCACGAAGACCAAGCCATAATTAGAACCTGGTACTTTCAGCACCAACCACCATTCTCTGGAGAGGGAAGAGGGGTTAGAAATTGACTTACTAATCAATCACACCTATGTGATGTAGCATCCATAAAAATCCCAAGAGTATGGGGTTCAGGGTTGGTGAATACATCCATGTACTGGGAGGGTAGTGCGCCCCAACTCCATGTAGACAGAAGCTCCTGTGCTCAGGACCCTTCAGAATCCTGCCCTATGTATCTCTTTATCTTGCTGTTCATCCGTATCCTTTATCATTTCCTTTATTATATAATAAACTGCTAAACATGTTTCCCTGAATTCTGTGAGCTGTTCTAGCAAATCATCAAACTCAAGGAGAGGTAGTAAGAACCCCAATTTACAGCCAGTTAGTCAGAAGTACACATGACAACCTGGGACTTGCGACTGGTGTCTAAAGTAGGGGGCAGTCTTGTGAGACCAATCCCTTAGCTTGTGGGATCTGATGCTAACTCTTAAGCAGACAGTGTCAGAACTGAGTTGAATTATAGGTCAGCCAGCTGACTGAAAAACTGGCTGTTGTGGGAAAAAACACATACATTTGGTAGCCAGAAGTTTGCGTGTGGTAGTAGCAGAGGGTAAAGGAACACAGTGAGTTTTATTCAGATAGTTACTCTTCTAATTAACCTCTGACATAGAACTGTCTCCCATCAGTTCACTAAACTTTTCTAAGGATGTAACTGTTACATTAAATCCAAAAACTGATGTGCTGCTTCTAGGCTGGATGGATGAGAAAGTCATGGGGACAGAACAAACTCTCTGGGATGGTGACAAATGGTTTTTTAAAAATAAAGCAATCTAATTTTAAATCACCTCTGCCTTCAAGGTAACAAATTGTTTTGAAATTTCAAACAACATTAATATAAGCATTTTTTCATTCTTACCAAAAGGGTTAGACTGAAAACACTATGGGGCAAAGAGCCCTTTAACACCTGAGTTGAGAAGACAGGTCTGTTCAGCTCCACATTTCAGTGCATGCGTCACTTCTCTAGTCTCATCCTTTCACTCAGTGTACTCTAGTTACACAGCCTTTTTGCAGTTTTTCAAATAAGCAAGCTCTCACCTTGGGGCTTTCTGATTTGGAATGCTCTTTCCTCAGATAATCACATAGCTCATTCACCAACTCTCTATGGTCTTAACTTAAATGTCACCCACATATTAAGGCTTACCCTGGCCACCCCCATCTGATTTGTTTTTTCCCTTTGCATTTCACACTATATAACAAGTTTTTTTTAATCTTATGTATCATCTATACCCTCCCAGCTATAATGTATGTGCCACAAGATCAGTGAGTTTTCTGTCCTGTTCAATGCTATACTCAAGCATCTAGCAAAGGGGTTTACACATCAACACAGACATATGGAGATGTCTGGAATAAGGAAGAAGAGGTTACGGATCAATGCTCTATATGTTCAAATCAAAATATTCCCAAGCAACACTTTTTGGTTTTATTATAAAAGTAACTCATGTTTAATTTAAAAAACAAAAAAAACTTAAGCTCTCCTCCTTCGTATCCCACTCCCCATTCCAATTACTACTTTGGGCTTTATTACTACTATTTAAGGATTACTACATTCTACATATGTTAAAAGCCAGTACTAAACTGAAAATATTAAACACTCTACTCTGTCAAT
The DNA here is from genome assembly GCF_048564905.1 of Vicugna pacos. NCBI lineage: Eukaryota > Metazoa > Chordata > Mammalia > Artiodactyla > Camelidae > Vicugna > Vicugna pacos. The sequence continues at coordinate 21,514,226 of NC_133003.1, forward strand.
ATGCATAGATCTACCTCTTTCTTCTGGCTGCATAGGACAATACACTACAATTATACCATTATTTGCCATTTCCCTTACTGAAAGAGTGACTTGTTTCTAATGTTACTACTACGAGCAATGCAGCAGTGAATATTCTTACATACACACGTATCTGTCAACACAAATGCAAGGCCAAAGGTATGCATTCTTAAATACTTGACAAGTATTGCCAAATTCATTTCTAGTGTATTGCTAAATACACTAATTTATCCTTTCATACCCTTGCTGCTCTGGGTAAAAACTTTATAAATGTTTTTTTATTTAATAAATATGATATTTCACTTTAAAGTTTACACTTCCATAATCACCAGTCACATGAAGCATCTTTTGATATGCTATTTATATCCTCTGTTTCTTTTTCCACTATAGTATTTTTTTCTGGTTTGTAAGTTCCTTGTGTATTAGGAGTACTAGCCAGGAGCACAGGCTCAAGATAAGACAGCTTGGGTGCAAATGCTAGTTACTGGAAGATGACTTAACCTCTCTATGCCTCATGTGCTACTTTTAGTACAGAAACCTATAAAAGAGATCAAGAAGCCAGCATGTGTATAAAATAATTTTGTAACTGCTAGGCCTATATTTGAGACTGATATCACTCAGAAAAAAAATGTTTTTTCAAAGTCTTATTTAACGTTGTATCTTTAGCCATATATTTATTAATATTGTCTGGTTTATGATATTGATAGCTTTAGGTTTATAAAAATTGTCAATTTTCAAGCAGCGGGTATAGCTCAAGTGGTAGAGCCCATACTCAGCATGCACAAGGTCCTTTGTTCAATCCCCAGTACCTCCGCTAAAATAAAAATAAACAAATAAACCTAATTACCTCCCCAACCCCTGACCAGAAAAAAAAAAAAGGATGCCTGGAATCCCAGATGCCTTAAAAAATTTTTTTTCAAGTAAGTAACATTAATTAGTATCAATCTTCAATCTTTATTTAAATTCAATCTAGAAAGTCAACTTCTAGAAAAAACTAAATCCCATCTGGCTTAAGCCAGTTATCAATAAAAATAAATTTGCTTTAAGAACTTCAAAAATTTATGAAAAGGGAAGAAAGACTAGTCTCAAGAAAGGTAAGCAAGGCTTAACTACCCTTTGGTTCAAGAAAGGTTGGCTAAAAGGTCATCTTTAATTTTAAATAAAGGGGGAAAAAACTACTCTTGCACATATCATATACCACAAACTATATCTTGGCAACTTGTACAGTAGAAATTTGTGGTTTTTAGGACTACAGAATAAGGCCTCAAGTAGGAAATTTTTTTAAAAAAGAACAAATGAATTCTCTACACAAATAACTTGAATTAAAACTGACAACCTGTATGTGGGGAACAGAATCACACATAAAAAGTACCCTAACAAGGTGGTCAAAATGTAGATCCATAGAAAAAAATACGTATCATTCTTGTCAAAAGAGCACTGATAACTATTATTGAATTATTATATCGCTTGCTGATCAAGTTAACATTCCATGAGCTGTAAATATAGTAATTTTTATGCAAGGATTCCCTGAGACCTGAAAATTATTTCAAAGATACTTTCAGGGTAAAAAAAAGATTGGGAAAGCTATCTCAGAGTTTACTTTCTTCCTTAGGAAGGCTTTCCACAACCTAAAACTACAAAAATCTTCTATACTGCCTTTTAACAGTTTCATTGTTTTGTTTTTATCTGACTCTTCAACCCATTTGAACCTTAGTTGTATTATGTGAGGTACCTGACTTTATTTCCAAAAAAGGAGCAGATTGCCTTACTTCACTAACAGAATAATATCCTTTGTCCACTGATCAGCAGAGCCACCCTTATCCTACACCTGGTATCTACTCATAACATAGGCAGACACACGAGCCTGTATCTATTTTAAAGTCTTTGGTCAACTCCCAGTCCACAGGTCCCAAGAGTCCCCACGGGAGCCTTCTGCTCTTTGGAATCTCCACTTCTCAGATTAGGAACCCTGAAAACTGTTTCACCTTCCCCAAAAGTTTTCTCCTACATGAATCCTGTCATCTGATTGTTTGCATCCTCTCTTAGAGCAATTTCTCAGATTTAGTGGTTTTTTTTGATGGTATTTGTTTTTTCTAGCTCTGGTAGGAAAAAAAATTTTTTTAAAGTATCTTTTCAGTCACTCAGAATGGGAAAATATGAATACATGTGAGCCTACCATATTGTACTTATCTCATTGGTTTATTATTATATTTATATTTCTTCTTTCATTTACACGAGGTTTGGGGAAGATGATGATGTTAATAGGTGATTTCAATTAGCCATCTTGAACATAAAGTCTTAAACTACACTTTAAACTCAAATCCCAAACTATTTTAATCTAATGGAAAAGAAGGTCCAAGCTGTAAATAACAGCAGAATAATTTCTTGAACCGAAAAGTCAGCCTTCTCTTATTTACCTTTCCTGTACCCTTCCTTCCTTACCAAGACTGGAATAAATGACTGCATCCCTTCATGTGCCAGATACTTTCTTGTTATCTCATTCAGTCTCACTAAACAGTATTAACTCTATTGACAGATGGAAAAACTAGAGCTAAAAAGATTAAGATCATGTTAACAAATAAAAGCTCAAGTCAGATTTAAACCCAGGAATTTGCAACTCCAAAGCCCTTCCAATTTTCCCACCTACATTCCTAAGGGGCAAAGGGGCCAAGACTTCTATCTCAACAAACACATCTCTTCAGGCTCCTGCCTCTCCATCATGTTCCACTTCCTTTCCTATACTCTTGGTGGAAAAGTCATCGAGGGCAAAATGAAATGCAACCACAACAGACAGTAGCAAGAAAGCAGCAATTTAACTGGGGACATTTACTTTCACACAAGGACCCCGTAAAGAGAAAAATTTGTACCTTCTCAGCAAATATATTAGTTTCTCCTTTTTCAGTAAGCTTATTATCAATTAGTAGCATTTCTTAAGGCTTATAAATATCAAATGCAGGCCTAGAAATCTACAGGTGACCTGAGTCATGGAACCATAAAACTGAAGATGACTAAAATATGACAGCCTTTCCAGTTTAAAAAAAAAGTTCTAGGTGGGAGGATATAGAGCAAGTGGTAGAGAGCATGCTTAGCATACACAAGGTTCTGGGTTCAATCCCCAGCACCTCCTCCAAAAATAAATAAGTAAATAAGCCTAATTACCTCCCCTCTCAGAGAAAAACTACACACAAAAAAATTTAAATAAAATTTTAAAAGTTCCAAATATCATGCTTTTTAGTAATGAGCTAAGACCAGCCTTTCTATGTTCTTGATCTCCTCTGGGTGACACAGACAGAAGGGAAGCTTCAGTCACACAGAGCTATAACACATCAAAATCCAGTCCCAGAAGACCCCAATTTCTATACTGTTCAATTCTGCAAAGCAAGAGGCAAGTATCTGTGGTCTTTTCAGTTTACAACAGTTGCAAATATTATTAGTGTTAACTATGAAAGCCCTTGTGTTAAATAAAATGTTTCAAAAACCCCTAGAATACTCCCTAGTGAGAATAACCTCTAACCATCTGTATACAGATGTGATGCTCTACTAACCAAAATTCTGATGGCAAATAAAGTCTATTAAATAGGATGCACCTCAACATTTCCCTTTTACCTGAACCTGCTGTGGCTGTTGAACCTGTATCTGCTGTTCTTGCTGGGTTTGTGGCTGAACACTGGTAGTGACCGGACAGGCAAGTTCAAGCAAAGATCCGGCCACTTCGGTGCTGTCAGTGTAAATGCAGTTCCCACCCTGTTGGTACACCATAGTAGTGGTAGCCGTCTGCTGGAACTCCTGAAGGGCTTCTGGCCCCTTGGAGGCTAGTGAGTCCAGAAATTCCTTCATCCTGTGTTGCGGGACAGACCGCGCCTTCACTCGGATGTATTCTTCAAAGGAGATGGTGTTCTCCAGAGAATTATTCATATTGCAGAGTCCTTAGGGTTCCTAGAAATAAATGGACAGAACTCAAAATTATGCCATTGTTTTTACATCTTGAAATGCACAGAGCAATCACTCTTACACCATAGTGGAATATTCAAGGCAGCTGTGCATATCTGGAATCCAAAGTAGAATTTCATTAAACAACATTATTTTTTCAGTTAATGGCATCTGAAAATTGTTTCCATAAACATTTCTTAAATCAAACTATCACACTGAAAACAAAAAACAAAAGCATGCGTCACAATACTGGATGAAACGGGCTGAAAATACACTCTCCACCCAGCTCTAGGCCAATTCCATCTTCTCCACAGAGCCAAGCACTGGACAATAAAAGTCACATGCAAACACTGCTCTGTGACCATCGCAGAGAGGACTACCAAGGAAGCTAGGAGCAGGTATTCCTACTGACATGTTCTATTTCCACTGCCAACTATGTCCTACAGCAAAGGGACAGGTATGCGTCACCTAGCTGTGGCAAAACCCTAGAGACAAAGCATGTGTTCTTCATCTCCCACCAGAAACACTAAAAATCCCATTTGCCATATTCTGCTCACATTCTTCTGTAGCACAGTTTACTAGTTAAGAGCAGATTTGAGCCAGCCTTCCTGGGTTCATATCCCAGCTCGATCTCTCCTTAGTTGTGTAATCCTACACAAGTCAGTTAACTTTAGTTTTGTCTATAAAATGGGAATTAAAATAGTATTTACTTCACAAAGTTGACATGAGAATTAAATATATGTAAAGCACTTAGAAAAGCACCTGACATATAGACAGTGCCATAGAAATAGTAACTAATATTATTAAAATTGGGGGAATGAGTTGAATAGTACATTAAATAACTAGGTCATTACTAACATTCGGAAATCAATTCTGCAAATTTTTCATCTCGGTATTTACCTTAAGAATTAATCAGCAGGGATGGACAGCAGCTCTCAGTTAACTAGGGGACAACCATGCAATCTATCTATGAACTGCTGAGTACTCTGTCACTGCTGCTTTCATACCATTCTCTCTTGACCAGTACCACCTCCAGAACAAAAGCAATGGCAGAATATGAGAGTAAAGAAAACAAAGTCAATCTCTTTGCCAGAAAAAGACTCAGTCAATCTCAAATGTCTGGGAAAGTGATTTGTTTCCTTGAGCCATCAGGCTAGAAATGTTAGTCTCTCTTTCACTGTCTATGTTAACAGATAAAAGGTGTGTGGGTATTCATCTCATATCTTCCATCTGGCTCTAAACTCTGGTAGACAGGGCTGTGTCCTGGTCCTCTCTGAATGGCTGACACATATAGGTACTTTGTGTATATCTGTTGCACTTGGAATTCAATGTGGAACAAGGATTATGACCCTGTTCCTGTAACAACTATAATTCACAACCATAAATGGTATGCTTTTCCCTAATAAATGGTTAGTCTACACCTTGGGAGGAAAAAAAACTCTATTTATCCAGGGCAAGAGTGAGACCAAAGGAAAAACAAGATCCTTACTGTTAATTTACTGACACTGGCAATATTTCTGTGGGGCACTTTGTAAGTATAGTATACAAATTATATTTGGGCACTTTCAAGCACAGACCGAGCAATAAATCTTTCATAATGATGCCCATAATATACTGCAAATACATTTCACCAAAAATAAGGAACACTACATATACCTCACCCTGTCTAAAATCAAAATTCCTATGCTACTACTCTCAGGAGTGCCTATACTTCTCAGGGACCTTACGCACAAGAGACTATGGAGGACACAAATACAGGTCAGGGGAGTGCAAGGTGAAACTGTCACTGATGGTCTCTAGTCTTCTGAAATTTAACTCTTGTTTGTCCTTTTCTAGCCTCTCTTCTAACCATCTCCCTTGCCCAATTCTCCCTTCTCTTTGCTGCAAGGGCTTTCAGTTATCTTTCTTAGAGCAGAAACTTAGAAGGTCTGCTATGGGACCTCAAGACTAAACTATCAATGATACTCATGGCACAAAGAGCAGGAGGAGCAACAAGGCCAAGCACTTCATCCTTCTGTTACATATTCAGAGCAGGTCACTCCAGTGTAGGTGACCCACAGTCACCACACTGGCACAGAATGTGTCAAAGCTTCCTTTTGATAAAAGCATCACAATTGAAATTTCCTTCTTAAGAAGGCATCTCTCATAATACAGACCAACAACATTACAAAGTTCAAAATATGTGACCCTAATATCCAATTACATATACCCTTCTGCTCGAAAAGGGACAAAGGAAAGACTATGTGAATAGTCATTAACCAGTTCGCTACCATGCTGGTACACATTTCAGTTTTTCACCTCCATTACAGAAGAAAAGCAGAAAGCAACTGGAATTTATACTTCCTCAAATATATTTTCTTCAACAATTAGTTGCATTCACATAAAATACTTAAGACACTGCTTGAATTTCGAAGACTGTGCTAGAATCATAGCTACTGTATCAAACACTGCAAATTAAGTTTACAGAACTGAAAAACCTTCACACAAATACTACTCAGTTGTCCACAGAATCTTCCTCATGACCTTACTTTCCTTCACTCTTTCAAGTTTCAGTAATGAAGGAGGCTTAAGCCTCATCTGAAGTCTGATAATAAATATATAGCAGAATTACACCAACTTTTCTTCCTAGCAACAAGCTTTCTTCACTTTTCAGTATAAAATTCCACCTACTTTTTGCTTTTTTTTTGGGGGGGGTCTTTGTTTTTTTGGGGGGGAGGAGAGTAAAAGGAATACATCTGTTTTCTTAGGAAAATTGTTCAAATAGTATAGGAAGGTATAAAAGAAAAAGTTAAAAACAGCTGAGTATGCTTTGACTCCTGGTTCTCAATCTACCAATTTTAAACACTTTAGCCAAGGTAAGTATAGAGCATTTAAATCACCTTTCTCTCCTGTGGAGAAAAGGACACCATCCTACAATGCTGGTGGGAATACAGTTTGGTGCAGTCACTGTAGAAAACAGTATGGAGATTTCTCAAAAGACTAGGAATAGACTTACCACATGACCCAGTAATCCCACTCCTGGGCATATATCCAGAAGGAACCCTACTTCAAAAAGACACTTGCACCCCAATGTTCATAGCAGCACTATTTACAATAGCCAAGACATGGAAACAGCCTAAATGTCCATCAACAGATGACTGGATAAAGATGTGGTGTATTCCATTGTGTATACAACTGGATAAAGATGTGGTGTATTCCATTGTATACACAATGGAATACTACTCAGCCATAAAAACTGACAACATAACACCATTTGCAGCAACATGGATGTTCCTGGAGAATGTCCTTCTAAGTGAAGTCAGCCAGAGAGAGAAAGAAAAACACCATATGAGATCGCTCATATGTGGAATCTAAAAAAAGAACATAAACACAAAACAGAAACAGACTCATAGACATAGAATACAAACTTGTGGTTGCCAAGGGGGAGGGGGTTGGGAAGGGATAGACTGGGAGTTCAAAATTTGTAGATACTGACAGGCATATGTAGAATAGATAAACAAGATTATACTGCATAGCACAGGGAAATATATACAAGATCTTGTGGTAGCTCACAGTGAAAAAAAATGTGACAAGGAATATATATATGTTCATGTATAACTGAAAAATTGTGCTCTACACTGGAATTTGACACAATATTGTAAAATGACTAAAACTCAATAAAAAAAGTTTTAAAAAATAATAATTAAAAAATAATTACCTTCCTCTCACTAACCCTTGCTCAGTCTTATTTTAATTTTTGTCATGACCATTTTCATAGCTGTAAATCTCTACTCGTAGACTTATTAATTTTACAGTATTTCTGGACTTCCCACCATGTAAGATAAGGTAATTAAACTTCCATGCCCTCTATTCTTGACAAGAATTTAGCTGAGTACAGCTCCTGTTTAACCTTTTAGTTTTAAAACACAGCATTTCATATCAAATCAAACTTTTTAAATAATCAAGGTCCCAACAATAAAAACCATACTGCTCCAAATAAATCCTATCAGTCAGTACTTCTAGAAAACTACCTTCAAAAAAGCCACTACAAGAATAGTCCAAATATAAATTTATTTCCTGAGCAGAAGGGCAAGTAAGAATGGAATAAAAGCTTGGAAAAGTATCTTCTATAAAACCTCAAAGTTCAGTATTAAAGTTTTCATCAAAAAAAGGAAAAGACCAACATCTTGAAGTAGAAAAAATTCTATAAAACTTAGAAAATGTTGATAAAGGTTCATACATAGGTTCTTTATGTTCTCTACTGTGAAAATTTTTGAAATATCCTATTATAAAATCACCTTTTGGTTTGTAGCTAGCCATATGTTTTAAGCAGTTTTGACTCCAAAATATAAAACCCTCTGCAGTGCTCCAAGCTGAGAGTCTACTGCTGGCTCTAAGCAGAAGCCACTGCTTCCCAATTCCTATTGCTTTTTTCTTTCACTAAGCCCTCAGGAGATTCTTCACTGACTCTGTAAAGTCCACAGGATCATTTGAGAAACACTAAATGAGAGGAAGCTAAAAAATATTAACAAATAATGGATTCAATGGAGTACTTAAAAAACATATATATAATAGAAAAAGTCAATCTGAAAGAACATTCCAATCTGCTCATTTATACAGACTAAAACACACATGGCTTCATTTCTTGTCCTTTTAACCTGCTCACTTGGCAGTATCTACCAGACTGACACATCCCAATAATGAAAGTACACTAAGTCAGCATTTGACCTGACACAAAAGTGCTGCTTAGAAGAGGGGAAAGCCAAAAAGCTTCAGATATACATTTAAATATTTCAGACTAGTCAGTGAGTAAAGAAAAACGCTGAGAAAAATTAAACAAATTCTTAATAGTGGTAATGGTTTTTTCCTTTGCTTTTATGCTCAGAAAAAGTTCTCCTTTACCATAAAGTCATTCATCTACAGACTTTAAATTTACAGTGTAATTTTTTATACAATGCTTTGATCTAGTTAGAATTTATTTTGCATAGTGTGAGGTAAAGGCCTAATACTATTTTTTCCAAAGACCAAACAAATTGTCCCTTTACCATTTACTGAATTATTGAAATTCCTTTGTTCACTGATTTAAAATGCCACTGTGATTATATACCAAATACATATAAAGAAGGTCTGCTTCTAAGCTTTTTGTGTATGATTCCAGAGATCTTTCTGTAACACGGTTTCTTAAAAAAATAAAAAAAGATTCCCATCCCTCCTCCCACCAAAACGTTTGGCTTAAAATTTTAAAATTTAATGGCACAGAAATACATTATGTGCAAAAAGGGAGCCAATACAATTTTATTTATTTATCCCCGTATGGTTTAGTTGTGTACATAAGAAAAAAAAACTGGCAAAAATTGCATTTAAATGCTAACAGCAGTTATGCCTGGATGGTGTAAAATCACAGTAAGACTTAAATTTCCTCCTGTTTAATACACTCCTGTATTCTCCACAATTTGTATTAAACCAAAAAGACAGTTAAAAAGTAACACTTTTTGCACAGCAGTTATACCACAAAACAGTAACAGATACATTAACAATTATGGTTGATCACAGTTTGATTTTTCCGTCAAAATCTGAAACTCTTAAATACAAACAAAACTATCAAGCACCAGAAGCTTGCATAATAATGGAGACTGTTAACTTCAAGATGTTAACTTTCAAGATACACAATGCTAAGCCTTGGTAACAAGAGAAATAAAAATGGATAAACTTAACGAAACTACTCTCTATAACCCTAAAACAAACAATATTCTTAATTAGCTCCAAGTCAAAGACTTGGTGAGAGCAATAAATAAACTGATTAACTAGAATACTTCTGGAAAACATGAATTGGGAGTTGAGCACTCCCAATTTCTGGAGTCAGAAATGGAGGGGAAAACACTCTGGGGCTCACTGGGGTGGAGGAGTCTGTAAACAAGCATTTGCTTCTGAATACTTTAAGTATAGCTGCTTTGCAAAACAATAAACAGGTAAACCAACCCCTCAACAACAGACTCAGGAAATTTTCACTACAACACACATATTGTCAATGGTATTTCCCCTGTAGTTCCTTCTACTGGAGCTTAGCACAGTGCCTGACACAAAGCAGACCCGAGATATATCAATGTTATCATTATTCTAATTATTTTATCACTAGTACGTAAGATGGTACTATAGACAAAACGTTAGTCCAAAGCAACAATCTATTACATTTCAGTTTGCTAATTTCTTTCTTCTATTTAGGTACTAAAGGAAGGTCTAAGTACTCAGGGGAATTACCCCTTCTAGGGTCCTCTCAAATCTCTGATACTCTTCCTGGCTCCTCATGCAGCTCTGCAGAGTGGGTCTTGAACATGTGATGGATTAAGAGAAGACACCAGGAGCAGTCTCAGAGCCCAGCCTCTTCCTGGTTACCCAACAGTCATGATTTTGGGCCCCTTTCAAGGCTCACATCTATTAGCAATGAATCCTCATAGCTTAGTTCTGGTTTGAAGAACACATTTGTGTGAAAAAAGAATCAATATCCATTTTAAGAAGCTGCAGCCACATCTGTCCTAATTAACTTAAGGAGTCATTTCAAAGGAGATTAGGAGACATATTTCTATTCTTAAAGATACTAACCCTCTTTCTGGAGTTGTTTTATTTCTCTTCACTAAGCCTAAAAAGTACAAGTTTTGTTTCATGCATTTTTGTAACCTGGAATGACCGGCTCAAAGAATGATTTGGCTTATAATGGTGTCTCTGCTTTCTTGGGTTTAGAGTGCATAATTTTAATACTTACCTAGTTATTTTGTATTTGTTCAAAGTATTAACTACTTTTACAAAATTTTCTGGAGGTTAAAAAAAAGATACTAACCCACTACAGGGTTTGTGATAGTAATTATCCCACTGGAACATTCATCTGCCCCATACCTTCACCAGACAGAGGAATCCCTGATGTAGGGGCATTTTTACCATGGTTCTAGTTCTGGACAACATACTTTCAACTAGGAACTTTTCTAATTCACATTCCTACCAACGACTGATGGGCTGTAAACTGGTACAACTGTTTGCATTATCTGGTGGAACTAAAAACATCCATTCCATATGACCCAGCAACTCTATCCCTAGATGTATATGACACACACATATACAAAGGTACTTACACAATAATGTTCATAGTAGCATTCTTACTAGCCCCAAACTGGAAAGATTCTAGATGTCTATCAGTAATAGAATGAAAAAATAAATTATGGTATGTTCATCCTGCAGAATACTATATAGAAACAAGGATGAATGAACACCATGTGGATGAATTTCACAAGCACAAAGCTAAAAGAAAACATAAGATACATTATGGCTCCATTTATATAAAATTCAAAATTAAATAAAATTACATTGTTGAGGGGAACAAGGTACTAAAAAGAAAAACAAAAAATACAATTATCACAGAAGTCAGAACAGCAATAGGGGTTGTGAAGCTGTGACCAGGATGGGCTCCATGAAGGGTTCAGAAGTGCTGGCACTGTTCTAGTTCTTGAAGAGGTGCTAGCTACACAGTGGTTCACTTTATAATTTTTCATTAAACAGTATACAGATCAGTTGAATTAATATAGATAGATATTTTACATACACACACACACACACACACACAAACTCTCTGACACAGCCTACCAGCTCTTTCTACAGTTTTGCCCCAGCCTAAAGTGTGAAACCAAAGAACCATTCTTTTCCTCTTTCCAGAAAAGCAAGGGGTTAATCTATTATTTCTTCCTGCAGCCACAATTAGAAATCACAATCCAGTGTGACACTTAGGGAAAAACTAACGAAGCACTTAACTGAAACCTGGAAAGGACTTTTAACATCTGGAACAAAATGCAGGAACCTATATACAAAGTAACTGAAAAGAACAGGTGTTCATGTAACATCTCATTCTGAGGCTGAGAAATAAGACCATTACAGATAAAGTGACCATTTAAAAAACAGACAAGAAACACGGCATATCAAAGACAAATTTGCACTTGATTAAGTTAAAAGAAGACAGGCAAGCTTGAATGAAGAAATCCCTTCTGAAAGATTCTGAAGCTGTCATGATAGAAGACAGCCACACCCAGAGCTCCTAACTTTGGTTACCTTTTTGGAGCAATTCAAATTTACAAGAAAATTCAAACACTATTTGATCTTTCCTTTAAAATGGCAACATAAGCTGAAAGGAGATGTGGAAAGGCAGAGGTTCATGAAGACATACACAAATTATTCATCACAGAGGACTGGAAGTAGGACATCTTTTAATAGGTAAATCTTAATAATAAGCTTATGAAAAAATTTTTGTACAGACACCAATTTGAAAGGCAGATCTCAAACTTAATGGTTAAAAACAAAGATATTCCAGAAAAAGCAGGTTTAAATGGTATATATTAAAAATTTCAGTGTATTCTAGATTAACCTGACTGCTTGTCTTTGAACCATTTGGGTCCTTAGAAAAACTGATGTCTTGTCATGCTAAAACCTCTAAGTTGCACTGACTTATATTCTAAGAGAGAAAAACTGTTCAAGCAGCAAACCAGCCGGATTCAAAGATGCAATTGTCCCACATATTCAATTTTCCAGCACCTAGCAGTTTCTGGCAGACAGCACCCAGAATGATTGGCAGGATGTGTAATGTTTCAGTATTACCAGGGGAAAAAAAACTGCACACGTATTTCCAGCATATGAACGATTTTAACTCACCAGTCACCATGTTGCATGTATTTCTGCTGCTTGTCCTGAGTTCTTAAGACTTGTAACATTCTGAAGAAGATAGAACAAAGAAGTTCCTTCCACCCTCAGCCTCTTTTTTAAGTTTTAACTTTGTTCTTAAAATAATACAGAATATTAGGAAAAAGTACCCCATCATTATCAATTTTATTGATTTTGTTAGTTTCTTTTGGTTTCTTTTTCCTTCAACTTAATGAAGCAAAAGTGTAAAATATAAACTAGCAGATGTTTTGTCTTAGGAAAAAGAAGTGCACATTTCTCTAGGACAAACCTAGAACTCCCCTGGCATCAGAACGCAGTGCTGGGATTTCAAGGCGGGGGTGGCGTGGGGGGCGGGGAGCTGAAACGGATTGAAATCCTCCATCAAAAGTGAGACATAGGCAGATTTTAGGAATTTCTGCTGGAGAACTTTGGATTTACAAAACAAGAAAAGATTCTCAGGTTGTTCAATTTTGCTTCGGCAACTTTTTGGCTGAGCAATAGCGGGCCCTTAACATAACAGAATACAAGTAAGCCCCTCCCACTCACATAGAGGGAAAGGCTGCGTTTAAGGATTTAAAGTGTCATTTTAAAGCTTGGGTGGTTCCACAGCGTCCGAAGAAGTGGATCTCATTCCGGAGCGCACAGAGGTGACGTGTAGGAATTGTGCTCAAGTAGAATTACTTTCTAATGACAAGAAAACAGGTACCACTGAAGGGCCTTCTAGGATCTGCCTTCCCTCTCTAGCACAAAGCATCAAAACAAGGTGAGTAAAGTCGAGGGGGTTCGCCGCTCTCATAAACCAACAGGGATCAGTTTCAGAATCAGGACAGCAACCTCCCAAGCACCCACCCTGCACAAGGGCCTCGGCACACCGCATTCTTAGAGATCCAGCAATCTCGCCCGCTTCGCAAAGAAGCAGGGCCGCAAGGCAGACCGCAAAGCTGGTTGGTTTTTCCCTAGGCCTAGGCCCCGGCGGTCCGGGGACGTCACCTGAGCAGGAAGGGCCCAACCCGCAACCTTCTACACACTGCGAGGCGCCCGCCCGCCAGCCGCCCCTCCCCGCAGCAGAGGTGTCCCGCGCGCCCTCGCAGCGGTGCCGCCACCCAACAGTAGGGCGCGCGCGCCCGCCCGCCCGCGACCCCCGGCTTCGGGGCGCGCGCCCCAGAAAGCTGCTCTGGCCCACGGGCTGCAGCTCCAGGAACCGAGATATCCGGGCCGGGGACGCGCACGTCAGCGGCCACGCGCACCGGGAGGGCCGCACAGCGCGCGCGCCCCCGAACGTATAAACAGGCCCAGTCGCGCGCGAGCACCGGCGCGCGTTCGCGCGCCGCGCCCACCCGAATCCCCGACCCGCCCCTCCCCCACCCAGGGGCGGGGGCGCGCGAGCCCAGGGACGTTCTCGGCTCCGGAGCCGCCCCGAGGTCTCCTGGGCCCAGCGGCAGCGGCCCGCCCGCCCCCGCCCGCCGTTGTGTGGGGTGGGCCCGCTGTCTCAGGGCCGCAACCTCGCCGCATCCCTGCCCCCACTGGAGCCCTCACCCGGCGACGTCGCCGCCGCCGCCGCCGCCGCCGCCGTTCTACCCGCTGGCCCCGCCGCACCACTCGGGGCCCCGGTTCTGCCGTCGCCGCTCCAAGACCGACAGGATTTTCCCCTCACAGCTCCCTGGGCGCCATCTTACATTCAACCCTCCCAGCCAATGGGTGCTGAATACCTCTCTCGCGATAATTGAAGCATCGAATCCCGCGAGAGTTGATGCTACCTCCTGGCCAGACTTAAAGGGAACGCTTCTGCCGAACCTAGGGCTGCAATAGCGAAGAGAAGAGCCCGGGGGGTGGGGCAGAGCGCCCCGCCCTCAGACTCCCCTCCATGTGGGGCGGAGCCAGGGCTGGAGTTCGGCCTAGCCAAGGAGCCTGGGCAAGCCAGGACTCCAAGCTCGCTCTCTGGACCCTGCTGCTGTCTTCCCGGGCCTCCTTGGGTCGCGCAGCCTGACGCGGTGCGGAGCCCGGCCTCTTACTTAAGGTGGCCCCCCAAAACCCCTGACCTAATCCCAGCGCCTCCAGCTGCACCCTACCTTGGAAGCCCCTGCTCACTCTACTCCAGGAGTCCCTAGCATGTGAGACCCACCCCTCACCCTACATCTGCTGTCATCCTAATTCAGCCTTCTGCAGTCCAGTCCACCTTAAAGCGGGCCTCCAGTAGCCTGGTGTTTGTATACAGGGAAAATGTGGAAAGTGTTAAAGCTGCAGGCGCACATGGGCCTCACCAGTAGCCCACAGTGCCCCAGAGGGCAACCAGTCTACCATAGGATCTTTCTGAAAAAGGCCTCTGGACCTTTGCACTTGCTCCCCTTGCTCTGGTGGACTCCTAGTCCTTTGGGTTTCTGCTCAGGAGGTATTTCCTGAGATTAGTTTTCTGAGGCCCAGGCAGGGTCAGGAAGCTCCTCCAGCCCCACACAGGCCCCAGGGAGACCTCTCCTGCACAGTGCCTGGTCACCCTCTGCTTCCCCAACTAGATAGTGGACTTGGAAGGCCACTGCACAAGTCTTCCTCATCTCACTGTTCCTGGCCCATAGTTGGCACTCAATTATTTGCTGAATGATGGAACTTGGAGCCAGGCATGCAGGCAGACACAAGCCTTCCAGGTCCCTCTGACACAGGGCTCCTAACAGTGGAGCAGCAGCCCAGGACCTGCCATTCCCTCAGACCAGGTGTGGAAGATATCCAGTCAGGCCCAGGCCACTGCCCTTAGGCACCAAGGAGTGCACCAGTGGTTTCAAAGCTGTCAGCCCTGTGTGCACTGCACCTTCCCCCAACCCCAGCATGGCTCTAGGCCATCAGGCGCTAGGAGGGCAGAGAGGTAACACAGACTCCAGGGGGATTTAACTGTTCTTTATTGACATGGAGTCTGGGTACGCCAAGTCTCCAGAGGATGAGGTAGGTCCATGGGGCTTCTAGTTCACACCTTTCCTGGGTCCTCCTTCAGTGTCACGGTCCGGTTGAATACAAGCTGAAGGGAAGAGGGGTAAGAATGACCACCAGGCCAGAACCAGGACAACACTCCAACCCTCACCTCATCCCAGAGGAGCCAAGGGTCAAGAAACTTCAATTCCTAATAACTTTATGACTTTGGCTCAAGGACTGGATGGCTGTGGGCCTCCATTTTAAAAGGATTCTAACAATCCCCATGCCTACCCCTATCTTGAGTGAGAAAGGCAGGTCCATACAAAATTTTGTGTGTGAACTTAACTTCTGAGCCTGTTTCCTCATAAACAGAACATGAACCCCATATCAAGTGGTGAGGATTAAATAAGAAAGCGCTTGCACAGTGAATGGTAGCCACTATTATTACGGAAAGATAAATTCAAGCACCTGTCCCTGGTAGCTGTCTGGATCCACAGAAAAGTAGCCAAGCCGCTCAAACTGGAACTTATCGAAGGGCTTTGCCAGAGCCACAGAACAGTCCACTAATGCTGCCTCCACCACTTGTAGTGATGCCTACAGACAGGGAACTCAGGTAGCCATCCAGACAGAGAGGCCCACCACCCTCACCCCACACCCCATGAGCCTACCGGGTTCAAGTCACTTAAGAATCCACCAGGCACCTCAGCAGGATCCTCGGGGTTCTTGTGCTGAAATCTGTAGCCAGAATGAAGGTGAGACTCCAACTGGGCGGCCACAGCAATGCCCATCTTGAACTTGCCCCTACCCCAGCTCTGTTCACTCACAGTCGCTCATAGAGGCGAATCTCACACTTCAGAGGCTGTGATACCCAGTGAATAAATGCCTTGGGCTTTTCTCCAGCATCTGCCCGTCTGCATGTCACTTCGAGGCTTTCCACACAGCCACTGGGGCCCTGGAAGTCAAGGGGAACTGCAATCAGACTTGGAGACCACTACCAAGGCTACAGGCTGCACCGAGACTTTCACCCCAGCAGGCACTGCAGTAGGAAGGCTGTAGCTGGCTCTCACCTTGACAACATGCTGCAGCTCGATGATGTAGCCTGTATGCCGCAGGCCCACAGGCTGGCCCCATGCCAGGCGCTTATAGCCTGGCTCTGGCTCCTAGAGGTAGGAAATGGGGTGGACACAAGAGGCTGCAAGGGTCAGACAGGTTCAAGAGGCTTCTCCCCACCCCTGTGTCTGGCAGGGGTTGGTTTGTCTGAAGCAGGAAGTAGATGGAATGACAGATGACAGGACCTCAGGACTGGGCTCAGGAGCAAACAGGAACCTCCACCCCTTCCCCTCATTCACCTCCTTGAAGTCAGTCCTTTCGATGAAGACAATGGGTCCAAAGGGGACCTGATGGAAGCCCTTGGTCTCATCAGCTGGGAAGTTGGGCACCTGGATGTCCAAGGACTATAGAAGGAGATAGGTATCTGAGTCATAACTAGGCACTGGGATTCCTACAGCCAGATCCAGAGGCACATACCTGACACACAAACTGACACAAACCTACCTTGGCAGCAGGAAAGTTGGTGATGACCACCTGTAATGACTCCAGCACAGCCATGGCCCTCGGGGCTGTGTCATTCAGCACATCACGCACACAGGCTTCTAGCAGATGTGGCTCCATTGTGGTCTGTGCCACTGTCACCCCCACCTAGCAGGAAAGGTCAGCTTCAGTCACAGCCATAACCACATACTGCTGTGCTCAGCCCCCACCTGCCCACTCAGCCCACTGGGCCATACCCGAGCACAGAAGTTGTTGATGGCCTCAGGTGGGAAGCCACGCCGTCGCAGGGCTGTGAGCGTGAAGAGCCGTGGGTCGTCCCAATCCCTGTGGGCAAGGAGGTGGTAAAAAGGCCTTTGACAGCACATGCTACCAGTATCAGCAACCTTCAGTGAGCCAAACAGCCACACCTACCGCACAGCGCCAGCTGCCACAAGCTGGAGAATCTTCCTCTTAGAGACAACAGCATAGTGCAGATTGAGGCGGCCATATTCCCACTGCACAGGACAATAAACGTCCAGTGCATTGCACAGCCAGAAGTAGGAAGAGCGTCTGGGGTAAGAGGGTACAGTCAGGACTGGCCACTGCCGACCAGGAAGGGCTGCTGGAATCCCACTGGCCCTACCCACCCCATGGGCCAGCTCCCTCACCGGGCCTGGAATTCCTTGGTGCAGAGTGAGTGGGTGATGTGCTCGATGGAGTCACAGAGGCAGTGTGTGTAGTCATAGGTGGGGTAGATGCACCTGCAGGGCACAGGCAGTGGTCCCCACCATCCAGCCCCACTCTGCCCTACCCACGGTCCACCACCCCACTCTACAACTCCGCAACCCCACCCCAAGCTCATACCCACCAGGTGTCCCCTGTGCGGTGGTGTGGTGTATACTTGACTCGATAGGCCACAGGGTCCATCTTGCCATCCTCCATTATCAGCTTCATCCGCAGTGTGGCCTCTCCCTCCGCAAACTTGCCCTTGCGCATTGCCTGAGTGGAGCAAGGGCTCAGGTTGCCACTCAGCACAAGGGCATCTTATCCTCAGCATCCAAGCCAGCCCAGACCCAGTGGCACCCCCAGAACCCCACCTCAAAGAGCAGCAGTGATTCCTCTGTGGGACGGTCCCTCCAGGGTGAGGGCAGTGGATTGTGGCCTTTGAGCTCCTCTCCTCGCTGGTGGCACACATAGGCCTGGCCCCTGTGGGAAAGGGGTGTGAGTGCCCAGCATGGCTATGTCCTGGTCAGCCTGTCTGGCACCACATCATGGCCCTGGCCTCACCTGTGGATAAGCTCCACAGCCCAGGCATAGAGCTGGTCAAAATAGTCAGAGGCATATGTCACCTTGTAAGGCGTATAACCTGGGGCAGAATGAGACATAGTATTAGCAGCCAGCCAGACACCTGAGGGCAGACCATAGCCCAGGGAGAGGCCCACTGATCACCAGTTCTGCCCAGGCCTTGCCCAATCCATACCCAGCCAGGCCACCATGTCACAGATGGCAGTGAAGAACTTTGCTTCCTCCTTCTCAGGGTTGGTATCGTCAAAGCGCAGGAAACAGACCCCATTGTTGGCCTAGGAGAGTTGCAGTATCCATGAACTCCCACATCATCAGCATCTACAGACAGTCCAGCTCATCAAACTGGGCTATTCTCAGAACTCTCCACGTCACAATTAAAAATGTCTTAAAGAGTTTCACTCATCTTCCTGTATCCTTTCTTCCCCCTTAATGGAGGCACTGGAGATTGAACCCAGGACCTCATGCCCACCAAGCATGCACTCTACCACAGATATGCTCTCTGTTCCCCTCTTCCTGTATCTAAATGCCCTAAACAAGGCATCTCATACTAATGTGGAACCCAGCATAGCTTCTTCCTAAGTCCAAGAGGTTGCACTGGGAATTTCCCTAAATTTGAATTCACTGCCTCACCCAGAGCTTTCTCCCAATAAGCCCAGTGGGGTAGATTCCTAGGTATCTGTCACACATTTCTAGGTATCCCCTCCATGGCCTCTGTCTGCTCTGGGTCACATTATGGAGCATCAGGAAAGGTAGAAACACCTCTCTGGTACCCAGTAATAGGAGCAGCAAGTGGTCACCCTGTTTACCAGGTCCCCAGACACACTCACCTTGGCGTAGCCAAAATTGAAATTGATGGCTTTGGCATGTCCAATGTGCAGGATTCCATTGGGTTCTGGCGGGAACCGGGTACGTACCTGAGATAAGGGAAATGGAAGCAGAAGAATTAAGTCAGAGCTCAGACTACATTAAAGGATGCCCCTTCTCAGGGAGGCCACGGTGATAGGTAAGGTGGGGTAGTACGGAGGCAGCCCAAACCCCTAGGCAAGTGATGAGTGCACTAGCTTGCCTGGCAATACTCCCACACACCTGTCCTCCAGTGATCTCCAGGTGCTGCTTCAGCAGATCCATGGTATGTGGAGTGGTCACGTAGCCTGGGGTCTTATAGTTCTCTCCTGTCAAGACCAGAACAAGCCTGATGACACCAGGCTGCAGCCGAGGGCTCCCTACCCCAGGGGCCTGGCTATAAGAGCTGCTATTCAGACCTAGCCCTCCCTCCACAGTTTCAACCTGCCGGCTCACCAGGCTTGTGGAACTTAAGTGCCTCGCCCCGGAGCTGCTCCATCAGAGACAAGGTCTGGCCAACAGCCTCACCTGCAGAGAAGAGATCAAGGAAAACTTATTCTCTGGATAAAGCTACTACATCTAGCTCAGGGAGGTGCCTGCCAGTACTACCCATATCCTGCAACCAAAACAGAACCAAACAGTCCCTTCTTCCCCCAACCCCAGAGACAAGAGATACAGAACCAGACTTCTCAGGCCTCCTCTGGCTAGTTTCTGGGTAAGGGGAACAAAGGAAACACCAGGAATTCCAGTCCTGCAGCAGAAGGCAGGGTGCTGAGTAAGCCAATGGCCTGAGGAGACTAGCTGTAAAGACTCATCAGGTGGAAAGCCCAGAAATCAGAGAACTGAATGTGACTGGAGCCTCAAGCCTCTCACCATTCTCCACCACATCCTTCGCTGACCTCCCGGCTGTTTCTTCTGGCCGAACCTTTGCTACCTGAGGGAAGTCCAGAAATTGGGTCAGGGCTTCCCCTGGGCAGGGTATTGGGACCACTAGGGTCAGATACTCCCTCCCCTAGCCTGAAGTCTCACCCTACCCCACGTCATCCCTAGGGACCCAGGATGATGCTCAGTCCCACCTTGGGCTTCTTCTCTAGATCAGTCTCCGTCTTGGGACCTAGAAGGTGGAGGACCTGGGTAGAGATCAGAGTCAGGACTGGACCAGAAGCCAAAGCTTGACCCATCCCATCCACCTAAGGGCTTCCTGGCCTATCTACCAGCACAGCCTTAAAAAAACCTACATAGCCCATCCCACCTCTGCTCCTCACATGGTTCTGCTGGCCTCAAATGCTCTTTCCCTCCTGAGGGTCCATACTGGGCACAGGTAACAAAAACATCCATTTAGAGAGCAGCTGTGGGCCCAGCATCAAAATAAGCCATTACCCTCTTGTGATTCTCTGCCAGCATCCTGAGATGAAGGCCATGTTCCCCTCTACTTATGATGAGCAAACAGATTCAGAATAAAGCAACTCACCCCAAATTAGGCACAACCCAGAGGTCCAAGACTTTCATTGCCCACCCAGGTGCTGCCCCACCACCCCAGGCTCTACTATCCACCATCAGAATAAGAATAGGGTCTCTTCCCCTCCCACCCTTATTTATTCCTCCGTGGACTCTAGGCCCTCTCTACGGCAGGGTCTTTACCTGCTTCAGCTCAAGGACGAACCCACCTGCATGTCTACTTCGTGCTTTATCATTTTGCCATCTGCCCACTTCAGTGCAGCCCGAGCCTCTCCTAGAAACATGGACATAAGGAGCTGCAAAAAGGCAAAGGAAGACACTTCCCACCCTCTTTCCCGAGAAAAGGATCTGGCTGACCTCAGGAACCAGAGCCTAGGCCCAGCTAGACCACTTTTAAGGTGTTCCTACTTCTCCCCCCACCTTCCTCTCACTCATGCCTAGAAAAAAAGGCATAACCAGAGAGAACAACATAGTCCTCTGCCCCAGGCCCTACTCACCCATCAGCAGCCCCATGTTGAAATGGTAACGCTCTACCAGGAGCTTGGATCGGTGGCGATTTATGGCAGCCTCCACCTACAGAAAGCCAAACCACGTGGTTCAGGAAAGTGTCCTTCAGAAATACTCTAGGGACCCACACCCACACCCTCACTCTGGGTCTTCCTGGTTGGAGAAACTGAGCCAACACTTTCCAGGGTCACTACTAAGGAGGCAGCCAATGCCTGGGGAAAGACTCACAGCCTCCTCAATCTGCTCTGGGGTCACCATGACACCCACGCCGCATTCCTGCTCAAAGTCCATGGTGTTGATAGGGTCCAGGGGATGACTTCGCACATACTCAAGAGCAGCTGAGAAAAAAGAGCCAAGGAGTCTGTGCATCTCAGTTCCAAAGAGTAGGAAGACAAGGTCCTAATCCCATGAAACCCCAATTAGAGTTTGGCCTCCTGGTAAATTAAGGCTTGCACCCCTCTAGAAAAGCCCTGAGGCCACAGGAAAGAAGCATGTGTTCTGAAGGAAACTCTCCCTCAGACCTACACAGTTCCCTAGTCAGTCACACCAGAGGTGGCCCTCCATCCCTCAGAGCCAGGGCCTGGGTTTAGAGGAGATTATAGAACTAGTAATCCAGAGACTTTGGGGCACTTGTCAGAATGGGTAGATAGGGATCTTGGCTGGGAGAAGAGTTGGAGGTGGAAGGGACAGGACAGGCAGGGGTCTCACCGCTCAGCTGGATCTCGGTGTGGATCTTCCTATTGGCTATGTAGCTCACGAGAAAAGAGAGACGCCGGGGATCTCGGAGTCGGGAGGCCAAGCCATAGAGCAGGGTCCCAGTAGCCTTGTCGATGGTGGAGCCCAGAGTCTGCTGCGCCTGGGGTCAGAGGGATTAGGAGATAAGCCCCACGCCCGGTAAGAGAGGCATGAGCAAAACAAGGTGGGTTGGTCGGGATCCGGACCCGGCCGGGCGCTGCGCTGGGGCACAGTCGGCAGCCCAGGCCAGGGGCTTAGGTTCGTACCTGGGTCGCCGCCTCGCGCAGCTGCGCGCTCAGAGCCGTGTTCTTGAGCGTCTCGCGGGCCTTGTGCTCGCTCAGGCCGAGGCCGGTGAAGAGCGACAGGGAGTCCAGAGTCGCCATTGCTGGGACACCGGAAACCGAAAGAAAACTTTGAGGCCAATCTGAATGCTAGTATTAGCCCACTGACCAATAGGAGAGCGAAGCAGTCAGGGAGAACCAATGGTGTCCTTCTTTGGGGGAGGGGCGGGGCTCTCCAGAGTTGTCAGCGCCATTTAAAGGGCAGAAGACATGCCAGCCGGCTTTTCCGGGCGCCTCACTTCCGTCTTCGTACTCCCGGTCCCATGAAGGAGTAGTGGGCGACGGGGCTTTAAGGGGAGATTTGCCACGGTCCTGGAGGGAAGGTGTTCAGCACCGAGGCAGGAGGCAGACGCTGGCATGACCCTTTGCTTTTAGACTTTTCTTCTTCAGCCCTGGAAACCTTGGGACCATCCCAATTCTGTTCTTGGGAACAAACGTGAGTCCACATCGCGTTTCTGACGTCACAGCTTTGTAGCTGTCTTAGAAACAGATGAGCAAACTGAAACCCGGGAAATCCACTCAAGACTCCAGCGCAGAGAATATGCTTAATGGCCCATTGATGGACCCCAGTAGACCAACATTTTTCATATACCCACCTGAACACACACCTGGCCAAGAGAGGGGAGGGTTGGGGCCAGGAGGGACCTTTCATAAGTTCTGTGATTTGGTTTAAAATCTCCTGGCATACTTATTCCTCTTAACAAAGTATTCAAATGTCAGAAAAACCACAAGCAGATTAGACCTTGAAATCCATATGCAGGTTTTTGACAGGATATTTTATTGCAATTGGGAAAGGGTTGGACAGAGGAGGTAGAATAGTCATGATGATGGCTATTGTGCTTGGGAGTCTCCCCACAGTCTCTCACTGGACTTCCAGAACTACTGGAAGGTCAGGGTAAAGTTGGACATACAAGCTGTTTTCTTTATGGAACTGGAGCTGCTGATGGTGGGATGGTGAGGAGATCCCCAAATCTGGGGTGGAAACTCAGGGTCTTAAGAGGACTTGGTGTCCCTAATATTCCTGGACCTTCAAGCACTGGGCAGAATCCTGATTGCAGTCTATATCTCTATTCTGTGTCCTGCTTTGTGGCCATATCCCACTAATGACCAAGTCCATGTCTGAGCACCACATGACCACAGGCTAGGTCCACACATTACATCAGTATCCAGGTCCAGTCCTGTGTATTGGCTCCACATAGCCCCTTAGCTCCAGCCTGATGCCCAGCCCAGCCAAGACCAGGAGCAGGCATTAAGCAGGAGATGCAGTGCAGTGGTGCCATACACAGGCACGAGAAGCAGAGCCATAGCCACACCAGCCTTGTGCTGAGTCCACAGCTGCAAGTACCTAGCTCACCACAAGGGTGCCTATGATGAACAGAGTGCCTGATGCCACTGCAGGATTCATTACAGCACCATCACCACCAACACTGAGTCCTGTAGGTCTGGTGATGATCCCCTCAGTGGGGTCAGGGTCTGTCTGTAACCTCTTCACTGGTTCCTTCATGGTGCCGACCCTGTGGTTCCATGTCACAGGATGGGGTGGTAGCTCCACCAGTGCGACCAAGAATGCCACAAGTAGCAGTGGCAGGCCAGCCAGTCCTCTGGAGCCCTATGACTTGCACAGAGCAGAACCGTGAAGTTGTATGGGTCCCTGGGGGACAGGCTTGCTTGTATAAACCTCTGGCACTACTTTAAGGAAAATCAAGAAAAAAAATCAACAAGAAGAAAAGCCAGGCAGCAACCAAGAAGGCCCAGCTGTGGCGTGGTAAGAGGCAGGGTCCAGCAGCCAGGCCCACGGACAGGTCCCGGTGGCACACTCTGACAACAAAGAAGCAGTAGTGACCACAGTACTGATGGCCACAGCAGCCCTGTGCAAATGCCACAGAAGGGTAATGTGGCAGGCTCAGAAGCAGCAGGGCCATGGTCAGAGGTGGAGAGAGCCCCTTGGTCAGTGCATCCAACACATGCAGACCACCAGTGGCCTGATATTTGGGGCTACACTCATTGAAAGCCAAGCACAATCCTGTTGCAGCCCATGTCTAGCAGGCCCTTCAGCAGTATGCCAGCACCAACACCCAGCTTGGTAATTCTCCCATGACTGCAGGGCCTCACACTCAGCTCTCCTGGCCCCTCTTCATGGCCAACAACCCTACATGGCCCTTGTGCTGTTGTCCCAATAGAAAAAAGCCAACATTGGTCACAGGGCTAGCTTTCTCCATGAGGTCCTTTTGCTCACCACCACCCCTAATGCCAGCTGAGACTGAGGGGTGCTAGCAGGACCCACATGCTGAGCTTCTTATAAGTCTGATCCCACAGGCTTGGGGGCAAGGATGGACCTTTAGGGTTGCCTTACACTCTTTCTGGCTTACCTGAACACCTGCTTCATGAGTACCTTTGCTCCCCATCTCCCTCCAGCTGGAGACACCCACTCCTAACCCCAAGCAGTTAGAAAGAGGAGGGAGCAGCATTATAGCAATCTCTTTAGGCTTCTCACAAGATTCGCCTTTGCTTTACGTACAAGGTCACAAAGGCCCTGAGGCTGGGACAAGCCTGCAGACCCACTGTGGGTAAACAGTCTGGGGCAGCTGCCAAAAGCGAAAGTCTCAGGGACTCAAGGGAAGAAATGGCCTGGCAAGACCCGTACCTCCCTCCCACAGGAAGCCAGCCAAGATTAGCTCTGGTCCTCTCTGCCTGTCCTTTTAGAATGGGGTCTCTTTCCCCACAGCATTTTTTTCCTGCTCTATTCTCCTGAGTGATCCAGATGGTGCTCAAACTACAGAAAAGACCTGAGAATAGAAAAGGAGAGAGTCCCCCTCTCCCAGTACCTCCTGTTCCCCAACAAGTCCTTCCCATCTGGCTATCAACCCCAGGCTGCTTCAGTGCCTGCAATTTCAACCCCATGCTGTCAGCTTCTTGAACTTAATGGAGTATACTCCACCCTTTGGGTGTGAGGTATTGACAGTGATGCCAACCACAGCTGCCTCCATTTGGGACCCAGAATCAGTGGGATCAAAGGGCAGCAGGCAGGCCCCAAAGAGCTGATGGCATTGAGGCTTCATGACCCAAAGGGCCTAAGCTGGAACCTTATCATCTCTCCTCAGGCATGAGCACTTTCAGGGTCTTAAACACACACACACACACCACAATGAATGATGGGGAGGGGAGGTCGCCACAGCACCTAGGGCATCACAGTGACTAAGTCTGCTTATTTGTCATTTATTTTTAAAATATATTTAAACAGCAGCAATCACTTCCAAAATGCAAAAAAAAAATTACAATTTTTAGAATAAAATTATAATGTTTATAATGCGAGTCAGAAAGAATTGAAGATACAACTGAGAATCAAATCACGCAGCACTGGGGGTGGCTGGAGAAGCCAAGGCCCACTGGTTGGGAGGTCAGGCTGACAAAGAGGTACCAACCTGTGAGGTTTCCACCCTCAAATCATACCCCACAACTTCCCATTGATGAAGCCAGTGTCCTCTGGGTTAGAGAAAGTGAAGCGGCAAAGAGCTGGCCCTCTGTGGGGGATCCCCCAAGCCCAGTCCTCCCACCAGCCAGGGACCTGCTAATCGACCTCCTCCATGTTGCTGTAGGTGGGGGCTGGGCGGTCCACAGGGGGGGCGAAGCGTTCAGGGGCTGTCCGCGTGGGGGCCACCTCGGGGGCCTGGCCAGGGCCTAGTCCCTGCAACAGAATATGAGGACAGGGGTTGGGGGCTGCCCAGTATGCCGCCTGGCATCCCGGGGGTGCTGGCTTGGAGCCCTGGCACCCAAGGGAGGGCCCCCCAAGGCAGGTGCAGACAGCAGCGGCGTTGAGACAGAGAGACGAGATCGGGCCTGAACAGTCTCGCTTTATTAACACTTTAAATACAGGAAGCTGTTTGGGCAGGGCTAAGCCCCAGGCCAAAGGTCGGAGCAACAGGACGAACGGACAGACAGCTGGATGGATATCCACCCTAGGATGCTCTGCCCCTGCAGGAGCCACAGTCCCACCCTCTCCCCTAAGATGCACACATTGAGGCCCAAGCCCAGAGTTGGTCCCCACCAGAAGCAGGCATAGCCTGGCGGGCAGGCAGGTGGGCCAGCTCACAGCAGCTGCCTGCAAGCGAGCTCATCTCCAAGGACTCTGGGATACCAGAGGATAGAACACGTTGAGCACGAGGGCCACCAAAGCTGCCATGGTGCCCAGAACAAAGTACCGGAGGCAGCCCTCGTCTGGTGTGGTAGGGCCACGTGGCGGCGGGCCCACCCAGTCTTGGGGCCCCCAGGGACCCAGGGGCGCAGGCCCCTCGGGTACTGGCTCCTCCTCGGCCTCCAGCTCCTGCCAAATCCGGGAAGCCTACGGTGTGTGGAAACGGCCATCAGCACCCAGGATGGGGGGTGGGAGAGTTGGGGGGACCCAGTGTCCCCAAGACCCCTGGCCACAACAGTCCCACCCAAGGTGACAGGTGCTAAACCCTTACACATCCTAGGTCAAGCAGCAGAGAGGTAGGCAGGCAGGAGCCAAGTGCGCCATTTGCAGGGTTGTCTAGACAGAGCACCACAGAAGGTGAATCTTGACAGCATTTTGACCTCAACAAGCTCCCCAATCGACATGTAACTTCTGGTGGGGGGGAGGAGTGAGGGGGTTAACTGGTCAGTTTTTTAGTCCAGGCTTCCCACAGAAGGGACTGGCTCATGGAGAATAGAGCTGCCAAGCCCAGGTGCCACCCTCCCACCTATGTCGAGATCCTGACCACTGTCTTCTGCAGCGATTTCTCTGAGTCTGAGCGTAGAGAGATCAAGAGAAGAGAGGGCAGCAAGGAGACCAGTCCAGAACAGAGATGCGGCTTTGCCCACCAACCAGGCCTATGGCACCCCACGTCAGTAAGAAGAAGATCCTGAAGGCTCAGTGGGGACAGACACTCACCTCAGAGTGGGTGACAGCCACACTAGGCTATGGTCTGCTGGATAGGCCCTGTCCAGAGTGCACATCAGAACAGGGACGATCACAAGTGAGGGTCTGTGGGCTAGCGTGTGGGGGGGTATGCAGAGGGAAAGTTGGGAGGGTGTCAGGTACAGTCTGTTCACGGCACTGTACCCAGTGAAGTTCGGAGCAGCTCCTTGGCCCGTCCCAAGTGGGTGCCTATGGGCACATCGATGGTGTGCATGACCTCTGTTAAGTGTCCTTACAGTCTGGGGAACCCTCAGGCTAAGGCTCTGCTATAAGGGAACCCTGTCTGCAGCTCTCACAAATCCCAAGGCTCCGGGGGTCTATGGCTGGAAGAGAGGAAGTTGTGCCCCACTCCCACCCATCTGTGAGTTGAGCCCCACTGGCCTGCGAAGCCTCCCCCATGCCTCACCTGGCTGGCAGCAGACTCAGCTGCAGGGCCTAGGTCTGGGTGGTGCTCAGAGTGACCTGCCCGGGGGGGCCTCTCCACAGGAGAGTTCCGCCGGCGGTAGAAGAGTACATAGGCATAACGCGTCACGACCTGGCTCTCGTCTACCGTTGTCACCGTGCTGTCATCAAACAAGCGCCAGCCTGTAGTGAGGTGGGAAGAGTGTGAACATAAGCTGCACCACCACCCCTACCACCTATCCTGCTGGCTGTGCGCCCTCACCCACGTCGCTGCGCTGGCTGCTGCGGTCATTGGGCAGGCGTGCACAGGCGGTATAGTGGCCACCGATCATGCCTCCATAGTGGTTGATGACAGCATACAGGTCGTAGCTGGGCAGCTGCTCCTCTTTCTGACCGATGCAGAACTTGCTCAGGTCCAGGTTCCTGCAGGGCCAGCCAGAGAGAGGTAAGATGGTCAACAGGTGCCCAGGATGCCTACCTTGGCCCCCACGCCCCGACTACAGTCACCAGGGCCCAACGCTCACCGAACAGGGAACTCCACCAAGTCATTGATCTTGTCACGCCAGATGAAGCTACGGAAGGAGAAGCGCTTGAGCTGCACAATGAGCACATTGGGCAGGCGCCACAGCAGCAGCTGCTTGGAGGCCTCGCGGTGTTGTTTGCACTGTGGGCAGTACCTGATGAGGACAGAGGTGGGGTTAAGATCAGCAGACCTCCACTCCACCCTGCCCCACCACCTGCCTGCTGCCCTGTCCTCACCAAGCCTCCTCAGGTGCCAGCACCTCAGGCCGCGTGAAGAGGTTCAGGCACTGGTCCAGAGTGAAGTGGCCAGCGCGGGCAGCCTCACCGGCAGAGCCTGGATCCTCTGCACATTCCAGCTCCTTGGAGGCTACCAACACGAACTCCTGCAGGCGCTCATTGTTCCGCCAGACCAGAGCCAGGCTGCAGTCATCACCCAACTCTAGTGGGGTATCTCCTGGAAACAGACAGGGAAGGGAGTCATGCATCTGTGAAGAGTAGCTAGCCCAACCCACCCTAGGACTCCCTCCCACAGCCTCACACACCTTTGTCTTCTAGCCGCTGCTCTCGGTTAGTTGCGTCAATTTTATAGATAAAGAACTGGGGTGTGTGGGCATTCATGGCTTCACTTGGGTGTTGGTACCCGGGCACAGCAGCTGTGAGAGAACATGATAATCAGAGCTTCCCTGTCTACCACGGCCTAAACAAGCTTCCCCCAACCTCCTCTACCCCAGCTCCAGAGCCTTTCCCCAGACTTTTACCTTCAGGCCGGGACATCCTCTCACCAGCAGGCAAGGAGCCAACTTCAGTGGGCCCACTGGCCAGCACCTCAGAAGAAACACCACTCGTGCTGGGCACAGAGCCCCGATCAGGAGATGTCCATGCCCGGGGAACCCCTGTGTCCCCTTCAGCCACGGGGGTCACCAACTGGAGCTCAGGTGGCTGAATAAGGTCTCTCTCACTGTCCCCAGCCTCCAATGAGCTAGTAGAGAGCAGCATGGTGCAACCAGGGCCCTGGGACTCCAAGGCCATGCGGCCAGGCTGGAAGGGTGGCTGGAACACACTCACAGAGTACCTGGAGACAAGCAGCAGAGCAAAAATAATTCAAACCATTCTGTCTGGCACCTGTGCCCCTGCAGCTACCCGACCTTAACACAACCACTGGGCACTTACCGGGCATAGCCTTCTAGCAACTGAGCAAGACGGGCATAAGTGAGGCGTGAGGCAGGTACACTGACCAAAAAAGGGTAGCCAATGTTCTCAGGGCGGCAGAGGCCCTTGTGGTCAGGCCAGTGGGTTTTCTGGCAGAGTCTAAAGGAAAGAGGGAGGCAAGAACAGGGCTTTAGCCCAAGCTCTACGCTAGGGCTAACGTCTGGCCCTGGAAACTGGGTATGCCAGCCCTGCCTCCCAAAGGTTGTGTCCAGTGGGGTGGCAGGTGGAGGGCTTAAAACATATGGGTCTTTATGCGAAGAAGAGGTAGGGTGGCCAAGTGAAAGGTGGTGAGGAGGGATGGGGGAGGCCATGGGGATCCTCACTGGTTACAGTAGCCCACGCGGTAGCACCGGGTACAGCGCTTCAGCTTCTCATCCTCTGACTGCTGCTTCCGCTGGCAGGCTGCACACTTGGAGATGGGGACGCTGGGCACCTGGGGACGCTAGGGTGGGTGGTCTGGCTCAGCAAGGCCAGGTCAGGTGGGAATGCTCCCCCTCCCACCAGGGCCCCGTGCCATCAGGTCAGCCCCCACTCACCTGCTGCACCTCTAGCACCACCACCCGCTCCTTAGCCAACTCTGGAGATAGCAGCTCAAAGCAGAGGAGCGTGTCAGAAGGGGACACAGTGTCCAGTGAGTGGGAGGGCAAGAATACACGGTGGAAGCGATTCTTAATCACCTGGGGACAGAACACATAGATCCTATGTGAGGACAAGCCCCTTCTCTAGCCCTGCCCCAAAGCACAAGAAAACTTGGCCTTGACCTTGGGTCTATGGATGCAGGGTGGAGAATGCAACCCAGAAGAAGAATATGCCTCTGTTGGCACCAGCCTCAGTGCCCAATGGAACAAGGAGCCTGAAAGACCAGGACTGGAACAGCTATCAACCACAGCAACTCTTCACGCCGAGGGCCTCTACCCTGTGTCAACCAGTGGGCTGGCTGAGACTATGGAGGGGCCACATTCGAGAAGACTCTACCCCACCTCTATTCCCTTGAGGAAAAGGACACTGCCAGGCTACAGGCTAGGAACCTTTGGGGAAAACCAGCACACAGACCTGGGAAAATAAGAGGGACAAGTAGAATGAAGGGAGAACCATAGCTGGTAGAAATAGTCCTGCAGCTCAAGCTCCTTTGATGAGGAAAGAGCAGTCAGAAGTACCACCAAAAGGTGGAGTAAACCCTCATGACGGCTGGGAACTGTGGGCAACTTGGTTGCAAAGCCCAAATGCCTGGTCTCAGCCATGCCTCAACCGATAGCACAGCACCTGTCTCTGCGGGGTCACGCACAATTGTGCATACGTGTACAGAGACTAATGACCATACACATGAAACTGCATGCTGTAAACACATACACGTGTCCACAAAGGAAGAACAGACAGACCTCAGCTAGACGCAGGTTCTCAGGCTTCACGTGGACACTCTGTGAAAGGGAGTCCAACACTTCACTTGCACTGGAGTTCTCCTTGCTGATGCTCACCAGAAACTGTGGTGACAAGAGTAGAGTCCATGATGGAGGGGGCCAGGGTCTCTGGGATAGCCCAGAAGTACAGGCTTTCTTCTCACCTTGATGGGCTTGCTGTGGGGCTCCCGGGCAAAATAGAAGACAGGGAGAACCTTTTGCTTCTGTGGCAAGGGGACTGGCAGGTACAGGAACGGGTCAAAAGTGATGGAGACCTGCAAATACACCGGTGGCACTGGGTGGCCACACCAGGAATGGGGGGCAGGATGCTCATGCCCTGAGAGCCCAATCCAGGCCTTTGGATGGCTCTCAGGTCTTCAAGGCCAACCAGCAAACACTCAGACTTGAGAACACCAGATGGACCAGGAGAGCCATTAGAAGAGAACAATCCCTGTTTCTGTCACTTGAGGCCCGGCCCAGCAGAGCCACTTTATTAATTTGCTGCTGACTTGCACCCCATGTGCTTTTCCAATCTTGCTCATACCCCATACTCCACCCTTCATCACCCAAACATCACTTGTAACTCGGTCAGGAAGCCTACCCAGCCTCACCTCTGCAGCCCACATAGGGCCTAAGGCCTTCCCCTCAGCTTTTTTGACCAAATCTTGCCCTGCAGCCCCAGAAGTGCACATGCCTCTGACCCCGATCTGACCAGGCTAGCTAGGCCAAGCGAGGGGGCCTTCCAAGGGGAGCCCATCACACCTTAGCACACACAGGGCACACCAGCTTCGACTTGTACTGGCCCTGAAATAGGTCCACGATGAAAGAGTCATTCCTCATTTTGTGCCGCTGCCAGGCTTCCTCAGCTACCACCTGAAGAGTAGAGTGTTGAGGACTAAGGAGACCCGGAGACTGGGATGTGTATGAGACATGCCCTCCTCCACCCCAAACCCTGACCTCATCAGGCCGCCCGTCTGAGTCCACGGTCTCCGTGTAGGGCTTATTCTGAATGCGGTTCAGGTCCTCGTGCAGCCCATCCAGCAGGAAAGCCATGAACTCCTGGGCATCATGCTGTGCATAGCCTGTGAACTGGCTCGCCTTGCTCGCCACAATGGCCTGGATGCAAGAGCAAGGTGTGAGCATGGAACCCCAGTACCCCCATGCCCCTAGCTGCCTGGCCCTTCCCGCCCTCTCCAGGTAAGGGTAGGAGTAGCCACAGTTCACCTTCAATTTGGAGGGCTGGAAGGCATGGTGGGTTCCCTTCCACAGTGCCCGGAGTAGCACAGCAAAGCCAATGGCCAAACGCCCACCAGTCCCCAGTGGGTTGTTGTAGTTGATCTCAGCTTCAAAGGAGCGGTCTAGGGACAGCAACCAAGTAGACGTATGAGCAAGGGAAGGTATCCCATCCCCAGGGCTCCAGGCCCTGCTCTCACCGTGGAAGAAATCCCGCAGCTCCCGAGTGTTGGACAGAGACTGAATGACGCTGTTCATGAAGCAGGTGTTGCCTAGATTGACGAGGCCAGTGAAGCCCGGCAGACACACCTTCTTCTCTTCCTCCTCCTCTTCCTCCACACTGTCTCCACTCACCGGGCTATGAGGCATTGGAGGCACCATACACGTAGGCTTGGGCTGTGAGAGCAAGAGGGGTGTGAGAGAGCAGCCCTGAGGCTCTCCAGCCTTCATCCTTGGCCCTCCCTACCACAGGATTCTTACCGAAGCCAGGTGTGGCTCTGGCTTTGGGGCTACATGCTCCACAGGGGTGCGGGCTGCCACACCATCCAGGCCTGTGTCCTCAGATCGAGCCTTGGGTTTTTCCTTCTCCACTGCTCGGGCTTCTTCCTGGCCTGTCAGGGGGTGGGGGGCACCTCCCGGTGGGGTTGAATCCAGAGGGGTTGGACCTGTCGGCACTGCAACCTTTGCACCACCCACTGCACCTTAAAAAGGGGGAACAAGGGGGCTGGTGGTTAGCAGCATGCGGCAGGGGATGGGGGTCCTGGTCTTGAAGACTGGGCAATGAAGGGAGCTCGTGTGCAGACCTCGTGCAGCAGGGGCCTCCAGGCCCCCCCAGCGCTGACTCTGCCGCTTACGGAGGCAAATGTCGATGCGAGAGGCTGTGAAGCAGAAGGTGCACTGCTCTGGCTCAATCAGGTTCCTGCAGGAAAAGGCTGAACTCAGGAACTTAGGTGGAGGGGTTATCTAGCTGGACGGGCCAGGGAGATGGAACCCAGGGTGGGACAGGAACAGTGGTGGGGCCGGGCACCACCCACCTGAGCTTCACCTGCCAGCGGAAGATGGTGTGGGGCCCACAGCCTGGGTGCAGTCTTAGGAAGTTTCCGTCCCTGTAGAGGCAGAGCAGGGGCAGGGCAGGAGGAAGAGTGTAAGATACACTGTCCTGCTGGAAGCACACTGTCTGCCCCGTGTGTCTGCCTACCCACCCACCTGGTCTGGAAGATAAGCGTGAAGTCCTGCTCGCGGAAAAGCACTCGAGAGGTGTCCCTGCGGATTTCCTTCACGTACACGTGCACCACCACTGAGTCCGGCCCCTTCTCATACGAGTCATTCTTGACAAATGCCAGGTTCACCATGGACTCGGGCTCTACATTGAGACCACAGCTTAGCACCACCCAGGACAAGTTCCAGCCTGTTGCTATTCTACTCCCCACCCACCACCAACCTTGCAACCCAACCTAGAGCTCTGCCTGCCCAGTCCCTGCCCCACCTTTACCATCCACCAAGGTTGCAGCATCTGCTGCCACTGCCATCTCCTCTTTGGAATGGTCACCTTTCTCAGGGTCTCTGCTCCGGGCCATGGCTGGGGACACTGGGTCATTCCTGGGGGATACTGCCTTCTCTCCTGTTAAAAGCGCTAGATTCTCCTCTGAGCCCAGGAGGCAGGTCTGGGGGTTCAGTGGTGGTACACGGAGCTGTTCCTCAGCCTCAGCCTATTCATGGCAAGATTGTGGGCAGGATCAGCACTGAGTCTGGCAGGAGGCCCCCCACTGCAGTTCACACCCTTCTTCCTCACCTCCCAACTCCCAAGCAGGCACCCCATTCTCACCTGGGTGGCCGGCTCAGCGAGGAAGGGTGGGGCATCGCCCCGGGGCCCAGGGCCATCTCTGGATCCTTCCCCCTCTGGCCCTCTGCGGAGATGCACAGCCCTCTTGGCACTGGGTCCTGCCTGGGCCCCAGGGCCAGCCCCTGCGCCTACCTCACCTCGGCCCTGGGCCCGCTTCTGGTTCCGAGCCTCCTGCTTAACCCGGCGGGGCTCAGGGCCTGGCTCCAGGGAAATGGGAGATGGCTCCTGCCCATTCTCCTGGCACCGCAGCCCTGGCACCAACTCCTGGGTCCCTAGAGGTTTCTTCTGCCAAAGATACAGCAGTTAGGCCCTGTCATCTACACTGGGTATCCCTACCCTACTCTGCTCTGGAACTTACCAGGAGAGAGGGCCACGTGAGCAGAGGCACCTTCTTGGGCAGTGACAGTTGCAAGAGGCCGCCTTTGCGAGCCTGCACTTTAGTGCAGGAACTTTCTATCTCAGCATAGAAAACACCACCCCATTGCCGACCACCTGGTGACAGAGTGGGAGCAGTGAGCAAGGGTAGGGGATATCAAAGGAATCAAATATACTGCTAAGCTCGGAGCAGATGGACATACCTGGAAGCCGCACTACACAGTCCGTGTCTGTGAAAGCAGCATCTACCTCCTCCAGTCGCAGGGGACCAGCTCCCACACGCAGCTTGACAATTACCTCATCAGCACTCTGCCTCCAATCGAGTAACAATTCTGTATAGGAGTGCCAAAAAGACTGTGAGGGTCTCTGTGATATTCTGATGGGGATAAGCAGGTAACAGACACCCAGCCCTAATGGGCTGTTCTAGATAAGGGCTTTATCCCCAGTGCCCCATCCTCTCTTCTAGTAGTCTAGCATCCAAAAGGCCTATTCATTACTCACCTTCTTTGGTTTGTTCCTCCCGAGGAGCAGATGCTGAAGCTGACAACAAAGGAAAGAACAGGGAAACGATGATGGGCAGGCAGCCTCCAAGACCCCACCACTCCACCAAGCACCACTTTTAGCTTTTCAGCCAAGTACCCCGACCTCAAAGCTGAGGCTCTACCTAGCCTGCACAGGTCCTCTCAGCATCAGACCAGGATGGAAGGAACAGCAAAAAAAGTCATCTCCCAACCCCCAGTCTGTATACTCAACAGGAAAGGAGGAGAAGGCCACAAGCACTCTGGGAATGCCACTACCACCTCTCCTAGGATCTCCATCCTTGCTCTCCTGGTTTGCTCGATCCTTCTGCTTCTTCTTACTGGTAGCCTCCTCCAGTCCTGGGGGTCCTCTCCTTGGGCCTGTGGCGCTGGCCCCACCAGACATCTTGAGCCGCTTGGTCGACAGCCAGAGTGCCCCGGGGTCGGCAACGGCGTCTGGGTCAGGGCTACGGCGCTTTCTTCCTGGCCCAGCTATCTTGGCAACTCTTTGTGGCCAAATTCTCCAGCAAGGAACTGACAGCCTAACGAGAAGGTGACCAGTGATTACGACGAAGGACCAACAATTTGCTCCTTGATTACAGCCAGGGCTCGACAACCTGGGACACTTCTAACCCTACAAAGCAATATCCCACCATCACCTGGTATAGCCCTGAGTACTCTCAGACTATTCAGAAGGTGGAAAAAACAATGCAAGTAGCAGCAACCAATTCTGGCTGAGACTCCTAGATGCTTGCCATACAGACCCACAAAAAGAGTAGCCTCACTGAGGAGGTGCCAGGTCAAGGCAGCCATGACCTGGGACCAGTCTCCATCATCAGTCTGGAGAAGAGCCATGGCTCCAGCCCACAGGGCTGGCACTCTGAGCAGGGTGCTCACTTTTCCTTCACTCTCACTGGCTGCTTAGTCACCAGCCGAGACGTAGGAGGTAGAAGACGAAGGCAGAAAAGGAGGAGCCAGACAACCAAGCAGCAGGAGGACCAGGCTCTGTGGCTGAAAACAGGCCCAGCCCAGGTGCTACCACTGCCCAGGCAAGGTCCTGAAGTTAAGGCACCCCATCTGGCACCTGCCAGTTCCCACCCTCCTCTGAACCTGTTTCTTTTCACTGCATAGGGTTTTGGTTTTTTTTTTTCTTCTTCTTCTTTTTCTGCATCTGGAGAGATTCCTCTCTCCAGCTGCTGTACCATGTAGAGAGGGGCCTGCAAAAGCTAGGGTGAAAACGGTATTCAGATGTCACATTACCCTTTCAGCAGCAACCCTGCCCCAGAGCCAAGGCAGGGCGGGCATCCAGTTTGAGACTGAAACAGACATTATCCCCCTTCCTTCCCAGGTCCACTTACTCATCAGCGCTGAGCCAGAGAAAAGACTTTCTGCCCAGTTTCCCACAGACCCACCAGTGGATTCTGGGCTGTTTTTCCATCCAAAATAAAGTTATCAAAACTGAGATAAAGGTGGGGATGAATCATGGATCACAACCCCAGGCAGCCTCAAGCCTGGCTTGAGACAGTAGCAGAACAGATAGTGACGTCTGTGTTCCCCAGGGTTTGGGTACGTGAGTGTGTGGGCGGGGGGAAAGGTGGGTGTAGATATCCTTCTATGGGTCAGATGTGGGACTAGTGGGCTGGATCTTCAATGACGACAGGTTAAGAGAATGAGTAGACATCCTCCGCCTCTTGGCACCCAAGCCCCAGTCGAAGGTCGCGCGTCCCTCCCCTAACCTCCTGGGACATCGAGGAGGGAAAGGGGCTGCCTAGAGACCCAAGCCGGCCTAATACGGCTGCGCGGGGTTACTGACGAGTGACCAGCGCCCCAGCCGGGCTGCGCCCCAACTCCAGCCTCCGAACCCTGGGCCCGCCACCACCTCCTCCAGGAAGCCGCCCTCGCTCGCCGCCAGCACTCTCCGAAGCGGGAGGCCGGCCACGGGAGTAGCGCAACGGCTCCGCCTGCATCAGTGGGCCCGGCACGCCGCAGGGCTCGAGGGATGGAGGCTGGCACGGCCCGTGACCTTGAACAGGCCACCCCGGGCCCGCGTCGCGGCCTCCCGGCTCTGGCGAGACAGGCGAGCAGCGGCCCGCCCAACTCACCGAGCGAGGCCGCCGCCGCCGCCGCCGCCAGCCCTCTTCGGGCCCTGGCAACCCGCTCTCGGTTCCGGTTCCGGCGTCAAGTCGGTTCCGGTTCCGGCGCGCCCCTCCCCCGTCCCGGCACCGCCACCACCGCCTCAGCTGCTTGTTTTGTTTCGACTTCTAGTGGCCGCGGGAGGCTGAACGCAGAGCCCGTGACGCACTTCCTGCGGGAGCGGGCACGCGGCGACGGGCAGCTCCGGGGCGGGCCGAACGGAGGAGGCGGGGCTCCGGTGCCTTGGCGTTGCCGGGGGCCCAGGCTGATGGCAGCCCCGAGGTTCCGCCCAGAGACCCCGCCCTCTCGAAATCAGAGTCCAGACCACACAGTAGGGATTCACACCGGTTTATTGGGGGCCTTGCCAGGCTGGGGACTGTTCCATGCACAGGCAGTAATGCGTGCAGGGAGAGACTGGGGACAGGTCTGGGGTAGTCTTCAGACAAGGGTCACTGGCAGGTGTTGTAGATCTGGACCTGCAAGTTGATGGCCTGAAGCACGCTGCGCATCCTGGCCTCCAGCCCGTCCAGTTGAGCCGCTTTGCCCTCCAGCGCCCGCTCGTTCTCCTCATAAGTGCCTTCCAGCTCTAGGAGAGACAGATCTCAGCTGAAGGGGCCTACTCCCAGAGGCCCACATCTCTGGAGCCCACCCACCCCCATCCTCACCTTGCAGCCGCTGTAGCTTGTCTTGAGCAGCTTGCAGCAAGCTCCGAGCCTCATCCCGCAGTTGCTCTGCCCGTGCCTGCGCAGCCAGCACACCCTGGGCCTTGCGCTCAGCCAGGGCCCTCACTGTCTGGTACTGGTCACTTAGTGGGCCCTGCAGCAGCTGCAGATATAAAGGGCAGGGTCAGGGTGGTGGCCCAGTAGAAGCCGAGCCTCTACCCCTACCCTCTTCCAACTGGCTCTGCCACAACCCACCTGTTCAGCTTCCCTGGCACGACCCTGGGCACTGCCTGCTGTTTCTTCAGCGCTAGAAGCTGCCAGGCTATTCCCTGCTCGTTTCAACTTAAGAGCTTCCAGGAGACCATCCAATTGCTGAGCCCGCTCGCCTGCAGATCTCAGTGCCTGCTCTGCACCTGCCATCCTCTCCTGCACCTGCCATGAATGGGCCCAGGGTTAAAAAGGTCTATGCGGCACACCCATAACCTTGCCCCACTGATGTCCCAGAGAGACCATACCTGGTGCAGGGTCTGCTCTGTGTCCTGTGTGTCAACCACTGCCCCCTGGATTGCACCCTGAGCAGCACCTTGTGCCCGCTGGGCCTCCTCCAGTGCCTCCTGTACTGTCTCTGCCTTCTGTTTCTCACCCTCAGCCCGGTTCCTGAGGAAGAAAGGAAATCAGGGCCTGCAAGTATCAGGAAGTGTCAAGAATGGGGTCTAAGGTCGGGGTCACACCGTGCCCGCCGTGCATCCTTCAGTAGCTGCTCTGCCTGACGGACGTCTCCCACAGTACGCGCCAGAATGGTGTCCACATCTGCCAAGCTCCGGACCCGCTCTGCAATCTCACCCGCCAGGTGCTGGATCTGCTCAGGTGATGCTGGGATGGAGAGCTCTAGCACCCGTGTGGCCACCATCTCAATGCTATCAGGATCAGCCCCCTCCTCTATGGGAACATAGGCAAGAGCTTAGGGACACAGATTCCCCAGCACAGGCATGGGGACACAATCTTGGGGTATGTACTCAGGGACCACACATGGGGTATGGATTGCTAACAGGCATAAGGACATAACCACAATGACAGGGACTGAACATGGGACATAGATTCAGGGCTGTCAATTCTTGGACCACATATGGACAAGGGCTCAGGGTCCAGACATGAGCTCTTGCTCATTTGTGACCATAAACACAGGTACAATGCAGGCCCTGACCCACATATGAACACAGACACTGGGGAAACACCACATGGCCTGGGCCACAAGGGAGGCTCACGGCTGAGGAAGTCCTTCACACTCTGGATAAGTTCCCGCAGTTCCTGGTTGGCCTGTTCCGCCTGTCCCCTGGAAGCATTAGCCTTGTCCAGGGCTGCCTGGGCCCGCTGCTGTGCTTCGCCTGCCTGCCGACGGGTCTCAGCTACCTGGCTGAGGATGCCACCACCTTCAGCCAGTGCCCGCTGCAGCTCTGCCTGTGTGTGGCGGGCCCGACCCAGAGCCAGGTCCGCCATGGCTGCTGCCCCACTGCAGCTGAGGCCCCCACAGCGGGGCTGCCCATCTTCATCCCGACAGCCAGCACCCCCGCAAGGGCTTGTAGCACACGGTGCATCTCCCGGGGACCCGCACACCTGCCAGACACAGAACAAGTCAGGGCCCAGTGGAAGGAACAGCCACACCCACATGTTGCACCCCACGCTTGTGCCTCACCAGTTCATTTATGCCTGTCAGACTCAGGGTGTGGGTACGGGCAGAGAGCTCGTCCAGTGCCCGCTGGTTGGCCATGTGTTTGCGGTTGAAGTCCTCCCTCTGGGCACCCATCAGTGCCTCTGTCTGGTGCCGGGTGCCTGCTGAGTTGCTCACAGGGCTGGGCACTGCCAGGGCCGACATGTTGGCACGACGTTCTGCCTCTGCTGACAGGCTGTGGGCATGACGGATGCTGTCGTAGGCACCTAAGTCGGGCAGAGGCAGGCAGTCAGGTGAAGGTCAACCCTGACTCACCTGCCTAGTTGGCCAACAACTCACCCAGGAAGTTTGAATGCTTCAGCAGGTCCAGATGCTGGTCAAGCTGCCGCAGTGTAAGGTTAAGGGCAAGCCCGTCTCTCTCTAGACTGCTTAGTGCATGGTTGGCATTGAAGTTCTCATCCTGCACATCTGTAAGCTCTGCCTCCAGCTGGGTCAGGTGCTCAGTGGCCTCCCCGATTTCACGCCTGCATGGGGTGGGGCGGGGTAGGATGTTGTTTAAAGAGGCTTTGGCCCTGGTACATTGGACCGCTGCCTCACCCACCACGTATGCTCATTTCCATCCGCACCGCAGCTCCTCTGTGGCTTCCACGAGCTGCGCAGTGGAGGCAGCTGAGGTGTTGCGGGCACCCACAATGCCCTGCACAGTGGCCAGCTTCTCCTGCATGTGCTGGAAGCTGCTCTCAAAAGCACCCAGCACACCGGTCTGCTGCAGCTCCTGTGCCCACTGTTCCAGGCGCCGTGTACGGGAAGCCAGGTCCTGTACCACGCGGTCCCAGTCCCCAAAGCATGCATGGCAGGGGTGGCAGGCAGGAAAGACACCAGAGAAGCCACGGGCACACTGGTCACAGCGCACGCCAGACACGCCTGGGCGGCAGCTGCAGTGGCCTGTGGAACGGTGACACTGAGGTGTGTCTATTCCACGAGGGTCACAATCACAGGCTGCAGGAAAAGGGGAGACCACAAAGTTAGGGTGCCGGTGGGGGCATCCTGGGAAGTCCCCCATCCACCCTGGCCCTGCTGGCTTCCTCACCACGGCACTGCAACCCAGGGTCTCCCCAGTGGAGCTCCTGGCATTCAGAACAAGTTCGCCCACCAAAGCCAGGACGGCAGTGGCACTGTCCTGTGAACTAGAGGGGAAAAAGGGCAAAGGTCAAGGCCTCAATCAGAGGCTGAGCCCTCAAGACTTGAGGCAGGTAGCTGGCCCCCTCTCCCCAGGGAGCCACAGTAAGGTCCCATACCTCATTGCAGGTGGGGCCTCTGGCTCGGCTTGGGTGGCAGGCACAGGGCTGGCAGCCACGACCACTGGTAAGATTCCAGAAGTTGGAGGCACAGCGATCACAGCTAGGGCCCTGGACGTTGGGGAGGCACGGGCACTGCCCACTGCTTGGGTCACAGTTGCATCGGTCAGTGGATGGGCACTGCTGGGGATCTGTGCCCAGCAGGTTGCAGGTGCAGCCTGTGCCAGGCAAGATGAGCACACTAGTCAAGGGGAGCTGGAGCAGTGGAGCCCCACCCCAATCATCCCGTCCCATACCCACACTCACGGTGGCAGCTCTGTCGGGCAGCCTGCCCATGGAAGCCAGGCTTGCAGTGGGCACAGCGTGGCCCCTCCGTGTGGTGTAAGCAGCGCAGGCATTGCCCCGAGTGGGGGTCACAGGCATCAGGGTCCGTGGGGTCAATGTTCCCACTGCATTCACATGGTTGGCACCAGCCTCCTGGCCTTGATGGGTCCCCAAAGTGCCCAGGAGCACAAGCTTCACATCGCAGCCCTGCCCACAGTCAGGGGGAAGGCGTGAGTGCTCAGCCCAGCTGCACGACCCTGATCCCGTGCCTGCGCCTTACCTACTCACCTGTGTAGCCTGCCCTACAGTGGCACATGATCTGCTGGGAGTACCCATCCCGATGGCAAGAAGTAGCAAAGTGCCGCCGGCTCCCAGGGCCTTCGGGGCAGGGACAGGGCCGGCACTGACCCCCATATGGCAGTCGTGGATCCCCGTGGAAGCCAGCAATGCACCTGCAGGGAGGAGGAGGAAGAGCTGTGCTATCCCTGAGCAGCCTGCCCACCCATCAGCTCGCTCACAGCTGCTCAGGCTCACCTTTCACAGTGCTCACCCCCTGTGTGATCACGGCAGCCCAGGCAGGCGCCTGTGTGGGTGTCACATTCGTCTGCATGCCCGTTGCAGACACACGGCTGGCAGCTAGGGAACCCCCACTGGCCACGCTGGCAGCGGTCACAACGAAGCCCAAAGGCACCAGTTCGGCAGGGGCATTGCCCACTGGTCGCATCACATAGGCCACTGAGTGCCCCCTCGGGGCTGCACTGGCAGGCTGGGGGCAAGGCAGAGATTGAGCCAGGGGGGAGCTTGAGAGGATTCTGGTGGGGTCAGGGTAGAAGGTCAGGAAACGGAAGAGAATTTCATGTGACCAGGGCTAAGACTGTGGGGTCCAAAGCAGAGTTAGGGGAGGGAAGAAGCAGAGCCAGAGGGAGGAGGGAGAACAGTAGTAGGGAGGAGAGAGAACAGGAGGGACGAAGGGGCAGGCGAGTACCTTGACAGCCTGTGGGGCCAAAACCATAGTAGCCAGGGGCACAGAGGTCACAGCGGCGCCCAACTACTGCAGGTTTGCACAGGCACTGACCACCATGGGGGTTGCACTCAGAACTCAGTGAGCCCTGGGGGTCACACTGACAGGCTGTGGGAAGAGGGTAAAGAGCAGGTCAGGCTGAGCCCCTACACCTCTGCCCCACCAGCTACTCCACAGGCACTCACGCAGGGCTCCGTTGTAGAGAAAGGTGGACAGGCTGATGAGGAGGGGGGCACAGGCCTCAGAGGGAAGGGTCTTGCTAGGCATCAGGCCCTCCTCGTGGCAGCGGTAGCGTTCAAAGGTGGCACGGCGCTCCAGAGCCGCAGCATCACCTCCACTGAACATCTCCAGCACCAGGACACGGGGCAGCAGCACCAGCTTAAGACATGAGCATACAAGAAGAGTGAACCCCAATGTAAACGATGGACTTTGGTTGATAATAATGTGTCCATGTTGGTTCCTCAATTGTACCAAATATGTCACACTGATGAGGGATGCTGAGGGTAGGGGAGTATGTATGTGTGGGTGGGAAGGGCTATGTGCGAACTCTTTGTATTTTCTGCTCAATTCTCCTGTGAACCTGAAACTGCTCTAAAAAAATTAAGTCCATTAATTAAAAAAATTTAAAAAATTAAAATAAAAACACATGAGCAAGGAAGAATGTGGTTCAGACCTAGGACCATGTTGGCACTGTCAGAGCACTAAGCTTAGCACTCGCATGGACTTGCCTCTTCTGTCACAGACCCCTTGTATATAGCCACCACTACAGGACCCACCCCACAGGCCCTGCCATCTTGATTGGTACGGGGAGAGGGAACTGTTCACCGAGTCAATGAGTAGGCTGGGTCCAGAATAGGGGGCCTCAGGCTGGGCACTTCCTCCTGTTCGCACCAGCTTCAGATGCAGCTTGTAGGAGATGCCAGGCTCAAGGCACACAGGTCTGGGAAGCACCATGTACCTGGGGTAGGTAGTCAAGGACAGGTATGGGGGTCACCTAGAGTCTCTATACCCATCATCTTGGGCTTTCCCACCCCACACACAGCAACCAAACCATTGGCCAAGAAAGAGACTAGGACTGGGCCAGACCAAAGACAGCTGGACAATCTGACAGAGAATCTGTACAGAAGATTCCCATACACATGCTTCACTGGAATCACCTGTGCAGGCTTGTCTTGCTTAAAACATTCCATACGGCATTTCCCTGGCACAAATACTTAGCAATTTTTCCTCAGTGACCTCTTTACACTTCCTCCAACCTCGACCTCCAGCCTCCAACCATGGCTCCTCTTCACCAAGACTGCATCACCTCCCACCGCCCCAGGCCATTCCCATCAGCCTGCAAACCCATGCTAGGGTTCTTTGATCCCCGCTGAAAAAAAATCTTTGCTCAGTCCCTCCAGCCTCTCCCTGGCTGATGCTTTGTCCTTGCTCTCTTGCCCAATGAATCCCTACATTTTTTTTTAAACAATAGAAATTTATTGTCTCGCATCCTGGAGGCTAGAAGTCTGAGATCAAGGTGACTAAAACTTGATTGTAGTCACTGTCTCCACTCTATATATAGCCTCCCACTTCAGGGGAGCTTTTGCCCCATTATGCCATGCAGACGGCCTGTCCCAAGGTCACTGGCGACCTCCATGTAGCCAAATCCAGAGGTCACTTCTCTATTCTTATCTGCTCCAGTGTTCAGCAGCGTGTGATGAGATCAGTGTGCCTTCCTTCCTGAGACATTCTTCTCTTAGATTCTGGGACTCTGTCCAGACTCTCAATTTCTCCCCATCCCCCAGCTCCTCCCTCTGTACTGGGCTCTAACACTAGAGTACCCCAAAGTTTGGTTCTGGTCCTCCTTCCTTTCTCTGGTCATTTAACCTAGACCCACCTCTTTCGTGACAAGTCTCAAATTTATATCTCCGACTTGAGCCCTCCCAGTAATTCCAGACACAGAAATCCAACCATGCACTGGCCTTTGTCCTCCATGTCTAAGCATCTCAGAATTGCTCCTCCCTATGTCTCCATCTCAGTAAAGAGCCTCACCCTATTCAGATGCCCAAGCCAAAAACCCTAGAGTCACTCTTCCACTTTTTCTCCCTTTCCTACCTGTTTAAGCCATCAGCTCTGTCACTAGAACCCTCTGAAAACTTCCTCTTCTCACCACCTCAACTGCTACACCTCTGCCCAGTCCACTGTCACTCAGCTAACTCAACAGTTGCCAGGGTTCTCCCAGCTTCCACCTTGGCCCTTTAAGTCTATTCACTCAGCAACTAGAAGAATCTTTGTTAAACATAGTTATAATTGGCAAAATATCTATAATGGGTACAGACAGGTTCATTACGCTATTCTCTCTGCTTCTCTGTATATTTGAATATTTACATGATAAAAAGTTTAAAAGAAGTAAATTAATTAAAAGAAGATACATGAGGCTGTTTTTCCTCTCTTGGATTGGCCTGCTCCCAATTCTCGGGAGTGTACTATCTTTCACTATTTTTTTACTTAACTAATAAAAATCTTGCTTATATCAAAAAAATTTAAAAATTAAGTAAAAGAAGATACATGAAACAAATACTATCCCAAATACAGTAAAACATTAATCAGACCAGTTACATCCCTGCTGAGAGTACTCTCTGATGCCCTCCCTTCCCCCACTGGGCACTCCCCATACTGACACTGGA
This sequence comes from Vicugna pacos, assembly GCF_048564905.1. Taxonomy (NCBI): domain Eukaryota; kingdom Metazoa; phylum Chordata; class Mammalia; order Artiodactyla; family Camelidae; genus Vicugna; species Vicugna pacos. The sequence goes on from NC_133003.1 coordinate 21,558,675, forward strand.
TGGGTTCCCATTAATTCTTGCCTTGGCCCCTGGAATCCAGGCCCATGCAGGAGCAGGCCTTGTTCTGTCTGCCTCCTTCCTCTGACTAGCGCCATGCCCAACAGCAGCTGGCAAACAGCACTCAGGAGGAGGAGGCACTTGAAGGAAGGAACCAGATGAATGACCAGTGGGGTCTTCTAAGTGCCCTGCAGGAAGCTTAGGGCTGACCCACAGCTGTAGGTGTAACCATTAGTGTCCTCACCTAGCGCCTGGTCGCAGAGTCCCTGGGATGTGGTCATCCTTGGGCAGCACATGCCCACATGGGCTGCGGGCAGATACAGGTCCTGGGCGCTGCACTGTCAGTTCCACCTCTGCCCATTGCTCCGGCACCTGGGGAAATGGGACGATGGAGGAGATGCTCCCACACCCGGAGGATCAGCTCTGGGTTAAGTGTCACAAGGCCTGACCTGGGGTTCCAAGCGCAGCAGCAGGTCATAGTCCATGGCTCTTGGTACAGAGGACACCAGGAACTCCAGTGACTGACCTTCCCGCAGTCTAACAAAGCCTGGGCCGGTCCAGGACGGAGTCCCCCCGGGGGTGGCCAGGCGCTCCACCACATCAAGCCCCTAGGAGGCAATGTGGAGGCGGTGGGGACTCGGGCAAGGCATCTCCTCTTCTGCCACAGTCTGTTCCCAAACCCCAGCTCTTCAGCTGAGGCCCTGCCCAAGGCTGACTCCCTCCCCATAGAAGGCACCACCTGTAACCCTGCCTCTCCAGTCATAGTACCACCCACATCCTGCCCTTCCTACCTGCCCTCGGGCTTCCTCAGCCTCCCAAGTTAGGTGGTCAAGAAATGGCCGGAAGTAACCAGGCTGCACCTGCTCACAGCGGCGCCCCACCATGTGCTGGCGGCAGCGGCACTGACCTGTGGCCTCGTTGCACCTAGAAAGTGAATGATTACTCAAGAAGGACTCGCATCCTGCCCAGGATCTTTTCCCACCCGTCCTGGAGCCCCTTATACAGCACTCACTGGGGATCCAAGGCACCACCCACGTCGCAGTCACACGGACGGCAGCCAAGCAGGTCATGGCTCAGGCCCCAGTGGCCAGGCTAGGGGAGAGGAAATTGCTAGGGGCCAGAATTAGATCCCCTCGCTGTCCAGCAGGGATTCCAATGATGGCTGTCAGCCTCTACCATCTCTTGGGGAAAACATGAACCCTAGACCACTGACTCCCAGGCGTGGCCTCCCAGACCTGAGGCTTCTCAACCAGGACTGGCCCCTAAACTCTTAGCACCCACCCAATGGGGCTCAGACACCACCCCATCCCTGTGCTCTGAGTATAAGTGCAGAATTCCAGCCCCATCCAGTCGCACCAGGCAGCGGCTGCAGCTATGTCCAGTCACTAGACGCTTGCAGAAACAGGCTCCACTGCTGCGGTCACAAGGGGTGCCCCCAGGCACTGTGCCTCGTGTATCACACTGACATCCTGCAGGGAAGGAGACCTATCAGCACTGTGGGGAGCTGTGGCATTGCTCATGTCCAGTTGGGTCAAGAATAAAAGATCAAGAGTTAAGGTCAGCACAGGAGTCAGGACAGGAAGCACATACGCTGGCAGCCTAGAGGATCACTGGCACTGAGCCCGAAGAAGCCGTCACGGCATTGCTGGCAGCGAGAGCCCACCACATGCTCTTTGCAGCGACACTGGCCCGAGACCAGCCCCAGTGCAGGATCATCATGGGGGTCACAGCGGCCACCATCTTGGGAACCCATGGGGTCACAATCACAGGCTGAGGGCAAAAAGATATACAGGGTTATCCTATCCCAGCTACCCAGCACCAGTCATCTCTCAAGTCCCCACCCTAGATTCTCAGTCTGGCTCCACCCTATACCCCCCACCCCAAATCCCTGCAACTTGGACAGCTGTCTGGAACCTCAGCTCCTACCCCAGGATCAGCCTTCCCTCTCCCGTGTCCAATCCCAGCCTTACGGCGGCACACGGCTGGGTCCCGCAGGTCCTTGGTTGGGTCACGGTAGAAGAAGGGCCGGCAGAGCTCACAGTGGTGCCCGGCTGTGTTGTGCTGACATCCATCACACACACCTCCGCTCACATTGCCAGACGCCAAGTATATAGCCATGTCAAAGTGGCAGCTGTGGGCATGCCCATGGCATTCGCACTCTTGGGAGGGAAGGGCAGGGCAAAGTTCACTTGAGGGACCATGTCCTGAGGGTAAGGGGCTTAGGGAGCCCCAGTGTCACCTGAGGTCCCTGCCACAGGCCAGAATTTGTGAGTAGGGGTTCAGGGACTTGAAGGCTTCAACATCATAAAACTGGGCCCCTAACCAGAGCAGACTGTGGAGGAGAGTTGAGGAAACACCCAGGGGCATTAAGATGTGGATATCCTTCAGACACAGTTGAGGTGCTAGGAATTTAACCAGCCAGCTCAAGATTCTGCCCAGGGCACAGCCAGGCCACAGAGTTGTGGGACTATGGGGGCCAGGGTCTCACTCACTCCTGCAGGCATGACTGTGGCCGTCCTCAGCCGGATGCCAGGGCAGATCATGATAGAAATTCTGACACTGCTCACAGTTAAGGCCACGGGTGTTGTGTTTGCAGACACAGGCCCCATGAACCTAGGAGGGTGGGCAGGCAAGTGGTCAGCACTGTCCAGCCATGCCACCCCTGCCCGCAGCCCTACTCCAGCCAGTTGAAGGACCTCACCATGCCTTCAGCATGGGCTGGTGCCCCTGGGGCGGGTGCACACTGTGAGGCATGTCCATAGCAGAAGCAATTGCCACGCACAACCAGCTCGTAGAGGGCATAATAGTACTTCTCTCGGATCTCCCGCCGTGGGTCAAGTAGGTTGTCCCCCAGCGTGTGTAGCCGTGTCAGGTTCACCCGTAGGTTGGTGATCTTTAGCAGGTCTAAATAGGGGGAAAGAATGAGGACCAGCTGGCCAGGCAGGCCCTTGCTGCCCCATGCCCACCCAGGGGCTGAAGCTGCCAAGGTCACCTTGGGAGACCTCCTGTGTCTACAGCTATATGAGCTAAATTGGACTTGGCACCTGCCCTAGGAAGCACCCAAAATAGCTACTGAGGCCCCAGATAGTCACCAGCCGGACGCTGGGACTATGCCAGTTTCAAAGTATGGAACACTCACTCTGGATCCGTGGGCTATAGGGGTCTGGGATAGGGATGGAAGGGTCCAGAACACGATAGATGACCTGGAAGGGCATAGAGTCATTAGAGACACTGGACCTGACTCAGGCCCATCATGCCCCTTTCTGCCCCAAGCCCAGATCCCAGCCCTCACCTCTCCTTCAGTGGATGGCTCGATCTCTGAATAGCGGGACTCACAGACTACGTCATCCCAGTGCCGTGGAGGGGCCAGTGGAACTCCTGGGAAGTCAGCCCCACAGTCATAGGAGAAATATCGGTACACATGCCAGGTGCGTCCAAAGTCTGCTGAGCGCTCCACCAGCATGGCAGCAGGGCGAAATGTCTGGGTAGGGGGCATGGCTGATCAGTGAGCACCAGGACCCAAGTCCAGCCCAGGCCCATCAAGAGCCCTGCCCAGCTGAGGCCTGCCCTCAAGCAGCTCACGGACAGGTCAGGGTGAAGAGAGGAAGCCAAGCAAGGATTAGGATGGGAAGCCACCTCTAGTGGGGAGACTCAATGGACATGGGGCCCAGGGAGGCAGCACCTGACCCAGCCTGGGTTTGGGGCAGCATGGACAAAGGCTTGGAAGTAGGAGGCAACAGAAGTTGTGGGAGGTGAAGGAACCTCCCATCCAGCCAGAAAACAGCATATGAGAGCAGGGAGGCTGGGCTGAGAAGCTGGGACTCTATTCAGGGGCAATGAGGAGCCAAGCAGGGTGCTTCAAGCAGGCTCCCAGACACGCGGGCACCTTGAAGGTCATAATGAGGTGTGTGAAATGGAACTCAGCCTCCAAGTCCAGCTGGATGGTGACCACGGGGACACCTGGGGCAGGAGTCGGAGATCAGGGACTTGAGGCTACTGGTGGGCAGCCCTGCTCACCCATACACCACCCACAGCCTCACCATTCTCTGACTGCCACCAGGCTGCCCGGCGCTGTGGTGCAAAGCTGGTAACTACATTCTGGATGCGATGGCTGTTTGGGTTGTGTTTAGCAGAGAAGGGGCGCCGGGAGTCACACAGGAAGCACTTCTTCTCGTCCTAGGTTGGGTCAGGGTCAGTGCCTCAGCCAGTGCCAGCCCCACCCTGAGTCAGCACTCCCACCCCACCCCCAGCCGCACCTGCAGGTGACTGACGATGCAGTAGGGCTGGGGGCCGTGCAAGCCGCAGGTGGATGAGGCGGTCAGTCTGTCGGCGCGGCCCACCAGCAGGTCACCCGTGGCAGGGTAGCAGCTTCCTCGCAAACAGCCTGGTACATCCGGGGCCAGGGCCTGGGCCAGGGCGGTGGCCAGCACTGGGAACAGGGGGTCAGCCGGTTCTGCTGAGCTCCCACCCAGTAGCCACAGGGCCAGCTACCCCAGGACCCGCCATCACATCCCGCCAACCCCAGGCCTTCACCGGGCTCTCTCACCACTCAGCAGCAGGCCAAGTCGAAGCTCCCAGGGCCCAGGCTGTCCCCTCAGGTCCCTCCCTCGTTCCCCTGAGGCCCGCTCCATCCTGAAGAGGAGGGGAATCGGGATGAGAGGGGAAGTGGGAGGTCTGGGGCCCTTGCCACCCACCCCTACCCTTGGGGTCCCATGCTGACTCTGCCTGTGTGGGTCCTTGGCTGATTCCCCACTCAGTCCTCAGTCTGTCCAGCGGTCCCTCCACTTGCTCGGAGTCTGGCGACTTTGAGCAAAGTTGGGAAGCATGGCAGGAAGCAAAGCATGGAGTGGATTTTGGGCAGGAGCACAACATCATGCAGAAACCCTCCACCTTTCTGGAACTGGTTCAGCCACAAATTGGTGTGGGCCCCTGGGACCTTTCCCTTCCCTGAGCCTCTGCTGCCCACCATCATGCAGAACCTCCTCCTCCCTCATTCTAGAAACCAGACACAGGCCTGCTCACCTGCAAATCTTTATTGTGCCCCCATACCCAGGCCTGTGCAGAGCCAGGGGAAGGTAGGGGCCTGGGGCTTTATGCCACTGCAGTTAAGGAATGCACCAAGCAGGGGCCATGGCATAAGCAAAGGAGTCTGATCTTCGAGACCTCAAGGGCCCATGGAAATTAGCCTTTGTCCCCAGTGTTGTCAATGCTTCAGAAGCCACCATCGATTAGTCTTTTCAGTCCCAGGCCTCCAGCATCAGCAGGGAGGTGGAAGGGCGCACTCAGGGCTGTCAAGCTCCCCTACTCAGGGATTTGGGAAAGTTTAGAATGGCCTGGCAGAAGAGACAGGACAACACAGGGGTATGGGGAGAAATGGAGAAAGACCATCCCCTGCCCAAGGTCTCCACCTCCCCCAGTCACTACAGCACACAGGCACGAGAAGTGCTTAGTTTCCTGGTATAAATAGGTGCTGGGCACCGACAACAGAGCAGAGCAGTAGCGAGCGAATCCAGATCTTATGGCTATTCATCCACTCCGGACCTTCTGGTCTGCCGAGAGTGCCTGAGCCCGGGCTTGGAATGCGTGCTGCGGGAGCGCGTGCCCCACCCAGGCCCCTGGGACAGCGGCAGGGACCAGGGACTCTGTGGGACTGTAGGGCCATGTCAGGATGACTTTGAGCTACCACAGCTGCACCCACTCTCTGTCTGGGGTCGAGTGGAGAGTACCCTGGAGCTACTGGCCCAGGGGAGAAAGCTAGGGGTTCTTCAGGGAAATCAGGAGGCAGTCAATCTGCTGGACTTCCAGGGTTGCTGGGAGTTACACAAGTTATCTGGAGTAGAGATCGCCAGTCACCCTGAGGGGCACATAATCCACCTGAGGGGCTCAGGGATACTAGAGGTGGCTCAGAACCTTCGATCACTTAGAGATAAGGATCTATCAGGGTCTTGGGGCACTCGATGGCCTTAGGGAGTTTTACATGATGTTTCAGGTTTCTCAAGGTCAGAGGGCCACTGGAAGACATCATGGTGTCTCCTGGGGCTCAGGATGGGGGAGGCACTCAGTGGTGTCTCTGGTCTCTCAAGGTCAGGAGATTCCTGGGCCACTCTGGGGTCACTCTGAGTCACCCAAGCAGTCCCAGAGTCCCTCTTACTGGCATCCATAGACAGCAGTCAGCAGGTGGCATACGCATTGGCCCACAGCTACGTGTCCTCAAGCAGCTTTACTGCCTGCTGCTCCAGGGTCCACAGGGTGGCCACCTTCTTGCCCAGTGCCTGCTCGTTCTGTGCCAGATGGTGCTCCAAGCCTGGGGATCAAGGTCATCTGAGCCAGGCTCTGACCTTTGGCCCTCATCTCTGACCCTGGTCCTCATCTCTGTCACGGCCTGACTCTGACCCCAGCCTTAAATGAGCTCTAACCCTAGTCAACATTTGACCCTCTGTTCTGAACTTTGTCCGCAGCCTGATCCCTACATGAAGCTGGACCTGACCTGGACCCAGCACTGACCCTCCTACACCACCCTTGTGACTCTGACCCTCCCTTCTGACCCTGATCCTGACCCTGTACCCTCCCCACCATGGCACAGCCATGCACCCTCCAGGTGGCTCCAGCTGTTCTATGCCAGCTTTAGCAGCTCTTGAGCCTCAGCTCATTCCCGCTGTACCCGCTCTCCTACATCCTATACTGTGATCACCAGGCTAGACGTGCCCTTCTGAGACTCTGTCACACCTAAATGGGACACCTGCAACTCCTAGAGCAGGACTGGATCTGAAACCCCACCCCACCTAGACCCTACTGTCCCAAACACATTGCTGCCCAAGGTTCCTGGGGGGCAGGGGCTTTTAGAACTGAGATCCTGCTCCAGCCTAGCACAGTCCAGTCCCAGACCAAACCCCACTTCACACTGTTCCAGACGTGTCCCTGAGTTTCTAATGTCCACTTTTCCCATCTCATCTTGTTCAGGCTCCCAGCCATGCCCAAGGCATGTGCTGCCTGCTCTTCTGCCTCCTGGGCCTGCAGCTGACTCAGGGCCAAAAGGGTCCTAAGAGCCACAGCTGCACTGGACAAACGCCCCAGGACTGGGGTCACATCCACTTCCAGAGCCACCCAGGCCAGTAGCCCTGCCACCTGAGGCAAACGTCAGGGGATCACAGGGAGGTCACATCAGGGTAGCAACTAAGTAAGGTGTTCACATGGTCAGGGTGTTTGGTAGCACCATAGTATCACAGTGGGTCAAACATCTCAGGTGGAGAACAGGGATCACAGTGGCCTCTGAACAAGAGGTGTGAGGGAGCTGAGGGGTTTGGGTGGGGTATCACCTCCTGTATACTGGCTTCCAGGCCTTGAAGTCTCTGTTTCACCACCTGTAGCCCTTGCTCTGTAGCTCTGCATGAGTTCCCGCCTCAGCCAGCACACTCTGAACATCCAGTGCTTGGTCCTGGGCCCTGACTGTACCCTCCCTGTAGGGCACAGATGATCAGTTGGGCATCCCTTTCTTCCCCACCCTCTGACCTCTACATCCAGCCTCCTTGCCCTTCACCTGGTCTGCTGTGCCTGATGGAGGACACCTTCAGCTCTGGGCAGTTCCTGGCCTGTGACATCTGGTACAGGGCAGGCACCCTGGATCTGATCCAGCAGGGCAATGCCTGCTGTTCCACCTCGGGGGAGAGGCACCACCAGCCCATGCCATGCCACCAGCTCCACACTTATAGCATCTGCACCTTCATCTGTAGGGATGGAGGTAGGGACCCTGGACATGAATTCTGATCTCTGACCCAACGAACCTTGACCCTAACCTCTCACTGATCCTGCCTCTAACATGACTACATGGTATGCTGGAGGCTTCCAAGAACCAATTGTCAAATTTTCAAGAATTTTGCGAACCAGCTGTTAAATGATAGGTAGACTGAAATCAGCCACGGGGGGATTCCTTCCACTGGAAATTGACAAACACTACAAATCAGTTCCTCCTGATCCCCAACCCTGACTTGCTAAACATTTAATAGCACACTAGTGCTCCCACCTGACCCTTGGTCAACCCTGATGAATATTCTTTCTTTTTTTTTAACGAGTTATAGTCATTTTACAATGCTGTGTCAAATTCCAGTGTAGAGCACATTTTTTCAGTTATACATGAATATACATACATTCATTGTCACATTCTCTTTCGCTGTGAGCCACCACAAGATCCTGTATATATTTCCCTGTGCTACACGGTACAATTTTGTTTATCTATTCTACATTTTGAAATCCCAGTCCCTTCCCACCCACTGAGTATTCTTAATTCTAGGAGTATTATAACAGGTCCTGGATGCCCACCTGCCCCTGCCCTCAGACACACAATTAGCAGACATGTACCCAAGAGGGAATGCTGGACAGTCCGAATAGTTGCTTGCACATGAGCCACAGTGGCCACACCCCTGGGTCCCCTTATATGATGCCACATCTTCTGGGCCTTGATTCCCATAGAGCTTGCAGTGGCCTGGATTTGCAGTAGCTGGTAGGGGCAGATCAGACGTGGAATGTTTCTCCTGCAACCCCATGGTCAAGCCATGATACCCTATGACTTCCCCCATGTTCCCCTCCATGGCCCCCATGGCTCTGTACCAGTTGCTGACATCGCTCCAAAGTTGTGACTGCTAGGTCCAGGCTATAAGAGGAGTTACAAGAGGCAACCAGAGCCCATTGGGTGGTGGGCAGGGTCCCGGGACAAGAGGGAACACCACAGGGCATAGGAACACAGGCCAGCCCAGGTCCCCAACCCGTGCATTCCTGCCAACAAGATAGGGGATCCAGTGAGGAATGCATGTCCCAGATCTCCCATCGCCCTACACCCAGTTTACCCCTAGGAGAGAGTCCTTGTCTTGGCAAAACTTCCCACAGTGATCCATATCTCCACCCACCACTCCAGCTTGACTAGGAGTCTCAGAAGCTGTGGGTGTAGACTCTGGACCCTGTCAACCAGCCCCTCCAATTTCAGCTGCCACACAGCTATCCCTTTGCCGGCCCAACCCCCACAGCAGCTGCTTGTCCACCGCCGAGCCTCTCGGGCCTGTCCCAGGATGCTGTCTGGTCCTCCAGGTGTAGCCATAAACTGGGGTCCACTTATGACCTCTTGGGAAAGCAGGGCAGCTGAATAGGCCTGGGCCTCAGCATCTGCAGGGAATGGGAAGGTTGGAAAGAGGAGCGGCTCAGGGCTCCAGTGGCTGAGGCAGGGTCCATGGGCCTCCTGGGTCCCCCAGATATGTAAGCAACGGCACCCTTTTCCTTCCTCTGCCCCAGTCTAGCCCCTCCCCTCACCTGCTGCCCACCCACCTGCCTACCTGGCCTCACCTTGGGCTCCTGTGGCCTTCTTGGGCCAGGCCAAGCCCTTGATACAGTCTAGCTCCTGGGATAATTCTTCAAGACATTCACACTGCCCATTAACTCATGGCTCTCTTTCTACAACAACCTGTTTGGTGGCCCACAATGTCTGGGCCAATGCAATTGTTTTCCTCCTATGGGAAGATGGAGTATCAACAGCCTGGCCAGAGATGCCCTCTCCTCCCCAATTCCTCACTCAAGAAAACTCCCCTCACTTCCAAACCCAGGACTCAGAGATAGGCCAACCTGTGACCCTCTGAGTCCTTGACCGGGGAAGCTAGCTGGAGATCTCCTCCCTACTGGCCCCAGACCCCTTGCCTGAGTCCAGCTATCCACTCTGCAAGTTGTTGCAGGGGCCCCACAGCGGGGGAAGGAGATTCCAGGAGCGTCTGTGCCTGCTGAAGTATCCCCTCCAGGGCCTGCAGGTGTCTTCCCTGGCCCCTGGTACCCCAGCCAGGCATCCCCTGACAGAGGGGAGCCACCTCCCGGGCCACTACGTCTAGCTGCAGCTGGAGCAGAGCCAGGTGTTGATTCCAGGAGGTGAAACAGGGAGGGCAGGACGTGCACTGTGCGAAGCCACCTCTGGAGCCACGGGCACATGCCTGGCATCTCAGCTCTGAGATGCCCTGTTTGCAGTGGCAGGCGCCTGTGTGTGGGTCACAGCTGGTGCAATGGAGCCCTGGGGGTCACAGGCACAGGCTGCAGGGGAGAGACAGAGTTAGGGAAGGAAGCAGGCAGCATTCACCAGAGCCTCACCTCCAAGAAGTCTGAAGGAAGAAAACGGCCCTGTGTGACTGTAAAGGTCCTCACATAAGCCACTGTCCAGAACGGCCATGGGCACAGGCATCTACCCTGGCCAAAGAGGCCATACTGCATGGCAGCCTTGGGGCAGGAAGGCATGGTTCCAGGGGCTTTGCAGACTGGTCAGGGGTCAGCTAGGGTCAAGATGGCAAGGCAGGGTCAGGAAAGAGCCACCAACGTGTCCTCTCTGCAGACATATCCGACCTAGCCTGGCCAACGCTTTTTTCCTACAGCTGTTTCCATGAGTATTTCTTTAAGTTTTGGAGGAAACAGCAATAAACACACTGTGTTCTCCCCCAGGACCACCCAGTTGCTCCCCTGCTCCCCTACACTGAGGGCCCCGTCAGGGCAGCCTCACCCCTGGCGGGGGATTGTGTGAGCAGCCTGCTCACCTCTGCACTCCTGCTCTGGGTCACCCCAGTACCCATCCTGACATGGGGAGCATGTGCAAATCCTGCCCAGCAGGGGCACTGACTGGTGACCTGAGGGGAGGAAATACGACCAGTCAGAAACAAAGAGCCTCTTCTAGGGGAGGGAGAAGGACATGAGTGCTCAGAGGCAGCACCACAACTGTGCTTGGCTGAGGGCTTCTCCCTCCTGCCTCCTCCAACCTGACCCCTTGACCGGATCCCACCTTCCCATATCTCTAGCCTCGCCCCTCACAGACTGGCCCTCCAAGTTCTCAACTCCTTACCTGCTACCCTTTGTTCCTCAGTGTCTTGAGTCGAGCACCCCACTGTCTCCACACTCTCAACCCATGCCTCCTTCACCCCCCAACACCCACCCTCTCCTCCTCAAGGACACAAGAACTTGCTTCAGACATCATCTCGTTCAGTCACTGACCATGCTCCTCCCGGAAACATGCGCTTCCCATGGCCATCCGTCTCTGCTTGTGCCAGCTCTCGGTCCTCACCCTCTGCCCCCTCTCCTAAGCCCACGCTCATTCCACTTGTCATGACCCACTCATTGTGGTTCACCCACACACTAATGCATGGCTGCGAGTGGGGTCGGGCCCATGCAATCTCGGGTCTGCTCACAGTTAATGTCACACAAGAGCACAGACACGGCTATTTGCAGCCACACACACCCTGGCTGGCGATCACATTAACACTTACACCAGCCATAAATCACACCTGTCACAGGCACACACATTCACTCACACCTGGCTGCTGCCACATGCTACCTGCAACATGGGTTCACTCACTCGGTGACACAGTGGCTTCAAAGTGTGTCGAGCATGGCAGCTGCAGGGTTTGCAGCCTTGGGGCCCTCCCAGATTCCAGAAGAGGCGGGGCACAGAGGCTACAGTCCCGCCCCAGTGTGTGGGGCGGCAGGGGCACTGCCCGCTGACCTGGTTGCAGAAGCAGGCTTAAGCCCCAGATGGGCACCTCGCAGGGATGGTGCCCTGGGGGTTACAGCAGCAGCCTGGGAAGAGGAAGGGCTTGACAATGTCTGAGGAAAAGGAACCCATCTATCCACCTTGGGATGCCCCCACCCATCCCACCCACACACTTACACCGGCAGCCCCCTGGGCGCAGGGCAGTGCCATGGAAGCCAGGCCTACAGTGTGCACAGCCAGGGCCATGGCTGTACTGGAGACAGTGCTGGCAGTGCCCACTGTGGGGATCGCAAGCAGCAGGGTCACAGGGATCAATATTGTTGTTGCACTGGCAGGGCCAGTACGGACTCCTCCTGGGGTCTCCTCCTGGCCAAGGGCGCCCAAGGTAGCCGGAGGAGCAGCGGTCACCGTGGGGGCCTGGGGAAGATTGGGATATGTGTGGGTTGTCTCAGTTGTCTTCCTATACCCTTGGGGCCTCTGGGTCCCACTTAACCAGCCAGAAAGTCTGAGATCCAGCCAGGAGGACAGAAGACAATAGCTACATTATGGTCCATCTTCTTGACTTACAAGTTCTGTGCCTATAATTTCTCAAGAACAGCAACTTCTTGAGGAGAGGTGCCCAGCCTGCAGCTCTATGTACAGAGGGCACTGGTAAAGATTTCCCTTGTGGATCTGATGGGACTGTGAACAAGTGAGCAGGGCCATGGTTTGTCACTGCCAGCAGTGCCTCACCTGCATAGCCAGGTGCACAGAGGCACAGGACACGGCCACTTGCACTTTCTTTTTTTTTTTTTTTAACATTTTTTATTGATTTATAATCATTTTACAATGTTGTGTCAAATTCCAGTGTTCAGCACAATTTTTCAGTCATTCATGGACATATACACACTCATTGTCACATTTTTTTCTCTGTGATTTATCATAACATTTTGTGTATATTTCCCTGTGCTATACAGTGTAATCTTGTTTATCTATTCTACAATTTTGAAATCCCAGTCTATCCCTTCTCACCCTCTACCCCCCTGGTAACCACAAGTCTGTATTCTCTGTCCATGAGTCTTTAAATTCCAAATATGAGCGATCTCATATGGTATTTTTCTTTCTCTTTCTGGCTTACTTCACTTAGAATGACATTCTCTAGGAGCATCCATGTTGCTGCAAATGGCGTTATGTTGTCGGTTTTTATGGCTGAGTAGTATTCCATTGTATAAATATACCACTTCTTCTTTATCCAGTCACCTATTGATGGACATTTAGGCTGTTTCCATGTTTTGGCTATTGTAAATAGTGCTGCTATGAACATTGGAGTGCAGGTGTCATCCTGAAGTAGATTTCCTTCTGGATACAAGCCCAGGAGTGGGATTCCTGGGTCATATGGCAAGTCTATTCCTAGTCTTTTGAGGAATCTCCACACTGTTTTCCATAGTGGCTGCACCAAACTGCATTCCCACCAGCAGTGTAAGAGGGTTCCCCTTTCTCCACAGCCTCTCCAGCATTTGTCATTTTTGGATTTTTGAATGACAGCCATTCTGACTGGTGTGAGGTGATACGTCATTGTAGTTTTGATTTGCATTTCTCTGATAATTAGTGATATTGAGCATTTTTTCATGTGCTTTTTGATCATTTGTATGTCTTCCTTGGAGAATTGCTTGTTTAGGTCTTCTGCCCATTTTTGGATTGGGTTGTTTATTTTTTTCTTATTGAGTCGTATGAGCTGCTTATATATTTTGGAGATCAAGCCTTTGTCGGTTTCACTTGCAAAAATTTTCTCCCATTCCGTAGGTTTTCTTCTTGTTTTATTTCTGGTTTCCTTTGCTGTGCAGAAGCTTGTAAGTTTCATTAGGTCCCATTTGTTTATTCTTGCTTTTATTTCTTCTAGGAGAAAATTTTTGAAATGTATGTCAGATAATGTTTTGCCTATGTTTTCCTCTAGGAGGTTTATTGTATCTTGTCTTATGTTTAAGTCTTTAATCCATTTTGAGTTGATTTTTGTATATGGTGTAAGGGTGTGTTCTAGCTTCATTGTTTTACATGCTGCTGTCCAGTTTTCCCAACACCATTTGCTGAAGAGACTGTCTTTATTCCATTGTATATTCTTGCCTCCTTTGTCAAACATTAGTTGATCAAAGGTTTGTGGGTTCATTTCTGGGCTCTCTATTCTGTTCCATTGGTCCATATGTCTGTTTTGGTACCAATACCATGCTGTCTTGATGACTGTAGCTCTATAGTATTGTCTGAAGTCTGGGAGAGTTATTCCTCCAGCCTCTTTCTTTCTCTTCAGTAATGCTTTAGCAATTCTAGGTCTTTGATGGTTCCATATAAATTTTATTATGATTTATTCTAGTTCTGTGAAATATGTCCTGGGTAATTGGATAGGGATTGCATTAAATCTGTAGATTGCCTTGGGCAGTGTGACCATTTTAACAATATTGATTCTTCCAATCCAAGAGCATGGAATATCTTTCCATTTTTTAAAGTCTTCTTTAATTTCCTTCATCAATGGTTTATAGTTTTCTGTGTATAATTCTTTCACCTCCTTGGTTAGATTTATTCCCAGATATTTTATTACTTTGGGTGCTATTTTAAAGGGGATTGTTTCTTTACTTTCTTTTTTTGTTGATTTATCGTTAGTGTAAAGAAATGCAACTGATTTTTGAACGTTAATTTTGTAACCTGTTACGTTGCTGAATTCTTCAATCAGCTCTAGTAGCTTTTGTGTGGACCTTTTAGGGTTTTCTATATATAGTAACATGTCATCAGCATATAATGACACTTTTACCTCTTCTTTTCCAATTTGGATCCCTTTTATTTCTTTCTCTTGCCTGATTGCTGTGGCTAGGACTTCCAGGACTATGTTGAATAGGAGTGGTGATAGTGGGCATCCTTGTCTTGTCCCAGATTTTAGTGGGAAGCTTTTGAGTTTTTCACCGTTGAGAACTATGCTGGCTGTAGGTTTGTCATATATAGCTTTTATTATGTTGAGATATGTTCCCTCTATACCCACTTTGGCGAGAGTTTTTATTATAAATGGGTGTTGAGTTTTATTAAATGCTTTTTCTGCATCAATTGAGATGATCATGTGGTTTTTGTCCTTTCTCTTGTTGATGTGATGTATTACATTGATTGATTTGCGTATGTTGAACCAGCCTTGTGTCCCTGGGGTGAATCCCACTTGGTTATGATGTATAATCTTTTTTATGTGCTGTTGGATTCTATTTGCTAAAATTTTGGTGAGGATTTTGGCGTCTATGTTCATCAGTGATATTGGCCTATAATTCTCTTTTTTTGTAGTGTCTTTGCCTGGTTTTGGTATCAGGGTGATGGTGGCTTCATAGAATGAGTTTGGGAGTATTCCCTCCTTTTCAATCATCTGGAAGAGTTTGAGAAGGACTGGTATGAGTTCTTCTTTGTATGTTTGGTAGAATTCCCCGGTGAAGCCGTCCGTTCCTGGACTTTTATTTGTAGGGAGGTTTTTAATTGCTATTTCTATTTCCTTTCTAGTGATCGGATTGTTCAAGTGTTCAGTTTCTTCTTGATTCAGTTTTGGTGGACAGTATGTTTCCAGAAACTTGTCCATCTCCTCTAGGTTATCCAGTTTGGTTCCATATAGTTTTTCATAATAGTCTCGTATGATATTCTGTATTTCTATTTTGTTTGTTGTAATTTCTCCATTTTCCTTTCTTGTTTTGCTAATTTGTGCTCTCTCTTTTTTCTTCTTTGTGAGTTTGGCCAGAGGTTTGTCGATTTTATTTACTTTTTCAAAACACCAGCTTTTGGTTTGGTTTATTTTTTCTATGGTCTTGTTAATCTCTATTGTATTTAATTCCTCTCTGATCTTTATTATTTCCTTCCTTCTGCTGCTTTTTGGGGCTTTTTGTTTTTCTTTTTCTAATTGATTCAGATGGTGGGTTAACTTGTTTATTTGAGATTGTTCTTCTTTTTTGAGGAAGGCCTATATCGCTATAAACTTCCCTCTTAGCACTGCCTTTGCTGTGTCCCATAGGTTTTGAGTGGTTGTGCTTTCATTATCATTTGTCTCAAGGTATTTTTTAATTTCAGCTTTGATTTCCTCATTGATCCATTGTTTTTTCAATAACAAATTGTTTAATCTCCATGCTTTTCTTTTTTTCTCCTTTGTTTCTCTGTTGTTGATTTCCAGTTTCATGGCATTGTGGTCAGTAAAGATGCTTGAGATAATTTCTATCTTCTTAAATTTGTTGAGGTTTCTTTTGTGTCCAAGTACATGATTGATCCTGGAAAATGTTCCATGTGCACTTGAAAAGAATGTATATTCTATTTTTGGGGGGTGTAATGCTCTGAAAATATCCACCAAATCTAGTTTTTCTATTGTAGTATTTAATTTCTCTGTTGCCTTGTTTACTTTCTGTCTGGAAGATCTGTCTAGTGATGTTAATGCAGTGTTAAAATCTCCAACTATGATTGTATTCCCATCAATATCGCCCTTTATCTCTGTTACTAATTCTTGTATGTACTTAGGTGCTCCTATATTGGGTGCATATATATTAACGAGTGTAATGTCTTCATCTTGTATCATTCCTTTAATCATTATAAAATGTCCCTCTTTATCTTTCTTTATGGCCTTTGTTTTAAAGTCTATTTTGTCTGAAATCAGTACTGCAACACCTGCTTTTTTGGCTTTTCCATTTGCATGGAATATCCTTTTCCATTCTTTCACTCTCAATCTATATGTGTCCTTCTCCCTCAAGTGGGTCTCTTGTATGCAGCATATTGAAGGTTCTTGCTTTATTATCCAGTCTGCCACCCTATGTCTTTTGACTGGAGCATTTAGTCCGTTAACATTTACAGTAATTAATGATAGATGTGTGTTTATTGCCATTTTGAACTTATCTTTGCAGTTGAATTGGTATATCCTCTTTGTCCCTTTCTTCTTCCTTTTGTGGTTTGGTAATTTTCCTTTGTATTATCATGGATTTTATTTAATTTTTGTGACTCCCTTGTAAATTTTTGACTTGTGGTTACCCTTTTTTGTAAATCTATTAACCTATACCTGTTTTTATTAAACCGATAATAACATGATCTCAAACCCATCCTACTGTTAAAAAAATTTAAAAAAGAAAAAAAATTCTATATTTCCCTGCCTCCCTCTCCCACTCTCAGTGATTTGTATGTCTTCTTTTATAATTTTGTGTTTTCTTTATTTGTAATTCATGAGTTATCACCTTTCCAGTTATGAGTTTCTCATTTCTGTAGCATCCTGCTGCTTTTCTATTTAGAATAGCCCTTTCAATATTTCTTTTAGCATGGGTTTAGTGTTGCCAAACTCCTACAGCTTTTTTTTGTCTGTGAAACTCTTTATTTCTCCTTCTATCCTAAAGGATAGCCTTGCTGGATAAAGTATCCTAGGCTGCATCTTTTTTTCATTCAGGTATATATTCATCAGACATATTCATTCAAGAATATATCTTGCCACTCCCTTCTGGCCTGCAGTGTTTGTGTAGAGAAATCAGCTGAGAGCCTTATGGGGGTTCCCTTGTAATTCACTCTTTGCTTTTCTCTTGCTGCCTTTAGAATCATTTCTTTATCCTTGACTCTGGTCATCTTGATTATGATATGTCTTGGTGTGGGTCTATTTGGATTCTTCCTGTTTGGGACCCTCTGAGCTTCCTGTACTTGGATATCTGATTCCTTCTTTAAGTTTGGGAAGTTTTCAGTCATGATTTCTTCAAAAACGTTTTCAATCCCCTTTGATCCTTCTTCCCCTTCTGGGACCCCTATTATGCGAAGGTTGGGACGCTTTATATTATCCCATAGGTCCCTTATGCTATTATCATTATTTTTTATTTGCTTATCTTGTAGTTCTTCTGAATGGGTGCTTTCTATTGCCCTGTCTTCTAGATCACTAATTCGTTCCTCTGCATTAACTAGTCGGCTTTGCACAGCTATTAGATCATTCCTCATCTCTGTCAATGAGTTTACTCATTCTACTTGGCTCTTCTTTATAGCTTCAATTTCATTTTTGACATATTTTATCTCTCTAAGCACTATCTCTTTTAATTCCTTCAGCAATTTGATCACTCCTTTTTTGAAATCTTGATCTAGTAGGCTATCGATGTCTATTTCATTGATCTTTCTTTCAGGGGATTCCTCTTGTTCTTTTAATTGGGAAAGGTTTCTCTGCTTCTTCATCTTGCTCATACCTCTCTGGCACTGTGGTTTATGGAGTATCAGTTGTCTATTTTGGATCTTAAGGACTTTATCTATCTAATGCCTATTTATGAATAGAACTTAGGAAAAAAAAGAAAAATAATAAGAAAGAGAGAGAAAGATTTTTAAAAGAAGGGAGAAAGAGGGTTTGAAAACAGGGTATAATGAATAATAGAAGAGCGAGTTGAAGCAGAGTATTAATCGGGTTGAGACGTCCTTTTAAAACCTTTAAAAAAAAAGAAAAAGAAAAAAAGGGGTGGGGAGATGAATAGATGTATTTGAAGCCTATGTCTAATCAATAACAGGACCTCAAAACCCAAGAGAAATAGAAATGAATTAAGAAGTAAAAATTAAGAGAGTAATTGAAAATAGAACAGGTAAAAACAGATTTAAGAACAAAACAAAAAACAAAACAAAAAAAAGGGGTTGTCGGTGTTCTCCTGGAGTCTATGTGCTTTTAATGTGAAGTCCTTCTGTCTTCGTCCTGTTTTGGAAGCTCAGCTTGTTTTCTTAGGCCCTCCGTTGGCGCCCTCTTCTGTGCTGCTCCCAGTACCTGTCGGCAAGCAGATCGCGCCTCCTCCTAACACGGGGTCAGATGCAGCTCTCCTCTGCTGTGGGCTGGCGGGTCACTGCCCCTCCAGATGCCGCAGTCAGATGTTGCAGACTGGCCAGGCAGGAGGGCGGGTCGTGCCCCCTCCCAGCACCTCGGTCAGGGGCTGTGTTCCTGCCCGACAGGCGGGGGCGCCCGCTCTCCCTCTGCCTGCGCCGCAGGGAGCTCCGCCCTGCGCTCCGCCCTGGCCGCGCTCCGCGGGTGGGCTCGGGGAAGACGGAGGGGCAGCCTTGTCACTGCTCCCAGCCAAGACCCAGCTCCTTGTTTGTCTTTCTGGAGCAAGTTCTCTGAGGGACCAGGATGGAAGGATCCCACCTGCCCCAGGCTGTAGGCCCGTCTCAGTCTGGTCCTTGAGGCTGCTGAGCCCTTCGGTGTGGATGCAGGTTTCGCCCCTGCCCCCGCCTGGGTGCTCAGCGCCGGAGAATATGGCGGCTGTGCCTGGGCCCCGCCTCTCTTCCCCTGAAAAGTTTCCGCGGGTTTTCAGAGATGGGGGTATGCACCCTTCCCCCGAGAGCACATCAACCTTGCTGTTTTCTGGAGGGCCCAGGTTGTTCTGTCCTGTACACCCACAGCCACGGCGCCCAGCCCCTTGCAGTCCCCTGGAGCTGCCTCCGTGCAGCCGCCCCCGTCCTCCGCCTGGCTTGTGCAGCCTGGCCCTGCCCGCCGCCCCGCATCTCAGGCTGGGTGTCGGGGGGACGCTCTGTGCCCGTTTAACTTAGTCTGTCAGACAAGGGCTGCTCTGTACAGATCCGAGCCTCGGAGGCTCCCCCTCCGTCCCACTGGCCTCTCAGTTGGAGAGGGGAGACCCAGCGAGCGAGTGCCAGTCCTCCTTTGCCGCTCCCTCCCCGCGAGACCCATCCCGTGCTGTTTTGCCTTTTGTTCTTTCTTTTTTCCTTTTCTCCTACCAGATTTTTGGCATCTTTATCTTTTGAAGAGGGCGATGTTCTGTCGGAGTTCCGCAGGTGCTCTGGTTGGCTGAGTGAGTCTGTAGATGTGGATCTTGGTGTATTTGTGGGAGAGGGTGACTTACAAGCGTCCTTCTACTCCGCCATCTTGCCTCTTCTCCCACTTGCACTTTCCACACGGCAGGAAGTCCCATGGTAGAGGCCTGAGCCAGGTTGCCCAGGACAGAGGCAAGGCTGGCACTGCTGGCCTGAGCCCAGGGTATGGTCTCCGTAGTAGCCATCCAAGCACCTGGGGGCACGAGCACACAGAATGGGGACTAGCCCACTCACCATAATTCCTCCCCAATCCTTCCAATGTCAGCCTGACCTGTCACAGTGCCAGTCCATGGTGGCTTCATGGCAGTCCTAGTAGACGACTGTGAGTGGGTGGCACAACTCAGCATGACCATTGCAGGCACAGGGCTGGCAGTGAGGGAAGCCCCACCAGCCAGAGAGGCAGTGGTCACAGCGGAGACCAGCAAAGCCAGCCCGGCATGGGCACTGCCCACTCATAGGGTTACAGATGGCACTGGTGGCACCCTCAGTGTGGCAGTGGCACTCTGGGAAATGACAGGGCAATCAAGCCATGTAGAGAAAGGAGATGGCTGGTCCCAGACCCCACACCAACACCCACTGGCCCTGAAGGCTCAACACTGCAGCCAGTGGGGTTGAAGCCATACATTACAGGCACATAGTGATCACAGCTACAATCAATGATATTAGGATGGTAGGGGCACTGCCCACCCAGCAGGGCAGACTTGGTGCTCAGTGAACCCTGAGGATAGCACTCACATGCTGCCAGGAAAAAGCAAGATGAGATGAACCTCATGGTGCCTCCTGCAATCACTATGCTTCAGATCCCTCAAGCCAGGGCCACACACTCACCGCGGCCGCCCCCATGGAGCAGGGCCTAGATGCTGCAAGCAAGGTGGGCACAGGCCTCAGGCCTGGTGCTAGAGGGGCCCATCCTCACTGCCTCCATGCAGCCCACCTTGTGGAGCTCCTGTAAGCTCCCTGTGGCCTCAGGGTCCACGGATCTCAGCCCAGGCAACTCTTTCACCTGTGGCAGGAGCGCAGTCTGGTAGGAAGCTGAGGGTGTGGCAGGGGAAGTGAGCCCTGCCCCACGCACTAACACCTATACTGCTGTAACTTCCTTATGTTGGCCTTCATAGACTCTTCTCGCTCCTTTCCTGTTTCTCTTTTAAGTCTGTTTCTTCTTCCTCTTCAATGGCTCCAATCTAGTCCAGGCAATGCCACCTCTCACTCAATCACTGCAGCAGCCTTCCCCTAAAAATCCACTCTCCCCATGTCTCTTCCCTGCTCATATTTCTTCCATGGCTCCACACTGACCGAGGATAAGCCCTCTCCTGGCCCACAAGGCCCTGCGAAGTCTGGTACCTCACCTTCTATCCTTGCCATGTGCTCTTCCTGCCAGGATCCCCTTCCCTACACTCTCCACCTGTCTCAGTCCTCTTGGTGCAATTCTAGGCCTCCACTACCCCATCCCCCGGGCCCACTGCATCCAATAATGTCCTGCTATAATTTGTGTCTCCCCTAGATATGGGGTGGAGCCCCTAAGATCTTACTGAATCAGAAGCATGGTGCCCCCTCAGGCCTCTGCACCCCTTTGGTCTGCCACAGCCACAGGGTCACAAAGTAGTGGGTTCTGGGTTCAAAGCAGAAAGATCTGGATAGAACCACAGCTCTGCAGGGAGAGGGCAGAGGAGTAAGGGTGGGTAAGAAGGCCACTATCGTGTAGTCCTAATAATGCCCCATTTCCATTGTGCAGATATGGGGTCCATACGATCAGTGGAAAAAAAACAACTTCTTAAATCCCTCTGTTTTAAATTAGGTCCATATTTTGATTATTCTGTGACATGATTTACCATACTGGGGGGTTTCCACTTCATTTGGGTGTTATTTCAAATGTATTGGTAACATAATAGGGTCTTGTATTGGGGGCCACAGGGTCCTGCCTAGCTGTATGCATGGGTCAAGGTCACCTGGAACAGCTGTTCTGAGGGCAGCAGATGGGCGCAGCGGGTACTGCTAGGCTGGGATTGGGCACAGACACTGACTAATGCCTGCCGGTTTTCAGGTGCCTAGGGTTAGGGGTCAGCAGTCATAGAGCTGCCCCCACATACCACCCAGTACCACCCTTCCACCTGCCTGGCACACACGCCACTGACCAGGGTCTCATAGCACAGGATAATGTTATATTCTAGGACCCGAGGTACTGCGGGTGCCAGCAGAGAGAGGCCAGCCTCATCAACCACGCGTGCGAAGTCCAAGCCAGGCCACAATGCAGAGCCAGTTCCCTGATGCATAGGCAGGGCTCCTTTAGGGCCTGGATGTGAGACACAGATTCCCAGGCCCAGACCACTTACTCCAGGACCTAGGACCCTCAGGATTTAGGTTCCCATTCCTCTAAGACCCCAGGGACTCATATCCCTAGTTCTTAGGCCTCGTCCCTACTAAGAGCTAGTGACCTGTGACCCAACCCGTTCCTCATACTTCTCACCTTGGGTAGATGGTGGCTGTAATGGGCTCACCTGGCAGGGTGGAGGACACATCGAGGGTCATGCTGTCTCCGGTCAGGGCCAGAGCCAAGTAGGGGAGGTCCCTGGGGCTTGTGTACAGTGGGGAGCAGTCCAGGGGCCTCCCTGGGGGCAAGCTGTGTCTCAGTACCTCCAAAACTCTAGCCCTGTCTTCTCACACACTGTCCTGGGAATATCAGCTCTGTCCAAGACATCAAACTTCTGACCATGCTGACGCTGCTCCACCTGGACTTCCTCACTTTCCTAACCCTGTCCAGCCTCTTCCTCCAACTAGCACTCTCTGGACACTCACTCCCTCTCCTGAGCCCCAAGGTGTGAGCCTTGACTTCCTCTTACCCCTCCCTGCCTCTGCCCTTCCTAGACACTCACAGGTAGCCGGGGGTCATCAGGTTGGAGGCCCTGACCCAGCTCGGCTTCAGCAGTGGCTTGGTCCAGGGCAGCACAGAAATACCCAGATTGGAGTTCATGGCAGCGGCGGCCATGGAAGTGGGGGTGGCACAGGCAGAGGCCCTCCCCTACGGAAAACCTGGACCAGTGTGGGGATAGGGAGGGGACAGAGTCAACTCCCCATTCTTTCCACTTGATCCAAACCCCCAGGCCCTGCCTTGTATCTGTTGCTGTAGGCACCCGCAAAGTCACAGTCAAAGGGCAAACAGCCTAGAGAGTCAGTGCTTAGATCCCAGAACTCGGGCTACAAGAGAGAGCAGGTGGATGGAGGAAGTAAAGGAAGATCTGAGCAAGGAGAGAAGGGTCAGGGGTTGGGAGGTCTCGTATGCTGGGACTGCTTGTTGCAGGAGGAAGGAGGGTGAGTGCAGGGCTTGAATGCTCTTCTGCCTCTGGCTGAGAGGGGGAGAGGAGACCCTGGTGTACTCCTGCATGGCTTTGTGGAGAAGATGTAAGAGGAAAGACGATAAGGATACAGCCAGGGTCAAAATATAAGTTAAGCAAAAGATTTGTAATATTCAAGGAAAGGCAAGAAGGAGATGCACTCAGTGTTCCTTCAAACAGCTAGCCAAGGTGGTGCCGAGTCTGGTGACCAGGTCGGTAAGTGACACCAACCCACCTGCAAGGCTCAGTCTATAGTCACCCAGATTACGGTCTTGTGCTTGACAGCTTTTAGAAACTCAGCACCCAAAACCAAAGATCAGAAGGTGGGTCAAGCCTCACCAGACAATGGCTGCAGTACCATCCAGAGATAAACTGTATGCAACGACAGGCACCACTGGGGCGATCACAGGCATACACGCCAGGGACTTGGCCCCCAGGGATCGTACCTGCAGACTAAGGCACAGGGCTATCAGGATGCTAATGGGACTGCTGCAGGGGTAGGTGGGTGCCCATGTTACTAGGGCAATAATCGGGGGGGAGAACCGAGGAGGACATGGGAGTAGGGGTCCACTCGGAGGGTCACTCATGCTGGCGGCCCCCTGACTGGGTGGGGCCCAGGCCATAGTGACCAGGCTGGCAGGAGTCACAGGGCTGATGTGAACTTTGCAACGACACTGCCCAGAAAGGAGGCCCCGGGTTTCATCTGTGTGGGAATCACACAAACCCCCTTCCAGAGCACCCATATGGTCACAGTAATAGGCTGGATCAGGGGTCAGAAATGAGAGCAGAGTCAGGTCAGAGTTCACCATGAAGCTGAAGGATCAGGGTCAGGACTGGGACTGGGGGTTGGAGGGCTCACGTTTGCAGGAGCGAAGGGAGCAGGGATTCTCCCCAGGATCTCGGTGGAAGAAGGGCTGACAGAGCTCACAGTGGCACCCAGCTGTGTTGTGCTGACATGCATCACACACACCTCCACTCACATTGCCAGATGCAAGATACAGGGCCATGTCAAAGTGACAACTGCGGGCATGCCCATGGCACTCACATTCTGGGGCAAACAAGGAAGGTTGATATGGCGTGGGCTGACCATGGCAAGTATGGCCAGGCAGAGTAGGGCATGGCACCTACCCCAGCAGGTGTTGGGGTGCTCAGGCTCTGCTGCCTGCCTTGGGTGGTCCTGGTGCAGGTCTTGGCAGTGCTCACAGTGGGGCCCACCTGTGTGGTGGCGGCAGACACAAAGGCCATGCACCTGGGAGGGAGGAGGGCAAGATGAATCTGCCCCAGTGCCCCAGCTTGCCCACCCCGCCAGCCACAGGATGCCCCTCCCAGGGTGCTCACCATCCCTTCCACGTTGGTTGGAGCCCCAGGTGCGGGCCTGCACTGATGCATGGCCGTTGCACAGGCAGCTGCCTTGGGCCACAAGCTCATAGAGGGCATAGTAGTAGAAGGGGTGTCCCTTGAGGCCCCCCAGGGGCCTGTCACCCAGTGTGTGCAATTTGAAGTTCACAGGAGGTTAGTCACACGCAGGAGCTCTGGAGACACAGATCAAGAGACCTCAGGTGCATTGGTGGTTATCCCTCTATGTCTGGGATGGAGGGGAGGAATTTGGGGTGCATCACTCCTCTCTACATCATTGCAGCCACCTCCTCCAGCACCCATGCTCCCCTGAGCATACCATTCTAGGATGAACAGCCTAACGGTGATAATTCCACTTGTGCACTGCTCCAGACCTGATATCGCTCCTGAGCTGAGACATGCACATCTCACCACTTCCCAGACATCCCTTTCTAGCACCTCTAGATATCTGAAACCTCTTCCTCAATGTAGAAAAGGATTCCATTCCCCAGCTCATCGTTCAAATTAGAAGTCAGCTTATTATCCAGCCAAACCACATAAGTTATGTTTGTTTGCTTATTTATCAACTGCCTTTCTCATTTTTATGTCAGCTCCAAGACCGATACCTTGTCTGTCTGCTCCTCACTGAGCACTGCTCAGAAGATACCTGGCACACACTGGGGCTCAATGGGCACTTGTTAAATGCACATATGGAGAGAGATGGGTCCATGCTCCTCTTTCTCTACACAGCTTACGTCAACTACCAAGCCAAGGCCACCTCCTGGATCCCTCTTTTAACAGAGCTCCCCTTTCTCCTGACCAGGGGAACAGGAAACAGCTGCTCTAGGCGCTAGAGTGGAAGTTCAGGATGAGTAGCTGGTAACAACTGAAGTCAAAGTGGGTGGAGAGTGTAGAGAAAAAGCTAGTTCAGGGTTTGTCCTCCTGCTCTGGTACTCTCTTGGCCTGGCTCTGGGCTGCCATGCTGGGTTGTCCTGCCTCTCCTGTCCTTTTAACATGACTTCTGCTTTACAACAGGTCACACCCGGAGATGCCCTGGCGCCACCTGGAGGTAGCCTCAGGGATTGGGCAACTGAATCCCTTATGAAATCACCGCCAGGGTAGTGAATCAAGGAGGGAGGAAGGCAATGACAGGGTACTGTGATGGGGCAGTAATAGGAGATGGTGACAGTGGCTCACAAAGGGGAGAGCTATGAGGTACAGTGATAGGAGCAGAGCTGGGGGACAGAGATTGGGCTGGAATGGAGAGAAATGACAGACAATACAATGGGGCCTCACAAAGGAATTAAGCAACAGGGCTGAGATAAGGGACAGAGAAACTGCTATCCATGCCACCCTGTATGCATTGGGCACAGGTATGGGGAACAGTAAAGGGACAGAAATGGAGAGCCATAACAGGGACCACAATAGAGGACCACGATGGGGCAGAGCTGGGGAAAAATGCTTGGGGGACTGAGCTGGCTTGCCTGCCACCCTGCCCTACTGGTGCACATACCCATACAGGACTCTACCTCCCCCAGTGAGATCTGGTTTTCTTGACACACAAGTACAGGACTGCCTGTGGATAATTACCCTGAATCTTGGAGCTGTTTGGGTTCTCCACCAGAATGGCCGGATCCAGAACTGCAAAAATTACCTTTGAAGAGTCAGCAAGCCTGAGCTTGTGGCTTCAATCCAGGGCCCAACCCCTCTTCCTCTGGGCCTGACCTCTCCTTCAGTGGAAGGCTTGATATCTGAGTAATGCTGGTCACAGACGAGGTCACCAACTCTGTGGCCAGGGACAGGAGGGATCCTAGGAAAGAGGCCTGAGCAGTTGTGGGCAAAGTAGTGGTACACATGCCAGGAGTGGCATGGTCCACTGAGCGTTCAAGGAGCAGAGCTGCTGGGCAGAATGTCTGGGGACCAGAGGGGAGGTCCTTGGGTCACCAGGGACAACCATCACTGGTAGCCATCAAGTCAGGAGGGAGAGAACAAGTCTTTAGGCTGGGGCATTGGGTCTCCTTTAAAGTCATGATGAGGTGAGTAAAGTAAAAGGCACCCTCTAGGTCCAGCTGGATGGTGACATTCTCAACACCTGTTAATCACAAGGGTTGGTCAGTGACCAGGCCCTGACCCCAGATCCTAGACCTGCACACATGGGCACACAAGCACCCTTACCACTCTCTGCTTGCCACCAGGTCTTTCTGCCACCAGGACCACTCTGGGAGATCACATTCTCAATCCCATGGCTTTCTGGGTCACCTGCCCAGGAAAACCCAGATACCATCTGCAGAGCCCATACCCTCCTCCTCACCTGTCGGTGACTGACAATGCAGTAGGGTTCAGGGCCATGGAGCCCACAGGTGGATGAAGTTCGAAGGCTCTGGCCATGGCCAATAATCAGGTTGCCGGTAGGTGGGAAGCAGCTGCCGCTGAAGCAGCCAGGAGGAGGAAGTGTGTCTGGCACCTCCTCAGCAACTGTTCTGGAAGCCTGGACTGGGAGGGGCAGGGTCTGAGTAGAGATCCTAGGGGTATCCCCCACCTCACCCCATCCCAGGAGGCCTGGTAATTTCTTCTCCCACTACTGATGGCTCTCAGGGAAAGAGACAACCTCTTACCCACTGCCGATAGCAGAGCAGAGCTGAAAGAAGGGCACTTAGCCCGGCTGGGGGTCCTGAGCGGTGGGAGCTGGAATCAGGCCTGAGAGAGAGGGTGTAGAGTGGGCCCCCAGCTGGACTGCCCTTGAGGATCTGAGTGCGGCCCTCAGGTTCCTCCCCATACTCACATGGTAGATGAAAGTAGGGCTGCCAGAGGCAAGGAGTGTGCACGGTTGTTGGGCAACAGTGTAGCTAGGAGCAAGGGGGTCTCCAGAGCCTCGGCAACGAAGGGTGACCGTGCCCAGGGGAAGGATATTAATAACAGCCACCAGATGCAGAAGAAAGGTGGGGAGGGGGGGCACCAGGAAACACACAGAACTTCTCTAGAGATCCGTTATCCAAGGCAGCTGGTGCTAGTGGGGCCAGGGTTCAGACTAACCCACAGAGACAGAAAAGATCTGATTCTCATTCAAATGAGGCTTCTATCCCTAGCCCTGAAAGGCTGTTCGTCTCCAGGAGCCTCTGGGGAATGTGTCCGCCTCCCCGCCAGCCCCAGCCACTGCCTTTCATGCTGGGCAGCCAGCAAAGGACTGGCAGATGGGCAGGGATCTGGTTTTGTTCTGGGCTCAGGGCCCTGCCCCCTCTCCAAACCAAGAAGAACCGATAATGTCTGAAACAGAGGCCCCTGTTGGAAAGCATGCTGAGGCTGGACCTGGGAATACAGAGCACTTGGAACCCAGGCAGAAAGCACTGAGAGTCAGTGGACACTCTTCAGGCTCATCTACCACATTACCCCACCCATCCAAGAAAACTACTCAGTGAAAGGACTCCGCCCCTACAACCCAGAGCCACCCTGCCCTGACTCAACTCACAACCCCTTGCCATCAACTGGTAAGTCAAGGCTAGTCCCTCTCTTGGAAGAAAAAGGGAGAATGAGCAGGGGTACTTTAGCCAATTTAGTCTGTCCCTGACAAGCCCAGGCAAAGCCCCAAGGTTTCAGCCAGAGCAGGCTGGGAGACAAGGCCAAGCAGTCTATACCACCCCTTCACTGGCCCAAAAACCTGCTGCCTGCAAGATTCCCCACAGAGCCACCTACTAGCCTCCTCCACGGGACCCATCTGGATAAAAAACCAGGGCAGCCCCAAGGGGAGGTGTCCCACCTCAGAGCGGCTCTGCCCCTGCCCTCAGGGGCCAAAAAGTTGCCATTTCACTCACATCAATGAACTGCCTGGGCTACCAAGACAGGCTCTGGCATCCCTGTTCCTGGGGACATTTTCCCATATGCTCTCAAGCCGGCCTACTGGCAGCCACGCGCAAAAAAGACCATGGAGGGTGGGCAGGGAGACTGGAAGTGGAAAGGTATAAAACGTGATAGATGGAACAGTGGACATACAACTTGAAGACTAACAAGTCACAGTGCATTGCGCCATGAGACCACCCCTCCCACCCGCCCACCCCACCCCACATCCTCCAGTCTCTGAAAGGGTCCTGGAGAGGCACCTGGAGTCCTTGGAGTTGTGGAATCCATGGGCATTGCACACTGTGCCACTGGCCACACAGATAGTTGGGCTCAGTTTCCACAAACAAGCTATATGAAGGATGCTGAGTATGGCAGCAATGGTTGGAGCCGTATTACAGGGGAAAGGTTCACACAGAGGATCCGTTGAGCCTGCTGCCGCACCTCATCATCTGAAGAATGCCTGTCTACCTTGATGGCCTGGAATTTCAGTAGCTTTGCTGTTCCAGGTCCTCGCCACACCTTAGGGGATCGGGGCCCAAGCCGTGTTCTCTTTCGGGGAGGAAAATCCTTTGCCTCCTCAGCCCTTTTCCTCTTCTGCCCCACAGACTCAGGGCAGCTCTTCCGGCCCCTCCCTGCAGTCCTGGCCTGAACAGATCCTTTTGGCCTGCCTCTGCCCCTGGGCTGGGTCCGAGCCACCTTGGCCCTGGCCCGCACTGCCTTGGCTTTGGCCCTGGCCCGCACTGCCTTGGCTTTGGCCCTGGCCCGCACTGCCTTGGCTTTGGCCTTGGCCCGCACTGCCTTGGCTTTGGCTTTGATCCGTGCTGCCTTGGCTTTGGCCTTGGCCTTGATCCGTGCTGCCTTGGCTTTGGCCTTGGCCTTGATCCGTGCTGCCTTGGCCTTTTCCTGGGCCTTGGCAGCTTTGGCCTGTGTTCGAGCCACCTTGGACTGGGCACGGGCAGCTTTGGCCTGGGCTGTTTTGATGCCCAGGGCAGAGCCACCTTTCACTTGCTGGCCACTGAGGGACGCGTTGGCTTTGTAGGTCTTGCTTTGGGGCCCAGTGCCTTGTCTGGATCCAGCCCTGGGGCCTCTTTGAGTCAGACACTTGAGGCCCTTGTTTGTGACTTTTCTGGGAGCTTTGGGCTGGGAATTCCCCAGCCTCTTCCCTGGACCTTTCCTCAGCTTCAGGGGAGAGTCTGCAAGTGAGAGCTGCAGTGACTGTGCCTTGTGCTTGGCACTCAAGCAGGGCACAGGAGTCTTGAGTGGAACCAGGGCCTCAAGGACAACGGAGAGCCGCATGGCAGGGTAGACACCTGGATAGAGGTGGGTGGGAAAGCCCACTGCCGCACCCCGGGCACGGCTGGCACTTGACTGTTTCAGGGAGCTCAGTAGCAGGTTGGCAGTAGCATGCTTGGCAAGGGCTGGTGTGGACGCTTTGGCCAGCCTGCCAGACAGTGGCATGGGGAGCAGTGTGGCCTGGCCTGCAGGCAGTTGCATGGCAGTTTGGGGAGCACTGGCTGGAGGTGATGTGGCAGCTGCAGTAGGGGCACGAGCCTGCAGCTTTGTCTGGCTTGGAGGACTAGCTGTGCATGAACTATAGCCATAGACATCACCGCTGCGCAGGATGGTAGGTTGGAAGCCATCATCTCGCAGGCCTTGCAGGAAGGCCACAAGCTGGGCCTCTGTGGCACTGAGATCCTGGCTCATGGGGTTAAAGACAAGCAGCGCCTCCTCCAGCGCCTTCTTCCCTGCTGTGGAGATCCGCGACCAGGAGTGCACAGCTTTCTCCTCCACATGCTGCACCACCACGCTCATGGCATTAGGCACTGCAGATCTGCTTGGGTATCCGCAAATAAGTTCTTGGCACCTCCAAGGCAAGAGGAAGAGTCAGTAAGAATGGCACCAAGACAGGGGACAGGACAGGTAGGTAAGTCAATCAGGGCCAGCATTTTTCACAACACCTAATGACATAGAGAGGCCTGGTGAGAGTGAGTCACTCCTTGGGGCAAAACCCTGGTCTCCTCATCTAACATGGTGGAGGGTGGGGGACAGTCAGAGGCAGTTTTTTCAGGATATATGCTCATAAGCTCATCAGAGCCATCCAACCTGTTGTCCAGCCCCTGGAATGATTTGGGTTTGGCCAACTCCCTAGTATTATTCTCAACACTGTGAACACAGGCAAATATCTCTGTCCTTCAAGAGACCTGCACAAGACGCAAGATAGAGATACCCTCAAAGTTCTTGGGAGTACACACTGGCACCCAGCTCAGCTTGCCAATGGGTCAGGGAAGGATTCCTGGGATAAGAACACCCAGGTGGGACACGAGTGATGAACAGGAAAGGACCAGGTGGAAACAGAGCAAAAAGGGGAACAGCCAATGCATTGGCTCTGAAGTGAGAAAGAGTAAGGCAAACTTGAGTGTGACTAAAATCTGTGGTCAGGGCTGGGAGGTCCAGCTGGAAAAGCAGGTGAAAGTAGGACAATACAAGCTTTGAATGCTCCTTGGATGCTGGCCAAAGGGCCCAGACTTACACCCAAGGTCCATGATCATCT
Source organism: Vicugna pacos (assembly GCF_048564905.1). NCBI lineage: Eukaryota > Metazoa > Chordata > Mammalia > Artiodactyla > Camelidae > Vicugna > Vicugna pacos. The sequence continues at coordinate 21,589,018 of NC_133003.1, forward strand.
CTGCTCCTCCAGTTGCTGCTGTTCAGGTGCCCAGGGGCGAATCTTCCTCCCAAGCAGAAGTTCTGCTTTCAGAGTTCCCAGACAGACCACTGGGAGGTTCAACTCCTAGTACCAGAGTCATGGAGACAAACCCCAGGGAAAGAGCCAGACTTTCTTTCAACAGAAACTAAAAAGATGAGGAGTAGCAGGTACTAGAAACATATCTCTAGGCAACCAAGCAGCCTGGGGCCAAGCAGCCAGACCATGAGCCCAAGGTCTGACAGTGGGAGCTAATGACTCTAAGTAACATGGTTAATAAAGTAGATACTGGACATTTGAATTGTCCTACCTAGGGCTTAGAGGCTGCAGACCTCGGTACAGCCATTTGAAGCTGTCTGGGAAGACCCAAGTTGCCCCAGGCTTCTCTAAAGAAGCTGTAGGCAGTCAATCATGACTAATTTCCAGCCCAGCCCAGCAATGAGGGGCCCCAGAGGCAGCTCCGCAGCTGCACCAAAGCATTAAAAGATCAGCTGGGATCAAGCAAGTCCCTGGGGCCAAGAGGTGCGTCTGTGCAGCTACTTCCTCTGCCCTAATGGAGCAGAGGAAGTTTTCCCTGGAGGAAGTGCCCTGGAGCTCTTTGTTTGGAAACATTCTTAGATCCTCAGCTGTCTCGGGCTCTTCTCCTCTCCAGAGGCCATTCTCCAAGTACAGCCCTTGCACTTGACTTTAGTACTTTTTTTCCCCCAGGGCGGGTAGTTCCCAGGGCTTTGAACTGTGGAATGAGGAGCCTGTTACTTTCCGGAACAGTTAACCGGGGGCTCTTCTGCCCAAGTCGGTCTGGGCCCTTGGGAGGGGTCTTGCGGGCTTTCCAAGAGGCTCCGGAAAACAGATACTGCAGCCCGACCCCTAACTTCCCTTCACATGTGCCCCCGGGGCCGACAGGGGAGACTGATGAAAGATGCAGTAAGGGAGAGGACCCATCCGAGCCGAACTGGGGTGGGGACAGATCAGGGCCCTCGGGCTAGGAGTCGGCGTTCCTGGGGCCCGAGATGCGGGTAGGAGCGGGGGTCCTGGAGGGAGCGAAATGCACGGGGTGGGCGGTGGGAGCCCGACTGGGTCGCGCAGCCCCAGGGTGGGGTCGTTGGGTACGGGGTGGGGGTTGGGAGTCTCGGCCGGGCCGGCGGAGGGCGTGGGTTCCGAAGGAACCGGCCGCCCGGCCCATCCGCCCGGCCGCCTCGCGGACGGCCCCTCCACGGCGTGGCTAGGCCCACGGCCCGAACCTACCGGCGCCGCCGCGGGGACACTGGACGCGCCTCTGCGCCGCCTCCGCCGCTCCAACATGGCCGCCCGCTGCGCACCGGAAGTGCGCTGCGCTTCCGCTTCCGGGACCTGGCCCGCCCTAGTGACCCTTGACCCCTCAAGACCCCGTTTCCCCCAAAGTCTGGGGGCTGGACAAGTGGGAACCAGGGAAGACTTCCTGGAGGAGGTGGCTGCGGGGACCGCTCCAAACTCTTGCGGGCCTGTGCAGGAGTGTGAGGGACAGAGGCGCTTTCGGACGCTGCCCGAGGCAGGACTGTGCCTGAGCCGGACACCCTTTCTCAGGGACCTGGTGGTGCAGCGACATCTGGGAGGGATTGCTGGCAAGGTCCAAGCCATCTTTCATTCGCAAGTCCTCCTGCAGCCACTGACAAGGCCTGCCTCTGTCCCAGGTACTTGACCAGAAGGTGAAAGAGGAGTACCCCCTGCCTGAGAGTGTCCCACTGGAGTTCCTTTATTTTGCAGCAGGTGTATCTCTAAGGACAGCAGACCCTCCCTTCTCTTTCTGAGAATGCAGCCCACTGCATGTGGCTTGAAAGGCTGGTGTGCACACATGTTATTGCACATAAGCCCAAAGCTGGGCATGTCCAATCTGAGAGTCCCACTATACCAGTGTGGGCCTGAGTGTACTCGCTTACAAACATGCCCACAGGTGTGATGGAAGGATCCTGGTCCAGCCTCAGCTCCCTCAATGATAGGAAGCCCTCCCTCAAGTCTTAACTCTGCTCCAAATCCTTGACCTTTGGCCTAAGAGAGTGGGATCTCAATCTTTCCACTTGTACCCTGGAGCCAGCAGAGGGTGGTGCTTACAGGGCCCACCGCCCAAGCAGCACCAGATGAGAGGACACCAGTAAAAATAAACCCTAGGAGTCTGAACGGTCAGACTGGTCTCTATTGCTATGACCAAAGGCACCTTTCCTCTCAACCCAGGACTGATAAAGATTTGAGAATGAGTAGCTTAGTAACCCTTGCTCTGAGGGGAACAAAAATGTGATGCCCAAGTTCTACACTGGTTCCCAGAGTCTCCAGAAGGATTTGGTCCCTTTTTTGCCCACAGTGGGAACTTGCTTGATGACACCCTTTATTGACTGCTTTCCCTGTCTCCTTGCCATTCGTCTGCTGGTGCTGCTTGCCCTCATCTCACATTAACTATATGCACTTGAATCTCAGTCTCCAGGTGTGCTTCTGGGGAAAGTGAGGCAGACACTGTCAATGAAAGAGAAACAAGATTGTAGCAAACACAGACAACCAGGAGGCCCTCTTTTCATAGGTGACCACTGACTTTTATAAATGGACCCCCAACCCAGACTTAGCCAATACTCTGAATGCTCAGAAGATAGGCTGGGCCAGAGTCTGGGTCTGAGGTGTCAGCCTCTGTCATACCAACTTGCTCTCCCCTGACTTCAGAGTTGGCTAGAGGCAGGCCCAGAACCTTGAAGTTGGACAGTCACAAAGTGTCTTGGGCACCAGAGTAGCCCAGGCCTCAGGCCCTACAGAGTTAAGTCCAGAATGACCTGCCTGGGAGGTCCCTTGGCCTCTGACTCTTCACCCTCTGCTCAGAGATACCTTCCCACCCAAGCTTGTGGAGAGGCCTGTCAAGTAGTGAGTCTGGCACTGTTTGTTTCTCCCTCCCTGCTAGCCTCAGTGTACACCACAAGGCCTATTCTGTGCCTAGGGAAGGGCGACCCAGCCATAGCCCCTATTACAGGCCCAGGCCACACCCCAAGTGGCCTCCAGGGGGCGCCGCTGCGAAGAGTGTCCTTGGACTCCTGAGCGCAGCGGCGGTGGGCAGGCGCCCGCCCCTCAAGCCCCCAGGTTCTGCTGGCCCGCCCCCTCGCCGGTGCTTCCCAGGCTGAGTCCCATTCGGAACTCCTCCCACCGTACGCGTGTTGTGCAGCCCACCGCTGCCTCCTTTCTTCCCCAACTTGAGGTCTGACCCCAAATCCTGGGCAGGCCCAGTGTCCACGTGTTGGTCTGTCAGTTCATCCTTTTGCGTGTGACCACAGGTCGGCGCGCCCTGCTCTGTCCACGGCAGGTGCAGGGTTAAAGCCGGGGGGAGGTTTTCCTGAGGCGGGAGGGGGGACGAGGGGCGGACCCCGTCCAGCCCCGCCCCGCGCCGGAGCCGAGCCGGAGCCCCGCCGGAGCCCGGCCTCAGCCCCAGCCAGAGCCGGCACCAGCCGAGCCGGAACGGCAGACCCCGCGCACCGGTGGCGCCGGAGCCCGGGCCGGTGAGTCCCGCGGGAGCCGCGCTCAGGGGAAGTTTGGGGCGCGGGGTGTAGAGCCCCAAGCGCGCTCACCGGGACCCGCCCCCCCTCCACGAGCTGGAAGTTTGGGGCCTCCGGAGGCCCTCGCGCCAGGGGCCCCAAGAAGCTGGGAAACTTGGGGATCTGCTGTTAGGGAACCCAGAAGTCAGCTGCCCACCCCTGCTGGAAACGCCCTGGACTCTGAGAACGTAGAGTCCAGTGTTCATGGGATCCCCAAACCATCCCCTACCCCACTTTCGGACACCAAGGTTGGCCTCTGGGGACCTGGCATGGCAAACCTGGGAGGGTAGACCTTGAGGGGAAATGTGGGACTCAGGCCTCCAGCCCCTCCCTTCTCAGTCCCAAACACCCTAATCTTGGCCTTTCGCTGGTGGGAATGGACGAACTCTATGGAATGGCTCCCAAAGGGGTTGTAAGGATACCCTGGAGTCTGATCCATGGCAGCAGGTGAGAGACTCTGATGGCTGCCCAGAGCACACTGGAAGCCAGTAAAGCGGAAGGTACAGTAAAACTCCACTTATGCAGGGCACCAGCATGAGGACTGTTGAGGGGAAAGAAAGAGGTCTAGGGTGAAAAGTCCTATCCTAGTCACCTTACCTCCCACCTAGACCTAGATTCGACCTGGGAGCAGTGAGGGCAGGGCATGGGAGGAGAACTCCTCATGGCCCATAGGAAGGGGTGAAGTTGCCTGGGTGACTGGGAGACTGCCCTCCTTCCCACTCTAGGAGGGCCTCCATAGCAGTGTGCTAGGCGGGGGGAGGGGGGGGGTCCTCCACCTGCTTTTCCCACCAGCGATTTTGGGCCAGCTCTGCCCTCAGCTACAGGCTGCTCATCTGTATCCTGAGGTCAGTGGCTGACCCTTTGCTTTCCCTCTCTCCTTTAGGTGAAGGCAAAGCCCCTGGACTGGCCAGACGTCCCCTTGTAGCCCTGGTAGAGTCAAGATGAGGTCCCATCATGCCCCTCAGTGAGGCCTGCAGCCTGAGCAGATAGCATGGCCTGCCACTGGAGGTGAACACCATGGCTACTGGAGGTGGCCGAGCCTTTGCTTGGCAGGTGTTCCCCCCCATGCCCACCTGCCGGGTATATGGCACAGTGGCATACCAGGATGGGCACCTGCTAGTGTTGGGGGGCTGTGGCCGGGCTGGACTGCCCCTGAACACTGCTGAGACACTGGACATGGTCTCGCATACATGGCTGGCACTGGCGCCCCTGCCCACTGCCCGGGCTGGTGCAGCTGCTGTGGTACTGGGCAAGCAGGTGCTAGTAGTGGGCGGTGTGGATGAAGGCCAGAGCCCAGTAGCTGCTGTGGAGGCCTTTCTGGCTGACGAGGGCCGCTGGGAGCGCCGGGCCACCCTCCCTCAGGCAGCCATGGGGGTTGCGACTGTGGAGAGAGGTGAGTGACCTCCCCAGGAAGGTCCTTCAGGTGCTCCAACACTCTCCATTCTTTCCTGATTTGGTCCCTTACCTTCCAAGATTCAGCAAGTGCTGTAAATTTTACCTAGGTGCCCTGGACATGGCTTTCCCCCTGTATTCTTCCCTACCTAGCTTTGAGCTGGGCTGGCAGCAGCCTTAACTGCCTTTTCCAGCTGTGAGGTGGGAGGCAGAGCCCAGGCTAGTCCCCAGCATGATGGGAGGCCCCACCCACCTCCCTCCCCTATTCCTTCTCTCCAAGAGTCAAGGAGGGGTGGCCCAATGACTCCCACAGTTATAAATAGTCTGGGAGAGGGGGAGGGGAGCAGGGCCCTGGCTCAGAGCCTGGCAAATGCTTAGATTCCTCATACCACACACACAAATCAGTGAGCCTGAGAAGGACAAAGGCCAAGCTGGCCCGGGGACAGTTGCCATGGAAGCCCATCTCCCTAAGGCCCCCAGCTGACTCTGAGGGCATAACAGAATAAGAACCTACTCTAGTGAAAGAGCAGGGCACAGAGGTGCTGACAGGACTCCAGGGCAGAAGGCCTGTGGACAGTACCCCCATCCCACAGGCCCAAGCCCCTCTCCCAACCCTGCAGCTGACCCTCAGAGCCCCCTCCCCAGTCGCAGCTCCATGCTGAACGGATCTCCATATGGCCCTTACTCCTGGCTTAAACCATTCTCCACCCTCCTTCCCCCATGAGAGTCCCCACCTTGTGGTCTCCAGGTCTGACCACCCGGCCCTGCTTGAATGCCAGATTTGGTTGCCATAGCGTCTCCAGGGAGACGGAGACGGATTATAATTAGATCTGCTGCCTCCTGCTCTTCACTTTGAGGGGCCCTGGCCAGAGTGGGAATCCTAGCTCTCCCAGCCTCCCAGGAGGGTTTCTGCTGCTGGAGAAGAGTACTATAAACATGTGTCCCAAACCACCCCCCACCTGATCAGGGCAATTGTCAGGATGGGGTGTCCTGGCCAGGCTTGGATAGAGTGTGAATTACTCTTTTCTATGCAGATGGTATGGTGTATGCTCTGGGGGGAATGGGCCCTGATACGGCTCCCCAGGCCCAGGTTCGGGTGTATGAACCCAGACGGGACTGCTGGCTTTCACTACCCTCAATGCCAACACCCTGCTATGGGGCCTCCACATTTCTGCATGGGAACAAGATCTATGTCTTGGGTAAGGACCTGGGGGATTTGGGAAAGGAAATGAAGTCCAGAAGCACCTATCCCTGTGGAGTGGTTGGGATTAAGCTTGGTTTGGGATGGTGGAACAAGAGAAGCTTTGTTGGGTTGAGCCAGGGTTGCTCTGAGGCTCTGACCTCTGGTGGTCTGCTGGGGCTGGAAAGCCAAACCCCACTACCTGAGGACCTTTGGGGTGGGTGATCCGTGCTCTGGTGTGCACACAGCTGGGTATGGGTGGCTGGGGTTGGCAGTGGTAAAGGCTCAGCAACCTGGTAAAGAAAGAGCCTGCTAGAGCCCCTGGGCTGCTTCCTAGGTCCCCCAATTCCATTGGCAGGGGGCCGCCAGGGCAAGCTCCCAGTGACTGCTTTTGAGGCCTTTGATCTGGAGGCCCGTACCTGGACCCGACACCCAAGCCTGCCTAGCCGCCGGGCCTTTGCTGGTTGCGCCATGGCCGAAGGCAGCGTCTTTAGCATGGGTGGCCTGCAGCAGCCTGGGCCCCACAATTTCTACTCCCGCCCACACTTTGTCAACACTGTGGAGATGTTTGACCTGGAGCATGGTAAGCAGTGGCTGGTCTGGGCAATCTTTCCACTTTTGGGGATGGAAGGGTACAGTGTGTGTGTCAGGGGGTTGATCTGACCTTCCCTGTCCTGTAGGGTCCTGGACCAAGCTGCCCCGAAGCCTGCGCATGAGGGATAAGAGGGCCGACTTTGTGGTTGGCTCCCTTGGGGACCATATCGTGGCCATTGGGGGCCTAGGTGAGTCTCTGATGGACTAGATATGTGAGGGGGATCCCAAGACAGGAAGGAAAGCCTCTCCTCCCTGCCCCACATGGGCACCACCTCCTGCCCTTCTATAGGCACTCCAGGGGTCAGGGCTTTGTGAAATTCCCTTTCCCAATCTGTGAAGCAGGCAGCAGATGGTCTACCTGACTCAGCTCTTAGGGTGTCCCTCAGTGCCTAACTGGGTTCTGTACCAGCAGGGTCCTAGGAAACAGGAACAGGACAAATGACCACTGAATACTGGAGAAATAGAAATGTGAATGAATAAATGAACAAGAGATGAATGGGGGCAATGAATAACAGGCCACAGATAGCCCATCCTGGGGCGATGCATGCTGGGTCATGCTCTTGGTTCAGGGAGCAAAAGAGCTGTAGGCCCTGCAGCCTGTGCCCTTTACAACTTCTGTCTCCTTCCTGCAGGAAACCAGCCGTGCCCTCTAGGCTCTGTGGAGGGCTTCAGCCTAACACGGCGGCGCTGGGAGGCACTGCCTGCCATGCCTACGGCCCGCTGCTCCTGTTCTAGTCTGCAGGCTGGGCCCCGGCTGTTTGCCATCGGGGGTGTGGCCCAGGGTCCCAGTCAAGCTGTGGAGGCATTGTGTCTGCGTGATGGAGTCTGAATGCCTGATGGGACCTGTCCCCTGGAGCAGCTCAGTGCCAAAAGCAGATGCCTGTGGTTCCTTTTGCTGCCAAGGAAGCTCACTGTGGCTCTGTGGGATGAGGGAGGCACAGGGCGGGGCACTTGAGTCACTGCCTCAGGGATTTGGGGGTGGCTTTCTCATCTTCAGCGCAGGACATACATACGCTTATACCCACATTTACCCCCCCCATTCATTCATGGACCATGCCCAGCTCCACCCTTGTTCTGGAACCTACTAGGCCCTCTGTCCAACTGGGAAGTAGGGGAAGGGAGAGCTGGTCTCGTACCACAGGGTCAGTGCCTACCTGGAGTTGAGTTGATCAGGCCCACCCCAATGGCTGTTCCTGAAAAATCCTGTCAGCCGGCCTTGAAGGCCCCTTTGGATCCAGGAGAGTTCAGAGAGGGTAGGAACACAGAGGGGTGGAGGGGTGGATGTAGGAACCTCCAGAGGGCCAGAAGAATGTTGGTTTTGGGCTCTTTACACTGCTGGCTGTGTGACTTTGGGCGAGTCATTTCACCTCTCTGTGCCTCAGCATCCTCATCTATAAATGAGGATCTCTGAAACCTTCCTGCCCTACCTACCTCACAGGGCTGTTGTGAGGACCTAGGGAGTTCAGATGTGGAAGTAAAAGTGCTGCTAAAATCTGGTATATAGCCCTTGGTGTGGACTCCTGTGTTGACCCTGCACCCTTGGCCCTCCTTTGGGCACCTTAACTCTCCCAAGGATGAGGGTCTAGAGGAGCCTTTAGGACCTGGCCTCTCCCAGAGTGTTCTGGTGTCTCAGCCCCACCTAAGCCTCAGTTTCTCTCTTGGTGACATAGGATGACCACCATCCCCCACTGCCCTGGGTGTTAGAGCACACTCACAGGAAGACCAGAGCTCAGAAAACTATAACAAAATGCCACACGATCAGGATGACCTCCAGAGCCATGTTACACAGCATTTCCTCAAAGCCTCTGTTCATCTCCATAGGGAGAGGTGGTCCAGTGGAAGTCCAGCAGGGGCTGCTCCCTCTGTCCCAGCTGTGGGGAAGCTGTCTCTTAGGCAGGACTGTGTGGCCACTCACTAGACCCCTAGAGGCAGTGGCCTCCCAGAGAATGCAAAACTGCCAGCCCTTGCCTTCTCCTCTGGTCTTTGCTGCCCACTAGTAGGGGCCATTGACTGTGCTTTCTCTGCCACCACACTGATTGCAAGGGGTTCACAGCTGGGTTTGCAGCAAGAATGGATTTGGGGTCCTGGAACCCACCCGCTGTGGCCAAAGTATCCCTCCGGGATCCTTAGCCTCCTGCAGGCCTTACCTCCTCTCACTCAGTGGCAGGGCTCCCAAGGCAGCATCTCCCCTGCCCAGCACAAGGTGTGTGGCACAGGCACCATAGGAGCAAGGCCTAGGGCCTGGCAGTGTCTTTCTCTAGCCTCTGAGATCCCTTGGGCTGCAAGCACAGACAGGCCACTGTGTCAGCTGTCCTTGTTTAATGTTCTGGACCAGTTTAGACACTCGGAGACCCCAGCATGAAGGTAATGCTGCAGCAGCTTGGGTCTTGGGGTCCCTGGGAGGTTAGGCAATGTGTCCGTGACCCGGGCCTGTGGCCCCATGTTGTCATTGCCACAGTGGCCACCCCGGGATGGCTGGCAGAAATTCTGCTGGTAAGTGGTGCAGATACGGGGAGGCTGGATCTGTGCAAAGTGGACAAGGCGCTGGGGGAGTTCACTGAGTCCTGGCCCTGACCGGAAATCAGCCTGGTAGGAGGATTCGAGGGGCCGCTGTTGATGCAACTCCAACTCACAGGGTGCCCAGCGCAGGAAGGTGTGCTGTTGCCACAGGCGCTCCAGGTCTTTCCGCCTTCCAATTCCCTGGAGCAGGCAATAAGGGCCCTCCTCAATGGTACGGGCCCTTGGCCCACAGTCCTGGTACCAGGCAATTCCTTGGGCCTCTCCTAAACCGAGGCCTGCCTAGTGATGCCTGACCTGTGCCTAAGCTTTCTGGCCTGTACCTCAGACTTTCTGGCCTGCCTTCCCAACCATACTTTCCATTTCAGAGTGAATGAATCCCCCGGAAAGTCAGTGGCCCCAGGATATTTGCACATTAGGCAAGCTGGTGGAGGAAACCAAAGTGGAGGTACATCCGTTTGGGGAATGATCTATTTCCCAGAGGAGAGAGGTTGTCAGGCAGACAGACACCCCTTTGTATAAAGGAGCCCTCCTTCCCCTCAGTGTCTTATCCCCTCCTCCCTACCTCAGCTTCAACCTGGGCTGGGGGCCTACCCATTCTGCCTTCTTTCTCTAGCACTCACTCTGTCGAAAGAAGTACGGTTGTCATGCTTGGAGAAGAAATGTTGCTGCGCTGGCTCCTTGAAAGACAGTGAGAAAGAAGGTGAATGAGAAAGAATGATGCCTACCTGTCCCCAAGACATTACCTCAGGGTCCCATAATGGAGGGAAGCTGCCAGGAGCCACCACCCTTAAACTGCTAACCTGCCAACACCCTGAAAGGGCAAATACAAATTAAAGCAACTACGTCACTCCTGGGCCATCTCATCCTGGCAGTTACTCCCAAAGCAGAAGTCTTTGGGGACACTGATTGAGGAAGGGCCTGAGGCATCTTCCAGGACATCCTGCCATCAGTGAGGCAATGGCTTGTTTCCATCAGGCCCATTAGCTCTATATCTGCCAGGACCAGGCTCCAGCTCTCTTGTTTCCCTCTTTTACTCCCTCATCAGTAATCCGGGCTCTTGGCCCTAAGGACCACCTTGAAACTGAAATTTCTCTCTATAGTTCAATCTCTCTCCTAAACTCCAGGCTCACTAGCTAACAGCCTGTTCCACATTGCAGGTAAATGTCAAATGGGCATCTCCAAACACATGACTGAGCTCTGTATCATTCCTCAAACCCACCCCATCTTCAGCCTCCCACAGATCAGGTCATGGCAGCTAGATCCTGCCAAACACCTTGGAGTCCCCTTAATTCTTTTCCTTCACAACCTACATCCAATGTGCCAGGAAATCCTGTTGATACCTCCTTCAATATATACCCAGGATCAGACCACTCCTCAGCATGGCCACTGCTTTCCCTGGTCCAAGTCACCTTCTTCTCATCCTGAATTACTGCAAGAGCTTCCTACTTGCCCCTTATCCCTGCTTCCAAGCTTGCCCTTCAGTCTATTGTCCTCTTAGCAGACAGAGTAATTATTTTAATATGTAGATCAGATCACATTCCTTGTTTGCCAAAATCCACAATAGTTCCATGTATTTGTAAAAGCCAAAGTCATCACAGAGGTCCCTGGGACCCACATGATTTTGATTTCTCTACTTCCTCCAGCCACACTGGCATCTTCACTGCTCCCCAAATACACTAGCTACTCACCTTGGACCTTAGTACTACCTGTTCCTTTTGCCTGGAACTCTTCTCCCAGCTGGCCATGACTCCCTCTCACCTGCCCCTTGGGAGGCCTTCCTTAACCACTACATCAGCAGTCCCATCACCCAACCCCACATTTTTAATTTTCTAATGAACTATATGACTACATATTATGATGTTGCTTATCATATGATGCCCCTGACTAGAGCATAAGCTCCTCAAGGGCAAAGGTTACTGTCTATCTTGCATCTATATCTCCAGCACAGAGCCTCGCACTGCGCTCAATTCGCGTTTGCTGTTAAATCAGTGAACAGGGACAGAGGGTCCCCAGGGCATTTGCTTTGGCCCAGTTGGGGCCAGAGAGCCATGCCCCATCCCCAGGCAGAGCAAGACCACTTCTCAGGCCCCTAGACCTCAGCAGGAATCTCTCCCAAGGCAGTCAAGTCTTTGCCCCCAGGACCCCACTCCCCAGCCACTCAGCTTCTCCTGCTGCAGGCCTGAATGTAGTACCTGACCTGGTAAGTTCAGTATTGGCTAGGTTAGGATATGAGCAACGGCTGACAGCAGGTTCCTAGGTAAAAGTCAGGGGCTAGCTCCATCCCAGATTCCTGAACCATAATCTTTAGAGTGGAGCCTTTAATAAGCTCCCCTATTGGGACCTCCTGCCTTAGACAGCTGGTTGTGGTCTCCAAATAGAATGAAAGCTCCATGAAGGTAGGAAGACAGCTTGCCTTACCTTTCATTCCTCATAAAACCAAGGTGATGCAACAGAAATTAAAAACCCAGGGCCCTTTTAGAAAAAAATATAGGAAAAAATCTTCAGAATCCAGAGACATGCAGAGTTTTTAGGCATGGCACCAAAAGCAAGAGCCATAAAAGAAAAAATTGATAAATTGGAATTCATTTGAAGTTTAAAAAAATTTGCTCTGTGAAAGTCCATATGAAGAGGATAAAAAGACAAGTTACTAACTGGGAGAAAATATTTGCAAACCACAGATCGAATAAAGGACTAGTATCTATATGAATAAAGAACTCTCACAACTCAACAGTAAAATAACAAACAATTCAACTGGAAAATGGGCAAATGACATAAAGACATTTCTTCAAAGGGCATATACAGATGATAAATAACACATGAGAAGATGTTCACCATCACTGAACATAATGGAAATGCAAATTAAAACCACAATGCACAAAATGTTGGTGAGAATTCAGAGAAATCAGAAATTCAGCGAAATCAGATCATTCATACATTGCAGGTGAGAATGTAGAATCTAAAACAGCCACTCTGGAAAACAGTTTGGCAGTTAAAAAAAAAAACCAAAAAACAACTTAACATGCAACTACATTATGATCCAGCAATTGTACTCCTGATCATCTAGCCCAAAGAAATGAAATTTTATGTTCACCCAAAAAACCTGTATATAAATGTTCATAGCAGCTTTATTTGTAAGAAATAAAAATGGGAATCAGCCCAGATATCTTTCAATAGGTGAATGGTTAAGTAAACTGCTATATACATACTACAGAATACTACTCAGTAATGAAAAGGAATGAACTGCTGATACACACAACAATTTGGATGAATCTTCAGGAAATTACACTGATCAAGAAAAATCAATCCCCAAAGGTTGCATGCTGTATCGTTCCATTTACATAACATTTTTGAAGTGACAAAATTTTAGAAATGGAGGAGAGACTGGTGGTTGCCAGGTGTCAGAGTCAAGGGAAGAGTGGAGGAATGAGAAGCTGGTGGGTGCAGTCACTAAAGGGCAAGACCAGGGATCCTTGGGATGTTGGTCAGTATCTGGACTGTAGTGGTGGCTACAAAAACCTACACAGGTGATAAGACTTTATAGATCTTGATGTACACACACAAGTGAGTACAAGTTAAACTGGGGAAATCTGAATGAGATAGGTGGATTGCATCAATGTCAATGTCAAGGGTTATGATATGATACTATACATTCGCAAAATGTTACCATTGGAGGAAACTGGGCAAAGCGTACTATTTCTTACAACTATTTATAAATCTACAATCATCTCAATAAAAATTTCAATTAAAAAAACCTGGGAGTCTGGGACATCTTCCAATTAACCCCTCCAATTTCTTCCCCATTTCAATCCTCAGCTATAAAATTGTACACAGTCCTACAATGTGGAGGCAGCTCTGACTCAGGCAACTCATTCTTCTTATAGTGACAGGATAATCTATCGACTCCCACTGACTTGAGTTTTATTCTCACAACTGTGGGAGCCTGGTAAAAAGTGCAGTCATTTCCTCTCTATCCAGGCAGTTCTGAGTATCCTTGTCCCTGAGGAGAATTTCACCTGCATCTTTGTTTCTAAAACAAAGGGCTACTTTTCCACTGAGGTGGTAAAACCCATGGTCTCTGAGCAGGTGGGGCTTGGGCTGGGGTTCCAGCTGAAGAAGACTTGGAGGAGAGGTAGGTTTCCTGGGATGGGTCAGTGTTTGCATGTGGGAGGGCTAAGTGTCCCTGTGGAGGCTGGGCAGTGTGCAGTCAGCCGGATACTGAGTGAGGAGCCCCTGTGGCAGACTGAGGAGTGGTGGAGGGTGAGGCAGAGGAAGGGACACAGCAATCATGGCACCACCAATGAGGGACCTGACTCCAACCAAGCCCCTGGGACTCTTGTCTGACCTTAAGAACAAACAATACCGGGATTATATTTCCCAAGTGTCAGGCAGGTGAAGGCTAGAAAGAAATGAAAAAGAAAATGAATAAAAATAAAAAAGAGTTTTCTTACATCTGAATGACAAAATTTCTACCTGCTCCAAACTGAAGTAAAGTGGATGCTGTATCTTGGAAAGGTCTTCAACAAGAATAGCTACAATCAGCCAGCTGACACCTGGTATCTCTCAGCTAATAAGAGAAAAGAATGCACACCTTCCTTGAGCAGCCCAGCTAACTAAAACAGCTTTCGATCTAGAAGGAGCCAGGAGACTTGGCATTTGTACAACCGGAACCCAATACACAGATCATACTGTTTGGGGTTACTGATAATGCTGATAAATGCTTTATGTAGCAAGTCTTCAATCAAAACATGTGCCCAAATATGTCCCCCACTCTGTTCCTGGAGGACAGATTGAGAGCACATTCGGTTCTTTGGGATGAGAGCTGCCACTGAGGACTACTACAAACACCTAGCAGGAAGTCCCCAGGTTGCTTCTGTCCCTGCACTACCCAGACCTCATCACTCTCTCAGGGAGGGTAGCCCCGGATGAGCAGTCTGGAGCTGCATTTCGGCCTGGCTCAGTAGGCTGTGCCAGGCAGTCCTTCCAACTGGCATGCTAAGGAAATTCAGGCTCTGCAGCACAGCAGACTCCAAGACCCTGTTCTTGGCCTGGGAAAGCAATTTGTAGAGAATCCAGGTGGCCAAATAGGACCTGGCTAGAGGCTGGGAAGCAAGAAGCTGCAGTGGGCAGAGCCTGTTCCAGGCATACCTCCAGGTCCCCCTTAGCCCTCTTCCATCCTAATCTAGCCCAGGAGTCTTATCTGAGCACACTTTTCCCCAGATTGCCTTCCTTCTGACCACTGGGATGCCCTGGAAGAAGATGGAGGGAAGATGGGAGGAGGTGTTTCTTCTCCTGGCTCCAACTCAGGCCCGCCCCCTCCACACGACTCTCTCCTTCTGGGTTCTAGGAGCACCCCCTTCCCCTTGTCCCTTCAGGCCCAGCAGTACTGATAACTCAGTTTTACCACCCTGTGAGACTGCTTTTTCCTGAAGCCCCCACACCTACTCTTCTGAATGTATACCCTCCTGAGTTCCCCTGTTCTGAGTGGGCTTTTTACTGTTGTGACTCTGACTAATACTAGTGCCTCCTTGTCTCCAGGCCTGGAAGTAGTGGAGGGCCTGGATCCCTCCATCCCTCTCCTGTTTTCTGGAAGCCTTTTCCAGCCACCCTAGGCCACTTTTGCCATCAATCCTTTCCAATCCTCCTTAGCTAGGCATGGGAGTAGGTACCTGCTACTTTTAATGCTGTCTCCCTGACCAGAGGAGGCCTCCTACTCACTCCTGAGCCCCTGGACTATAAAGCTGACTGTGAGCTAGAGTGGACTTTCACCGCATGAAGGAATCTGTGCTGAAGGGCAGCTGTTGGCACAGTTCAGGGCTTACTTCTTGGGTTCTAGAGGCTCTTTCCCTCTGGCCATTCATCCCACCTAGGCCCTGACCTTCCCTCCATGCAGAAGGAGCACTGGGCAAGACTGCCTGGTACTGGCTGTACTCCATGCTATCTGCAGGGGGAAGACCTGATATTTCAGGGAAGAGGGCCCAGGCCTCATGCAAGTCCCAGGGCTAGGCTGGCCTCGTGACAGTCCAGCTGTGGTGGTGCTGAGGATAATGCTCTTGGGGCCAGAGAAGCAGAATCTGGCCCAACCGCCCTAGTTGCCTCCAGGGCCACCTTTTACCTGACATCGCTGCAGGAACACTGCTGGAGGCTGGGGCTTGGCTGCAAGACGGTATTCTCGAGAACTTTCACCCTTGAATTGGCCTCTGTAGTGCCCATAGAAGCCATTGTTGTGCTGTAACAAGGCAGGCTTAAAGGTGAATCCCAGCCAAACCCCCACTCTGAGTCCCAGACCTTGGGTCCCCCAGGCTAGAAGCCTCTCCTGGGAGCTCCTCACAGAATAGAAAGAATCAGAGAACAGGGGACACCCTGGGCGAGGGGCCAGCTGAGAGCCCAGGGGGAGACATCTCCCTTTACCATTAGAGCAGTTGGCCTCAGCTGTGCTGGTCCACCTGGGAGGGTTATGTGTGTGTGTAAGGAAGGGGTAATTTCCTTCTTTCCTCCCTCCCTCCCCTCTCCCTCCCTCATTGCTTTCTCCCTCCCTCCTCCTTTCTCTCCTTCTCTTTCTTTCCTTCTTTCTTCATAGGGTCCTAACATGGGCTAGGGTGACAGCAGTGAGAAGACAGAAAGATCCTGGCCCCTATGAACTTTCCTTCTGTTGGGGGAGAGAGACAAGTGAAAAGGGTCAGGAAAAAAATAACCTGATGACTAGATCGAGTGACAGGGAACAGGGACAGCACCTCATGACAATGGGGGTGATACTTGACCATGAGAGCAGTGGAAGAGCATTCTATGTGGTGGGAAATGCAGGTGCAAAGATATAGAGGCCAGAGAGAGAGTAGTGTTGGAAGAACAAAAGAACAACAAAAAGAGGCCTTATGACTTAAGGATTGTGACCAAGCTGGGGAGAAGCCAGGTGAGGTCAAGGAGAGACAGGGCCTAGACTGGGTTAGAAATATGAATTCTCTTCTAAAAGCAAGGGAAGATTTCAGCAGGGGAGGGGATCAGATAGGTTCTGAATTGGTGTGACTTATGAAGCACTGAGCAGACTTTTGAGAACAGTGCCACCGTCTAGTGATGCAGTTTTTCCCCAGGGGATCTGAAAGGAAGTCCCTTTCATTGTCCTAATAGGTCAAAGGTCCCAGAAGAGCAAGGATTAAATGGATCCATATTTTGCATCTATTGACAAAGTTATGAACATCTGTTCGCCACACATTTTGCTATTCTGGAGCGAGTAGGGCACCCTCTGAAACTGGAGCACCTAAGCAAGGGATCAACTTGCCAAAAGAAGTATTTCACCAACAGTGGATACCTTCTAGAGACAATTTCAGAGGTAAGGACCGACAGAAGACAGAAATGAGCCCCTATCAAGGGTATAAGGAGCTGTACTGCGCTGATATCATTAGGCTGACAACATGGATGACCAAGTCTGGTCAATGAACTCCTAATGGCCCAACCTCATTGTCCTGAATGCTCCCTGGATAGGATAGTGCATCTAGTCCACTCCATGATCATAGCCCTGAGGAGAAAGAATTTGTCCCAAGCTGGCCTCTGGCCATCAAAGTGGGTTCCTAAGTATGATTGGGAAGCCCCTTATCTTTTCATTCCACTGAGGGCTTGGGTCTTCCAACTTATCTGTCCATCCTTCTACTACCTGTCAAGCACCCCTTTCTATTCAGTTTAGTTCAACAGTATTTATTGGGCCTTTACTGTATTCCAGGCATGGGACAAGATGTGGAACATACATATAGAAGAAAACAGTGTTTAAATAAATCCTAAAGATGTTCTCAGTCTAGACAGCAGTCAAACTACACAAGTTTGGTGGGGATCAACCAAAGGACTGGAAATAAATGGAGCAGCTGGAGAACTAAGAGGATCAGCTAGTTAGCATGAGACCAGGATACATGGAAGGAGACATGGTGTCAGGAAGACGAGGTAAGCTCAGGATGGCTGAGGGGGAGTGCGTAGTTTGGCGGTACCCCTTGAACCTGGATGCCAGATGAAACCTTTCTTGCTTTACTCTTAGGATTCATTCACATTACAGGTACTACCCCAGGGCCAGGGGCCAGGATTAATTGTAAAGTGTACTCTTACCCAGGAGCCTACTAAAGCACTTTGCATCTTTCCAGGAAAGGAGCAGAAAAGGCAAACTTTCCTCTTGTTTTTTTCAGGCTACATCTAGAGAAAGAGCATCTCAGCAGGTCAACTTCTTGTTGCTTAGTGACAAAGGGAGGTTGTGACTACACAATGCTCCTAATTGTTGAGGCAGTGCCCAGCCTGCTAACCCTCTGTGCTTCCTGCTCTGTTCTTAATTCTCTCTGAGAGAAAGCTGCCCCTCAGCTAAAAGCTTGGGAGAAGTTTTTTGTGTTGGTGGGAGAGTTTTTATATAAAGAAACATATAAGGCTCCACAGTGGAGTCTGATGAACACACAGACAATGAAATATCAAAGAACATTTTAGAGGCAAATCCTGCATTTTTAAAACTATGCAACCATAGTACCAGGGATGTAAATTTAGAGCACATTCCGTGGAGTCAGAATAAATGCTAAAGGAGCTGGTAGGATAAAAGTGCTGCTTCAGAATTAGGCTCTGTCAACTTCTCAGGAGTTTGTGGTAACTGGCAACACTAATCATGGCAAGTGAATGTTAAAAGGGCCCAAGTGAAGGAGGAGAGCAAAACAGAGCGGCAAAAGCAGCAGCATGAAAGTATTTGACATCGTGGTTCCATTCCAAGCTAGCCTTGCACAGAGTTGTAAGACAGGGATGTGAACAGTTCACTCCTTTTACTAACCCAAAGAAGCTGGTGATCAGCTTCCAAAAATATGCCAATGAAAAGTTCAACAATAGGAAACACTCAAACCTGCTGATGTCACTGGCACACAAGCCCTACCAGCCAGAAAGTCCACCCTATTAGTATAGTTACCCTGGAGATCCTCTCTCACACGTATTCACAACTATAAAATGTTCACTGCAGCATGTGTATAGGGGGAAAACTGTAAGCAGCCTGAATGTTTATCAAGAGGATAATGAGGAAATTGGCTTCTAGTCACACAATGAAATGCTGCAGTTACAATAAATTGGCTACAGATACTTGAATCCACAGAGATAAATCTTAAAAATGCTAAGGGAACTATATTCAATACCTTGTAATGGAAAAGAATATATAAGTATATGTGAGTCACTATGCTGTCCACCAGAAATTAATACAACATTGTAAATTGACTATACTTCAATTTAAAAAAAGGTAATTCAAAAAGTTGTGGAAAGGTACACAAAGTATACCATTTGTAAAATGATACAAACATGCAAAACAAGGCTATCCATATTGTTTCTGGATACATACACATGAACTGAAAGTATTAAGCATGCATAGAAATGATAAGCATCAAATGGGATAGAAGTCACTTGGGGACTGGCATCAGGGAGGGCAGCGTGGATCTCCAACTCTATCTGTAATGTGCTTACTTTTTTTCAGAGCTTTCTTTAGGTATAATTAACACAATAAAGTGCATGCATTAGAAGTGTACAATTTGACACATTTTGATCTATGTATATATCTATGAAATAACAACAATTAAGATAGTAAACATATCCATCACCTCCAAGTTTCTTTCTGCCCATTGGGGTTTTTTTTTAACATTTTTTATTGATTTATGATCATTTTACAATGTGTCTAATTCCAGCATAAAGCACAATTTTTCAGTTATACATGAACATATATATATTCATTGTCACTTTTTTTCTCTATGAGCTACCATAAGATCGTGTGTATATTTCCCTGTGCTATACAGTATAATCTTGCTTATCTATTTCTGCCCATTGTTAATCCTTCTCTATGGCACTCATTGGCCTCAGGCAACTGCTGGTTGGCTTACAAACGGAATCATTCCATATGTATTCTTCTGTGTGTCTTTGTCTTCTTTCACTCAGCATAATTATTTTGAGAATTTCCATGTTGTTGGGCCTATCAATCATTCATTCCTTTTTATTGCTTAGTAACTTTCCACTGCATGAATATGCCAAATCTCTCCTCTTGCTCTTTTTTTTTAAGTTCATTTTTAAAATAGACTATTTTTTAGAGTAGTTTGAGGTTCACAGCAAAACTGAGTGGAAGGTACAAACATTTCTCATTTACCTCCTGCCCCCACACATGCATAACCTCTATTATCAACATCCCCCACCAGAATAGTATGTTTGCTATAATTGCTAAACTTAAAATGACACAACATAATCACCCAAAGACCATAGATTACCTTAGAGTGGACTCGTGGTGTTGTATATTCTGTGGGTTTGAACAAATGTAAAAGGATGGGTATGCACCGTTCTAGTATCACACAGAATAGTTTCACTGCCCTAAAAATCCTCTGTACTCCACCTATTCATCCCTCCCTCCCCCTCTAGCCCCTGGCAACCACTGATCTTTTTACTATCTCTAGAGTTTTGCCTTTTCCAGAATGTCATATGGTTGGAATCACACTGTATGTAGCCTTTTCAAGATTGACTCTTTCACTTAGTAAAATGAGTTTAAGCTTCCTCCATGCTTTTTCATAGCTTGATATTCCTTTTTACTGCTGAATAAGATTCCGTTGTCTGCATGTGCCACAGTTTATTCATTCACCTATTGTAGATGACATCTTGGTTGTTTCCAAGTTTTGGCAATTATGAACAAAGCTGCTGTAAATATCCAGGTACAGGTCTTTGTGGGACATAAGTTTTCAGCTCCTCTTGGTAAATACCAGAGTGTGATTACTGAATCATATGATAAGAGTACGCTTAGTTTTGTAAGAAACTGCCAAACCATCTTCCAAAGTGGCTATACCATTTAACGTTCCCATCAGCAATGAGAGTTCCTTTTGCTCCACATCCTTACCATCATTTTGTGCTGCCAGCATCCCGGATTTTTGCCATTTTTATAGTTGTGTAGTGGTATCTTGTTTTAATTTGCATTTCCCTAATAACATATAATATTGAGCATCTTTTCACATGCTTATTTGCCATCTATGTATCTTCTTTGGTGAGGTTGTTCAGATCTTTGGCCCACTGTTTAATTTTTTTCTGTGAATTTTAAGAGTTTTTAAAAAAATATATTTTGGATACCAGTCCTTTATCAGCTACCTCTTTTGAATCCACACACCAGTCAGGCTTTTGTCCCCACTACATCACAAACTGTTCCTGTCAAGGTCACCAATAATTAATTCTCATTCCTCATTTTCCTTGACTCAGCAACAACATTTGACACAGCTGATCCCCTCTTTGAAAGACAGTCCAGGCAGCTTCCACAACACCTCACTCTCTTGGTGTCCCTCCTCTGTGCCTGACCACGCCCACTCAGGTCCTTTTGCTGTTTTTTTCGCATCTGGGCCTCTAAAGTTGTATGTCCTGGGACACAGTACAATCTCTTTTCCATCCATACTCCTTCATTGGTGATTTCATCCCATTTCGTGGCTTGGAAAGCCATCAATAACCATTGTGTGTAAGGTGACTCTGGAGAGGTCTGCATTAGCGAAGGGATTCCCGGCGAGGTGTGGATGGGCTGCAGGGTGTGAGTGTGGAGGTGTGAGAGTCCATCTCGTGAGGTGCGTGTGGGCTGGGTGTGGCGCGAAGTGGTGCATGGCGAAATGTAGGCCGGCAGGCCCTGCCAAAGATTACAGGATTAACCGCTAAAACCGTTAGGACCGTTAAAACCGTTACTTGCGTGCAGCAGCGGGGGCGGGCTCAGGGGACGGGGCATGGCTCTCATTGGTCAGAGGGCACCCTGGGGGCGGGGTCGCGCATACTTAGGCGGCCTCGCGCATACTTAGGCGGCCTCGGCGGAACTCTGTGGCTTCCAGACCGATCCGCGCAGCCCCGGGTCCGGCTCGTGCGGACCCGCAGAGGTGGAGGCGGGAGGGGTTAGGGTTGAGCGAGCGGAAGGGAAGTGAGGTGAGGATGGGGGGAAGGTTGAGGAACTGCCAGGGCCTCGCGGATGGGTTCGGCATTCCCGGGGATCTCGAGGAGTTTGCCAGGGCGCTGGCTTCTCCTCTTGAGCTTTACCTTGGAGTTCCTAGACGCCCTTTCTTTCTCTGTGACGGAAGACAGCCCTGGCTCTTCCAGGAGGCTTCTGTGCTTAACCTCCAAGAGCGGTTTTCCTCAGATGCACTGCACCGGGTCAGGGGTGGGGGAGCCACGGCCTCCCGGCCTGCCTCAGAGACTCCGGGAACAGGGTGGGCCCCGGAAGTCGGGGTGAACCGGAGCCCAGGGAAGCCCCCTGGGATTGGTCATCATTATGGTAGCCTCTGGAAAGGACAGCATGATGATTTAATCTAGGAGCCTAGACCTTGTCTCCTGGTAGAAGAAACTGAAGAGTCGTTCTCTGAGAGAGCGACTGTACGAGGTTGAGGCGGGCCAGGTCGAGGCCAGAGGGGCCACAGAGTCTGAGGGAGAGACTAGTTCTTCCAAGTGGAGGAGACAGAGGGGTACTTGGAGGGCCTCACACCCCGGCCTCAGGATTCTCAGAGTTGAAGACGGGGTCAGATGGCAGGGCTCTGTGCCCCTTAGGACACCCTCTTGAGCCCTCATATTCCTCCCTGCCTACCGCCATGCTAAGGCCTTTCTTGTGGAAATAGTCGCTTTCTCTCCCTTTTATGCTTCCTTTAATAGGTTTGGGGGATAAGAGGGAAAGGGAGCTCTACGCTTGAAAGTTTTTGTTTCTGGTTTTTTGTTTCCTGTTATTTTTTTTCCCAGCCGACTGCCCTTGAAAGATTTTAATTTGTGCATTTCAGTTTTAATTTACCTTAGGATGTCTGGGGTCCTACTTAAGAATGACTACCTCTTTATTACTAGTTTTGTACTAGTATCTGCAAGGAGAAGGGTTTCTGCAGATGGGATTTCTGCCCTTTGGGAATATAAAAGCCTATAACAGGTAGCATGGTGGCAAGTCAATGCACAGAACAGATAAACCTGAGGCTGAGCACATCAACCACCAGGTGGTCATTAGATATAGTCGGGTATAACCATGGAATTTCTTTAAACACATTTTAAAAACCTCTTAAGAGTAAGTTAGGTCTGGAACCTCAGGAGTAGTTATTCTAAACCCCAAGCCACATGCTATAGAAATTACTCTTCTTCTATCAGCATAAACAGAAGTGAAAGACAGTAGGATTTATCGTCTAGATGAAGTAATAATGGCCTTAAATTATGGCCTTGTAGTGATATGTATAAGTGATATGTATAAGATTCTAAATTTATACTTTAGAAAAAGGAAATTCTGCTAGTGTGGATGAAAAAAAAACTTGGGCTATCAAAGAAATAAGCAAACATAAGAATCAGGAATCCCATATTTACTTCATCTCCTTTAATATAGAATAAAGTCTGTGCTGCTCTAGACTTGAAATGTAAAAACTAAGAATAAATCATGTTTTTTAAGTTTGGGGATACTTGGAAAGTTTTGCTCTGTTGTCCTAGTTTAGTTCCCATTTCGTTACTCATTTAACAGTAAATATTTTCTGAGCACCTATTATGTACCAGGCACAATTTTTAGATTCTGAGGATATAGCAGTGAATAAAACAGACAAAAATTCCTATCCTTAAAGAGCTTAAAATTACATTCTGGTAGGCATGGGTGCACATGCTGTGACAGACAAAATAAGATAAATTAATAAAATATATATTAGAATGATAATGTGATGTGGAGAAAAAGCAGAGGAGAAACATAGTGACTGTTGTGATATTACAATTTTGAATAATTTAAGAGAATACCTGAAGGAGGTGGGATGGCCTATTATGCTCATATCTGAGGGAGTAATAAACCAAGAAGAAGGAACAGAATGGGAAAAGGATCTGAAGCTGGTGTGTACCAAGCAAGGGAGGGGAACAGTGAGGATCCCCATAAAGGTGTGGAATGGAGTGTAGATGGGAGAGAGGTAAGGCTAAGGGAACATTGCAGAAGACCCAGAAGAAAGACATGAGAACTCTGCTTTGCATTTTGAGTAGGTTAGGAGCAGTGGAGAATTTGAGCAAAGGGGTAATATGATCCGACTTAAGGTTAGGGTAACTCTGACTGCATCATGGGGAAGAGACTATAAAGTGGGATAAGGGTGAAATCAGGGAGATCAGTTTGGAGGCCACTGCAATAATCAAGGTTTGTTGCAGTGGAATAAGGCTGTCAGATTTAGCAAATAGAAATACAGGATACCCAGTTAAATTTCTGGATATGTTTTGAAAGAATTGCCTTTGTATTTGCTAATGTACTGAATATGAGAAAGGGGAGTCAAGGAGGACTCTCAGGTTTGGGCATTTGCAGCTGGAAAGATGATGTTGCCATTACCTGGAATGGGAAGATTACGTGTATGATGTTTAGGGGGAAAGATGATGATCTTGGTTTTGGCATGTTAAGTTTGAGGTGCATATTAGTCACCCAAGTAGAGATGTCAGGTCAGCAGATTGAAGTTCAGGAGAGGGGTCTGGGCTGGAGGTAATAATTTTGGGAATTGTCTGCTAATACAAGGTATTTACCTATTCATTTATTAGCTTTTTATTGTGGGAAAGTTGAAACATACAAAAGTAGAGGTCATAAATGAATGAACTCCAATGTACCCGTCACCTAGCTTCAACAATGATCAACCCAAGGCCAATCTGTACCCCTCCCCAGCTCCCTGAACCCATCTCCACTGTTTTAAAACAAAGCACAAAACATTATTTTATCCGTTTAAAGCTTATGTGTGTATAAATATACTGTTTTTATCATAACCATAATATCACTATCATTCTTAAAATGACAATTTCTTAATATCATTAAGTAGCTAGTTAATGTTTAAATTTCCTTGATTATTTTCTTAGAATTCAGGATCCAAAATAAGTGGACCAGTACAGTTGACCCTTGAACAACACAGATTTGAACTAGGAGTTCACTTATACATGGATTTTTTAAAATAGTCAATACTATAGTACTACACGAGCAGCTAGTTCAGTCCTGGGATGTGGAACTGCAGATATGGAGGAACCATGTATATGGAGGGCCAGTTAAAAGTTATACCTGGATTTTTGGCTGCACCGAGAGTCGTTCCCCTTAATCCCTATGTTGTTCAAGGGTCAGCTGTGTTTGGTTGATGTGCCTCATCTTTTTTGTGTGTGTGTTTAAAATTTTTTTAAATTAGAATTCTCTTTTTCAAAAAAATTTTTGAGGAGGTAATTAGGTTTATTTATTTACTTATTTTTAAGGTAGGTATTGGGGATTGAACTCAGGACCTTGACATGCTAAGCACACACTTTACTCTTTCCCACCTCATATATCTCTTTTAATCCATGGTCTTCCACCTCTCCTTCCTTCTTGCATTTTATGGTTTGAAAGAATAGGGTCATTTAAACTATAGAATTCCCCACTCTCTGGATTTTGCTGATTGTATTCTTCTGGTTCTGTATTTTCTGTAATGTGGTCTTTACATCTAGAAGCTTAATCAAATTAAGGCTAAATATTTTGGGCAAGTATACTTACTTCTTTGGTAATGCTGGGAACTTCCTATTCAACCTCATCAGGAAGTACATACTAAGTCTGGATCTCTCTTTGTGATGAAAAGATCAGTCCAGAGGTTAGGTGTTCCCAGCCTGATCTATGCATTATCAAGTACCCTATCAGCCCTTCATGTCATGGTTTTAGCAGCCGTTAATGATTATTTCCTACATCCATCATTTTTATTAGGGCTCCAAAATGGTCAAAATCTAATTCTACTATTTATTCTGTGTTTATTAGCTGGAATACTTTTATAAAGAAGAACTCTTTCACATCTATATGTTGGTTACCCTGAGGTACGGTTTGCTCTATAAAGGTAAGACAAATGATTGATTCTTTTCCTACCAGTTTTTAGAAAAATGAGTTGGTTGCCTATCCTCCAAAGTGGCTGATGAAGGTTTTTTTAAAAAAATTATAAATTTAACAGAGAAAGCCCCTTTAGTTAGCGCTCCAGTAGTTTTTGGCCCTAGTAGCCTTTGATAACTTCCTTGTTCTCTAGTATAACAGGATGTCTCAGATTCATCTTGCACATTTCCTGCCCCCAAACTGGTTCCCTTTAGTGAGGAATGGTATTTCAAGACCTAAGGTTGGTCACTGTTTCCTGGCATTTTTAGTGGACAGAGCTATGAAACATATTTTTAAAGATAAAAATACATCAAGTTTTATGATGATATTTCAATTTATTTCAAACATAAGATTATAGGGTTTTTGTTTAACTTTGTCACTGATTTTATATTTGTATCTCTTTTCTTACACACTGAAAATTTTGGGTCTCTTGCTCCCTAACCTTCAGAGATAGCCCACACTCTACGGAGTGTGTATCTACTTTAACCACCCCCATGCCTCATGGCCTCTCTAGCCTTCTGTGATAGCCTGCACTCCGTCTATGGAGTATGTTATCTCTCTGAATAAATATACCTTCACTCTAAAAAAAAAAAATAAGAAAATTTTGATTCCTAATGACATTAATATATTTATTTGTTTCATACTGATATATATACACATATACTTTTTTTCCCCTACTAACTATGGTTACTGAAAACAGATACACAGATTCCTTTGTTGCTCTTTTTTTTTTTTTTTTTGATATGCTCCACTAGGGATGTGGAGTCAAATCACCACGTATAGAGGCATAAGAAATAAACTCTCTCTTTGGGGCTGTCACCACCTTGTTTGTTTCATTTTGCTTCTTTGATGGGTTTGCTTTGTTTTTTCCATTTTGATTTAATTTTGTTTTGTAATCGTGTTATTGCATGTAAACAATATTTAGATACTTCTAAAGTTAGAACTGTGGAAACTGCTACATTTGGAGAAGCCTAACCTCTCCACCCTTTTGCCACCCTCCCCTTAAAGGTAAACATTTTTATTGGTTTTCAGTTTATCTTCTCTATCTCTCCCTCCCACACTCCCTCCCTTCTTTCCTTCCTTAAAAAAAAATAAGCATATTTGTATGTGTGTGTATCTATATTCATATTCCCCTACTTTTTCTTAGATGAAATACTGCATACCATACACACTGTTCTTCACCTTGCCTTTTTTTACTTAGCAGTATATCCTGGAGGTCATTCCCAGAGTATACAGAAGAAATCTTCCTTACTCCTTTTAAGAATTCTGTGGAACTCCGTTTTATGAATGTATCATAGTTTGTTCAGCTATCCCTCAGTTGATGGACGTTGAATTGTTTCTGGGCTTGCTGTTATAGATGGTGTTACACTGATGAGGCATGTGTATATATAATTTTGTATTTTTGCCAAAGTGTTATTGGGATAGATCCTTAGAAGTAGGATTGCTGGATTTAATGGTAAATACATATATATTTCCTAGATAATGCCAAATTTTCCTCCACAGAGAAATACCACTTGGCCTTCCCATCAGAAGTTCATGACAGTGCTTCTTTCCTTACAGCCTCAGTATCAGAATATATCATTATACTTGGATTTATCCCAATTATACTTTCTAAATGTTTCTCTCTCCCCAAGATATTTGAGATGCTCCTTTTATCATATACATACTTCATTTCCATTTTCAGTTAGGTCTATTGCTATATTCTATTCTACTGGTTTGTCTATCTAATCATGTGCCAATATAAAACTGTAAAATTATAGAATTTTATAATATGTTTTAATACCTGTAGGGCTAGCTGCTCTCTCTTTTTTTCTTCTCTTTCCTCTTTTTCTATTTCAGGATTGCCCTGGCTAGTCTTGTTTGTTTTTCCAAATAAACTGCATAATCAGTTTTCCTTTTTTTAACATTTTTTTATTGAGTTATAGTCATTTTACAATGTTGTGTCAAATTGCAGTGTAGAGCACAATTTTTCAGTTATACATGAACATACTCATTGTCACATTTTTTTTCGCTGTGAGCTACCACAAGATCTTGTATATATTTCCCTGTGCTATACAGTATAATCTTGTTTATCTATTCTGCATATGCCTGTCAGTATCTACAAATTTTGAACTCCCAGTCTATCCCTTCCCAACCCCCTCCCCCTTGGCAACCACAAGTTTGTATTCTATGTCTATGAGTCTGTTTCTGTTTTGTGTTTATGTTCTTTTTTTAGATTCCACATATAAGCGATCTCATATGGTATTTTTCTTTCTCTTTCTGGCTTACTTCACTTAGAATGACATTCTCCAGGAACATCCATGTTTGCTGCAAATGGCGTTATGTTGTCGGTTTTTATGGCTGAATAGTATTCCATTGTATAAATATACCACATCTTCTTTATCCAGTCACCTGTTGATGGACATTTAGGCTGTTTCCATGTCTTGGCTATTGTAAACAGTGCTGCTATGAACATTGGGGTGCAGGTGTCTTTCTGAAGTAGGGTTCCTTCTGGATATATGCCCAGGTGCGGGATTCCTGGGTCATGTGGTAAGTCTATTCCTAGTCTTTTGAGGAGTCTCCTTACTGTTTTCTACAGTGGCTGTACCAAACTGCATTCCCACCAGCAGTGTAGGAGGGTTCCCTTTTTACACAGCCTCTCCAGCATATGTCATTTGTGGACTTTTGAATGACGGCCATTCTGACTGGTGTGAGGTGACACCTCATTGTAGTTTTGATTTGCATTTTCTGCTAATTAGTGATATTGAACATTTTTTCATGTGCCTATTGATCATTTGTATGTCTTCCTTGGAGAATTGCTTGTTTAGGTCTTCTGCCCATGTTTGGATTCAGTTGTTTGTTTTTTTCTTATTAAGTCATATAAGCTGCTTATATATTCTGGAGAACAAGCCTTTGTTGGTTTCATTTGCAAAAATTTTCTCCCATTCCGTAGGTTTTCTTCTTGTTTTATTTCTGGTTTCCTTTGCTCTGTAGAAGCTTGTAAGTTTCATTAGGTCCCATTTGTTTATTCTTGCTTTTATTTCTATTGCTTGGGTAGACTGTCCTAGGAGAACATTTTTGAGATGTATGTCAGATAATATTTTGCCTATATTTTCTTCTAGGAGGTTTATTGTATCTTGTCTTAATCAGTTTTCTGCCCGCAAAAATAGACCTAATAGTATTTTTATTGGGATCATTTCAAAGATATAAATTAACCTAGAGATATTTAACATCTTTGTGATGTGTGATGTTGAATCATTCTGTCAAAGAACATGATATGTCTTTCTCATTATTCAAGAATGGTTTATAGTTTTCCTCATATAGCTTTTGAACATTTCTTGTTTTTGTCTAGATTGTTTGTTTTTTAGCTTTATTGAGGTATAACTGACAAAAAAAGATACTTAAAGTGTACATCTAGATGATCTGATATTCATTGTGAAAGGATTCCTCTCTAGTTATCATATCCATCACCTCTATTTATCTGTTGATTGATACCATTTAAGTTCACTCTCTTAGCAAATTGTAATTATACAATACAGTATTATCAACTATACTCACCATGTTGTACATTAGATCCTCAGACCTTATCTTATAGCTGAAAGTTTGTACATTTTTACCAACCTCTCTCTATTTCCCCTACCCTCCACCCTCTACTCTCCCTTTCTGAGTTTGACCTTTTTTTTAAGATTCCTTATGTAAGTGATATCTTGTTGTATTTGTCTTTCTGTCTGGCCTATTTCACTTAGCATAATGCCCTCAAGGTCCACCCACATCAAAAATGACAGGATTTCCTTCTTTCTGATGGTTGAAATATATGTATATATGAATAATACCATCTTTGTCCATTCATCATTGAGAGACATTTACATTGTTTCAGTTTCTTGGCTGTTGCACAGTTATCTCTTTGATATCCTGTTTTCATTTCCTTTGGATATATACCCAGAGGTGGGATTGCTGTATCATGGGAGTTTCATTTTTAATTGTTTAATTGTCTACACTGTTTTTCATACTGGTTGTTCCAATTTACATTACCATCAACAATGCACAAGGATTTCCTTTTCTCCCATCACTGGTAATACTTATCTCTTGTCATTTTGATAATAGCCATCCTGAAAAGTGTGAGATGATATCTTAGTGGTTTTTAAAAATTGAGGTAACATTGATTTATAAGTTTTCATGTGTACAGCATTATATTTTGAGTTCTGTATATGCTACAGTGTGCTCACCACCAAAAGTTTAGTTTCTACCCCTCACCATACAGTTGACCCCCTTTACCCATTCAGTGTGATTTTGATTTGCATTTCCCTGATGATTAGTGATGTTGAGCACTTTTTCATGTACTATTGGCCATTTTTGTGTCTCCTTTGGAAAAATGTCTTTTCAGTTCCTCTGCCCATTTTTAAATCAGTTTATTTGTTTGCTATTGAGTTGTATGAGTTCTTGATATATTCTGGATATTAACCCCTTATTTTAACATAAATTTTGCAAATATTTTCTCCCATTTAGTAGGTTGTCTTTTCACTTTGTTGATGGTTTCCTTTGCTGTGCAAAAACTTTTCTATTTGATGTAGACCCACTTGTTTATTTTTGCTTTTGTTGCCTTTTCTATTGGTATCAAGTCCAAAAAAATCATTGCTAAGACTCATGTCAAGGAGCTTACCCCCTATGTTTTCTTCCAGGAATTTAACTGTTTCAGGTCTTAAATTTAAGTTTTTAACCCATTTTCAATTGATTTTTTAATATGATGTAAGATGTAAGGGGTCCAGTTTCATTCTTTTGTATGTGAATGGAATGTCCAGTTTTCCCAGCATCATTTATTGAAGAGACTACCTTTTCGCATTGTATATTCTTGGCTCCTTTATGATAAATTTTGTGATCATATTTTGGGCTCTCTTTTCTTTCTCACTCTCTCTTTTTTTTTTTTTACATCTATTTTATTTTATTTTTATTTAATTTTTTTTTCATTTTTTGGGGGGGTAATTGGGTTTATTCACTTTTTTAGTGAAGGTCCTGGGGAATGAACCCAGGACCTCAGCCATGCTAAGCATGCACTCTACCACTGAGCTATGCCCTTGCCCCCTTTTTTATTATTTTATTTTTTATGTTTTCCCTTTTTTAAAAAAAAACCTTTATTATGGCATGATTCTTATACACAAAATGACAGATATTTGGGCTCTCTTTTCTATTCCATTCGTCTATGTGTCTGTTTTTTATGCCAAGGCCATACTGTTTTGATTACTATAGCTTTGTAATATGGTTTGAAACCAGGAAGTGGGATGACTCCAAATTTGTTGTTCTTTCTCAAGATTCCTATTTGGAGTCTTTTGTGGTTCCATACAAATTTTAGCATAGTTTTTTCTGTTTCTGTGAAAAATGCTGTTGGAATTTTGATAGAGATTGCATTGAACTTGTAAGTTGTTTGGGGTAGTATGATTTTAACAATATTAATTCTTCGAATCCATGAGCATGGAACGTCTTTCAATTTATTTGTGTCTTCAGTTTGTTTCATCAATGTCTTATAGTTTTCAGTGTATAGATCTTTCACTTCCTTGGTTAAATTTATTCCTAGGTATTCTTTTTGAGGGAAGTGTAAATGAGATTGTTTTATTTCTTTATTTCATTGTTAGTTTATAGAAATGCACCTGATTTTTGTTTATTGATTTTGTATTATGCAACTTTACTGAGTTCACTTACTAGTTCCAACAGTTTTCTGATGGAATCTTTAGGGTTTTCTATATATAACATCATGTCATTTGCAAATAGAGTCAGTTTTTCTTCCTTTCTGATTAGGTTGACCTTTATTTTCTTGCTATGGCTAGGACTTCCATTACTATGTTGAATAAAAATGGTAAGAGTGGCCATCCTTTTCTTGTTCCTGATCATAGAAATGAAACTTTCAGCTTTTTACCATTACCTATGACATTCACCATGGGCTTGTAATATGTGGTCTTTATTATTTTGAGGGATGCTCCCTCCATACCAAGTTTGTTGAGAGTTTTTATCATGAATGGATGTTGAATATTGTCAAATGCATTTTCTGCATCTATAGAGACAATCATATGATTTTTATTCATTTTGTTAATGCTGTGTATCACTTTTATTGATTTGCAAATGTTGAATCATCCTTGTATCTCTGGAATAAGTTTCACTTGAACATGGTCTATGATCCTTTTAATGTACTGTTGAATTTGGTTTGCTAATTTTTTGTTGAGGTTTTTTGCCTCTATGTTCATTCAGGATATTGGCCTGATAATTTTGATATTGGCTTAATTTTCTTTTCTTACTGTGTCCTTGTCTGGTTTTGATAAGTATGATGCTGGTATTATAAAATGAGATTGGAAATGTTATCTCCTCTTCTATTTTCTGAAATAGAAATAGAATATTTGAGAAGGATTAGTATTAATTCTTCTTTAAATGTTTAGTAAAATTCACTAGTGAATGAATGTATGGAATGGACATAAACAGGTAAAAGAGGGCAGGGAAAGCAAAGCTCATTTGTTTTTGTCCTTTATTTGATGACTGGTTATGCTGCTACCTTGTTTAATTTTGCAGCTAGAGCATGCATCAACCATGTGTCCTCAGGGGATTGTTTCAGGCAAGTTTTAGTCCTTGTAATTCAGGCTGCATATCATAGATGCTATCGATTTAATACTGGAATATTAACCGTGTATGCTGCAGTGCAATAAATAGCATAGCTTAGTTTGCTGCTGTTTAAAATTGTGACTGTTTCTAAAGAAATGTCTGTTTTTAAATCCATGTAGTCTGCAGGCACCAGCTAATCTAAATTTTGTAGCCTCTTAAATTTAAATGTTTTTCATGATTCTTTTAGTTGTTAACATGTAATATTTCTAGATCAGTTTGGGGTCAGCAATAACTTGTATCTCTCAAGAAAAGCTCACCTTTCTCTGTATTCTCATCTTGTGCACAGTTATTAATTGCTGCCCCTATAAAATAAGCAGACTTCTATGACAAAGGAACTTAGTTCCCTAGGACTCAAAGTTGGAGACCCACTGCCTGACATCCACCACTTGTCCATGTTCTGGCTGAGTGTTTGACCCATAACCACCTCCACATTCTCTACCTTTAGCCGGCTAACTAACAAAGAACTTTGTTACTTTTCTCCTTTCCTTTTTCTCTCATTCTGCCACTTCCCAAAGTTGTAGCCTTTGTAAATGCAAACATCATCATCTCAAGTCCACCACCAGCAGAGAGGGCATCATGGGGCTTGAGTTATCCAGTCAGGAGCAAGGAGCAGTAGATTTTTCCTATGAGCCACTGGAAAACTCCATACTTAATAGAAACTATAAAATTAGATGATCCAAAGACCTCTTCAATGTGGGGGTGGGGAGTGAATGGGATTAGATGGGTCATGATTATAACTGATGGTCAAATTCCTGGCTTATGTAGGA
Organism: Vicugna pacos; assembly: GCF_048564905.1. Classification (NCBI taxonomy): domain Eukaryota; kingdom Metazoa; phylum Chordata; class Mammalia; order Artiodactyla; family Camelidae; genus Vicugna; species Vicugna pacos. Next base: position 21,621,475 of record NC_133003.1, read on the forward strand.
CACCATTCCTCTGGCTGAATGCTGGGAAGATGGACACATTCAGGCTTGGGTAAACCATATGGTGAACTCAAGCATGGTGCCCAAGTAAAGGTAGAACAACTGACCAAAAATATCATTTCAATTTCTACCATGCATATATTGAATCTCTTCTGTTTAATCTAGTTAACTGTGGTTGATGCTTTCATTTTCTTTTCTTTTTTTTTGTAAGACACTCTGTATTTATTTGATGTTCAATACACTTTCCTTTCCAGAGAGAAGACATACAGTTTGAGATATCCCATTTAATAAATCCCCTGCTTCCAGCTGTACCTCCTGAATTTCTATGCCCATTAATCAAGCTTCAGTATTGTCACACATAGTGGGTAAAAATTTTCCCTGAGATCATAAAGCTGTGCCTTAGGTCACAGAATAATTTTTCCTCCAAAATTTAGGAGAAAAGGAAGAATCTAGAAGACTTCTGGTGGTGGAAGAGGCAGATAACTTAGGTAGAATTCCTGAGAAAAAAGTATAGAGACATCATGCCACTTATTAATATTTCCCTGGCTGTGAACTCTTATCCCTTCAACAGCTCCAAATATTCTAGAAGGGAATTCGTTTATTGCATATAAAGACACTTGATCTCAATGCTGTGTGCAAAGCAGGTTGGCTTCTGCTAACTGCCAGAGCTGTCTTGGTGCCTCAGTTTCCAGTAAAATGCAGGGCTAGTGAGGAATGTACAGCCTTTCCCCAGTGGCATGTGGAAAAGAGAAAAACTCAGACATGGATAATGGGAAAAAACTTATCACACTATGTGCTTGGTCAGGCCTGCTGTGCTTTTCACAATGGTCTGAAATCAAAACAGCTCATGATCCTCCACAAGTGGGAATGGGAAGAGACTTAGTGGATTATCACCTCCAGCCAGATCAAGTCAGCAAAGCATAAGGCAAATGGACACCTGCACGTGACATCCAGTCTTGGTGCACTGAGAGTCATCTCTGAAGGAAATGCAACTTCTGGCAGCCCCTTCTGGGTTGCAAGAAATCACATACAGAAACGATCATATGCTGGGATCAGTCAATCTTAGGTGGTGGTGTCAGTCCTCCACCCACCGTACCCGCCTAGAGTGGCACAATGGAATGACTGTGTTTCCTAGTGAGCGCTTCCCTTTTTAAAAATAAACAAGCAAAGTTTTCCCTAATCTGACGCAAATTCAACAGCCAGTCCTGGGGTGGAAAGAGTGGGGGATAGTGGGAATGGAAACCAGGCGTCAGGCAGACACGCTTGGGGACAATGTGCTGGAGAGTGTGCAGGCCTCTGAGGATGGAATAGTGTCAGGCCTGCTGAGCATCAGTAGTTGTGGTATTTTCGGAGACATCATTCCATGGACACAAGTCTCCCAATTCCATCTCTTAGGTTTTCTTGGGATAGTTCTGACAAGCTTTCACCACATCTTTTAAGAAGTTAGGAACTCCATTCTTGGCAGCCCAATTAATGATCCGGGATGGAATTTGGCTACCTGGGTTATGCGAACAACAAATGAAAACTTTGCTCCCCCTTTTGCCATCACTGTGGATCGCTATCTTCTGCTTGTAATGCTTCACCTGGATCACTCCCGATTTTTCCAGAAACTGTGGCATGGAGGTGCTCTGGGCCAGGATGACATGGACCTGCTGCCCTTCAAAGTCCAGGTCTTGTTGCTGCCGCCCGTAGACATACCCTCTGTTAGAAAGAGGGCTAGGGAAATCCACTTACCAGTAGGCCACTGCCTGTCCATTGCATTTCTTTCTTTTCATAGAGTTCTTTAACATGTTGGTCCCACTGTTTTCTATAGTCTAAGTCCATACAGACGTCTGCCAGTACAGCCAGTGGGCAATCCTCCAGAACAACAAAGACCTTATAAAGTCCAGTCTGGTTCACTAGCTGGTAGATCCTGATGTGCAAGGACTCCAACAGCAGCTGCCAGTTGGCCCCGGCAACTGCGGGCTTCTGGAGCTCTGTGCAGGCCTGCAAGAACTGCTCCTGGGAGAAGACACCAGGCCCAGTGGCCATCCTTCCACAGCCGTGGCACCATCTGCTTTCATTTTCAATAGTCAAGGAGGACTTTGATCATCTAGTCTGAGAGGGGACACTACCCTTACCACCTTCTAGTCATCCAAGACCTCAAACCCCATTCCTTTTGTGTTAGCACACACGGTCACATGCCTGGAACTATTAGGGCCTACTAAATGCTTATATTAGTAATTATATGAGTATAGGGTATTTGCATTTTATATGGATTTGCAAAAACAAATTACAAACTTGTTTTCAAAGAGGGGTCTGAGATTATGGAAGAAGTCTGAGCATCTCTAAGATTGAGATAACAATGGATAACGTTCAGCTTTTAAAAGTCTCTTCTTAGCATTTAGGTCTGCACTGTTCCTCTGACTTTAAAGATTGTTTATATACTACCAGGTCTTTTTTTTAAATTACATTTTATTTTTTAGAGCAGTTTTAGTTAAATACATAGATTTCCCACATACTCCCTCCTCGGTGCACCATCTCCCACACCATAAAGATCCCTCACAGAATGGTACATTTGTTACAATCGATGAACCTTCACTTAACATCATTATCACCCAAAGTCCATAGTTTACATTAGGATTCACTCTTGATTTTGTACATTCTATAGATTTTGACAAGTGTATAATGACATGTATTCACCATTATGGTAATAGTTACATTGCCCTAAAAATCCTCTCTGCTCCACCTATTCATCCCTCTCTCCCCCATAACTACTAGCAACCACTGATCTTTTTAGTATCTCCATAGTTTTGCCTTTTCCACAGTGTTATAGTTGAAATCACACAGTGTGTAACCTTTTAGATTGCTCCTTTCATTTAGTAAAATGAGTTTAAGTTTCCTCCATGCCTTTTTATAGCTTGATAGCTCATTTCTATCAATGGAGTTATTGATATTCCATTGTCTGGGTGTACCACAGTTTATTTATTTGCCTGCTGAAAATGACATCTTGGTTGCTCCCAAGTTTTGGCAATTATGAATAAAGCTGCTATAAATATCCATGTTCAGGGATTTGTGTGGACATAAGTTTTCAACTCCTTTGGGTAAATACCAAAGAGTGTGATTGTTAGATCATATGATAAGAGTATATTTACTTTTGTAAGAAACTGCCACGCCACCTTCCAAAGTGGCTGTACCATTTAATATTCATCAGCAATGAATGAGAATTCCTGTTGCTCCACATCTTCACCAGCATTTTGTAACATCAGTGTTCTGGATTTTGGCCAGTCTTATATGTATTTAGTGGTATCTTACTGTTTTAATTTGCATTTCCCTAGTGACACATAATTCTGAGCAACTTTTCATATACTTATTTCCCACTTGTATATCTTCTTTGGTGAAGTGTCTGTTCCAATCTTTGCCCCACTTCTTAATTGTTTAAAAAAATTTTTTTTACTGTTGAGTTTTAAGGGTTATTTGGTGTATTTTGGATATCAGTCATTTTTCAGATGTCTTTTGCAAAAATTTCCTCCCAGTCTGTGGCTTATCTTCTCATTTTCTTTAGAGTTTTTAACAGAGTACAAGTGTAGATATCAGGGAGGGAATTTTTATACAATTCAACTGCAAAAAACAAACAAAAAAATCCAACCTGTTTCTGGCGCATAGATAATTGGAATTTTCACCAATTTGATGAGAATATAACTGCTGAAATGTCTGCATCTACATATAATAGTCACCAGTAATCTTTGGGAAAAAATTATGCTATATTAACCTTTTAAGTTAATGTTCTCTTCTTTTTAAAAGGAAAAATTTTAAGACATGAATTTTAATGTCTGGAATATCAAAGAGATGCTCAGTATTCCCTCAGGCACTGGGTAAGTCTTCTGGTTATATACTCTGATACTTAGGAGGATCTTTTTTTTTTAAACTGAAGTATAATTGATTTACAATGTTGTGTTAGTTTTTGGTATATAGAGGATCTTATAGTATTGATTTCATAGAAATAGGCTCCCCTTCCTATTAGTTTATTGTAATAGAGTTACCCCATATAGCTTCTTCCCCTTCTCTTCCCCTTGCTTGTTACTACTGCACCCTCCCATACTTGTCTTTTTCCTTTTGTCTGTTTTCTGATTATAAAATCAATGTCAATTCATCTGCGTATGTTAATTCTGTCCAGCACTGAACCTAGGGACTATGAGGTCTGTGAGAGTTAGACATGGTCAAAAATCTCGAAACTCTCACCTCAGTTACAGTGATTGCTATTGAAACAGCAAGGAGCAAACTCAAGACAATGTTCAGATGTGTTCAGTTGTATAGTACAATTTGCAGGTACTGTGGAATTTAAAACCACTCCAAGTGGTAACAAGACTCATTGAGATATTGCCCCCACTACTATCCACTGAGGTACTTATATTGGTGTCTATCAGCCATATAGTAAGCCTGCCATTGCTAACTTGGTGGGTGTACCCCAGTAGTAGTATTTATTAAGGAATTTCCAACTGGTTTTGGTATGCTTTTATCACTGGATAGTTTTTCTTCCTAACCCCTTCCTAAAGACAGCAAAAACCTAGGACATTGTCCTTTTATTTCTTGAAAAGAAAAAAAGTGCTTATAGTTGATACAGAGTAGGGGAGTAGGAAAAAATCTATGTTTAATTCCACATCATAGCTTTAAGATGTAAATCCTGCATGACTTCTGTAGGCTCACAGAGCTGTTTCTTTTCCAGCCCAGCTAATTATTCTCTGTGACCTAAGAAGAGAGTCACAGAGAGCTATTTAGCTATTTTGAGCAATGATTATGCAACCCATATTATAATACATGTGTGCAGCCCATTACATTAGCTAATCTTAGCAAATTATTCAATGAGTCAAAATAATTTCTCTTCTCTGTTCTGAACCAGTAGGGTTTGTTTTTGTCTTGTATTAATATATGATGATTCCTTTGGCTTAGAATATATACTTATATGCTATCTATTTTAAATTTAACATTTGGAAAAGGAATGATTTGCATGTGTGTGTTTTAATGAAAAGCATGTTTTCTTGGGTTATACAACAGCATTAAGTAACAAATTATTATTGAGATGTCTTAAGTAAAAACTTTAAGACTATATGTTTTACTTATATGCCTACTTATGTGCTGTCTCTGTAATAGGCTTAGTACACTGTATTCAAGTGTGTTTGTATCATTTTCAATATCATTATCCCCTTCATATGTGAGATTTAAAGACTGACATAGGTATTGATGGGAAGCAAGCTGGAAGTCAACAGCTGGAAATATTTAAAGCAAGGAAAAGACACTAAATGTGGGAAAGGGTTCCCCCTTGTCTTGAAAACAATGTTTAATGGATCTTCCTGTGTGCAAATCTGAGTTGATCATATTCTTCAGTCTGGATGAGGCCTGTATTAGTCTGCTTGGGCTGCTGTAACAAAGTGCAATAAATTGGATGGCTTAAACAACAGAAATTTATCTTCTCACTTGGAGATTGAAAGCCCTAGAACCCTATGCCAACATGATTGTCATTTGGTGAGGTCTCCCATCCTGGCTTGCAGACAACTGCATTTTTCTGTGTCCTCACATGGTGGAGAGAGAAAGAGAGGGCAAGCTCTTTGGTGTCTCTTCTTATAAGGACACTAATCAACATCGTAAGAGTCCCACCTTCCTCACTTCCTCTAACACTAATTACCTCCCAAAGGCCCCATTTCCAAATACCATCACAATAGAGATTAGAGCTTTAACATGTGAATTTGGGAGGACACAAATATTCAGTCCATATCTAGATCTATCTTGTGTTGTGTTATAGCTCCTTCTCTCCCTCCAATCCTGCTCCTTTTTTTCCCTATAGCCACACATTGTAGGAGAGTTAATGTGTGTCCTTCCAATTCATCTTCTACACATTTACATACCTGGTGTATATGATGTAGGCTTATACATTTACAGTATAAATGAGAATATTAATTGAATTTTTACACTTTTCTGCACGCAAAATTATATTTTTGAGACCTATCCATGTGGTTGTGTGTAAACCTGGCTTGTTACTTCTGACTACTGCATCAGTTACATGCTTACGCTATACTTTGTATCTATTCCCTTAGTGATGAACAAATTCAACCTTTTAAAAGATAATGTTCTCTTAATCCCTAAAAATTTTATAACCTTTAATCTCCAAAATGGTGTTATAGCCACAGTATTGTTGCACAAGGAATAACGGTGTTAGTCCTCAATGTTTGAATTTCCATCAGATTGTTCCCAGGGTGTTGTAATGAGTGTCTGGCATTCAAAATTTCCTTGCGTTTCTTTATAGGTAGTATTGTCAGTGTGCAGGGGACTAGGAGGTCAAAACAAACTAGCATTCTGCCCAGAATATTCTGAAATAGTTTTGAATTATGGTTTCATTTGTTCAGAATGTTTGTCCACTTGATATGCTTTTATTTTTTTACTTAATTTCAGGACCACTAAGTCATCTAACTGGAATAATAATCAGACTGATTACTCCAGTCTCAGTGATTCCCAGTTCCTTTTTGGATCCCAGTTCTGTCCAGAAAGTTCAGAGACCCTGTCAACACCCTTGGACTGTGGTGTCAACTTGAGACATCCGAAACAGTCACAACAAAATTCTCTGGATGTGAGTCTGATTGCCATATCTCTGCACACCTTTCACAACCATTATGGAGATAAGCTATAAAGACTTATTCTGCTGGATTGTATTTCAGAATTGTACATGTCTAAGGATTACTCTCCTAAAATAGATTTGTACTTGATTGGTGACTCATTTGACTGGGTAGTCTGAAATGGAAAACATATTTATGTTTGCAGTTTCTTCCATTACTAAAACAATATAGAATAGTGCCAGTACGTTGACCACTCCTAGGGAGTGTCAAAGACTAGTCGTTCTATTTTCTCAGTACGTGACATTTCCTAAGACTAGTTGTACTACTGTTTGTGAATACTCAAAAAGAAAAAAGAACTTTAGGAATAAATTAACAAATTGTATTTTATATGGACATTTTTCTCCTAAGAAACTTTAGGTGCTTTGTGGATTTTAGTTTACTCTGCCATATTAGCTCCTTGAAGAAGATGAGGATTCTGAGACCTAAGATGATGAATAAGGGCCAGAATGAGGAAGACAGCCTCAAGTCCTTGATTTTTTTAAAACCTTTTTGGGGGGGAGGTAGTTAGATTTGTTTGTTTGTTTGTTTGTTTAAATGGAGGTGCTGGAGATTGAACCCAGGACCTTGTGCATGATAGGCAGGCACTCTACCACTGAGCTATATTCTCCCCTCCAGTTCCTTGATTTTTTTGAGACCAGCCTGTCTTTTGTGCGTCAGAAATATTTTTATTTATTTGTTTTGGTCTAGAACCAGATTTAACTTTATACACAGACCTAACTGCATTAAATAGAGACTTGCTGAATACGATTAGGTCAGTGCTTTAAGGTAGTAAGGTGTACTCTGAAATAAGTATTTCATTTCATAACTTGGTACCCAGTGATATGAAGGAGTAAATGTACCCCCTGAATGTTTAAGTTTTGCCTCAGAATGCAGGAAATGGCTCACCATGTGCCAGCATTCCATGTCAAACTTATCAACAGGTCTAGTTCACCAGCAGCTGAGCAACAGCAATCTGAGTTAAACTTACTAGTATAAAAACTTTAACACATCATCTCAGAGATGGCATAATTTTCTGTTGTTGCCTTTAAATTTATGCAGTTGATTTTAAGCCATTTTAGCTGACATTTTAAATATCTCTGGGCTGGTAAGGCAGAAACTATGTTAGTAAAAAAGTTGCTTTATTTTAATATGATTTTCTGATGCATTTGAAATAAAAAGGAAATACTACATATGGTGTTATATTTTAGTATTATAGTTTGCACTTAAGTGTGACTCTGCATTGTACAGAAAATAGTGAATGCTATAAATATTTTCATGTGGGAAATGCTATGACTTTTTTTTTCATTGAACAGAGTGAACCTAGTATTTTCACAAAGTACCAAACAAAACCCCAGCTGTTTGGAGGAGATTCAAAAGATGGAGACTTATTTCCTCTTCCTTTGTCAGTTGGAAAATCAAAAGGCCTCCTGGAACAGTTTGAGGAGAAAAAGAAAAGTGCAAAAGACAAATGTGACAGGTACATAAATCTTTCAACTGGATGGGGCAACTCTTTTCTGAGGGAAACAGAAAATGGAATGTCAATAGTCAAATAATTCAATTTCAGCATAATAGCACTCTTGCCTTTGCAGCTCATCTAATAATTATTAATTTACTTCCTTGTCAGTGTGACTTATGGCAGATTTGAACATGGCTGCCATAGTTTTGGCCCATCTGGATATTAAGCTAAAGGATTTCTCAGAGAAATGCAATATTCAAGTAATGTTATGTCTATTCTGCCTAAAATTCTGCCCTTTGTTTTCTTTTCAGATCATCAGAATTAGGAAATTAGTTAACATTTGTTTCAGGGTCAAGAATATAGCACATGAATTCTTAAGTCACAGTTCAGGCTGAATTTCTCACTTTGAAATGTTGGCATTTTTAAAGATAAACCCTAAATTTCATACACATTCTTATTACATATGTTCGTATGTATATGAGAAATATTAGGGCTGTCATATTAATTTGTAAATAAATAAGTTACAGTCACTGAGGAAATTAACTAGTTCACTTTGTGGTAACGTTATCAGGACATCTTTAGGTATCACAGAAATCATAAAACCCAAGCAGAAATATACTTTATTATTTCTGTGATAGTGGAGCTATATTGCTTAGTGTTACCACCAGTACATTCATCTTGAAAGAACCAGAATTTCTTAAAGAATTCTAGACTAGGAATATTTAAAAGTCTTTAAAAGATTAGGTATCCTTCCCACTGTATACCTGTTTTCCTTTAGTGAGAAAGACAGAATGCTCTATTTGAAGTATTTGATTCTGTTGATAAATAAACATTTGCCGGATATTGACAGACTTCTTTCCCCTAGGAATCCAGGCTCTAGGACTCTTAACTATGGTAGGGTACTGCACATGAGCAAGCCCTCATCTTCTTCACTGCTTCAGATAGAGTAGTCTTAATTTTTTTGTTCTCTGGGCTTTTGGATTATATTTTGTTTGATCAAGATTTCTGTAGCTAAAAAAAATTTTGTGAAAAATTAAGTCTCTCTTGATATTTCCTTCCTTCTTTCCTTCCCTCCTTTCTCTTTACATTTCATTTCCTTCTCTTTTTTGTAGTGAGATGAGTTTCTGTTAACAATTATTTACAAGATGGCAAAAAAAAAGTATTTCTATAGAGAGAACCAATGATGAGGACACTGAAGAATCTCTTCTCCATTAAAAAAATTCAAGCTTATGATAGTGATTTAAATGCTAGGCAGAAGATACTGATTTTAATAAATCCTGGCAAAAACAAACCCCAAGATTTTAGATTTCTTGTTTTCTGTCAATAAGTGCTTACCAGAAATGTGGTGAGGAGTAGGAAATTTTTAAATGAGAGAGAGAGAGAACATACCACTGTAAATTTGGAAGCAGGAAAGTGATAAGGCATTTTACAGAGTTCAAACATAAGAGATGCTACAAATCCAGAATACATGGATTGTGTTTTGAAAGTTCATATTTTCCCAAATGTATGGAAAGAGCGTGTAAGGTTAAGAAATCTTAAAAGAAATCTTAATCATTCAGACTGCATTTGTTATGACTTTTTGTAGCAAATAAAAACACACCCCAATCTAGCCTAGACAAAAAGGAGGATATATTAGCTCTCTTAACCAGTCTGGAAAGGACAGGGAGTGAAATCAAATTAGAATCTGTCTCTCTTCTGTGCTCCTCTCTCCATCTATACTTCATTCTCTCCTACTAGAGACCAGCTTCCCACTAACAAAGAGAAAGAGACTCACTTCCCTTAGTTACAATTTGAAAATCCTAGTGAAAACTTCTGATAGGCTTGCTTATTAGGTCATGAGGGTGACTGGAGGGCAGTGTCACTGGAAGTCCTCACTAGAATCACTTTCTGGGTGCAGAAAGAAACAGTTCCCCATTAGAGGACGACGCTGGGCACACCAGACAATAGATGGTCATTACCAAGATTATTATTTTTTAATCAGTCATGTTTGAGAAAACAGATTAGTCTCATAACCAATGTATAACCTAAGGCCCACAAATAGATTATAAAATGAACCATGTTTTTTCAGTGATTGTTAATCACCATAGTGAAATTTGTTCATTCACTCACTCAACAAACACTATGCTAGGCCCAATACTGCAAACTGGGGATCCCAAGGGAAAGAATAATAGTACTTGTCTTTGGAGTTCTCAATGTGGTCAGGGAAACAGATATGTGATGGATAAATTATACAAGTGGGCCAGAGATATTAGTTGTAAGCAACAGAAATGTTCATTTAAATGAAAAAGAAATTTATTAAAAGGTTACTGGAATGGGTTTTGGTTCTGAGTAAGATGGAGTATGCATACTTTATCCTATCTCTCCCACTGAATGCAACTAAGCCCTGGATGGTGTGCATGTAGCATATGAGGACCCTGAAAAATAAATGGTAGCAGATGGATTGGAGAAGGAAACCTGAAGTATCAAAGTCTAGCCTTGAGTTTTCTGGGATTTTGTTCGTTTTTAACCAAAATGTAAAATGTTTGCTCTGCAACAGACACTGTTAAGAAAACTAAAAGACAAGCTACAGACTGGGAAAAAATATTTGTAAACCACATTTGCAACAAAGGACTTGTATCCAGAATAAAAAGAACTCTCAAAACTCAACAATAAGAAACAAGCAACTGAATGAAAAATGGGAGAAGATTTTGGCAGATACTCCATTAAAGAAAACATTAAGGAAAACATAAGGATAACAAATAAGTATGTGAGAAGTTGCTCAACACCATTAGTTAATACAAATTAAAATCATGAGATGTTACTCCTTATCTATTAGTGTGGCTAAAATTAAAACAAACAAAAACTGACAATACCAAGTGCTGGACAAGGATATAGACCACATGGAAATCTTGCTGGTGGAAATGCAAAATAATGCAGCCACTGTGGAAAAGTTTGACAGTTTCTTATAAAATAAACATAAGTTACTATATGCCTCTGCAATTCTAATCCTAGGCATGTATCCTAGATAAATGAAAACTTATGTTTACACAAAAGTCTATCCAGTAAATTTTATAGCAGCCTTGTTCATAACCACCAAAAACTGGGTACAACCCAAATGTCCTTCAATGTGTGAATGGGTAAACAAACTATGGTGTGGTGGAACACTACTCAGCAATGGAAAAGAAAAACTGTTGCTACACAACAACATGGATGAATCTCAGAGGCACTGTGCTGAGTGAAAGAAATCAGTCAAAGATTACATACTGTATGATTCCATTTATATGATATTCTGAGAAAGGCAAAACTATAGAGATGGGGAATAGATAAGTGATTACCAGGAGTTAGGGGGCCGAGGGCTGGACTTTACCACAGAGACACAGCATGAAGGATTTTCTGGGATACTGTCCTATATTCTGAGTGTGGTGGTGGTTACATGAATCTTAAATTTGTGTTAAAACTCACAGAACTGTGTACACAGACATGTTAATTTCCTATGTCAATTTAAATTTTTAAAGTGTTAAAAATTATTAAAAGATATTGAATGGTTCATTTTATTAGAATTACGTTCAACTGCATTGACATGTATACACTCATTCTTATAATAACAGAAGCTTAAAAAGTTATTTTTCTTTAATGTAAAAATCATCCTGAAATGTGTGGTCCAGGGCTAAAATGGTGGCTCCATGGTCCTCAAGGATCTGGGTCCTTCCATCAGTGTGATCTGCCATCACTAAAATATGATCTACACCCCCTCACACACACACATCCTCACAGTGCTTGGTGGCTGCTGGAGTTGTTACATCAGAGTTCCAGACAGCTGATGGATGATGAAGGAAGGAAGGAAGGAAGGTATCTTCCCTAAAGGATTCTCCTTGGAAGTTGCATGCAACACTTATATCTCCCACTGCCTAAACTTTACTCTCATGGCCACACCTAGCTGCATGGGAGTCTAGGAATGTAATCTATCTGGCTGAGAGTGCACTGGGTAGGGATGGGATAGGTAAAACAGGATTACAATTTCCAAGGAAGAAAATTAGGCCAGTTTAAGTTTCTGCCACAATCATACAATTGCCAACAACTACCTGCCATGGACAACTTCCCAAACCAAGTCTCAAAATTAGTCCCGTGCAGATTCTGCTACCCACTACCCCCTGCACGGAATGCACTGGACCCTTCCCTGCATTGTAGTCAGTGTAGTCCTGGATACTTTTACCAGTCTCATGGAGCTCCATCTTTCTACCACTATAGCCACAGACACCAGAGGAAGAGCTCACAGTCTTTTTGTCCTGACTCCCAGTCTGGCAAGGCATGTGTGAGGGGAGAGCCCAGGGTTCAGGAAAAGCTCAGAAAGCAAGCCACTGACACTCTCAGCCTCTAGAGGAAAGAAACTCTGCTTCATCTCAAATCCCTAAACTCCTCAAACAGAAAAGAGGGTCAGATACAGAACAGCCCCCCTAAAAAGAATCCAGACTTTCATTCTAAGTACAAAGTTGTAAATGCTGTAGTAGAGGTTTCAGCTAATGCTTTGGGAACCCTGAGGACAGACTTCTAGCTCTGACTGGGGGCGTCAGGAGAGACTCCATCCAAGGGAGCACATCTAAACTGAGTGGGAGTTTTGGGCAGAGATCTTGAGTCTGTCAGGCTCTCAAGTCTGCCTCTGAATCAGCTTACTCTGTAAACCACCATTAACACTGTTTTATATAACTCTGCTCTATTTTCACGTATTTTCAAAAATAAAAATGGGATTATTTCCTATGGACTATTTTCAATCTGCTTTTTAAATTTAATATTTAATGATTGTATTTCTATTTTGTCTACAAAATCATTTCTAATGCATTGTACTTTATCATATGGATCATTTATGGGAGTATGTTTTAAATATTTAATACAGCATTAGAACTGCCAAGAATACACAATGAGGTAATGATAATCTTTTCAACAAATAGTGTTGGGAAAACTAGATACTTATGCAACAGAATGGAAAAGGACCCTTAACTTACACCATACACAAAAATCAACTGAAAATGGATTAAAGACTAACACGAGACATGAAACCGTAGAACACCTAGAAGAAAACATAGGGGAAAAGCTTCTTGACAGTGGCCTTGGCAGTGATGTCTTGGATATGACACCAGCAGCACAGTCAACAAAAGCAAAAATAGACAAGACTTTTTTCAAAAGTGGGATATTTGAGGAATAATTATAATAATTTCTTTTTCATTAGAAATTAATATTATTCCCAGAATAGTCTCTATACTACCTCTTTCTTACAGTCAAAATAATATTCATTAGACTAAGATGTGTCTGGGAATTTTGGACTACCAGAAAGAAGTCACTATCTTGAAGCCATGTTGCCATAAAAAGGAAAGCTAGTCTGTTCTACTGTAGTAACCACTTGACTTGCTAAAGTTTATCCTCATTTAAGATCTACATAGAATAAATTTTAAAAAACAAGTGGTTTGGAAATACTCATAAAAAAATCAGTGTTCTTGTTTTTTCCAGATGGACATTAAGGTTTCTCAGGGTTGAGTCTTTAATGCTACACTAGGTAGACTCCTGCCATATTCATGGAATCAATTCTGTTACACACTGTTTCAATATTTCACAAATATTTTCTTTCTTCTCCCCTATTTCAGTGAGACTCTATACAACTTCATTTCCCATATCAGAGAAGGCATTCACAGGGTAAGTACAGCCACATTTCAAGGAGTTAGAACATCTTACATTTTAAGAAGTTGAATAATTATATTGACCTTTGTTCATGTAGAATGGCAATATTTTAATTACTCTTTATAATTAAATGACAATTTGCCAAGTTAGTAAAATAAGGCAACAGTCTGTGAATTATTTCTTAATTTTGGGTTTCTTAGTTACAGACATCTGTGGAAAAATCTGAGGAACATCTCAGTTCAAGAAGCCAATCTATTTTGGATTCTTTGGAGACTGTGGCCAAGACAAGTGAGTGTCTCATGTTTGAGGTTATCAGCAGGGGGCACTGGCGAGCAGTGACCCTGAACTTTCTGACCCTAGCCAGGTTTCTGCCAGTGGTGAGGTTCCAACAGCGTTTCAGATAAGAGGATGGGTACATAAGATTCGCCCTGAAGAGATGTGGAGCTCGCTAAACTGGGTAGTGGGCCCCATCTCTATATGGGAATGCCCTGGTCCCTCGATGCCTTTTTTGAAGGACTAATCCTGCACCTAAGTAACCCTGCAGCCTCAGGACAGATAGTTCTGCCAGATTTCTCATCCTACTGCCTGAAGTGAATCAACAGCACCCCTGAGTCCCAATTGAATTGCTAGTTGTGTTGTCTATGAAGACTCCCTTGTTCCTTTAGGACTTTGAAATTAAGACACTGCTCCTTTAGGAGTTAGAAATACTTCAGTCACCTACTGTTCTTCTTGCTTCCTTCATTTCAATGAGAGCCGTTTTGTAATGAATCATAGCATCTTTCTCAATTTCAGTTACAGTTTGTGGTTTGCAAAGTCCTCTGCTCTGCCAGTTAGTGATTTATGTTTAGGTGAAACCATGGTCCAGGCTTTTATTTAACAGAAGAGAACCATTACACAGCTCTCCTTAGACAAATGCTTCCCTAGAACCAACAGCTTCTCAGCTAAACAGCAAGATGATAACTGCATCTGCACTTGTTTGCATTTGTCTGTGTTGTTTATTTTTTATTTTAAACGAATTGAAGTCAATTTATTCAAATGCCATGGAATGGATTGCTCATGATTTACAAAAATTAAGCCTTCGTGTAGCTTAGAAATTGATCCCCATCTGTCTGCAAAGAAGCACTCTACTGTCTGCTGGCTTCCAACCTGAGTATCCCACACACAGGGCAACTGTCCATCTGTTTGAAATCCAGTTTTGGAAGCGTAGGACTGTTACCCTTACAAGTAGCAAGTCAAAGAGCAGAAGCAAAAAGGATGCTTCTTTTGCTTAACATGATAAAATAACTCATCAGTAAGTGCCCAAGGAAAGCACTCTTTTTGCTATATTTGAAACTGGGTGAAGCACAAAAAGGAAGGTTGCAGCAAAGGTGTGGCATTCCCAGAATAGGGAATGGAAGTGCCCAAGGGCCCAACACAGGATCAAGGCAGAGAGAGGAATATAACAGAGTCTGGCTTATAGTAGGCGTAGGAATACTGATCCTTCACCCCTGATGGTTCCTTAACTTTCAGAGTGTAAGATTCAGGAGAGCCACATTGATAAGGCAAACAGTAACAAACACTGTGACATTATATTAGTTAGAAAGCCAGGTCATTCTTTAAAGTAGGCACAAGTGGCGTGTCCAGAATCATTCCCTTTCTTAGTAGGTAGTGATCAGAACCTGGAAGTTAGTCACTGAGAGAGGAGCCAGACAAATCCTCTGTCGTATGGCTGTGCCCAGTCCGACTAGCCTAGAGAATTGAACTTGCCAGTCAGTGCATCCTATAGGCTTGCAGCTTGCTCATAAGGGAAGGGGGAAGGTACTATGGGAAAGCACTCTCTTGGGTTATTGTATAATTGATGCCTTCAGAGAAGGAGGTCATGAAATCTTTCCCCAGTCTCAGTCTGCCTCTACAACCAAAATTATTCAGTCACCTAACCTAACCTAACTCCTCTTCTTCAGCTGAGGACACCAAGGACCAAAGTAGTAGAATTTATTATCAGTGCCATCCACATTCCACTTCATCTTGAGTTTGGGTGGAGTAGTTAGTAGAAAGCAGTACTTTTGCCTAATAGATATCAGTTCTATTAAAAAAGTGATCATTAGGAAAATAAATAAGAGGGGCCACTATCAAAATCTATTTTTGGAAAATAGACAACTCTATATGTCAAAATTAATTCCATATGAGTCAATATCAAGCGTGGTGATTAAATCATAAATAGAGCTTTAGGAAAACATGAGCAACATTTTTATAATTTTATTTTTATTTAAAAATTATATTTTTAATTATAGAATATTGTTAGAATAATACAGATGTAGATAGACTTTAGAATAACTGTGACCAATACCATAAGGAAAGCTGCTCTACATACGTACCATAGAAAACAGGCACAGTGTTCAGGGTGTGTGATCATCCATACTAAAATTACCGACGGCCGATGTTATCAAATATCAAGTAAACAGCAATTCAGAGTGGTCTCTCAGAGTCACAGTTCCCTGGCCCCAAAAGGGAGATTCCCAACCAATGTCTCGTCAATACAAAAGGGGAGAACCCCCAAACAGCACCCCATCAGAGATGAAGTTGAATGAATGCCCAAGGCTAGTCCCAAAAGGGAAAATCCCAACCAATGTTCCGCCACCGGTGAAGCCAATGCAATAGAGGATACTCCGGTGTCATCACAAGTGAAGCAAGCTTCAGTAATCACTAAAGACATCTCAACCAGCCAATGGGAGTATTGATACACACACATACGAACAACAAACACAGTCCCACAATCAAAAGATCAGAAGAAGTATAGTCCAGAAATTCCACTTTCACTCCCAGATGGAGGCTTCCATAGTGGCCTGGCTCCCGAAAGAGAATGGACCAAGAGTGGCTCCCAGTGGGCCCAGAATGGCTCACTTCCTGGAAGGGAATGAGCCCAGATGGAGAGGGTAGAATTTTCCCATCCTGCACAAGCCCGGGACACTCAACCTTAGAATGATACACACAAAAACACAAACAACAAATAGACTCCAGTCTCACAGACAATCAGAGGAGGTGTAATCTAAAAATTCCATTTCCACTCGCAGACGGAGGCCTCCAAATTGGCTCTGATCTCGAAAGAGAATGGACACAGAGTCGCTTGCAACAAGCCCAGATGGAACAGAGAGAATTTCCAGCCTGCGCAAGCTGGAGCTACTCACCCACAAGCTACACTGAACCAGACGTTTCTTAGCTCCATACAGCTTGCTCGATGGCCAGTGCTTGTCAGGGAGAGTCCCTCTGAGTTCCCTGGAGTGAAATGAGTTCCAGCAGCTGCTGGGGACCCAGGGAAGGGCTGGCCTTGGGCACAGACTCCTGGCTGGCTTAGCCAAAATTGTTATTGAACACAAGTTCACGTACTAGACGCACAGTGCGGCCAAAAAATATTGAACTGCTCCAAACAGAATTCGGAGCAGAGGAAGTTTTATTACTGGGCCGAGGAGGGAGAACAAGTTGCTTATGCCCCAGAAAATCCTGAACTCCTCAAAGGGTTTCAGCTGAGCATTTTTAAGGCCTGCTGAGGGAGAGGCATCCTAGGGTCTGTGATCAGCTGTGCACAATTCTCTGGTTGATGATGATCAATCCTTAGGCGCCAGGTCTGGGGGCTACATGCTCATGATCATCCAGTACTTAATTTCTTCCATTTGGTGGTGACTTTTAGCATTTAAAAAACTCAGGAAATATGCATGAGAAACAATTATCTGGGTACTTCAGAGAGGAGATACAGTAGAGGACATGGGGGAGGGGTCTACCCCAGGAAGGCCCAGTAGGGTCCTGCTTGATTACATTACCTGGAACCCTCTGCCCACTGAGACATTTTTCAAGTCTCATCTTTTTTCCTGATATTCTGAGATTCAAGCAGAAACGTGCCACAAACCATAAAATAATTTAGTAAGGTATCAGAAATTAACAAAAGATGTAATGGGAAAAAAGATGCCATTTATAATTCCAATACAAGATAAACTGCTTAGGAATAAACTTAACACACAACACACCCATTTTTTTGAGTGGCTTCTGGGCTTTATGTTTTGCTTAGAAAGCTCTTCTCCACTACAAGTTTACAATTCCCACCATGTTTCCTTCTTGTACTCTATGGTTTATTTAATTATATTAAAATTGTTAAACTATCTAGAATTTACGTTAATATAAGAAAACTGAAATACAAGCTTCCTTTCAGGAAGGGAATTATGTTCTATTCTAAAGAGAAGCTCTGAAGTAAATCATTTGAACTTAAAAGAGCCTGTATTAGGTACCAAGTGTAAACCCCTGCCCTGAGTTAAGACAATAGAGACAGAATGGTTAGAACATAGGGAACTAACCAAAGCACCTGTCGTAGAGAGGTGAGTTTTCAAGGAAGACTAAATTTGAGTCTTTTATCCTGTCCTTTAAGCACCAGATGTTACTCTGGTTTTGCTTCCATTTATTGTGAAGGGTTAAGCACTCTCTTGTTGCCAAATTGTCTTTTACTCATCTAAAATGAAAAAAAATTGTCAAGAATCTTCAAACACACTCCATATAGTTATGAGAAAATAAATAGAATATCTGGTGTATTATTCCTGATTATTTGCAAATTGTACTTGTTATGCATTTAATATGTATGTGACTTTATAAAAATGTCCCTGTGCTTTCCCTCTTAGAGCTCAGGCTTTATTTTCTAAAGTAGAAAAAGCCAGGAAAAGAGTTTTTAAATGGCCATTAAAATTCTTTGTCCTTTTCTACAGGCATTTGAAATAAGCCTAAATAAGTAAAAGAACTTCTGATAGTTTCTAAACTAAAACATATTGTGGAGCTTTGATATTCTTAACAGGATTTTGGTAGAGAGCCAGGTTAATTAACTTGTAAATAGCTAACTGATTTGTCCCAATGCCATGACTTAAAAATCCATCCTTTCCCCATTGATTTCAAATCACTGTTTTTATTTGGGTCAATTCTGATCTCTGTTCTGGTTTTGTGTCCAGTCTTTCCCCCACTAGTTCACATTGCAGGAAGAGTTCTCCTTTTAAAGGGAAAATGTAATCATGTCAACCCTCTGCTTACCTGTGTCAATGAATGAAGTCTTAGAATCAGGCTACAGATCCTCTGTCTGGCTGTGTCCTCCACTCAGGCCACCTTCCCCTCTCCCATCATGCTTCAGCCATGGTGATTTCATGGTTCCTCTTTGGAGAACCTGCTCTTTTTTTCTGTTGGTAATATTCTTTTCCCCATAGGTTAACAATAATTCAGCTAAATATCACTTTCTTAGGGAAGTCTTAACTCATCCTCAAGAATGGACTAGATCTGCCTGTTATACGGTCTCCAGTTTGATATATAGCTCCTTGAGTTTCTATAAATAGTCCTTTGTATAGTTACTCATTTACTACCTGTTTTCCCTATTAAACAGTAATTTCAAGAGAGCTTTATCTATTTTGATCACTGTTATAACCAGAGAACATGGCTCAGTGCCCTAGTATAGTAGATACTCATTAAGTATTTGTTGAATAAATGTAAGAGCATCTTCACATGACCTGTTGTTTAGCAAGAGGATGGCAATAATTAATTGCAACACAATGTGTTTTTAAATAAATTGTGTGTGTGTGTGTGTGTAAAATCTCCTCATGCAAAAGAGGGGAATCGGTACCAGTCCTGAGTGCTTGGCACTCAGGTCACCATATCCATTAGAGCCCAAAATGTAAAGAGGAGAGAAATTAGTGAAGGACCGTAAGTGATGGTAGAGCACACATGGTGCCACCAGCAGAGAGAAGCAGCATCCAAGCCAGACAGGAAATGATATTTTCCAAGGAGGTGACTGCTGAGAGCAGAAGGAAGAATAGGAATTAGTTGGACTGAGGTGGTGGTTGAGGGGATGGTAGAGTGACAGATGGAAGCAGGAGTACTCTAAGCTGAGGGAACAGCATGGACAACAGCCCATGGTGAGGGAGAGATGGCGTAGCAACAGGGCTCAGAGACGCAGAGGATAGTGGATAAAGGGAAGTGAGCCTGGGTCTTGTTAGCCAATTGAAAGATTTGGACTTCATCCAGTGGCTGGGGCGGGGGGGGTGCCACCGACAGTTTCAGTGAAGGTTTCAGAGAGGGCACGATCATATCTATGTTCTAGAAAGATCACGCTAATGACAGGGCCAAGAAGGTAGGCTATGGAGAAGGCAGCACGTTTCAGGGCCCCTAGCAGGTGCTAGAGTTGAGTCTCCTTTGGCCAGGATGTTGTCAGGGAGGGAGGGAAGAAGAGACAGTGGAGGAACCACCCTGTTCTGGCTTCTTCTCCTCACCAGGGCTGATCTGGAAGATTAGAATCCCGGGTGCTAGCAGAGCAGGCTCAGGTAGCCCCTGCCAGGTTCCAGCTCCTCCCTCTCCAACACTGTGGTCTGGGCAGGATGGGACATACCATAGTCTTCACGTGGTGAATTGTCTTTGTTCTGTATTTAGTGCAGGAGACCACGCAGGCCCAGAGTGACCTGGTGTTGCAAACAGTGCAGGACAAGGGCAACATGGAGCAGCAGGCCATTCTTGAGCTGCAAAAGAGGTTTGAAGCTGTAAGTGTAAACCCTGACCTCTTTCCCCAAGTATGTTTCTGGCTTTGTTACTAAGACCTTGAAAGATACCTTGAAAATTGCAAATTTTCAGCCAAAAACATAGGCCACCACAGGTCCCTTGGTAACAGGCCAGCATAGAGGCCAGATTCCTCCCCCAAGGTCCTCCGGCAGGATGTGGACCCTAGGGGTCCTGCTACAGGTACCGTGCTTCCCCTGTACAGTACCCAACAAGGGACAAGGTTTGGTTCTGCTGGCCCATCCTTGGTTTTGTTCACACATTTTATTGTACATTCTGAGTTGCACTGTCCATAACTCTCTGCTTTCTCACTGCCTCTCTTTAGAAACAAGCAGAGTTTATAGAAATGAAGTCCAACCTGCAGCGCCTTGAAGCTTTAGTTGCCCAGCAGAGTAAGGACTTCCAGCAGCTGTGTGAGCAGCTAAGCCAGCTGAATATGCCCAGTGTCCTAGCAGAGCTAAAGAGGCTGATCTCCGTCCCTCAGAGACCCCGGCATGTGAAAGACAGCACTTCCCAGACCTCCCCACCTCTGGCTCAGAGCCTCAGTTTCACCAGGCAGGACAAATATGCCTCTAAGGAACCAGTTACATGGCAGGCCCAGGCCCTCCCTGCTGCAAGCAACCTTAGTGTGGGCTCCCCGAGGCCGGGGGAATTTGGTGTCTGGGGTGAGGGAACACAGAGTGATGCTCTCCAAGAAGAGGCTGCACGGCCGGCACTTGGAACTGGCAAACAAAACAGGCAAATAAAGGACAAGGCAGTGCAGACTAACTGCCAGAATTGGGCTATTGCTAAAACAGGCTCCGAGAACCAAGGCTCTGGCATCCTGAGCCACACAGTTCCTGGTGACAGGGACCTGGTTTCCCAAGGAGCCTCGCAGCTTATATTCCTGGACTTGAACAATTTTGCAGCCAACATTAAGAACACCTGCCAGAAATGTCAAGCCAAAGGCATGTTTTCTTGTGACCCTTGTGAACAAATAATGGTGACTGAACAGAAAGGCAGAACTGTAGAAAGAGGGAGGAGAGGCAAGAAGCAGCAGCCCAGGAAAGCCCCCAGAGGCAGGCGCCTAGCCAGGAAGCAAGAACAAACCCCCAGCAAAACCTGTGCTTCCAATTCTAAATATTCTCAGCCTCCAGTTTCTGACCCACAGAGGCCCCTCCCTGGGCAGCAGGAACCCCTTACTCAGCCTCTGCATCTTCAGGGCCTCCGGAGCCCCACAAAGCCAGTCTGTCCTGCTCTGGGAGGAAGAGTCATGCCCAGTAAGACAGCAAGGGCTGTGCCAGGGAACCTCTTGCAGCTCAGCGGGCACTCTTCCCAAGACAACAGTTTGCTTTCTCACAGTTCCCAGGGGGACCACCAGATAAGCTGGTTCAGCGACCTCAGCCTCAGAAAAGAGCCCCCTCTCTGGAAGGAGCCAGGGAAGAACATGCTCTATGACCTGGGTTTTGATAGCAGCGATGATGGCTTCTGACCAGCCCGTAGTGACTTCAGCTGATGACTTATTGGTCTCAGCTAGAAAAATACCCCAGAACACTTTGGAAAGTCCCTGAAGCCTGCCTGGGACTCTCAGGGTCAGAGGCTGTGCTTGTGGGTGGGCAATGCAGAGATGGGGAGCAGATCTGGCATTCTGGGTGCCAGGTGCTGCCCATGACAGCGCATATGGGATAAATGCATCTTTATTAATGGGAATAAAACATGGAAGATGGTGGTGGTGAGAGCTGGGGCAACAGCCCGGGTGTGGGGCATCGGGAGAGGGTGCCGCCTTTGGTAGGAGGACTGCCTTCCCTATCGAATATCCAGCAGCAGAAGGGCTCTCACAAAGCTGTTGCTGTGGCAGCTTGACTCCCAAACACAACATTTTTGGACTTCAAAACATTTCCTTCACATGACCAATATCTTTCCGGGCCTCAGGACTTAAAAAAAATATATTATATAAAAATTGTTATTTTTGCTGCCACAGCATGTGCATTTTTTGGTCAATGGACATATTATAGGACATATTAAGTCAGAATTCTTGTGAATAGAGAAATAGTGTTAAAGCTGCCAGTATAAGAGAGGTGACCTGAATCAAACAATGCCCAGAGCAGCACTCTTTACAGCCACACAGTTCGATTTCTCTTCCTGGCTGTTTTCCCCTGTCCTGTTTTCAACCACTCTTTCAAACCTAATGAGGGCAGCTGTGGGCCCTGTATCATTTCTGGAGAGCAGTGGGCTTATATGAGACTTGGGCTTTCCATTTATAGCTTGCTAAAGTTTTTGAATTTTTGCAATATATATTTCTTTTGTAATATAAAATAAATCAAAAAATAAAGATAAAATGTTTAAAATCATATATGCTTTTTCTTTTAAGTTGATTGATCTCCCATCCATTTACTCAAGGAGATCAAATAGATAAGATGCTTACTATCTTTTTATTCCCTACACTTTTTTTCCCTACACTTCTAACAAGATGATTTTGAATAAACCACACCCTACTCAAACTGATTTTTTTGTTTTCTTCTTTTTCTTATGAAAGTAAAAATCCTCATGGATAGACAGCTTCCAGAATTTGCCCTTTTACAAGCCTCTACAGTAAATGACACTGGGGCCTCTGAGTGGACCATTATAAAAAGTAGTGGTTCTTGATTTCTTATTTTTATATTCTTTATTTTCAGGGGTATGTATCCCACAAAAATCTGGGAGAGTTTAATTTGCCTGCAAGAACTTTGGCAGGGGTACCAGGCACCAGCATAAGTGGTTTTCACTCTCACTTCCAGACCAAGGGCCTTCCGTGGTCTGTAGCCACAGGCAATGGCAGCAGCCACCCCCACGACCCCCACCAAGGCCAGGGAAGTGCAGACTCTGCCTCAGGCTGTCCTAGCCTCTCCTCTCCCTGTGGGTCTCACTGGATATCTGGTCCCCCCCTATCCCCCACCAGCCTCCACTGCCTCACCTGCCGGTTTTCTCTGCTTGTGCAAGGAAGGCAGGGAGGAAGGAGCCCAGCCACACAGAGGATTCCTTCCAGCCGTTCCCAGACTGACTACAGGTGGCTGCCCAGCAGTTCAGCATGCTTGTAGACTAGAGATCTGAATCTGGAAATGTTTTATTGCTCTAGGTTGAAATGTTTAATCATTTTAATTCAAAGTTGAAACTCTGTTGAGGGAACTCCACCAGTATTTATGACTGTGGCCTTCTCACTGAAGGGTCTGTTCAACTTTGAAATGCCAAAGCAGGACCCTCTGTTCTTTGATTCTGCTGTGTGTTATGAAATCCTGTATTTCTTCAGAAGTATTTCATTTTGTTTAAAGTCAAAGGTCAGGGTGACTCAGTGTTCCATGAGCTGGGTGTTTTTGTAGAATGAGCAGTAAATTTAACTCCTAACAAGGCTGGGTTAATTAAAATTATACTGCCTGTCTCTGGCAGTCATCAGGAAAGGATATTCTATTTCTTATTTTATTCCTAAGGTTTTTTTTTTTTTTAACTACTGTGTTCCTGCCAAATTTGGTGAGCATGACACAGCCCAGGCACGTCCCTGGAGCACACAACGTTTTTGGCTCTTTGGATGCTAATAGAGACGTATGTGGCTACACAGGGGCGGATGTGGTGGGAGGTCTGTTGGCCTCGGGCCCACCTAGGGGTTCCTCCCTCTGATACAACTCCAGCTACAGCCTGAGGATGGAAATGAAGCCAGCTGCAGCCCCTAATTGTCTTGACATTCGAGTATCAACTTAAATGTCACCTATAGAGAGGCCTTTTCCTGCCCTCTTCTGAAGGAGCTCGCCATACTCACTGCCCACACCCTTACCCTGTTTTAATTTTCTTCACACAGCTCCATCTGAAATGATGTATGAAATCACTATTTTTGTGCTTTGCCCACCTTACACAGTGGAATATAAACTCCAGAAGCAACAGCAGCATCTGCCTCATCCCTACTGTATCCTCAGCATCCTGGAGAGTGTCTGACACTTGATAAATACTTGCAGAGGGCAGGGATTGCTTGCTTATCATTCAAACTGCTCCTGGCAGCCTGTCCTGAAAGCTGGGTCTCTTGAGCATCTTTCTACAACTTCCCTTTTTTGTCTTTTGTTTCAGAAGTTGCAAAGGGCTCCTGATGAGGGTTCTGTAAGATGCCCATTCCTCTCTCCCAGGCCAGCTCCCACCTAAAGTGCCCATAAAACAACAGCCTTTTGCCCTCAAAAAAGATAGTTGCTTCCTACAAGGTTAGAGCAGTTCTGAAATTTTTCTTCATGCCAGGCTTTAGGCCAAAACTCTTCAACAAATCAGGCATTTTCGAACAGGCCTATCACAGAAAGTCCTTCCCCACTAGGATTGGAATCCACTGTCAAGTAGACTTCCTGAATAAAACTTTGTTCCCTCTATAAATATTTAGCTGGAACCTAAAATACTAATGTTCTCCCACGTACTCCAGGGAGAAAGCAAATTGCCAGAACCTCAGAATGTCCTGGGATGACAATCTTTTTAGTAACGACCATAATCAGGTGCAGCAGCCTCCCCGGTTTGCTTTCCTCATTCACCGGTCTTCACTGCCACATTAAATGTCTTGTGCCTCAGTTAGGTGAGGTACCACGGGGTACTGGGTGAGTCCCTGGCTGGCCATTCAAGAGGAGGGAGATTGGCTTTTTTTGCAAATCCTTTTCATCAATTTCTTTGATCCTTAACAGCTCACAACTCCTCCAGTTGCAGGATGGTGTTGCTGCCCTAGCAGCACATTCCTGGGTGCAAAGGCAGGAACAATCCCCTTGACCCCAAGGTTGTCTGTCTCCTTCCTCCAGGTCTCCTGACCCCTTGGAGTCTTCCCTGGGACTGGGGGGTCCAGGAGAATGCCAAGGAGCCAGGGCAGAGGGCGGGGGGTGGCTCTCCCATTTTCCTAGTAAGGGGAGCAGGAGGCATGGGGAAGAAACCCTGAGAAGGTTGGCTTGTGTGCCTGATTGTGCTGGCTGGAGCCACACAGAGACAGAGGCTTACTAACCACAGGGGCCCCCCAGAGCCCACCTGGCAAGAATACAGACTCCAGTCTTGACCCGTGTGGCTAGACAGCCACACCCAGGAATGTGAGGAACATCGCAATCCGGATGGGGCTGAGTGCAGGGTCACCGTTCCAGCCCTTGGACATCCTTGAATTATCCTCTTAAAAGAACTGTTGCTCTGCTCCCAGGGCTCAACTGTGACCTCCCCTCCTCGCTGGACCGTCACTCAGCATTCACTCATCTCTCCTTTTTCCTGTCCCTTCTTCCTTGGCTTTCCCACTCCCTCTGTCCCCCAGCCTCTCCTAGCTTCTACAGACCAGCTCCTGCCATAAGTATTGCTACAGAGGTTATCAGTCTGCATACAGAGATGGTTTCTAGTGACTTTGGCACCAACCCAGTGGGATGCATCCAGGGGACCTGGAAACTCCTCCTTATTGGACTAAATGGGCCCAGCTTCTCACATGCCTTGTGCTGTTGCTTGAACTTGCAGCTGGCGACTAGCAGGTTCCAAAGCTCCTATTTATTCTTGAAGCTGCCTTGTTTCTATTTTGATTCTGCTAATCCAAACTGCAGTTTGGTGTTTCCACGGAAACAATTCAGTGATTGTTTGGTTTGCCAAGATGAACTGCGGGGGAGAAAACCAAATGACGTAAAACATTTTTAGTTTCTCAAATATCAATGTCTCCCCAAGAAGTCTTTGGTCCCAGCTCTGTGCAAACCTGAGGAAGTTTTATTAAAATAAATGTTCTACGTTCCTGTTCTTCCTCCAGATAAATCCCTGGAGATCCACTTTCCAGACTCCTGCTCTGTGCAGATGAGCACACATCTGTCTGCTGCCCTGAAGTAGATGACAAAGGCAGGAAGGTCTCCTTTGGGCACCTTGGGGAGCAAGGGATACAGAGACAGGAGGCAGATGTCCCCAGGGAAGTAACCATGTGGCCACCCCTGCTACTCTGGGACTGGCATGCCAGAGGCTCAGGGCTCACCTGCTTGACTGAACAGCTGTGTTTCTACAGTGAGGAAAAGCTCCTCATTTAAGGATTCCAGGATGAATTAGCCCTTTGGAAAATCTGAATTTTCACATAACAGCTTTGCTAAAACAGAGGTATATTGGTCTCTCCAGCCAGGGATATCCTGAACCCTTCTCCCACCACACTCCGACCTCACGGGCTGCAGGCAGTCTCTGCTGCAGGCAATAAAAACTTTCTCATTCCAGTCCTGTAGGGCTAGGGCTGGATCCCCATTCCTAGCAGCCACTCCCTCTGCAAAACCTCTCCTGGGGAATGAGAAATGAGCTCTGAGAAACAGCTCGGGGACACCTAGAGCTTCCAGCCCTGAGAGTCCAGCACCCACAGGGAAGGGTGGGCCCCTCGTCAGCGCCCTGCTGAGCCCCCCCCACCCCCCCGCAGCAGGCCTGGGACCTGCCCCAGACCCCAGAAACTGTGATGGTCACCTCTGGGCAGGTGACAGCTGCTTGGTGGAGATGAGGGTTTTCAAAACAACTCTATCCCTGCGCACAGGGGAACAAGGTCGTAAGGAGAGTAGGGCTTGGCATGCAGCCGCCATTTCTCCTGCCCTCAGTGCCTGCGCCCCTCGCAGAGCTGCCAATGGCTTTGTGTTGGCAGAGCATCTGGAGGGTCATGACCCTCTGTGGTCAGTAGGAGCCACTATGAGGAGGGTCTAGGGAAGAATTTACCATTTAATGTGTCCACTGCAGATACATTAAAAAATACAGACAAAAAGAGGGGCGGGTATAGCTTAGTGGCAGAGCGCAGTGCTTAGCATGCACGAGGTTCTGGGTTCAATCCCTGGTACCTCCATTAAAAATAATAATAATAAATGAATAAACAAACCTAATTACCTCCCACCCCAAAAACAAAAAACAAACAAAAAAATACAGACAAAAAAATTACTTAAATCCTCCTTGTCCCTTCTCTAACAATTTTCTGCCCATGTGCTCACACACATCTCTCAAACTTGGGATCAACTACATAAAAAATTTTTTTAATTTTAGAATAACAGATTTACAGAAAAGTTGTAAAGATAATGAGTTCATATACACCTTTCACCCAGCTTCTTTTTGTCTTTTTAAATTTTTAAAAAAATTTTCACCCAGCTTCTCTTAATGTTAACATCTTGCATAACTGTGGCATATTTGTCAAAACTAAGAAATATTAACTAACCTTGAGACTTTATTTAGATCTCATCTGGTTTTTTTCCATTAATGTCCTCTTTCTGTTCCAGGATACAGTCCAGGATACCACATTGCATTTACCTCAGTGTTTGTCCACTGCTCTGAGGCAGTTTCTCATGCCCTTGACAGTCAGGAGTACTGGCCTGGTATCCTGCAGAATGCCCCCCAGTCTGGGTTTGTCTGATGGTCGTCTCCTGATTAGCTCAGGGATGAGGGTTTGGTAGGAACAGCACGGAAACAAAGTGCCTTTCTCATTGCACCTGCACAAAGGTGGGCGAGTGCACAGGACATCACTGCTGGCCCACCTTCGTCGTTGGTTACACGGTGTCTGCAGGCTCCTCCATGTCATCTACTAGCTTTCTCTTCCCTGCTCTAGTCCTGGGAAGCCAGGCACAAAGTCCAGCTCACCCTCAAGGGGTGGTGAGGCAGGGGCTGGGGGCTGGGGATTAAGCTCCATCTCCTCCATAGGAGAGTGTCCACATCAGCACGTGTTATTTAGAGAGCACTGCTGGGAGACCTGGATTTTTTGAGTATCAAGTAGCCAGACATCTCTCCATCCAGATGGCCCCTTCTCCCCACAGCGGGGTAGCAGAGGAGGCTGTGAGCATTTCCTCTCATTTGTTCCTGTCCTTCCTGCTCAGGAAGAAAACCCTCGTCCCCAGCTCTAGTCTGAGTACTTACTGAGGATGCCACCACCTGCAAGGAATGAGTGTCAGGTGGCCTGGGAAGAGCCTCTGGTTAGCTTGTCCTGCCCTCTACCCCAGACAGGGCAGTGGCGGTGGCTGTGCCTGCAGGGGAGGCCCGTCTAGCAAAGTGGCCAGAGGCTAGTTCTCAGGGTGCACAGGTGCCTGGTCTCGCAACACTAAGGAGTAAGTGCACGCAGGTCTCCAGACCTGCGGTGGAGGAGTGTTGCCAGCTCTGCGGCCTGCCCTGTGCTGGGTCTCTGGACTAAAATATGGCCTGGTAGGGTGTCTGAGGCCTCTGGGCCTTCCTCCCCAGCTCTTTGTTTTGGGCTTTGGGTCTTACAGCCCCCCTCACCAGCCCTCTCACCCACCTCCTCCCACATCAGCGTGGGAGGTGGGCAGTCCCTGAGACTCAGTTTCTGGGAGGCACCACGCCTTGCCCAACAGCTTATTAGGTTTCCTGGAAGAACATCATGGCTTTGAGAGATTTGTCCAAATAATTTCTAATGATGTCCTTTCTCTCTAGGGGTGGGGCTAGAGACAGCCCTGCTAAGTTTTTGCTGCTATGCTGACCTAAGAGGGCAGTCGCCTGATCCTTCCTTCATTCCCTTGTCCATTTGGCCCCAGCAGGGTCACTGTCATGGAAACCACCTGTAGCCTCCAAGGTGTCCAGGCCTGGAGTGGGATGGATGAGGCTCAGGATCTGGGCTTATCCCTCCCCTCCTCCCTCAGCTGAGGGCCCAGGTGTTGATGGGGGGGGTGTGGTAGGGAGGCCTCATGGGAATGTCCTGTTAGGAGGGGACCAGGGATACTGTCAGCCCCTTTGACACAAGTAGGAGGGTGGGAGGTCTTTGCAGAGGCCTTTGAGCTGGGCAGTGGCAGGGATGGAGGGACTGAGGGAAGGCTGGTCTGGACATGAGGGCATGGGGCACATGCAGGAGACAGGCAGCTCTATGTACAGAGCGTGCAAAAGTGGCAGACGGCCTGGGGCCAAGGTCCGTCTCAACACCATACAGGCTGAGCTGACCTAGAATGGGCTGGTCCTGGGGGTATGGAAAGCCCACCCTGGTTGTAGCCAATGTAATTTTTAAGGGGCCCATGGAAAAGAACACCAAGAGACCAACGGAGGCCCATGACCCGTACCTGCCTTGGGTACTGGGTATATTGAACATCAATCAAAAAAAAAAAAAAGAGAAAGGAAAGAAAGAAAGGATAGAAAGGAAAGAAGGAAAGAAAGGAAAGGAAGGAAAGAAAGGAAAGAAAAGAAAGGAAGGAAAGAAAGGAAGAAAGAAAGAAAGGAAGGAAGGAAGAGAGGGAGGGAGGGAGGAAGGGAGGAAGGAAGGAAGAAAAGAAACATTCAAGATGGCAAGAAAAGTGAGAGAAAAAAAACAACCCAACAACAATAAGAAACATTTTCAAAGCAAAAGAATTAAAAAAGAAAACAACAAAAAACCTGGGCTCTCAGCTCAAAAAGAGACACAACTAGAAGTTAAAAACATTGGGGTAATTCAGATTCTGCCAATTCTTTGAAGAATGTGGCCCCCAATGACGACTGACTGCTCTGCACAGGTGCCCCATCCTCAGTCTCCTGCTGTAAAAAGAATCAAAGCTGAAGTCAACCATCCTTACTCAATTTGGTATTTAAAAGAGGTCATCAAATTGTAGTCCTCTTCCAAGTCCAGAACAGTCTCCACGATATTGCGGTCATCGAAAGCCTGCTTGAAGCTGCCAGGGTCGGCATCCGAGGCCTCCTGAGGGCTCTCGTCCACCAGTAGGGCCCAGGCTTCCTCCTTGAAGGGTGAATCATCGCAGTGACCACACACGCGGTTCAACTCGTTTTCAAATTCTAGTTTTCCAGCCAATTCCTCAATAGTTCGAATGCTTGTATGGTCTTAAAAATAAAAACATTCAGCATTACAAATCCAGTGAGGGATTCTAAAGACATTCCAGGCACAAGTTATAAACCACAAATGGGCAGCCACCTCCTGAGACTGGGCAAGGCCACCGTTCGTGCCCCAGAGCCGGCGGGCTGCCAGATTTTAAGATGGGCCTCGTGCCCTCCTTCTAAGCCCAGGCATTTATTGACCCCAACCACCTGCCAGCCTCCAAGGAAGGTGTAATAGAGATGCCTGCACCTGTCCTGGCTCTCAGGGAACTCCCTGACCTGCAGGAATGACCAGACAGTGTAAGAAAAGTAGGATCTTTTGGGTAAGCAAAACACTGCCTGCCATCGGCAAGGCCCCTGCAAGGTGAGCGAAGGTGGTGATCACTTCCATTCACCTCCTGGAGCTACTGGAGGAGACCTAGTTCACCAAAGCGGTGGACTGGAAGGGGTCCTGCTTTATGGCCTTGGGCAAGTACCTCCCCTCACCAGGCCTCCTTCCATCCTCAAAACCTGGAGACCCTTCAGAGCCAACAGCTTCAGACAGCCCCCACGGCGATGTGCATATCCCTTAATTAGGAGCCTTCTGTCCACTGTGTAGTGTGTCACTTTAAAATAGGGCTCACATAGTTCACACACAGAATATACAGGTGTATGTGTAGAAAAAATGTGACAGGATGCACATCACTGTGTTAATAGTGGCTGTCTCTGTGGTGGAATTACAGGGGAGCTTCTGCCTTCTAACCTTGTGTCTAACCTTGTATTACCCACCCCAGCTGGACCACTCCCCCACCCCATCTTCGCCTATGTTCTGTTTCCTTCAGAACTAAGCTCAACCCAGGGGGCTGCTGTCCCTGGCCTCCAGGGATTCGCTCTAAGCGTACATTTATGAAATGACCCGGTTGATGTGTGAGCCCTCAGCTCGTGAGGGCTCTAAGCACAGAGCCTGCCGTGAGCAAAACAAATCTACCAAATCAATGGATGAGAAATAAGTCTGGTCTTTTTATAACACACTTCCTGACTCGGAGCCTGTGTGCAGGACCTGTCCTCCCAGGGAGAGGATGGACTGGCCCTCTGTACTCACCGATCATATCAAGCAGATCCTTTGTGACCTCATGGCTAGAACTGCTGAGTGGCAGGTTTGAATCAACCTTCAAATCTTTCTCCGTATCTTTCCTGCAGCCCCCAAGTGAAAAGAAAAAGGTGGGGCATTAGATCCTCTTTCAAGAAAATACTGGAGGGGAACTCAGTGTTAGATAATCTTAAAGACAAAACGGGTAACTTTAAACTGTCGTTTATGCTGTGATTAGAGGACAACTGGGAACCGCTAAATCAGGGAGGTTGACTAATAGCCTCATCAGAACGACTCATGAGCATCGGATTGCCCATTAGTGTCTGTGAACACCAGCATAAATATTTGTAGAATTGAAACAATTAAATGGCTTCTTCAGTCTCTGTCTACAGGACAGCTGTGACGGCAGGACCTTGAAGTTTCAGCCCACATGGTCCTCCTTGCCCCAAATCAAGATGTCTAGAACCAGGCAGTTTACAGCTACCTGGGAGAAAAAAAGGTCTAACGGAGACCTTATCCCAGGGAAAATCTTAAAAGCTCCTGGGTGGGGAAGGGGAGCAGAAGCAAGGATGAAGTCATGAAGCAGGGCCCAGCTATTCAACAGCCTCTCCCCAGAGGGGACAAAAAACACTGGAGTAAAGTGACTTCTAAAATCAGGTTAACACTCACTACCCCTGTCAGTACTGCAGTGGTTTCCATGACTGGTGAGACATCCTAGCCCTTAATACACACACACACTCAGACACACACACACGTTCCTAAGCCAGATTTAGGATCTTCGATAGTTTTTTTTCAGATATGAGACCCCCTGATGTAGCTATTAACCTATCAGATTGGAGTCACCTTAGACTGTCTTTTTTCCAGTTCTCCCCATCTCCTGCAGCTCTCCAAAACTGCCTTTCAGGTGCCAAAATGGAGGAATGCATCAGGATGTTTTCCTTGCTGGTCAGAGGTTTTCTTTGGGGGCAGAAAGTGTGTGGCTTGGCATTCACGGGACCATGGTTTGGCGCAAAGGTAGGGCTCCCGTTCTCGGGAGTACAGTGAAAAGGAGAGGAGGGAGCCGCAGAGGAGCAGGCTGCCAGCGGGTGCCTCCTGCAGAGGAGCCGGTGCGCAGGGAGCGGGGTGGAAAGCGGCGCTGTGTCCAGCTCCAGCCCCTGCCGGCCTGAGCACTCCTGGGAATGACTGACTCCTTCAAAGGCTCGGTCAATGGCTGCAGTCAGCTCCTTTCTGCATCTTCTCAGTTTTTCAGACATGTCTTTATTATGTAATACACTGGAAATGGAGAGCAACGCGAGAATAATGTGACAGATGAGGTTGCAAACCACTCCCGATTGGGGCATTTGCCACGATTTCCTTGCGCTTGAGCCACACCACGGGCCAGGGAGCAGGGGGACCCACACTCCAGCCGCTTTCCTCCCCGGCGGTGGGGTGTTGGGTGAGACCCGCAGTTTTCCGGAGGGAGGAACCAGGATCCCGCCCGAGCGCCCGGGCCACCGGCCCTCTTCCCTCGGCTCCCACGCCCGCCCGCCCCTCAGCCCTGCCCGCAACCCACTCGCAACCCGCTCGGCTCTCAAGCCGCTGACCCGGCCCCACCCTGCGCCCGGCCGGCCCTCGATGACCGCGCGTCCTCACCGAGCAGCGCGACCACACCGCCGACCCCGCCAACGGTCGCCGCGCGACCCGAGCGATCGCCAGTGCCCCCCCCCCCGGGCCCAACCCCCACGGCTCGGGTTAAAGGTCAGACCAAAAAAGCCCGAACGACCCGGCTCTTTGAACCCACGCAGCGCGAAGGCAGCGCGGCCTCGCGTGGGTGGGGGTGCGACAGGGACAAGTGTGGGGAGGCCAGGCCGCCGAGAACCGGCTGGAGGGGCGGGGACCTCACTTGTAACCAAGTCAGCAGCCAGAGCGGGAGCCCTTTTCAAGCCCAGGAAGGTTCCGTTCTCAAGCCAACATGGAGAGAAACCACTGCATGGGACACAGTACCTAGCGGTTTCCTGTACGGACTTCTTTTAGGTGAGATCTAATCAAAGTTCCACTTGGTATCCCACTGTCTCAATTCATCAAGGATAGTGGGGGCATGACAACTGCTAGGCTCCCCTGAGACCGAGGGCCAGGAAACCCCAACACCAAGTACCTTCATTTCATTAGGGGGAAGAAGGCTGGAAAGATGACTCAAAGGGAAACAGAAATGGGCTTCAGTGGCTAATTTTTAGGGAAATATAATCCCATCTCAGTGCACAGCAAGGGAGGAGACGACATCAAATTTACTCGAGGCTTGGTTTACTGTGGGCAGACTACCAGGGGGACCAG
Organism: Vicugna pacos; assembly: GCF_048564905.1. Classification (NCBI taxonomy): domain Eukaryota; kingdom Metazoa; phylum Chordata; class Mammalia; order Artiodactyla; family Camelidae; genus Vicugna; species Vicugna pacos. The sequence continues at coordinate 21,654,857 of NC_133003.1, forward strand.
CAATCAGCACCAGAATCAGAAATCCAGGGACTCAGGGCAGCCTGCCCCAGGTCTTCACAGCCACGCTGAGCTCAATTACAGCGTGTCCCTCTTCATTCTTTGGAATCCATCAGACATCCTCCACTGTGTGCCCCCACCCCTGATCCCCACTTTCCAGCTCCACAGCTTTTACAGAAACTTCTCACCACCTGTATAAAAAAAATAATAATTCAGCCTCTTGACATAACCCTTCTGAGCAAACAGGGTCTTTTTTTTTTCTTCTGCTCATAAAAGAAGGAAATTTCCTCATCTGGTTTTTAGATGGAACACTAGCAGTCTTCAATGTCAAAGATGTTCTCCGGGGGGGATTACACTGGTGCTGTGGTGCAGGGTCACCGAGGCAGATCAGTTGGTGTCCATGCTGCAAGCCTCATCATCCCCCCGGCCCTGCTGTGAGCTTCCTGGTCTTGTCCCACCATCAGAGGATCCAGGAAAACTGAGTGAAGGTGTCTTATAAAATTCATCATCTCGACGCTGATAAAACAGCACGTAAGCTGCTTTTGTCTAAAACACAAGAAGGGAAAGTCCATTCACTGGTTGGAAAAATCACTCACTCCCCTCCTAGTTCTTCTCGTACTGTTCAGATCACACCACTCTTGGGGATCCGCCATCTTGCCCTGTGCACCCACATACAGGGGTGACAGCAAGGACCCTTCCACCTGAGGCTGGCTCATGCTGACCCTGCCCAGGGAGTGGGGACAAGCAGGGGCCCTGTGACAGACCCTGAGGAGAGCTGAGTGTCTCATTTAGGAAGGGTTGGGAAGGAATGGCAGCCGACTCTCTCTGCCACACCCAGCTCCCACTGCCCCAGCAGAATGACAAAATGACCAGCTAGCCCAGGAGACTCTTCCCAGTTCTAATCCCTAAAGGTAAGAACAGGAACTAGGTATTAGGGCCTACTCACCACTATCTGATCCTCAGAGGCCAGGGACACATTGCTATCATCAAAGTAATACCACTTCCCGTTCAGTTTGTTCTTCGCGTATGCAGTGTCTGCCAAATCAACAGAGAATACCCAATAGTCACCGGAGAGCTAACCTGGCTAGTTCATTAGGCTGGCACTCAACAGCAACAAAACTCCAAAAAATGAAACAGAGTCTGAAATTTAAAGTAATTTACATCTTATGTCCTAACAACCCAAAGATAACTCATACTTTAAAAAAAAAATCTCTTCCTTCTCAAAAAGACACTTAAAGGGTAAAAATGGAGCTGCCAGGGATCAAGGTTTTAAACAGCAATTTTGGAAAACTAATCCAAAAAACAGAGGAATCCACTGTCAATCTTCATGGTGGCTAAGAATACTTGAGCCGGAGATCCACAAAAGGAGCTGCCACTGTAAGATTTAAGCAAAACAACAGTTCTCAAAAACACGCCAAGTCAAACTCCCCCACTTCATCCGGGCAGATGGCTGGCTACTACTGCCTCTCACTCCCTCTGGAGCCTGTGGGGTAATCCCAGTGAGGGATACACTGGGTGTCTGGGTTTGCAGAGCTGGGATGTGGACAAGAAAACTTAAATTTATCTTCCTCGAAAACGATGAGTCAAGAGTCTGTGGCTGGGTAACAATTCCTCACATTGGTCCAAGCGTTCCACACAGCCAACACTTCCGGTTTTGATTTTATAGTATTTCCAAGCAGGATGTGTTTACAACAGCAATCCCAGCAGCAATGTCCAATTCCTGCTCCACCCAGACTCTAAAGACAGAATCAAATGAAGATCTGGTTTCTAGTCTCAACCTGCTGTGTGGCTTTGGTAAACTGTTTAACCATTCCTCACTGTAACATCTACTGTACCAAGTGAAGGTGAAAGTACAGGTGACAGAGGAGGTGCCAAGAGCCTGTCCCCACTGTCTGTGCTTGGTATTAACATTGGCAATCTTGGTGTTAGACAACTACATACCTAATGTCGGCCCTTACACAACCAGCCTAATCTCCTGGATGAGAAAACTGAAACATACAGAGGCTAAGAAACTTGCCCAAGTAGAATGTTTATGTGTTGAAGTAGCAATTTAAAGTGAATACATCTGTCCAGTATTATACGAACACAGAGATCAAAATTAACTTTGGGAGAAAAAGTTGCAGAGAACTAAATGCTGCAGGATGTGACGTGATCAGACTGCTAACAGCCACTCCAGCAGAGCCCCAAATTCAAACAGGCACAGTCCTCTCCTACAGCTAGATGGTAGCCATGTGAGCAAGTTATAGCCGATGAGATGTATATAGCGGAGTTGAGAGGGACTTCTGCTTAAAAGGGAAGGTCGTGCTCTTTTTTCCCTGTTGTTCTGATGGCCTGGAATGTAAACCTGAGGGTTGGAGACTGAGCAGCCATTAGAGCCAGGAGGTGATATGGTACGAATGGAGAGGCAGGAGAAGAGACTGTTGGGCCAACAGAAGCTTATCAGCATAGGGGAGAAGACGGGGGTTTAGGGAAGTTCCATAATCCACTGTGACACTGCACAGAACTAACACCTCATGGTGTCATCTCCTGTGGTCCTGACAGTGGGTGTAGTGGCATTTATCATGGTGCAGATGCAACAGAGGAGACATGAGGAAACCCAGCTTCTCACTCCGATACCACTAACACCTTTCTGTAAACAAGTAACAAAATATACTAGGTCTTTTTATAATAAAAGTAATCCTACACATTATAGAAATCTTGGAAAAAAAATGAATAAAAAGAAAAAAGCAAAATCAGCATTTTGGTATCTCTCCTTCTAGGCTTTCCTCCCTCCTATCATAGTTTGTCTTTTGATTTAATGTAGTTGTGACACTACCTTCTATAATGATGTAATTTTGTGTAACGGTTTTCACTTACCATATCGCAGGCATTTCCCCATGTTATTATTAATTTTATCTTGCAATGGCTGTGATCTCTTCCACCAAGCAGACGGACAGTAGTGCCAACTGCTGATCACCAACACTGTCCCTAATTTTCCACTATTATACATAGGTGAGTATCTCTGCATATAAAGCTTTTTCCCTAAGTCATTTCCTTAGGATAGATTCCCAGAGGTGGGTTACTGGATTAAAGAATATGAACCACTATCCCACCAAAAAATGGAGGGGCAGCAGTATGGAAAACCCTGAAACCCGAGGCCCCGGGGAGCTGTGTAAGTCAAGTGCTTAGGGCAATGCCTGGCACACAGGGAGAGGCTGGTGAAAGATGACTGGCCGAGGGCACTTCAACATCTCAGAAGGAAGCAGATGTCTGTACTTACAGTGGCCAACCCCCATGGCTCCATAATGATTGGACACGGCAATGAGGTCGTACACATAAGGCCTTGCTGACAGGTCACAGACAAACTCCGACATGTTCAGAGCTCTGGGCACAGAAACCAAAAACAGCCCTTCAGTACATTAAACTCAGAGAAAGAAGTCGGAGCAACCCAGCAACCCCTCTCATGCAACAGGCTACAATACAGGGAGGCACTCAGGAACGAACTGCAGAAGGAATGAATGAACAGACCAGGCAGAAGGGGCCCTGGGGTTTTGTTCTGACCACTGATACATTCCAATAGAAGTAAGAAGCCCCCTGGTAACTCCAGCGCCAGACCTAACGGCAAGGAAGGGCTCTGGGCGCAGACCCGACGGCTGCAGCAACGATACAGAAATGGCTGTAACTATCAAAATTTAAGCTAAATACCAAAACAGGCCCCAGAAAACTTTTTTCCTACTATTTTATTTTGAAAATTTCAAACACACAGAAAAAGAAAAAAGAAAATTTCAAACACATAGAAGAATTTTACAACAAATACCTATATACCCACCACCTAAGTTCTCCCACTGACATGTCTATACTTCCTGTATCTATCTACCTACTCTTCCCAGCCCCAAAACATTTTTAAATCTGCATTTTGTGGAGGAATGCCTACCTTGTTGACTTACTTTCCTGTGTCACTTACACCCTGTGGCCTGGCACCTGAGAGGACACCGGCAGCCAGTTCCAGTCTCTACCCTGGGGGTATGACTGTGGTGGATCTGTACCCCCATATGTGGCCCCCAATAATCCAATTCTCCCCAGCAGATTACTCTCTGGTTCCTTGTCCCCCTGCATTAATGAGATGCAGCATGTCCTTGTGCTGACCTGCTGAGCCCTGGCTCCCTGGGCCCCATGATGGGTGGGAAAACCAGTGCAGTTAGGGGGCATGAGGGACTCGAGAGGGAAGTGCTTCTACTGGAGAACGTGGGAGGATGCGGTGGGAGTGGGGGTGGGGTGGGAATGAGCCACAGTCTAACCTCCCGGAGCCCAGCACCACACATCTTAATGTAAAGTCTTTGGTAGCAAAACCCTCAGCCAATCAGTGCCTAGATTGCCTGCCTGTTTTTTAATTTTCCTAATAACACTGAGGCCCAGGGACCCACCTGACTGGGAATTCCACGACTGTATCAAGCTTATCCCTCCAGTATCTATTGTAGGAGAAACGTTTGAGGTGGACCACCAGGATCTTTGGCAAGGACCATAGGTCAAACTTCTTTGTGGCCTGTTGATGCTTCTTGCAGTTCGGACAGTACCTGAAGAGATAAGAGAAACCTCAGCTTAGTGGGGAGGCAGGGAGCCGGTGCCGCCTGGGCACTCAGACACAGAGACTTCAGGGCAGGGAGGTCCCTACGCCACCTTCCAAAACAGAGTGATGGCTTTCTTTGTCTGGAAAACACAGTTCACAGAGGAAGACTTGTGTTGCAGGGTCAGCCACGTAAAAAAGTGACATGTCAAAATGCAAAGGGTTTTTGTGTCCACAGACGGTCCCAGCAGATCTCAGAGTCCCGGGGTGCATGGGTGCCCCTGCCCAGAGCAGGGAGCTGCATACCAGGGGTCATGCTCCCCAAGGGTCTCCATGGTGGTGAAGAGCTCGATGCAGTCTCTCAGGGCCACTGCCGTCTTCTTCTTCTTCTGAGGCTGCAACATGCTAACGTGCTTCTCGTAGACCTGTGAGGAACAAAGCGCTGAGTTCCGCTGAGGAAACAAGATCTCAGCAGGCTGAGCCACAACCTCATGAGCTCTTACACCTGGAATATAATGTACTTTCTGGAGCCTCTGAACACATAATGACAAAATCTTTACGTGCTTTTTATTCTCAGCCTAAAATGTAAGTCGTTAAGTTGCTGTGGAACTTGTGAAAGTGACCCTAATACACACCCCAGACCAAGAATCCTAAGCGACCTACCTCAGATTCTTGCTCATTATAATAACGGCTCCGGGTCTCACTGTCCCAGTCGATGGCTAGTGTGGATCCAGCTGTGGAGCAGGACCAAAGTGTCACTCATTACTGAATGGCCAGCAACAGGAGGGGCTCCCCAGGTGACAGCAATGAGAAGGACCACCCTCAGGCTGCGCCATCAACATCTGCTCACCCATCACCCACCACTGCCAAGAGCGATGCTCTGCCTTGAGGCAGCCAACTCTGAACCTCTGGGTCCCCAAATCCTTTGGCAAAGATTTCCTCAATGCTTCAGATACACTCCAAAGGCACTAACTATACAGAATTCTGAAAGGGCACAGGTCAAGATGGAGTAACAGTGACCAGATTTATCCTCCCACCTTAAACCACAAGAAAACCTGACAGCATAGATGAAACAACTGTTTTCAGACACTGGATATTAGGCAGAGCAAGAGTGAGATCCCTGAGAGAAGGAAAAAACCAAGGTGATGCCTACGTTGCCCCCACTTACTGCCTGGAGTCATCGTCCAGGCCACAACACAGGATTCGGGGAGGGAGACAGGAAGACTGAGTTGAGGAGTCAACGACCAGAGCTCAAGAAGTTAGCTAGAATCTGCAAGACACTGTACTAAAGAGGAGGAAGCCCCACAGAGAGGAGGGAGCTGCAGAAAGACAGATATAAAAATCTAAAACTATCTCAATAAAGCCGTTAAAATTTTTTTTCCCTAAGGCATTCAAAAAAAGAGACGAAAACTAGCTAGCTAGAGGACATCTAGCCAATTTCTTCTCCAGTGAAGGAAGCTGAAGACATGAGATGATTTTACAGCTCCCCTCTCCACTCCATGTAGGCGTCTTCATTCACGTGTGCTTTTCACACACAACACCCATCCATGTGGGTGCCTCTTCCCGTCTGTATAGCAGTTCCCATTATAGGCTCCAAGTAACAACCTGTGAAATCCATGGCCATCCTCTAGATGGGTCACACTTCATGAGTATTCTTATGGAACAAAAGAAATGTGCCTCTGTGCTCGTAAGTCTGAGGGAATGCTGCCACCACGGGGGCCACAAGTGTTATCAACCTGGAGCAAAGGTCCTGAAGGGTGGTGGGAATGGAGGGAGGGCTCGCTTCCCTCTGAAGTCATCCAGGACTGAAGAGAAAAGCCTGATGAGGAGGCCAGGGTGAGGGGCAGTGGGGTGTCGTGGCTCTGAAACAGTCTAGGGAACTTCAAGCCAAGGAACACAAAAGTGTCTGTTCCTGGAGCCACACTATGAGAATATGAAACCCCAATGCATTTGAGTGCTGAGTGCAAGGATTTTCCAAGAGATCCTGAGTCCCCAAAAACCCAGTTTGAAAGGTCAGAAAAAGTGCTTACGGTTGAGTTTAAGCAGTTTCCCATCAGTTGCAAGGGAATTTATGTCAGCTGTGCCATAGGAGTTCACAAGGCTGAAGGTAAAAAGCCTTTTGGGGCAGGGTCGGCCTTTGATCTTCTTCTGAGTGGTCTCACCATGGTCACTTCCCAGCTCATCCTCCCCACTGCCCTCTGCTTCTGAGAGCTGCTCTCTGCCCTCTTCCTGATGCTCCATTTCTTCTTCATTCTCTCCTAGCACACAAATGAAAAAGAACGTATACGTAATTTGCTACCATTTCAATGATGAAATTTTTATTTCATATCTAACTGTGGCGCTTCTTTCCAAATTCTGTCCTGGGTACGTGAAACTATATCCACCCTTTACCAGACGCTTGACTTCATATGTGACCCTCCCCCAAACCTGGTAAGCAGGCAAGTGGGCACTGCTGCTCCCCGGTGAGAGAGCACATGCCCAGAGAGGTTCAAGGAATTAGCTAAGGGTACAGAGTGAGTCAGCAGTCCCGCCAGTCTTAAATTTGGGCCCCTCATTGCCTGGTACTTTACTGGACTTCACCCCGCACAGCGTGACTCTCAACTTGATCATGAGGCCCACAGAGAGAAAAGGACCAAAATTAAATACATACTCAACACTCAAGAAGACAGTCTGGTAAGAAACAATTTAAAAGCACAATTTTATATATTATAATGAACACAAATATGAAGTAAAGGTCTTCAGTTCCTCCACAAGAAACGTGCTGTCTCTTCAACGAGCACGTGCTGAGGTCTCTCAAGTCCAGGTGCCTTGCTGGGGCCCGGGGAACACAGCATGCAAGACCCTCTCCTTCCTTTTTTCTCTTTATTCATACAAGATTGCGGAGTTTCAAGAGTTTTTAAGAGGCATTCTAGAGACATATGCTGATAAGTAAATTTTCCAGGTGTTTCCAGAGAACTGGTTAGTGTATGTGGCTACTATGAAAAGATACATGATCATATGCCTCATATTTTTTTGTTGTTGGGCAGCCAAAGGGGAAAGTTAAGGTAACAGATAAGTAATTTCAACAAAGATGGGGACAACTCCAAAAGGTTATGTAGAAGTAACAGGGAAGAGAAGATTTTAAAAAGTTTATATACTCAGGGAAACAGCAATAGAAGTGGAAACTGAGGAAAGGAGGGTGTACATTCTACATGAAAATCCTCTCCTTCAAAGACTGTGTCTTGGAGTACTCACAAGGAAGGACAGGCTGGGCCCAGGACAACGCAGTGCAGTTTCCCGTCAGGCCACGGGAACGGAAACACTAACTCGGAGAACACTAAGTTTTCTAGGAATAAAGCCACCCTGCCAGTCACCTATGCCTCAAAAAGAAGTGTGACAGCCACATGCAGGTCAGGCAGAGCTCCCTGGTCACAGACGAGCTTGTGAGCACTAGGCCACAGGAGGATGGTGAGGGCTCTGGGTTTCCTGCAACAAGCCTATGCTACTGCTTTTCCAGCTGTGGCTTCCTGGGTAGAAATAAAGAAACGCCCAAGAGAACCTGTCTCTGCCTCCTGATTGGCTGCACAGACCATTTGTCTTCCCCGGGGTGGCTGCCGCACCAAGGCGGTGGGTCAGAGCCAAGATAACAGCTCTGCAGACAGAAGCCAGGCTGTGGAGGCAGTCAAGTGCACTCCACAATCAAATCCTGACTTTGCTTCATGACCTCAGGCAAGTCCCTCAGTCCCGCAAGGCTCAGGCTCCCTGAGGTAAAACCTAGCCTACAAAGATTCCACTATGTGCCAAAGTTGGACAGTGGGCTCTGGCAGGGCAGAGCTGTGCAGACAGGTCTGCTCTCTAGGCAGAGCCCCCAGCCCAGCCTCAGAGCCTCCCTATCCCGTGTGTACCACACCTTTGGAAGAAGGGGGAGGTCAGGAGGGGTTTGGTCGGTCACAGCCCCACAGTGTGGCAAGCGCTCACCTTCACAGTTGCCCCTGGAGCCATTGCAGGCTCCCGGCTCCAAGGACGAGCTGCCAGACTCATTAGGCAAAGGCTGTTTTATATAGCGGCTTGAAAGAAAGATAGAATTGTTTGTTAGTTGTAACATTTACCTATTTTTCTCTACTACTCAGCCAGAAGTAGTTCCTAGTTTTTATATTCAGCTATTCACAAGGTAATTTATGTAAATAAAAGGGCCTTAAAAATTATGTGATGGCTCAACACTTCAAGAAATTGAGAAGAACCCAAGAGACAAGATGTCCAACTACCAGGTCACTGAAGACTCTGAGAAAGTCTGTTTCAAATCATCGGTAAGTGTCACAAAGCACCATCATTTAAAAAATTACCTCCCAGTAACATTAATTACAGCTTCAGAATGACAGTAGGGTACTTTAGAAATTACACTCAAATACAAAATGCCATCAAAGCACTAGACTCCCTCATGCAGGTGACTGATGGGGGTAAAGACACGATTCCAGTGACCAGAGGAAGCTTAAGTGCCCAGTGTCATGGTGCTTCAGATGTGCCAGGTGTCCTGTTCCAACAGCACCTGCCCTGGCCCTCCCGGGGGTGGGCACAACTGCATTTCTAACAGAAGCGAATACACAGGGTCCACACAGGCACTCTGCAGGGGGCAGTCACTACGAATACTGGGCCTGGCTTATTTCAGATAGCAAGCAAATCATACTGCTACCACCAACCTGATACGCTCACAAACAGCCTGGTACAATGACTCGCGGGTGAGCCTGTGCTTGGGGACAGAAACCAGCAGTGGCTGCCCATACAGCACCGCCCCGGTGGAAGTGCTCGACGGCCTGGACTTCCTCTCCCTGAAGTACACCGGAAGCGTGACACATTCAGAGCCATCCGGGGAGCTGCTGCAGACCTCATACCTGTGTTAATCACATAAGAGGGCACCTTTAGCAAAAGGTCTCTGTGAGCAAAGAAGATCTGAGCTGCAGCTACATGGTGGCCAGGACTATGGTCACTAGGACAGAGCAGACTTCAGCACAAAAGGTGGATAAACCATTTCCAAGACAATTCTCGAGCCTGGGTCAGGAATCCCCAGAAGGGTCACTGTCAGCACAATGTGACCCTACACAACCTGGGGCCTGGGGCTAATGTGATCCCCCTTCCCCCAACCATGGCCTCAAACTCCGTCGTCCTTCAACTGGGACTCAGCACAGATGGCAGCTGTCATCCGGACCATCACTTCAGACACAAAGGCACACAGGGGAGCCTGGCCACCAGGATCATCTTTTGTCACCTAGCAAGGAGCTTAACTTTTAGAAAGGCATTCTCAGTGCCCTGCCCTCTAAGAAAACCAAATATTGTACAAGGATATATACCTAGAATATAAGGCAAAAGCTCTTTAATTCAAATGAGGAAACAAATTTGTAACTAATTGTTTGCCATCTTTGTTCAAAAACACTGAAGTAAAAAACAATCATATTTAATTTTTTAAAAACCAGAGGTAACCAAAGAAACTGCTAAATACAAATCAATGATTTTGAAAAAAATGTGTCTTACTTAGTGAATACATGGGACTGAGGAGATTTATAGATGTTTTATCCTGGAACAGATGTTACCAAAATTGCTGGCAACCGATTGTAGTCTTTCCCTCTTCCTATAGGGGGAGACACAAACTTACTGATTCAATTTTTGGAAACTATAAACACAAACACACACACAACCCTCCCCAGATGCCTGGTACAGTCCTGCCTGTAATATATCCAGGAGGAGTTCAGAGAAGCACTCACAAAAATGTTCAAAGTGTGCTCTAGGGCGAGGAGCCTGTGGTCGAGCATAAAGATCAAGAATCAAGCCTTTGGGTCAGGCCGGTGCACGTTCCAGGTCCATCAGTGCCACTTTCTGGCTGCTGTGACCAGGCCAAACACCTTAACTTCGAAGCCTGTTTACCCAGTGGATAACGGGATCACCCACCTTACAGTGTAGTGGTAAGAATTAAGTAACTTAGTAGCACAGCGTATCACATGCTTAAAAAGTATTAGACGCCGAAAGTTTCATAAGACAACTATTAATTCAAAAAACAGTCTGCTTTCCTGTTGGTCAGCCCACAAGCCCTTAGAAATCCTTTGATGGTGGTTTGCCAAGCTCCCCACAAGGTGATGCCCCAGTTCTTCTCAGCTCAGATGTGTGTGAACATTAATTTCCAGAACTGAGGGGGGTGATGTTAAGGACTTGGGGTCAGAAGTGGACAGCCCCAGCCCTGCAGCCCAGTGTGAGCCTTGCACCCTCCACTTGTAAACCGGGGGAAGATGCCGGGGAGTGGGGAGGCAGTCTATGCAAGCATGAACATCTTGTGTGCAGTCATGAACTACTCCTTTCAGAGTGACCTAGAAGTCACAGGCCCAACAAAGTAAGGGGAAGGAAATGCCTCTTATGTGTACTGCATTCCTCACCCCACAACAAAAACCAAAACAAAATCCTGAAAGCCTTTCTCAGCAAAGGCAAGTTTCTGAGTGAAAGGGAATGGGGGAGACACGTTGGCTGTCTAGGTGGGAGCTCAGCAAGGCCACATTCCACCTGGCCCCACCTGGGAGAGGGACACACAGACACTGACACCAAGCAGCCTTGAAGCAAGAGGACTTGGGAGGGGCCGAGGGGACAGCTGGAGCTGGAGTGTTCTGTCCCCACCGAGATGAGAAAACCGAGACTCAGAGCTGGCAGATGTTACAGCTGGATAAGGCTGTTTAAATCAACCTTCTCTTGGCATTCTGAGATGGCACCTGCCTGAAGAACCTGTGGCTTGGAGAAAGGACCAAGACCATCCCTGTACTGTGTCCCTTCTCCTGCTTTCCCGTGGGCCCTGAGACAGCTGTGCTCTTCTTAAGAAAAGCATTTCTGACAGCAGGACCACTGCCAGGCCTTCTTAAAAGGCAGCAACTGTTGACAAAAGCCCTGTCCAAGCTGAGGAGACTTATCTGGAATGTCTAGCTGAAGTGCCAGTAGGTACTCATCACTGATGGCTGCTCACAATTCTCTGAACACACCCATCTCTTGCAACCAGGGGTTGGGGCAAATCCACGTGAGCATCAAACGTCAGATCTTCTGCTCTGGAGACACCAACAAGGCAAAGCCTCTAGAAAGTGTCCTTCGGCCCTGCAGCAGAAACCAGAGTACTCACACGAAAATGTCATCCCGAGGCATGATGTGGTTTAAACCCTCATCCATTTGGAAAATTTTGTGAAACCGGTGATTATACACATCTGTGACCACCATCTAAGAATCAACAGTAACAGAAAGATTACAAGATGGTAAGAGTACCCCTACTTAAAACCCAAACAGAAATGAAAAATTGTGCTGCTGGAGCATTGTGATCATTGTGCAACCAGTCCCGATGGAAGCACCCAGGAGGATGGGTCCTCATGAAAGGAGAGGTCTTCACTCTCCCCACCTCCACACAGGGCTAGGCTCAGCAGAAAGGATGAGCAAAGAAAAGCATGAGCAAATGTTTTTAAATAAAGATTTCTATCAAGTCACTCCACACACCTACAGAGTTTGGGATAGGAAAGAACTTCCAGCTTATCACAGAAGAGGTCAGGTAGGAAGGGATGGCAGAGTGAGAGCAGAGCCCCACCCCTGGCCCTCTGACCAAGGCTAGTGTGACCTCAATGGAGGAAAGATAGTGTTCCCAGGGATGGAAGGGATGGTCTCAGCCACAGTGTACACCGTGAGCAAGGGTCTGAAACATCCAGATATAATCATATTTGTGCTCGCTGATAAGAATTATCCCCCAAAAGTGGCTACAAGATTGAAAATTAACTCCAAAGGACTACGAAGTACCCCCCATAGGCTAAGAGACCACCCTGCCTTACGTTTTCTGCAGCAATGCCAGACAGCCTGGAGAGAGCCTCGCACAGGTCGGACACGGCCCCCATCAGCGGCACAGTCACGCGGTACTGCAAAGGAGAGACGGGAGGGGTGACAAGGGTGCTCTGCAAAGGGTGGGAGATGAACCAGGAGGAGACATCTTGGAAGGCAAAGGTGTTCCTCCAGAAACAGTGTGTGATGAGTTCAGGGACCAGAAGAGTGGCCAGCAAAACAAACAGGCAAGTCTTCAGCATCAGCACCTGCCTCTCTGTTCTGGTAGCACCATAGGAGTTGGGCCGTCTCTCTTCCTCCTAAACATTGCTGTATATTATTCTTAACGTTTTGGAGCTGCTCACTACTTCCACTAAAGAAATGTTAAAATTACACAAACTGCCAACCAGTCCTTGTCATCTTTCTTTAGAGATGAAGAAAATAAAGCCAGAAGACTAAGCAGTACAGCCATGCAGGGAGCCATCAGCAGGGCTGGACACCAAGACCAGCAGGTCACTCCTCTCACCTGGCCTTTTGGTCTAGCCAGGCTCTCCCAGATGACTTAGGGGTGAATCTGACCGAGCAAAGTACCCTGATTCTGGTTCCCTAAAATTCAGATTCAAGGACCTCTTAGCAGATCAGCCAGGTTCCTTTAGTCAAAGGAATGCAGTATGGGGATAAAAGTAATAGAGAAGTCCAAAGGACCTTCACAATTTGCTTAAATGACATGGGATTACTCAAAGGTCTGATGGAGGCGAAGGGCACACACACTCAAGGCAAGCGCCAAGGGGTTTAAGAGGCAGCTGACGGAGCTCCCAATGCAACAGACAGATGCAGCCTGACTCTGGGCTGGAGACTACTCACAACAAAGGGCACCATGAGGGTGCTGATTCTCTTTACCTGGGTAGGTCTGCAGTGAGGGTCAGCAGGAACCAGGAAGACCTCCATAACTCGATCTTTCTTCAAGGGCAGTGGGAGAGTCAGATAGCAAAATGGGTCAAAGGTCACAGAAACCTTAGCACATTCTGGGCAAACCAAAGTAGATTTGAAGAGGCCATGGAACGTGTCCACAATCACAGAGTCATTCCTCAACCTATGATTCTCCCAGGCTTCCTTTGCCACCACCTGGAAGAAAGGAGAAGGGATAAATAAGACATTCTCAACACCTATCAGTCCTTAACCCCTGTATCCAGAACAATTCACAGCAAAATCTAGAAAAGACTGTGAGGCAGTCTGCACAGCCAAGAACTTGGTCCAGGCCAGCGAGGGCTAGGGCTCTTAGCAGACCATACTCACACCACAGGCCAGCACCATGCCCAACCCCACACTTAACAAAGTGCTGACATAGGATCTATGGGAAGCATGGAGTCTGTGGGTCCTTGGGGAGACAAATGCACTGAGAGTACTGTGGCACATAGACCTAACAAGGGCAAAGACTGTCTCCTACAAGGTTTCCTTTTTCTTTTTTTTTTTTTTTTTTCAGTTGAAGTATAGCCAGTTTACAATGCTGTGTACATTTCTGGCGCACAACATAATAGTTCTGTCATACGTATACATACATATATTCATTTTCGTATTTTTCATTATAGGGTTTCTGATGATTCAAAAGTGAGGTTTTAATTTATATTACAGTTTAGCTAACTCATGGTTTTTCCTTTATGATGTGAATGTCACTTACAAGTATTCATATCGACCATCCCAATGTAATAGGGTAACTTAAATACTAAATTCCCTTTGCATAGATCTGAAAATCAAGGCAAAAAGTCTAAGTGCCCTAATAATGTTAACAGTTATTTTAATAATCATACATGAATTTTAATGACAGCGGTAATAATCCCAAAGGCCCACATTACAGGCATTTTACAGTTTTCAGAGTGCCCTAGTCTCTGGTCTGTTCACCAATGAAATTATACTAAACAAACTGATTCTAACTTGAAGGAGTCCAGGCAGGAGCACTACGGGTAACTAGAGTTAGCCTATTCCCTGACCTGCAATGCATTTCTCTACCAGACTGCACGTCCACGTCACCAACAACAGTGAGGGGCAACAAGGGCCCTGGCACCAATACTCCAAGACCAGAAGAATGTCCCTGCAACCCTCAACAGGAGGCAGCTTCTTTGGAATACTACTGTTCAAAACCTTCAGTATCATACCGCATCTGGCCGCCCATTGGCATCCTTCAGCTCTAGGTATGGCTTTTTCTTCACTCGGTTCAGATCTTCGTGCAGTCCGTCCAGAAGAAAGGCTAATAGCTCCTGAGAGTCTTGTTGCTGGTAGCCAGAAAACTGAGGGGCAAAACGTCCCACTTGGGTCTACAACAAAAGCAACCACATCAGAAGACATAAGATATAAACAATCAGTGAAGTCAGATGGGAAACTGTCATCAAAGAGACAATAAAGGAGAAAAATGCCACCGGGTCGAGTAAACTGATTAACTCCTCAAGGGCCTAAAGGCCAGTAATTCTCACCAGAGCGAGGGCTGGGATCTAAAATCCTGAAAAACTACAAACCTGGAACCTGGAACCTGGGCCACTACCTTAAGAGAAGAGTGAAGGGTGGCATCCTCAGTAGCCACTCCACCTAAGTACTAGCATGAATCCCTCGCCAACTACTTTCTTTGTTCAGAGTCTCTCTAAGAACTTATGGTACCTGCATCACACAGAGTGTCCTCCTCTACGTAACAGCCCTCCTAGCCCTAAGTAACTGCCTCCCTTACCTTGCTCTACAATAAAGATCCTCAGAGCACAGTGCCCAACTAGCGGCATGAGCATCATCTGAGAACTTGTTAGAAATGCACATTCTCAGGCTCCACCCCAGACCTAAGGAACCAGAAACTCTGGGGATGGGTCCAGCAGTCTGTGTTTTAACAAGACCTTCCAGAGATTCTGATGCATCCGAAAGTTGGAGAACCCTGGCCCTCCACCCATGTTGCCCCATACTGTAGCCACTAACCCCATGTGGCTAATTAGATTTAAATTAATTAAAATTAAATACAATTAAAAACTCAGTTCCTTGTTCACAACAACCACATTTCAAGTGGCTAGTAGCTACTATACCACACAGTGCAGAGAGAGAACTAACCCTAAAGTCTCTGAATACTGTCTGCCAACTGTGTATTTACAGTAGCTTGAGTCCAATGTGTTGTCACCCAGTTCTAGTCCCTTTATGACTTGATATGTGAGTAGTGACTTACACATATTTCCCAAGGATTAATGTGACCATGGGAATGAAAAGAATTCTTTTCCAATTTCAATAAACAATCAAAGATCTTAATTTTTTCACTGAGCTGAGGTGCTATTTCTTTTCCTTCTTTCAATCAGTTGCTTCATGAAGGTTCCTTGAACCACACAATATTTTCAGATTTCAATGTATGGAGGCAAGGTGCATCCCCTTCAGCAGGGAAAAACATTCAGGGCACTGGAAAACTCAAGCTGCTTCAAAGTGCCCGCTGCAGTTCACCCATCTCTCCGTGTTCCCAACTGACGGACCCAAGGTGAGAACTGCCTCTCACAACACCTTCCAAAAATGTCAACCCAATTCCTGACTTAGGGGGCTCAACTCAAAACACAGTGTATAGACAGGTTCTAGGCTCAGAGAAAATGGGAATACCCTCCAGATGATCCTGATGGTCTAATTTCCAGGAAATGGTTTGGCTTAGGATATTGATCATTTAAAGACTGCTACCCGGAATACAACATTCTGAGCAACCAGCTCACAAACGATTTCTGAAGTATCCTTAGGCCAGAGGTGACAGCTAAGTCACCTAAGATAAGTGTATGAACAACAGAAAAGAAGCATCTGATCACGCATGCTTTTAGTCCCAGAGCCCATCTTAATCCCAAAATGCAAGTAAAAGGAATGCTTCATTACAATACTAAAGCATTCTCGCCGAAATGGGAAAAAAGGAGGCACATATATTAACTTACTTTGAACATACGAGGTGCCACGTGAGCATCCCTTCCAGACCACATCTGTTTAATGAGCTCTGCGTAGGCCTCTGCGATTTCCCCTTTCATTCCCAGAGGATTGTCCCTGTTGATTTCGGCCTCATACTCATCTTTGAGAAAGTAGTCAGTCAGTGGTGCAGTGTTGCTCAAGCACTGAAAGAGAACACGATCACAGCTCACATTCTTTGGGGCAAGTATGCAGAGACACAAGATAAACCCAGTTCTAAAGGACCAGGGAGGGTCAGCTCCAACACAAAGTGCTCAGCAGATTCTCTGAAGGGCTCACGACAGTAAGGCACAGCCTCCCAGAGACCCACGCTGGTGGCCACACTGTGGTTAACACCCCAGGGATGCTGTCTTCTAGCTCACACTCACTGCCTAAGAACTATCTTCTGAAACAAGCTCCCTGAGGCAAAAGCTGTGTACACCAAGTGCCTGACACACAGCAATTTTCTATTTAACAGAAGTTAATAGTTTTTAAGATATCATTTTAAGATGATAATTCTTTTACTGAAAGTGCCATTCCACTGTTTCATGAGAAGACAAAACATAAGTAGGCTGAAGGCAAAATGTTTTACTAGAGCCAAAAACCATGTGGGGAAAATCAGGAAAATTTAGACATTAGAGAAAACAATAAATTACATTGTACATATGTATATTAACTTTAACTTTTTAAATTAAAAAATGAAGGTGGGTACTGAATTTCATCCAATGTCCTTTCAACAATTATTGAGATGTTCACATGGTTTTCTCCTTTATCTTGTTACTGTTAAATGTACACCGATTCATCTTCCAGGCATTAAACCAATCTGGTTCTCCTAGCACAAACTCCAACTGGTTATGTGTTACCACTTTTATTTACATCTCATTGATTTTGATTTGCTAAAATTTTATCTACATTACTTGTGTCTATAGTTATGAGATACGATAGTCTAAAATTTTTCTTTTTAAAAATTCCTTGTCAGATTTTGGTATCAGAGTATCTTGTCTTATAAAATGATTTTGGGGACTGAAAGAAAGGCTGCTATGATTGGTATAACTTCTGCCTTAAGTCTTTGAATATATTCAGCAATAAAGCCATCCAGAATAAAGCCAGCCATCTTTAACCACTGAGCAATCAATCATGCTGTGTAATAAGGCCCCAATAAAAATTCTGAACACCAAAGCTTAGATGAATTTTCATGGTTGGCAACACTCAAAGTAAAGCATCCAGACTCCACAGGGAGAGGACAATAGCAGCTCTGCACTGGGAGCCCTCCTGGACTCTGCCCTATTCTCTTCTTACCTTGGCCAATTTTAATCTGAATCCTTTCCCTACAACAAACCATTACTGTGACTATAACAGTTTTAAGTGAGTCCATGAGTCCTTCCGGCAAATTAACAAAACTGAGGGTGGTCCTGGGACCCCAAAACGTGCAGTTGGTGTCAGAAATAAAGGAAGGCAGTCTTAGGGACTGTGCCCTCCTAACTTTGTAGTTGGACACTAACTCTAGCTCATGCCCAGGATAGTCCTGTGAGAGTAGGAGCCCAATACATATGAGATGAATGAATAAATGAAGTGTCCAAGGGAGGATTTTATGAGTTTCTACAGTCAGGTACATGAAGTGAGAGAGAGCTCACTGGTGAAAAGATCATCAAACTAAGCAAGGAATAATTTTGCTTGGTACCAGTTGCTGTGAGTTCTCATCCCAAGAGAGAGCAAGCAGGCAAGTACTCAGTAATTTCTGAGGAGATCATTCCCTAATAGTCAACAAAATTCAAAATATTTTTATTGCAAAACCAAACCTAGAACTGATGAAGAAGACATTTTGGAGCCACAAACACTGATGAGGCCATTCTGTACTACCTAGTGGGAGATGATTTGGCAGGGATCCCTGAAGTACTAATAAAAGGTTGGAAGGGACCCCTGGGAGAAGCTGTGACCTGAGCAGGCCACACCCACCCAAGCCTCAAGTACTGGGAAGACACAATGTTACTGAGACGGCAGCTCTCCCCACTACCTGCAAAGCAGAGTTCATGAAGCAGGTGTTCCCCAGGTTTCCAAGTCCGCAGAGCCCAGGTTGCACGTGAGACGATGGGGACTCCTGACAATTATACGAAGCAGAGAAGCCAGATCCACTGGAAAACACAACCCACATCAGCAATAAAAGCAAGTGCTGCACACATGCCTTCAGGATGCCTCCTGGGGCTCCTCCAGGACCTCTAGAATCCTTGCCTGGTAGTAACTCCATGATACAAGTTCTCTCTACTTCCCTCTCCAGCCCTCCAGCTCCCCATCACCACTCAGTCTTGATTTGACATAATAGATAGTAAGCACATTCGTAAGGGGAGAAATGCTATTTGAATTCTCTGCTCTCAGGCTTTAACAATGCTAATTTTGTATCCCTCCGGAAGGCTACCTGCCAGGTGACTTCAGGGAAGAACACTGTGGTTACCAAGATCAAAGCTTGCACCTGCCACCACCCACCAGGCCAACTCCGTCCTGACTGTGCCTGAGCATGCATGCACTCTCTGACCTCACCTTCCTCTTCCCCCCGTCTGTACTGTGTGGCAGGTGCTCCAGAAATGCTTGAAGAAAGGATTACAGCCATGCAGGGGGGAAACAGGCAGGGCTCGCCCACAGCTGGGAATCATCCCTTCCTAGCTATTCTGCCACACAGCCAAACCACCCCTTCACAGACAAACGCAGTGACCCCATGACCACCAAGTGACTCAGGCTATGGGGAAAATACCAGCTCATAGGAAGCCAAGCCATGTAAGTCAGAACTAGGAGACACATTTTACTGTGGGTATGAAATGGAGCAAGAAACCACATGCAGCAGGTTCCCATGGGGAACCCTAATCCTACTGTGCTCAGTGCAGCAGCAGAGGAGCTGTCCAGCCTGGGAAAAGACTGGGAGGGAAGGGAAGCAAAGTGAAAGGACCTGCTCTTACCCCCTGCTGACACCGGAACTGTGCATCCCAGAGGTGTTAGTGCTATCACCATTTGCAATGGGAGAGGCAGACACTGAGGAATAGGGACTTGCTGATGATTTTGGAGAGGTAGTAAAATTTCTGCTAGGCGCAGTGCTTGATCTGGGAGAGAGAGAGAGGTAGTAAAATTTCTGCTAGGCGCAGTGCTTGATCTGGGAGAGAGAAGCAGAAACAATGCTACTGACTTTCTGCAAAAAGCCATCCCTATCTAACGCCTTAGGTCTCTTCTCAAGAAATAAATGTCCTCTATATTCAGTTATTTAAAATTAAATGCAAAAAGACTATTTTCATGCTACTTGAAGATAAATTTCATTTAAGTGAGAGTCAAGAAATTAACTGGTCTTCCAGTCTCATTTGTCCACATGGTCATATACTGACTCTTTCAGGATGAACCACAAGGTTGATCTTCAGGGTATCTGGGTTTGATTTATAAATCATAAGCTTCCCTGAATTTTAAGAGTTACCAGTGAAAGACAGAAAAATGGTAATAAGGGATGAATTTCTTCAAAAATACGTGACCCAAATTAAACAGCTGGCTATAAGCACACTAGAACAGGAAAATGGCAATTGGGTTGCACTGCGCTACTCAACGGGAGTTGCTTGTGTCCTCCAGTTTACCAGATGTGAGTAACCTCTCTCTTTAAAACTCATGTTTCAACATTTTTTCACAGCATCTTATTTGAGATTTATTCCTAGGTTTCACATTAATTAATTCAAGGGCTAATTGCCCCAAATCTTATATTGATAACAATTTTATCAAATTTTCTCCTAAAATCCATAAATCTACAAAAACATGTAGAAGTGAATCATGCTACACTGTTTCAAATACATACAACAGTGATTTCTCCCTTCTAGATTTGGGTCTACAAGCGGAACGCAGCAGCAAAGGTAAGAAGTGATCCTGAGCCCACACTTCTAGGCAGATGTCAGGACTATCCGGGGCCTAAATGGGTGTCAGGAACCAAGTTCTGCTTCACACTCTGAGGTCATAGCAAGGGAGGGGGAAAGAAGGCTCCCCAGCCTCTCACCTTCCCATAGGGAAATGCACCTTCTCTAATCCTGAGGAGCATTTGCTTCACTGAGCCTCATCTTCATGCTGCAAAGGATCCCAAGAACTCAGGCAGCTCCTTAAGTGAGACCCGCCAGAGCTTCCGCCACACAGGTGACTGAAGCACACATCTGAGGCCTGTCCGTGATGCCAGTATTCCCAGCCTCCTAGGCAGGCAGGAGAGTCACCACCCAAGGCTGGTCTGATGTGGCAGACTCAGTGATCTCAGGTCTGGAGACAGGTACTACAAGACAGTGAAATTCAACTCCTGACATAGAACCTCAAGGCATATAGCTTAACACTCCCCTTTTTTAGTAACTGTTCACTGTTAACTTATTCTACTCCCTAAACTTAAAACGGCAAAAATCCATAGAAGCCACTGCATGTATCCAAGACCTGTCAATTTCTTATACAGACAGCATATCCGGTTGAAATGAAAGAAAACAAACTAAATTTTACTTGGCATTTGTTTAAAATGCTCTAGGAAATACTGCCAGTAGTTTTCAGTGTAAATTCAGTCAAAAAGAAACCCATGATGAGTACACAAGAATATTTTACAAATGCTTGAAAATTTACATAGTACAAAGTTTTATTTTATTTTTTTTCTTTAACTCTACCCCTGACAGACAAACTAAAAGCAAGACCTCTGTGCAAAGTGATCTGTATCTGGGAAATGCTTGGGCACTTGTCACTTGTCATCAGGCAGCTTCACAGCACATCCTAGGGCACCGTAAACTGGGAAGGAGGCACTGGTGGGGAAACCTGACTTATTAGGTAACACTGAGTGAGGCAAGACCTCACTCAATTATGACTGGGTGTCATGCTACAGATATTCTGAAGACAGTGGCTACACCTCCAAATAAGGATCCCTCTGCTCCTAAGAGATATTCTCGTCAAGCCTCTGGTCTCTTGGCACCTTTCTACTGAGGTATTTCCTGCTCCTTGGCATGTCAGGTTATCATCACAGCTAAACAAGCCCTGACCCACAGCTAAGGCTCTATAACATGCCTGCCCTCCTTGCTCCACTGCTCTCTGCTTGCCTCTCAGATGTTCTCCAGGCTGAGCGCTGCTCTGAGAATGAATCCACCCTCTAAGACTGACCTCAGGTATCCAGGGCATCTGGCTTTACCTTTATAATAACAATAAACTCTTAGCCAGAATCCTCATCGTCTTCACAACATCCTAAGCTGTGATCTCCCTACACCAACACTGTTAACGTTCATCTGCGTGCAGTTCACATCTTCGCTTTGGGAACACTGGCCTCTTCCAGCTCTGGACAGAAAGTCTCAAAGGGAACCATGGTACAGAACTCACCACGCCTTATAGACATCAGGTAAGTAAAGTTATAGACAGTATAGAGAGTCAGAGACAGAAAAATGAGGCCAGCTCTATAGAAAACCTTGAAAGCACTAACACAAAGGTTAAAATAATCCACAAGAAAGGAAAAAACTATCTGAAAATGCTCAGAATTTACAAAGGTGGCCCTCACTAGTGACTAAAGGAGTGGAAACAATTTCACTATGCTGTCTTCCTGCCAAGATATATATAAAACTGATTCTGCAGGTGGGTTTAAAAAACAAAACAAAAAAAAAGAAATAAGCCAATCAATGACTTTCTCTGGATGACATATTCACTTGATGTACTTTCCCATTCCCTCAATTTTAACCTCTCTGTCTTCTCTGACAGACAACATGTTACTGAACATGGCTGATTTAAAAAATCTGATTAGAGTTCATGTCTTTTGACTAGTGAGTTTAATCCATCTACAGTTACTCTAACTCAGCTTCCTCATGTTTTCTAATTACTGTACTTTTCCCTTTAAGTATACTTCCCCCAAAAGTCATCTTTTCCCCCCTTCTTTCTAGCCTTTCCATTTGAATTTCCCTTTTTAGGTATGGCAGATCCCTGGTTACCTCCTGCGGTACTGTGATTTATAATAAGAAATATTTTGGTCTTTTGTCTTTGGTTGCTGAAATAGCTCCAAAGTGATAAAGATAAAAGCAGTGTCTTTTGTTATTCATAACAAGCACCTTTCAACCACACCTCAGTTCATGTATATGACTTTTGGAAAGTCCCATAGGATGGGGTGGGGAGGGACTGAGCCCTTAACCTGTGGGCTATCTCCAGATAAACAGAGTCAGAATTGAGTTAAACTGTAGGACACCCAGCTGGTATCAGAGAATTGCCTGGTATGAGGAAAAACTCCCACACATTTGGTGCCAGAAGTACTGGCAGAATAAAGAAAAAGGGTTTTTTTTTCCTTTCACCTCCCAACAGCTCTTCTCCCCTTCCTTAGTTCACAAAGCCCAAATTTTAGCTAGACACCTTGCAACCTGCTAAAAGGCATTTCCCAGCCTCCTCTGAAGCCAGGTGTGGTCACATAATTGGCCAAAGAGATGTAAAGGGAGCTCTTATATGTGATTTCTGGGAAATTTCCTCCTAGCTTCCTGAATGTAGGTATGACTGGGTCAGCTCCAGTGGTCATCCTGGACCCTGAGGTGACCACCTTTTTAGTTTTGGTTTAAAAGTCATCTACTCTATCCACTTCCTCCTCTATGGTTTGTGGTGCCGTGTCATGTGCAAGAAATCTCTGCTTACTCCAAAGTCACCAAGTCCTTGCTTTTCTGGTCAACAGGACACTTTACTAGTTGTATACTCTCCCTCACATCTTCTGGATTTCACTGGGAGCTTTTGGACTTCCCCCAAGAGGCTTTCAAAGAGGAGCACTGTGTGAAAAACCCCCTATGGTCATGTATGCCAGAGAAAAGGTTTATCTTATATTTAGGTAAGTACATTTAGTAGCTTTCAAAATTCCAGTTTTATTTTTAAAGTTACCTTACTTTGATACTGAAAAAGTTATCCCTTAGGTCCATCGTGGATATTGGGAAGTGTGATGTTCATCTGCTTTTTATTCATGGCTTTCTCTTTCAAAAAGATCTGAGGTTTTCTCTACATCTCTGTTGTTAAATTTCAGTCTAACGTATCTCGGCGTGGGCTTTCTTTTTCTGTTGGGTTTAGCATTCTTTACATTTAAGATGTTTCCTCTTTGATAATTTCTGAGAAACTCTTGGTCACTATTTCTTCTAACATTTTCTTCCCCTTACCCATGATTTCTTCTCTTTCCTGAGATTCCTATTATCTGGATACTGACATTTCTACTCCCATCCTCCAAAGCACTCTGCTTCTATTATCTTCCACCTCCTTATCCCCTCATAATACTTCCTAGAAGCCTCCAAACTGATCTTCCAATTTGTTCATTCAGTCTTCAGCTACATCCATTCTGCTACACAACCCACCCCTGAATTCTCTGTTCTCAAGTATGTCTCCTTATTCCTGTTTCACGTACCTCTTTTCCTCTTTGCTTGAGGATATTCATCACACTTATTCCATCCTCTTCAGCAACTTGGAATAAGAATTCTGTTCCAAGTAGTAGAGGCTGTCAACGTGTCATTTTCCTTTTACTCCAACTCTACTTGTCAGCTTCTCATTATGGCTCCTGGTGAGCTGTTCGCCAGGTGAGATCACACTACTCCCCTCACCACACCACCTTCAAAGAGCTCCCTCCCTCACGGGAAGGCAAAGCTAGAATCCAGTGTCTCACAAAGACCACGGGGCCTACCACCTCATCACCTCTTGGCCTCATCCCCTCAACCCTCCTGTCATCCCTCCCAGCACCGGCCACAACAAACTCCTGCTGGTCTTCAACCAGGCCTGCTTCTGCCTCAGGATCTCTCTGGCTGCTGTCACCTCTGCCTCACAAAGCCGTTCTCCTCATCAAGCACCACCCTCACTGCTGATTCCCTCACCTCCTTCCTGACCATGTGCAAATGGCACCTCAGTGGGGCCTCCCTATCATCCTGTTTAAATATGCCCAAAGCCTTAACCCTTGCTGATTTTCTTCTGATTTTTTTCCCAAGGTACTTGTAAACTACTGAACATGTGTGTTTTTCTTATTTATGTGTTTTCTACTCCTTGAGGACAGGGACTTTGCTTTGTTTATTGCTGTATCCTCGACATCTAGACGAGTGTCTGGCACTATTGGGGGAGTGGGGAGGGGAAAGCGCCTTAGGAATTCTGCTCTGAGCTCATTCACCATTGGATACCCTTTACCAGGAGACTCCAACTTTTAACGAATCCCAGTGAGGCACTGCTCTTTAACAAAAGCTGTTTCCCTTACTGGAATCTCTTAGGCCTCAGGGTGTGGAAGGGATGGGGAAAAGCAACAGTAGGAAGAGAAAAAGGTACAACTTTCCCAACAGTCCTCCGTGGCCAGTACGCCCAGGCTCTTCTGCTCCAAGCTGTCAACCCTACCTCACAGACTAGAAGCCAATCACCTTCTGTCTCCCCAGAGGGTTGTCACAGTTTTTATGTTTTTTCTCAGTTCTGTGGCATTTCTGGTCCCAAGAAGGGAGTTAGCTACCGTATTTGCTTCCTATGGCTGCAGACACAAAATGACCACAAACTTACTGGCTTAAACAACACAAACTTATTATCTTACACTTATGGAGGTCAGAAGTCCAAAATGACTCTCATTGAGCTAAATCAAGGCGTGGGCCAAGCTGTGTTCCTTGGTGGCGGCTCTAGGGACTTCTAGAGGCTGCTCACCTTCCCTGGCTCATGGCCAGCTGAGTCTTTCTCACATTTCATCACCCTGACTCTGCTTCTGTCCTTGCATCTGACTCACCTGTCTCCCTCTTCCATTTATAAGGACCCCTGTGATTACACTGGGCCTACCCAGATAATCCAGGATAATCTCCCCATCTCAAGATCCTTAATCACATCTGCAGAGTCCGTTTTGCCATGTGACCTAACATATTCACAGGTTCTAGGGATGAAGATGTGGCCTCTGGGGACGGAGGGCAGAGGGGAATCGTTACTCTGCCTACTGGAGCTATTCTGTCATCTTGTCAGGAACTGGTGAGCAGGGCTTCCTAAACTGAAGTCCATGGCTCGGCTCTGTATAAAACCCGATATTGTTGGCAAAATGTTGCGTAGTCTTGCATGTTTCTCAAGAGAGAACTCAGAGCTTTCATGATTTCAAAGGAGCTGCAAAATGGGCTCTGGCCAAGCCCAACTGAGGGAAGAGAGCAAAGACCAACACTGTCCGCATAACTACTGGAACACTGACAGTTTCCCCATCTTACACCATGAGAAAGTTCTGTCTCCTTCTCAGAACATGCATTAACTCCAGAGCACACATGAACATATCCTGAGACAGGTGCCTGAAGTCCCAGTTTAGCAGCTGAGTGATTCCCCCAGCAAGCGACAAGGGCAACAATAAGGAACAGGTCCCTGGGTAAAGAGTGGGGTGTGATCAAACTACTACCTTTAAGTCATAGAAGAACCCATGTCTAAGCCCTCTTCTTTTCCATAAAAGCCTCTAAGGACAGGTGGAGAAGATCGACCCTTGACAGAAACAGAGCATCCCCTTGGCATTCCCAGATCCTGGCCCCTTCTCTCCCTTCCCTCATTCTCAGCAAGCAGGGAGGCACCGCCTTGTTTCCACACCTGACAGCTTTCCCTGAGATGGCTGCCCAGCATGCTGCTTACCAAAGGCCAGCATGATAGACTCGGGATATAAAATCAAGTATGTTTTTCATCTGATCCAGAAAAATTTTTCTTAGCACAAGTAACTGACTTAGGAGGTGGTGTCGCTCTTACACATGTGTGCCCAGCCACAAGGGAGAAAAAGTTCACTTACTTTGACTGCAGGGTCTGCCTTGGCCATGTGCCATCTTCATTTTGAGGCTCAATTACTAGCACCTGAAAGGGGAAACCATCTGAGGAATGTGCAAACCATCTCACTTCTGACATGCTCAGAACCAAGATACCTGTCCACACACCCTGGGCAGAGTTCCTACCTGACCCTGGTACAACCCAGCATCCTGCACAGTGTTGTCTAGCTTGCTCAACTGCTCGTAGGTGTTGCTCATGTACTTGTTCCACAGCCGGGTCTCACGCTCTGCAGGGATGTTGAACAGCTTTCGCATCTCCTTCTCGATGGTTGCTGGGGAGAGGCAGAAACATCACTCAGGGCTTTCTCCAGATGCAAGGCTAACAACAACCACAGCAAGCTAATGCTTGTCCTCCGTCCTTTTCAGATGGTCCCAGGATGCTTTGGATCAGAAGTTCTGACTGATCTCAGCCCTTTGTGACTCCTAAGGCCAAATGTCTTCCATGGGCATTCTCTTGCACTCATACACCCAAAAACTGTCCCTACATTTCTCATTTTTTGGTGATGTGGGTCCCTTCTTATAGTATAGAAGCAACATGGAAAAGTCAGAAAACTTACCTTTGGATTAAGAGAGATCTGATTTCAAAGACTAGCTCTGCCCCTATGTCACTGAGATTTCTGAATAAGGAGCTTTAACCTCTCGGAATCTGCATTTCTACACCTCTATTACCATATGTTAAATGGGCAGACACCACACCCAGTATATCATACAAGATTCCCAGGCTGAGCTCTCCACAAGAATGCCCTGGGCAGCAGACTCCCAGCTCAGGACTGGTAACCACAACCTGAAATTGTCTGGGTAACAAGTCTGAAGAGGGTGCCCTAACTTCCCTCCCATTAGCCGCAATGCTCTGCACTCTCATGGACACCTGGAACCCCGGCCCAGCTACTCACCAATGGTGTCTGCCTTGCTGAAATGGCAACTCAGCACATTGGTGGGATCACTATTCTCACAAAGCTTCAACTCCAGCAAATACACCTCCACCTTGCAGTGCTTGACAAACAGGCCATGCTCCACAACCTGTGAACAAGAGGCATGGGTGAAGGAGCAATGGTTCCACGCTGGGGTCATCTTGGAAGCTACATTCCTCATCAGTGGCAAAAGGCAGAATCCACATGATAATCAGTTTCCTTAAGTGATCAGGGGATCAGAAGTACAGACTTCTAAAGCCACTGGCATCTGCCTTAGGAGTTTAAAAATCTTATTTCCACTGATTAGGGCCAACCAAGAGCACCCTGATGGAACCAGAGCTAGCAACCACACTGCACAAAAGGAAAGTCACTATTCATTTTTAAGTGGGGATCATGATGCCTCCTCTGCAGGGTCTGTGGAATTAGAGGCCTAGAGAATACAGTTAAATCCCTTGGCAGAATGCTCACCTCATGGCAGGACTGTGGGCAAAAGGGGACATCTGCAGAAGACTGGCATGCTCCTAACTATTTGATTCCTAACCCCTCTCAGGGTCCCAGGTTTCAAGCTGGAGAAAGAAGAAGGTAGTTCTGGCCCTGAAGAGTGACTCTTAGAAGTTGGCCTCAGGACTGCAACCCTTTCCTACTCTGCTAAGAAGGGGAACTACACACCAAGCACAGAAAGAAATTTACCCAATGCCTACACATCAGCAGGCCTGTGGACTCCTGTGATGCCCCACCTCTGGCAGGAGAAGCAAACAACTATGGGAATCAGGGTGGTGGTCTTCTCCCAAGTCCTGTGGGGTTAACAACCTGGGCCTCTCTTCCAGGGCCTGCCTTCCCTCAAAAGGCTGTTCTCTGGGCTATAAACACCTGTTTTCTGAGGTACTCAACAGTCCAGCCAGAGATTCTCAAGCAAAGGGGAAAAAGCAGTAAGAGAAAGGTTAAGGTAAACACAGTAATATGCTCCTGTACATCCATATGAGCCCAAATGAACTTTCTCTCATAGAACCTTCCAGAAAGTGCTCTCACGGCACCACTGTACACAGCCCAAGTCACTGGGTAGAGCTGATGTTTGGAGGGCTCCATTCAACCTCTTAGGTACATTCAGTACCCCAGGAAACCAACACCAGTCAGTGTCCCCCGAGGAGCACCTCCAGACACTGACCAGTAGGTGTGACAATTCATGTACTCACTTTTCTGACGATGGGCTGCTGGCCCTCTACACAGCCATACCAGTTTAGTAACTTGTTCCAGGCCTCAGTTGGGACCAATACATAGTCCAATTCATCAATTAAATGTTCTTTCAAGGTCTGACTCTCAGGATCTGAAAAAGGAAAACAGCACATAACTCATTGCCCTTCTCCCCAGAAATGTTTGTTTTACATGATTCTTTTGTACTTTTCAGAAATAAGAGAAGTATTTATAGGAACAGGTACAAAATTCCAAAACTCTGTCACTGGTCATAACACAGGGTGGACCTGGATGACTCTGTCTTTAGCCATGCTTTCTGAACATTTTACAGGAACTTGTATTTCTTCCATAATTGGAGGAAGAAGGAAAGAGAAGAAAGAAAAACGCTAATTTACATTTTTAAAGTGTTACAAGGTTCCACAAATAAAATTGTTTATTATAAATATTTAATACAATATTCTGTTTAGTGAAACTGCATTAAGGTCAGGTATCATCCTCCCCTGAAAGATTTACTAAGGAAGCAAACAAATGAGTCACTGAAGTTAAATGTATTTTACCAAGAGTCATTTAGCATTCTCAGTTTTCAACACTCCCAGTCAAAACCCAACTGGACACCTCCCTATGGAGGGAGAACATCTTTAACATGCTAACCATCCATCTTACACCCCCACCCCCAGAGGCCACATGACTGGGAGTCAGAAAAGAACATCCACGGTCTGAAACACACTCTCAGTGGAGGACCAGTGCACTGGATCAAGGGGAGACTGATCACTTCCCACCAGGGGAGCCTCTCTGCTAAGCCTCTGCCCATCAACACATACTTCCCACAGCAGTGGACGCCAAGAAGCTGGGAAAACCAAAAGTACTCACAACGGTGCAACTTATCTGTAACTCAAGGCAGACAATGTTAAAAATAAAAACCAAAAGCAGCACTCACAAGGTGACCAGGGCTTCCCATCACCCTTCAAACCAGTTGACCCCCTCATCCCATCAGGTCTACTGTCCCTCCTCAAGGAGTTTCAGATCTGATCCACCTTTGCCTTTTTCATTTCCAAGGAAAAAGGAAAGGAATGAAGCAGCCTTGGAGAACAGGAATACCAAGGTGAGACAGGTAAATGGATAAACAAAATGTGGTATACACACACAGTGGGATATTATTCAGCCTTTAAAAAGAAGGATATTCTGACATGCCATAATACAGATGAACCTTGAGGACATCATGCTAAATGAAATAAGCTGGTCACAGAAAGACAAATACCGTATGATTCTACTTATATTAGGTATCTATAGTGAGACTCAGAGACAAAAAGTAAAATGGTGGTTGCCAGGGGCTGGAGTTGGGAAGGAGACTGGGAATCACTGCTTAATGGGTATGGAGTTTCAGCTTTGCAAGACAAAAAAGTCCTAGAGATTGGCTGTGTTGCACAACAATGTGAATATACTTTTACTACTAAACCGTAAACTTAAAAATATTTAAGATGGTAAATTTTGTTATGTGTATTTTGCCATAATTTTTTTTAAAATGGTGGATCCTCCTCATTGATGAGCCAACCACTTTCCACAGCAGCTCTGACATGATTATTAACACTGACAGACCACATCTTTTCTACTTAGCAACAGAAGGATGGTCCAGGAGTTGTACTTACTAGTCTACTTGAATCAAGAGCTTCCAGAAAAAACTGACACCTAAACTCCAAACTTTTCTCTGATTTACAAATTAAAACTCGTAAGTTACTCATCTGTCTTACTTAGAGACACACACTTTCTTCATTTCTAACATGAAGCCCTATGCAAGTCTGGTCACCTCTACTGGACCAAACAGCCAGAAATCTTTAAATGTGGGAAAGGAACCAAGAGCGCTCAGCATCATCAACCCCAAGTACACCAGTTCCACAGGGCTTTCTCCTCTGAAGCTTAAGTGACAATTTTCTCAAACAAATCATTCGTATGACACTATAGTGCAAAGGCAGGAAACATAACTGGAATTTTCAATGCAATTCACTGTTTTCACTTAACACTGGCTCAGTCCAAGGGCATCATGCTAAAAATCCACAGGGGTTTTGAAATGACAATTTAGTCTTTGCAAATTTCTTCAATAGAGAAGCAAATAAAGGGGGAAAATGAGAGCACAGCTTGGTCTAAGCACAGGGATTCCACCAGACATACAGCAGGGGCACAGGTGGAAATGAGAAAGGAGTGCTTGGCAGACATCAGCAAGGAGATGTTCTACCCACTCTTTTCCACACGTTCAAGAGCCCCTTGCAGGCCACCCCCATGACTCTAAGGGAAGGCAGCCAGACTGGGACTGGCAGGTGACTAAGAGCCCAAGAACTAAGAGGGTAGCTCTCACTGGCCAGAGATAGGCCATTCCTGCACTGTTGATGTTCCAGGGTCTGAACAGAATGTACTTCTCACTTCCCAGGCACACAACAAATGTTTCCAGCCTAAGTCAGGTGACATCAAATTGGAAGACCACAGAAGGAATGCTTGCCCTTAACCGAAGGTCACACAAAATGACTTTAGAGGGACCCTCCAGCTCCAGTGTTCTCATCACCATTACTACTAAAAGCCTTAAGAATTTTCCTTTCCAAAAAACAAGAGAGGAAAGGACAAGGTGCGAACATAATGCAATGATCCTTTGGGGCAACTTCATGGTATTCTGCTACCCTCTGACCCATATCAGGAAAGAAAGCATATGACATTATTACGTCATTCAGACTTCCCCTAAAACAAGGTCTATGCTGAAGCATTGCTCATTTTTAAAAACACCCAGGAACCTGAATCAAGCCTCATGCATTGTCTGCCTTCATGCTGCCCTGATTTGGTGGTCCAGGCAACAGATCACCTCTGTCCTGTTTGCAAGGGAGTTTAAAACCAGGCAGAACAAAGCCTAGAAAAGGCCAACTGTCATCTCTGTAAATCTATAGGTGCAAGCCAAGCTCAGGTGTGTCATACATCACTTTTTCAGCCATTTATTCCATTGGGAGCTGACTGTGGTCATAATTCTACTGACTTGCCACCTCTCCTTACACTACTTCTATGACAAACACAGCCATCACAGGAATGCTTGATGAATGGCGACAGGTCTACTATTTGTTCCACTGTAAAGGTAACACAGAAAATTCTGGTTCCCAAATTTCAGATTCCAGGTCAAATTTCAAAATGATTTTGTACTTCTTTTCATTCAATATACTAATTTAAAAGTGAAATCTCTAGCAGAACTAGTGTGAAAAAAAGAGAGAGAGAAATTTAAAATGCTAGAAGCATGCTCTCATTAAGAACAGTTAATTTAGGAAAAAAGCAGCTTAACTTATCCCTGAGGGTCTGTAAAGACTTCTGCTATAGACACAAGTCAAGGACACTTGTTTCTATCCCCTCACAGTGGGAATGTCCAGGTTACAGATACACATGACCTCACACCACTACCCAGGTGGACATTTCAGTTAGAAAAGCAACAGGATACTGCACCTGAAAAGAGTCCAGAGTTATCTATTGGGCCAGGAAACAGGTTGTGTTCACCCACATTGTACATATCCCAGCTGTCGAAGCCCACATACTTCTTCCACTGTTTGAACCACCGGCTGTCAATAAGATACCTAGAGACAGACAAAAATTTACTGTACCAGAGAAGCTGTGGTAGTAAGTTTCTGCAGCTGTTCTCTTAATTTTTTTTAATGGTGTTTCCATTCAAGGAACAAGCAATCCCCACTAAAAAACTTTCTCAAGAGCAGGAGCAGCCCCCAGGCTCCCACATGGCATAGATCCTGGTCCAGGGCTGGGATCCATTAAATGAAATGATTGTTGAAAGAATAATGAATAAATGAAAGGAAGAAAGTTGACTGACTTCAACATGCTTGTTTAAATAAATTTTTTCTATGGGGAAAATCTTGTTTGCTAACGAACATGTCATTAATTTCATAATGATCTTTATAGAGGTCCGTGCCCAGGTAGACAGTTTGGTTACACTGCTTTGCTGGATGTAAACAGTATTAAGCCAACTTTCTTTCTAAAAATGAGATAACATCTACTTCAGTTTTCCTCTGAGAACCAAACATCAAAAAACGTGTGTATATACATATGTGTGTGTACATATATACATAAACACATGTATAGATATGTATGTAAAATAGTGTCTTGATATGTTTATCTTGTCAAAAAGCATTAAGTTGATTTGATTATGTATTTAAAGTGTCACTATTCTGTTTTACAATTAAGACAAAAGGAAACCTCCGTGGAGGAACAAAGCATAACAATTATATTGGTGAGTCCTTCAAATTCTGTAACCAACAAACCTCAGAGATCAGGTAGCTTTCCAGAGGCCACAAGGATCCATAAATATATCTAAATCTCTAAAATGCTCTTTCCCTCCAAACACTTTAAGTGTGTGATTTTAGTCCATCTGAAACTTCCTCTGCTTCTGCTGAGCATTCTTCATATAACACACCTACTGAGGATAACATCTAAAAGTACTTCTGCCTGCCTGCTTTCCACAGCTTGGCTAGCTCAAGAACACTGTAAAGATGTACCTGAATTTCTCCTCATCCCAATGTTTCTTTTCCCTGCTCAATTCCTCTGTCACTTTAAGTGCCATTATCATCACCACCATGGTTTCTTAAAGAGGAATGTTCAATCATATTCACTGCAAAATCAAGACCAAGTTTTCTGCTCCCATACAATAATACCACCCAGGAATCTCTTCACTAGTGGAAGTACCGTCGCTTCTATTAGACAACTTATTAAGAAACCCCTTGAGTCAGACTTGCTCTTCTAAATCTCGGACTTTCAATTTTCTTTTTAGCAAGGCTCTAAGCTACCCCCTTCTCTCACTCCGAAATGTTGCTGCCACAATTATTTTTGACATTTGCTACCAAAATAACCTGGCGTTCATTAGACATTTGTTGAGCTTCTGACCTTGGCATCTGTTCGGCAGTTTACGAATTACAAAGTGTCTACTTCTAATCTACGCCTCAACTTACTGAGGGCTGGGGAAGGAGGGGCCAAATATCGCTACCCTGGTTTTAACAGTAGGGAACCAGGGTCTGTGAGGTGTGGACACCTTTGCCCGAAGTCTGACAGCGAATCCTCAAGGTAAAGGACTCTCCTCATCCTGAAAGTTCCCGTGAGCACGCCCTTCCATCCTGCAGCGCTAGCCCCCGCCGGGTCCTCCTCCTAGCGCGCCAAATGGGCCATGACGACCCTCAGCTCCATTCACGCTTTTCCGGAGGTGATTCAGGCTCCCTCTCTTAAGGGGTAGGGGTCGGGCCACTCTCAGAGTCACTAACATCGCCCCCTCCCGGCCCCTACCTAAGCCGAGAAAGAAGGGCCCGGCCTGACCGCCCGACCCCAGCCCCTGGCTCTGCGCGGCGGAAAGGAGGACCCGGCGCTCACCACTGCGCCCCTCGCTGGAGCGTAGTCCTCATCAAGGCCCCGAGCTCGGATTTCTGAGTCTCCGCATCCGGTCGCTCACGGTAGCCTCCGCCTTCCGCCATCTCGTCCGCGGCCCCGGCCCAGCCGGCCCGGACATCCGCCTCACGCACGGCGTGCTGTGGGCCGCGCCCACACACGCAAGCACGCACGCACGTGCGCGCGCCCAAGCCCCTCCTCACGCCGCGGCTGGGAGAGCCTGCGCGCCTCAGCCTTTCCCCCGCCCCCACGCGCCGCCCCTCTCCCTCCCGTTCGCGGTGGAGCCGGGAGGGGCCCGGAAGAGGAGGCGGGCGCGGAGGGAGGGAGATGCGGCTTCCTCCGCCCTGCTGGCTGCGCTGCGCGGTGGCCTTACGGCACCTTTTCTCTCTCCAGCCCAGCGATTTCAAGGAGTCAGACTGCAGCCCCCTACGACCCTTCTCTCACCATTTCCTGGCCTGCGGGTTATCCTGGTTTTAAATAAACGCAGCCCCAGGTGCGAGGAGCCCTGAAACTAGATTTTCTTGTTTTAACACCAACTATTCCGCCTTCAGCAGAGACCTTAGGCGAGTCCTTAGCTGCCCAAACGTGGGATCGGGTCCCTGTCTGGGAGGCCCTACAGGGATTTTGGAAAATGGCAGGTGCACAGTGCCGTGGACCAGGTCTGGACGGTGTGGGCTAGTCATTAGCAGTATCAGTCTGGACGCCAGAATCACCTGGCCAAGGCATTATTCCACAGGCCCTCCACTGAGCTAGCTGCTTACCTTGTCAGGAAGGCAAGCAGCCGCACCGTACCCGTACAGGGGCGATAGCAGCAGAGGAAGGAGAAGTCCAGGTGTGTTCTACACATTGAATGTCAGGCTGCTTCTTAATCTGTTGCTGCCATAAAATACAGTGTCCTGAACAGCATATGTTTCCCACTGGACCCTGCATACAAAAAACACGGCCTTCCTCCTAGAGGGGGCAGTAAGCCCAAAGTAAGGAGGAGGCCAGACATCTGGCTTACGTGAGTCTGCATTCACTTGTCTGGCAGTTCCTGTCCTCAGAGAAAAATAAGATAAATAAGACCCAGTACCTGCCCTTCCTTGTATGATCTAATAGAGGAAAAGAGATCTTCCACAAATAACCCCAGCACCAAGCAGTGCGTATGTCATTAAAGGGTACAGACTGAAGACTGTAGACCCTGAGCTGTGAAAGGGAACCTTTGACTTGAGTAGCATTTAAGTGTGATCCTGAAGAAAGCATAGAAATGATGGTGCATGGGCAGACGAGGGATCAGAGAGAATTTCTGGAATAAGCAGGGCAGGATCAAAGAGTGAGGATTAGGCCAGTTGAGCTGGGTGCAGACTACTGAAAGGGCCCAAGAGCTAAAGCTAGAAGGGAGGAGGGAGGGGCCACATGACCTGCCTTTAATGGCCCGCAAGTATTGTAGGAGGTATTAGAGCGAAGAGAAGTGATTGAGGGTGCTTTATACCCCTAGTGGTGCAGCCCAGAGACCTACTAGAAACCTTTGGAGAGGTGGCCATGAGGGGGGAGAGGAGAAACAGATGAGCCGTGTTTAGTGTTGGGGGTGGAAGAGAGCAATCTGGCCTGGTAAAGGTGTAATAGGTCATCTGAACAGATTTACTTTTTTTTTTTTTCAGATTGACTGTTTTTATGTTGGGTTTTGGCTAATTGAAATTAATTTGCTTTCTCTGGGACATCCATCACCCACCATCTGGTAACGGAGGCCTCTTGGCAGTTGGGTAGAATAACCTTGAATAACCACATAGCAATTAATCCCCTGCAGATAAGTTACCATCATGTGATAATTCTACATCTGGGGAACCAACACTGACACCCCAAGTGCCCTTCTGTGAAAGTTCTTTGAAATTGTTAAAAATGTTCTCCAAGGAGAAACAGGGCCTTTCATCCTATTTATGGAAAACGAAAGTTGGGTTACCGACATTACTTCAGAACCTACATTAGAGTGTCTGCTTCCCTCTTCTTTTTTTAGCAGTTTCTCCTCTACCATTTATGGCATGGGTCAGAGTCTTAAGGAAGTAGGACAAGTCGTCAGCACCACCAGAAAGGGGGACAAAACCTAATTTATGAAAATGAAAACTTTGGAAAATCTTTTTAAACCTGGATCTCTTCAGCGCTATTAAAGAGCTGTAAAAATAGTACATCTATTATGGGTAGTTCCTCAAAATTTATATTTAAATTACTAACTGCCAGTAGTTAAAATGCAGGGAATAAAGTGAAACTTCATAATCAGAAGATCAGCATTATTTTCAAAGTTTTAAAACTTTCTTTGTGAGTTTGATTATATGTTAAAAAACTGAGAACTCACAGTGGGTAGGGGGTACAGCTCAGTGTAGAGCCCGTGCTTGGCATGCCTTGCGGTCCTGAGTTAGATCCCCAGTGCCTCTGTTGAGAACCTGCGCTGCATGGTGGCTTTCTGGCGTCTTGAACAATGAGCGTCTGCCTGTGTATTCCTACTATTGTGGGCGTGACCTGCAGATTTGTGAGGAAACATGTTGAGTGATTCAACTTAGGAGACGCCCTGGCCCCCAGACTGTGCCCTCTGTTGGGCCATTTACCCTAGGGAGAGGTGTAAGCTTGGTAGAGCCCTCACGTAGCCCCATAATCAAACCCCAGAACTGAACAACCCACTCATTGCCAGGGAAGCTTGGGTCACAAGAACAGGAAGGAAAGCAGGAAAGGAGCTAGAGGGAACAGGCCTGGCTGATTGGTCACGTACTGCTTGATCTCAGACTGTGATGATCTAATTGAGGGTTTGTAACGTCTGGGTGTGTAAACTAAGCTATATTTGGTTCCGAATCATAAAGTTCTTGCCTTGGTTGGTATTATGGTTTGCTCTTCACCTACCTGGAGTTAGCTGTCTCCAGTCACCGTTGGTCCACACTTGGCAAGCAATCACAGGGCACATGTGGCAGTCTTCACAAATATTGGGCACCTTTTGATTAGAGGTAGCATCAAGAGAGAAATATTTTTTGTTTGCTTCTTGCCTGTGCTTCCTAACCCTGCCCAGGGGACTGCAAAAAAGTAAAAGGCTCTAGAATTAAATGGGAGAATTAAATGTCTTATCAGTGACATTCTCACCTCTTATATAAGGGTTGGGTTACTGGGGAAGGTGACAGAGGCAAAAACCTGAACAAATCTCACAGAGAGGAAGCGGGATCATTTTTTCCTACTTTGGAGACTCATTCTGTTGGACAGTCTCCATTCCGGTTATGCCACTGTCTGTAGCCAGCCCTGGCTGGGCGGGGACAGTATTGCACCCCAGGCGTGGGTGCGGCCAGCGTCTTCTCTTCCCGTTCTAATTCTATTACCATTGATGTCTTCCCCAGAAACATGTATTTAGATGTTAATTGTGTGTGTCCTTTGCCCTTTGCACCGAGTAAATTCTCAGTATGCATTTTGTGGGTAAATGAATGAAAGAATTATCTAGACAGTAGTCATTTTTTCATTTGGCTAATAATCTGGTATGTATTCACAGTCCCTCCCCTCCAGGGGTTCACAGCCAATGTGGTTGGGGAAGATGTTCTTACATGTCCTTAAGTGTGTCGTGTGCTAACAGTGCTGGAGGAGCATGGAGGGTGATTCTGTCGGCACTTTGCTAGGAAGGAAATTTAAGCAACTGCTGTAGGAAGCAAAGGCATGCATACATTCCCCCTGGCCTTTGAAGATCAATGAGTGTCCCAAGGAATGCTCAGGGGACCAACGCTTCTTTATTTTTTAAATTAATTAATTAATTATTTTATAAGGGGAGGTGATTAGGTTTTTGTTTTTGTTTTAGTGGAGGTGGTGGGGATTGAACACAGGACCTCGTGCGTGCTAAACACGCACTCTACCACTGAGCTATACCCCGCACCCTGACCAGTGCTTCTCTAGATTCACACACGGTACACAGTCATAGTCACATGCTGGGGCAGAGGAGGTTGGGGCAGCAGTTACTTCCTCTGCAGGGAGGCTCAGATCCCCTCCACTTGCCTCTTTGGGAGCCAGGCAGCCTTCAG
Organism: Vicugna pacos; assembly: GCF_048564905.1. Taxonomy (NCBI): domain Eukaryota; kingdom Metazoa; phylum Chordata; class Mammalia; order Artiodactyla; family Camelidae; genus Vicugna; species Vicugna pacos. The sequence continues at coordinate 21,692,424 of NC_133003.1, forward strand.
GGCTGTAGGACACCACCCAAGGTGGGCTGCACATTCCCCTGGATAGTGCTCAGACTCTAGCCATTTGGATAAAGTAGGCCTGTTCTGTGGTCTCCTACCTTGGCCTTGCTGGCTCTGGCTACACTGGACCTGGGAAGGGTGCTGGGTATGGGGTTTCAGTCTGCAGGGTGAAGCCTCTGTCTAACACATCACTGTCATATCCCGTCAATCTCAGTGCTTCTACATGCAACTAACAGCATACCCACCAGCAAGTGGCCTACCTAGTTGATTTTGTTTTTCTTTTCTCACAGGACAAGTCTGGATTTGAGTTCTTGGATAGAGCAAAGCTGAAATCTCAAGCTTGCTTCTCTGTTACCCACAGGGCCCATGAAACCTCACTCTTTGGGCACATCTCTCTTTTGAGGTCCCAGTTCTCAGTCCAGCAATGCCTGATGCGAGGTACGTGTCCATTAACTTGTTGACCAGCTCCAGCTGGGCTTTATCTGCCAGCCTAGGTATGTCACACCTGTGAAGGCATGCTCTTCCAGCCTACTTGGTGATTGCAATAACAAAAATCTGCCAAATTCAGAGTACTCTGGCAGGGATCCCTGCCCATTCTTTATAAATCCAAGCTGTGTTGCCTTAGGGAAATCTTTAGCCAGCATTTTTTACTCAGTATTACCCAGAGGTTAAAACTTAACGAGAAAAGGCTCATCTGACCAGGAATGCTTCTCTGAAAATAAGCTTGCTTTAAATGTTGTTTGTGGAACTACATTGAAACAGAACAAGGAAGTCATCTGATAAAGGGCCAATTGTGCAAGACGTGCCTGCCCAAGTGAATTTTATCAGATTTTTTTCCAGCTGTATTGGGGTATAATTGACAAATAAAATTGTATAGAATGTTTAGCGTGTACATCGTGGTGATGTAATGTACCTATACATATTTTATCAGATTCACTGTATTAAAAAAAAAGAAAAATCTAAAACAAGCATTTCTGGAAGAACGACTAAGATGAAGGCTCCTGAACCTAATTGAGTAACAGCAGAGCCCTTCCCCTTCTTAGAAGACCTGTGGCCTAAATGCGGCTGCTGCTCCCAGATCAAGAAATGTCCTGCAGGCACTACACCAAAGGCTAGGACGTCAAGCAGGCTCACTGGGATTCCTTCACTTTTACTTGTTAATTTGACCTGCTGATTCACAATGGGGTGTGGGATAGGTGTAGGTCTGAGCCAGTAGCGGTTACATGGTTGAATGAGAAAGAATGTGTGTGTGTTGGGAAAGGGTGTCCAGTTTCTTGGGCAGGAAGATGAAGTGTTCACTGGCTTTATTCTGAGCCTTCCTGAAAAAGAGGGAGTTGGTAAAGACAGTTAAGGGAGGCAGGCAGCTTGAAGTCTCAAGAGGAATATTCACCAGCCAGGGTCAGCCACATTGGGATCTCAGGAGTTCCTTTCCCTGGCAGACCAAGGCATAAATTGAGGGGGAAAAAAGTGGGCTACGAGGGGTGAGTCAGCAGGCAGCCTGGGGGAAAGAGGTTGCAGTCATTTCATTTTAGAAATCCCTGGGTTCCCATCCCAGAGCCTAACTAGAGAGTGTGGCCTAGGCCACACTAGCCCCTTGCAGGAAAGGGGAGAGTTGGAGCAGGATGTCTCCCTTTAAGGGTTCAGCTGTGGATCACTGAGTAGGACCCTAAATCCCCAGACTTTCCCCATCAGTATCTCTGGAGGTGGGCCGTGCAGGTAGGTTTTAAAAAGCACCCAGGTGATTCTGGGGCACTATTCTTAGTTCCTAGAACAGGACCTGGTACCTGTCGGGCACTGGCTGGCTGGTTTCAGCTCTAGCTGCCCCCCTGCCACTGCACAAAGTGCTGAGGGACATTCAGTCCACAACCACTATTCCCAGCCGACACTTCTTTATGAAATGTCACTCCCTCCAAGAGGCAAGCATGATAGTCCCTATTGAGCCAGGCCCTTTAATTTATTCTCAGGATACCCCATCCTACCCCCATAGAATTAAACATGCATATAGTAGTGATAGAGTCTTTCTGTTTTCCTGAGGACTGGATCTGGCACCCGGCAGAGCACACGGCACAGGACTGAATGATGAGTGTTGCAATAAAGGAGCCAAGGGCTTCTAGGGAAAAGCTATGGTTTGAAGGAGATCACAGATGGCCTAGGTATAGGTTGCTAGCCTCCATTCCAGGAGCCAAATTTGGAGTCTACCAATGATTCTCAAAATGCCCTGGCCCTGGGTGAATGGAAAGTTTTTCTCTTTATATTAATTGCCAGGCATTTGCTGATTCATGTCATACAGCAAGCTCTCTGGACCCCGAGGAGAGGCTCAGTCCCATTCCACTTCCAGGACTCTGGTCCTCTAGGGAAGCAAGCCAGTCACTCACAGGTATCGTCAAGACTCCTGGTTCTCAGAGGAGCATGGTAGGGTGGGACCTAAAGGGAGGACAGAGCTCTGCTTTGGTCATGCAGAGGGGATTTTGTAGGCCTTGTAGCCAAAGGGAGGTGGGCTGGTACAGGAGTTCTGATGATGGAGAGGAAGCCACAACACAACACGTGCTTAATGACCTAAGAGCAGACAGAGTGGGAGGGTGGCAGCAAAAGATTCCTGGTTAGGGCAGAGTTCTTAGAGTTGGTTCAGACACAGAAGGGACCTGAGTCACCAATTTAAGCATGAATGTTGGGACCCCAGAACCTCTGGACCACATTCTGGGCTAAGTGACACTGATAACTCAGATCTGGATCCTCATCGGTCCAAATAGAAACTGCATACAAGCCATGCAGAGTCCCTTGTACTAATAGGAAGTAACTCCAGGTCTGTCTCGAAAGATTATTGCCAGAGGGACAACAGATGGAGTGGCTGGACCTGAGCCACACCTGAGAAGCAGCAGCTGGCCCCCAAGATATGCCGCTACCCTGAGCCTAACCATGCAATTCTAACTGCAAAGTGCACACAGGGCTTGGTCAGAATAGCCAGTTGTATACTCTTCTGAGTACATGAGAAGCAGCAACCAGTAAGGACAGCATCACAACAGAAGCCCTGAGTAGCCCTATGCAAAGATCTAGCAAAGTAATGGGAAAAATGTCATATTGCATGAACTGCCAATTGTGTAAAATGGGCTTGTATGGTCCTAACACTTGAAGAGGCTTACTGAGCAAGGGCTCACTGCCCGACTTGCATAGAGACCAAAACTATGGCACCAGCTTTTGGAAAATGAGCTTTATTTCAGGATACAGGAGGCAAGGCTCTCCAATCTGTTTCCCTGACCTGGGATTTGGTGAAACTTTTTTGAGTTAGGGAGCACGGGTTGGTATGTGGAAGTGTTGATGGCGCAGGTTTGTACTGGAGGGTTTTAGAACTTGGCCATTTATGGTAAGGTATGGTAAAGTGGGCTTTAGTACCAGATCTTCTGGACAATGGACTCTTCACTTCTGAAAGGGCCCAGCATTCAGATTCCAGTTGTGTCCAGGTTCTTTGGTCCCATGATGGGGTGGGGGAGAGGAGAAACTCTGGTTTCTGGTGTTATTAGAGGTCACTTTTCTCCTCTGTGTATGCTTCCTTCAGCTGCGTGAATTGAGGTTTTGTTCTGTTCTCTGAAAAACAACTCTTATCTTGCTATCCACAGAGTAGGGCCAGTTTGGGCTGGTTCTGCCATTACAAGGCCACAGACTCTAAATGTGAGTGGGAGCCCGTGCTGTCTGTTATTTTTTATGAAGGTCATTTCGAGCTGAGCCAGTACTCAGAAAGAAGAGGCCTAACTACTAGCAGTTAGGCAGTCAGCCCTTGACTTGTCTTCCTCTTTTTGAAATACTTTCTCTTTTAACAGGGCATCAAGATGGCCCTACTGCATGTCCTGGCAAAGGGAGAAACGCTGGGACAGGAGCCAGGATTCCCACATGGGAAAAAGTGTATTCCACTGCGGACAAAAGGATGGGATGTTCAGGTTTGGGCTAGGATAAGGGCTGGCCAAGGGTGAAGGGAGGGTGTTTAAGCTCCTAGCCCTATGACAATCAGGTGCCCCCAGCTGACAGTGACACGAGACATACACACACAGTTCTGCTGACAACTAGCACTTTATTAGTGAGATGCTGTGGTCTGTGAAAGGGGAAGCCGGGATAGACAGGACACCACCCATCTCAGGGGACTTTCCTGGACATCAGGCGTTCCCTCCATGCAGGTTTAGAGGAAACACCTTCATGGGTAAAATCCCCAGAGGGCAGCGCTGTGATTGCCAAGTAGCAGGGATAGGAGGGGCATCTTAGGTAGAGCTGGGCCCCTGGGACAGCAGGGCTTCGATGTCAGGCTCAATGTCGATGGTCAGAAAGCGGCGGCTGTACCTGCGCACAGGCACACCATCTGGGCCCACCAGGAACTTCTCGAAGTTCCAGGAGACATCGTTGCGGCATACTGGAGACCAGGTGATGAACTTGGGGTCGGTCATGAGGGCAGTGGTGTCGTCACTGGGAGTGGGCAGGGCCTCACGAAGAAAGGCGAAGAGCGGGTGCGCCTTTGAGCCGTTCACGTCACATTTCTCAAAGAGCATGAAGTTGGGCTCGAACCCGCCTCCTGGTCGGACATACTTGAGGCAGTTCAGGATCTCCTCGTTCTTCGCGTTCTCCTATGGGAGGGAAGAGCAGCTGGGACCCGGGGCTGCGAGGGGAGGGTAAGCCTTCTGACCATAAACATGGGAGTTTTTCCATTAGTTACTGGGCTGTTACCTTTCCTGCGCAACCCCAGGGTGGGCCTGAACCCCAGCCAGGACGAAGTCTGGAGGAAGGCAAGTCGGTGGCCCGTCTCTCCGCGCCCAGGGCGCACGATCACCGGGCCCAGACGGGCGTCCGCCTGCGCTCCCAACCCTGGTCGCAAGCCCACCCACGCCCCGCCCGGCCCCGCGCACCTGATACCCAAACTGGTTGCACGGGAAGCCCAGCACGACCAGGCCCCGGGGCCCGAGGCGCCGCTGCAGCTCATTCAGCTGGGTGTAGTCCCGGACCGTTGTGCCTCAGAGCGACGCCACATTCTCAATGAGCAGCACCTTGCCCCGCAGGGAGCCCAGGCTCACCGGCTCCCCGCCGGCCAGCGGGCGCGCAGAGAAGGCGTATACCGTGCGCGGGGCCGCCGCCGCTAGCGCAGCCGTGGAACGCTGAGCCGCGCACATGGCGTGGGTTTGGAGAAATAAAGGAGAGCCACGGACTAGAAAAGCACAGAGGCCTGGAGGCGCCTCCTTTTAACAGGCGGGCGGACAACGGGGGTCACATGGCGCACTTTTCCGCCCGCTCCGCCCCCTCGGCCCCGCCTCATCCGGCCTCCGCCCTCCTACGGCTGGTGACCGGCGAGGCGGGAGGGTGCGGCAGGCCGGATGCGGGAACCGCCCAGACCACCGGGCGGAGCCGCGGGCGCGTCTGGTCCCTCCGAGGCAGCTAGCGTCGGCACTTGGCAGCCGCGCTATTTACCCACCCCAGGGCCCAGGCCCGAAAGGGCTCTGGATTCTTTCTCAGTGGTTCTTCAGAGATTGGGGCCTGGCCCAAGAAGACTGGCCAACAGCAGCGTGCACTGCCTGTGGCCACACAGCCCTCCCAGCCTATGCCATGTTACTACTCCTGCAGGACATGCCCTACTGTCATGAGGTGCACAGAGCGAGTTATGACTTGTGGTGACGGTGTAGTTCGCAGCAGCCACCAAGGCAAGTTCTCTCTGCGTTGAGGCTCCGTGGTTCTAGGAAGGCTAAGTTGGAGGAGGGTGGGCAGTGCTGGGGAGCTGGGGCGGGCAGCCAGGGCTGGACTCCAAAAGCCAGCTCTTTCACTCATTTTCCTGCACTCTCGGGCTGCCCTAGACAGTGTTCACGTGCAGGCCTCTCGTCTCCCTCCGACTTATGCGCCGCAGTGCGGCACTGCCCTTACAAAGGTTTTCTGGGGTCACTGCTCAGGCCTTGACCCAGACTCGTGGAGGGGACCTCAACAGCATGCAGGCCAAGGGGACCTAGCTGATTTCAGGCCATCCTCATAAATGCCTACTCAACTTCATCTAGAGCTCAGGGTTGGAAATAAAAGGCACTGAAAGTGAACATGGAGTAGAGGAAAATAACATACTCCTAAGATCCTCCCAGAAGAATGAGTGCCCCTCAGTAGGCGGCATTCCCCACCTCATCCCACTCCGAACTTGAATGTAACGCAAGGCAATCATTTTGACCTTTTTGGGAGGAGACCGGTTAGTGCCAGATTTGGGGTGGGGGTAGGCAAGCCGGTACTTTGCACCCTGAAGGAATCTTCCAAGGTGAGTTCTCCCATTCTCCCATTCCCAGCACTGGAGAGAGCAACACAAACACCAGGATACAGGAAGTTTAGAAAACTGCCTTTATTCTATTAGTAGTTGGAAAAATTAACTGGTACAGAAAAAAAGTTCAGTCAGCTGGAGAGAAGAGAGAAACTGAGTGCCACCCAAGAGAACGGGTGGCTCCTCTGGGAGGGAACCTGGATACGGTGAGAAGAGCGAGCACTGTGAACTAGAGCCAGACCCTGCAGTCCAAGTGAGACAGGTTGTGCCACCTTCTGAAGTGTCTTAAGTGCCTCAGGCATAAAACCAAATTCCTACTTACTTAGCCCAGCTCTGGGGAAGCGGGTACTGGGATATGTGGGACTGAAAAGAGGTGATATGGTCATCTTTTATCAGAGAAACTGACAAAACGGGAATTTAAAAAATGGATTTTCCATCTGACTTTATTTTCAAATACACTTTCTTTTTGTTTTTTTGTTTTTTAAAAACCAATACACTTTCTGTGGGAATGACAAATATCAGTATTAGGAAATCCAATTATACAAAAAATACTACATCTAGTCTGGGGTAGATATATTTATTTTTGGTAACATACATTAAGCGGCACTAATTACACAGTAACTATAAGGTAACTAACATGAAACCACAGAACTGTAACTTTGCCACAGCTGCCTGGACTTGGGCCTTTCTGGCTGAGCACATTTTCAAAAAACTGGATACGCACCCCAGAGCTATGCCAATGACATCTGTTAAAAGGAATAAGCTCTGAAGTGGTGACTCACCAGAGTACCTTGCAGCTGACAGATAAAAGGCAGGACATGTTAGTTATAAAGTAGTTACAGCCTAATTCACAAAAGTTACCGTTTCTCTTTCTAGAAAGAAGCAAGAAGTTAAGAAATTCCTTGAATTAGCGCCTGGTGTGTCAGGTGGGAGTGCAGAGGAGGGCTGTTAGAGCAGTGTCATAAGGACCCTGGTGGGTCAGGTGGGTCGGACATCATTAATCAATGGTTGGCTTCTAAATACTGGTAGCAAGATGACTTCTGATTTGTAATCTTAGGTAAATTATAGATAAATGAAAAAGGCCAGTAATCATACACTAAGATTAATAAACAGCACTTCAAAATTAACCGCATGAGGGCTGTGCTTGCAGCAGGGTTTCACAAGACAAGGCACCCAGATTTTTTCTTTCCACGTCTGGCTTGCAGAGCAGCTCTTGTGGCCATTTCAAAAACCTCCCTCACTCCATCTTTGGTCTTTGCTGAGCACTCCATGTACCCAAAAGCACCAATCCTGTTTGCCATATCTCTGCCTTCTTCTGGCTTTACTGGCTCCTAGCAAAAAGAGAGCATTTTTAGTTAACAGTGTTACATACATATAGTAAGTAAGTGTAGAGTATTCAAATTCAGCTAAAAGACTTCTTTTAAAAAGCTGCCAAACTCCCAGACTTGAGTTCCGTCTCATGATACTCGTATGTGGGGACTGACCCCCACCCCCACTATAAAATCCCTATCAAACGAGCTCTTCTCTGTGAAGTAGAGTGAAAGAGGGAGAGGCCAGAGAAGCCCTGGAGGGCTGCGGGAATCAAGGGCAAAATTATTCAAGCTGTTGACCCAAGGTAAGCCTTTGGGTCTTCTTAGTTAGCTTCACAGAGGACTGAATGCGCAGGGAAGGAAACAGATCATGACTTTGACATATAGACAGAGAAACTTCAGTGGGAGAACCTGGACTAAGACTTCAAGGCATTTCTCCTTTAATGGGGAAGTCCTCTACCACTGGGCCACCTGTCTTCTCAGAAGCCAAGATGTCACCTTCAAAATCACTTTTATAAAGGCATTAGGGATTTCCTAATCCTTCAGTTGCCACCAAGTTATCTTTGGCCTCACATATATAGAGATAGTAACTAGAGAGAGAAATCAAAAGCCTGATAAAGTTCCTGAATCTGGAGTGCTGACTACTGCTTTGATGGTCCCATCTTAGGCAGGCAATCTTTAAGGGCACAGCACTACCTCACAGGAGAGGTTCCATCTCTAATAACTAGGGAGTGTTAGGGACCCTCTGTATAGGCCCAAGTCAATAAGGGCCAGATGGACAGAGAGAGGCTTCTGAGACTCTCTGAAACAGCTAGGCCTGTGAGGGCTTCTGCTGGTTTCTCCCTGAACCTCCAACCTTGGGGCCTGGGTTCAAGAATGCTAAAGGAAGACAGAGCCCTGCCCCAGACCATACCTGCTTCATCTTGGCTAGCTCCCGCCTTGTGTGCTCATCATTTCGAAGATCCTTCTTGTTCCCAACCAGGATGATGGGCACGTTCGGACAGAAATGCTTGACTTCCGGAGTCCATTTTTCTGGGATGTTTTCTGAAAGAGGCAAATTGCACATACTTTAGGGATACATACAATTCTATCTTGAAGAATCTCCAAGACCCCTAGTTAAATTACAAAAAATCTTCTTGAGAAGTATGCTGGGCATTTAATGGAATCCACCAGTTTCAAAACTACAAAAAAGGTAAAATCTAACCTCCCTTCTCTCCCACCAAGGAGTTCAGCTCTTCTGGAGATATGTCCCACGTCAAGGCTCTGGAGGAGAAAAGGATCCAGAACATAGGATAGCTCCACAATGGTGCCACCTGCCACAAGGAAGAAGCCTCCCTACCAGCCATGCATGTCACTGTTGGCAGATGATTCTGACCACATCTTACAGGAGTCCTCATTCTGCAGCTACAGCTGGCCCACGGTCCACCTGCCTTCTCTACACCTTATTCATGGACCCTCAGCATGACTCACCCTGTGGATTACTGGTATTTTGAGTGGCTTGAGTGGCTTTTGAAAATGAGTGACAACCAGTTGTAGCTTCTTACCAATACTGCAGTAATTTAAAAGGTTGTAAGCACATCATGGTGGAAGAGTGACCCGGGTTCAACCTCCCACACCCACCACCTTTAGCATCTCAGTGTCAGGATGATACTATAAAATGAGGAATACAGTAATACCTTACACAGAACATTATTTGCAGTCAATGCATACAGAGTACTCAGTATGATGATCATTTAAACAGTACTGGCTGTAATTTGAGACTGTATTTTAGGAGTAAACTGTTCATTCTCTGACTTCAAGACACATTACCAAAAGGTAGGAGTTACTGAGAACATAGAAAGATGCTCTGCCTTCTGGCTAAAAGAACACACGTAGAGAAGCTACATGAATGAGGTCAGGAAATGCTTGTAATTCAGTGTTCTGCTCTTCAGCACACAAGGCAGACAGTTGTCTGCTTCCTTTTTTCCTTTGCTATACAGCAGCTACAGGGTCAATCACTAATGTGACAACTTGAAACTCAAAGCCTTATTCCAGAACAAAGGGGTTCCCAAAGAAGTGCAGTGTCTCAGTCTTCAGAGCCATAAAGAGAAAAGGGGTCAGCATAGCTAACAGTGAAGCTAAATACCCTCAGCACTAAATCTTGCTCTTATCTCTGCACCCTGTGGTCAGTTTTCAGTTCAGCTGCAACAGCAATCACTTTAAAGGGTAGGTGAGATCACATCGGTCCTTTGTTTAAACCTTCCCTATCTCACTCATGATGAAAGGAGAGGTACACATCGTTAACCACACAGCTCTGCAACCTTCACTCCTGCTCCCTCTGCTACAGCTACACTGGACTCCTTCCTTCCTCTTCCTGCCTCTGACTTTGTACCTGCTGTTCCCCCTGCCTGGGCAGTTCTTTTGTTGGGTATCTGTATTGGCCTCCCTCACCTACTTTAGGTCTCTGCTCAGAAGTCACCTTTTCAGTGAGGTTGCTGACCATCCTGTGCTCTAAAAGAGCATACTGTCTTAGCCCTTTCCATACCTAGCCCTACGAATGTTATTTATACCATTTCTTGCAACTGGATTTAAAGTTGTTTTTGTTCTTCTGCCTCCCTGTATCTACAATATAAAGTCCATAAGTAGGCCCTCAATAATTATTTGCTTGAATGTATGAAATTAATACTCCAGTAGTTCCTCCACCCCCTGGAATTGAGAATACGTAAAATGAAAATGAATTCCCTCTGACTTGTCTTCACCTTTCATGAATAATTTTAAAACTTAATTTTTTACTTTTTAATTCAGTGATGGCAATCACCTATAATCCCTTCCACCCTCAAAGTAATCTGATCACATCAGGCACATTACTTCACATGGATTTACAATGGGGTATTTTAACAGCCTTTGGGAATTCCATAAGGCTAGAGAAAAGGAATCCTTATCTAGATCAGGGATCAGCAAATGAATCTTGCCTAGAGTCTATAAGTAAAGTTTCATTAGAAGAGAGCCAAGCTCATTCATTTATATATTTTCTATGACTACTTTAGTGCTACAGTAGCAGAGTTGAGTAGTTGTGGCAAAGTTCAGTAGATGCAGCAGAGAACACATGACCAACAAAGCCTAAAATATTTAATATTTAGCCTTTTATAGAAGTGTGCTGACCCCAGGTCGCAACTAGAATCTAGACTCTAGACCAACTGCCAGTGCGACAGCAGAGGTTCCAAAAAGTAAACTATCGTCACAGGGTTGGCCAGCAACAGGGCTGAAACTTGCACACCAACATTCTGATTGCTGATGAAACTTGTTATGCTACACCTAGACTCAGAGCCGTGGTATAACACTCAACCAGGTAAAACAATCTGGCATTAGGTTGACATTAACTTTTCATTTTCTTGATACAGACTTCTGAGCTCCCATGAACACATTTTACTGTGGCAAACTACTGGTGGAATTCTTCCCCTTTCCTAGCCAAGATAAGAGAATTTTTAAAGGCCTTTGGCAAAACCAAGCTAGTTTAGTCAGCTTCGGAAAGGGGCCCCACCTACCTATCACAGTCTTGTAATGACCATCAGTGAAGGCACAGCATTCTCCAACATCAGACCCTATTATCTCCAGTTGTGTTTGTACTTCAGAGAGGGAGATTAATCTCTCTTTGCCTCTTTACTTTCTACCTCTGCTCTCCTCCCTAGGACCTGCCCTCTGGGGGAGGAGAGAGCAAGAAACAAGTCATAATAAACAGACAGAGGTTAAAAGCTGAAGACTTCCTTCAAGATTAGGAGACACATTTCCCCTCTCCCGTCCTCCAGGAGACACATTTTTAAAAGAAAAGTGAGACTGATAAAGAATAGTTTTTTTGCCCTAAAGGTATTTTTGTCCCTATAGGATTATACCTTGGATGATCAGACAAACAAAGGGCACACAGTCCTGCTCATTTCTATAGGATTTAGGTAAAGTCCATGATGTGTGTGTGTGTGTCTGAGGGGAAGGTGTCACATGACACTGTTTTCCCTGTGGCCTAAAGCTCTGCCCCCGACTACAAGGCCTTCCAACAGGCCCCTAAAGGAAGCCAGACTAATTTGAAAACCCAAACTAAAACACAACTGTTAAAAACAAACCAAAGTAAAGCAATAGCAGAGAGCACCCACTTTGTCTCAGTTCTGGGAGACACCACACAGGGGGTTCAATCTCAACTTGGCTCTTGGGCTACATGACCTTGAGCAAGTGGTTCAAAGTCTCAGAGCACCCCCTAGTACTGTCCCTGAATTGAGTACAAGCATGGAATAGAAAGGGTTGCTCTAACCCTATCTCCCTAGCAACAGCCCAGGCCACCAGCAGTCCCTTAATGACTGTTTGTGTTAATAATGACAATACCCTTGGCCCACCTGCTGCCCTGTAAAAACAGAGCAAACATCAGGCTGCAGCACTACTCACCTAAACTATCAGGGCTGTCAATGGAGAAACACATCAGTATAACATCGGTATCCGGGTAGGAGAGGGGCCTCAAGCGATCATAATCTTCCTGCCCAGCTGTGTCCCACAAAGCCAACTCTACCTGTGATAGGAAAAATAAACACGAGAGTGCAAGTTAATCCTATTACTTACTTTCAGAATAAGTAACACCTACCGTAGTGCCTTCAAATGAAAAACTGTCCAAAATAGTAAAATAAAGGAGTGTTCAATTTTGTTAGAATCAAGCCTGAAGGTAGAAAGGGTATTTAAATTGTTTTAGATTGCCGTTGGTTACTTTATAGACCCCTGATGTGAACCATAAAATGGTTTAAACCACTTCACAAATGAAAGTGGCTCAAAGATTAGGCAGCTTACTTATGCTCAGAGAACTATTAAGACAACCTATAATGAGGGACCCTAGAATTCTAAGCAGCTGGCCTAATGTGCTTTCCACACACAGTCCTACAAAATGAAGCTAAGTAATACTGGGACAGAAAAGGGTAGTAGGTAAAGAAGGAACATGAAAAGGAAGAAAGGAGATGGTATTATGGAAGCCAATAAATTAGCACTATGAGACATGTGACTGAATGCCCAAGAGGACTGAGTGTGTTGGAGAAGAGCTCCTTGTTCTAGTTTTCTTTTCAGCTGACCCATTTGCAGTGAGAATTTCATTCCTCTTCAAAAGATGTACAGGAATCTGGGTAAAATATTATTTTGATAACAAAACGGAGCAGAATAGGGAAAAAATATATATTCTAATTCCAGAAAAGCATTGCCCCACTTTTTCCAATGGGCTTTCAGGGCAGACATGGGGACCACTGTTCTCAACACCAGTGACAGGTAATTGAAGCAACTGTAGCAGCCTGTTTCTGTTAAAGTAAAAAAAAAAAAAAAAAGTGAGGATGCTGTTTAAATGTCACACTGCTGGTGGTGTAGATCAGTATGACCCTCTGAGAAACATAGATCGATAAGGATCTGTTGACCTAGTATCTCATACTTCAGCACTTAATGAAATACTATGACAGGAAAAAAAGTCCATGCATATGAAGAGGTTCATTTTAGTTATTATCCATTTGGCAACAAACTAAATTTCAAATATAAAGATGGAAAGAACACATATTCTAAAGCTTCCCTACATGAAATGTGAAATGAATGTGGACAAAGTCTAGATGGTAACAGTTAAAAATGAACAAAACTGAGCTAAAAGGCAGGAGGAGAATGGATTTCTCACTCTAACATTTTTGTTATATTATGTACTGAAAAGACAAAAAGGCCTAATTTTCTCTAGGCTCTATGAGTAGTCTAACATGCAAAATAGTACCAGTTGTTACAGAAAGTATACTCACCTGCTTTCCATCCACTTCAATATCTGCCACATAGTTCTCAAATACCGTAGGTACATACACCTCCGGGAACTGGTCCTTGCTAAAGACAATGAGCAAGCAAGTCTTGCCACAGGCTCCATCACCAACTATCACCAATTTCTTCCGGATAGCAGCCATTGCTGAAACATAAGACAAAAGTGTTGTCTAGAATGTACAAGAAGCCATAATAGCTTCAGGCTATGACCCACTTTTCTGATCATGGGGGACACCAAAATACAAAATGCTAGTACACCTTTCCACTTAGCACCAAAAAGTCATACCAAAACCCTATAACTAACATTATACTTAATGGTGAAAAGATTGAAAACTTTCCCTCAGGATCAGAAAAAAGTCAAGGATGTCCACTCTTGCCATTTCTATCTAACATAATACAGGAGGTTCTAGCAATTAGGAAAGAAGATGAAATAAAAGCATCCAGATTAGGAAAGAAGAAGTAAAATTATCTTAATGTGCAGATGACATGATCTTATGTATGGGAAATCCTAAAGAACTCACTAAAAAAAATTAGAACTAATAAATCCAACCAGGTTGCAGGATACAAGATGAACATACAAAAATCAATTGTATTTCTATACCCCAGCAATGAACAAATTGAAAATAAAATTAAGAAAACAATTTATTACAACAGCATCAAAAATAATAGGAATACATTTTTAAAATGAAGTCAAAACATACTCTGAAAACAAAACAAAAAAACCACTGTTGAGAGAAATTAAAGACCTAAATAAATGGAAAGATGTTCATGTTTATGGGTTTAAAGACAACACTGTAAAATGGCAATATCCTCCAAATTAACCTACAGATTCAACACAATCCCTATCAAGACCCTGGCTAGTTTCTTTTCAGAAACTGACAATGAATGGATCAGAAAATGCATGTGGAAATTCAATGGACCAAAAATGGCCAAAACAATCTTGAAAAAGAAGAGCAAACCTGCAGGACTCATACTTCCTGATTTCAAAACTTACTACAAAGCTACAGTAATTAGGACAGTGTTGCGCTGCCATAAAGACAGACATATAGACTAATGGAGTAGAACTGAGAGTCCAGAAGTAAGCCCTCACATTTAGGGTCAAGCAAATTTCAACAAGGATGCCAAGACAATCCAACAGAAGAAAAACAGTCTTTTCAACAACAAATGGAGCTGAAACAACTGAATAGTTACATTCTAAAGGAGTAAGAACCATACCTCACATCATTTAGAAAAATTAACTCAAAACAGATTATAGACCCAATCTAAGAGCTTCTTACCTTAAGATAGTTTTTAGTTTTTAAAAAATGCAGTAAAATATACACAATATTTACCATTTTAACAATTTAAATGAACAGTTTAGTAGCATTACATATATTCAAGATTCTTGTATAACCATCACCACCATCCATTTCCAGAACTTATTTTCACTTTTCAAAAATGAAATTCTAGCATGGGTGGTTCAGTGGTAGAATTTTTGCCTGCCAAAAATGAAATTCTATATTCATTAACATTAACACCCTTTACCCACCCCCGTCAACTACCATTCTACTTTCTGCCTCTGAATTTTACTACTCCAACTACCTCATGTACGTCGAATCATACAGTATTTGTAATTTTGTGACTGGCTTATTTCACTCAGCATAAAGCCTTCAAGGTTTCTTCACTTAGTAGCATGTGTTTCCTTTTAAGACTGAATAATATTCCACTGTAATGTACATACTGCATCTTGTTTATTCATTCATTGGATAGACAGCTGGGTTACTTCCACCTTTTGGCTGTTGTGAATAATATATTTATCACAATATACTGTGAATAGTACATTCACAAATACATCTATCACCAGAAAAGAAAAAAGATAAATTAAACTTCATAAAAATTCTAAAAACGTTTGTGGTTCAAGAGATAGCATCAAGGAGGGGAAGGTATAGCGCAGTGGTAGAGTGCTCGCTATGCATGCACAGGGTCCTAGGTTCAATCCCCAGTATTTCCCTGTTAAACAAATAAATAAACCTAATTACCCCCACCACTAAAATTTTTTTAATTAAAAAAAAGAGAGAGAGCTTCAAGGAAATGAAAAGACAACCCACAGAATAGGAGCAAATGTTTGCAAATAACCTATCTGATAAGGGACTTGTATCGAGAATATATAAGGAACTCTTACAACTGAACAAAAAAAAGCAGCCTAGATAGGTAGTTTGGCTCAGGCTCTCTTGTGAGGTTGCAATCGATGTAAATTTGGACTACAAATATATTAAAAATTCCTACAACTCAATAATAACAAGACAAATAATCCGATTTAAAAATGGGCAAAGGATATGACTAAATCTGATCCAGCAATTCTACTCATATACATCCAAGAGAAATGGAAACATATGTCCACACAAAATCTTGTACATGAATGTTCACAGCAGCATTATTCATCATTGTCAAAAAGAAACAAACCAAATGTCTAACAACTGATAAATGGATAAGATATGGTTTAGCTACACAATGGAATATTATTCAGCAATAAAGCGTGGGGAGTAGTTCCAATACATGCTACAACATGAACCTTGAAAACATTACAATTTGGGGAAGAAGCTAGCCACAAAAACCCACATATTGTGATTCCATTTACATGAAATGTCTAGATAAGGCAAATGCAGAGACATAAAGTATACTGGTGATTGCTGGGGGAAGGGAGTTGGGGGGAGGGAGGAACACGGAATGACTACTAATAGAACAGTGGGGTTTCTTTATTGGGTGATGAAATTTTTACAAAATGATGGTTGCACAAGTCTATGAATATTCTATACACCACTGAATTGTACACTTTAAATGGGTGAATTGTGAAGTATGTGGATATTTAGTAAAGCTATTACAAAAAAACAAACTCTCTCCATTTGGCATATAGACAAGTGGTCAACTCCATTTCCTACCATTACCTCTTAGAACAGCTCTCCAATTTTAACTTGTGCACTTTGTTGCCCAGCTACAAGATTACATTTCTTAGTTTCCCTTACATTAGGTATGGCCATGCACAAAATTTTAGACCCCGAGATGTAGTCAGTGTATTTTGTGGGATTTTCAGGAAGTCTTCCTTAACGTTGAACCCACATGCCCTTCATCCTCTTCCTTGTTCCTGCTGCTTAAACTTGGAGTCAGGGCTGTTTTCTAAATAGTAATCCTAGAATGTCAGGATGAGTGTCACTGTCTGAAGTTGGAGGAATAAAAGGTGCAAGGAGCCTAAATCCCAGATGATCTTGATGAACCACCCACCACCTCGGCCCCAGACTCCCTACTTCCACACTTCTTTTATGCGAATGAAAAATAACTGTCTTGGTTAAGGTAGTATTTTTCAGATCTCTGTTACCTACAGCAAACTAATCCTTAACGATACATACTGACAAAATCATATTATCTAAATGGAACATTTCTCAAACTGGAGTAGTGAGAAAGTCCATTGGGGTACATGAAGGAAACATTAGAAACTTTTTTTTTTTAGTCTAGAAAATGTAAGTTATCTTTAAATTTTAATACACATAAACTCATAAGCATAGGGTCCTATAATGGGAATGGCTGACACTGCCATCACTTACTTGGGAGTTTTCAGAACATCTGTGATATAATGCAATGAATTATGTACTAAGAATATACACAAAAGTTTTAACCAAATCCACAATATGATCTAGTAATTTAAAAAGTTTTTTATTTTTTGCAAAAAAAGCAAATTGAGGATTGAGGATAATACTAATAATTGGAAGCACAACAATAAGCATATACATATAAAGGGGATATGTGTTCAATCCAATTCTTTAAACAATAAGACCATGCAATCAAAACAGTACTATATTGAGAAAAGCCATTTAAACTATATAGCTCAAGCACTTTGGCCACCCATTCCACTCCTCTATCCCTCCCACCATTTTTGCTTTGGATTCCTAATAAATGTGGGACCTACTTCAAGGCCCTGTACTTATTTCACTTGTGTTTTGTCTTCCCAGACAGTAAATTACCTCAAAACAAAGGACATATCTTAAATTCTTCACAGCCTTATACAGTTCAATACTTTATTGGACAAGCAGTTGGTATTTAGTAAATCCAAAAACAAAACAAAACAAATTTTAATGTGAAAGGAGAGATACATTGCCTCATCTTCAGTCTCCTAGGAAATAATCCAGGGCATAGACACTATGAATTTCTTTAATAGAAGTCCTTCCCCTATGTTCAGTCTGACCATTAACATCTTGATAGAATTCATAAACCATTTTCTACTTTTTATCATGCTCTCAAATTCATCTCAAGGTTTTATGTACTTTACACATCTCCTCAGGCCTAACTTCGTATTGGCTTATATCCCAAGTCAAGCAACCAGGACCTTACAGGATACAAACAAAATGCATCAGGGAGTCCCTGGTTCAAAAAAAGGCTGCCATCTTTGAATAGCATCCTTCCTAGAAGGCACTCAATTCTTAAGAAATAATTCCTTGGGAGAGGGTATAGCTCAGTGGTAGAGTCTGTGTTAGCATGCACGAGGTCTTGGATTCAATCTCTAGTACCTCCATTAAAAATAAATAAATAACTAAACCTAATTACCCCCCCAATCCTTTCTCATTATAAAAAAAAAAAGAAAAAAGAAATAATCACTCTAAATCTAATGTTGCTAAGAACATACAAAATGAAAATGCCAGGGAGCAACCAAAAAGGCTCTAGAAAATTTTTCTTGGGGAACATTTTGCCCAGGAAAAGTGGAAAACCACTCTGTCTCTATTGATGACAAAGACAGAAATTACAAGTGGTTATGGGACCAAGTGAAAATGAAAGCCTACAATTACAAGCTGATTTGTGGGATGCTAGGAGTCTGGCAATACAACCTGTGTGGCTGACAAGTACAAAGTACAAACATCAGAAAATGAAACTTGCTATTTTTTTCTGAAATGACCCAGGAAATTTTACTCTAGTATCGTTTCTTTACACTTTGTTATAATCCAGTATATTTTCAAGTACATGGCTTGCCAGCTTGAGGAAGGAAACCAAGCTGAGTACTCTCTGCAGTCTTTCTGCCAGAGGTAGCATTTTCTAGGCTCAATTCAGCCTCAGATAATTCTCAAGAGCTTTGAGTAGTGGTTTATTTTTCCATATTTAAGTAACCTGTAATACTATGCAAGGACTGTATATTTCTTTTAAAAGTTCTTATTTTCTTTCCTCAGTTCAAAATCTTTAACGTAAGTTACTGTGTCACGCTCAATCAAGTCAAAAGGAGCTCTCTCATGGTGGTAAAAGGGCACAGAAAATATCCAGTCCAAGTTATGTTCTCTGCCATCACAAGACCAGCCTTTCCCAAATCACACACGCAAAAATGTGTTCTGGCTGTGGACCAAACATCAGCAAATTCTATTAAGTGATTACTGCTAACTAAACAAAGACAACCAATACTGCAATATATTTTGCATCCATACGCAAACAGAAATGGGTGCCCAAGAAAAGCAACTGATAGGTTACATGCAGTGTCCCATGTAATCCCATACTTTGTATTCAAAGGACACAAGAGTAGAGATAGAGAGTTCAGTGACTCTCAGGAGCCCATAACCACAGCCCTCCAGTGCAGCACCCCTTTCAGAGGAGATGTAGGGATCTATGTAGGCATCGCTTACTGGGTCTGGCATTACAAGACACACTCAATGAACAGCAGTTACTCCTTCCTAGGGTCTCTTCTCTCCTGCCCAGGCCTAACCTTAGGTCCTCTAGGCCCTTTCAGTGCATACAGTATTGCCGTATCTGTGGTATTCCACACCCACCCCCTATCTCTCCCTCTCTACTAGCTCCCTTCTTTCAGTCTACAATAAAGTGCAGGGTGCCCTATTTTAAAACAAGAAATCTTTCCATATCCATGTTTTCCTCTACTTACATTCCTCTCTCTGGTCTGTTTCAAAGAAAAGGTATACACTTCTGCTTGCTTCATATCCATTCACTTGCTTAAATCTGCATTCTGCCCAAACTTCTACTGAAGCTTTCTCAAAAGTCACCAATGACCTACCTTCACAAAATCCAGTCCTCATTCTCCTTGACATTTTTTTACCTTTCCTCCCAATCCTTGGCCCTTCCTCACATGATATGCAGATGTACTGCTCTCTTAAGTCTTCTGTTTCCTTAGCTTCAGCTTCCACACCTAACCATTCCCTTCAAGACTGTTTTTTACCTCACTCTCCTAATACTCTATCTCTGGGGATTCCGGTTCTTCAAATATCATTTTTATGCACATGATTCTCAAGTCTCTATCTCTGACCCAGTCCCTGTTCTCAAACTCCTGGCACACCTGAACTCTGTACTCTGCTTGCACATCAAATTCAACATCTCCAAGACATCATCCAAGCTTCTGCCAAATCTTCTCTCCCTAGTTTCATCAATCTTGGTGATGAAAACAAAATTATACTCCTAACACGCTCATTGTTTCATAGTCAATATTTCAGTTCAAGTCCTCAGTATTCCCTACCTGGAAAAAAGAAAGAATCCAACTAACTGGTTGGCTTCCTCACTTTCCTTCTATCCTGCCTGCTGCAATCAAATCCTCCATTCCTATGGCTGGGCTTCAGTCCATCATGCCTTTGCTCAAAGGCCTTTAGAAGATCCTTAATGCCAAAATCAGGTCAAGACACATCAGTTTTATCTCTATGGTCCTCTAAAATTCTAAGAGTAACCTATTTTTTCTCCCTACCTTCTCTTCATTCTTTATCACATATCTAGGTCCATTAACTGGCCTTGTAAAATTTCTCCATCTGTGTTGAAAGCAATGCTTTTTTCAAAAAAAAATATTTTTATTGAAGTATACACAATGTACCAATTTCTGGTTTATAGCACAATGCTTCAGTCATACAGGAACATACATATATTCATTTTCATATTCTTTTTCACTATAAATTACTACAAGATACTGAATATAGTTCCCTGTGCTATATAGTATAAGTTTGTTTATAAAGCAATGCTTTCTTTGATAAATGTTTTCTTTTCCCCAGAAAAGAGTAACTCACCTGTCATCTCAACTATCACCTTCTGTTCCAAAGTCTACTTTCTGGTCCTATATCTTCCACTTCCAGAAATCAGACGTTACCTCCAAGTGGGGCTTCGGACCAGTCTTGGTTCTTATACCAAGCATCCTAATCTAGGTGAGATGTGGCAGTTTATTTCTCTGTGCTTGACTCATACCCATTCCTGGGTTTAAGTTCCTTTAGGTCAGAGACTGCACTTCTGGCTTGGCCTATCCCACTTAGAGCTGTATTCCCAGCTGCCTTAATGTGGCAAGGACATGTTGAGTGGGATCCACACACAGAGGAATAAAAGCCTAAAGAAGGGGACTGGTTCCCCAAAATACTGATTTTTAAACCCTATAAAGACTCAGAAAACTGAAATTCCAATCAAACTTCCACAAGCCAAGCATTAAAACATTGAAAAAGACTTCAGTGTAGAATACTAACTGGCCCCAGACATGCCCTATACTCAGCAGAGAATTTCAATGGCATTCCTTTGAAAAGCTAGACTACCAGAGTAAATCAACCTGAAGCTACTTCTGTCTGACTTACTGGGGATGTTTCTGGAGTCTCAATATTGCAGCTTCCCATTTAGGCCTGATATACCATATATAATGTTTGCTATCTGCCTTTCAAAAGCCTTCAGTTTTAAGTACATGCTTCCTAGCATCACTGTGTTGCAGTTGGATCCTTCATGTCTAAAAACATCCCTGGAAAATGCCGTCAGAAAGCCAGGCAGCACCACAACAAAGATGCCTGCTCTTAATTTTTACTCTTCACAGGGTGACAGTGTATCAAATATATTGGGCCCAGCCTTGCCCCAATTTTCAAGACCAAGAACATTCCCAGGATGGGAACATATGCAGTATCAGTGACTGGTGCAACATCTCCAAACCAACCACAACAATGACAAATTAAGGTGGCCTGGACTTGGAGCCTGCATTGCCTCTTTTGTCTTGCTCTGTTGTCACAATTACTATTCTATAGGCAACTTGGAAGCCCCACTGTCCTCCTGGTACAGTCTCATTGACAAAGTTACTGAAGACCACACCAAAAAAGTCAGGAAGGACCTTCCAACTCTATCTAGAATGCTTGATACTTGATACTTTAAGCTATACTTGATGCACAGCAATAGACTAAACCCAACAGGACACGTGGGTGGCTGTCTGTGGCTGGCATTCAATGATCTAGTGGTTAAAGCATAAAATACAATAAAAAATTACTAAGTGTTATTTAAAAGTTTCTATTAGAAAGCAGGAACTTTTATTTTATTTGTTCAAAGACTGAAAACTTATCAAAGATTGGGACTCAGGACAGTATTGGCCCTGCTGAGTAGTGCTGGGAATGAATGGCAAGAGGTCACCCTCCAGGAAACCACCACCTTCCTTCCATAAGAGGAAATAAGGGCTGTCTGGACATAAACATCCTCTCCTGAAAGCACTGAGAACAGAGAACACGAACATTTTTTTTGTGACGTTCAAATCCTAGGTGACATGGTTATACTCAGAGCAATGCCCCTTTTCAGGGGAACTCTTCTGCTGGCACTGATGATGAAGCACTCTCCAAGGCATGTGGCCCCATCAGAGGGCTGGGTGCTTGGAGGACAACCACTGTCACGTCTAAGAGTGATGCCTACCACTAATACAGGCTAATTGTAGCTCCTGACTCCATTTCTGCCTCACCCTACAACGTGACATACAACTTTTTCAAAAAACACACTATGCTAGTCATTCTTCTGGTTCTCTCTTTAATGATACAAATGGTATCAGGAGTTTCAAAATATGCTATACTACAACAGATCTTAACAAACTCTGTGGACCTTCATGAGCCACCATGATACCTTACCTACACTGGTTTATCACAATGCACTTCCTGATGTACATTTGATAGGAACTGATTTGATCCTGAACTTGCAGAGGCAGGTATACTTATTCAATTTACCAATGAGGAAAGAAGCTTACAATTACTAGATTTTACTGAATATAAGGGCAGTATGTTATTAAAATATACTTATTTTCAAACTGAAAAAGTGTTCTAGCAAAAGGTACATAGTTTTAAAAACTTCTGTTTTTAAAGACGTGGCTGAAATGTAATGTGTGCAATTGGGAGAGACAACAAAGGATTTACTCATTGCCAAAGAGGCCTACAAATCAAACTCCATTAGCCTCGATTTCTGTCAGTAAACAGATAAACTAGGCCAGGTCTACAAAGCAAACATGCCATGGGAACCCCTGTGCCCACTAACACTCAATGAAAGGCATGTGACACCCAACTGGTCAGGGGGCGAGAGGGGCGGGGAAGGGGACATGGCACATGTGAAAAGAAGCTACTCTAGTGTGTGTTATATAGTGTGAATATATAAGTATTCTATAAAGTGTGTATACACACATATAAAAGCTTTCTTAAAAAATACTTTTATTGAAATCAATTCACATATCATGTAATTTACCCATTTAAACACTCTGGCTTCTCTTCAGATCAACTAAATCTTTTGCCTTTTACCCATTTAAAGTATACAATTCTGAGGATCTAATGCATAGCATATAATGACTATTAGTTTAACGATACTACATTATATATTTGAAAGTTGCTAAAGGTGTAAATCTTAAATGTTCTCACCACAAAAAAGAAACCGTAATTATGCGACATGATGTAGGTGTTAGCTAATGCTTTGGTGGTAACTGTTTTGCAATATTAAGTGTATCAACGCAACACTTTGAACACCTTAAACTTAGACAATGCTTCATATCAATTATATCTCAATAAAGCTGGGGGAAAAGGTATACAATTCAATGGCTTTTGGTATATTATATTATTTTTAGACGCAATAATAATAGGTAAGAGAATTTTCCATTTTAACCAATTTTAAGTGTATAATTGTGATAGTATGTTTATAGTAAGAAATATATATATATATATTTAGTCTTCATCCCAGTTCCTGGCACACAGCTCCCTCCTAAAACTAATTTCCTAAGTGATATGAGCAATGGGAGAGTTACTTGTTTTAATATTTGGTCTTTTGTCCTCAAATAGCTCCAGAGTGATCTAGGTGAAGAATATCCAGTTATTCATAATAAGCTCTTTTCAACCATACCTGAGTTTAAGTTAATAAGGTGACTTTTGGAGAATCACTAAGGATGGAGACTGGTTGCTAGTGGAACCAACCATGTGATTAGGAGGTTAGAACATTCAGTCCACCTCTCACCCCCAAATAGGAAAGAGGAGCTGGAGGTTGGATTAATTACCACTGGCCAGTGAGGCAATCAAGCATATCTGCATGAGACCCTCCTCCCCCCAACCATAGCCCAAAAGGGCAGGGTTCAGAGAGCTTCCAGGTTGGTGGACACATGGAAGTGCTATAAGAGTGACACACCCAAAGAGGGCAATGGAAGCTCTTCATCCCTTCCCAAACACCTTGCCCGATGCATCTGACTGTTCCTTTTATAGGAAAGAGTAATCTAGTAAGTAAAATATTTTCCTGAGTTCTGTGAGTCACTCTAGCAAGTTAATCGAACTTCAGGAGATGGCTGTGGGAACCTGGGATTTATAAAGCAATAAAAGCAGAGCTCTTTTGGATCTTAGATTCAAAATTAAAAATTGACTTGATTCAGATATAAAATATGAAACCTTATTTAACCCAAACTCTGCTTGCTTTGATAACCAGGCCAAATTTCTTTCAAACAAAATTATTCACCTAACAAAATACTGTTAATATATCTTTAACCTCAAAACATTAGAGACCCAAGTCTAACTAACCAGCTTCACCTCCATGTGTCTTATAGAGTTTATCTACAATGCTCTAAACAGGTGAGACCTATACTTTGCCCAGGTTAAGTTATCTGAAGAATCTACCTGTAAAGAGAAAAAACTGCAACTCAAACCACTTCCATCTACACAGGCCAAGAACTACTCAAGAGTACTAGGAGACTAATTTGGCAACAACTGTTTACTATTAGTAGCCTTTAAGCAGAAAAATGGCTTTCTGCTTAAAATTCATTTTAGGACACAATCTATATGAATTTTCCTAAAATAAACTAGCTTAAGGTCTTACTTATAAAGGACATCTAGCCCTGGATCCAAGATACCAACTTTTTTGGGGAAAAATTCCATAGGCAGTCACAAAAGTACCAGCAAAATAATCAGCTTACTCAAACCACAAGCTAGAATTTTTCAAGCTTCTGGTGAGAGCCCAGATACAGTAGCAGCTGATCGAAAGTGAAGACCAGTACTACCTCTGGCAAATGCATTCTACTCAAGCTCAAGCTGTAAGCCAAAGAACTGTGATCTCAAAACAGTCTGGAAATGAAGAGCTTTAGTTTGTGGCACAAGTTCCATAGCTAGTCTCAAAGTTATGGTCTCCCAACTCTTGTCTGTCCCAATATTATTAATGGTGGAGGTCATGTTCCAAAATGATTACTTCCAGCCATTATGAGATGATTTGTAAGCTTTTGAGTGCTGCCCCCAATTCTTATATTACTCTGCTAAAACTTTATTTAACCTAGGTTTATCCCAACAATTTAGGCTATTCCAGAGTTCTTCTGCTTTACCAAATTGTCTATCTAAGATCATTTCCTTATGATGACACAAATGGAGTAATGCTGAACCCTAAGTATAAACCACTACCTTATTCCTAATCCTGAAAGTTTTAGAACATGAAGCAAGAACCCATCTGCAGAAGGGAAAAGTTGCTTTCCTAGATGAAAGCAAACAACCAGCCAGCACCTTTTCTGGCCTTTCTTTATTTAGTGCTCCTTTCTACCCCAAATCAATTCTTATAGAACAAATTTCAATTCCTTGAGTCATGCTCTCAGCTAGGTGTGAGGAAAACCAATAGACTGTAGTAATAACATACAAAGTATAAATGATAGGCTCAACTCTTTCAGCTGCATCTGCATTTTATAAGAGCCTACAAAACCCAAATAAACACCTAGTAGATGATTATATCATGAAAGATGAACCTTCCTGGATTATTGCTCAATCAATCTCAACTTAAACTGTGTACATGCAAAAAAAAAAAAAGGGGGGTGGGGGTAGGGACACACACAAAGGCTGAATTCTCAAAAGGTCTTGGGATGTCAGAAGGAAGCAATAAAGAAAACCATGATATAAAGCACAAGGAAAGAAGTGTTAAGAGGACTAATTAATACACCAGGAGATAATTTTTGGGGTATACAAAAAATTTGTGTATAATGAATTTCACAAAGTGAGCACATTTATGAAACCACCACCAAGATCAAGAAACAACACAACCAGAAAGAAAGAAAGAAAGAAAGAAAGAAAGAAAGAAAGAAAGAAAGAAAGAAAGAAACAACACAACACAACCAGTATCCCAGAAGGTCCATTTGTGTCCCCTTCCTTCTAAGTCATTCCTAGACTAGTCTGATTTCTTTCACTGTGGATTGTTTTGCCTGGGTTTAAACTTCTTTGCTGGATTTTAAATTTTGTTTGGGGTTACTTTATTTTAACAATCTTTCAGAGATTCATCCAGGTTGCTTCAAATAGCATTTTGTTTACTTTCATTGCTGTGCAGTACTCTGCTCTTGACTGATTATTTCTGCCTTTAGAAATATTGCTATGACAAATCAGGCACATGTGTTTGGTATACTTATTTACTAAACATTTCTGTGGTTTTATACTTAAGAGAATGTTTTGCTTTAGTACATATTAAACGGTTTTGCAAAGTAGTTGTACACTCCCACCAGTGGTAAATGCGAGTTCCAGTTGCTTTCCATTCAACAGTACTTCTTAAAATTTAGTCAAGTTGTTGGATGTGTAGTGATATCTCATTGTGGCTTTAATCTGCATGTCTCTGATGACTAATAGAGTTGAACACTTTTCCCTGTATTTATTGGCCATTTTAGAAAGCTGCTTTTATGAAAAAGGATTACTTCGGACCAAGACATTCAATCCAAGTGGGGAAATAAGATACTTATGAAACATATGAAGATGCAGATTGTGATTTTATAGAAGAAAGAAGCCAAAAGAGTTAACAGTTGTAGGTCAGACTATCAATCACTAAGAAGTAGATAAAATGATTTCAGAGAAACTGTAAGACTCACTAAAAATTATTCTGGGGTACCTGTAGGTGGGTGCTTCATTTTACTCCTACAATAAAGCTACACATACACTAAATCAGAGGTTCTCAAAGCTTAGCATGCCATCAGAATCACTTGGAGGGAGGGCTTGCTTAAATTCAGATTAATGGGACACACCACCAGAGGTTCTGATTCAGTAGTTCTGTGGAAGGGGCTGAGAATCTCCATTTCTATCAAATTCTCCAGTGATGCTAATACCACTAGTCTGAGGACCACTTTGAGAACCACTGAGGTATCCAAGATATTCACCTCAAAAGGATATTTTCATTAATTGAAAACTAATGACTAAAGGATTAAAAATATAAGAAAGTCAGCCAATCATTAGTGCATTACAATATTTGCTTTGGTTCAGTTAGCAGTTATTTTTAATTCCCAATCCAATTTAACTTAGGAAGACTCTAGAATGTTATACACTAAATTCTAGGCACCAAACAGCTCCAGAGAGCCTTCCTTCAGGAAGCTATTCAGACAAATGTGAGTCAACATCATGCTTACACAAACATGAGGAAATCACCAAGACTGCTGGGTGAAATGGAGAGAACTGAATGTTAATGCATTGTTGTGGTTTACCTACCCAAGTGCAGGAAGTAGCCACTCTTAACAGCTGAGAGATGTCTGAAGGACAGACCACTCCTACACTGTGCAAGGCTA
Source organism: Vicugna pacos (assembly GCF_048564905.1). Classification (NCBI taxonomy): domain Eukaryota; kingdom Metazoa; phylum Chordata; class Mammalia; order Artiodactyla; family Camelidae; genus Vicugna; species Vicugna pacos. The sequence continues at coordinate 21,719,533 of NC_133003.1, forward strand.
GCAGGAGTGCAAACAGGCTGTAGTCACCACAGGGAATCATTAGACTTGTAAAAAGAGCTGGCCACCACTGATCAGTCTTACTGGAGCAGAGCTTCCTGAAACTCAGAAAGCCACAACTCCTGCTTGACATCATCCGTCCCTCAATAAGAGTAAACAGACTTAAGACACACTAGAATCAAACTAATGACTTCACAGCAACTCAAGTATATTTGCCATTTAGCAGCTCTATTCCTCTGGCGTGTAAATGACAATCAAAGAATGTGTGCAAAAAGTCATAAAAGGCTAGAAAACAGGGGAAGATGTGAAACATGATTTTTACAACCACAGGACTTTTGATCAAATATACCAAAAACTCAGTTAAGGAGAAATGATTCAGAGTAATCAATCACCTTAAGTTACATATTAACTGAATCTTTCACGATGTCATGAAGATTTGCCTGGGTAGGCAAGAGAGAAAAGGACACTAATAAAAGCTGCAGGATTGCTTTCTGACGTTTGGGGTAGAGAGAGGAGAGTGAGAGTGGAGTGTTTAGGGATATGTACTCTGGATCAGATTGTTGTTAGTTCAGTGCCTTGTTCTGTCCCTTACTGGTTAGCTATGTGACCTTGGACAAGTCAGCATTTTTGTGCTTCAATCTCTTTATCTGTAAAATGAGAATATTAGGCTCTATCCCATAGCGCAGTTGTGAGAATTAAATGTGTTCATACAAAATAAAAAGTTTATACTGGCATTATTTGTTTGCTGTTTCTGGCAATTTCTCTTTTATTTTCTACAAAGTGGTAGGAGTCAAGGCTTCTACACCTTTAACTAAATGCTTGTGATTCTAGGCACATAAATAAGGAGAAAAAGGAAGCTGGGGAGAAAGGGCTGCAAAAAGATGATCTAAATAAATGGAAAGACATCTGTGTTCATGGACTGGAAGACTTAATATTGTAAAGGTGGCAATACTTCTCAAATTAATCTACAGATTCAATGCATTCCTTATCAAAATCCTAGCTTGCACTTTTGCCAGAAATTGCCAAGGTGCTCCTAAAATTCATATGGAAATCCAAGGCACTCAGAATAGCCAAAACAATCTTGAAACAACACAGCTGGAGGACTGAACCTCCTGATTTCAAAACTTAACTACGAACGAACGATAATCAAGACACTAAGGTATTGGCATAAAGGTAACCTACAGATTAATGGAATAAAATTGAGAATCCAGATGTAAGCCCTCACATTTAGGATCAATTGGTTTTCAACAATATTACCAAGACTATTCAATGGGGGAAAGAATAGTCTTCAACAAATTCTAATCTGAGGTGTAGTAAGCTCTAGGAATCTATCCCTTTGCTGAAATAACAAATGAGCTGGCAGAAACTATCTGAAGCAACAATTTTGGAACTCTTAGAGTCTAACAGAACCCTTGCAGTGCCTGGGGGGAGCTTGGGAGCTTGATGACAAGTCCAGTAAATTTCAGTGAATTTCAGCTTTGTGGTAGCAGCCATCAATGCCATCCCCTAGGTGGGAGGAGGGTAGCAGTAGGGGCCATGGCCAGGCTCCCGGTGGGGCTTGTTGGAGCCAGAATGGGTAATAAGGACCACATCCTCAAAAAGGTAGGGTTGTATGTTTTGATAACTGATCACTGGTGCCAGCATAGAGGCCAATGTTTCCAACTGACACAAGCCAAAGTGGCTTCCCAGTAGAAGGGGATTTAAAGAGACAATACAGTTGACTCTTGAACAACATGAATTTGAGCTGTGTGGGTCCATTTACACGTGAATTTTTTTCAATATATACTACAGTACAACACAATCTGCAGTTGGTTAAATCTATGGATGCAGAACCACAGACATGGGGGGCCAACTGTAAAGTGATACACAGATTTTTCAACCGTATTAGGGAAGGGGTGTTGGCGCCTCTTAACCCCCTGCATTTTCAAGGGTCAACTGTACTTGTTTTTTACTTTTTCCATGCCCTTTTGGGCAGACATTCAAGGAAATCTGTCAGGTCAGCAAGCCAACAGAACATAAACTTGAATGATCACACACAACAAGGAACACACTTTGCAAAAATAGTTTTGTTAAAGTAATAGACAGCTCCAGCCCTCAACAAGCAAAACCCAGCAATCCCTGAGGTGGTAAAGAATCTGATTTCTATAATTACCACAACATAATACTCAGAATATCCAGTTCTCAATTAAAAAATTACAAAACATACCCACTAAATCACCTTAAATGTTTAACGAGCTAAAGGAAAGCATGAACAAAGAACTAAAGAAAATCAGGAAAATTATGTCTGAATAAAAATGATGGTATCTGTAAAGATGGAGAAATTATTTTAAAAAGGAGTCAGAGGTCCTGGTGCTGAAAAGTACAATAACTAAAATGAAAACCTCACCAAAAGTGTTCAACAGCTTATATGAACAGGCTCAGTGAACTTGAAGACAAGATAACTGAAATTATCCAAAGAGCATGAAGGAAAAAAAAAATGAATAAAGCCTGAGGAATCTGTGAGACACTCATGCATACCAACATCGGCATCATAGGACTCTTAGAAGGGAAAGACAGAGAAAGGAATAGAAAAAAATATTTGAAGAGGGAGGAGGATATAGCTCAAGTGGTAGAGCGCATGTTCAGCATACACAAGGTCCTGGGCATACACAATCCCCAATACTTCCTCTAAAATAAATAAGGAAACCTAATTACCCTCCACCAAAAAAAAAAAAAAAAAAAAAAGGAAGGGAGGGAGGGAGAGAAGGAAGGAGTGAAGGAAGGAAGGAAGAAAGAAAGAAAGAAGGAAAGAAAGAAAGGAAAAGAAAAAGAAAAAAATATTTGAAGACTAATAACCAAAAACGTCCCAGGTCTTATGAAAGATGTAAATACAGTTGGCTCTCCTTATCTGCAGACATGAAAATTGTGCATACGCAGGGCCAACTGTACTATGCCATTTTATATAAGGGACTTGAGCATCTGCAGGTGTGAGACAGGGGAATAATATTCAATGAGTATAGAGTTTCAGATTTACAAGATGAAAAGAGCTATGGGAATAGATGGTGGTGATGGCTGCACAACAGTGTGAGTGCATTTAATACACCTAACCTGTACACTTAAAAATGGCTAAGATGGTAAATTTTATGTGCATTTTAATTAAAAAAAAAGTTATTAGTAGGCCCAAGTCTTCACAATGATTTAGAAGACAGAAGCAAATAAGTTTTACAAGAGAAAAGGAGGCTTTCCTTTGCTGGCTGGTGCCTGTATTCTATCTATAGTGGCCACAGGCTGGCTGCCAGAGGCAATCAGCCTGATAGCTCATGTCAGGATTTAGTTCATACCTTATCTGAAATAATAGTTGGTCTGAAATAGTAAGCATGTAACAAAGAAACATGGATAGAACATAAGTTAGACTGGAAAAACATACGGTGTAATCCTAGGTCCAGGATTCTAAGGAAAAATTACAAATTTTAATGGTGGAAAAATTACAAATTTTAACCAAATAAAACTCTTCCAGGAATAAATAAAAGGAGTCACAGTTATCAATATGAAAGAAGGGATAATCAAAGGGAAAATGCAGAATCAAAGTAAAAAATCTGCTTAATGAAGAGTGGTGAAAAAGTAACCGAACAGTTCTTCAAAGAGTCTAAAGTGACAAGTGTAGCTAGCAAGTTGTTGCAAACACCATCATGATCTGGGACTTTAATTATAGTTTATCTGAAACAAAGTCAAGTAGAAAGTTGCTTAAAGTAAGGCACCGCAGGATTCATGAGACATTTCAATGACAATATATCAAGCACCTACTATATGTTTATATACCAACCATTAATAACTACCTAGCTGCCTACAAAGTTGGCTTTACCAAGTAATTAAGCTAATGTAACAAACAAGAACTTTACCTAGAATTAGATAAAAAAGATGTTAGGACAGAAAAATCAGCTCAAGGATCAAAGTTCAGAAATTTAAGCCTGGATCACAAGGCTACCCATAGGCAGACACCTTCTGGATTTTAAGGACTGCAGTGCAAAAGCAATGTTTCCCAACAATCTTCTCTGAAATTAAAGGTCATCTCCAAGTGCCCAGGTAAAGGGTCCAATTCACTCTAGATTTGTTCCATTAACATCTGCACAATACAATTTAGTAAAAAAGATAAAAGCATATCACACTTTTCTTCTGCTCAGGAAGCCTTCCCACCTCTTGTATATCTAGCAAATATTTACCTTTCAAGATGGCAAAGTTACTTCTTTCCTAATCTCTTCTTGCATTTCATTTTCCCTCCCCACACAATCTCCTTTATAAAAATCCTCATACCTACTTTAAACAAGACTTCCTCCAGTGGGGGTTACAGCTCAATGGTAGAGGGCATGCTTGGCATGCACGAGGTCCTGGGTTCACTCCCCAGAGCCTCTGCTAAGTAGAGGGGGAGACTCCTACCAACTGACAGCTAATTTAGGGCAGGGATGGTTTTATTCATCTTTATGTCACTAATGCCAAGCATGTAGTGCCACACACCAGTAGGCTCTCCACATGTGTTTGCTGACTGAATGAACAAAACCTACAATGTAATTTACACTGTAGGCTGTTACATAGAGAAATAAAATTTTGACTTCAATCCACCTTTCAAAGGAAGCACTTGTGAAGGTTCTCGTCAACACACTTAGCAGAACTTCTTTCATATCTAAATTATTCATAAGGTGGGGGGTGGGAGGGTTGGGGGTGGGTATAGCTCAGTGGTAGCATGCATGCTAGGCATGCATGAGGTCCTGAGTTCAATCTCCAGTACCTCCATTAAAAAAAAATTTAAAAATAAAAAATAAAATAAAACAACAAATTATTCACAAGCAAGAAGGAAGCCGAAGACTTCAATAAGTCATTAACTGGAAAATAAAAATAATGAAAAAATGTATTCAGGGAAGCAGAGCATTGCCTGAAGAATGGACACAAGAGACAGAAATGTTTGGGTTGCATTTACTTCCAAAGGTGGTACTGTTACAGTCTCAATGTCCAACATGGCAGTCACTAGTCACATGTGACCACTTTAATTTTTTTAGTAGTTTAATTAATTCAAATATAAAAATTCACTTCTTTGGTCACACTGGCCACTTTCCAAATGCTCATCAGCCACATATGACTACTATATTGACAGGCAGATATATAATATGTCCATCATCACAGAGAGTCTACAAGACAGGACTATTCTAAACAATTCTCCCAAGGCTATTTGGCAGACACAGGATTCTTATATGATGTTCTGGTTTTTTGCACGCTACAAGGATCTGCCAAAGAAGACATACCCATAATTTCATGTTACAGATTTTTCTGGAAAATATTTGCAGCAAATATCAGGTCATTTTAAGGTCAATTCTGGGAGGTACTCCCATCCATCCCTCATGCTTCCTCCCTAGTCAGTCACTCTTCCAACCACCTGCTACTTCAGTACAGTGGTGATCACCTCCTTGCCAGGTCCAGTGGCCTTGTCTCAATTCTTATGTCCCTTACCCTTGATAAATCTAATCCAAACCAATAGTTTATGGGCCATTTCCTATTCTAGGTACTAGGGAGCAGCCTTATATGAAACACATTCTTAGAGAAAACAACACAATGTAATTAAATGCTATAAGAGAAGTTTACACTCTCTGGTTTGAATGGAGAGAAAAGTAAGCAATTCTGCTAGAGGGCTTCACAAGAAAGTAACATCTGACCTCGACCTTAAAGAATAAGGACTAGTCCCCTCCCGGAAGGAGTTGAGAAGAGTGGTGGTAGCTCAGGAATACTTTCTAATGTGAGGGAACAGCCTGAGCAAATTACCTTAAATTAAGAATTCAGAGAGGAGACAATGAAGCTGGAAAGATGACTGATGGTTAGACTGGAGGTTCTAAAATACCATGCACAGCAACCTGTATTTTATTCTGTAAACAACGGAGTCAATGGAAAGCTTCAGCTATAGAAGGTGGTGCCATATTGTCCTAAGAACAGAATAAATGGACTAAAGAATCTTAGTGGGACTGCTGGGCAATGCTTAACTTAGTAAAGGGTCACCTATGAGGTTAGGGGTCATAAGTTCAAAGTGATACCAGTCAGCGTATTTTTTTCCTTCTCCAGCTACAATCAGTTATGGATAGGGTAGAGTAAGTGATTAGCTGGATTTAATCTAGGGCCAAGGTTTTGATAGATAAGACGAAAAGGAGAAAGAGTTAAGAATATATACTGGGGGTGATTACAGTGATGAACCATGAATTCTGAATTGAATGGGGAGAAAAGTGAGAACTGTAGAAGGCTGAGTGGCTTTGAAAAAGCAGTAAGTGGGGGAGGGTACAGTGGTAGACTGCATGCTCAGGTCCTGGGTTCAATCCCCAGTACCTCAATCAATCAATCAATCAATCAATCTAATTACCTCCCCTCAAAAAGGTAGTAAGATCAATGGATTGTAAGCCCCAGTGAGACTGAAGAATTTCAGAGTATTAAAAGGTTTGAGCCATAAAAAGAGCACACTGTTATTAATGAAGGGAGCAACTTCTTTGTAGGAATATTGGCAATGTAGGGATTTAAACTGCATATATCGTTTGAACCAGCAAGTCCACTTACAAGAATTTACCTTACAAACATATACATGGATGCAAATATTTATGTTCAAGAATGGTCACTTAACAAAATACAAACAAAAAAGAACAGTCATTTCAGCAATATTTATATTATTGTAACAACAAAAGATTAGAAAGAAACCTAGGTGTCCCTTTCGAGGACTGGTTAAGTATCCAAGATAGATTATTAAATTAAAAAATAAGGTGCTGAGTATTTACACTGTAATACCACTGCGTAATGGTGGAATGCACAAATACACAGAACAGGGTCTAGCAGAGGGGCACAATTAACATTTACTGAAGAACAAAAAGCAAAAATAAATAAATGGGACCTAATTAAACTTATAAGCTTTTGCACAGCAAAGGAAACCATAAGCAAAACAAAACCTATGCAATGGCAGAAAATATTTGCAAATGATGCAACTGGCAAAGGCTTAATTTCCAGAATACATAAACAGCTCATACAACTTAATAACAAACAAACAAAGAACCCAATCCAAAAACAGGCAGAAGACCTAAACAAGAAATTCTCCAACGAAGACATACAAATGGCCAATAGGCACATGAAAAATGCTCAATATCGCTAATTATCAGAGACATGCAAATCAAAACTGTAATGAACTATCACCTCACACCAGTCAGGACAGCCATCATTCAAAAGTCCACAAATGATAAATGCTGGAGAGGGTATGAAGAAAAGGGAACCCTCCTACACTGTTGGTGGGAATGTAGTTTGGTGCAGCCGTTATGGAAAACAGTATGGAGGTTCCTTAAAAAACTAAAAATAGACTTACCATATGATCCAGCAATCCCACTCCTAGGCATATATCCAGAGAGAACTCTAATTCAAAAAGATACATGCACTCCAATGTTCACAGCAGCACTTATATACAATAGTCAAGTCATGGAGGCAACATAAATGACCAATGACAGATGACTAAATAAAAAAGTTGTGGTATATTTATACAATGGAATACTACTCAGCCACAAAAAGAATAAAATGCTATTTACAGCAACAGGAATGAACCTGCAGATCATCATTCTAAGTGAAGTAACCCAGAAAAAGAAAGAAAAATACCATATGATATCACTCATGCGTGGAATCTAAAAAAACGAAAAAAAGAGGACACTAATGAACTCATCTAAAAAACAGAAAGACTCGCATACATAGTAAACAATCTGATGGTTACTGGGGGAAAGGGGGTGGGAAGGGATAAACTTGGCAGTTTGAGATTTACAAGTGTTAACCACTATATATAAAAATAGATTATAAAAAAACAAATTTCTTCTGTATAGCACAGGAAACTATATTCAGTATCTTGTAAAAACCTTTAATGAAAAATAATATGAAAAAAACATTCATTCAAGAACAATGAACACTGGTAAATATACACTCTCAAAAAATACACGAGACTCTTGGCAATGGTTGCCTCTAGAAACATGTCCTTTTACATCTTCTGAATCTACAAAATATATGTATTATGTTTTAAAAAATGATTAATAAAATAAATTTTAATATTTACTGACTTGGAAAGGTCTATATAGTATATTAGCAAAAAAAGGAGGGGGGAAGCAAGTAGTACATATGCAGATATCCATCTTGGAATCTGACCTCCTATATACTGAATCTGACAGGAGCACACTGCCCTCTCTCTCTTATATAAGGAGGTGACAAGATTATCTGTGTTCAAGCAGTTTAACACTGCCAAGGGCAGATATGCACCACTCATAACACTCCCCTTTATCTCCTTTTAGGCCAAGAGTTACACCCTTCCCAGAGATGACTCGCTGGCTACTCCAGTATAATTCCTTTTTCATCCCTGAACTCTTATAGCACTTGCTCTACTCAGTGCTGTTTCCCAAATGATTGTGTAAGCTTGCATCACTTAATACTGTTTGCACTGGTAGACAGAAGGCTCTGGAATCAGATGCTAGGGTTCAAAGCAGCTGTGGCTCTTTAGGTAAGTTACTTTAACTCCTCTCTCTGTGCCTTTACTTCCTAATCTGTACCAATGGGGAAAATGTTTCCTACCCTCACAGGACAGTGGTAATTATGAAATGAATTAATACAGGAAAGCATTTAGAATAAACAATACCTAGCACATAATAGCTAATGTTTTACTGTTGGGTACTATTATCCGAAAGCACCAGTAAAAAAAGACTACACAGTAAGCACCCTGTATCTTACAGGTTGCATATCTATGGATCAAAAATATTCAGGAGAAAAAAATTCCAGACAGTTTCAAAAGGCAAAATTTGAATCTGTCACATGCCTACAAAGGTTTACATATCATTTACATTGAATTTACAACTACAGTTGACCCTTGAACAACACAAGTTTGAACTCCACAAGCCCACTTATATACTGTTCTTCAATAAATAGGAATACATGATTCATGGTTGGCTGAATCCAACTGACTATGGGACTTCAGCATCCAGATTTCGATATCCAGGGCAAGTTGCGAAACCACTTCCCTGTGGATACTAACGGACTACAGTATTTACATAGTATTTACACTGTATTAGGTATTATACATAATCTGGAAATGATTGAAAGTATATGGAAGGATATGCATAGGATATATACAGATACTGCACCATTTTATATAAGGGATAGAAGCATCTGCCAGGGTCCTGGAGCCAATCCTCCAAGGGATAACTATCTTCATTTCCATATACTCCCTACAGTGCCTAACAGGGTCAAAAAAAGCACTGAACAGACGTATGTGTTCACCAACTGAATTAAAGGTAAGAAACCCAGCTTTCCTAAATTAATAGATTAAAAACCTGTTGGTATAAGAAAGAGTTAATTTTCTAACTTTTTAAAAGGAAACTTTCAAAAGCTTAAGTTACTAAAATTAGGTATTAGCCTTCAAAATTACTTCCTCTTAGTTACTTCCCCTTTTTCCCAAATTGGCCTTAAGTTTCATTCCTCAAGTAGGAAGTCACTTCTTTTCAAACAAGACTTACAAGTAACACACCACTGTATATAAAACTCCCTAGTCCCTACATTTATGTATGAACCACCACCATAAAGAGGAGAAAAAAAGACCAAACATCCATCTTTTCACCTTAGATATGGCAAAAAGCCATGATGAAGAGACCAGAACTCTTGGAATATTTTAGAGGGCAGCAGTTTTCAACCATGATGAAGAGATTCATGATAGGGGATCAAAAGTAATTTATTAATAATAGCTCAAGTACTGAAGATTGCAAGCAATTTATTTTATCCATAAATTAGAGCAGACTCAACGTTACCTGACTATAGTGGTGTTTTTTTCTAAAATGAAACATTCCCCAATCTAGTAAATAACTATGTTTTGAGGCCAAGAGTTATTAAGGTGTATAAGCATTCCTTTCTTGTATTCTATTAAGTGTTCCCAAGCAAAAGAGAAAAGGCCTGGAAACCGTGCATCACCACTACTGTTGCCTTACCTTGTGAATAATGATTATTAACTGTAATTGGAGGAAAGTGTAATCACATGCACTCTAATCCCTATCAGATCCACAGATTCTCGAATGGGCCAGGTGACAAAAGCTCTGAGTTCCAGGTGATTCTTACCCACATCCCTTTCCCACCCAAAAGACTACCACCAGTCTTACTCGACCAAAGATTTTTTTTTGGTTTCAACATCTGAGTTCCATCCCAGGTGTGTCTCATGAGCATACAGCATCTACTATATAGACTACTCAATAAAATCAGAAATACTCATTACCTTGATAGGTCTCATATAGACCAACCAAAGTAAAAGGTTCTTTTATAAATTAATCTCAGTTATAGGTATTAAAGGACTAAAAAGAAGGCAGTTTATAGTAGTAGCAAAGGTGCTCCATTACCCGAAAGTTAATCCAGGCTCTATCTTACAGGCTTTGTGCCCCTTTACAGTTTCCTTATGTGTCAAGTGGAGAACAGAACCTTCTAAATAGAGCCAGTATGAAGATTAAATTAGATATTACATAAAAAGAGCTTACCTATACTGAAAATAGGTTCATGTTCAATAAACGTGTCACTATTATTTAGGTCTTATTTTATAAAAATGGCAACTCATTCAAATTCCAACTGCTAGTTTATAATATGGCCTGATCTGAAAAAGATGTTTTTCCTAAAATTAAACTTTTACCAGCTCAGCAAATACTTATTTTCCCAAAGTGCACATCCCATCCATACCTGACCCCACCCTCCTCTTTCCCATTAAAAAGACTCAGCTCATCTCTCACTGTCCAGAACTATATGCCCACAATTCTTCATCCAAAAGCCTTGGTTGGGGTCAGACATTTCTAAATTCAGAATTCTTCAGATTTAGAAAGGCAATATGGTGCAAATGCCAAACATTTTGTAACAAACCCAATGAGTTGATAGTTCTTCAGTAAAATAAACAGATACTCACATTAAATAGGATAAAGACTACGCAAACTTTCATCAGTTTAGTTCAGGTTTTGCCATCAAGTATGTCTGCTTTTTAGAACTTTCTGAATGGCAATTATGAAATCCTTAACCCAATGCCAATTTGTTTTAAACACACAATCATATTTCTCTCAATACTTTTTAAGCACCTTTTCTAATGCCCTCAAGTCTGATTCTTCCTTGACTGATTATCATGCTGTTATCTCAGAGAAGTGGATTAAGCCTCTCCTGATATTTCTCTTGGAAAATTAAAATAAGCTTTAAATTAGGTGAGTTGGGGGTTCGGTGTGTTATGCCTCCAAGCTAAACTGCAAGGCAGACGGTAATCTGAATTCTACAAACTAAATTAGCTAAATAATGTGATAACTTGTTCAGGGACTATACATTTTACAATACTTATTTCCTTAGATTCACAGTAAATCTGCCTCTCTGCACAATTTCAAGCTCATTTTTGGCAGAGAAGGAGCCACCAAAGACATCTGAGATGGTGCTACCAGGCTACAATGCATTATATATACATAAACTTATTAGCCAAACATTCATTATAAGCAGGCACAAAACAATTCTTCAGCCAAGAAACAGAAGTAGAAATAATTCAACTGAATAACTATGCTGCTTCTGCTGGATCAAGACCTTTACAATATTTTGGAAAGATAATGAATAAATTTCCATGCAGATAAAATAATCATAGCTTTAAAAATTACTAATTCAGCATACTTGAGATAATTATCATTTTACTTCATGACTCTTCAAAGAGACTAATTACACAAAAGAAATCGTGGTTATGGCAAGCTTTCTACCATTTCTCAACCACCCAAGCAATAAAAGCATTTAATACAGTATAGCTTTGGACATTACTTAATTTTTACCTATTAGTGCATTCATTAAACACAGTAGACACAACAGATTAGAAGCTTAATTCATCAAGACTTACCTTGTTGACATCCATATGCCCAGCTAAACTTCTATATTGTTATATTGTTTTTCTCTCCAAATATATTGTTACAAACCAATATTGTACATAGGACTATTATAAAAGCAAAAATTGTCTAGTCTTTTGTAAACTAAACTTGAAAACTTAAAATGAAATTTTAAGACTAGTTCAAGTGGTAGAGCACATGCATGCTTAGTGTGCACAAAGTCCTGGGTTCAATATCCAGTACCTCCTCCAAAAATAAATAAGTAAACCTAATTACCTCCCCCTGCAAAAAATAAATAAAAACCTTTTTTAAAATCTTGCAAATTTCATTATGAAGACTGATTATCCTAGAGTACATAAAAACTTTCTCCCAACCCTAGGTTTTGCCATTGTTAGTTTCTGTAGAAGGGAAGAGTGGCAATGCAAGTGGTGCAAAAAAATTCTGGATGAAATGTGTGTACAAAATTTTATACTGAAGATAAGGAAATAATTATAAATTCCAAATTTAATTTCATATAAATTTATGAAATCATAAAGCCTAACACATACAACCACCCTTGGCCAAAACAATAAAATATCCTATACCTCAGGATATTAAGCCATGCTTTCTTCCTTCCTCTTTCTTCTACCCTGAATATATGCCACCTACTCTTCCTCCACTTTACATAATCTCATACTTAAGACTAAGTCATTCTCTCTCAAGGCCATCCCTGAGCCCCCAACTTACATCAGTCCCCTTTAGGTACTTCTCCAGCATGTAACATCTCTCTCTACCTCACTCATCATACCCCTCCAAAGTTCCTTCCTGCCAAAATCCAATGAGTATTAGTGTAAGAATCATCTCTCTTATTCACCATTGTTGCACAGGCACCTAATAGTTAAGTGTTTGAATAACAAATTTGAAAACAATAAGTTTCCCGGAGCAAAGAAACTTTATATAACCTATTTGCTCCATGCAAATTTTAAAAAGAAAATAGTTACAACAAGACCAGCTATGTACACCAGTGGTGAACTACCTCCTAGGACACTGTTTCAGCAGTTTAAGAATTCACCTTAGAGAATTATAGAAACTCCTCATATAGTCAGAAACTTCAATTATCTGTAACAAGGAGTGTTAAAACTCAGATCCCCCTTATGAACTCATTTGCTCTTATTTTAGACAACTTTGTAAGTCTAATTGGCCAGTAGCTCAATTCATAGCAGTTTAGAAAAATGCATGCTTGGGTGAGAAAGAGGTGTAGCCTGTGACAAGCAGGAGAAAACCCTGTAAAGCAGGCTCAGAAATGTTAAAACAGGAGGGTGGTCATTCAGGCCAGGCCAGAGTCCTAAGGCAGGGCAATATACTCCAAGTACAGACCTCAAAAACCCTTCAGGAGGAAATACCTCAATCATTACACAGGGAAGCTAAAGGCCTAGATACTATAAGAGAGAAAAAGAAGACATTCACTACAGGAATAAAACAAGTTTTAAAGCTTAAAGAAGCCTACTTCAATTATCCAGAACATAATGATACTATTTCAGTGATTTAAGATCTCAGTTTTTGTGCAAGAGCCACACTTCCTGTACCTAAACACACATGAATAAAAGCTTACAGGATGCCTCACAAAGCACCCTCTTGAAGCAAAGCTATGAGGACTATAAAATTGAAAATAAAAGTCAAACTACAGTCTTTTCTCCAGATTCCTAAAAGTAACAACCAAACTGGAATCAGATTTTTGTTCAAACAATAAACTTGGCTACTTTTTATAAGCACTGTCTTCTCCAATACCCTCCTCCATTCCACTGGTTTGGTCCTTTGTTAAGAAAGTAACATGTATTCTATTCATTTACATGTGTACTTTAAGTCAGAGAAAGAAACTGTGTCAGTGCAATGCGCAGAAACCTGTCCTATCAACTCCAGGTTCACCCATACCTAGGACTGTGCCTGGCACACTGGAAACACCATTAAACACTTGGGAAATTAAATTGAAAACATAAAGCCATGTAATTTGTTACAGGCTACATAGGAAACCTCTGGCAAGAAGACCCAAACTAGCATCTGCCCATTTGTTCATAATGAACTTGAACCTGGTACTATTATTATTTGGCCATCTTGATCAAGCAGTTGCCACAGGTCAATGTCAGTTCAAGTGCCTTGGAGATAGAGAGCAGCAGGCCTAAGGTACATAAAGGCAAGCAGAGGACAAAGACAAAGCTTCCAATATACTGCCAAGTGGAAATCATCCCAGACTTAAATTCTTCGTGGGGCTGGGCTGCAAGAAACATTCCTTCTGGCTTCCTAAAAGATCGCATAATGTCACTGACCTCAAAATGTAAATATTCCAAGGTGAACCTCAAATAGATGCACAGACTTTGTGTAGCCCAATTCTCCACTTACACTGTCCCTAAGACAATGCTTGTCTGGAGAACTGACACACAGAGAAGAATGGACCAAGAGCCCCAATGAACTGTCTTATGCCCTGCTGAGATGTCTCAGCAATGCTAGGCACCCTGCATTTTAGCACAAAAACTGCTATTCCTCTCCAGGTTCCACAAGAGATTTGAAAACTCTTCAGGGTGGGGCCTGAAAATATATTAAAAAAATTTTTTAAATTAAGGTGAAATTCACAAAGTTAACCTTTTTAATTTTTTTTTGGAAGGGAGTAATTAGGTGTTCGTGTGTGTGTATGTATTTGTTTGTTTGTTTATTTACAAAGGTACACTGGGGGACTGAACCCAGTGCACTCTCTACCACTGAGCTATACCCTTGCCCCTAAAGTTAATCTTTTAAAGTGTTTAATTCAGTGATATTTAGTACATTCACAATGTTGCGCAACCATCAACTCTGTCAAGTTCCAAAACATATTCATTTTCACCACCACAAAAGAAAACTTCATACTCTTTAAGCAATCAGTCCCCAGTTTCCCCTCACCCTCAACACCTGACAACCACCAATTTGCTGTATGTCTATGGATTTACCTATTCTACATAGTTCATTTAAGTGAAATTATACAATATGTGGCCTTTGTGCCTGGCTTTTTACTTAGCGTAACACTTTCAAGGTTCATCCGTATTGCAGCATGTATCAGTGCTTCGTTTTCAAAAACAGCTGAGTAATATTCCATTGTATGTTTGTTTATCCATTTATCTGTTGATGGACATTTGGAATGTTTCCATCTTTTGGCTATCTGAACAGTACTACTATGAACATTTATGTACAAGTATTTGTTTGAGTACCTGTTTTCAATACTTCTGGGTATATATCTAGGAATGGAATTGCTGGGTCATATGGTAATTCTATATTTAGCTATTTAAGGAACTGCCAAACTATTTTCCACAGTATATACTTTTAAC
Source organism: Vicugna pacos (assembly GCF_048564905.1). Classification (NCBI taxonomy): domain Eukaryota; kingdom Metazoa; phylum Chordata; class Mammalia; order Artiodactyla; family Camelidae; genus Vicugna; species Vicugna pacos. Next base: position 21,734,747 of record NC_133003.1, read on the forward strand.
TATCTTGCCAGATAACCACCAAGACCTATTGTTAAGGGGAAAGAATAAGATGCATAACAGTGGGATGTGCAACAGTCTATTTATCAAAAAGGACACAATATCTCTAGAAGGATACGTATGAAACAGTTACTTGGTTTATACACAGGAAACTGGTATGCAGTTCTCTCTGAAGCAAAAACCCTGGGAGGCTAAGATGTGAGAAAGGCTTGTTTTCATGCTCTACCCCTCTTACACTGCATTTAATATACATGTTTTATCAACCTCCTTGCTCTAAAATTTCTTTTTTTCCCCCAGGGTAAGGGATGAGTTTAATTTAGAAATAAGCTTAGAACAGCCTCCCATTCAGAAGGGAGCCTAAGGCCCCACCCTTAGAGAGAAAGGCCATCATAAAATATAAGGCCCTCATGGGGGAGGGGCAGCATGAAGCTGGTTCTGCGTTCAGCAGGTACTGGCAGAGCCTAGAGTGATGAAAGATACTACTTCTTCAGGTAAGGAGCTGTGTGTCTGATTGTGCTAACATTTGCATCTGCCACTCAGGCGAACAAGATTCCAGTGATGCACAGGAGTACTGCACAGATCATCCAGCCTGGCTGCAGGCCTTGCCAGTCATAGCAGAAGCAACTGTCTTTAACAACCAGGTCACTGGGTTCCAAGGCAGGCAGGCTTGCCAGCAGGAAGAGAAGGTCCCAGGTCACTCCCTCGATGACAAAGCTGCAGGACAGGGCTAAGAGCCGTCTACTGAGCTCACCTCAGAGTGGAGTGCAGAGAGCAGGTTTAAGGAGGCTGCTGTGTGTTGCTCCAAAATATCTTTAGAGATCCAAAGGAAGCAATACTATGAGAGAAGGACTACACTCTGGGATAGGAAGAACATAGTTTTTATAATAACCTTACTGTATTATTTTATTTTTGCCTAGTGCATTTTCCCTTTTTAAAAAATAATTGTGGTAAAATATGCATAACAAAATTTAGCAACTTAACCATTTTTAAGTGTACAGTTAAGGGATATAAAATATTCTCACTGAACCTTCACAGCACTCTGTTATCCTCATTCTACAGAAGAGGAACTGAGCTGTAAAGGGGTCATCTTACTATTCAGAGTCATAAACTGTCAAGTGTAAGAGCTGGTTCTTAACTGTCAGTCTCTCCAGAGAGCCCATGTTCTTACCTCAGATATTCTACTGCCTTCCTTTTCTGAACTTAAGGCCTTTAAAAGATAAACAGAGCTTCCTTCTGAATAATTTTAAAAGTTAAACAAAAGACTATCCAGAAAAGAACTTTTCCACAAAAAACTCTAAATGCAGTTTTTCCGATAAAACTGTCAAATCACGTAATAAAAATTATCTCATGGTCAAAAACTGTACTGTTACATTAAATATCCACCTTAAACATACTTCTTTAAATCTCAAAATTTAAATAACAAATAGTAAAGTTATGTAAAAGTACACTAGAACAACGGCATTTAACATCTGCTCTCTGGGTCCATGGAAGAGGCACCAGAGGACAAACACATCTGCACCACACTGACTTAGACACAACCACCATGAGAGTAAGGTAAAAAATAACAGCATACATATAACAAATGTAGAAGTTTCAACAACAAAGTAAAAACAAACAATTGTTTAAAGTGATGGAATTGAATCTCTCTATTTAGAGCAGTTGGGAACTTCGTAAAATAAAACTCTATTTTCTTTTGTCCCTCTTTCTTGCAAAAAAACATCATTTTTTTTTTTTGTGGGGAACTGCTTTTTGGGGCACACTGTTAAATTGACAAAGTGGTTCAAAACATTTTCCCAGAAGTTTTAGGGACTTTTGTCCTAGGGACTATGGTAAGGATGCAAGGTTAATAAAATTGGAAAACTTAATTAATGGAAAATACAATTTCTAAAGAATAAGCCTGAAAGATAAATGAAGTTTGCATATAGCCAATACATGATAAACAAATGCTTCTAACTTCATGATTAAAGATTCTTCAGCCACAGTTAGACACAAAAGTGGACACGAGAGTTGGCATGGATTAGATATTGTTCAAAACCCCGTCAGTTATAAAAAGTAGTGGCAGCAAGTAACAGTAGAAAAAAAAATCTCCACCTCATGTATCTACTCTTCTGTCCACTTGTCAGAGTACCATCTCTGCTGTTACTATTTACTGATGCTTAAGAGTAGAACTAAATGATCTCAGAGTCAGATAAAGGCAGAATCACTACTACGACCCAAGAACGAATCTAGACAATTTGTGATTTACATGGTCTCATGTTACCAAACTATTATTCGTGATGTCAGTTAACATTTATAAAAATGATAAAACCCTAGGACATAAGCCCCAACATACTAACTCCTACTGTTAAACAAGACAAGAAAATGAAAACACCAAACATATTGAAACAAACAAAATGAAAACACCAAACCTGACCTATTCTGTCAGGTGGCAGTAAAGAAATTTATATAATTTTAAGTTTCCTATCAAAATTCTCATCATTCTGAAAGCAGTCACTATATAAATACAATGCACTGATATCCTGAAAGAAAAATACACTTGAAGAATCTACAAAGTTAGAATAATTATTTCCCCCAAGGGAGAAAACTAATATGTATTGAGCACTATGCTCTTCACATGTTACTTAATCTAAGATTTCTATGAAATGGAATGTTCATTTCACAAATTTTAGGTTCTGAGGCTCAGAGAAATAAAATAATCTGCTTAAAAATAAACAGACACACACATGTCTACAGCAGAAATCCTTTGTAATTACAGGGCCATAGGCATTTCTGGTAAAAAATCTGATTTAAGCAAATCTACAGAGCAAAACCATAACCTTACTTTTTTGTTTTTAACTCAGTAATGTGGGGAAAAAAAAAAAAGAACTGAGAAAACAACTTTGAAACACAGTCTGCAATCTGTGAAGGGAGGTCATCCAATCAAACCACCCTAATGCATCACTTGAATATGCTGAAAGGAGAAATTTCAAGCCTCATGGAACAGCAACAGAGTATCATGCCCAGTGGTGCTGTGTCCAGCAGTTGCACTGGGCTAATCTTTTGCCATGGATCAGGGCTTCTTGAAGCCACATCTTCCAATCTATCTGCAAAGCCTATCAGCACTCCCTTACAATATATCACGAACTCTACCACTACCACTGTTACCATTTCTGTCTAAGCCACTATTATCTGTCACTGGACTGAAAGAACCTCTGAAAGATTGCCCTGCTCCCATTTTTGCCTCCCTATATTCTCCAAAGAGCAGCCAAAAATATAAGTAAGAAATATCACATCACTTCCTTTATTAAAAAAACCCTTCAATGGCTTCTCAATGTACTCTGAATAAATTCTAAATTCAGTCTCTACAAGATCTGGGCCCTGCCTACCTGTAAGACTTTATTTCTTCTACTCCTCCTGCTTGTTTTACAGCCTCCAGCTATTCAAACCTTTTTATGCTATTCCCTAAAAAAAGCAAGCCTATTCCTTCCTTGTCTATCACCAGTAGTCCCTACTAGAACAAAAATGAGCAGGGATATTAATGTTTTTGTGATTATTAATACCTGATGTGCTTTCCCCTTTCTCATCAGTGACACTGAAAAAAGCAGAAGAAATGATTCAAAAATGTTTGTGTTTTTAAGAATAAAGACACTGTAAAAACTACCTGAGGGCAGGAACCTTTGTTTTCCTCAAATGTGTCCCAGAACAGCACCAGGAACATATAGCTGCTATTCAGTATCTACTTATTCAATGAATGAATAATGACAGAACCACAAGCTAGCTTGACCATTCCTCTTACCATGCCAAGGAGAATTTCAAAGCCAACTAAAACAACTACCATCATATGCCTTCCAGGTAGTTCATCTCCAAATGAGAATATTCATCCCCTTAACAGCTCATTTCTTTATATACAGTTCCTTCAGACCCAAAGAGAACAAGAAAAGGTAATCAAAATGGTAACAGACCAGGATACTTACGTGGTAGCAAATAAATTAAGATGTTATTATTTCCTTTATTTGTAATCAGTTTAAGTATCTAAATAGCCCCTGAATGGGCTGTTACACCTACTATTATTAACATAGCTCCCACCCAAGCCATTATGACTGCTGACCCCTCTGGTAAGAGGGAGGACTGTCCTCTGGTCCTTATTCTCTGGTTGGCTGATTTTCTACTGATAATTAGACATACCCACAGCACAGGCTGTGGGAAAACTGTAAGATGACCAAACTACTCTACCGAAAAAATGAAACTTTAAGATGAAGAACAAGAAACAAGATGGGAATGATCCAGAAGTGAGACAAGTATATGTATAACATGGTAAATCCACCTCCTTAAAGATTAAGAGGTTTGGAAATGTATCTTCATCTGAGGAAGAAATATTGCTTAGAATAGAAGAGAAAAAGGAAGTTAGAGAAGTATCTTACAGAGACAGGAAAATAAGATCAGAGAGAAAAGTTACAGAGTAAGATAAACATCTCAAGATTGGTAGGGAAGAGAATCATTAATAGTGTTGCACCCACATTTCCCTAGAACTTACATTAATATATAATATAAAATAAATAATAATTTCTTTTCCATGGGGGAAGGGGAATGAAAGAAGAGTCTTCTATTTACATACCTTACAAATGTGCTGCAAGACCCACAGTCTGTATGGCAGAAGTTCTACAAAGTGCCTTGAACTTCTCAGACGTAAGGCACTACAAAAACAAAAAAAAATTAGGAATTACGTCTATTCATTTAGAAGGAAAAAAACCAAAGCGCAGGATGTAAAATGGGCTTGTCCAAAGCTCCATGAATTTAGAATCCGCCCCCCCGGGGGGGGGGTGCAGAATTTAATTTTAACTGACATACCATAAAATTCACCACTTTTACACAAATCTTGGCTTCCTTCACTTAACAAATGCACACCATCAACCTTATTTTCTGAATATTACAAATATTTGCCCTTTTTTAAAAAGTTGCCCCTTTAAAAGCAAAACCCCAAAGTCGATTAAATCTATGTAAATTAATTTTCCAACATTATAAAAATTTACAAACACAAAGCAAAGTTAAAAAAATTTTTACAGCAAACCAGTATCCCTACCACCCAGCCTACCAAGAACATCTGAATGACCTGCTTTATCAAATTATGTTTCCTTTTTAATACAGGCATCACAGAGAAATACAGGCTAAAAGACAACTTTCAGAAAGTCAATGGCTTCAAAAAAAAACCGTTGAAGTCATTAGGTTAAGGAAATTAATATTACAAGATCTGATACCTCTGTCAGAAATCATCAGCAGCAGTTTACTGTTTAAAGTCAGAATGGACTTAATCTACCCCCTACTCTTGATGAATGATTCCATCATTCACCTGCTAAAAAATATCTGATGATTTCTCATCTCAAAACAAATCCAAAGAACTTCCCATGTCCTAAAAGGTTCTAAATGATGTGGTCTCTACCCACCTCTCTAATTTCATTTTATCTCCCACTTTTCCCTTGACTCCACTCCATTCCAAACTTACTTCACTGGCTGCTTATGTTCTCTTTCCCTTCACTTGAAAATTAAGATACTGTCATAAATATGCTTAAGCACATTTACTTTAGCCACCCTCAAAAAAAAAATCAAGCTCAATTTGGTACTAACTGCAAACTGGCTCCAATTTAACAGTGTATCCCATATTTTGATAATTATTAGCTATAAAAAATGTATTCAGGATCATCTGGAGGAAGCACTAATAAACTCAGACCAACACCCAGAATGAGCAGCTTCATGCCTATCTGATTTTCAGTCACATGACTATCATAATTATGAGTACACCAGGCCTTTACTTAATACTACAGCACCACAGATTAAAAATGAGTCACTTGAAATACAAACACTTGAAAAAGAAATTTTACACTAATTACTAATTTCAAACTATCTTGAAAATTTTAATTTATTAATCTCACGAGTACTTAACAGTGAGCATGTCCCCAAAGAGCAGGGTACAGCAAGACATATTAACACAAATTTAAAATTTGGTTACATTAGTGTGAAGGTGCAGAGAAAACAGTTCTCCGATCAGGTGCATAAAGGAATAAGGGAAGACAAAATACCTTTAGGGACCTTCTAAAACTACAAATATACATGATTAAAATCCAGTGATTATTTAGTATTTACCATTATCACTAGTAGCATAATGCAATTAAACCCAAAGTGCTGTCTATATTAGCTCAGCAAACCCAAATTAGTAATTTTAAAAACGGAAATTATCAGTCTTTCTTCCGGCAAAGTTAACATAATTCTCTCAGCTACAGTACAATTAAGAAGGCCCAAAGTAGCAACCCACCTCCTCCAGTCACTGCTTGGACTCCACCCTATCAACAGGAAACACTTGAAGACCTACCTGTTTTTACTCTCCTAATAACTTACACCCCCACACAACCAGGATAAACTTTTAAAGGAGTTAACTGACAGACAAAATAGGACTCAGGACTGAAAATACTCCAGCAATCACTACCACATACACACACTCAGTAATCTGTATACTTGATATACACTGTTTCTCTCCATCCCACCTCAATAGTCACAAGAGTCAGTAGTCACCTGATAACATCTTATTGGGGCCTAATTATGTTGGATTTGGAGCAGGGGAGTCTGGGCCTCCCTCTTGAAGAAGCTGGTCCTCAAGAAAACCAAAACATCTAAAGCTGGGACTAGGCCAGACACAGACTTTGTATATTCATTTACCTATTTCAATCAACTGCTGTAGGATCATCTAATTACAGAAAGAAGACTAAAAGCTAAAGAACTGAAATTTGTTTGGGTTTTTTCAGATTCTCTCACTATATACAAAATCAACAATATATATATAAGGAGAAACACTGGAATAAGTCCAGAATTTTAGCTGACTCAAAGCAAGATGTTTGGGAGTACATGGAGAATATCTTATAGTGAAAATAGTTCTGGCTGGCACCTGACTAGACATGACCTTCAGAAATTTACCGAAGTCTCTGGGACTCAGTTTCTCACCTGCAACTGGGGTTAGACTACAAATCCTGAGGATTCCCTTCAGGTCTAAAATTTTTGATCAATGAAAAAGTCAGTGGATTCCTATTCTCTTCTTCCCCCTAGTACAGGTTTTTAGAACAGGTAAGTCTGGTACTAGACTGATCAAAACCAAGTTCCATCTTATATACTTTGTGTCCCCAAGAGCCACCAGTGCTCTACAAAAGCAGACAATTTATCAAAAGAGATCCTTCAATAAGTTATCCTTTACAATTAAAAACTAATCTTGTATTTTCAGTCTAAATGATATCACTTGTGCCAAATACTCAAAAAAAAAACTCTTCCAATTTAGCCATGTCTAAAGTGACAATCATGTATTGGTACATACACAGTATCCTACTATCTGGGTGTACGACACAAAGTGCCTGAAAAATTCTCACCACATACAACGTTTAAAAGAATTTTTTTAAGTATTTTCCCCCCTTCAGATCCACCAGGAATGTAATCTGATTACACACCTGCAAGGAACACTTACTTCAAGACTGTCTTAAACATAAAAAGAACCAAACAAGTTACCAACAGAGTTAAAAATTTTAAATCAGAACTATTAAGAAACACAAGTGAAAGCGACTCTAAGGTAAAAAGAATGCCACTTTTCTATCATAAACTACTAAAAATGGTTTTGACCAAATCAATTTGAGTACAAATAGTGCTACTTAATGAACTTGTAACTAAAACCAATCGGTAACAAAAGACAGATGTTTAGGTGACTCCTAAGGTAGTAACAGACTAAGCAAAACTGTAAGTTAATACTCTATTTTGATGCTAGTTTAAATCATGAAAAATGTTCTTTGCAATTAGAAAATTCCCTTCTTTTCAATACCGAAGAATCCTACTAAGATTTCAACACTATGTTTTACTTACACAATCTCAAAGAATACTGCATTAAAGAAGAAAATATTCAAAATATAACTGGACTTCAACCAGTACAAAACGGTGATTCATGTTTCATATTAAATGTAAAAGCCAAAATGGAGTTGTGAAGTTTCTTTCCCATTTCAACTCCGATAGCCACGCGCGCTCCTTAGGGGCTGGCAGCCCAGCGGGTCGCGGGGCCAGACTCGGAGTGCCCGCCCTGCCGGGCCCTAAGAGAGGAAGCGCCGGGGACCGCAGGCGGATGGCTAGGGCTCCACCAGGCCTGGCGGGGCGGGGGAAGGGGCGCGGGAGGCCGCGGGGCGCGCTTCCGGGGACTGTACGGGCGGGGCTGCGGCTTCGGGGAGCTGGGCATGGGTCCCAGGCCCGGAGTCAGGGTCAGGGGCTAGGGTCCTGGGGCGGCGGGCCGAGAGCAGCAGGTGGGGCGCGGCCGCGGCGGGGCGGCGGCCGGAAGAGTGCCGGGCGGGCGGGCCCGGGGCACCGCGGCGCCAGGAGGGAAACCTCTCACTCACCTCAGGCGACGACTCCGAGTCCGGCCTCTCCGCGCCGAGGACGCCTGTCCGCGAGTCGCAAGCTCGAAGACTACGGCGGGTGGCTTAGGAGGCGGCGACGGACTAACGAGAGAACCGACGGAGGGCGGCGGGCCGGGAGCGCGAGCGAGCAAGAGCGGGCGGCGACGGCGGCGGGAGGGCGGGGAACGACGTGCGCGCCCCCGTGTGCCCAGCGGGCTCAAGCCGGCCCCAGTCGCGGTCCCGCGCACACGCGCGCACTCGTTGCCTAGCCACGATTGCTCAGAAGCGCGTCAACGCCCTAAGAGCAAGGCTCTTAACCAATCATTGCAGCCTCGTGGGGCATCACGGGAACTCTGGGACTATAAAAGACCTGGTTGCTATTTTATACTCCCCGAGTCACTCATCCTTTAAGTAAGCTGGGTGGGGCTAGGTGCGCGTGCGCGGTGTTAATACTCCTCCCCAAACTGCCAACTCTTCGCGCAAGCGAGGTAGGCGCTCTTTGCCTGGGTTTACGCGTGCGCATTAGTGAGCCTGGCCCCGGAAGCTCAGACGCCTGCGCAGTGGGGACTACGGTGACAGTTGTCCGGGTGGGGCGCCAGCCAGTCATGGCGGAGCCTTGGTCTGGACAGTCTCTGCAGACTCTGTCGGCCACGGTGCTGGGCGCCCTGGGCGCCCTTGGCAGCGAGTTCCTGCGGGAGTGGGAGGCGCAGGACATGCGCGTGACTCTCTTCAAGCTGCTGCTGCTTTGGTTGGTGTTAAGTCTTCTGGGCATCCAGCTGGCGTGGGGGTTCTACGGGAGTACGGTGACCGGGTTGTATCACCGCCCAGGTGAGGCTCCCCACCAACTCCCGCTGGCCGTCCCCTCTCCCACCGACTGTACCTTTGGGCTCCCCAGAACCTCCCTAGACTGCCCCTGGTCCCCTGAGAACTTCATCACGACTTAACGCTGTACCCTGACCCATGCCAACATATCATTTCATGAAAGAAACCCCACCAGCCCACCCATCACATTATAACTTCCTTTGAATCTCCACCAGACAATACCAATAATCCCTTAGGGTCTCCACCACACTCTATCAAACAATATCTCTGGCCTCTAACCTGACCTGGGCTGATGACTGCTCAGATACCCACCCCAAGTCTGCTGCAGCTCTGGATGTGTTCCTGCCCCCAGGTCTGGGCGGCCAGAACGGATCCACACCTGATGGCTCCACGCATTTCCCTTCCTGGTGAGTAAATCTGTTCCCATCTCAACCCCATCTTGGCAGGCAGAGGCCACTCCTATACTAAGAACAGGGAAGAGGCATTCTCAGGGTAGGAGTCCACCAGCTTAGTGGCCTTTGCAGCAAACTCTAAGGTCTGCAAGTAGAGCCCAGGCTTTGGGTGACACTGATGTCTAAACATTTCATCAGTATGCTTTTCAGTAATCTGTGGGGTGGGAAGCATTATTGTTACAGTTTCTGAGATGAAGTGGCAAGTCTGTTGGGTTCCACTTGTCAGCCCCTCAGTTGGAAAGGCAGGAGCCTCTGTCCTTAGTGCACTGCCTGGCCTCATCAGGATCAGCCTCTTTATCTGTACAACGTAAACTCATTCAGCTGATCTCTGAGCTCCACATGGCAGCAGCCACACTAGGCTTAGAGAACAAGAACAACGCAGGTCCTGCTTTCAAGAGGAGCCAGAGTTTTAAAAGGGGAGCGCTGTCAGAGCAGGTGTATCCCAAAGACACCTAAGCTAAGGGCAAAGGCTAGGGGGTGGTAAAGTGTACCAAGTAAAGAGAATGAATAAAACAAGGCCCAGAGGCAAGAACAAGGGTAACTATTGGAGGATAGGCAAGGCTGTGACACTGGAGCTCAAACATAAAGGCCTGAAAGGACCTGTAACACCCTGTCCCAAGACTCAGGAAGCTATTGAAGGACTGATTCAGCAAGACCATGGCCTGATCTCATTTGCCTTTATAACTGCCTCCTTCATGGCAAATAGATAAAGGGGTCCAATAGAGAAGGCAAGAGGCCAGTTAGGACGTCTGCCACTGCCCAGGTTTCTGTCCTGGGCAACTGGGGAAGAATGGGAGCATCATCACAAGGTGGGGAAGCCAGAGGGAGAACGAGCCTGCAGGCCTAGTGTGGGCCAGAAACTCAGCAGAGAGATCTACATTATAGTGTGACCTTACTGAGCCCAGGTCAGCCCCCAAAAAGGGGACTGTTGTGCTGCCTGTGGAATAACCCCTCTCTTCTCTTTTCCATCACTTTCAGGGAAACAGCAGCAAATGAGCCTCTCAAAACCCACAGAGAATAAGGGAAGGCAGCAGAGGGGTCTCCAGGGACATCACCGGGTCTGCTGGCTCCCACACTGGGTTCTGCTGCTGCCCAGACACCAGGGACGACTGCAGTGGGGTAGGGGGTTGGGGCAGGGAGCACCCCAGCACTTGCAGGGATGGGCCTTCACTGCCCTTGGCCTTGCCTCCAGCAGCCCCAGGCACGGGCCAGTAAAGAGTTTGCCTCTACCCTGATCTGGGTGCCTTAAGGAGAGAAGGCATGCTCCTCCTTCTTCAGGGGTCAGCTCAGAAGCCTCTGGGTTGGGGAGGCGAACAGTCCATTTTCTGTCTTGGCTTTATCCTGTTCCTCTTCTCATCCCTCTTGGATATGACCCTGTAGAGATTTTTTCCTTCTGAGAGTAAGCCTGAGTGACCAGCTCTGAAATTTGTAAGGCAAGTCTGTTTTCCCCTAAGCCCTGAGTTTCTGGAATTTCTTTGGTTTGGCTTTGTTGGCAGCGAGCCAGGGAATCCTAGCCTGGACACAGCCTTATAATATCTGGTTACTTAGCTAGCCATACAAGTACAAAGCAGGGGGCAGCTGGCACCCCCTGGACATGGAGACACTGAACACCCACCTCCCTTGGCCCATCCTGAGTTCTGCAGGCATGAGTCAGGCTATGGAAATTATCTTTTCCCAAGCACTGTACTCATATTCCTCTCAGTCCTTCACAGAAGGAAGGTGGGTGCCTGAAAGAGGCTGAGTCCCAGGGGTGACTTCCTATCCCCACTGCTTAAGTGCCCACAGGATTGTGGGTTTATATCCTGCCCCACAGGAAGGTACTAAGCAGTTAGTGCAGAGCAGCCCCACCAAGCCCTGCGGCCTCACCACTTCCTGTCTTGACCTGGAACCACAAGAGCTTCATCCCAAAAGCCTGGGGTACAGGCTTAGCTCCTCCCCACTAGTTGACCCCCAAAAACCCTCAACAGGGAAGAGCCACAAGCTAGGCAGGCCTGCCACTTCCACAGTGGGCCAAGGGAGCTTTCAAAAGTGTAAGTGGCAAACGCCAGTCCCTGAAAGCCATGTGACCCTAGACCTGCCTCCTTCCCTGATGGCCATACTATTCTGCCTGCTTCTGCTGGGCCACCAGGTACTTCAGTGTCCCGCTGCCTGCTTCCTCTGTTAAATGTCACATTTCCATCTGGCAGCCTTTGCCTAGACAGTCTGAAGAGTGCACTGGAGTAGGACTACGCTGAGCTCATGCACATATCCTCTGGAGTATCCTCTGGCTGGTGGGATGATGGTTTTGCAGCCCTAGGCCTACAAACACCACAACTGGTGTCAGGGTCTCACATTTCACCCTAGGCTCAATTGAGGATATAGCTTATTAAACATGGAAGTGCACCAGCTGTGTGGTTATTCAGACAAGACAGAGTATGCACGCATGGGGGAAACTGGAGAGGGAATACCCTGGGGGCTGTTGCTCTTGGAGCACCCAAAATGCAACGTCTGGCAGAGGTGATGGGTGCCCAACAGAGGCACTATCCCCATGAGTTTTTATAGACCTGCCCTTCTCAAGGGGAACCCACTCTGAGCCTGTCTCAGAGTCCAGGAAGGAAGGCATTGGCTTGGCACCCCAGGAACCCTATGGTCAGAGAACAGTGAAGCTAGAGACTGGCAAGCAAGAAGAAAGCTCTTTTAATATTGTTTTTAGGAGTCAGTGGAGTCCAGTAATGACCCCCAGGGGCCAAAGTCAGCCCAGTATAAGGCAAGTCAAGGAGGAGGCCCAGCCTGCCCTACAACAGCCCTGGGGCTCAGAACAGGAGGTGAGCCTGGCAGCGTTGGCTACTGGGCAGCAGGTTGGGCCAACTAAAGAACGTGGAAGAGTGAGTCCATGCCCCCTCAGCCATCCCCAAGTTTACACACGGGCACGGCAGCCCTACTGGGCCAACCCTCTGTGAGTCAAAAGTTATTCCTGCCCAGGGAAAGTGAACTAGAGGAGGTAGCCAGCACTGCCCAAGGTAATAACCCTTTGTGGTATGAAGAACTGTGGTGAGGTAGGTTGGGCAGGCTTTATCCTCCGGCTAAAGGTGAGCCTCTCCTTCACAGCCAGCACCTAGCAGAGTGGGAGGGAGAGGTGCCAGAACTGATGCTTCCCAGCAGGCAAGAGTGGGGTCAATGGGAATGTGGGCTCCATTACTGAGAAATGGGGTCTTGAAGTTGCAGCGGCACTGGATGAGATGGGACAGGTGGTGTATCCCACCTCAACCAGAATCAGCCGCCACCTACCCATAGTGTGTTCTCCCTCAGCTTCCTGACTAACCCCTTGTACAGTGCCCTCCAGAGCAAGGCTCCTAGAGGGGAGGGCCCTGCCCCATCATCCTTACTTAAGGGTGTAGTAGTTTGTGGGCACAAAGGGCATCTTGCTGACCACAGCCACCTGCTGCTTCCGCCGCACCTCTACCAGCAGTGGGGTACCTGGCCGACTATATTCATAGGGCACATAACCCATTGCCACATTCTTCTTCAGGCAGGGCGAGGGGCAGCCACTGGTCACAGTACCTGTCCGGGCAGAGGCCATCTGTCAATGCCACCACCTTGACAGTCCAGTACCCCCACCCTCCTGGGGAAGAGACAAGGACTCTCCAACTTCCCTGGTCCACCTACCAATCACGGTGCCCTCCGTGCTCAGGATGGCGTTGTGCATCCGCACAGGAGCCCCCTCACACGTTAACCCCACACGCCTCCGCTGCACCTTGCCCTTCAGCTGGGGAACAATGACTGAGGCTCCTGGGAAGTCCATGGCAGCTCGGCGGCGCTTCCCTGGAACATGACACAAGACTTAAGCCACAGTCACAGGACTCCTGACCACAGGAGGTCCTAGCAACAAGGACCCCAAGTGACATCTATCCAGCATCAAGGCCCCTTCAGTTGGGGACCAAGGTCCAGGCCCCCTTCCCCCAGGCCCCATTCCTCCTCTGAAATGAGTCATTCAGCTGCACACCTCCTGCCCGCTAGTCTCAGAGGCCATGCTGCCCACCTCAGCCTGAGGGTCCTCAGCATTCAGTGGGCAAAGCCACTGTGATGCCTTCAGAGGATGAAGGTTCAGGGAGGCTGTGTCACTTCCTCCAGGCTATACAACCTTGGAAGAAGTCATGAGCTGGCTGGTCCCATGAAGGGCCACTCCAGCCTTCAGGATCCCCTGCCTGAGTGCTAGCCCAGCTCACCCAGTGTCCAACTGAGGCTGCCTTCCACAGGCGTGGTGTGTTCATCAATGTCATTCCCATACAGGCAGAGGCCTGCCTCCAGGCGCAGGCTGTCCCGGGCTGCCAGCCCAGCCAGCTTCACCTCTGGGTTTTCCAACAGAGCTGTTGCCAGGCGGACTGCCTCCACTGCCGGCACAGAGATCTACAAGAGACACCAGAGAGCAGGTGGGCAGCGAGCCCCAGAGCCCTGTGCCCTGCACTACCTTGTGCCCACTTCTTGACATACCTCCACACCATCCTCTCCTGTGTAGCCACAGCGGGTCACACGGCAGCCAGACACGCCAAACACCTCCATCACAGCACTGGTCATGAAGGGCAGTTTCCTCAGGTCATCTGCCACACCAGCCTGGAGCACCTGTGCCGCAGTGGGGCCTGGACCCAGGGAGTCAGAAACCAAGTGTCTGGGTCCCAGTGCCCTGCAAAGCTGGATCACAGCCCTTAGGAACTAGAACAAGCCCTCAGCAAGCCCTATTCTGTAGGTGAGTGAAGATGCTCTTGTCCACAGCCCGTGGAGCCTTGTAGACGCAGGTAGAGGGAAGGCATGGTACCAAACTTAGAATTATTGTGCACAAATAGCACACCATCCTTACCTTCCTCCTGGCATGGCCTCTGTGCTAAGCAATAGAGGAAACCTGGAAGGCAAAAGTCAACTCCAAACCCAGCCTGTCCTGCTTACCTTGCAGGGCTAGCAGAGCATTATCTATCACCTCCAGGCCTACATCACTGCCCATGTTATGAAGCTCTCTAACCCTGTCCTGAAAGGAAAGATAGAAATAGCACATTAGCTCTAGGACCACTTACTGAGCACCTACCGCAGTCCGGGTGCTGCAGAGCTGGGCCGAGTAGACTGGTTCCTATATTACGCCCGGGTCTGCCAGCTCTAACATCAGGGTCCAGCCCTCCACCTTCACCAGGAGATGCTCACTTAGGGGCCAGGGTCAACTTCACCTCCCCACCTCCCTCACCTAGCACGCTCCAGGGAGGGCCTGCTCAGGCCTGCTGTTCTTTCAAAGAGCCATTTTCTGAGCCCCTTGGCCATTCCAGGTCTGTCCTGGACAACAAGGATGCTGTGGTGAACAAGGAAGACAAGGTACCTAGCACACAGAGGGGCTGTACCTGCATGAGGGCCAGGTCCTTCTCCCAGCAGCCAGCATTAGACACCACATATAGGTGTCCTTCAGAAGTGTTGGTCACAATCAAGTCATCTAAGATGCCTCCAGCCTCATTGGTAAACAGCGACAGTGTCCCCTAGCATCAAAGCAGAGCACCTTTGCCTCCAGATCCAAGAGGTCAAGATTGAGTGTGAGTCAGACATGTCTCTGGGCCTACTCAGCCACCACAAACTCATGAACCCGCATGCACAGGGCTGGGGGTGTAGGTTGCAAGGAGTAAGGCTGGGTCATCCCAGACCCCTGCCGAACTCCAGGTTTTTCTTCATTTTGTTTTGTTTTCTTTTTCAAATGGAGGTACTGAGAATTTAACCAAGTACCTCATGCATGCTTAGCATGCACTCCACCAATTGAGCTATACACCAACCCATCCAAGTCCAGGTTTTTGATCCTCATATAGTGAAAAATTTTTATCTCTTCCTCACCTTGGGGGACCTACTTGATCTGGTGGTGCCTCTGCACCCCTCCCTACTCAGTACTGAGCACCTCATCTCACACTTAATCTATAATTTTTCCCACCCAGACCTAGGGCATCCGTCCAGCATCAAGACCTCTTCACTCAGGTTCCCCCAGGACCCCGGCCCCAGACCTCAGGACAGAAGCTTTGAAGTTTATCTTAAGGATCCCATGTGTTCCACGGCAATGTCCCAGAATACTGTGAGGCTGGCCTCAGAGGTTAAGAGGTCATATGAATCACCTGAGATCTTGTTAAAATGTAGGTTCTCATTCAACAGGTCTGGAGTGGGGCCTGAAAGTGTATTCCTAACGAGTTTCAAGTGGTGATAAGACTGCTGGTTTAGGGACTATACTTTGAATCATAAGGGGTTGGCACCATGGAAGGTCACAGAATAGGACATGAACCTGGGTTTCTGGTCTCCCAGCTTGATGTGATGGGGATGGGATAGGACTTTCCCTGCAGACAGCTGGGTGTCTGGACATGACTCAGGGACTCCGTCCCTCAAGAATGCAACCCCTGAGACACTGTGCCCCCAAGCCCGAAGCAGGGACTCAGACTGGTTTGCTGGCTCATGACTGCTCACTCACTGACCAGAAATAAAAGAAGGGCCCACCTGATCTGGCCTTAGCTCAGCAATATCGCCAACCACTAGACTCTCCATCAGCTTCACCCGGTCACGGCCAAATATCTTGGTCTGGGAAAGAGATCAAAAGCCTCAGGCCACTGCAATAGCTAAATCTAGACAGCCATGGAGCAAGGAGGCATCCTTCCTGCCACCCACAGCACAGTTCAATGCAGCCAAAGTGCCTGACTACTGGTCCTTTGGTTCTGCAGGTGGCAGAAACGCCACTTTGACTCCCTTACATCAGCCAATACAGAGGGGTATACTTGTGGTTTTAGGGAACTTGAAAAGGCCCAGCACCTTCCTGAAATACCCCCCTTTCCAAACCAATACCCAGGACAGTGGATGAGAATGAGTGGCAGCCCTGGAAAGCCCAAGACATTGAGGTACATCACTCAGTGGGGCAGGTTGGAGAGATTAAACAGGAGGTGATCAGAAGACCATCTGAGTTAATTTACTGGGGGCCACAGTCCACTAACCCCCTAAGACCTCCATCGCTTCTGAGAGGGCTGCCCTTGGACTCCAGCTCCCAGCAAAGAAAGTCGAGGGCTGCACCACTGTGGATGAGGAGGAAGCCCTGGTCTCACAGTCAGCACACTCCCTGGCTCACCTGCATCATGTGGGACACGTCAAAGAGTGAGCAGTGCCGGCGTGTGTGCAGGTGTGAGTCAATGTGGCTGTCCCGGTACTGCACTGGCAGGCTCCAGCCCGCGAATGCCACCATCTTCCCGCCATGTGCCAGGTGGAAGTCATAGAGTGGTGTCCTGCGGAGCACGTCCTGCGGGCGGCCGGGCTCAGTGCCACCAAGGCCCCAGACCCCAGCCCTCTCCCTCCCCCACCCTCCACACACCATCACCCTCTATCCCACCTGTGCACAACTGAGCGGACGGCCCAGGGCCAAGGGGGGCGCCTGCAGACGCAAGCCCAAACGGGACACCATGCTCACAGTCCGCTGCATCATTGCCCGCAACTGGTGCAGCCGGCACACAGAGGCCACCACTCTGCCAGGCACGCTGGGAGATGTAGTCCGGGCCCTGCTTGAAGAGGTCTCTCCCCCGCCAGGGGG
Organism: Vicugna pacos; assembly: GCF_048564905.1. NCBI lineage: Eukaryota > Metazoa > Chordata > Mammalia > Artiodactyla > Camelidae > Vicugna > Vicugna pacos. The sequence goes on from NC_133003.1 coordinate 21,751,966, forward strand.
GATCAGAAGAGGGAGTGGGCAGCCCCAAGGGCAGGCGGGGCTTTAGAGAACAGAATGCATGAACTTCCATAGGCGGGGAAATAGCCCCAGGCGCTCCCCTCTGATCAGCCCAGACTGGACGGTTGGAGCCAATTAACCGCTCAGGAATAGAGCTGGGGGCTAGACCTCCCTGGCTGACTGCCCTGCCTCCAAAGGGCCAAAGTTCTGCAAAGGGCTGAAAGGCCTGAATCACCAGTTTAGGACAACAGGAGTGTAAGGTCACACGGGGGAGGGGAAGGGGTGGAGAGGGCACAGGAGGGTGGAGCCAGCCACATGAGCACCAAAGTAACCTAGCCTCATGTGAGGGTCTCCAGCTGTCTTGCTGGGCAAACATAGGCAGCCAGCACAGTGATGGATTCCACAAGTATTTATTGATCTTGCTGCGCACTAGGTCCTGTGCTGGGTGCTGGGGACACAGCTGTGCAGGAAGCACGGTCCCTCCCAGGGACCTCCCCTGTCACACACATACACACTGAGGGCTGCTACTCCCTGAGCATAGGACTGTGATCGTTACCCTCTTATCCAAAGCTGACCAGGGCTAAGCAAGTGACCCTGAGGGCAGATACCACCTGCATAAACTCTGATGGGTGAGAGCAGAAGGTGGCCATCAAAAGGTGGCTTACCTCCCCCCAGAAAGCTGTTGAGCCACACAGACATTCAGTTTTCCAGGTCCAACCCATGTTGCAGTACTGCCTCATAACAGCCCCCAGGGGAAAAACCAGAGAGAAGCAGGATTTTCTCATAAGAAAGAGTAGCCTGTCTTATTCAGCTGCTGGCCTGGGATTGTAGAAAACTTCAGCCTCTTAAAGACACCAGTGAGAACCCTCACTTGGACCCACCCACTACCGAGCTTGATCACTATGAGCATGGCTCTTAGAAGGGGCAACTGGGAGAGGGACAAGGATGTGCTTTGGGCTGTGTCAGTGGCAGACAGGTGGCAGGACTTATTTTCAGGCCCCAGCCTTGCCAGTGGCACCCACCCAGACTCGATGGGCAGACCCATTTGAACACACAGCCGGAAGCCAACTGAGGGACCAAGGGACTTGGGCTGCCCATCTTCCCAGTTTTGTGTGGCTCCCTAGGCAAGCAGCAGAGTTTAGACAGGAAATTTCTTTTTGTGAGTGTAACACAAAGGGAAAGAAGGCCAGTAGGGAGTGCAGAAGGAAGAAACGGGACTCCTGTTTCTCCCTCAGGCTTCCAAACTACCAGAGTGCCAAGCTACAGCAGTCTTCCAGGGCTAGACAGAGCAGGTCCTAGTAGGTTACCTCAGCCCACTGCACTCAGGGTGAGGAAGCAAGCAGAAGATAGGAATGTGCATGTTGGCAGGAGGGACAAAGGCTGCAGGGGGATTCTTAGCAATAGAATTGGAGTGTTTTTAGGGAAGGAAGAGGAGTTTCAGGTTGCAGTCAGGTAAGGACAGAGTGCGCCCCCTCCAGGAGCTCATGCTGAAGCAACATACTGAGCCCCCGAGTATCTTGAATCTGTGAACACGGCCCAGACGGAATGGGCATGCAGGCAACACTCGGAATGTACAGGGAAAGCACTCCGGCCTCTGATGGCCCAGACCGGGCCTGGGTGGGCACAGAAGGCCATCGTCTTGACTAAGAGTCACGGCTCAAGTGTAGGAGAGCAAGTTCAGGTCATAACAGCCATCCACCTGCAACACAAAAGACCATCAGATCTGACCTGCTCAGGCCAATGGGAGTCAAGCAAAGGGAAGCGATCACTCACATCAAAGCGGCCGATCCTCGTGGAGGCGTGACTGGCCCGGATCATCTCTGTCAGCGCCCACATCTGCTGTACCTCGGAGGATACCCTGCTGGGTTCTGGGAGACCCTGCTCCAGAAGGAGGAGGTCAGTGGCCATGGGTCTCTCCCCAGCAGTGCCCTTAGAACTCCAGAGGCCAAGCTGGGCTATGGGGTTCTCCAGATGAGACCAGTAACATCCCCAGATGACTTGTGAAACATGAGGATGGGGCCTGCTGTGGAGTAGCCAGTCCCAGACAGAGATTCCTCAAATCCCAGAAGGAAGGTGGCACAGAGTGAACCAAGGGCCCTGGGTCCAGCCCCAGATTCTTGCTGAAGGGGGTTCTCCAGGGCCTCTGCTGGACCCCAGAGCTATTCACACATGGTTCTCACCCAGGGTGAGGGCTTACCTCAAGAAGGGGAGCAGACTGCTCACAAGGCACTGGGTGGGAGAGCCACTTGGGGAAGGTCATGGAAGGACTCTGCAAAGCAAAGGCATACTGCCCTGAGGCAGGCAGAGTGGGAGAGCCCTGGAACCAGATTTCAAGGTCCTAAGAGCAGAGAGAGGGCCCCTGAGCCTCAGACACTGGGAAAATCCTGTTCAGGGGTCCACAGAGACTCTAAGGGGCAGACAGACTACTTAAGCTCTTCTGCTATGAAGAAGGAAGTCCCATAAGACAAGGAACAGAAGTGTCTCCCGGCACCTGAAGGTTCCAGCTCTGAAAGAGGCAGGCAGCCCCATAGGTCAGGGGATATGGGGACGTGGCCTCGCCTCTCATCATGAGCTTCCAGCATTCCCACTTCACTAACTTCCATGAAGGCCTCCTTCTGAGTCTCCCCATCCTTACCCATCCACTCCCACCCCCATCTGCACCCTGAGGCCTCCCAGCCATAGCTAGGAGACTCCTGGAGAAAGGGCCAGCCACCAGCTTTGAGCTAGTCACTTACCTTTGGTCCCTGCTGGTAGATCTGCAGCTCCTCCACCGTGAAAGACAGCCAAAGTGGCGATGGCTGTCGCAGAATCAGGCGCAGCTCCAGTACTCTGGCCATGTCACACAGCATCTGATACACATACACACACACACACACACACACAAGGACCAGCGAGGCCCCAGCTCACTGCCCAGGAGCCAACCAGCAATGAGCCAAGGTGTTTCCTCCTCAGGCCTTTGAGAAGGAAAGAACAGTAGTTCTTCCAAAGCACTTGCCAAAGAACTGGCCCCTACCCCTTCCCTCCTAGGATCCTGGCTCAATCCCCAGACCCCTTGTGAGCCCTCATCTGGGCTGCCCTGGCCATGCTGAGTCCCAGCTGACCTGGTGCTTGAACAGCGATACATACTCCTGGGCTCCCTCCTCACTGTGTGGGTCAGGCATCAGGCAGTAGTCTCGTAGGCAGGTCACCCATTTGGCCGGAGTGTGTGTTGAGGTGTGCTGGCGAACACGGATGGTCAGAAAGGCTGTGTAGTAATTCTTAAACGTGATCTCCTGCAACTAAAACACACACAACATCAGACCCAGGCCCAGGGCCTGAAGGTTACAAAGGAACCATTTCCTCCTCCACTTAGGAATGTATTCCTACCAATCTAACAATTTCAACAAGAATCCACTGGAACCCAGAGAAATTTTGCTTTCTTAGAAGAATGCACAGTCTAAGTGAGCATGTCATACAAAAAAAAATGACCTCAGATCTGGCCTCATGTCCAAGATGCAGCCAGAGATCAGAGCCCTAACTCTAGAGGAGGCAGAAAATGTACAGATGAGGCCTGACAGAGGAGGAATCCACCACATAGACCAAGAAGGGCGGAGAATGTAAAAAGTAGCATATCCAAAGGAGCACCAAGGGGTGACAAAACCCAGCACACCCCTGGAACAGAGCATAGTTCAGCCTAGCTACAGCAGTTGTCATCACTGGATACTCATCAGAATTACCCAAGGAGGTTTTGTTTTTGTTTTTGTTTGTTTTTTTAATATAGGTGTACAGGCTCCACCCCAGACCTACTAAATCAGGATTTCCAGGGTTGGCTCCTTCAGTGAAGTCTTAAAGAACAGCTCAGTGGAGAAACACACACTACAGGACAAAGTGCATGGGGCCAAAAGGCAAGTGCGACAGACAGTAGCCCTGAACGCTAGGCTATTAGAAAGTGGACTTTATCTGCTGTATTGAGGTCCCGTAGTGTGTCCAGTCACTCAGCCAGCAGATGGGGAAGGGCAACCAAAGACTGGAAACTGGAGCCCCTGGGAAGATCCTGATGAGGGATGAGTTGAACCTGACCTCCAGCAGAGACTGTAGGAATGGGTAGGAGGCAGGTTTGGGGGTAAATCATTGTCTAATGATACCTAGCCAGTGGCCAGGGACAAAATGACCTCTCATCTCTATTTGGTTCACAACTGTATTTCCAGCACCTAGCCTACTATCCTGGCACTTCCGTGCCAGCGCTGTTCTGGACATGGGAAAGAGATGTGAAAGAGAACAGAAAAGGAAGCTGCATTCTAGTAAGTATGTGTTAACTGAAGTAAAAAATAAATGGCTAACTGACTCGCAAGGGCGTGGACACTGCAGAGGCTTTCTGTAAAAATATTTAATGCTTGGGACACGCCCGAGTTCCCAGATAAGCCCCACCCAGGAGGACCGGTCGCGCCCACGCGGCTTGCTCACCTCGAAGGGCGCGACGCTGGGGAAGGTGACATCGATGACCAGCACGCCAGGCCGGCCTTGGGAGGTCCGCACGTCGCCCACCTGCAGGGCCACAGTGCCTTTCACATGGCAAGGCACTGACACGCGGGACATAGTGTTCGCGGCGGCGACCAAGCACAACCGCCGCTCCTGGCCTGAGACCAATGATCCTTCCCGGCATCCCCAGCCGAGCCCTAAGAACTACAACTCCCGAGAAGACTCGCGCTAGGCCAGCCCAGCCAATCACCGATTCTCGGGTCGGGCGGGGACTCGGAAGTGCCTGCGGAAGTGCCCCTTCAGCCAATCACCACGCGAGCTTTAGAGCTACGGCCGGCCGTGCCCAGAAACGGCCGGGCATTCTGCACACAAGGCTTGCCGAGCCATGTTCGTTTTACGAATCACGCTTAGTTACTGTTTCTGTGCAGGGCGGACGTCAGTTAAAGCACGTAAAACCGTGAGCACAAATGAGCAGAGTGCCTGGACGACATTAATTGCAAAAATAAATGTTAACCCTTTTTTTTTTTAACGGGCAAAAGATTTAAAGAGAATTTGCAAGAGTAGATAAATAGCCAATGTGCCCATGAAAAGATGCTGAATATGATTATTCATCAGAGAAATACATATTAGGACCCCTACACAGCCACTGAACAGGCTAAAATTAAAGACTAACAAAAGTGTGGATCCCTAATCTATTGATAATTTCTTGCCACTTTGAAAAGCATTTTGGCCTTTTTGTGTGTGTGTGTGTGTGTGTGTGTCCATTATTTAAGAACTAAAATTATAACTACAGTATGATCCAGTCATTGCACTCCTAAGTATTTACCCAAGAGAAATGAAAGCATATGTCATAATAGCCAAAAACTGGAAATAATCCGCATGTCCAACAGATGAACAGATGAGCTAACTATAGTATATCCACAGGAATACTACTCAACAATAAAAAGAAGTGAACAAATACCAGGAGTGTATCAACAGATGAATGGGTAAACAAAACCCGACTCTCTTTTGGTTACTATTTGAATGGGATGTATTTTTCCACCCCTACTTTCAACCTCGTTGTGTTCTTATATCTAAAGTGAGTCTTCCCTAATTGCAGTGCTGGGCCTAAAGGAGATAACATTTATGAATGGAGATCGACTATACTTGGTCCACCAGTTTCTGTATATGAAAGTGGTGTTTTTTCTGAATATCACATTTTCATCCAATTATCCATTTAAGCCACCAAAGGTTACTTTCTGTACCAGAGTCTATTACTGCAACATCAACAATCAGGGAGTCATCTGCCTGGACATCATTAAAGGCAACTGGAGCCCTGCTTTGACTATTTCAAAGGTTTTGCTGTCGATTTGTTCTCTTTCGACAAACTGCAATCCTGCGGATCCTGTGGTTGGAAGCATAGCCACTCAGTATTTGACCAACAGAGCAGAACATGACAGGATAGCCAGACAGTGGACCAAGAGATACACAACATAATTAACATAATTTGTACACAGTGTGACGGAGCAGAGGCATCTTCTCACTGTGCTGCAAATCTTTATAGCCTTTACAATATGGACTTCTATGTATATGTTATACTGTTTCTACTCTCTGCTTTTATCCTTTGGAGACTGGGAGACTCCCCCAAAAGGTAAATGCTATCAAGAGTAGAATTTTGTAGCTGTAGATTAGTTATGTTTAAAATTCCTACTTGCAAGCCTTGCTTCTTTGGGATATCAAAATGTATTTTGTGATGTACTAAGGATACTGGTCTTGAAGTCTGCCAAACACTATAGTGCATTTTAGCCTATTTCATTATCTGTATGAAGTTATAAAAGTAGCTATAGATGACTAGAAATTATGTCATTTGTATTAAACCCAGATCTATTTCTGAGTATGTCGTTCATGCTGTTGTGAAAAATGTTTTACCTTTTACCTTTGTCAGTTCATAATGAGAGGGTTTCCTTTTACCCTTTGTAGCTCAGAGAGCACCTGATGTTACCATCTCAAACACAATAAACATGCTCATGAAGGCATTGAAAAATAAAGTGAGTCTCTTTTAGATAGCATATTGATCTTTTTTAATCCAATCTTCCAATCTGTCTTTAATAGGAAGGTTTAGTCATTTATATTTGATGTGATTACTGATAAAGAAGGATTTACTTGTGACCTTTAGTTATTTGTTTTCTGTATATTTTATGGGGTTTTTGTTGTTGTTATTCCTAAATTCCTCCATATGATGTTATAATTCTAAGATATATATAGGTAGATAGATAGATAGATAATCTGAATCACCACAATACACTTTTCTCATATGTATTTTGTCTTCATTCACAGTTTCTGGTTCACAACTCCCCAAACTCTTGGGATTTCCTGAGGGATAATAACAATGGGATAATATTTGGTCTCCTGTCCTCAATTCCTGAATCGCTTCCAGGAAAGTGACTTTTGGATCCCACCCAAGGGTGGGAGCTGGTTGTCAGGAGAAGTTTTAGTCCCACTCCCCAGACCTCCAGGGAGGAACTATGGGCTGGAGGTTGAGTCAATCGCCAATGGCCAGTGCTTTAATTAATCATGCTTATGTAATTAAGCCTCCATAACCCCCCCAAAGCACAGAGTTCAGAGAACTTCTGAATTGGTGAACACGTGGAGATTTGGGGAGAGTGGAATGCTTAGAGAGAGCATGGAAGCTCCAGTGCCCCTTCCCCATGCCTTGCCCTGTGTATTTCTTCATCTGGCTGTTGACTGGTATCCTTTAATAATCCTTTTATAATAAACCAGTGACCTAGTGAGTAAAATGTTTCTCTGGAGTTCCGTGAGCTGTCCTAAACTGAGAAGTGGTCATGACAACCTCTGATATATAGCCAGTGGGTCAGAAGTACAGGTGACAACCTGGACTTGTGATTGGCATCCTAAATCAGAGGGGCTTATTGGAATCTCATTTGTAACCAATTGGTTAGAAGTACAGGTAACAACCTGGACCTGCGTCTGACCTGTGTCTGAAGTAGAGAGCAGTCTTGTGGGACTGAGCCCTTGCCATTTGGGATCTGACTCCATCTCTGCATAGACCTGAGTTGAATTCTCAGATACCCCGTGGGGAAGCCTCCACACGCACAATGGAACTGGGTTCAGGGAACCCTTATTTACTCCATTTCTGCCTTAAAAAAATTTTAGTTGATCTGTTATACAATATCACTTTAATTCCTTTCTTTCCTTTTTTGTGTATTTTTGAACTATTTCCTTAGTGGCGGCTTACTTGGGGATTACAATTGACATCTTTAATTTTTAACAAGCTACTTTGAATGGTACCAACCTAGTTTCAATAGTTTACAAGCACTCTGCTTCTATACATCTCTGTTCCTCCCCCTTCATATTGTAATTATATTTTCATACATTTTATGTCTACTAACATAGGCTTATAATCATTGTTTTATGCATTTGCCTTTTTAAAAGATTTTTAAAATTTAAAATTTTTTCTTTGTTTATTTTTTAAATTAATCTTTTTGGGGGTTGTTAATTAGGTTTATTCATCTATTTATTTAATAGAGGTACTGGGGTTTGAACCCAGGACTTCATGTATGTTAGGCATGCACTCTACCAATGACCTATACCCTCCCTCCTAAAGCTTTTTTAATTGGAGTGTAGTTGATGTACAATATTATTTAAGTTACAGATGTACAATATTATTTAAGTTACAGATGTACAATATAGTGATTCACAATTTTTAAAGATTATACTCCATTTATAGTCATTATAAAATATTGACTATATTCCCCGTGTTGTACAACATATCCGTGTAGTTTATTTTATACATAGTAGTTTGTACCTCTTAATCCCCTTCTCCTATATTACCCCTCTCCTCTTCCCTCTCCCCACTAGTAACCACTAGTTTGTTCTCTATATCTTTGAGTTCTTCTTTTCTGTTATATCCACCAGTTTGTTGTAGTTTTTAGATTTCCCATATAAGTGGTATCATATGATATCTGTCTTTCTCTGATTTATTTCACTTAACATAATTCCCTCCAAGTCCATCCGTGTTGCTGCAAATGGCAAGGTTTTATTATTTTTTTAATTATTCCATTGTATAAATATACCACACTCATCTATTTATGGACACTTAGGTTGCTTCCATATCTTGGCAATTGTAAATAATGCTGCTATGAACATTGGGGTGCAGGTATCTTTTCAAATTAGTGTTTTGAGGTTTTTTTGGACATATACTCAGGTGCGGAATGGCTGGGTCATATGACATTTCTATTTTTAGTTTTCTTGAGAAATTTCCATACTATTTTCCACAGTGGCTGTACCAATTTACATTCCCGCCAACAGTATACAAATGTTCCCTTTTCTTCATATCCTCACCAACATTTGTTGTTTGTATAGTTTTTGATGATAGGCATTCTGACATGTGTGAGTTATGTCTCATTGTGGTTTTGATTTGCATTTCCTGATGATTAGCGATGTTGAACATTTTCTCATTTGCCTGTTGGCCAACCGCATTTCCTCTTTGGAAAAATATCCATTCAGTTCTTCTCCCCATTTTTCAATCCAGTTGTTTGGGGGTTTTTCTGATTTTGAGTTGTATAAGTTGTTTATATGCGTTGGATATTAACCCCATTATTGATCATACCATTTGCAATTATTTTCTCCCATTCAGTAGGTTATCTTTTCACTTTGTCAGTGGTTTCCTTTGCTGTGCAAAAGTTTTGAAGTTTAATTAGGTTCCATTTGTTTATTTTTGCTTTTATTTCCTTTGCTTTAGGAGACGGATCCAAAAAAAATACTACTACAATTTATGTCAGAGTGTTGTGTTTTCCTCTAGTTTTATGGTACCCAGTCTTACATTTAGATCTTTAATCCATTTTGAGTTTATTTTTGTATATGATATTGAAATATGTTCCAAGTTCATTCTTTTACACATAGCTGTCCAGTTTTCCAAGCACCACTTGTTGAAGAGAGTGTCTTTTCTCCACTGTATTTTTTTGGCTCCTTTGTCATAGATTAATTGACCATAAGTGTGTAAATTTATTTCTGGGTTCTCTATTCTGTTCCAATGTACTATGCAGCTGTTTTTGTGCCAGTACCATACTGTTTTGATTACAGTAGCTTTGTAGTATAGGCTGAAGTCAGGGAGTGTGATTCCTCCAGCTCTGTTCTTTCTCAGGATTGTTTTGGTTATTCAGGGTCTTTTGTGTTTCCATACAAATTCTAAAATTATTTTTTCCGGTTCTATGAAAAATATGCATTTGCCTTTTAAATCATGTAGAAAAAAGAGAAACTACATACCAAACCAAGAGTATCATGGTCTTGGCTTTTATATTTACCTATTAAGTTGCCTTTATTAGTGTTCTTTATTTTAAGTTATGGCTTCAAGTTACTGTCTAAAATAAATAGACCTAATTACCTCCTTCCCCCCACCCCAAAAAAGGGAATTTAAAAAAAGTTACTATCTAGTGTCCTTTCGTTTTAACTTAAAAAACTCTGTTTAGCATTTTTTGCTATATTGTTGTTTATTTTAAATAAGCAAATAGTTTAAATTTTCTTTGGTTTTAATTTCTAATATTATAAACATCTATAGATATAACGCACATAAAATCACTCGAGTCCTTAGTCATTTTAATAGTGTATGTAGTTCTAAAAAGACACAAGTGAACTTATTTACAAAACAGAAACAGACTTACAGACATAGAAAACAAACATTGTTACCGGGGCAAAGAGGGTGGGAAGGAATAAATTGGGAGTTTGAGATTTGCAGATACTAACTACTATATATAAAATAGATAAACAACAAGGTCCTACTGTACAGCATAGGGAACTATATTCAGTATCTTTTAGTAACTTAAAATGGAAAAGAATATGAAAAAGAATATATATATATATGACTGGAACATTGTGCTGTACACCAGAAATTGACACATTGTAAACTGATCATACTTCAATTTAAAAAAAAAAAGGATACATGGTTCTTAGAGTAAAAACTTTGGGAAAAAAATCATACTTCAATTAAAAAAAAATCCTGCTATTCTAGGATTTATTTCTGGGAGTTAATTTGCCAGATCATGACTATGAGAGAATGCACATCCTTAAATTTAATCAGCAACATCAAACTTCTTCCTAAAATGGTCATACAGCAATAAGCAATAATCCTTTTAAGCTGTTTCTCTGGCCCTCTTCTCCTGACTCATCTCTGACACTCCTCACTCCCCAGCTCTGGCCACACTGGCCTCCACGTTGTCCCAGGTTCAGATTTATGTCACTTAGCCCTAATATCTCCTCACCTGACATCGTATTGCACATTTGTTTACATGCTGTCTGATCATCCTGTAGAACAGAAATATAATGCAAGCCACAAATGTGAGCCCCATGTGTAATTTTTAAATTCCTAGTACTTACATTAAAAAAGTCAAAGAAACAGGTTAAATTATTTTAACAAGATATTTTATTTGACCCGAAGTACAAAAAATATCATTTCCATCAAATATTGATATAAAATCAATATTTAAAACATTAGATAGTTTACATTATTCTTTACTAAATTTTTGACATGACATGAAGTATGGATTTCACACTTACAGCACTTCTCAATTCATACTAGTCACATTTCCAGTGCCCAATAATAGCATTTGGCTAGTGGCTACCATATTTGACAGCACAGCTCTAAAATGTAAACACTATAAAAGCAGGACTTGGTTTGTCTTGTTCCCGGCTAAATCCCCAGCACCTAGAACAGTGCATGGCACATAGTAGATATTCAATTAGTGTTTGCTGAATTTGGTAATGAATGGAAAGGCTTTCCACTCCTACCGGCATCCTCCCCTAGAGCAGGTCGCAGCCCTCTGGGAACACGTCTCCTGGCTGGCAACCCTCGGCATAGTCAAGACAGCAGCGCCACCTGCTGGGAAATGGAGAGTCTCCCGCCCATGAGAATCAGGTTCTAGGATTCAGGCTGGTGGAGCCAGCGTAGGTGGGAGGTGGGCTCTGGGTCCCTGGAATGATATTCCTTACCTGAGTCTTGGACCCTCAACCTTCCAGAAATCTTTCCCAGACCTCATTTCCTAGCATTACCAAAGCAATGATCATATCAAGAATTCCATCAGTAATCAAAAACAAGGAGACCGTGCCAGGCTCCCTTTGGCATGGTCTACACCTGGACTCTGGGAATGGCTGCCTGAAAGTCTTCTACAGGCAGGCCCTCTGCCCAGTCCTTCTTAACTTCTGTTGGGCCTAGACCTTTTGAGAACATGATGAAAGCCAGTCTCCCCCAAGAGTGCACTGTACACACATATGCACTGCACACACACATACACACACACACACTCACATACATTCACATACACACTCACACACACAAGCTGCTCTTACTCATAATGTTTGGGGATCCAGAAAGAGTCAATATATAAACTTGTACGAAATGAATGGCACCTTTGTCATAATGCGTCTCCAAGAACAATCAAGTTTCTGATCCAGGTGGGGAAATCTCCTAGCTATGTTGAATGAACAAAGCAGAATAATAATAGCAGCAATAATAATAACCACTAACATTTACTTAGCGTTCACTCTATACCAGGCATTGTTCTCTTTATGCTTGTGTTCTTCCCTCATCCCACTCCCCTTCAAGATACAAATCACAATTATTCTAATATCACAGGTAAGAAATTAGTGGAAAAATTAAATAAATGGCCCAAGGCCATACTGCTGAAGAGTGGCCATATAGGTGTTCGATCCTGGCAGAAGGAAATCATGTTGTATATGAAATCTGGTCTCAACTCCATGAATTTTTTTCATTTTATAAATATTTACTGAGTACTTTTTTCACATGGACATACTGCAGTAAACAAAAGTCTCTGGTCCTACAGAGTTTTCATTCTAGTGGAGGAGACAAGACAAATCAGTTTACATACAATGTCCAGTAGTGATAAGCACTCTGAGCAAAACCCAAAATACAAAAGTTACTGTCTAAAATAAATAGACCAACATACTCTTGCCAGGATTCAGCCAGGCCCTTTGTTAAAAGCCTCCTGGCTCCTAGGGTAGGCAATATTTCTTTCCTCATTTCTTAACTGTAGGTTCAGAGTTGCTGGTTGGCAGCAAGAGGTGGCAAGAAAGTGACTAACAGGCCAGGCTCTGCCTAGAGGTGGCCATACTAGGCAAAATGAGCATAAGAGGAATTCGGTTTCAAGATGAACCATTTGGGAGGGCCGTCTTGGGTGGGCAGTGAAGTTTGGGAGGGTGTGAGATTTGGGCAGGACCCAGAAGCCTGGGCATAATTTGGACTTGGGCTATGCTTAGCTTAAGGCCTGGTACATAAATGTGCTCAATAAATGTGGTGAATAACTGATACAGCTGATAAACGAAAAAAACCAAACCAAACCAAACAAAAACCCAAAAGGTGTGTTGAAGGGCATGTGTGAATGAGAGTCCAGAGATTCAAAAGCTCCCTGAGCCCACAGGTTGGCAGCCAGTCCCATCTGGATGGGCAGGAGGCAGGGGGGCAGCAGATGCTGCTGGGAAACAGGGGGTGCCTAGTGTAAGTATAACAGCCCAGCTCTGGCGAGTACAGGTCTAGATTCTCAGCAGGGTTTGAAGCCGATCTATCTTTTACACCGTCTCCAATAGGATGATGTGAAGTAGCTCCAAGGAGGCAGTAGGGCAAATGGGCCCCTGGAGGCTCCCCTAGCCCAAACTCTCAGGCTCAAGAAGGCAATGCAAGTCATGATGGCCAGGAGCTGGCCCCAAGGCTTAGCCAATTGGGGCAAAACCAGACTGAAATTCTTGGACCTTTAGCACACTGCAGGGGCTTCTAGCTTGGAGTCCCTGCAAGTACTGCAGGATGTTTGGGACCCTTGTAAATTATAGCCAAGGTTGTGTGTGTAGGGAGTGTTTGTCTGGGAAAGGTGCCAATAGCTTTTTCAGATGATGGAGGTAAGGAAGGCTGGGGACCCTGCCACAGGGCATGAAATCCATGGTACCTCCTTTTTAGAGTCGGTTTCCAGACAGGCTCTGCGCTGTCTTCCCAAACGTCAGCTGGCAGCCCCACCATCTCTGCCATGGAGTACTCAGCAGCTCCCATCCAGGAGCGTGTGTGTCCAATCAAGGAGGTAGCAGGGAATAAGACTTTCTCTGGTCCTTGGGGGCTGCTGGGTACAGCTGGGGACTTGAAGCAGCTTCCTGCAGCTGCTGGGGACAGGGAGCCAGGAATGTTTGTGTTTCATTGGCTTTCCCAGGACCCACTGTCCTGCCACTGAGGTCACTGGGCCCCACCAGGCCCCATTCTGGGCCTTACTGTTGGTACATTTTATCCCATTATGAAAGGAATCTGGAACGAGATGACTGTAGTGTTGGGCAATGCAGGACCAGCAGGAGGCTGCTCAGCTGGCTTATCTTGTCAGTTCCCAACCTCCTTCCCTGAGTTCCCCCTGCTTGGCCCCCACTCCAGACCATTCTGCTCAGAGTCATCAGGCAAGTTCCAGCAAAGTCTGGGATGCCTGGTCAGAGCCCACTCAGGCAATCACCTTTGCCCCATTCTTGTCTGTCTGGTCAGGCCTGCACAGGCTCTGCTACTGCTGAGCCCTTCCAGGGAGTTCCTCAAGCCAGCAGGAACCTTAGCTGCTCCTCTCCCCAAAGACCCAGCTTTAGTGACCCCCCTCCTCCAGTTGGCTTCCTCAGACCAGGCCAGGCTGCCTGAGTCCTCCCCACACACCTCCTTGTTTCCTGATACAGCTCTCCCCGGGAGGAGCTGAAACACAGGCTTCTCTGTTTTCCTGACTCTGACTTCTAGTTCTCCGAACTGGCCTTTTTGCATGTCTGGGAACAGAGTAGGTGCTCAGAAAAGGCCTTTTGGATTTGATTTGATTGTTTCCCTGTCCTTCACCCAGTTCCATACCCTTTAACAACCAGGATCTGAAGAATGCCACCCTGAGGACACCTCTGTCCAAACACTAGCCCCAGGCCTCTTTGCTCTTTGAAAGGGGCTGGCTGACCTGGAGCCGCCTGCCTTTTCTTCCTCACTGAGGTTCCTGCAGCCTCTTCCCTCCCTCACTGGTCCCTGACTATTCCCACAATCAGCAAGTGTCAAGACCCCACCAAGGTGAGGCCAGGGTGGCCACCAGCCATGTGAACAAAAAGAGAAGGAGACAGAGACCTGGCCCTGTTTCTCTCAAATCTGGAAGCCCCTCTTACAAGCCCAACGTCTCTGTATCCGGGACTCAGGCGTGGATGAGTCCTGGTAGTTGAAATTTTGATGCAACCATGTCCATTTATTCACTTATTCAACAAGCATCAATGGACTCCCTTACTCTGGGCCAGCCACAGTGAAGGCTATGAAGATGAACCCAGATCTTCAGCTTGGTCATTTCCTGGCTATGTGACCTCTGCTAAGTGACTTTACCCTCGTGCCTCAGTTTCCTCATCTGTAACATGGAGCCAATAATAACTGCTTCAGAGGGTTGTTGGGAAGCAAAGTGAAATTTGTGTATCCAGGGTGCAGGACAGAGCTCAGTGATGGTAGCTGTTATAATCGAGGGCAACCTTTGCCCTCCAAGAGCCTGAGGTCTCCTAGAAACAGTACGGAGTCAGATGCTGAGAAGAATTCTGGATATTGTTCTTGAGTGGAATAGGCAGGACTTGGGTAGGTGGAGGAGAAGGGGCCCGCACAGGTGAGTTGAGGGGAGGGGATGAGACTAATGAGCCTTGATCAGTCCAGGACAGGTTCCTATTGCCCAGGGGGATATAGGGTGGTGCTTAAATTTATTCTGCAGGAGGCTGGCAGTCCCTGAAGTTATGTTGGTTTATGAGGACTGGGCTCCAAAATGCAAATTGGACTCTCTGGGAGGTCTCTCCAGAAGGGTACAGTTCTCCTACACAGACTTCAGACTCCAAGAAGCCTCATTTTCAAATGTTCATTCATTCCTTCCATTTTATTGGGTACCTAAGTGCCAGGCTCTGTCTCAGGTGCTAGAGGTTCCCAGGATGGAGGAATAGCCAGACACAGATCCTCCAATCTGTCCTAGGCATAAACTCTAAATAAGACATAATACTAAACAAAGATCCAGAGCAGGGACACAGTGCCAGGCCAGAAATTGAACAAGGAATGAGCAGGAATGAAGTCGGCCAAGTGGGAAAAGAATGCTGTGGGCAGAAGTGTCCCATGTGGGAAGGCTTGAAAAGCTTGAGGTGAGCTGGCAGGTGCCTGTGTAGGAACTTAAAGAGGTTCCACGTAGCTGAGGGTTTATGCAAAACAAACAAACAAACAAACAAACAAACAAAACTAGGGTCAAGATGTGTGGGTAGGTATTGAGAGGAGTGAAGGATGGAATGTTGGGGGGCAGGGGGTAGAGTAGAGGGCAGGTAACTAAGCTGGGCAGGTCAGGGTGAATGAGGAGTCCTTGTTCCCAGACAGTGGCAGTGGGAGGTCAAGCAGAACACTGAGCAGGGCGGGGTCACAGGTAGATTTGGGTTTGAAAGTTAGCTTTGGCTGCTGCTGCACCAATACTGGGTCAGCAGAGGACAGGGCTGCATGGCCTCTCCTCCCTGCAGGCTGCAGCGGTTTTAGGGGCTCAGAAGACCAAAGCCCAATAAAACAAGGAGGATGTACAGGGTAAGGGCTGGCACTTCACCCTCAGCTAACAGGAGGGAAGGGGATCTTGGCCCTGGAGGAGGCTGGGAGCAGCAGCAGCTGTTACCCCTTGTGAGAGTGCAGACAACCCACAGCTGTGGTGGGTTTCCAAGATTTGAAGTCAAGGACATCTGAAAGGCAGGGCTGTGGGTGGGCCAGCAGGGCCATCGGGCAGGGGAGGAGGAGGTCATGGCAGTTCAGCAGGAGGCAGTGTCCCCTCTGATCCAGCTGTCTGGGAACAGCTGCTGGCCCGGAAGAGGGAGGGAACCAGGACAGCAGCAGGTGAAGAAGCCCCCTGGCTGCTGGGCCGTGGGAATGGAGGTCGAGAGCCAGTGGGGGTGGGAGGGCAGCGGGGGAGGGGCAGCATCTGCTGCCAAGGGGCCAGCCTGGCTTCAGTGCTTTCACAGGCAACCGGAATTCCTCTGGGAAGGAAAAGCTGGGATGAGGAATGGGGGGCTAGACAGGGAGCAAGTGCTGTCCTCCCCCTTCCGGTGGTTCCCCCAAAGACCATGCCCCTGGGCTGCACTGCCTCTCTCAGGATCCTTCTAGAGCCCTCCCCCCACACTATTCCCTGGGTTTGTTTTTTTTTCCCTCTCCCCAACTCCTCAGCTCCTTATCTGCACCTGTGTCCTGGCCCTTCTGGGAAGGAAAGTAAATAACCCGGCGCCTTTTGGAAAGCTCTGGCCCATAGGGTCAGACAGGGAAAAGGGTTTGCCCAAGGTCCCAGTCAGTTAGAGGCAGGCGCCAGGGCCCCTGCCTGTGTGCACCCAGCCCTTGGGGCCTCAAACCTGGGCTGCCCACTATAAGAGCAAGTAGGCCTGGGACACCCCCAGGACCTGCCTCCTGTGAACTGGGGAATTGAGGGAACCTACTGGGAGTGAGGCTGGTCCCAGTGGTTGTAGGTGCAGTAAGGAGGCCTGTGGGCTCCCACTTCTTTGCCCAACTCAGCACCGCTGCCACTGAACCAGCTTCCAAGGGTCCCAGCCAGCAGGGTGAGCACTGGGAGGTTTCAGGCAGAGGGAGGGCAGGGGATCAGCCGAAGCCAGCTTCCTTCCTGAGGCCCCCAACTTGGGGGAGCAGCTCCTGGGCCCTGGCTTTGAGGCTCAGGCTATCCTCTTCTGGAGCAGCCTTCCCTCTACCCTGATGTCCCCACCTTGGTGTCATGCCAGCTGCCACATTCCCACATGTGCTTGCGGGCACAGAGATGGGATGGGGGAGGAAAAGACAAAATGTTTTTTTTCAACTTTCCTGTAAAAATTCTCCACGAATCATGAATGGGTCTTTGTATGGCCCTTAGGACATGTCAGTGCCTCTGCAAACAGCCATGACCATGTTTGCAGCCAGTCGTGCCCACACACAGAGATCCAGAACCTTGGCTTCAAGCTGGGGTCTCTCTTACCTCCAGGGCCAGGGCTGGTCCTGAGTCCTTAGGACCTCAGTCCTTCCTGTTCCAGGCCTTCCTGGTCCCTGGGGTCCCTGACATCCCTTGTCAGGTTCAGCCTACTGAACTCATCTGATGAATACAGAGCTCTTCTGCCCATTCACGGGTGACTCCAGCCAGGACTTTGATCCACTCTGGCTAACTGACAGCTGCAGGGAGAGACCTTTGAAGGTTACCAGCCCTGAGCAGTGAGCAGGAGGGGGATGGATGGGACAGCTGGCTGAGGTCTCGTGTGCCTGCAGGTGACACTCAATCTCTCCTAAGGGCTTCCAGCAAGCCTGTGTCTAACAGCAGCCCAGGGGAGTCAGGTGGGAGGAGCACCCTAGAACCTGTCTTGGACCAGGATATTCCCCCTCCTTCTCTACTCTCTCTCCCCACTTCACCTTGGCCCATCCCAAGGGCTTCCTTTCCTCAGGGAGCTGGTGCCAGGCCCGCTCTGGTGGGCTCTGCAGGGTCTCTCCTAAAGCCCTTACCTGCAGCACAGACCAGGAGCTGCCCCAGCCATTCCTCTCACCACAGGCATGTTCCCTGCCCCCCTCGTCCTTCCTCCTTTGGGGCTGGTGGTGGGGAGGGGGGTGCCGCCTCTGCATTCCGGTGGAAGGTGGAGGCAGGGAAAGTGAGACATTTTCTCTCTAAATGCTTGTTCTGACTTGACATCTATGGTGCCTGGTGCCCTTCCCCTGCAGGCCCCCTATGTCTGCCCCCTCCCCTGCCTGCTCTCCCACCTTTCTCCCCATCTCCCAGGGAAAGGAGGGGCTCCAGGGCTGAGGCCAAGCTGCTGCCCCCTCATTCCTCACCCCACTGCATTCCTTCCATGAGGCCTGAGGGCACCATCCCCACTCCCCTCCTCCTTGCTCCCACCCTTCAGCTTCCCTATCCCTTGTTCCTGGGATCCTGTCCTTCTGGCAAAACTGAGCCAGCTTAAATCCAGCTCCAGTGCCTGCCACCTACCAGTCACTCATCTTCCCTTGTTCACTGTTGCATTCACTGCTCAGGCCATGGTGACCTCCAAGATTCCTCAGACCTGGCCACGCCCTCCTCTGCCCCGACTGTGGTGGCCATTCCCTAGGCTGGTTCCCCTCATTCCCCAGAAACCTCCAGGACTTCCTACTTTATCTCCTGTGGGCTCTGTCTTTAGAGAGAGGACTTCCCTGAAGAGCTGTACAGCACAGCAGATCCTGGTGCCTCCCAGCCCTCTCATGCCCAATTATTATATTTTTATTTATTTGTTTATTTACCATATATCTTGCTACACTAGAATTAGGGCTCCACAAGAGCAGAGCTTATTCCTTTTATCCCTTGCTGTGTTTCCAGCGTATAATAGACTCAGTAAATATCTGTGGATTAACAATCCATTGATGGATGTTTCAAACTGGCCCAGTCACATACAGTGATCTGTCATTCTCAGTGAGCAGGCAGGTCCCACAGTGAGCAGGCCCACACATCACATGAGGTCCCTTGATGATGAGGAAGGCTGAGAGACTCAGAGAGGGCAATTAGCTTATGTAAGGTCACACAGTGAATTTAGCTCTGGGTCCCCACAGGGGTTTATTCCTCACGTGGACATGGATCTACTGGGAGGTTTGGGGCTGATAAACTAACATTCACTTTTTTTTTTTTTAATGGAGGTACTGGGCATTGAACTCAAGACCTCATGCCTGCAAAGCACTCAGTCTACCACTGAGCTAACCCACCCTCCCTTCACGCTTTATCCTTTATTAGCTCCTCACAAGATGGCTGGAGGGATCCCTCTTATTCCTCCCAGAATTACTGGGGATTTCCCAGACCACAGGTGGAGCTCCCAGAGGCCCTGACTGTCTCTGTCACTCAGCCTAGAGCAAAGGCTGTCAGTCCACTCAGGTCCAACACTTTCCAGTGTTCCAATGGGTTACCCATCAGCCATGACAGCAGTGCTGCTGGGTAGCTCGTTAATGTCACCTGACTAAGGGGCCACTGAGAGGATCCCAGGCTGATGAGAGGGATGGGCCCAGATCTCAGGCCATCTCTGAGAAGAGGTCTTTCTGCCCCTGAAGGAGCCTCTGGCCAACCTCTGAGCCATACATGGACATACGACTGAGTGAGAGAAGGGACTTTTAATCTGGCTGAACCAGAAGAGTGTGGGTAGTTTCTCCAAGAAGTTTAGGGGCTAGTTGGTCAGTGACTGAAAAGAATTAACAAACAGACTGTTTATTTTGCTTGCTTCCACTGGCTACCTGGTCAGACCAGACCTAATCTGGTGTTTAGTCCAGTGCTAAAGGCCAGAAGCTCAGTGTTTTGAGAACAATCACCCAAAGTTGGCCTTGGGGGACTGTCTTATCCCAGAGCCAGAAGAGAGTGGAATGTGGCTGAGGGAGGGGGCAGTAGAAATATGTGTCCACCTGGGGAGAGGGACTTTTATTTATTCAACTAGCCCTCACCCTTGCTGTGGAGTTCCTGTTCCCAAAGGACTGCACGTTCTGGAGAACTAGGTGTAGAAGCTGCTGCCTGGCTAACTAGAGGAAGGCCCTGTGCCATACACGTCTGAAGGGGTCTGCTGGAAGTGCTGGAGTGGAATACCCTGCAAGGGAGGGAACTAACTTGTCGGAAGGCTGGTCGTGACCAGCAAACACGCCTACTGGCAGTTTCTCCCGGATGAACTTATCAGCCCTTTCTTTCTGCCAGAGCTGCTGGACAATCTGCCTTCTGTTAAATCCAGACAAAAGGGACTCCTCCCTTGCCCTGATTTGGCTGGCCCTGCTTGCCAGCCCACTGCTGGCCTGGCATTTGGGTCAGGAGCCTCTACTCTCAGCCAGCACTGACCCCTGCTGCTCTCCATCGGGACTTGGGAAGGGTCAGCAGCAGGAGCCTCCCTCCCTCAGGCTGGGCACTGGCCCTAGGCCCTTGGTTCCTTGGGGAACATGCCAGAATAAAAAGGCCCTAGGACCAGAGGAAAGTTTGGTCTATGTAGGTGTCTGCTGGATTTTATTTGAGCTAGAACCAAGGCCATAGCTTAAATCATATCAGCCCCAAGTAAGCATTGGGACATCTGTCTTGGGCCTTACACAGGGCTTGGGCCCTTGGGGATAATTGCCAACCAACAAGTGAGGCAGGCAGTGTCCCCTGATTCCTTCCTTCCCAAACAAAAATTGAGCCTCTACTATGTGCATGCTGTCAGGTGACTGTTGCAATGGTGGGAACAAGCAGGTGCACATCTGGCCTCAAGGACTCATACTTCTGTGGGGAAGAAAAAACTTAATCTGATAATCTTCCTGAAGCCTCTGGCTGGGGGTCTAAATGAAGGAAGCACTGGAGGCTAAAGGGCCAAGAGAATTGAGGTCTGACTGTCATGTCTGAAGAACCTCATTCTCAGTCTCCTAATAGTCAGTCCTCCCAGGGCTCATACCATGTGGGCCCTTCGGGCAGCTGTTCTTGGGTGTGCTCTGGGTCTCACTCTTGGCTGTGCTCTCCAACTGGCTGTGAGCACCACTCCTGACCTAGGGTGGCCTAGGCACCACAGGGGTTCCAGAATAACTCCCAAGGGTGAGTCACTGGGGACCTTGTGCTTAGCCCAAGGGTGGGCTGTAGAGTTTCATGAGAGTGGAAAGTCTTCAACTCTCAGGACTACAGGGAGTAGCAGAGCCTTGATTTAGCCCCTACACATCCTAGGGGCCCATGAAGACTGTCTACCTCCCTCTTTACTCTGCTGTGGGTTCCATGGGGGTTGGTTGGGCTCCAGTGGGGGCTGGTCCAATTCTGGCCAACCAGGCCTCCTGCCTTCTAGAGCCTGAAGGTACAGGGGGTTGGGGGACCTGGGAGTGGATATGCCAAGGCTGGAGGGCTGGGACAGGGGGAGAGCACTGCAGCCAGTCTGGGACCACAGCATCTCCAACTGAGTCCCAAACTGGGAGAGGCAGGGACTGGAAGGATTTGGCTATAAGGGCTTCAGGCAAACACTGCTCCTCTTCTCCTAGGACTAGGAAGGGTCTGTCTCACCTTTTGGCACCAGCTAGTTGAGGTAGGGACCTTCCCATGGCCAGAGTTCTTGGGGAGCTTGGGCATGGGGTGCTGGGACTTTGGAGGCCAGATTGAGGCTTGGTGCCTTGTGTAACAAGACCAGTGCTAAAAAAGGAAGAAGAGGAGTTACTCTAGCATCCATGGATGGTCAGTGAGGATTAAAGAACAGCTAGCAGCTTCTGTGTAGATGGTAGGAGGGAAGTGCCTCATGAGGCCTGTACTCACTGCTGTCTTTTGTTTTGGAAAAAAAAAAATATATATATATTTTATGTTTATAACTATATAGTCAGACATTAAACTACCCAGCAGAACCTGGGGCTACAAAGCAGTGCCTGGTGTTTATTTGGGGGTAGTGGTAGACTCCATAAACTGAAAGAGTATATGAAAGAATATATTTTGTTTAGAAACCTAAATAATTTTCTGCATTCTTAGCCTTTTCAAAGCAGCAGAATTTTAGAGCTGGATTTGAGAGGCCTGTAATTTTTTTTTTTTTTACTTTTAACATTAATGGATGATTTGGGCCCTTTTCCTGGTTTTTAGTTCTTTTTCTGGTCTATGTGAACGAAATCTGGAACCCAAGTTTTTAAAAAAATAAAAAAAAAATTTTTAGGGGGGTATTTATTTTAGGGGTGAAGTATTTATTCACTTTATGGAGGAGGTACTGGGATTGAACCCAGGACCTCGCGCATGCTAAGCATGTACGCTACCACTTAAGCTATATCATCCCCCGTTATGCTTTTAAATATAAAGAATCACAAACAGGTGTGAACGTTTGGGAGCTGGGGCATTCCTTTCTGCTCTCTCTGAAATTTTCTTCTCCCAGTCCTTCCTGAAGAGGGGGAAAAAGCAGGGGAGACCCAGAGCTGTCTTGATTGTGGGAGGAACCCCTGGCGGCAGCCAGTTCTGTGTTCAGAATGTACTCGCTGACAAGAGCGCGGGCCTAGAATTCCAGCCTGGCCACAGGCCCAGAAGAGAGTGGACAAATCCTGCACAGGGTTTGGGGAACAGAGCCCACCATGGGTCCCATCCCCAGACCCATCCAGTAACTGTTCAGGTCCAGTAACTGTCAGATCTGGGGCCTTTGAGATTGGGGGGGGGGTCTAGGTAAGCCCTGGGGTGATGAGAGCACTTTTAGGAAGACAAGAGCCTTTCTGAAGGGAGACAGACCTTCGCAGTAACCCCCTACTTCTTTATTCCCCCCACCCTCTTTAAGAATGCGGGCCTCGGGTGAGTGACCAGCGCCAGCGGGTCAGAGCTATTTCTGGCGCCTGAGGAGGCTTCAGATTCCGGGTGTTCAGGGCAGGAGGAGGGGACGAGGGTCAGGCCAGAGGCGCTTCCCGGACGCCCCCGCCTGCTGGGCGACAGGCCCGCCTGCCCGTCCAGTCTTTGCCTCAGTTTCCTCATCAGTATAAGAATCAGGCAACAGGGCCACGATCCTTCGCAATTTAGAGGACGCTTCCTGATCTTTTTTTGGCTTAGAAATACCTCCTGATTTGTGTTCGAGGGAAATCGGGACGGCTGAAGGCAATCGATGGGTGGCCAGTTGTGGCCGGGCGAGTTCTCGAGCCTGACCACCCGGGTTGGTTGGATGCCTGTCAAAGACCCAAATGCCTGAGGTTGGGCGGGGCGCCCCTCCCCCACTTCCAGTCCCAAGCGCTCAGAGCGACCGGGATGGGCCGGGGCGTGTCCCGGGGACGAACCTGGCGGGCCGCGGGGCGGGATTTCCAGGATGGGGCGTGTCCTTTCGGGCGGGGGCGTGGCGGACCAATGAGCAAAGCGGCGCGGGTGGGGGCGGGACCTATGCGCGGGTGCGGCGCGCTGCGGGGCGGCCGACGCAGGCAGAAGCGGGCGTCGCGAGGACTGCCGGTCGGCGCCGCGCGGAGCTGGCTGAGGGATTGGCTGCGGCACTCGCGTGTCAGGGGGTTGCTAGGCTCCGGCCGCGCGCCCCGCCCTCGCGCTCGGCGCCCGCTCATCGCCCGGTACGTGCTCGCGCGGAGGCTGCGGTGCGGCGCTCGCGCTCCTCGGGCTCGGCGGCAGCAGCAGCGGCGGCGGCTTCGCGCCGAGTCCCCGGGGAGCAGCGGCGGCGTCTAGCGGCCGGGAAGAGCGAGCACCTGCCGCGGCCCGCCCGCAGGCGCTCGGTGAGTGCGCCGCCTGTCCCCTGCCGCCGAGCCTGGCAGCCCAGGGCCCCATGACCGTCGCCGCCCGAGCCTCCCTGGGAACACCTGCTGCTGCTCGCTATTTGGCTCGGGTGGGGACACGGTCGCGGACGTCCTTGCGGGTGAGGCGCGGCGCGGCCCGGGCAGAGCCGCCCCCTTGCTCTCGGCCGTTTAGGCGAAGGCTGGGGGCATCTGGCGTCCGGGCCGGGGCTGCGCGCCGCGGCGATGGGCCAGGCCTCAGCCCGGGAACGCGGGGCCTGCGCGTCTGCCGCGGGCATGTGCGGCCTGCGGGCCGCCTCCCGGGCTTCCGAAGAGGGTCGCGCGGCCCATTTTGGCCGGCCTGAGGATGGGGCATTGAGCCCCCGCAGGAGGCGAGGAAGGGCGCCGCAGCCTTTGGGTCCTCAGCCGCTCAGAGCCTTGGGGTCACCTCTCCACATACATACACACTTGGGCTTCTTTGGAAGCCGGCTACTACCTTTTCACCTGGTGTTTAGAAAACCATATTCACCCACGGTTTTATTTAGAAAACGTCTCTAAAATGCTCTCTTGGTTTAGAATCTTTATGCCGTAAATTCCAAATTAATTTCATACAAACTCAACTACTAATTTAAAATGCATATTTAAATCTCTGTGACTTGAGAAACTTTTAGATTAGTTTGGAATTAGTATTAATAGTGAGTATGAAGTTTTGTCTTGGTGAGCGCTACAGTCTAGGACAGCACGGTTTTAGCCTAGAGTTCTAACTTAAGAGCCTGGCCTGCTGTTTCCCTAAATAAGTGAGTAGACATGATTCCTGGCATGGAAGCCAGGCTCTGCAGGGAGGGTGGTGTTTATAGGACAGAAGTCCAGATAAAGAGTTGGATGTGCTACCAGGTGTTTTGGAGTTTGGTGTAGATGGGATGTAGTAACTTTATCAGGTTGTTCTGTGCTTAGGGTTCAGAGACCTAATTTTAGAATGTCCTTTTTTAAAAAAAAGAATTCGACATTGGCGGCGTAGTTTGAATATGAAATTGAACTTTGTTTGCCTTTGAGCCAAGAAATAAGAGCTCCTGGCCTGCATGCTTAAAGGAGGCTAAGGAGCCATTTCTTGGAGAAATCAGATTTGAGGAGGGAGTTGGATGCATAGTGTGAGCCTGTTAAAGGCCTGTGGGATACTGTATGGAAAGTCTGAGCGAGCAGTACTGTATAGGAAAGAAACGTTTGGTTGGAACATGAAACCTTGTGTACCTGTGTTGAAAGAGGCAGAGGGCAAGTCTTCACTGTTCTTAAAAGTTGATACGGCAAAATGCATTTATTTATTTAACAAATATTTGGCTTCACTACTTACCAAATTCTGTGGTAGGTCCAGGGGACTCACGAAAGAGGCTGGCTCTGCCTTTAAGGAACTCAGTTTGGTGGACAGTAGGGGATGCGAGCCCATGATTAATAGTGTCTGCCCTCTAAGTATGCTCACATGGTGCTTTGAGAGCCTGAGGAGAAAGGGAATTCCTGAGCTGAGTTTTGCAGGGCCAGCAGAAGTTAGCTGGGGGACAGCAAGCTCTGGACACAGGGAACCACATGTATATGAGTGCCTAAAATAGCACCTGTGAGTCCTCCAGCTTGACAGGTGGAAGCCCCACGCCTTCCTTCTACTTAGGAGTTCAAACTTCATACTCAAGGTGTAGGAGTCTGGGAAGGCTTTGCATTAGTGGAGTGGCACCATCCAGACCTATGTTTAAGAGATCTTATTGGTGGCCACACAGATAATGGCAGGGAGGGGATGGGATACGGACTGTTGACTGTGAGGTCAGCCAACGGACTGATGACTGTGAGGTCAGCCAACGGAATGAAAGATGAGGGAGGAGGAGCCAGCTCAGAGACTGGTTGAAAAAGTTTGAGCGAAGGGGCTACTAAGCTGTGGTGGGGGAGGAGACTGCATTCAGGAATATGTGGGCCAGAAGATTTAGCATGACCAAGGATTTAAACCACCTTTCCTGCAAGTTTGCTGATGGCTCAGACACTGAAAATGGTGGGTTTTGGAGGGACCCTGGGACCACTTAGGCTGGAATTGTTGTTTATAAAAGGATAAGCATGGCATTTGATTGTTAAAAACCTTAAACAACTTTACTTTTCACTTGAACTGGGGGCATTGTGTTTCTTCTTGGGCGGGACTAGTATTTTAAACCCTGAGAGTAGATGTGTGTTCATCTTTGTTGAGGCAGATGAGAGCATGTTCAGTCCTTTACCTCACAGTTGTTCCAGCCTTTCCTGTGCTGGGGGGTCAGTGATGCAGTGGGCCTACATAAGCCACAGTCAAGGGCCTTCTGTGTTTTCTGCTCTACATGCACCATTGCTAATGCTTATGAGAACCCTTTATAGTGACTTAGCAAGCTGAGTCACAGATGAAGGAATGTTCTCAAGGTCACACAACTGCCATGTGGCAGAATCAGGATTTGAACCCAGATTGAACATTTGCCCATAGCCACTTGCGTTTGTGTTGCATCAAACCAATATTGGTGGCCTTAGTTGGGTCCTTCTCTGGCAAAGACCAAACCCAGGTATCTGGTGGCGGGCAGAATGCCAGGACAGTATGGGGAGGTGATCAGCGATCCCACATGGAATTCCAGGAACATGCTGTGAAGGACCATTTTCAGAAACCTAGGGTTTGTCACAACCTTCTTGAAGCCTGTACTATTGCTCTGGGCATCATGCTGAAGTAAGCCAAGGAACTTGGGTCCTAGGCTAGAGAGAGCAGACTTTAGGGGAGAACTGCATTCGAGCTAGACTTTCAAGAAGGGTTAGTGGTTTGGTCGGTGAAGGAGTGTGGCAAGACGGTCACAATTCTGTGGAAGAAAGAGGTGAGCAGAGGAAAGGAGTGTGAAGGAAAAGACTGGGCACCTCTTCTGTATGTTCTGGAAGGTTGATTTGGAGTCAGAATGCCACATGCATGAGTTTGGTGTTATGTAGGAACAGGGAACCTTGAAGGTCTTTGAGCACAGCTGTGGTGGGATCAGCTCTGGGTTTTAAGAAGTGAGCCTGCAGTGTGAATGTGGAGGCTGGGCTGGACTGGAGGCAGGTTGGTTCCTGCTGTGGTCCAGTGGGGAGACAGTGGACCTGAATAAGAACAGTGGTCAGGAGAGGAGTGGAGAGAGAGAAAGAAGGTTCAAGATGAGTCAGTTCAGCAGATGTTAGGGACCTAAATGGTGCTGATACCAGTGGGGTCAGCCTTTGAAGGGAAGGGGCAGGAGGTCACAGTGAAAAGATGAGGATGTAAGGCAGTGTCAGCCGAGGACTGGTGGGGACTTGAGGGACTTGGAATAAAGGGGCCCCTAGACTGCAGGAAGTGGGGAAGGCTTCATTCAGTCTCTGTGGCAGATAGGCAAAGATAAACTTATGAAAGAGAGAGCGTGACTTGTTGATTCACTTGGTAGGTAATGGAACAGTGAATTTTAAAATTCTTGATGTTTTGGAGACTCAGAATCATGGCAGGGGTCATACAGCTTTAGACTGGATTCATTGAAAGAATTGCCATTGTCTCACAGATTTGACATGTGCAAGGCAAGCTAAAGGTGGCCCGTGATGGTGTGAAGTTGGAGCCCCTTTACCTGTACCTGCCTTTTTGAGTTGAGTGGTTTTGGTCATAGCCTTAATAAGAGGCACATAACTAGCCTAGTGGAATGGCAAGTGGTGATAGACCCATTTTGTGGATGGGCAAGAGTAAGAGTGGGGTCTCATGAGTTTTTTTCTAGCCAGTAGTAAGAAGTCAGTAATGAGAGGTTTGATTCAATATCCAGGTTCCAGGGTGTGTTGTTTAGATTTGAGCCGCTGTAGAGTGTGACTGCTTGGAGGCTGGGGGCTTTCAGAGTATCAAAGAAGTAAGACATGCTGGTGTGAATATCAGAAGGGACCCAAATGGGGGCTAGAATATTGAATCTTAAAGGCACTAAAAGTGAGAATAAATTCAGATAATGTGGTCTTCAATGTGTCCTGTGTATCGGTCAAGGATTTCTCTCTCCTTTTCTGGAGTAATTTTTCTCCTTCCATGTTAAAGAGTGTTTCTGTGCCTTTGCTTATTGTGCTGTTGCTTGTTAAGCCCCCATCTTTCTCTGCTCTACCTGTGTTGACTCTCCAGTCCTGGAGTAAGGTGATGGTGGTTTTGAATATATGAGTGATTAATCTTGTCATTTCCCAGTGGGTGTTTGTGTGCTCATGCCTTTGGGTATTAATTTAAAGCAGTCTTCCTATGAGTTGCATAACCTGCTTTGCCTTTTGACCGTCCCTTTTCACTCTGATCATTAGTAATAACTGCTCAGATAGCAATTTCTATAAATAGGATTCTAGAGTAGTTTACAAAATTACACCAGCCAGAGGGCTTAATTTAGCCTTAATGAATAGGGTTTCCTATTTTCCTATTTCTTAGGTTTGATAGCTAAGCATTTTCTTAGCCTTGCTCTGGGGCCTGGGTGGAAAGATGGATGGGATGCAGTGGTACAGGGTCATAAACTGAGGGTGTCTCAGTTGGTGAAGCTGTTCTGTGTTCTGTTGGAGCGAAGTAAATCTGAATGAAACTTTTGCAGTATGTTGACTAAGTTTATATTTATATTTTAAAAGCAGGATTCTAGTGGGAATAATCAGATAAATATAAAAAATCAGTTTTATGACTGAGTGTCTTTATCCTACACATCATGGAGTGCATTTAATAGCGTTGAGGTTTTGTTTCTCAGTTATACCTTCTTGAGCTAATTGTTTTTGAAAATACTACTGTCTAAATTTTAGACACTGGAATTAATTTTATATCTTTGAAAGTGTTTATTATTTTCAGTCCTGGATGGACTCTACAGAAAACATTTTGTTTTCTTTACCACCCTTTGACATAAAGTGTGACTGGTTGGCAGGAGACTGAGTGGCATTTCCCACTTCCTTTGGAGTTGGTCATTGTGGTGTATGTAATTCTATTTCAGTTGTGAGCATTCACCAACATTGGTTCCTTCTTTTCCTGCAGGGCCTCTGCTCTCCAGGAAGATAAAACTTTTAAAGCAGCCTTGCACTAGAAGGTGAGGTAAGGTACTTGAAAGGGAGATTTCTGCAAAACAAAATGATGGATAATCACATACTTGGCAAAATGAAAACGGAATTTTAAAACACTATGGTGGGGGAAGAGCTATATTAAATAATACATATATTTAAAATAAGAAATGTGGAAGATAAAAGTAGAAAGGAAAAAATCCCTTGTCTCCCCAACTTTATTCTTTCTTTAACTAGAAAATGCCAACACGTGGTACAAACTCATAAAGTTCTAAAGGATTGTACAGGGGAAAGAAATGTTGCCCAAGTCCCTGCTTCCCCTCCCTAGGAGCAGTCATTATTTCCTGATTCCTGGGTGTCCTCCAGAGTTGGACCTTGGGCAGCACTTTTACTGAGTTTAGGTTAGAGAATAAATTTATTGTCCTGTTTTTACCCTCCTAGCATTATAGCATGATCATTGTTCTATATGTATAACATTTCTGATGGTTAACCTATCCCCAGTTCTTAGATGGTTGTTAATCTTACTTTGGTTATAATAGGTTATGTTGCAGTTAACATCTTTCTGCATAAAGTTTTTAAAAAATCTTTTTCTTATCACCATATAAAATATAAAAATATAAAACTTTTGATGAAAGTGAGATGTGACTTACAGTTTTGCAGGAGCACACCTGTAACATCAAGTAAGGCAGATTTGTATTGATTGTGTTTTTTCTTTAACATTTAAAAATAGACATTCTTTGTATTGATTTTTATTTTTAAACACTGTGTATGTTTTCCCTAGTCCCTTTTGTATGACTTGCATGGGTATGCAATTTTTATAGTCACATGGAGGCCCATACTCGGTATTTCCTCCCATTGCAGGTGTGTGCAGCCACAGATTCATCCCGAGGCAGTCACAGCCGTTGGATACCCTAAGTATAGGGGAGCGTGCCAGTTGAGGGGAACTCAGGAACGAATGAAGCACATGGAAGGATGTGTTATCTCAGGGAAAGAGTGGCCAGTGCCCAGCATGGTCCTCTGAATTGGCATTTGCTCTTCATTTCTGTAGATGTTGAGTTTTTGTTTATGGAGTATGGGAATCAACAAACGGGAAGCACCTCTTACAGAGTTCTTTCTAATTGTTGGTATATGTGTATTGAAACAGATTAGTGGAACTGGAAGATGCTTTGTTTGACAAATGTTATGGTTGTCTTTGTTTTACCTCTCGCTATGCTGGGAACCTTTCTCCTAGGCATTCCAGGGGTTGATATGGGATTACTTAAGAAGATTCCCAAGGCTTTGTATGGCAGAAGTGAGCCAGTTCTGCCTTGGTTTTCATAAATGCCTCTCTTATTTAGCTTAGTTGTTCTTCAGGGGCCGGGCTGATTCTCTAGACAGTTTTTGCCGAGAAAAATGATAAAGTCAATGATGGAATTGAAAACAGTGTTTTCTTTTTATTTGGAAATTAATCAGAACCTGGGACACCATCCATTTTTCTGGGCCTTACTGTACTATGAAATACTTTCATAAAAGGTACATCTCGTTGTAAATGTCCTGTGTATACTCCTGCTTTGGCTGGTAGGTTGTCTTTGCATCAGATCTGCCCTGACCCCTGGGAGCCTCGCTTACTGGATTTAAAACTTTTTGAAAATAACGGAGACCAGCCTGATGAGTAGCCCTTGAGCAGAGGTGGATTCTGGGTCTTACAGAAAGTGAAGAAATGTAGAGAACTTTGCTCTACCTGTTAGGTTAAACATGCCTGAATAGTGTCATATTTTTAGACATTTGAGCAATGTTGGAAAGATTGAATTGCCTGAATAGAGAAATTTGGTAGGAGGAGACTAGAAGAGAAGCTCTTTATTAAAGATCTAAAAATAGAATTCATTAAAGTTACAAACAGATAAGAGTAGAATTCCTTTCTTGTTCTTTCCTTCTCTGGATTGTGCTATCAGCTGTTGCTTCTGCTTACCTGGGAAAGATCATGATATTTTGTCAGAAGGGTCAACAGTATGGACTTATAATACTGTTTTGCCAATCTGAACATGTGCTTTTTCCAGTTTTAAAAGTAATTTAAAAAGTGACTGGATTCCTTGGCACTGGGAAGAAATCCTTAGCAGGAAAACTTGATTCTTCTGCTTGTAGAGCTGACCCTGGGCTGACGGGGCCTGTGGGGGCCTCTGTCCCCTCAAAGCCCTGAGGGTTTTTCTTCTTTTGGTTGAGCACTGCTGACCAGGGAGGATGTCTATGCGGGCCATCTAATCCATCTGACTTCATCAGGTGGCATCTCAGGTCTCCCTTCTGGTTTTTTGTTTTTTTTAGGAGGAGTCCTTTTTTGATTTATGCAGCTGGAAAGGAAAATGGTTGCTCAGGCTTTCTTCTTATGCAGGCCTCTGATGCCCTGAGCTGCCTGTGCCCTTTCCCTTTATGTGAGGGGGTGAAGGAATGTCCTGGCCTCCCTTTTCCCCTCCTGCCATGAGCTTCCAGGGAGAATGGGGCCCTTTGTGGCTGTGCCCACAGGCACAGCTCTCCGCTTCAGTGGCAGGCCTGCTGTGGCCTTTCTGTTCAGTCTACTGTGGTTACAGGGCGCTGAGGAGCCGGGAGCCTAGCGTGCAGTCATTTCCTCACATGCTGCTCTGCTGTTCAGGAGAGTTCTGAGGGATGGTGCTTGTGCTTTGTTTGCCCCTGGGTCTGCCCTCTGATTTTGTCACGTCTTGGTAAACATTCTTTTAGACCCCTTTGCAGGCCTGAGCTCACTCTTGCGGCAGATCTCAGGCCATATTTGGAGATGCAGGCCTGCTGCTCCCAAGGGTGACTGAGTGCCTGGTCACAGAAGGCTGGGCAGTACCTCCAGGCCTTTCTCGTGTTCTGAATCCACTGGGAAGCATGGGATTAATCTATTTGTAAGTGAAACTGGATTTCAGATTTGTTTTGGCCTTCAATTATATCTCAGTAAAGCTGAGGAAGAACATATTTTTGCTTTAATCAACTCATTGAAGATGTGAAATGCCAAAATATGAGGTAGGGGAAGCCAGAGAGACTCAGGTTTTAAAAAAAAAACAGGTTTGTTCTGGATATGGGAGCGCTCCCCTGGTATCAAACTGCCTTACCCATCAGGCAGTTCTTCTCCTGACCCCAGGCCTATGTGTTCCTGGAAAAAAATGCATGAGGTAGTTATGGTTTCAGTGAGATGGGGATAGAGGCCAGTGGCTGCTGCTCCTTCGAGGGTGTTGGCTTCAGACAGGGAGCCAGATGTGTGATCATCTGTTGTTTAGCAGGTTCTGTGAAGGGTAGGTGAGCAAGCTTCTGGTCGTAGGGGGATGGAGAAGGCCTGGTCAGGCCTTCCTGGAGCTGGCGAAGGGCTTTTCTACACAAGGTCTGCATGATTGCATGGAGGGCTGCTGAGCAACCTGCTCCTTCCAAAAACCCAGGCTGGTTGACTTTGGAATGATCCTGGAAATTGTTCTTGATCTTAGTGAAAAGAAATTTCATTCTTTCCATGATGCTTTAGTATGTACAATTTCCTTGTCTTCAGTGAAACTGTCTTGGCGCTGGCACTGCCCTGGATGTTTGCCTTCCTCCCTTTGCCTTCTTTATTACAGGGGGAAAAAAAATTCTAGCCTATTTTATCCTTCTGCCTGAGCAGAGTGATACTTTTCTTTCTCTGTTTTAGGCTTGGGAGTGGCATTTTGTTTTTATCAAATAAAGAAATAAAGCATACTTGCCATGCTGAGATCACACTGCAAATGCCAGCACTTATTAGAAAATGATATTGAGTTTTCTAAAGAGAAACTATTCTTTCAAGTAGTGCCTGGTCACAAGAGGTGAGGTCTACCCACTGTAGGTTCTTGCTTTTTGGCAGGACAGGCAAGATTTTTGGCACAAGTGTGATGAGACTGGACAATGAAAACACTGAGTACCCTCAGCAGTAGAAACTTGGGCCTGAGGAAGGAACCTGCCAGACTGAGTCCCCTGGAACCCTGCCATCCTAATGTGACCTTAAGTAAGGCCTTTAACCTCTCTGTCTCAGTAAAATTGGGATAGAATATCCTCTCCATAAGCTGATGAGAAAATAAAAGCTTCCTAGTAAGGTGCCCTACACCTCTCCATGACTGCTACCTGTTTTTTGTTGTTTTTTATTTTATTTTATTTTTTAATTTTTAAAAATTGAAGTATAGTTGATTTACAGTGTTAATTTCTGGTGTACAGCATAGTGATTCAGTTACACATATTATCATAATTGCTACTTGTATTGTTATACTTGTCCTTTTTCTGATGTAAACTGAGAATCTGATATTTAATAAAGGCTGGACATATTTCTTAGGTTAAGTGGTGAGTTTAGGGTTTTTCTTTATTGTGTTTTATAATTAAATGCATAATAAATTATTTTGTATATATCAAGTAGTATCTTATAAAAAAAAATCTAGGCATGAGCCCACTGGTACTTCCCAGAAAGTATCTCTAGCTTAACTCCTTGCTCACCTGTGGAGCATTGAGTGCTGTGATGTCTCACTGGGACAGGTGGTCCTTGGGGGCACTGGCCCCGTCGATGTGAGTAAAGGACAAAAATAGTTTGTAGACCAAGGACTCTGTTAACTAGACAACATTGTTTAGATTTTTAAGGAGTTTCTTTGGAGAGTCTTTGTTGTGCCCAGGTTTGTTTTCTAGAACCTCACGGTGCAGTGGAAGGAGGATGGACCGGCAAGGTTGCCATGTGAGTTGAGTGACTGGAAGTGCTTCATTTCCTTTTTTTGTATAATGTTTATTTCTGTTTGAGTTACCAGCAGCAATGCATGCCTAGTGTAGAAATCCCCTGGTTTTTAAAGAACTACACATATACTTACTTTTTCTCTATGTGACTATATGATTTCCTTACTGGGTAACTTACAATATAAAACTATAGGATGTGAGGAGAATAAGGGTACAGGTACCAGTGTCCAATTTCTGAGCAGAGGATAATTATCCTAAAGACAAAAGTGGGGCTCCCACCTCCAGGTGATGAAGGCACCATGTTTCATGATTCTGTGTTGAGGGAAAGCTGCCTGTGGGTTCCCAGTGGAGAAGGCTCCACGTGATTTCAAGATAGTAGAGGATTTGGTCTCTGACCTTTATGTTAGAGGCAAGTGAGGATAGAGCTATTGGCTGCTATCAGATAAGAAAATGACATAATACCACCAGAGGGGAGCTGAAAATCTCTAAATGCTCACTCTAAATCCTCTAATAAGGTAGAGGGGAAGCAGAGCCGACAGATCAGGGAGTAGTCCTGGGGCGATGCAGCAGAACAGTCCAGAGGAGGCCGCTGTGCCAGAGCTGATTCTCAGTACAACAGAAGAAACACCAGTGTGGAAGTAAGTCCATTTCTACTGTAGGCACTACAGACTTCTTGTCATTGTCGGGGGATTACTGGCCTGGGTAGTTTTATTTCAGATTTGGATCTGGGGTGGAGAAAGCAGGGTGCCTAGTGGTGTACGTAGTGATGTCCATGTTCCTTAGCTAGTCTACCCATGTTGGTTGTCTGAAGCACAGAAATATTACGTTCGTAAGAGGTTATGGGTGACTGGATTAAGATTGTTTGTATTTTGTATATATATTTTAAAGTGTGTACTTTGTCAGGTCCGTTTCTTCACCTGTTTTAGCTTACCTAATGAATTTATGTTTATAATTGGAAAAAGTTAAAGAAAAAAGGAGTTTGATCTAGGACGTGTTTAAGATTAAATATTGACTGTTAAGCAGCTTTACAAGACTGGCTAGCCCATGAACTATGGAGGGAACTGTCATGTGGCATCCCTTAGGCAGGCCCTGTTGGCAGGGTTTTCAGTTATTTGTTCATTCATTCAACAGGTGGTTTTTGAGTCACTGTCATGTCCTGGGCACTGTGCTGGGCCTGGGGAGGGGATCTGGTGATGGATGAGAGAGTTATGGGCCCTACTCCTGCCCTGACCAGAAAAAAGAGGGAGGAGTTGTGATGATTATTTCCTCTCAGTTGGTGTTTTTTAGAAAAAATTGTGGTTTGGAGAAGCTGCGGGTGACTTCAGTCAGTGTGCCTCTGATTCATCATAAGGGGGGATGGGGGGCTAGGCCCATTCAGAAGGTGATGTGAGAGATCAGGGACAAGACCTTAGAGAGCTTGGTACGCAGTTCTAGATTATTTTCGAAGCCAAGCTGACATTTGGGTACACACTGATGTGTCTGTGACCTGTTGAGCTATTTCCTGACCCTGATGTTGTTCCTTAGACAGTTCAGGCGAGGCCTTTGAGTTGGAGTTTCAGGAAGTGGTCAAAGTGAACTTCGGGGAGGCCTTTGGGTTTGGTGATGATTTGGATGAGGGTGTGTGTGTGTCAGGGGGCTTTGGGGAATAACTAAGGAATCTGCAGGAGATAGAAGGGTTATTAGGGAATGTTAGCCTTGAAAGGGTAGGGAGGAAGAAGATAACTCAATGTGTGGAGGAACTTTGCTGTATTTGCTCTGTTAATCACCAAGGCAGCTGGAGGAGATGGGGTTGGGAGGTGGATATAGACTTCACCCAAACCTGAGATGATGGGACTTACGGTGACCTAGACAGAGTCAGCTTCTGAACAGAAATGGAGGCTGTGAGGTTGGACTAGCCCAGAGTTGAGGAATGTTTGGAGTCTGAAAGATTAGTGCTGGTGTGCTTTGCCAGGGAGCAGGTTAAAACCATTTAGGGCTACAGGAGTAAGGAAAATCTGCAGGGTAGGGAGTAATGACTGAGCGTGTCAGAATTTGAGGGTACCCGGTTTAAAAAGAAACAAAAAACCTTCATCCATGGGAACCAGGTGAGAGGGATGAAGGAGCCATGCAGCTGTGGGCTCTGGGTGAGCAGCCAGTGGTTCTTCCTAGTGCTGAACCCCTGAATTAGAGAGAGGTCCCCACCTAGTTGCCTGTGGGGCCACCCTCTCTGTTTGCCCTTCCTGGTGAGGTTTTTTTTCTGCATACACTGCTTTGCAAAGTCCTTAAGCTCTTTCAGGGCTTATTTTATGTTTATTTCATCTTACTTAACTTTAAAAAAACTTTATTAGTGTAAAATAAAACAAAAATAGAGGAAACAAGACCCCTCCCAAAAAAGTGTAGCTTAGTGAATTATAAGGTCAACAAATAGAGATTTGTTGGCCCCCAGAGGCCTTTCCATGGGCCCCAACCCTGCCCCAGCCCTTTTTGTTCCTTCCTTCCCAAGGTGACCGCTTTCTGTCTTTTTGTATCCATTTCCTTACATTTATTATTATTTAAAAAAATTTTTTTTGTGGGGGAGCTGGTAATTAGGTTGGTTGGTTGGTTTGTTTTCTAATGAAAGTGCTGGGAATTGAACCCAGGACCTCATGCATGCTAAGCACATGCTCTACCCCTGAGCTATACCCTCCCCTTCCTTATGTTTCTTTATAGTTTTATCTCCAAAATATGTATCCTTAAACACTGAGTTTAATTTTGTCCATTTTTGATAATTGGCATATCTTTTAATCTACATTTTCTCCCCTTTGTCCTCTTTTCTTGCAATTATCTGCTGAAGAACCTGGGTCCTTAGACCTGTAGAATCTCCCACAGTCCAGATTTAGCAGATTGTGTCGCAGGGTGCAATTCAGCATTCTCTTCTCTGTGTTTCCTGTGAATTGGCAGCCTTATCCAATGGCTTGATCAGCCTCAAGTTTGGTCCTTTTGGCAAGGCTAGGATGGTTTGGGTCTTTCCTCCGGAGTGCTGCTTTCCTCATGTTCCATACTTTGCTTAAAGCGAGTACCCAGAGCACCACTTCTGTGGCAGGATGATGGGGTCTGAGGAGAGGCCAGGCTCAGCTCAGGCTCTCAGTGGCTCTGTGATCCTTGATCCTTGTCAAACCAGTTTCCCCAGCACGGATGTGACAGATGTTGCAAGAGGAAAAGCCTGGATGTGTCCTTTGGCCTGATTCACTTAGATGAGTTTAAAGTGCTGTCTGCCTCTCAGGCCCTCCCTTCTTCCTTCAAATTTCCCTTCTCCCGCCAATACTCAGCTGCTCTGCCTTTCATTGTCTGTTCTTTATCTTGCCCCCTCTTCAGTTTTCCTCTCTTCCTTTCTCCTTTGTTGATAGAGTGTTCTGATGGGGAAAATATTGTTAGAGATTTACGAGAGGAATTCTCATCCTGCTTAATTGCTCACTGTCTGGGGACTGTGGAAGCCTTGGTTTACCCACCTGTAAAGTGTAGGTGTTGCTCCTGATGACTTAAATGGTCGGTTCAAACTGTGTCTTATGAGTATTGTGTTTTACAAATTTTCTCTGTGTTTGAAAGTTATTTTAGAGGATTTTCCTGCTTCTCTAGGTAGGGCACTCGGCCCCAGTGGTAAGAAAATGGAGAAATGGGTAGAGCTTGGACAGCAGCCAGAATCTAGTTTGTCCCTATACCTGCGCCATCAGGCCCGGGTGGGTTGGGTGGAGGATAGTAGAAAGCTTTGTGGGCTGTGGTCATGACCTCACCTGCCGGTCTCAAGTTCTAGGTACAGAAACTTCCCTTTCTGAATGGGGAGGTATGTCAGCTGCCAGCTGCCAGCTGCTGCCCTGCTGGTTGGTGGCTGAAGATGTGGGCATGTGGAGGGCCAAGAGTAACTGTTGTGTGAAAGTAGGCTCAGGCTTGAGGCCCAGGAACTTGTCAGCTAGTCCTGGCTTTCCTGTCTGGAGGCCCCACTCCAGCTTACCCCAGAATTTGATGGGCAGTGCAAGTCTGTGCCTGGTGTGAGGGCAACTAAGTGCTCACCTCATAGACAGAACCACTGCCTGGAAGAAAAGGGCTGTGCTCATGATTGGCCTATATCTTTGTATATACCAAGCCCACTGCCGTTCAAGTGAGAATGCCCCTGAGAAGAGGTGTTGTGTGATGTACCAGGATTTATCTGGCCTTTCCCCACTGCTGTGACACTTACCATGTGCCTGTGGAGTTTTTGTTGTGCTGTTATTTCACACATTTAAAATTTCATTCATTTTTATACTTAAATAATTCTTTAAAATTTTTATTGAAGTATAGTTAATTTACAATGTGTTAGTTTCAGGTGTATAGCAAAGAGATTCAGTTTTATATATATATACTTTTTCAGATTCTTTTATACTTAAATGATTTTTAAGCCATGTAAATTCAGATTTTTTGCATCCTGTTTGTCTATCAAGGTTGCTTAGGCCTAAGGAGATAGACCAGTTTTGTTGTCTTGTTTGGAATCTAAGTTTTCTGAGTGTTGTTCTTTAGGGAGTAGAATGTAAGGAATTCCAGAGTCAGGGAGGCGTGGGCTGTGCTGGTGGAAGGGCTGGAGGGGCTGCTGGGCATTGCTCAGGAGCTGCCCGAAGAAGGAGTGGGTGTCAGCAGCAGGCACGGCGGTGAGGAAAGTGCTGAATCTCCTGTATGAGAGATCTGTACCACTACACTTAAAAGTTGAATTACTCAGAATTTGGTGAGGTCAAAACCACAGCCACAGTTAGTTGCTTAGGTGGCAAAGCAGAAGGTAAAGCTGTGTTTTCTGGTGTTGGCTGCTCTGGTGTTCTTTGGTGTTTGTGATCAGCTAGGAGTGAACGTCCTTAGAGGGAGTCCTAGTTTCACCTCAGGGCAGTCAGATAGCAGACCCCACCAAAATGATCCCAGGCCAGAGCTGAGTTACTTCATCCTTTAGGCTTTGAAAAATCTATTCTTTTATAGATGAAGTTGTTTCACTAAATCTCCTGCTAACCAGTAGTGTTTGATTTTTTGATGTTACTGTTTAAAAAACTGAAGTATAATTTACATGTAGCAAAATGCATAAATCATAAATGTACAACTCAACAGTTTTACAGATGTATACATCACACAGATCAAGGTATAGAAAATTTCCAGAAGGTCCTATTTGCCTTTATCTAATCATTATCTCCCCAAAGGTAACCACTCTTCTGATCTCTGTCCTTGAGCTTAGTTTTACTGCTCTTGACCTTCATGTAAGTGGAGTGGTAGAGTACGTGTGTACTCTCATGTGCCTGTCTTTTCTTGCTGAATGTTAAGCCTCTGACATCTTCCTGGTTCTATACAACAGTTTGTTCTTTTGTTGTTGTTTAGTATTTCACATATGAATATACCATAATTTACTGCTTTTGTTGGTGGACATTTGGGTTGTTTCTAACTTTTGACTATCATGAATGATACTGTTATAAACCATTCTTGTCCATGGCTTCTGGGTATACACCTAAGAGTGAAATACTGGATATACTTGATATCTTAATTACAAGGAATTTTGTTTATATGCCTCTGTTGTAGTTTATTTTTGAACTTTTTATCATAGAGAATTTCAAATACACTCAAAGACAGAATAATACAATGAATCTCATGTACCTATCAGCAGTCCCAACATCCATCAGTAACTGGCCAGTCTTGCCCCAATCACACGCCCAGCTATTGTCCCCTCCCCCCCATTATCTTGAAGCAAATCTCAGACATCCTGTCATTTCATCCATCCATCCTTTAGTGTATGTCTTTAGAATATTAACGTAACCACAACAGCTGCTGAATGGCTTCATGCCCTTTCTCTCTGGTCCTGGTGTTTCTCTCTGGGGGTTTGTATCATGAGCCTCATGGTGGTAAGTGGTTCCCTGTTCCTGTTCCTCCTTATCTAGGTGGAGTTGCATATGTCACCTGTTTTTCCTTTGAACCAGGAACCAGTATGGTACAAATTTGGGAGTGTCATCTTAGGACTACGGAATGACAGTTACTGTCGTGGGCACGACTTCCTATTGGGCTACTTGTTCATGAACAAGTTAGGCTGATCAAAGAGAAAGATGAAAGTGGACTGGGGGTGCTCAGGCACACAACTGCCTGTCCCAGATGGCTGCGCTGGCCTGCGTCATATGATTCTTTCCCCAGTGTCCTAAGAGTCTGGAGGGTATGACCTCCAGGATGGCTGGGCTCCAGCATTCCTCCCAGGCCTTGCCCCTCAGTTGAAGAAAAATAGGCCTCAAACTCAGACTTGACAGTATGGTTTAGAAAAGGTTAATGTTTTTCAGAACACTGAAACTACAGTATGCAGATTAGACTTGAGAGCCCCTAAATACTCTCTAACTTCCCTCTCCCGTCCTCCTAGTGCTCAACATTTGTACTCGTGTTCCCACTGCCCTGAACCAGAGCTCTTCTAGGGTAGGCCCAGGAGGTGCCCGGGTCCAGAGGGCTGGTCCACAATAGGAGCAAAGAGCACCACAGATACCTTATTATTTGGAGTAACTAGCCCATAAATTTTCCATAGCAATTTTCCTCTGAGGTAGTCAAGTTTGAGTAGAAAAACATAGTGCCATGTTTTGATTCATTAGTCATCTGGATGCTCACCCTCCCATATTTTCATGCTGGCTAACTATGAAGTACCACTACTCCCAGCTTGAATTTATGATACTTACTGCCCACTCTGTCCATTAATCCAACAATATGAGAGGGACATACAGCTGTCTCATACTGTTTCAACCTGTCCCACCCTCCTTCCTCTTCCATCTTGTTATTAATGAAGGAGTTTGACAGTAACTAAATTTTAGTGAAAGTTAAGGGGAATATCACTCATATCTTTAGGTGGGAATGTAAACTGAAAGGCATTTTGCCAGTATCTATCAATTCTACCTCTATAACCTTTATAACCTTTGACCCAGCAATTCCACATCTAGGATTTTATCCTCAAATTTCCTACCAGAAGAGTGCAAGTCTGAGAGGGAGAGAGCACCCTTGGGAGGACACCATGCAGGATGCTTACACATGGATGTGCCATCAGCAGCAGGGGGAATGAGAAGGTGGAGCCACCCACTGGGGCTGACATTTTTTGGTTCTAGTAAATTTTAAAAAGTAACAATTATGAAGCATATGATTCCATTTGAGTTTTAAGAATAGAATAAAAGATGTACTTGTTTATGTGTTTAGAGGTATACTAAATGTGTCATTTGTGGAGAGCTACTGAAGACACCAGCTTGCCTACCTGAGGGCCTGGGAAGAAAACCTTCTTTTCACTTACGCCTCCCCCACACAGTGTATTGTTGGAATTTATTTTACCTCCATGTAAATTACTTTTATTACATTAGGTCCAAAGGACCAGACAGTTGACGGCATCATTTTGAGGCTTCTTGTGTATCTTCTGAATTGTGCCTGGGAATTATTAGTGGGAATCTGATACTGGGAAACGCTGATTTCAGCCTGTCCAGATCTTGTGTTTAGCTCTGGGACCTCTGAACTTGGTGATGGTTTGGTCAGGGTTTTTTTCCTCCAGAAGGGAAGGCTCCTGGGAAGGAAAGATGAAACTATTTTTAGGCTTGAGCAAACATAGCCCAGTGTAGTAATTTCAGGCCCCAGTGTGACATTTTCTTCCATTATAATCCAAGTCACTTTTGAAACAAATAAACAAGTTCTTTTTTGTGTATATTTTATGTTTGTAGTGTTTCTAGAGGGAGATGCTTTTAAGATACCTTCTTTTCCCCATATAAACTTGGAGGGCTTGGGGGCCTGGTGGGCTTTGTTTTGAATCATGCAGTCAGGGGCCTTGGTGCCTAGAATCTGGAATGCTAGTGGACAAAAAGTGCTAGGGTGTGAGGTAAGTGGTAGGGTTGGGGTTACTTAGGCTGTCACAGTTTACTGAGCTCTTCAGCTGACTTTACGTCGCGACTGTGGGTGAATTATCTCTGCTTTTCCAAAGAAGAACTGAAGTCCTGAGAGGGGAAACAGACCATGGCCCACACTCCTTTTTATTAACACTTGTTTTCTTTCCATTTCACATAGCATATATTTTTGTAACTTAAAAATCTGATATACCTTCAGAATTAGAGAAAAATTGCAAGAATAGTACTCCTCAATACTACTGAGTCACCATTTATTTACATTTTGCCTTGTTTGCTTTGTCATTCTCTCTTTTCTCTTTATATATTTTTTTCCCCCGAACCATCTGAGTAATTGGCAAACATCATGCCTCTTTACTCCTAAATACCTAATTGTGTATTTCCTAAGAAA
Source organism: Vicugna pacos (assembly GCF_048564905.1). NCBI lineage: Eukaryota > Metazoa > Chordata > Mammalia > Artiodactyla > Camelidae > Vicugna > Vicugna pacos. Next base: position 21,793,547 of record NC_133003.1, read on the forward strand.
AAGAACATTCTTTTACACAACCACAGTACATCTGTCAACATGAGGAAACTTAACACTGGTATAATATCTACATTCCTCATTCACATTTCCTCAGTTATCCCAATCGCATCTTTGATAGCCCCATGTGAGCAGGCACAACATGCTGGCTTGTCATCATAACCAGTACTGGTTGAAGAGGTAGCCGACAGTTTTTTCCTCTGTAAAGTTGACTTTTTTCCTTTTGCAATTAATAAGTAATTTATGGGAGGATGCTATGTAAATATCCTGTTCCTTATCAAACTTTGAGCCTCTACTTTCAGCATACAGTGATGGGTCTAAGACCATCATTCCTTCAGTATTAGTTGTCACTTTGCTCAAAGGAGAGCTTTCTTGCCTCCTTGTTTATTCATTGGTTCATTTATATTAGTTCATATCGATCTTATTCAGTGGGATATAGCTCATTCTTGTCGTTATTCATATTGATGCCCAGATAGTCCCAGGAGGCCAGTGGGAGCCCCTTTAGGCTGGCTTCTGTGTTCTTTTGACATGTCCTCATCTTTGAGCACTTCCTGACTTCCTGTTGCAACAGGATATTCCAAGTTTCTTGTCCCAGCCTGGCATCAGCCCTTGGTTTCTTTTAGTTGAAGTCGTGTTTAGAAACCAACATATGGATGCATGGTACATATTTTCATTTACTGAAAGTCTTTTAAAATAAATCTGATTTTGTATTCAGTTAATCATGTTGCAGTTGAATAAAGGAATTTCATGAGTTGACTAAAGGAGTTCCAGTTCTTGATTTTCATTATAAGTGAAAGAAATGAACACATGATATTAGCAGAGTAAGATGGACTTTAGCAACAAAATAAAAGAAGGTCCTGCCTGCTCAAAAAGAATTTATTTCTGCTTAATTGTTACAGAAATGATCAGAACCCAGCATACTAAGTCCTCTGCTCAGGTGATTCTAACATGCAGCCAGGATCTGGAGCCGCTGCTCCAGAGCTTAGGAGAGCTTGTATCCTTGGTTGAAGTAAGAAACTTAGCATTCTCACAAAGGCAGAATTGGGCATTCAGAAGGTGCTCATGAACTTGCCCATTAGATGGACCAAAGCTCATTTGAGGAAGATGGTCACTGAGATAACAAGCTTTAGGTGACCTTGGTGGCCATTGCATCAGAAAGGGGTGCCTTCTGTTTCCCTTTTCCTGAGAACTCTTCATGCCTGTCACTGGAAATGTCCAGCTGTTTTTGAAGTGGTAAAGCAAAGGGAAGGAGTGAACTTTGGTATAGTGCCACATTTGAGGAAAAGCATTGATTTATGTTAATTCCCCAACCAAATGTTTGTTGAGCACCTGTTCCACTGAGGGGTTGATCAGATGTGGGAGTAAGCATTCCAGGTTAAGTGGAGCATGGTGGTGCTATAGGAACACCAGTAGCTCTGTGTTCAGGAGAACATGCTGTGGAGCATACTTGTTCTAGGCGTGGCAGAGTTTGGGTGTGCTTGATAGAAGGGGAAGCACTCTGGAGTGGTGAAGGAAGGGCAGTCTCTCAGGAGAGGAGGACTTGGAGCCTAGTCCTGAAGATAAGCAGAGAAGCTGAGGGTTCAGTAGACGTCTCTGTGCTGGGCAGTGAGGCATTATTGTAGCTTGTGAAGGAGCAGAGCCCAGAGCAGAGTGACCCGAGGTTGGGCATGAGCCAGGAACCTTGGACAAGTCACTGACCAAAGCCAGTCTGGGGCCGGGGGGTGGGCAGGGGAAGGACTCAGTGCATGCTCTCTCAGGTCTTTGACCTTTCTTGAACTTGACTGGAATGCTGGGTCTTGACCCATATCATTGGGTGGTGTTAGTGGGCCTGTCTCCCTGGTAAGGCCAAGGGAAAGCAGCTGACTGCCTAGACCCTTCTACCCCTTCCCATCCCAGTGTTCTTGTTTGGACAGACTGGTCTAGGAAGTGGAGGTCACACTCTGAGGCCTCACCTTTTCTGATTGGTGCTGATCTGCACTCTTATCCACCCTGTCCAGCTCTGCTGTCTAGCCCCTATTGATCAGCCTGAGCCCAGGACCTAGTGAATTAGACCCTGTTCCAGCCTTCAGGGGACACCTAGTCTGGCGGGGAAAGTTTTTACTGAGAAATAAGAGAAACTCATGATTTTTCTTGAGACTAATCCTCTAAATAAGAGCAGGCATTTTCATTTTTATGGTGTTCTTCATTTGTGAAGAGACTAAAACAAACGGAATGGAGTTGAAATTAAAGAGCAGACGGGGGATAGGAGGGCATCTGAAATTTAGTAGATGGTCAAAATTTGTTGAATAAAAACCATCAAGGAAATATAATTCCTATTGTGTGTCTCCTTGTTAGAGCAAGGTGCTTATGGAAAAAGAAAAATAATTACTGCCAAAGTATCATTGTTTAATTTGCCATTTGCTTAAGTTATCTCTGTTCACGCTGTTGATTATTACTGTAGTTGGTATTATTTCATTCTGTATTGCCTAGAAAACAAGGATTCTGAGAACAAACTTTGATTTATAAAATAATTTTTAAAAAATCCTGTCAGCCAAAAAATTGCTGTTGCTCCATTGCACCCACTGGTGCTATGCTCTCTGGAGTACTGTGACCTCTGATAGTCACTGACCTCTTTCCTGTCCCGTCCCCAGAGGACAGCCACACCTGAGGTTCTGATGGGCAGGACCACTGCTTTCCTGTTGAGGGGTAGGTGAAGTTAGAACATGTTCATTCTCCTTCAGAACGTTTTGGACATGACTGCTTTAAAGCCTGTTGTGTCCAGGCCCATAATACATGCTGTGCACCAACCATTTACAGGCCTTGGTGCCCAGGCACTGCACTTGTTGCTGTGAGTCATCAAGCAGGACATGAGCCACAAAGAAGTAACCAGAACCAGACAAGCGCACACCAGCCCTGTTCGAGGTACTCACCGAGTCTTAGATGCCTGTTGAGGTTGAAGCCTTGTCACTTCCTTGACCCTGTGGTCAGCGTCAAATTCAAGTACTTAGTCTATAAAAGCAAAAGATAGATGAGGTTCCTGGATGCATTGCAGATAATCCAGAAAACAGATGTGCAAGCTTTAAATTAGTCTTCTTTGAATTAGCTGCAGTTATTTACAGGGAAGATGCTCCCAGAAGCTGCTGCTCAAGTTTTTGCAGTTGCACTAATCTCTGGGGTACGAGAGGTGGAAACTCTGGTGTCAGGAGCGTGCTGGGTGACTTCCTGCTTCTTAGCCCTTCATCAGCCCTTTTATCAGTCAGATTCTGCAGGGCAGCTTAGTTTGAGAAGATAGAATCAGAGCTCTGTCTAGTTTACTCATACTTTGTCTTTTGCCTGTGACCTCTCTGCCTTCCTGTCCTTTTCCTCTTACTGACCAAGGAGTTTCTGAGAGGCAGGCAGTGGCTATCCCCGTGGCTCTGTGAGGGGCCGGCCTGCTAGGAGGACTGTGTTGCCATGAAATCACTCACAGTGTCATCTTGATCCCTGCATGAGATAAATGCAAAGAGGAGGTTCCTGACTCTTAATTAGGTCTGTTCTTAAGACACAGAACTTGTAAGTTTCATTGGATTGGTATACGAGAAGGCATAGAAGAAACTTGTCATTTACAAAAGAGGTCCTTTAAGTTGTTAGCTCTCAGTGCAAATGATTTACACAGAGACAGGGAAGGGCAGGGCGCCTCTGTGCTCACATCAGAAGCCAGTTGAAGATTCTTGGGAAAAGTAGATAAACTATCTGAAGAATTAAGCTGTGGGCTTGTGGGACCTTTGTCCGTCCGTGCTGTGGGAGTCCATTTGTGCCTGACAGTGGCTCAGGTTGAAAATTTAGGAGATCTTGGCTCTGTTTGGAAGAAGGAAACAACACCTTCATGCATTAGGAGATTCTGGCCACCACTGAGAAGTGCTTGGTAGCTGCTATTTGATCTTCATTACTTGGGAATATGTAGATTATGGCTGCACCCTTTTGATAAGACAGGTGAGCTGTTACATGTGTCCTTCTCTTACCTTTTTTATGCTTTTAATTTTTAATCCTTGGATTCTAAAATTCAGGAATTAATTTCCAAATAATTACTACTGCGTAAAAACTCACTTTGTCCTTTGTGCCAAGGGAGTGATCAAAGCCTGCAGAACAAGGAGGTAGAAGCAGTGGGAGGTAAGGACAAGAGTGTCTTCAAGGATTTCTTCAGTCATGTTAAACCTGGGTGTAAATCTGTTGTGGCAGACAATGACTGGGAATCTGGAGCTTTGAGGAGGAGGAAAGCACTTGGAAGTAATGGGTTTTCTCTGTCTTACTTGGTGTAGAGGTGCCTGAACTGGATACATTTCTCTGCATCGGTGCTGTGGTCCTTGAGGAGCAGCCGGGCATCCTCTGCTGGGGAAGGCCAGCAGTGCAGTTGATGATGGGATTTAGCCCAGGAGCTTTGCCTTCAGCAGTTCACTGGGAACTGGCATTCCCAGGTGTCACTCTAAGTCTGATTCTGAGGTCATGCATGGCAGGCGTCAGCGTTGGCCTTGTCCACTGCTTTGCTGCCTGGTCTTAGAGTGGCCATGGCTTTGCAGAGCAGGGGTTCCAGAAGTCTGCAAGGCCATCTTTTGGCTGTTTTGCTTCAGCCTTTGGAAACACACCCCTAAAACCTATCAGAGAAGTTTGTGATTATTTAGATTTTGTAGCTGTGGCAAGGCTGAGGTAGGTAGAAGGGCCAGTTAGACAGAGCCATATGTGGGAGGGAAGGAATTCTGCTAGCAAGAAAGTCTGAGCAAAGGGAGTGGGTACTAGTTGTGTCTAGTCCTCTTATAAGCAAGTTTTGTTGATCTGGCAATTTCTGGCGTGGCTGAAATGTTCTTGATGGTTGAGCCCTAAGAATGTGGCCCCAAATAAGAATGTGGCGAAAGCAGGTCACAACTTAAACACAGAAGATGGGTATTTGTCTAGATACACACTCAATGGCACCTTACAGTGCAAGAACTCCCAGTCAGCAGGGCCCAGGACACCCCGTCTGGCTCCTGACCCTATATTGTGAGGCTGCAGGCAGGGTCAAGGGCTGCAGTAAGGGGGGACTTGGGTAGGGAGTTGGGAGTGACGGGGGCCACTCTGATAATTTCATCTCACTTCTGTGTTCTGGAGTTTGATTAGCCAATTAGGTTAGGAAAGCCAGCAGTCAGCACACTTTTTCTAAATTTAATTCATTGAAGTCAGATTAGCATATTAGTTTTAGGCTATGGTATTTATTTTTAATCTTTTGTAGTACAATGGAAGAAATATCAGGAAGCTTAGCTTTTAACTTCAAAGTGCGAAATCAAGTGATTACTTGTTTTGTGCTTGGTGAATCATTTTGGGGATTTAGTGGAAACCCCATCCCTATACCCCAATGTCTGGTGAGTACCTGCTTGGTGCTCGGCATCTACTGGGGGAGAGGGCAGCCAAGCATATGCAACACGAGATCCATGCAGTGGACCTCTTCCCCCTCCTTTCCTCTCCAGGCAGCCCTCAGCGTCCAGCCTTGACCCAGACAGACATTGACCATCCTGCCCTGACAGTGTTGTCCCAACTCTACCTTTGTACTAAGATGAGGAAGGGATTAGATAGCCAGGGGAGGTTTGGGGAATCAGAAGGCAACTTTTACTTTCTAGTAAGCGCCCCCTTGGAAAACACCTATAATTTATAAGTACTTAGTTTATTACGTCTTGTGTTTTATGATTTAGTAATGTATATAAATCTTAATTGGCAAATCTTGTGCATGGGAAGACTACATGCATAGCAGATAAAGCTTCACACCCAGCACAGGGTAGATAGTCCGTAAATAAGCACTGAAGTGTTAATTATTGTTGGGCTGTCTTGAGATGGTTATAGTTTACTTCAGTTGCGTTCTTGTTTGCCACAAGGGTACGCGGATGTGGTAATTCGTCCCCACTTATATTCTGCTAAGTCTGGCCACCCACCTCTCACACTTACTCCCCCACTTCCACCCCACCTCCCAGTTCAGCTGCTGCAGCCAAATGGACAGTTAAGCCTGGGCCTTGTCTTTGGGCTCAGAGTATCCTTTTCCATCCTCAGTGCCCTACCTGGGCATCAATAATGAAAAGACTGGACCTAAACCTCATTAAGTCTTTTTTCTGAAGTCTGGTTGGTGTGACTTTTGGGTAATGAGGATTTAAAAAAATACTTATAATTGTAATAAAACATACATAGTATTAAATTTGTCATCTTAACCATTAAATCTTTTAAAAAATTGTTATAAAATACACGTAAAACTTACCATCTTAACCACTTTAAGTGTACAGTTCAGTAATGAGTAATGTTTAACAGCAGCATATGGAGTTCAGTGGAGTGTAGAAGGAAGAACTGTTTTTCAGCGAGCTTGATCACATAAGATGTTAAAAATCTACCCAGATTAAAAACCACAGTCCAGTGGAGAATGGCCATTTAGCCCTGGCTTTGGAACCTTGTCTTTCTATCCTTCCTCTAGGGTGTGTTTGTACCTGAGTTTGTACCCAGGTATGAAACTTTTACTTCCTTCCTGTCTTTGTTGAAAAAAATCCCATCACCATCAGCAGAAACCTCTGCCCTTCCTGGACCTTTGCTTTTGATGATAACTGAGAGTTTGCAAGAGTTTTCTAAGTGAGAAAAGCGTTCGGATAGCTTTTCTGTTTGATAAACTGTTGTGTAAGACTTACTGTGTTTGTGACCCTGGACTATTGACGAGTTCCCAGTGCCCTGATGGTGTCTTCGCTAGGCTGCCCCCGCACCTCTGGTATGCTTCCCGTGGTGCACAGGCCAGGCAGGAACTTGCTTCATGTCAGGGAAATCTCTTCTGCGTCCTGAGCTGTGAAGGATTTTAGGATGATACCTTGCATCTTCACCAGTGACTTGGCTCAACACCTTCTTCATCTGACGCTAAGGGATGAAAAAGTTCTGTTTTAAGCTCAAAGCAGAGAAATCTTTTAGTATTTAAAGTCCAAATAAACAGTGACTTCACACTATTGTTTTCCATTGTGTTGAGTACATCCTGTTGGCCATCAGATTGAGCAGTTTTAAACTCATTAACCCGCTAACTTTTTTGTATTAATGTTAGACTCACATTTAACTTCTGAGTGTCTGGACAAAAACCTTTTTGCTAGATGGAACCTAAAGTGGTTGCTCCAGTTAAGATGATTGCTTTTGCTTTTCCCAAAACAGTTTAAAATAGGGACATGGGTTTTATTATTATTGTTTGGTTTTAAAAAGGAAATCCCATTTTCCTTAATTACCAAGGTGAATGGTTGCAATTTGACAGTTTAAGTACTATTTTTAGGTAACATAGCTATTGGAGAGTAGGGGTTCCTGCCAGTGGTGGGGTGGGCTGCTTCTGCCTCATTTTGTGTGGTTAATAATGAGATGAATATCACAAGTTTTCCTTCATTCTTAGAAAGTAAAAACTAGTAGGGAGCTATTCTTTCAGAGTTTTTAGTTAAGATATTTCAAAGTTTCATTCTCTGTGGGTTTCTCTGCATACGAGGAAACATTAAATTTTCTATGAATTGAGTTAATGCCATTTATGCGTTTGTTCCTTGCATTTTTTTTTGACTGGAAAGTATTTATTGGCTGAACCTCCTGTGTGCATGGGGGTACTCATTAGCTCTGGGAGATAGCCTCAGCAGAACAGAGCTGCTTCTCTAATTCCAGAGGAATCCCCTAGTTCCCAGAGACTGAAGGCTCTCTGGACAGGGTAGGGTCACAGGGCCTTGTGCCTCATGGCTTGTGTACACACACACACACACACACACACACACACACACACACACACATTCTCTCTTCATGCTCCAGTTTGCACGCACACACACACACACACACACACACACACACACACACACACACACATTCTCTCTTCATGCTCCAGTTTGCATATAAATAGGGATTAATATCAGTGACAGGAAGGAGGCTTCTTTTTTGCTGAACTCTGCCTCGGATGTCTGGGGTCCTCACCTGTCACTGAATAATGCTTTTGATTCCCTAGTTGTGTCCTTGCTGACTAATCTGATAAACTTTAAATACACCTGCCTCCAGGGAAGACCTTTTAGGCACTAATGAAAACTTGACTTTTTATTTCTGCTCATCACTGAAGAGTCCTCAATGTCACAGTTGGAGAAAGGAAGTATGCCCGTTTTTCACCCCTTATACCATGGCTGTTGAGCATGTGTTTGGCATGCCAAGTGCTTCACCAAAGCTCTGGGAAAGCTCCTCTTCACAGAACTGTATTTTGCTGGGGCCTGGAGTAGTGCTGAGCTCAGACTTAGCAGCGGGCATTGCATTGAGGGCTGGCACAGAGGAATGAGTTACCCTTTCTCTGTAGGAGAGCCTTGGCAGCTTCTGTCAGCCAAACAGTAATGGGTTCAGCTGAGACATACTTTTGGATTACCCTGAGCGCTTCTGGCGTTCCAGAGGGTATACTGTGAGTGCATGTGCAGTGTTAAAGTGAGTGGCTGTGTCAGGAAGATTGGGTGACTCTGGTTGGTTTCTCTGGTTCCTGAGCACCTTCTCCTCCCACCATGCTCTGGCCACAGATTCAGTGTGACCATCGTTGAGGATTATCTCTCTTTAGGCCTTGGTTCTGAAAAATGAGAAGGAGGATCTCTGTAGTGCCTCCATGTCTGAATGACCAAGTGTGTGAGTATGAGACTGTGTAGAAGAGCCTTCCAGAGGGAGGTCCTAATACTGGTGTTTGGGTGCAGCCTGACAAGTCCCTACAACAGGGAGATGTGACCCTTGCTTATAGGAAGCCAGTATCAGAAAGATACAAGGCTGCTTTTTGCCAGTTTACAAAAAGACCTTTTCTCACCAGAACATGGAAAACCAACACACAGCAGTTGGAGTTGTGCCCTGGACATTGCCCGCTTGCTAAATGCAGAGCACTTAGTCATGCTCATGAAACAGATACCCTGTGTTGTCATATGTCCGCAGATAGCTGACTGAGCTTATGTTCCTGGTAGGACAGGGTGTGTCTCATACTGTTGCTGTTTTCAAATAAGCTGAGAATTTTAAAATGGAGAATCAGATTAGAAAAGTAAAAGATCAACAGGATCTAATAAGTAGAAAAGTAAGTACCCAAAAGAGTAAAGACGTAGGAAGAGGCTTTAAAAAAGCAAAAGGCCTGTATCCGCCCCATTCATTTCTTAGGTCTGTGCTTGGCATACGTCAGTGATTGCAACAGTTGGGTCCCTGCCCTTCCACAACTTAACAGTCTTGTGGAGTGTTGGTTGAGCTGAGCCATTTACTAAATAAGAGTTAATCTGTATAAGAAAGGAAAAAGCCATTAAAGGAAGCACTATGCAACAGGAAAGAAAACACTAAAGTTAAAATTTAAGGTAGTATAAAACAAAAGACATAGAACATTTAAAAAAATTAAGTGATAAAATAAGGAGTACAGAATCACAGACAATTAAGAAACTGGGAGATATAAAAAAGAAACAGAAAAGAATTTAAAAGAAAAGCCTTAAATTTAGGGCACTTTATAGAGGTCTGAGGAGAAGACCTCCACCCAGGGTACAGTGAACATCAGCTGTTGAGGAATCAAGTGTTTCCTTCCTTGTCTTTCCTGGAAGAGGACCCCGCTGGGAGTTAAGTGGCTCTTGGAACTGATGCCCACAGGACCCCAGCTTCTAAGTCCATGGTCATTTGGTGTCCCCCTTGAGAAGTGTACTTAACATTGCTGGCAGATCTGGTGGGCATAAGTGACGTAGTCTTGTCCTGTTGGCAGGGAAGAAAGGTCCCTTTTGAGGAATGTGTCTGAAGTCCTGTGAGAGCTGCCTGATCACATGTGGCCTTGGAGTGGAACAAGGTAGTGGAAACAGGAAGGAAGACAGTATTGTATCTCTCACTTATCTCACATTGATGAGAGGATTGTGCCAAATGATAAGACATCTTCATTAGCTTTCTAAGGTAGGTGAATTTCAGATCCTTCCTCATACCTTTATAGAACAGCACCATGTGTTTTTCTGAACCCTTAGGGAGAAAGTGCTGTCCTAGGAAGTAGGGCTGCATGCAGACTCTGTTCTCAGCGGGGCTGTGTAAACCTGTGTGACTTGGGCACCAAGAGGGAGAGGTGGACAGAGATGAGGGTGGTGGGTGGGGTAGGGTTGGGGCAGTGCAGGAGCTCCAGAGGCTGGGATCTGGATTGTAGATGCCATTCAGAATATGCCAGACACATGTTTGAGGACGGGGCTTTCCAGTTCTGAGAAGGTGGTGAACAAGACCCAGATAGTTGAAATAGGGCAGGAAGTGCTGGCTGTTTTAGGGTTTTTATTGAGATCACAGGACTCAGATAAGCTCTTCACTTGTTTCAGTACTCAGCAGAGAACATAGACTAACAGCATTACATGTAACCCAAGTATCTGCCACCCAGCTTTGTCATATCTGAATGTTCTTCTGTATTTTTGTAAGATCCTGTTTTAGAAAGTAAAGCAGTTATAAATTTGGAGACTCTTATGAACCCCTTCTTTTTCCTTTGCCCTCTCTTCCTAGACTGACCATGATCCTGAATTTGGTGTTCATGATCTCATACATGATTTTACATTTGTATGAATCTATAAGTGGTATATAAACATTTTACATAAGCGGCATTAATATCTTTATGCAGTGCACTCTTTTTGCTAAACATTTTTTGAGATTTATCAATTTTAGTTCTTATAATTTTAGTTGATTTTAATTGTCTACAGAGTTCTATGACGTGAATGTAATAACTACAGCCTGTTGGTCCTTTCTCCAATTGGAGTTGTTTCCAGCTTTCCAGTGTTGTAGTGAGTGTGCTTGCTCTAACTCCATGTATGTGTGTGCATTTCTCTGGGTGTGCACCTAGGAATGGAAGGGCCCAGCTGGGCTGGTGAGTCCTCTCCAAGTGATTGGACCAGGCAGTGCTGGACTAGTCATGCAGTTCCTTCCTCTTAGTGATGTCACATTTCAACATTTTTGCCTATTCTGATTGTTATGGAAAGGTTTTCTCATGTTGCTTTAATTTCCTTCCCCCTGATTGCTAATGAGGTTGAGTATCTTTTTGTATGTTTATTGCTATTCAGGTTTTCTTTTCTGTGAATTACCTATTTGTTATCTCTTCTGTCTTCAGCCCATTTTTATTGTTTCAGAGCACTTGATGTATTTTATTTTGATAAGGATCCTTTAGCTATCCTATGCATTGAAAAAGCTGTCTCCTATACTTTGGTTGATCCTTTTTACTTTCCTTATGGTATCCTGTATTGTACAGAAATTAAAAATTCTAATTGAAATTTACCTTTTTTTTAGGTTTAAAAACCTTTTTTGAGTGTGGATTCACATGCAGTTGTTAAAAATAATACAGAGAGATCCTATGCACCCTTTACACAATTTCCCCCCATGGTAACAGCTTAAATCATAGTACAATATCACAACCAGGATATGACATTGATACAGTCAAAACATAGAACATTTTCATCACCACAGGGATCGCTCATGTTGCCCTTTCATAGCCACCACTAATCTGTCTTCCCTTTCTATAATTTTGTCACTCCAAGAGTGTTATATAAATGAAATTGTATAGTATGTAATCTTTTGGGATTAACATTTTTCACCCCCCATAACTCCCTTGAGATTCATCCAAATTGTCGAGCATCAGTAGTTCATTCCTTTTTATTGCTCATTAGTATTCCATGGTATGGACATACCACAGTTTAACCATTCATCCTTTGAAGGGACATTTGGGTTGTACCATTTGTTGAGAAAGCTATTTCTCCCCCATTTGATTGCTTTCCACTTTTGTCAAAAATCAGTTGAGCATTCTTGTTTAGGTCTGTTTCTGGATTCTCTATTCTGTTCCATTGTTTGTCCCTCTACCAATACAGTCTTGATTACTTCACTAGTTTAGTTGTTACTATAGGTGGAATAATTCCTCTTTTTTTTTTTCCTTTTCAAAATTGTTTTTGTTACTGTATTGAGAGGCTGCAGCTGGTGTAGTAAATTTAAGAATATGCAGATTATGACCTGCTGATGAGAGGGCACAGGTCATCCACATGAGGTCAGCAAGGTAGCTCCCTCAGCATCTGAGCTCCCACTTTGGGGAAGCGAAAACCATAGGTTCCTTTTGATTGAAGATGCAGTTTCAATCCACGCACACAAAGGAAGTAAAGATCTATTACTTACAGATCCCAGAAATAGAGGGTAGGAGTGGGAATGGGTGGGCAGTGAGCCAGGGAAAGGGCAGTCCTCTATACCAGGTCACAAGCCAGCAGGAGATATAGAGTACCTATGATTTACATAGTGTTTGGGGTGGAGGATTCAACTCTTAAGTGGTTATTTTAAAAGGAGCCTCAGGAAAAGCAGAAGTGGGAACTTACAGCGGGAATCCTAAGCTCAGATCCTAGCTGAATGTTCAGACTTTGGGTATGAGCAGGGTTATCATACTGTGAAATGCCTAGGCAGCAACTCAAAATAATTGTTTTTCTCATCACAGCTATTCTAGTTCCTTTCCATGTAAATTTTAGAGTAATCTTGTATATATCTACAAAAATTCTTGCTGGGATTTTTAATAGGAACTGCATTAAACCTTGACTTAGTTTTCTAGGGCTGCTATAAAAACTTACTGCAATCTTAGTGGCTTTGAGTAACACACACATTTATTCTTTCCTAGTTCTGGAGACCAGAAGTGTAAAATCAAGGTATTGGCAAAGGCTGTTGCTCCCTTTGTGGGTTCTGGGGGAAGAATCTCTTCCTTGTCTCTTCTAGCTTCTGGTGGCTGCGACTATTTGGCATTCCTTGGCTTGTGACCATATCACTCCAATCTCTGCCTCAGCCTTCACATTTTCTTCTCCATCTGCCTGTGTGTATAATCTCCCTCTGCCTCTTATAATTACAACTGTGATTGGATTCAAGGCCAACCTGGATAATCTAATGTCAAGATTCTTAATTTAATCACATCTGCAAAAGCTTTCTTCATAAAGTACATTTATAGATTATAGGGATTGGGACCTGATATTTTTGGGTAGCCATTATTTAGCCTATCACAAACTTATATATCAACCTGGGGAGAACTGTTACGATATTGAGCTTTCCATTCCATTAACACAGCATGTCTCTCCATTTGTTTAGATCTTTGATTTCTTTCACTAGTGTTGTCTAATTTTCAGCATACAAATCCTGTACATGTATTGTTGGATTTACACCTACATATTTCCTTTTTTAAACGATTTAAATGGCATCATCTTTTAAATTTGGTGTTCCCATGTTTATTTCTAGCATTTAGAAATACAGTTGATTTTTGTGTGTTTGTTTTGTATCCTGTGGCCTTGCTAAACTTGCTTATTTGTTCTAGGAGTTTGTTCTATAGATTCCTTGGGATTTTCTACATAGACAATTAAGTCATCTGCAAGTAGGGACAGTTTTATTTTTCCTCTTACCATCTGTATGCCTTTTTGTTTCCTTTTCTTGCCTTATTACCCTGGCTAGAACTTCTAGCACTGTGTCAGATAAAAGTAGTGAGAACAGACATCCTTGTCTTGTTTCTGACCATAAGGAGAAAGCATTCAGTCTGTCACCATTAAGTGTAACGTTAGCTATATGTTTTTTGTAGATGCTCTTTATGAAGTTGAGAAAGCTCCCGTCTGTTCCTGTTTTTCTGAGAGTATTTATCATGAATGGGTGTTGAATTTTGTTAGGTACTTTTTCTGTATCAATTGATAAGATCATGTGATTTTTGTTCTTTAGTCTGTTAATATGGTAGATTACATTTTTCAAATATTGAACTGGCCTTGCATCCTGGAATAAGTGCCATTTGGTCGTGGTGTATAATTCTTTTTATATATTACTAATTCTATTTGTTAATGTTTTGTTAAAAATTTTGTGTCTATGTTCATGAGAGGTTTTTTTGGTATTTGATTTAGGTATCAGAGTACTGCTAGCTTCATAAAATGAATAGGCAAGTCTTTCTTCTTTCTGGAAAAGATTATAGAATTGGTGTTAATTCTTCTTTAAAGGTTTGGTAGACTTTATTGGTGAAGCCATCTGGACCTGGAGATTGCTTTTTGTGGAAGTGTGTATTCTTCATTTTTATTTTTATTTATTTTTTAAATTGAAATACAGTTGGTTTACAATGTTGTGTTAATTTCTGGTGTACTTTGTGGGAGTTTTTAAATTGCAAATTCAGTTTCCTTAATAGTTTCTTTAATAGAAATTATCTGTATCATAGTGGGTGAATTGTAGTAGTTTGTAGTTTTTAAGGAATTGGCCTGTTTCATTTGAATTACCTAATTTATCTGTGAGTTATTTGTGGAATTTCCTTATTATCCTTTTGATGTCCGCAGGATCTGTAGTGATATCCCATGTTTCATTCCTGATACTGGTAATTTGTGTCTTCTCTGCTTTGTCAGTTTTATTAGAGACTTGTCAATTCTGTTAATCTTTTCAAAGAACCAGTTTTTATTTTATTTATTTTTCTATTTTTGTTTTCAATTTTTTTGATTTCTGTCTGTACTTTATTTTTTCCTTCCTTCTGCTTGCTTTTGGTTTATTTTGCTCTCTCTCTCTCTCTCTCTCTCTCTCTCTCTTTTTTTTAAGATCTTGAGGTGGGAGCATGGATTATTGGTTTGAGATTTTCTTTTTTTTCTAGTGGATTCAATGCTATAAATTCACTCCAAGTGCTGCTTTAGCTGTGTTCTTCAAATTTCAGTACAGCCCTACAGATGTATTTTTATTTTCATTCTGTTCAATGTACTCTTTTTATTTGCCTTGAGACTTTCTCTCTGATGTAGGAATTATTTAAAAGTATGTTTTCAAGTGTTTGGAGATGTTCCTGTTGTCTTTGTGTTACAGATTTCTAATTTGATTCCATTGTGGTTGGAATTATTTTAGTTCCTTTGAATTTGTTGAGGTTTGTTTCATGGCCCTAGATGTGGTCTATCAGGATGTATGTTCTGTGGACATTTGAAAAGAATATGTGCTCTGTTGTCAGGCAGAGTATTCTATAAGTGGTAATTAAATCATGCTGATAATATTTTTTGGTTTTTTTGTATCCTTGCTGGTTTTCTTTCTAGTTGCTCTAGCAGTTGTTGAGAGAGTGATGTTGAAATTTCCAACTTGAATTGTGGATTTCTTTATTCTTCCGTTCAGTTCTATCAGTTTTTGCTTCGCATGTTCTGCAATTCCGTTGTTTGGTGCATACACATTTAAAGTTGCTATTCTTCTTGATAGATTGACGCTTTTAGCATAATGTCCTTTTTTGTTCTGATAATCTTCTTTGCTCTGAAGTCTATTAATTCAGCTGCTCCTGCTTCCCTTTAATTATTGTTTGCATGATATATCTTTTTCCATCCTTTTACTGTCTACCTGTTTTTGTCATCTTGGTGATGTCATCTGTTGACTGTCTTTTTTTGATTCAGTTTGGGATCTTCCTGGTTCTTGATACGACAAGTGATTTTTGATTGAAATCTGAACAGTTTTATTTTTTGTTCTGAAACTAGATTCTGTTTTAACTGGCCTTTGTCTCACACTTCTCTGGAAGGGGAATGGTAGAGGCAGCACTGTCTGATTACTGGGAAGTTTAGATAGAAGTTGAGGTTTAGTACTCAGCCTTTGTTGACACCTGAAGGCAGGTGAAGTCCTTGTTACTGCTGGGTTGGTGTGGGAGTTCTGGTTCCCTAGACTTCACTCCCACTGATCATTGGTAAAAATTCTGACTTGCCAGTAGTCCTCTCTGACACCATCCCAGCAGGGAGAGGAAGAGGCTCCTTCTTACTGCTTGGATGGGAATATAGAAATCCAAGTTCCCCATGTGGTTTCCACTGACATCAGGGGGCTAGAGGAAAAGAGGTGGTGCATTGTTACTGGCCAGTGGGGATGAAAGTCCTGACTCCCTCCCCAGTAGACATATTAGGGCGCCTTGTTGTAGCCTCATGAGGGTGGAAGTATAGGCTCCCTCCTTGGCCTTTGGTGGTGTGGGTGGGACTGGGGCCACAGTTTTTTTCTGTGGTGTTTGGCTAGAATAGAGCTGTTATTGTCTAAATATTTTCTGTCTTGCTAGGCTACCCTTCCTGCTCCTTTGGCTAAAGAGAGCAGACTTTTGTTAGGAATTTTTTTGTCTCATCTGTTGGCACTTCTGGGTTGTCAGCTTCCTCAGCTCTAATTCTAGGATATATGAGGCAAAAAGGAAACTCATAACTATGTCTTTCCTTGAGTCCTGGGGTCCCTAGCTGGTTTTGTTTTCTTCTCTTGACTTTTTAGAGTCTCTTGTTTAATGTATATACACATATATCTAAGACTTCATTGTATTTAGTGGGAAACTAAAGAAAAATACATCTACTCCATCTTCATAGAAGTGAAAGTTCTATGATCATTTTTCCTTTTGTTTTGTCTTTTAAAATGAAATCCTTCCTTATTCTGACATTCTACTATATTCTAAAATTTTTAAAGTTCTGCCTTTTACATTTGTGTATCTAATCCACCTGGGATTTATCTTGTTTTTTGATAAAGTGACAGAAGAACCTAATTGTGTTTGTTTTTCTACATAGATGATCACTTGTCCTGGCACATTTGAACAGCTTCTTTGCAAGCTGGTTTTGAGCTCTCCCTCTAGTTCCACAGTCCACTGTCTACTCTGTCCCATGTGATACTGCATTAAATACAGTAGCTTTATGATAAGTCTTTGTTTGGTAGAATAGGACTCTCAGCCCTCAAAATTGTTTTACTAAGATTCTTGGATTTTGTTTCTGTCTCATGAATTTTAGTTTAAAAACAGGAATAGCAAAATCAATAGCAAAAAAAAAAAACAACCCTCTTGGAGTTGGCTTGGATTTGCGTTGACTTTAGAAGAGGCTGCCCATTTCAGTGACCTTATTTTCTTCAGCAATTTTATTTACTTTCCAGGTCAGAAAATATCACGTGGTCCCTCAACAGCTTGGCTCAGGGCAGGGCTTCATCCTTTTCCAGAATGGGAAATTGCTTGTGATGGCTGTGGTCACCTATGGGCACCCAGAAAGTTACACAATGCATCTGTGTGGCTGCCAGCCTATGAGCAGTGTCATGAACTGCCTGAAACTGGTGTGGGGGAGAGGGGACAATGTGCAGGGTTCTAGTCACTCTTTTAGGGGGTGGGGGGCAAAAGAGTTCAGTAAGTTTGTTCACTGGCATCGAGTTTGCAACTATACGTAACATATGGGGTGTAAGAAGTGGGCAATTGCTATATTTCTCTGTGCAAATACTTGGCTTTTTAGTCTTTTTTGAAGTATTTTTTAAAGACTTAATAATTGTGACATTTGCCACATTGTTTTATCGGTGTATATACATGCACACATTTTTCCCCCTTGGACCATTTCAAAATGAGTTGCAGAGACTTTTGATACTTCATACCTAAATACTTCAAAACTTAGTAGTCTCCTATCAAGCTACACCAACATCATCTCATCTAAGAAAATTAACAATAAATCTAATCTCCAGCCCATGTACAGAATTCCCTGTTAACCCTTTGGGAGCTGGGCTTGTGTGTTTTGTTTTGTTTTGTTTTGTTTTGTTTTGAAGTAAGTCCAGGATCCAACCAAAATACACAGGTTGCATTTGGTTAGTCTTTAAATCTAGAACAGTTCCCTTGTGTTTAGAGGTGTCAGCATTTAGAAAGACTAGACTGGTTATCTTGTAGAAGGTCCCACATTCTATATTTGTCTGATTGTGTCTTTATGGCCTGAATGTTTCCTATAAACTGGAAGTTAGGTCTGGAGCAGCACTGCCCAACAGAAGTATAATGAGCCATGTATGTCATTAAATATTTTCTGGTAGCCACATGAAAAAAAGATAAGCAGGTGGAATTAGTTTTAATTATATATTATTTAATTTTAAATTAGTTACCATTTATTAATATTTACTTAACCATATTTAATATTTTTACATGCAAAATATTATTTCAATATGTAATCAATATTTTTAAAGTATTGATGAGATATTTTACATTCCTTTTTTTATACTAAGTTTTCAAAATCCACTGTGTATTTTACACTTAATGGGCCAGCCACATTTCCAGTGCTTAGAAGCCACATGTAGCTGGTGGCTCTGTACTGGACAGCACAGGGTGAGACTTGATCCAACTTAGGGTAGATGTTTTTGGGAGGAACACTGAGGGGGTAGTAACTGCCAGTGTTCAACTTTGAAACCATGAGGATTGCTCAAGTCTGAGTCTGCTCTTCTTCTTTTTCAGGCTCTGGGTGCTCTGGGATGGAGCAGGTGTGCAGAGGGTGAGGACCCAGTTCTGGGACCACGTCACTTGCTTCCTCTCTTAGAGAGACTATCAGCTTGAGCAGACTCGGGCCCAGGATAAGGATGTCTGTGGGCCTCTCGCTGCTGCTCCCCCTCTGGGGGAGGACCTTTCTCCTTCTGCTCTCCGTGGCTGTGACTCAGTCCCACTGGCCCAGTGAACCTTCGGAAGCCATCAAGGACTGGGAGAACCAGCTTGAGGCGTCCATGCACTCAGTGCTCTCAGACCTCCACGAGGCTGTTCCCACGGTGGTTGGCATTCCTGATGGCACGGCTGTTGTTGGACGCTCATTTCGAATGACCATTCCAACAGATTCAATTGCCTCCAATGGAGAAGTCATCAAGGTGAGACTGAGAGGGGTGGATATAACTCAGTGGTAGAGTGGATGCCTGGCATGCATGAAGTCCTGGGTTCAATCCCCAGCAGCTCCATTAAAAATAAATGAATAAGTAAAAACCTAATCCTCCCCCAGAAAAACCCAAACAAACAAACAGGGTAAGGCTGAATATAAAGTGTAAATGAGGAAGAATTCTCATCTCCCATTTTAGTTTTGATTTTAGTTTAGTTTTTTTGTTTGCTTGTTTTTTAGTTTAGGTTTAGCTTTTCAGTTTTCCAACAATTCTGAGTTCAGTTCTTCCAGGACCTGCTAAGTGTTCCTTGGGAGAAGGACAGCCACTGATGTTCCTAAGAGAGTTCCCTTAAATCTCAGAATAGCATCCTAAACCTTTATTCTTGCTCCCATTTTGAGTGTGTCACCATTAAAAAGCCTTTACATCTGTACTCTGGAAGGTCTTGGTCATCAAATTAGGGATTTGATGGAAGAGCCTGTGTATAGGAAAAGGTCTCCTTTCATTAACCATTTCTTGGAATTAAACCAAGAAATACAGAACTTTTAAATGCTTTGGACCTATTTTTGAAAAATAAGGTATAAGGTAAATATCAGAGTTTTGCTCTGTTTACTAATGTATTTGGTCACGTAAGAACCAAAATTAGAACCTAGATTTTAGCCTTGCCTCATTTCCTTTTGGGGAAGCAACCCAGAGAACAAGGGGATCTGAGATCCATGTGACAGAAGAGTGTCTTGGCCAATTCAGGTTGGAGATCAGGTGAAACAGGAAGATTTTAGGTGAAGAAATCCCTTTGCCTGGGGTTGTGGGACCTTGGAATTTCCCCTCTCTCCTGAGTGAGTTCGCATGGTGGCCACGTGGGTGGGTGGGGTGAACCCCTCAAGCTATGCATGTCTCCTACAGCACAGATCAGCTCACTTTTTCTTAGAAAGGGCCACGTAGTAAATAATTTTTCTGGCATTGGTGGCCTACGGTTTCTGTTGCAACTCTTCAGCTTTGTCAGCGTAGTATGAAAGTAGCCATAGATGGTATGCAAATGAATGAGCATGGCTCTGTTCCAATAAAACTGTACTGAAACTAAAATTTGAATTTCATATAATTTTTACATGTCAAGAAATACTATATCTTCTTTTGCTTTTTTTCCCCCCTCAATCATTTAGAAATTGCAAAAACATGTTTAGCTCATGGGCTATACAAAAACCACATGGCATCCCACGTTTGACTCATGGCCATAGTTTGCTGACCCTTGCCCTACAGCGTTCTTTCCCCAGAGGTGTGGCTTAAAAATGAACTAAAAATATTCCAAGATCTGTACTTTGTTATGGTAGTTTTTGTATCTGTTTTGCATTTAGACTTCTACATACGCAGTGTTCTGGTTATTTATTGGTATGTTTAAAGCACCAAAATGTAGTGATTTAAAACAGCCAATTTGTTTTGCTCACAATTTTGTGGACAAGAACTCGGATTCAAAACTCATCTGGGAATCTCTGTTGCACATGGCATTACCTAGAGTGGCTCATCTGGGCCGGGAAGATCCACTTCCAAAATGACTCATTCATGGCTGGCAAGTTGGTGCTGCCTGCTGACAGGGAACCTAGATGGGGCTGTTGCTCAGGATCCTTGGTTCCTCTCCATATAGACCTTTCCATGGGCTGGTTGGATTTCCTCACAGCACAACAGCTGGGTTCCAAGACTGGGTATCCCAAGATTCAGGAAGTGGAAGCTGTCAGTCTCTTAAGGCCTGGGTTTGGAAACTTGCACAGTGACACTTCTTTGTACTCCATTGGTCAAAGCACAGACAGTCTCTGGTGAGTCTTTACCAACTTGCCATTCTCTGACCCTCAAGCCTTGGCATCTAGATTAGAAATGGTCACAAATTCCATGCCACTCATCCCTTTGAGAGGTGTCTGTGCCCCTTTCCCTTGAATCTGGGCAGACCCATTCCTTACCTGACCATCCTTGTGTTCTCTTCTTTTTCCCTTTTGGCCCTTTCTCTTTAGGTCATGACTTGTTCTCAAGGTGGCCTTATGATCTCAGAGGTAGTCATACATCTGAAGATCCTAGCTCACTTTCATAGAGCTCTTTCTAGTTTGTAGAGTGTAAAAGAGTTCCATGTAATTTTCATAATACCCCAGTAAGCTAGATTCTAGTTTGACCATTAGGTGAAGAATGAAAGTTATGGAGGTACATTTCTTACCCAACTTCAAATTTTTCATCTTCTGAATATCCAAACCCTGCAGTGGTTCCCCTTGTTCCAGTGCCCACTGGAATGTTGTGCATAGATTAATCTTGACCAGAGGTGCCTTGAATCAATAAAGTGAGCCGGATGTTTACTGTATCTGGCAGAGAGACATCTAACAGGCTTATTCACCATGGGAGTAAAGAGATTTTACTAGGGAAACAGGATTTTATCTGAGCATATTTATCTGCAGAAAGCAAATCATTTAGTAGCTGATTAACCTGTGGAAAAACAGATGAAGATGTGTAATTCTTCATCCCAGTCTTAACATCAGGGCTGTGTGGGGTAGAAATCAGATCAGAAAGCCTGACTTTATTCCTGGAGCTTTGGTTTCCCTGTGTATAAGACGATTAAAAAGTCTTTATATTAAAAGGAGTTAGTATTCCCCCACCCCATTATAAGAATGATATTATAAATATATATTGTAGAAAAGGGAGAGAGAAACTCTTGTGGTTCCTACCATTATTTTATTCCTCCTTCATTTTCTGTGTTCATCAAGAGGTGTCTTTGTCACATACACAGGCATTTTAGACAGACCTGGAATCATACTGGACGTATTTTTTAACCTTTCTTCATTCACTGTAGTTTGAGTTTTTCTCCTTGGTTATTAAGTGTTCTTTGCCAATGTAACTTTTAATGGCTGCCCATTGGGCATGTGTGTATGTATGTGAGGAACATTTTAGGTCTTGGTACCCAGGAGCCTGGCTGGGGTGATCTCCAAATCATATCCATCACATTACCGTCGTCTAAGCTACTACTCGCTCACCTCTTCCCAAGTCCGCTGCCTCTGTTCTTGACCCCTCCATATATTCTCCACACTGAGGCAGGAGACATCTTTATCCTTGTAAAGCTTAAATCTGCTAAAAACAGGCTTCCCCTGATCCCCATTACTGAACCACATTGAGAATTAAGCTCCATTTGATTGGGCCTCTGGTCTCCTCTCTCTCCCCTTTCCCTTTGTGTACCATGTTCCAGCCACATCAGCCCCTTCTGTCCCACGGGTATGCCAAGCTCTGGGCCCACCCCAGGCCTCTAGCTCTTCCTTCTGTCAGCATGGGTATAGCCATGCCTCTCAGGTTCAATCTGAAATTGGAGCCTGTTCCCTTCACTCTGATGAAAGCAGCTTTCTCACAAAACCTTGTGTTGTCTTCTTAACAAATTTTTGTACTTAAAATTCTTGGATTTTTTTTAGTCTGCATGTTTGGTTCCTGTCACATAGAAAGCCCTCAAAATGTTTATGGGCTGGCAGAGGGAAAGAGGACACCCTCAGTGCCTGCAAACCTGTATTGGATTGTCAGAGCTAGCTGGCTGTTTGCAGGAAGAAATGCCAGCCTGTGTCAGTGCAGTTAGAGACTAAGCTTGCCCAAGCCTCATGTGCAGTTCCTGGGTGAGGGTTGGTCTTCCAGCCAGTTTGGACGTGGCTGAATTGCCAAATGAGGGCTCATAGGCAGAGCGTGGTCTGTTCTGAGACCTGAGGAGATTAGATGATGTGGTTGTTGTACTTGCTGACTGGTTAGGAGATGTGCATGGGGGTTGGTGATAGAGTAATTCAGTGTTTGTAACAGACTAAGTCTACTGAAGGGACTTGGAGTATGGGACTGGCTGAGGAAAGTGATTATGTAGCGGAGACGTCCTAAGCCCTCCGCTCTGGGGTAGTCAGGAGAGACATCTTTGCATCTCTTGAAATGGTTGGGCTGCCCCTGCAGAGCCCCTTGGATATCTCATTTTGGTTGAGCCCATGAGGCTTTTCATCCCTGCTTCTTCCCTTTAGCCTCCTTGTCTAGAAACAATGTGGGCCTTCCCTCAGCCCAAGATGTCGGCAGACTGGGAGCAGCTCTTCTTGGGACTGTGCTCTCAGCTGCTGGCGTGGGACCCCAATTGTTCCCCTAAGAACAATGGGCACTCTTTTTGGCCAGGAAGGGGAGCTCATGAAAGGGGCATTTCTTTGGATGCTTGAGAGCTTTGTGGTAACCCCGCCTGCATGAGATGAACTACAGTTTCTTCCTGCCTCAAGTGGGTGTTCCCTGGCTCTGAATGGACCCCTTGTGAAGAGAGCACACCGGGAAATGCGGGTTGGCGAAGGAAGGCATCCTTGGGGGTGGGTTGTCAGAATGACATTTGCCCAGACACATTTGTTCAAATACTTATTGAATATATATGCTTCTATGTTTTAGGAAAAAAATTAACTGACAGAATTAGAATTAGAATAATAATTATTATAATAAGTATGATAATTATAATACTTACTATTTTATAATACAATTGTAATATAATGATTATTAATAACTCTAACTGTGCTAAGCTGTCCCTTACAGTGGAGGGAAAATGATTAATTTTTTAAAAATTGAGATACAGTCAATTTGGAATGTTGTGTTAATTTCTGGTGGATAGCATAGTGATTTAACTGTGTGTGTGTGTGTGTGTGTGTGTGTGTATTCCTTCTCATACTCTTTTCATTATAGACTCTTATAAGGTATTAAATATAGTTCTGTGTGCTTTACCATAGGACCTTCTTTACCTAGAAGATGACTGATTTTTGTTTTTAGATGAGAACATCAAGTAAAATGCCTCATAATTCAGACCAGAAGGGCACTGACTGGGCTGGACAAGCTGTGTTCAGCTTGTGATCCTGTGGCCTTGGCCTTCATGGCAAGAGCTCTGTGCTGGTTTGAGGTTTGAATGTCTAGCCACAGGACCAATGATTGTCTCTCATGAATGTGGCTCTGCTTTACTCAGCAAAGCAGAGGCCCCTCACATGCACTTCCATCCTGGTTCCTCATCTTATGTGGGGGCAAAGTCTTGGACCTTTGACTTCAAGCTGGAGGCTCTTCCTGTTGACCTGTGCCATCTCCCCACAGTGCAGCCATGTGACTGCTCATGTGCATCATTTGCAGAAGCTGAGCTTGGCCACAGAGCAAATTTGTCTCATTGTCATAGTTCATGGCACAGACACAGGATCACCCTGAATGTGAGTCAGCAGCTTGGGGGCCTCTGAAATGTGACTGGAGGCTGACTCCATCACAGTGGCCATTTCCTGCCTCCCTGAGCAAGGGAGCCCACCACACAGTCGGCCTGCCTTAAGAAGGCCTTGATCACCTCATATTCAAGTGCCTCCGGGGTGTTGCCTATGATACCCAGCCATAGATGGCTGCAGGTTGGGCCAGCTCTGCAGCTTGGCTGAGGGGTCAGGGGGCTGAAGGGTCAAGAGCCAGTGACCACGTCAGGGAGGGCAGGGACTTTGCCAGGGCAGGCTCCTAGAGGCCCAAGCAGTGGTGTGTCACAGAGCAGCAGTTTGTGCCAGTGTGAAATGGACCACTGAGAAGACCTTCAGAAACATCTGTTGGGGGCATTCAGGAAAGCCCAGCCTGAATCCCTTGGGCTGTCCTGGCTAGAGGTGTTGGTTGGAAGGTATGACCACTGAGGCCCAAAGGAGCCTCAGAAAGGTTTGTAGTGTGAGGGAATTCTCACCAAATGCAGTTACTTGATCATACTTTATTCCAAAGATCTCTCTTTGCTGGCCATCATCAGCTCACCCAAGTGACATGGGTATGAAAGTGCTCACCCATCTTTCTGGACTCTTTGCTTGCCATTCCTTAACTCCTGCATGGGTAAGATATCACCTTGTGGGTTCTAAATGATAAAGCTTAGGTTTTCTTGGCTTCAGAAGCCAATGATCATATAATTAATTAGGCCCTAGTGAGAGTTTAGCGCTTTAGTTTAGTCTTTCAGCTAAAACTAGCTGGCTGGTCCAGATTGTGGGTGGAAATCTGCTCTTTGATGAGGGACTAAGTAATAGAAGCTCCTCTTCTGCTCTTTCTCCAGGTGTGGAAGTTTACTGACTTGAGGTGAGAGACTACTCGTGTTGCATGGTGTTTAGCACAGGTGCTGTATCTTTATCAAGCCTGGTATTTGATGGTCAACTGTGCAAGAGAGGGCATGAGTGATGCAATTGGAGAGAATGTGCTAGAACTGAATTAGGGAGTCAGTTACTGGTTATCTGCTAGTATTATAGACTGAGGAGTGACCCAAACCTTCACATTTGGCAGTTCCCCAGTCATTGGTCATGGTGATTAATTGTAGGCATTGCTAGGCCAGTAGTCTTCAGAACTCCTTATGGGTCTGCCCAGGTTTTGTGGTTTTGATTCTTAATTTTTTTTTTTGAGGTAGTTTATGGATCAAGATTTTCTAAAACTGGGTGTGTGGCTGTCCGAGATCTTGTTTTCCTCAGTGCTGGGCTTGCCTTCCCTTCCATCTCAGAAGCATGTTCTCTCTGAGAGTGGCTGAAACTGGAAAGATTTCTGGCTCTTTCTGGGTGTCCTGTGATCTAAAGCCCATGATCTTCTCGAATCAGGTTTCTTTCTGCAGTTTCTGCCTCCTGCAGGTGTTCCCACTAACTACCTAAAGACACCTTTCCAAGATGGCTGCTTTATACGGTCAACAGGCCTTGTCTCCCACAACTCAAAGGCAGTGTTGGTGTTTACAGACAGAGGGCTGGGTGACTTGAAACCCTGGGAGGGTTCCATGGCCAGGACAGCCTGTCATCCCAAACACATGAGCTGGTACCTCTGAGCGCTCATGCAGAGCTCTGATTCCTACTTCTTGCCTGCCATTCTAGCCTGCAGCTCTTGGCAGGGTTAGTTGTGGGTTGTTACAGGACAACTAGTACAGAAATTTCTGTATGAGTAAACCAAGGAGTCCAAGGATAGTCATAATCTCATGTGCAGATATGCCAGGATTGAGCACACCTATTTCAGACTCTGAGGAGGTGAATGCTGGCATTGGGCTGTCATCTACAGCAAGTTCTTCTTGCCCCACTCCGCCCAGCACCTCTCGACATTTTCATCCACTCTTGGCAAACAGGTCCTAACAGGTAAGCAAATCCTTGAGGGTCCCCAACCTTAGCCTTGTTCCCCTGTAGGACCCTAGCTTCCTCTTTCTGTAGCCTCTCCATTTCCCTTTGATGCTTTGAGTTTCTGCTTTGGGGTGTGAGCAGGGAGACAAGGCCTCAGTGTGTGCTGGGCCCAAGGCCTGTTGGGAAGGAGAACTGGGGAGTGGAGCATGGGCACGCCCAGACCCATTCCTGCCTGCAGCAGCCTCACAATGTGTACTGTGTCTCTGAGCCCAAAGGGGCGGGTGGGGAACCCGCACTGACAGAGTCCAGTGTGTGCCTGGTCCTATGATCATACAAGGTTGACATCGTTTCCCCCTTTTTAGGGGAGGAAAATGAGAAAATGGGCTGAGGTTGAGTCAAGCCTCAAACTGCCTGGAGCTGGAATTCAGCCAAGAGCTTGTGGAGATGGGGCTTCCCCTGGAGTAAGCTGTTGTTATAGAGACGAGTCCTGGCTTGTCATGAAGGCTGTGTCTCCCAGAAGGAACATTCATATCCTATTTCACCCTTAGGCATTGAGTTCTGGAGCCTGGAAGTTTTGAAAGCTGGGGAGGATGTCCAGAGTTCCCATGGGCTGAGGGGCTCCTGCTTTGTCAGGGTTGAGTAGGTGTTGCATTCCATAGTGTTCCCTCAACTGAGTGCCCTGGAGAGGGAGGGGCCGCTAGTGGAATACTTTGGGGACTGTGGACACTGCCAGCTCTTCAGGCATGTTCAGACTTCCCAGTTCAAGGGCTTTCCCCAAATGGCCTTGAAATCACAGAGATGCCAGCTCACCTGTGACTTGGCTAGGTTCCTTGTGGAACTCAGATTTGTTCTGCTTCCTGTGGCCCTTCTATTAAAATGAATCGTTGCCAACCAGAGTGATTCCTGGGCCTGGTGTTTCCAGAACCAAGATGCTTGGAGATGCATGGATTTTAGTTTAGTTTCATAACTTTCCTTCCTGTCTGAGGAATATCCAAGGCCCTGGGGACTGTTTGCTTTAGGGCTGTAGATCCAGGCTGGACACCTGTCCTGTGGTCAGAGCTCCAGGACCCTGAGGAGCCAGAATTCGCAGAGGCGAAGGCAGATGCACGTTGGAGAGGCTTGGCTCTGTTTTTCTGACATAGCTTATCCCAAATGTCTGTAAAGCTGTGGGTAGACCATAGTGAAAGAATTGGTTTCCGTAACCAGAATAAAGCTACCAATTCTGCCCTTCCATCTCTCAATTTGAGATTGAGCATTATAACTTGCTTTGGTGAAACCCGAGGTTTTCTTTGATGTTTGTTATTTATGTTACACTTTATTAATGTATTATAATGTTACTTGGCATAGTTTAAATAAGTGTATATTTTCTAAGACTGGCTGTGTAGGAGTCTTAGCCAAAGAGTGGCCTGGGTTTATTTCTTGGGAAATGTCTGACAGTAGAACTGTGGCTATGGGGGTCAGCAGGACAGCAAGTGAGCCAGCCAGGGAAGCTTGAGGAGGTGGGGGCCCTTCTCTGTTTTTTCTGTTATAAAGTGCCCTTACGTAGCTGGGACAGACTTGAAAAAGCACTGGGTCTGCTTACTCATCTGTGCTGATGGAACACACAGGGCTGGGCCCAGGCCTAACTGCCTGGCCATTTAGGCATATCCTATGGGCCTGGCCAGCCACTTGGCAGCCACGTCTGGAGCCTCTCCTGGTCTCTTCTGACCCTGTTCGGTCTTCTCTACAGGTGGCTTCTCCTCGGCTGACTTCATTCAGAGCTCCATTCCAGGCCATCCCTTCCTTATTTCTCTACCCTCGGTCTTGCAGGTGTGCTCTCATCCCAGTGGTAGCAAGGGTAGGGTAGGGTTAGGAGAAATACCCTTGGGTGGCTGGAGACCTGGGCCCACACCCTGCCTCACCTATTCTCTGCCTCTCAGGACCGCAGTTTCTACACCATGTCTGTAAAACATCTCATGGTTCCCTTGACTGCACTATTCCATTTGGGTTCAAATTTTTGCTTCACATTTTCTGCAGAACAAGAGCATAAAGCCTTTACTTTTTATGGTTATATGTGGATGTGGCAGTTTTCATATTTAACATAATTGAACTGAAAAAATTTAAAGCATAGATTTCTCAGTCAAAGCAGTTGAAAATTTTGTAGCTAAAAAAGATTGTAAAGGAAGAATATATTTAGTATTTTTCATGGATTTGAAGACACCATGTTTACAGTTATCTTACCATTTCTGATGTTGGCTGTGTTTGCAGTATATGGTGAGTGGCAGGATGGGGATTCTTAGTGCTGCATTAATTAGATGACTGCACCCTGGAGTTGATGTAATGTGGTGTCACAAAAGAAACACTGTTTAGGGTCTTCTCCCCAGTCACTTAGGCACCTGGCTCTTGGCAGGAGGAAGCCTGAGGAACCAGAGCCCTTGGGGAACCCAGCAGGCATAGTTCTGGCCTTCCTGCCACAGGGAAGGAAGCATTTTAGTGTCCCTCTGCTGACAAGCAATGACCATGAAGGGCAGTTTCTGGGCTGAGGCTGGCAGTAAGACATGCTGTCTATTGGCCAGAATGTCTCAGGACTTGATGGACAGGATAGTGTAGCTGAGAGTGCCTCAGGCAGATCAGAGAGTGGGTGCCACCTTTCTTGCATTCAGGTCAGGAGTAGGTGTTTCTTGAAGGTGAGAGGAGTCTGGGCAAGAGGCAGGTCTTGTTTTCCTCTCGTCAGCTGCTATGGCGGCATTCCCTCAGGTGCTTTACGTATTACCAGTATGTTGCTGGGGAGAAGGACTTCCACCCTGAACTAGTCTTGGAGGTGCTGTTGGGTGGAATAAAGGAATAAGCTGAGGCCTGCATTTGTGCCTCAGCTTTCCAAGGGCAGAAGTGAGATCTGTCTTTTTACCAAACTTAGTTGGCTACAGAACTCTCTTTTAGAGAGACTGGAGCTCCTTGGAATACCTTTGATAAACACTCTTCTAGAATAATTTGCCATTCCCTCACCATGGGCATTGCAGTTTTTCTTGAGGTTTGAAAAGCAGGGTTAATTAAGACATTAGATACAGCTAACCAAATGTGCCCCAGTACACTTGAATGTAACGTGATAGTTGTAAAGTGAGTCATTTGGGGGCATTGAGTTGTCCCTGCACCCAGACCTGTGCATTTCCACTTCTGGGCAGGAAAAGTACTCTAGGCCAGGCATATGACTTCAAAGTTGTGGTGTCTGCAGAGGGCAGGGGAGAGGCCTGAGGTGAGGTTGGAAAGGAGAGCTGAGGGATGAGGCAGTCAGGTTTGATTGTGCAGACAGGTGGGCAAATAGTGGCAGGGCATGTCACTGGCATAAAAACCTGCAACATTCTTGAGCTCCATGGCATGCATTCTCTGGGTTGAGATGTGTTTGAGTGCCAGCATTGTTGTCTCCCCACTGTGTGGGCTTGGTTGAATCATTTGCATTCTATGTTAGCCCATCTGGCAGCCCCAGTTATTTTGTGACAGGTACATGAGCTCTAGGAGAGAAGAGTTGGTTCCTCCAGCAGGAATTCTGAATTGTACCTCAGGCCTGTCATACAGTTCAGGCTAGGCAAGTGGTTAACTGTTGTGATCATTTTCAGGTTATGCAGTGACAGTAGCACTTAACTCATGCTGATGTCTCTTCTAGGTATCAGCAGCAGGGAAGGAGGCCTTGCCATCCTGGCTGCACTGGGACCCACAGAGCCACACCCTGGAGGGCCTTCCCCTTGACACCGATAAGGGTGTGCATTATATTTCAGTGATCGCTGCACGCCTGGGAGCCAACGGAAGCCACGTCCCCCAGACTTCCAGTGTGTTCTCTATCGAGGTCTACCCTGAAGACCACAGTGAGCTACAGTCCATGCGAGTGGCATCATCAGACCCTGGTGAGGCGGTGTCATCTGTCTGTGCTGCTGATGAGCCTGTGACTGTCCTGACAGTAATTCTGGATGCTGACCTTACCAAGATGACCCCAAAGCAAAGGACTGACCTTCTGCACAGGATGCAGAGCTTCTCAGAAGTGGAGCTTCACAATATGAAGTTGGTGCCAGTGGTGAATAACAGACTGTTTGATATGTCGGCCTTCATGGCTGGCCCGGGAAATGCAAAAAAGGTGGTAGAAAATGGGGCCCTGCTCTCCTGGAAGCTGGGTTGCTCCCTGAACCAAAACAGTGTGCCTGACATTCGTGGTGTGGAGGCCCCTGCCAGGGAGGGTGCTATGTCTGCCCAGCTTGGCTACCCTGTGGTGGGTTGGCACATTGCGAACAAGAAGCCACCTCTCCCCAAACGTATCCGGAGGCAAATTCATGCGACACCTACACCTGTCACTGCTATTGGGCCCCCAACCACAGCCATCCAGGAGCCACCATCCAGGATTGTTCCTACCCCCACATCTCCAGCCATTGCTCCTCCAACAGAGACCATGGCTCCTCCAGTCAGGGATCCTATTCCTGGGAAGCCCACAGTCACCATTCGGACTCGTGGTGCCATTATTCAGACCCCAACCCTAGGCCCCATCCAGCCCACTCGGGTGTTAGAAGCCGGCACCACAGTTCCTGGCCAGATCCGCCCAACTGTGACCATTCCGGGCTATGTGGAGCCCACGGCTGTTGCTACCCCTCCCACGACTACCACCAAGAAGCCACGAGTATCCACACCAAAACCAGCCACGCCTTCTACTGACTCCTCAACCACAACTCGAAGGCCAACTAAGAAGCCACGGACACCCCGACCGGTGCCCCGGGTCACCACCAAAGCTCCCATCACCAGATTGGAAACCGCCTCCCCACCTACTCGCATCCGCACCACCACCAGTGGGATGCCCCGTGGAGGAGAACCCAACCAGCGCCCAGAGCTCAAGAACCACATCGACAGGGTAGATGCCTGGGTTGGCACCTACTTTGAGGTGAAGATCCCATCAGACACCTTCTATGACAATGAGGACACCACCACTGATAAGCTGAAGCTGACCCTGAAGCTTCGGGAGCAGCAGTTGGTAGGCGAGAAATCTTGGGTACAGTTCAACAGCAACAGCCAGCTCATGTATGGCCTGCCCGACAGCAGTCACGTGGGCAAGCACGAATATTTCATGCACGCCACAGACAAAGGGGGTCTATCAGCTGTGGATGCCTTCGAGATCCATGTCCATAAGCGTCCTCAAGGGGACAGGGCTCCTGCACGGTTCAAGGCCAAGTTTGTGGGTGACCCAGCAGCAGTGGCGAATGACATCCACAAGAAGATTGCCCTGGTGAAGAAACTGGCCTTCGCCTTTGGGGACCGCAACTGCAGCACCATCACTCTGCAGAATATCACCCGCGGCTCCATCGTGGTAGAATGGACCAACAACACCCTGCCCCTGGAGCCCTGCCCCAAAGAGCAGATCACAGGCCTGAGCCGGAGAATTGCTGAGGATGATGGCAGACCTCGGGCTGCCTTCTCCAATGCTTTGGAGCCCGACTTCAAGGCCATGAGCATTGCTGTGACAGGCTCTGGCAGCTGCCGTCATCTACAGTTTGTCCCTGTAGCGCCACCCAGGAGGGTGCCCTCAGAGGCTCCACCCACTGAAGTGCCAGACAGGGACCCTGAGAAGAGCAGTGAGGACGATGTCTACCTGCACACGGTTATTCCGGCCGTGGTGGTTGCAGCCATCCTGCTCATCGCCGGCATCATTGCCATGATCTGCTATCGCAAGAAGCGGAAGGGCAAGCTCACCCTCGAGGACCAGGCCACCTTCATCAAGAAGGGGGTGCCTATCATCTTTGCAGATGAGCTGGATGACTCAAAGCCCCCACCCTCCTCCAGCATGCCACTTATCCTGCAGGAGGAAAAAGCTCCCCTCCCCCCTCCTGAGTACCCCAACCAGAGTGTGCCCGAGACCACTCCTCTGAACCAGGACACTGTGGGAGAGTACACGCCCCTGCGGGATGAGGATCCCAATGCGCCTCCCTACCAGCCCCCGCCACCCTTCACAGCCCCCATGGAGGGCAAGGGCTCCCGTCCCAAGAACATGACCCCATACCGGTCGCCCCCTCCCTATGTCCCCCCTTAACCCACAAGCGCCTGGGTGGAGGCAGGGGTAGGGCAGGGCCCTGGAGACAACGTGGAGTTGTCTGTGGAGACCGGTGGCCTGCAGACCATCGCCCACTGGGAGCCGACACCTGACCTAGCATACACCGACACACACGGGGCCTGGACAAGCCCGCCCTCTCTGGTCCTCCTAAACCCCAAAGCAGCTGGAGAGACTTTGGGGACAGTTCTACTTTTTTTTTTTTTTTTTTTTTTTTTTTTTTTTTTTTTTGCCTAACAGCTTTTTGTTTGTTCATAGAAAATTCTTCGCTGCGTTTTTGATGGCTGGCTCTGAAAGCACCGTTTGGAGTAGAGGTAGATGAAGGGAGCGAGAAACTGGGAATGAACTCGCAGGCAGTGCTGGGCCGCTTCCCAGCTCTCTGCGTTTTGCCTTTAACACTAACTGTACTGTTTTTTCTATTCACGTGTCTAGCTGCAGGATGTAACATGGAAAACAGTAGCTAAAGATTAAATTCAGAGGACTTTCAGAAGTTAAGGTTAAGTTTTTACATTTAATCTGCTGTTTACCTAAACTTGTATGTATAATTTTTGGGTGGGTATGGGAAATTGCTTTGCTAAAAATAAGCTCCCAGGGTGTTTCAAACTTAGAGAAGACCAAGGGACAGTATTTTTTATCAAAGGAATCCTATTTTTTCACACTACGTAAACTTGGTTGCTCTGATACCCCAGGGCTTGACTGGGGGCCTCCTGGCCCTGGCTCAGGGGCCAGGGCCCTGGTGCTGGGCTTGCTGTCCCACTGTTGCCAGGGGCTGGAAGCTGGAGGGGCCTCTTGGGCCATGGACATCCACACCCCCGCCCCATGCACGCTAGCAGCCCACCACCAAGGGGTCTTCATTTCCATGGAAAGGGGACTCCAAGAGGCAGTGGTGGCTGTGGCCCCCAACCTAGGTGCTCCAGGGTGGGCCAGCTGCTCGTGGGGGTGCCTGGGGAGGTCGAGGGACTCGACCATAACATCAGCCTGTTTTCTTTTACCTTTTTTCTGTGTGTTTTTTTCCCCTCCTAAAAGGAATATCATGGTTTTTGAAACACTCAGTGGGGGACATTTTGGTGAAGATGCAATATTTTTATGTCATGTGATGCTCTTTCCTCACTTGACCTTGGCCGCTTTGTCCCAATAGTCCACAGCCCCACCCTGACCCAACCCACCCCTCTTCTCTGGCACTCCAATCCCAGGCCTTGGGCCTGAATGGCTGGGAAAGGTCTGGTGGCTGGGGAGGAGTGCCAGCAATAGTTCATAGTAAAAATCTGTGGGCTCTCAAAGCTAATTTTTTACTAAAGTTTTTATACAGCCTCAAATTGTTTTATTAAAAAAAAGATTAAAAACGGTGATGCTTACAGCAGTTTGTACAAGCTCTTAGTGTTGATTCCATGGAACTGATGGCTTTGCTCATTTTGATTTTTTTTCCCCCCTTCTTTTCCTAATGGTTTAAATTCTGGAATTACACTGGGGCTTCTTTTGCCTTTTTTGGCAGAACTTCCGTCCATCCATCTGCATCTCTGTCCCATGACTCAGGGGCACCCACTCTGCTTTGATTCTCCTCCTTTGGAAGAAACCATTTTGAGCATGACTTTTCTTGGTGTCTGAGAGTTATTTTAGGTACTTTTTAGGGAGGAATGCCTTTTGCAATAATGTATCCCTTCTGTGATCGAGGGCGGGTGGGTGGACCCAGGCTCCCTTTGCACACCACTAAGCAGCCACTTCTAAGCCATATTGACCGTTTTGCAGAGGATTCGTGTGTGTGCTGCCTCCGAGGGGGGGGAGTGACAGTCAAAGGGGAGGGGTCTCCACCCTGCACTTCTCTGGAGGGTGTTCACCCTTGCACCTTTTCCCACAGGGCCCAGCCTCTATCTCCTGCCCTGCCCCCTGGTTGGGGGAGCAGTGCCCCTGTAGGGGGAGCCTGTAGATGAGGGATTCATGGACCTCCAGGGACTGGGTCTTATACCTCCAAGCCCTGATCCAAGCTGGAGTTTCCCCAGTGCCCCCAGATTCAGGAGCACAAGCAGGATCTGACCTGGTGAGATTATTTTTGATGACCTCGTCAAAAAATAATTCCCAATGTTCCAGGTGAGGGCTTTGAAAAGCCTTCCAAATAGCTCCGTTGCCCCTAGCAACCCCACCATTGGGCACTGCCATGCAGAGACGTGGCTGGCCCAGAACGGCCTGTTACCATAGCGACAGGAGGCAATGGGGCAGTGAACAGAATAACAACAGCAACAATGCCCTTGCAGGCAGCCTTCTCCCCTGAGCGCCTGGCTGGCAATGGTCGTTGGACTCTAAGACAGAGAGCCAATCTCATATTCAAGTGTTCACCAACCACTGACGTGTTTTTATTTCCTTCTATATGATTTTAAGATGTGTTTTCTGCATTCTGTATAGAAACATATCGAACTAAATAAAAGCAGTGTCTTTATTACAGTGCCATTGCCTCCAAACATCTATTTCCTGGCCTCTGCACAACATGAGTGTAGGGTTGGACTGGAGTCCGTGTGGCAGAGGGAAGAGGGGACCTGGCTAGGCCCACTTGGAGGTGGCCTTTGAGCAGCTGACCAGATAGCCTTCATAGCCTTACCATTTCTGTGCCTCTGGGATTGGTGGGGCTGTGTGCCAGAGCTCTGCCAATCAGTGAACCCTCCTTAGCACCTCTTCTGCCTGAACCAGCTGAGCCATAATTTCCTCATCTTTGGTGGGAGTTTGTGGAGGGGAGTGGGCAAAAAACCCAATGAGACTGAGTGGGAGGGGAGGGTGTTGGCAAAGGTCTTACAAAAGGCTGTCTGCCCCAGAGTGGATCAACTCCTGCAGCTCCCAGGCAGGGATCCCTCAGGCTGGGCCCTTGCAAAGATGGGAACTCAGAGGTTCCCCTGGCTCCAGCTCCTGTGTCCACCATTGTGTGGCTGGGGCTGGCAAGTCTCCCAGGTAGTCTCAAGGCAGGTTTGGCCTTGGCCTTGGAGTGGGGAGAAGAGGAGAGTGGATTCTGGCCAGGCTGTTCTACCCCGATTCGGCCTATAGATTCTGGGGGCCTGCCTCTAAGTGCCCTGCCTGGGATGGACAGGACAGCTGGGAAGGCTTAGTGTGACTTAGTGTCCAGGAAGGAGCAGGTTGTCCTGGGATATTGCCCAGGGTGTGGGAAGCAGGGGATGCAGCAGCTG
Source organism: Vicugna pacos (assembly GCF_048564905.1). Taxonomy (NCBI): domain Eukaryota; kingdom Metazoa; phylum Chordata; class Mammalia; order Artiodactyla; family Camelidae; genus Vicugna; species Vicugna pacos. The sequence continues at coordinate 21,828,418 of NC_133003.1, forward strand.
TGTCTTTAGAGGCAGGATCAGGGGTCATTGGTCACAGAACAACTGGAGCCTCTTTTGGACTCACTCCCACCCCCACAGGGTCTTAACCATCTCTACCTACAGTCCCCAGGCTGCTTCTCTGCTCACAACCTTCAAGACCCAAAGCTAAGACTGGTCTCATATTGCAGATAGAGCTGAGTCCCAGAGTGGGGAGATCACACAACGAATACCACACATAAATGCCCGGGAAGGCTGCCAGTTCACAGTTCAGGGACACATATCTCACCCCCTAGACCTAGCAGCAGGGGCCCAGGAAATGACCCTGCCCTTGCTCTCTTGGCCTCAGGAAGTTCTGCATAATGTCTGAGCTGAAGCCACTGGGTTATGAGTGGACTCACTGTCCTGAACTCTAGTAAAGGGATCTCTGGTTTCAGCAGAGAACAGTAAGGTCAGCAGGGTAGGAAGACGAGGAGCCACAAGGGCCTCTGGCCCCTGCCCTGTCCTACTCTTCTTTGGAATGTCTGATATTTGACTTGGCAGACCCTTTCCCTGCAGCACTCCTGCCAGGTCTCTGTGACCTCTCCTTGGTGGAGATAGGGACTGTCTACTCAGGTCTTTTAAGCTGGAGAGAGGGTGGTGGAGGGAAGGGGCAGAAAAGAAAGATCACAGTAGGGGAGGGGAGAGGGGGCTGTCTGACCCACAAAAATCTGCCTTCCCCCACCCGCCTTTGACCCAGGTCAAGTTCCCAGGATCCCTTTGGCCTGGCTTCTTCATCTGTGAGGTAGGGACAGTGCTAGTCTCCAGGGGATTATGAGAAACCCTGGGAACTGGAAAGCAGGGCGTGGAAGTGGAATAACAAGTCACCCCTAACACATCTTCCTGTAAAAGGGGCAGAGAATTCAAGCGAGGCTAAAAGAATCCTCATTCTCCTGGTATAAAGCCACTGCCCTTGGGCCAAGATCCTTGGGCCAGGCTTGGGCCAAGGTATTGGCTGGAGAATACTGGGGTGTCTAGGTGCTCCCGACCAGCTTAGCACTTTAGACTGGAGGCTCCACATGACTCATCCGCCTCCACTTTTTCTCAACAGGTAGAAAAAGCTCCTAGAAGAGGCCCTTCCCTAGCTCTTCTAAAGCCGGGACCACCACACTCAAGCCCTTTGTAAGATATTACTGAATCTTAAAAATACAGATCAGCTAATGACTTACTCTTTTCCTGCTTTGCTTACTTTCTTGATAACCCTCTTGAGGCAAGGTGACTAATGCCCAGAGAGGGCAAGGGTCCAGGTCCTGTGCAAAGCAGGTTCAATTCTGAGTGTAACCCAAACACTTTAGGTTTTTTTGTAGTGACAAATTTTGTTCATATTGTAGAGCAGCAAAGAATTATTTGAAGCTCCCACTGGGAGATGAGGGTACCATTTCCCTTATGGGGACCCTAGCAGACCCAGAGAAGATAGGGCAAGAGATTCAAAGTGAGAGTCCTGTTCTGCTGGGAGTGGGGTGCTCCTGCACATGAGGGCAGCCTAGAGCAAGCACAGCATAGAGAGAGACCTGGTCACTGGGACCCTCACTAGCCCCACTGCCTTCACCTTTGGTGGTGGTGACCCCGGAGTCCTAGCTGGGGTGGAGCAAAGTTGATCTGTTTGTGTCCCTATGGAAGGTTCCGTGTGCCAGGAGGTGCCTCTGAGTGGGTTTGGGGCGGTGATGGGGGCAGCTCTCAACCATGGTAGTGGTTCCAGGTGCCCCCCATGTGAGCCTGGTCGAGGGTCAATCGCCAGGCGCTCTGGGCCGAAGATGGAAGACAGTGCCCGCGAGTTCCCAGGAGGTGGCGCCAGAGGCTAGACTAAACCTGACGACAATGGGTTAGCCGGGCTGTGGGCGGAGTTAAGTCACAGCGGGTTAGGGGAGAGTCTTGGGAGCTGGGAGAGGCCGGCTGTGGGCGAGTGGAACCTGGCGTAGGGAAGAGCTGAGACGGCTGGGGACTGAACTGAGGCTTGGAGGAGGGCGGATCTGTGGGCAGGGCTAAGGCTGTAAGGCTGTAAGGCTGTAATGCTAGCTGCCTAGAGCCGCTGTAAGCTAGGCCGCTGACCCGAGGTTTAAAGGGCCGGTCTTTTCTCACTCAGCCACTGCCGCACAGACCTTGAGGGCATTGGGGCGCGTGGAGCTGGGTTTGGAGCCTGTCCTTCGCTGAGCCCATCCTCCTTCGGAAAGGGAAGCTAGCAGAGAAGAGAAGGGAAGAGTCTGGGGCCCAGGCTTTTAGATGGCTTCTATTCCTGGGGCCCAGCCTCAAATCCTGAATTCAGATGTTTGTAGAAATGAACGAATAAGGACTTTGCCCACTCCCGCCTTAGCTTTTGTATGACTCCAGGCCAGCGCGGGGCCCACACACAGCCCTTGTTGGATGCCCCCTGTGTCTCCCTTTCCTCCAGCCTGAGCGCTCCTGAGGGCATGGCTGTGGGATATGGGAGGGTTCTGGATAGAAGCCAGGCGGCTCCTATGCCCCTGGGGGAAGACACTTGGCATTAAAAGCAGACAAGGATAGGGTAGCAGATGACCCTTTTTCTGGGTTGACCCTGGAGTGGGGGCACCCTGAAGCCTCAGGGAATACCTTGCCCAAAACCCAAAGCTGTCTCCACAGTCCTGGGCATGCACTAGGACAGCAGGGAACATCTAGTTGGCAGCTGGCTGGAGTTCCCCAGGCCAAGGCTGAAGGCACTGTTGCCTTGTGTCCTCATGGTGTTGCAACATCAGGCTGTAGAGGGCAGAGCCCAGGTTTGGGACTTGCCAAAATGGCTGAGAGCTCAGGTCAGGCCAGCTCCTTTTCCAGGGATCACTCCCCACTTCCCTCAGCACCCCTGTTGTAAAAGGTCTTGGGAGAGAAAGGTGAAGAAAGTGACTGGCTCCAGCCCATGATGGCAGGGGTGGGGAGGTCCTGCCGGGAGGTGGCAGCAGCCTGTCCCTGGGTGTGCCTAGAGGAGAGGACCAGCTCTGTCTTGGATGAACTCACTCTCAGGGAATATGTACCTGGTTGGGCTGGGCAAGGAGCTGGGCTTGGGAGACACAAAGGGGATGGAGTCCTGCTTTTGTCTGAGGAGCACACAGCGTATATTTATGCAGGGGGTCGAAGGGGGGCCAGTGATTAGAGTGCAAACCAGAGGCTGAGGATTCATCTACTGTGTCCCCAGTGGCTCTGACTCAGCAGCCACTGTGCCTCCCAAGTTATGCCCTGGGTCCCAGGAAGCACATCAGCTTACTCCTGGACATCCAGCCTCCTCAGAGAGGCCCTGAGCCAGGGCAGTGCTAGGAGAGGGATACAGCCACCCTGTGAGCCCCAAGAAGCTCCCTGGAGCAAATGCAGGGATGGGGGTGGGCTTGGTTGGAACGAGCAAAGATTGGGGGTGGGGGGGCTCAGTGGAACAATGGCCTTTCTGCTCTTGGTGGCAAGTGGAGGATGTCCTTTGTCCAGCTTTACTAGGAATTCTTCAGTCTGCACTGTCAGCTTATTGTCAGAAAGACTGCCTTCCCAGAAAGCTGATGCCTGTGTCAGGCCTCCCAGCTGGAGGAGTTATTAATACATAACTAGCAGTGGTACCCCAGATGTTGCTGCCCATCTGATACCTGCTGCTACCCAGGCCAGAACCTGTAGAAACCTGAATGCAACTTCTGCCCTGACATCCTGGCCTGGTGATTCTTTGGCCACACCCACTGCTACAAGGGGTGATAGTAGTCCTGCACGGAGGGCCAGTAGTCGAGTCCTCCAGGTCCAGGGCCTGTTTGAGCAGCAGACAGACAGAGGCCAGACTTGGAGATTGCAAGCCCAGTGAGGGCAGAGTAGGTTCAACAGTCTTGGTTTCTGCTGCATCCTTGGGATCAAGCATGATGCTATCCTTGCTCTCAGGCTCAAAAGTGCCACATTTAACTGAAATTTAAATCTAACTAAATTAAATTTAACTGAATTGAAATCATCCATCCTAGCAGAGGCCTAAGGGACTCTGGACCTTTCTATTTGCCATAAAAGTTTTGTTTCACTGAACTGCGCTATTCTGTCCATCTTTCCTGGAAGTCAGGAACTGTTCCAATGGCTCCTGGAAACTTCCTGGGAAAACAAACCCTATCATAATTCACTCTGGTCAGGACAAATGTGAAATTCAGTGGAGACAGTAGCTATGTCCATGGCCTGAAATCCCTAGTGGTAAAGGGTGATTCTCAGTAATGGGCTTGGATTTGTAGTAGTAGAATTACAGAGGGGGTCAGGAGGGGGGGTCACCTTAGGACTTTCCTTAAGACATGTGGAACTGAGCCTGATGGATGCGTTGAGCTAGCTGCCCCTTCCCAGGAACTGTCCGGGTCACGTCTGAACCTCTGCTGCTTAGAGTAGGACTCATGGGCTGGTTAGGAGAGGAGATACAGACATGAGTTTCCACCTGGGCCTGTTCCCCACCCCCACCCCTTCCCCCACCTATCTCCCCATCCATGGAATAGATGTAGGTGGAGGGAAGTCCATGGGAACTGGAATCCAAGTGGGAAGGACTGTTACAGAGATTGTGGCAGCATCTTCTGTAGTTTATGGGAAACCATTTGTGTGCTTGTCTCTCCTCTTGTGCTAACTGAACTTTTTGAGGGCAGGTCCCACAGTCTTTACTGGGCCTGGTACTGAGTAGGCATTGGATAAGCACTGGCTGAAGGAGGGTGAGTGTGCACGTATGTCTGAATGAGATCGGCAAAGCCAGCCTGGAGGCTGTTTGGAGGAAGACAGAGGGGCAAGGAAAGCAGCATGTTTTGACTTGGACACTTACAACTTGGAGAAACTATGTCTTCATTATTTTTTCTTGTCACAACAAGCCTTTGGAAGCACATAACTCTAATAGCAATGGGACTTAATTAGCTTTCTTGGGAGCAATGCAGGGGCGGTGGGGCTAGGCTGGTGATAAACATTTCAGATGTTTCTTTTTTTTTACTGGCTTTCTTCACATAATGCAAGTAAAGATTTGCACATTGCAACAGGAAAGGAATTACGCAGACAAGGCACCAAGCAAATTCTACACCTTCCATTTTGTTCCCTTTTCCTACTTTTTCAAGGGATGTGGGTCATCTGAAGATCCTAGTGCACAAGCAAAATTGTCCTGGCCAGGCCAGGTGGGCTGCTGAGCTGGACAAAGATCAGGTTTCTTGTTTGTAGCTTCACATCAGCCTGAGGCTTATTTGGGGAGCTGCCTTATTCCCCATGTTAATGGGTGGTGCTGACAAACTTCAGCCAGGAGGGAAACCTGTTTTGGGGGCTTCTTTCCTTCCTCTTCAGTTCTATTTCTCCACCCCAGAGGAGGAGTGGGGACAGGGAGCCAACTTCCTGAGTTGTTTCTCATTAGGAGATGAGATAGGCCTCAGCAGCACTAGAACAACAAGAAGAGCGCAGAGCTCACCGGAGCCCAGAGACAGGAGCCGGCTCTCCCAGCCTTTCTGGAACAGTCCAAAGCTCATGGCAGCACATCATCCAGAACTGTCCTCAGTCATCCTTCTTCATTCTCTTTCAATCTCCATGCTCTCTACTCCCCTCCTTGCCTGTAGATTTTGTCATTCTTTACCACCACTGGCATCTTCATCTTGGGATCCTGAGCCTCCCTGTGGAGGTGCCCATGCTGAAAGTAGCAACCCAGGGTGAACTGGACTGTGTGGGGAAGCAGGAAAGCCTCCGAGTCTGCACTTTGCCCCTCCTCAACTTGGGCTTACCTGCATGTTGCCTTGCCCGCGGCCCAGCTGGCATCCGGGTGTAGGTCCTGAGGCCCTGCATCTCTTCATTCTTCCAAGATTTGCCTTCCAATGACTAATCATTTCCACAGATCCCAGCAGTTGACTGGCTCTGTCTGGGCCTTTTCCTACCTGGGTGAATTTTTGTCTTGATTTCATTTCTTGCTGGTCTTCTTTAAGTGTTTGAAAGCACAGACTGGAGAAGTAAGCGGACATATGCCCATCCATCAGTTCTGTTTTGGCTAGTGGACTGATTCTCCTCCCATCTGGCCTTTCTCCCAAATGACTGCCATGTGTCACAAGTTACACTGAGGTGGGAAGAAGGTACCTTTGGCAAGTGAAGTTTAGGGATCTGGGAAACTTCTGCAAGGTCTCCAGATCCAACCTGTCCCTGGCCAGGCAGCAGTTGGACCCAGGAGGGAATGGTACCGGATATGCCACACAGCTGGTTTGCACAAACTGAGAGATTTATTCATTCACTTGTCATGAAATCAAGCCAAGGAATTCTCCTAGGTCAGTACAGACAGTTCATCTATGACCCCTCCATCAGGAGAAACTCTGGATACAACCTCAGCATCCTTTTTATTATTCATTAAATCAACGACCTAAATGTGGTGGTACAGGAGCTATAGCCAAAGGTCCTTCTGGGGTGCTTTTCAGTGAGGGAAGTGCTCAGAGCTGCATGGAGAACTCAGCCCAACCATTAGCCCTTGAGGCCCTGCTGAAGGCCAGTCCAAGGGATAGGACAAACCAGACAATGTCCTGCTGTTGCAGAGCCCCCATTCTAGGTCAAGAGGAAAGAAACAACCCCTGGAACAGCAAATAAAAATGAGAGACCAAATCAGAGCTCCAGACAGCCAGAGGCCAGCACCATCCCATGGTCAGCAGGAGTCCCTTTACTGAATGCTAGGGTGGATGTGGACAGGGCAGGCATGTTCCTGGGGGTGTTTCTCAGAAGAAGCAGAACTAAGAGTTTGAAAGGAAGGTAGGGCCACCACTAACCCATACTTGAAGGTCCTCCTGGGTCTACTGTACTGTGTCCTTTGTCACCAAGGCAGCAGAGACCCTGGAGGTCTGCTAACAGCCAGGAATCCACTCTGAGGAGGGCAACTCCCCAGGCCCACTGGCTGGGTAGGGCTAATTATCCCCATTGGAAGCAGGGGCATGTTGATTTAAATCTGTGGAAAGCCATAGCTCCTGTGGCTTCTACAAAACCAGGAAACATACATCCTTCTCTCCCCTGCTTCCAAGTGGCCCAGCCCACACCCACTGACTGGTGTCTGTGAAGCCAGAGGGGCCTGTGTTGGGCCAAGCTCAGGTCATTGGTCTGTCCTTAGTGTCTGTGTATATGTTTTTCCCCAAGAGAAAAGGTATGGCACAAAACCCTCAAATCCCAGACCATCCACCAGAGAGACCACTTTGCAGGCTAGGAAATGGAGGCTTGGTGAGTCTAAGTCGGTTGTCATGGTCCCATTTGGGAAGTGGCAGGGCTGAGATCTGGATCCTTCTGGAGCCTAGATATGCACATGTAGTCACCAGACACTCACAAAGATGATTCAAACACAGAGGGAAACAGTGAAGACCAACATTACATAGGCAGAGAGGCTCTCATCATCCCAGGTGGTCAGTCAGGTAGTCAGCCATTGAGGCTTCACAGAAGCTTCCTCCCAGAGGTTGAGCAGCTCAGAGTGCATGGGAAGGCCCAGCCAAAGTCTGTCCATCTGTCTGGTTATCAGTGTTCCTTGAGGTCTCTGGATTATTCCAGGTCAGGTTAGAACGGCTGACATCCCATTTGATACATTCATCATTAGGAGAATTAAATGGGTTTGTAAAATGAGTTGAAGTTTACTCAAGTTCTTCTACACAGCCATGATTTATGAAGCTAGGAATAGTTTGGAATATAGCCTGGATCTTCTAAGAAATATTCTCCCTCAAGAAAGCACAGGTTTGTGTGAGAAGTCAGGAGGTAGACTACCCTGAGTAGTGTACAAACAGTGAAATCTGCAAGAGTGAGGTAGTAGAAAAGTAATTTGGTGAGCTCTCGAGTTAATGCAGAGCCAGCCTGCAGCCCTTCATCTAGACAGTCCCTGGGAATCACAGCTCAAGGCCTCTAAGAAATATCTTCTTTTCCCCATCCCCAAGGTCACTGTCCCAGGGCCTGCTGAGGCAGCCTTCCATCTGGCTTCAGGCCAGCCCTGACACACCCTCCACCTTTCTCAGGGACACTTCCTGAGACTCCTGTCCTGTGAGACCTGATTTCAGCGTGAATCCCAGATGGCTCCCATTGCACCATCTGGACAAATTTTTCACCCCTCAGCTGACCTTTGAAACCCTCCTAACCAGCCCCATCTCACAGCATCCTTTATCTCTGTCCTTCCATGACCTTGCGCCTCTGAACACTCTGGTTAATTTGTCTTTCCAACTCCTAAATATCCTCTGATGCCACATTTGGTCCTCCTCTCTGAGGTCTGTCCCCACGAAGTCTGCCAGCCGGGACACTGAAGTTACCCAAATGAGAGCTCCCATTCCCGAGTTCCCTGGGTCAGAAAGCGCCACTGACTCTAGGGCAGGGCACGGCGCGACGCCACCATGGCCCCTTCTCATGATCCCTGTCCCTCCAATCCTGGTTAGGTGGGACGCTCCCGCCAGCCCCTACTGGGCTCAAGGTAGAACAGGCGGGCCGCGTCGGTCTCGGAGGGCGCATGCGCTAGCGCTGGCGGCTGTTTCCCGGCGACCCCGCCGCTGGCTCATGGACACGCGTCCTCACGGGCTGGCGGGAGCGCGCGCGCGTTGGGGGCGGGGGGAGGCGTGTGCGGGGTAGAGGGGCGCACGGGCCGCGCATGCGCAGCGGCAGGCGGCGGCGCGAGTCGAGCGGGGAGATGGCGGCGGCGGCAGCGGCGGCGGCGGCGGCGCGGAGCGTGTGAGCAGCCGCCCGGGAGTCGCCGGCCCGGGCTCAGTGCGACCCCGACCCTGCCCGCCCACCCGCCATGGGCAACGAGGCCAGCTTGGAGGGGGGTGCTGGTGACGGGCCGCTGCCGCCCGGAGGCTCCGGCCCCGGCCCGGGCCCCGGCGCAGGGAAGCCTCCTTCAGCACCTACCGGCGGCGGACAGCTCCCGGCGACCGTCGCGGGACGGGCTACCGCGGGACCACCCGGTCCAGGCCCCGGCCCCGGCCCGGGCGGGTAAGCGCGCGGCGCGGCGCCTCGGGGGCGGGGACCTGCAGCCTGAGGTAGGGGCAGGGGCTCACGACCCTGCAGTCTTGTCTGAACAGTGAGGTCGGACGTTGGGCCACACTTTGAACCCAGCTGGATTGGTGTGACCCAGGTGGTCGTGGGAAGGGGCTCTCCCTTTCCAGCCACCCCGCTTGGTAAAGCAGGTTGGTTAGCGCAGGGTCGGTCTAGGCCTGCAGACCGTGACTCCGTCACGAACCCCAAATTCGCTTACCCCCAACGCTGGGCTCAGGAGGGGCTTATGTAACCTCAGCCTGGTCCCTCCGCACTGGGGAGCAGTGGGATGGAAAACGTTCTCCTTGTCTGGTGGTGTCTGCATGTGTCCATTGTGTTGGGCAGAGGAAAGAGCACAATGGGAGTGGCTGTCAGGGAAGATAAGTGTCACTGCGAGGAACAGAAAGATGGAAATAGTTGAACCACGAACTTGGTCATGCGCTTTCCTCAGGCATTTAGTGGCTATAATCATCTTCGGAGGAAGGGAAAATGCTGCTGGACACCAAAAGGTACTTATTTAGGCTCAACAATACTAACAGGGTCATATGCTTTCACCATGGTTTAGGGAAACGCTTTAAGGTAAAGCAAAAATGCTGTTGAATCATCTAGCACCAAATATGTTCCTGTTGCCTTATGATTTAGATTACCGCTTCAAATCAGTGGAATACTTTAAACAGAACATATCTGATCAAATACTGTGAAACCAGCTTATTTAAAACGTATGACAACTGAGGTCTTGTCAACAATCAAATGGCAGTAAATGCAGTGGAAGGATATGCCAGTGTATGATAAATCAGTAGACTGAAAACTCAGTAAAGCTACCAAGAGACAACAAGATAAAATGGAAGGCATTATCTTTACACCAAATAGGCCTAGGGAGTTGCAAAACTGGGGGGTGCTTCGGGATCCATGTGAGTTAGCTGATAATGTTGCCTTGGCTTGTCTGTGGGGGAGCACATAAACTGTGAGGGAGCTTTTTTTTTGATTCTCCAGCTGTCCAACTGTGCATCTCATGTGCTTATCTCCTCAGAAGTCAGAAGTCATTTCTTAGACAACTTACAGTGATGAAGGGCTGTTAGTAGTCTGAAACCTGCCACAGACAGGCCAGCCTGTGAGCATCCCTTTTAGAGGGGGGATTTGCCCATTTTACATTAGCTATTACGATAATGCAGTTGGAGAGCACACGGTTCTTAGCACTGCAAATACTGTCCATTTTGCGGCATGTTAAGCTGCTCTTTGAGTTTTAGCTTCAGGGAGGCTCACTCAGGCTTTAGAGCTCTTCCTCTAAGGGAAAACGTCTACAGCTGGGTGGAAAAACACCTTGTTATTGGGAGTTCTCTATATGGGGAATTTGACATTTCTCTTCTGGTGACCAAACAGGCTGCTCTGCTTGTAGTTTATCTGATGTTACAGAGCAAGGCATTTGAAATTTTGGAAAGACTTGGGCCACTCAAAGGGACAGGAAGAAGGCTAGTGTCTACTGTTAATACTCCTTTTCTATTTCATTTCTATGTTGTCTCTGTGTTCCATGTGCCTTGCTACGGGGCAGACCCATGAACTACTGTGGGTTAGGGAACCATGGGCTTCTGCTGGATATAGTAGTCACATAATCTTTCTTCTGGCTGTGGGCAAGGCTGACACACGGGCCTGTGGTGCTAAGGTCTAGAGTTGTCAGGCTCAGGGGGTGAATTGGCTATTAGTCACCAAAGCTCAGGATTGGGGGCCCTTAGGAATGGGATTTACTCTTCCAGCTGACATTTGGCTTGTCACAGCATCTAAGCTGAGCCGCACCTCCATAGTATGTCTCTCCTTCAGCGTTAGAATGGCTTCTACTTCCTCTCACCAGAGCATCTCAGGTACCTGATGCCAAATTTAGCATGTTCTGTTCTGAGATACTGCTGAACAGATTGGCCCATTGATGGAGAAAAAGCCCTGTGGCATGTGCTTCTGGGCATTCAGGAAAGATCATTGACTTTCAAGCAAGTTTGTGAATTTGGGGGAATTATATTGTGAGTAGAGGTAGGTGGAGGGTCAGATAAAAGGGAGTTCATTTTACTAACCTCAGAGGGGCATGAAACTGCGGTTATGGGAGAGTTGCTTCCTAAGTCTTTCCTGTTGCTATATTACACCTTATCACCCCAGGCTGAATTAGTCTTTTCATCTTCATACTGAGCTGACTTGGGCTTTGTATGGGGGCAACTCCAGCATTTGTGGCTGAAGAACCTGACTTTGAATCCCATGAGTAGCAGTGCCACCACACCCATAGTGCCGCCCCTTGACCTGTTTGGATGATGTGGCACTGTGGGCATCGGAGAGTCCCTCAAGGCAGGGCTCTCTGCTTCTGGTCTCAGGGTCACACGTACAGTTATATACATTGTGCTTTTCCCAAGGAGTGCCAGGTCAGGGAAGGCTGAACTCTAGCTCAGGCTTCACTCTCCAAGTGTGGGCTGCATTCTCCCACAGGAAGGGGCACCTTTTATTCATTCATTCATTCATTCCTTTAATTTTATGGAGATATGCCCAATGTGCAGTGAAGTGCCCAAGTTGATGGAATTTTACCTGTACACACATCACCAGTTCAAGACAAATTTTATCAGGACCTCAGAAAGCACATTTTAAAGAAATTTAGAAGCCATGTAGACCAGTGGCAGCCTGTTTAATCTACATCAGCTCTGTGGACTTGCATATGCTTTGACATTTGAAAATTGATCTTTAATCAATCAGCCAAGGTATATTTACCTGTATTAAGAGCAAGCACTTTGCTGGGCTTTGTGGAGGGTCTGGAAGTGTATACGATGCTCACAGTCTGGTTGGTCAGATAGCTCTTGACAAGCTCTCAAGAGCCAAAAATTGGAAGGATCCTAGGAGTGACTGTAGGCAGCTCAGTGTCTGAGAAGTGTCAAATAGGTAGTGCTTATACAAGGGTTGTCAAGTGAGAACATGGAGAGGCAGAGCCAGTCTTCAAAAGAAGAATCCCAAGGTCCCTTGGGAAAATGGTGCAGTTATGAGAGGTGGAGAGAGGAAGAAATGGCATGAGGAGGTGGCCTACACAGGCAGGGACTGTGAGCAGACAATGGGGCTGAGTGCAGGGGTGTGGAGGAGAGCTGGGGCAAACCAGGTGAGGTTCCTCGCCCTCATTATCCCATCAAAATTCTTGATCAGCACTGGGGTCGCCTCTGACTCACTTCCAGTCCATATGCCAGGGAGACATCTTGAGCCAAGGGCAGCTGGGTGCAAAGAGCCTGGTCATTTGCTGGAAGATGGGCAAGGCTGTTCTGAGAACCACACCCAGAGTTCCTTTCTCAAAATAGATTTGTCATAATTGCAGCTCAAAAATGAATGAATGGGTTGTCAGGCATAGTATTTTTGGTCTGGGATTAGCCAGACTTGTTCTATCAGCTAACAGTCAAGCTCTAGAAAAATCTGGGATTAATTTGTAAGGCTAAAATGAAAGGATATACTTGTCAGGTTTGGAAATAATGGTCCTTTATCATTTAGAGATTATGTTTGGCCACTAGATTCTCATGGAGGGCATGTCATGGAGTTTGTGCTAAAGTGACCTAACATCTGAATAGTGATGATGTCAAAAGTTCGCTCAAAAGGGGCAACCATTTTTGCATTTCTTGCCAGGGAGAGAGGGGCAGTTTTTGATAATATAGCTGTTCCTAGCATTAGTAAGACTGATAAGATGCTGTGGGTCCAAAAAAAAAAAAGTTATGGAAACGTTAGGAAGAGAAAGTCTATTTTATTTTAAAAAAAGTTTTTATTATGGAAATTTTCACACATACATATATAAAAGTACAGAGAATAAGCTTATGAACTCCCATGTCCCCAGGGCCTAGCCACAGCTGTCATCACCTCATGGCTGATCAAGTTTATCCATCTCTCTTACTTCCCACCCCGACGGAAGCAACTACCAGACATCCCAACATTTCATCATCAGTATTTCAGTGTAGACTTCTAAGAAAGAAATTTTGGGGGAAAGAGGGAGGGAGGTAATTAAGTCTACTTATTTACTTATTTTTAGGGGAGGTACCCTGGGGATTGAACCTAGGACCTTGTGCATGCTAAGCATGTGCTCTACCACTTTAACTATACCCTCTCCCTCAGGGTTCAATTTTTTTGATTATCTTATGAATTTATTTGTACAGTTGGTTTGTTTGAATTGTGAAAGAAACAGAGTCTATACATTGGGTTTGATACGTCTCTTCAGTTTCTTTAAATTTATAAGTTCCTTTTCCTTTTTTCCTCTTGCAGTATGTGATTGGCTGTGTTGTTTGTCCTATGGTTTCTCATATCTGGATTGTGCTGACTGTATCCTTGTGGTGTCATTTAAGATGTTCCGCTGCCCCATATTTTCCCTGAAAACTGGGAATTCTTTTTTCCTTCCTTCTTTTCTTCCTTCCTTCCTTCCTTCCTTCCTTCCTTCCTTCCTTCCTTCCTTCCTTCCTTTCCCAAGAAATTCTAGCATTTTAAGAAAGAGTTCGTTGAGGACTTCAGACATGAAGGGGCTGGGAGTTCACTGAAAGTAGATCCAGACTTCGGACTAGTCTGGAAATCAAAGAACAATGCAATGGGTCACTTTTCTGTTCTTTTTCTAACGTTCTCCTTCCGCAGAGTAAGTTCGGTTCTGGGTGTAAGAAGTCAAAGCTTTCAGAGTGCCTGGGTCATGCCTTTTCACCCCAGCTTCACAGGAGTGTCTTCCCTGTACGTGTAAGTGGCCAGCTGCTAGGAGACAGGATTTGGGGCTTCAGTAAATCCTCTCCCATCTCACAGGTCCTGCACATTTGAATAGGGTCCTTTCCTCTTGTCTGTGATGGAGGCAGGGAGGGACAGACCTTGCTATGTGTGGGCTACTTGAGGAGAATCTGTTCCTGGAGCCTGAAGCCCGTATGTGATCAACCGGAGCTGACTGTGGAGGTAGATTGGCAAAACTGTCACAACAATTGAAACTACCTTTGGTGGATGCCTGCTCCATCAGAGTCATCCTGCTAGGTGTCTTGCACACTTATTCCTCTTTCCACCTGCCTGGCCACACAGCTCCTGCAGGCCCCATGTGTCCTTGTTTTACTCGACCTTCCTGCCCAGGGACTCACTTTGTAAAATGGTGGTGTGTTGGCTGAGACCTGCATGTCTGCGGCAAGAGCTGAGTGTCACTTTAGGACTTGAGGCCCTCCTGGTAAGCTGGTGTCAGGGTCTCAGTTGGTGTCAGGGTCATGTCATGCTGGCATTGGTACTGTATTCGTAGGACTTGCTCAGGCTCCTTTCCTGCAGGGCCTTCTGCCATCTCCATTCACCAGCACAGTGGTGGAAGCTGATCGTAGTTGGGAAATGAATTGGGACCCTGGCCTCTGGGAGCCTGCCTGTAGTAAGGGAGATGGAATTCTGGTGTCCTACCCTGTATGGATTGGGTCTCTGGTGGATGTCTGTCACCCTCTGCCATCCTCTCAGCCAGTGTCTTATACTTGAGGTTCTGGTCAGCTGTGCCTGTGGGATGGAGCAGATGAGTATGCTCCCTGATTCATCTGTGCTGTCCTTTGGGTCCCTAGGCTGGTCACAGGGCTGCTCTGATCTCTCCTTCCTGTAATTTGTTCTTAGGGGCGTCTAGGGTTCTGAAGAGAGCCTTGTTCTAGCAGAGACCTCTTAGCTGGCATCCCCACTTCTTTCTAACAAAAGGGTCACATGGAGGCACGTTGGGAGCCTCCAGGGAACTCTAGGTCACCCCTGAGATCAAATCCTGGCTGCCTCTGAAGTGGTGGGACTGCTGTCAGGGCCAAAGGTGAGGAAGTGATTTTTGCTAAGGGGAAGGAGGACTTAGTCCCAACAGCTGAGGAGATCAAAGAGCCTCAGAGGCTTCTCCACCAGCTCACAGAAGGATCACCTGATCTGGTCCCAGCTGGGACTGCCCCCTGTACCCAGAGGAGCCCAAACTCTTGGGTGTCACAGGCTCAGAGAGGGAGCTGTCTCCTCCAAGGATGCTGAAAGAACCAGTAAGGCATTTGTGAGCTTTGGAAGAAAGGGGATGTAAGGATATTTCCCAGTAGTCACCCCCATACATTGGATACATTCGTGTATGCAGGTACGTAATAAGGATCACCTATACTTTTTGTATATGGGAGCTGGTCTGAAGGATTTCCACAATTAAATCCCACTTAGAAGTAGGAGAACTTTAAAGTGAAATTTTATCTATGTACTCAGGAAACCCTTTGCTGAGCACCTCCAGGGTGCCTGTTCTGGGATGAAATTCAAGGAACAGAGGAAGGAGCAGGAAATGGGCTCTGTCCTCAAGGGGCTTGCAGTCTGGTGGGAAAGAGACACTTCAGTTCAGGTCTTTATCCTCAACATCCTTAAATTAGAGTTTGTTCCTGCCTTCTCTCTGTGTCACAGAGGTAAGATAAATAAGCACATGATTAAAAAGGGGTTGTGTTACTTTATCTTCTAAAATAGTAGAGCACATATTTGTATGGTGCTTTCCAGCTTACAGAACACATTCACAGAACTGACTTACTCTGCTGGGAGCTCCAAAGGCCTAACATAAGAGATTTAGAAAAACAGCCAGCTTGCTGACTTTAGCAAACCTGAATGCCATACACTGAGCACAGCTGGAGGATCACGTCACTTCCCTGCCTCCTGCTCTCAGAAGATGGAAAATTTAGCAAGAGGATGGGCAGGGCTTTGAGGACAGGAAAAGGATCTGGAAGTAGGACATTTGAGCGGAAGACAGGGTAGGGTGGGGTGGGAGTGAAGAAGAGTGGAAGCATCCTGGGTGGGGGTCAGAAACTCAGGTTTTAATCTATACTGACATTGCTTGAAATGGCTGTTGGTGGGGGGTGGGTCCTCAGTGTTTTTCCATCTATGAAAATGAGAAATTTAAGTCGATCATCTCCAAAGTCCCCTCCACCTCTGACAGCTTATTTCTGTGAGATAAATAAGAAGGAAGGGGGATGCCTCCCACTGTTCAGCCTCAAAGAGGAGAGAAAACAAGTACAACATGCAGCCGTTAGGTTAATTAGAAGAGCTTTAAATGAAGAGGATTGCTCTCCTGTTGTGCCCCAGAGATCTTCCAGAGTGGACAAGATGACCTCACTGTCAAATGTGGAACCAGGAGAGGGACTGGCTTTTCAAGAGCCAGCTTGCCTCTCAGTTGCACCAGATAAGCAGGGGCTCTTGAAAAGCTGTTGGTCTCCTACAGGCTGGGCTGGCCAGCCAGCAAGGCTCCCACCTGGGTCTGCAGAACCTGCCGCAGCTCCCTGTCCCCAGCTGTGCTCGACCGCTTACCTCCTGAGTGTCATCCCATCCATATCCCACCGATGCTCTGGCAACAGCCCATGTGCCCATGTTTCCAGGGGAGCCGGGGTTGACGAACACTTCACGGGTGTGGAAAGGGCTGGCCCGAAAGAGATTTTAGTTCTGCCCCTTCCAGCTGGGCAAGTGTTGCTTCCTTCCCTTGTAGATGGTGTGGTATTCTCTGCAATTTCTCCTGCAGCTCCGTGGGTTTTGTGGGCTCAGGCCAGGTCTCTGCCAATGTCAAGCTGTGGTTTCCTTCAGGAGCATGGTTTAGCTTCAGCAGGTGATATGTTTACTCTGTCCTTTTATTTTGAGCATCTAATCCAACCCCTAATGGATGCCAGAATGTCTGCTTCCATATTCCCTGAAGGCAGGAGCTCTGCCTTAGTGTGAATACCCTGGTGGTCAGTGGCCTTTGTCCCTCCCAGGCAGATGACTCCTCTGTTGGAAAGTTCTTTTCTTTTGTGTGTCCTCCTGCTACCTCCTATCCCTTGGTCCTGGCTCTGCCCTCTGGCACAGCTGACTCATCCTGACAGGAGCTCACTGTGCTCTCACCTCCTCAACCCCGGCCTTCTCTCTAGACTTGATTTCTCCAGCTCCTGCGGCTGGGATGTGACTCTGGGACCCTTGCTAACCTGGGCTGTCCTGCTCAAGGCTGTCAGTATCCTGAGGACAGGGAGGCTCAGAGAACACAGCTCAGGGCTCAGCACATCACATGGACTATGAGTGCCAGTCTGAAGGATCAGGGGCCTTGGCTCATGCAGCCTGAGAACATCATCCTACACCTTTCTGAGCATTCTCTGGCACTGCATCCCGCCCTGTCCAGCCTCATGCTGGCATCTCAGCATGAAGGCTGGCTTCCCTGCCATCTCAGCATGAAGGCTGGCTTCCCTGCATCCTCAGCTTGAGCAATCTGTGAATCTTTGGGGGTTCTGCATGGGTCCCAGCCATGTCTTCTCTGGTTGTACTTAGAGATCCCTTCCAACCTAGTGAGACCCTTTTGGATCCAGACTCTGTCCTCTGAACTGAGGTTATAACTAAAGCAGCGTGATTGTTTTGGGAATCATGCTATGAGAACTTCTCCCCTTCCTATGGCCCTGTGAGCCCACTTTCCAAACCCCTGTATCTGATCTCGAGTGGCCAGTGTTGTGCTCTAGAGGTCATGGCCTTACTAGCTCGGGTTTGAGTGGTGCCAACTGAGGACAGTGGCAGACAGGGCGTGCGTGATTGGAGAGGCAGCTGCCACTTGTACCCTAGCCATGGCAGCCCCTGTGCACGGCACAGGAAATCCTGTGCAGGCTTGTCCTTCCCTGGTGGGCCAGGTCATGCTGGCCTCTCTTTGGGGTGCATTGGCCTTTGGCTCTGTAGGTTACATGTCCCCAGGAGCAGCAGATGCTCTGCAGATGAAAGTTTCAAACACAAGTAAAAGGAAAAAAGATGGCATGATGAACTCGCTCCTGTGAACCCATCATCCAGCTTCATCAACGGTCTGCGGCTTGCAAACTTGTTTCATCTGTATTCCTCCGACTTCTTTTCTTTTGGCTAAAATATTTTCAATAAAAATCCAAACATACCATTTCACTCATAAATATTTTAGGATATATCTCTAATATTTAAAAATACTTTTATTTTAATCCAAATACATGATCACAGCCAAAAATACTAACTGTAATTTTCTTTTTACTTTATTACTTTTTAGGGTTTTTTGGGGGGGGGAATAGTTAGGTTTATTTGTTGATTTTTTTAATGGAGATACTGGGGATTGAACCCAGGACCTGTGCATGCTAAGCATGTGCTCTACCACTGAGCTATACCCTCCCCCTGTAATTTCTTAATATAACCTAGCACTTAGTCCATGTTCAATTTTGCTTGATTATTTCAAAAATGACTTTTTCTAGTTGGTTTGTTCAAATCAGAAACCAAACAAACCTTGCATATATACAGTGTATTTTGTATATATGTAATGTATATATGTCTTTGTTTCAAAATAATAACAGATTTTTTTTTACTAACAATAGTACTAATAAATATAGTTTAAGATTCTCTTGTGGTTTCTTTGGTCCTTAGTTTATATCTTTTCAGGGATATGTAGCCAAAATTCTGCGTTTTAGAGTTATTAGAAATGATTCTTCTCTGTGTGGTTATGTTATTAAGAAGATATACAATTAAGCTTTTTTTCCCCTCCAGTTTGTAAGGATTGCTTCTTGATCACTTATCTCTTGCCACCATCATACTGCACAGTAAATCAACCAAAACTCAGTGGCTTCAGATAGCAATTTTTTATTTTCACTCATGCATCTGCATGCTGGCTGGAATTCACTGACCTAGGCTGGGCTCCAGGCTGCAGGTGAGTCCAGGTCTGCTCCATGTGTCTCTTCTCCTCCTCAGACAGCAGGCTAGCCAGGGCATGTTCTTCCCATGGTGACAACAGATGCACAAGAGGGCATGCCTAACCACACCCCCCCCCACACACACACACACTTCAAGCCTCTGCTTGAAATGACATATCTGCTAACATTCCTTTAGTCAAAGCAAATCATAATTAAGCCCAAAGTCAAGGTGTGGTGTTGTAGTTGCTATGGCTGCGTAACAAACTGCCCCAGTACTTAGTGGTATAAAACATCCATTATTTTGTTCCCAGATTCTGTGTCAGGAATTCAGACAGGGCACAGTGGGACGGCTTATTTCTGCTCCGCAATGTCTGGGACTTTGGCTGGAAGACTTGAAGGCTGGAGACTGGAATCATCTGACACGTTTTCATCATTTACGTGTCTTAGAGTTGATGCTGGCTGTTAACTGGGGGCCACAGTGCTTCTTCATGTGGGCTAGATTGAGCTTCCTCACAGCGTGGTTGCTGGGCTCCAAGGGTGCCCTGAGACAAGGGGGCGGGGGAAGAGAGAGTGAGAGAAGCTGCCAGATGGAGGCTCACTGCTTCCGTTACTTAGTCTCAAAAGACATGAGTTGTTACTTCTGCCACATTTCATTCATTGAGGCAGTCACAAAGCCCTGCCTGTGTTTGAGAGGAGGAGACAGACTCCATCTCTTGATTGGGAGTGTCCAGGTTTTGTAAGAGCATATGGGACTGGAAATCTTGCTGAGACTATTTTCGGAAAATAGAGTCTGCGGCACCTGGAAAAATATACTGCACCTCTCAGAGGAGAAATTGCAAAGTCACATGGAAGAGGGCAGAAATCTCCGGAAGGTGAAGAATGGAGAACAACAGGGCTGTCTACCATATTTGTTACTTTTTCATTTAATTTTCTTAAAATTATGTAAAACTTGCATGTGATTCCAAATAAAACTAGGGATATTGAGAAAAGTCTGGCTCCATCTTGTTCCCTTCCACCTTATTCTCTGCCTTCCCTGATAAGAAACCATTTTTATCAGATTTCCCCATTGTTTCTTTTTGAAAATATAAGGGAAAATATAGGTTTATTTACCTCTCTTTTTTATATAAATGTAGCAGACTCTAAACACTGTCCTATACTTTGCCTCTACTCCACCACTTAATATATCCTGAAAATCACCTCACTGCAGAATATAGAAATCCTTCTGACTCCTTGTTGCATTCACACCCTGCTCTCTCACATGGACATGCCATGTCTTATCCGTGGACATTGGCCTGTGTCCAGTCTTTTGCTCTTATAAATAGCACCACAGTGAGGAACCTGGTGTATATGTCATTTTGTATTTTTACCAGTGTATCTATGGGATACTTTCGCAGTATATCTATGGGGTAGTGTATCTATGGGATAGTTTCCCAGTGTACCTGTGGGATATTTTATGTTTTTTCCAGTATATCTATAGGGTAGTTTCCTGGGGGATGCTAAGACCAAATGGTAAATGTACATTTTGCTATGTGTTGCCAAGCCTGAGGGGCAAGGGCAAAAGCTGAGCTAGTGAGCGGCTTGGACAGTATTCAAGTGTGTCAGGATGGTTACTGGACAAGGATGAGGAGGGGGTGATGGGCAGCAGGGAGAAGGTGAGTGTGCTAAAATGTGCTTGACTTCTGAATATATTCTGCACGTAGAGCCAGCAGGATGGCTGAAGGGTTGTCTGTGAAGAGTTAGGGAGAAGTGTCAGGAGGACCTCTGAGTTTTGGCCTGAGCATCTGGTGCACCCTGGGGGCAACAGGGATGGGCTCTAAGATCAGAAGTTTGTTCCTGGACAAAGTGTGTTCTAGAGGCACTCAAGTGTGAGATGTTAGGTAGGCAGCTGGGTGTTCAAGTCTGGGCTAAAAGCAATAAAGTAGCACTTCACCTGCAAATGCTTTAATATTAAGTCCACCCGGTTCCTACAAGTACCCTGAGAAAGAGATAAGGAAGAGGAATAAATTGAGGCAATACTGGGGTTCCAAGAGGGCAAGTCAAGTACATTCAACTCCACAAACATTTATCTTATCAAATGAAATACTAGAAATGAAAACATTCACAAGAGGCCTGGCGTTAAATGCCAACTGGTTCCTGGTTCCCTCCCAGGGCTGAGGATGTAAGGGTGAGGATGTTCCTACTGCAGAGGATGTTTGAATTAAACTTGGTTGAGGGTATGGTCCCTGCCCTCTGGGAGCTGTGACTCACTGAGCGAAGCTTTGGGGCTCAGAGAGCCCACTGTGGTCCATCCTTCTCATCCTCACATACAGTTGCTAAAACAGATACAGAATTTGAGCCTTGGACCAGAGAGGTTGCTTGTCCTGGCCCATCCCAGCTCTCAGGATCCGTCGCTAGTCAAGGCTGAAGCCCAGGCCACCAGAGTCACAAAGAACACCTGCTCACTGTAGGAAGAGTATCATGTTGCCCCTTAACTCTCACTGGTGTTCATGAAACTCTGGGAAGGCTGGACTGTGGTGCGGGACAAGGTCCCCTTGGCAGACTCTGGAGATTGGGAAGAGGGCAGGAGGGAGGGAGCTCCAGGTCTGGGGTTGCCGCTCTTGGGTGGTGATCTGCTCAGGGGCTACTGGGGTAGAGATAACATAATTTGCCTCTGTGATAGAAATTTCTCTGGGCTCAGGGCTCTGGGCACAGTTATGGCACATGGAGCTGGCTTAAAGCCAGTGGCCTGGAGTAGGTTTTTCCCAATGGTCAAACATCCATCTCTGCTCACCCTCTGTACTGAAGCACTTTTGTGAACATTAGTGCTTATCTCTAACTGCCAGGGTGAGAGAGGCTGCCTGCTGTCAGGGAGCTGATGCAGGCCAAGCGTGTGGAAGAAAGGAGGAAGGGAGCAGACAGAACAGGCAGCTTGTTCTAGATGCTTCTAACAGACCAGGTCTGCCGTACTGCCTCCCCCACCCCTTGCTCACCAGCTTTGTCAGGTATATGATAGAGCCCTCAAGGGTCCCTGCTTTCCTTGGCGCTTGGTGCCTCCCTGACCAGCAGGGTGTATACCTTGGCTTGCCTGAGTTGTGGACGCAGAGATTGAGGGGCAGCAGGCACATAGCTTCTGTGCTGTCCCTACCCAGGTCCCCAGTCAGGTGTGAGGAGCCCTGGGAACCACGTCCAGGGCTCCAGGGACAGATGCCACATGATCAGCCCCTTTTCTAAATGGTGAAAACCTCCCACACCCCTGAATGTGGCATGAGAAAGCCGAACTGTCCTCCCTGTCCTCAATTCATAGAGCCTGGTAGGGACCCTTGGGGTGACACTGCCCCTTTCAGTTGCCAAGACCTTGGCTCCTGCTTTGAGTTGGCTTGGTGGTGCTGAGAACTTATTTTCAGAAGAATGAAGAAAGAGGAAGCCGAAAGCTTTGCCTTTTTGGAAACCATCCTGTGTTCCATGTATTCCCATACCAGCCCTGATCCTGGGACTCTCAGGCTTTTGCGATGGAGGGGCCGTGACCCCAGGAGTAATGAAGACTAAGCGTCCTAGCAAGGTTTTCAGGGAAACGGGCCTTGGTCAGGCTCCCTCGGCTTCCTTTTCTTTAGTCCCTACCGGTGGCTCAGGAGAAAAAAAACATTCAGATAAAGATATGCATGGCTTTTGAAAAGGTAGTAATGATACTTAGTAATAATTGAGTGATTTTGCTTATACAGTATTTTTTCTCTGTGTAGCTCTGGCCAGTAGTGGGTCATGATCACTGGGGAGGGAAGGAAAGACAGGCCAGAGAGGTAATGGGCGTTTCCAAGAACCCCACAGCAAGGTGGGGCAGGACTGGGAGGAGGACCGCCCTGGCCTCTGCTCAGTGTATCTCCTTGGCCGCTTTGAGGTGAAGAAACTTCTGTGTGTCCAGTGAAGGGACTGGGCATCCAGTGTGCAGCACTGGACTGCTTGGCACCCTCTCTGGCCCTGGGTAGAGGGGGCTGGGGGTGCGGAGCAGGTGACAGTCTCAGGGTGGCCTTAGGGTATAAGGCTCCAGGACCAGAAGAGAAGAGCCCAGCCCCTACTGCTTGAATTGTGGGGCAGGACCTCTGCTGCAGCGAGACTCCTCCGAACGACTCTCTCTTGTAGTGCGCTCACCCTACGCCAGGATCCAGAGGCCTCAGGGTGCACTTGGGAACGAGGACAGAGATTGTTCAGTGCTGGTGTGGATGCAAGGGGTACCTTGTGAACAAGCCAACAAACTCCAGGCCCTTGTGGAGCACACAGCCTTCGGGAATAAGACCCACAGCCAGATAAGCGATTCTGATAAAGTGAGCTGGTTATTAGTCCATGACATGCCTAGGAGGTGGGTTTAGACACATAGGGTCTAGGCAGCACCGACAGCACCTTCCTCCAACAAATTAATTTCTCCGGAGACCCTGCTTTATCCCCAGGGAAGTCTTTGCTCCCCAAAGATTCTCTTTCTGAGAATGCTATTTCTTTGTTCAGTATTTTTGTTCAGTGTTTATTTTTGTTCAGTGTTTATTCATTCAGCAAGCGTGTGTCAATCTTGCTGTGTATCTGGGTCTGTGCAGGCTCTGAGTTCACAGAAATGCAATAGTCAGCCTACTTGGATCCCACAGTCTGGGTGAATGTGAAGGGCTCAGCCAAAGCCACACAGTTCAGAGACAGGAGCAGCAAAACTCTGATGCCCCTGTGGGGGTCTCAGAGTGCTGGTATCCTACAGCCTTGGGCAGGATTCCTTTTGTAGCTGGACAGACCTGAGCCTCAGATGATGGCTGCTCATCAACTAAAACATATACATTCACGTGCGTGTGCGCACACAAACACACACACTCTGACCCTGTTATCTCCTGGGGCTCCAGGGACAACCTAATGTCCAGGTTCCTGTCCTTAGCTCCCCAGACCTCCCTATGGGCTCAGACCCTTCTGACCACACTCTCCTTCTGGAAACTTCCTTCTTGCTTTTGTAACACTTCCCTGTTTACCTGTCAGGCTTCTTTGTGGCACTGCTTGCCCTGCCTCTCCGAGGTCCTCAGGACTCAGCCCAGAGCCAAATCTTTTCTCCTTCTCACCAGGCCCCGCCCATGGCTTCTGCGTGGGAGGTGCTGTGTGCTGGCAGCACCCCCAACTCTCCAGCCCAGGTCCTCTGGCTCCCAGTGGACATCTCCATCTGGGCACCCCCAGCCACCCCTGTGCAGACTGCCATCACTTGCCCCCTCGCCTTCTCTCCCCTTTGGCTGATATAGGACTTAATGTTGGGTTTGTAGGGACCCTTTTTCTTAGGAAAACGTGAGCCTGTGCCATGGTGCACTTAATCTGACACAGAGACTTTTTGAATGGAGGAATGCTGATGATTTTGTTTGGTGTCTGTAAGAGATCTTAAAAAGTCTCTTGTTTGGAATGGAATCTCTTCCCAGACCCAGGCCTGGGCTCCCCAGGTCAGTGGAAGCTGCTGAGCAGAGTGTGGATGGTCAAAGATATTTCCGGTGGGATATATCATAATCCAGTTTGGATAGCCTGAGGTCAACAAGAGGGGGCCGTATTATAAGATCAGAACTCTGTCTTTCAGAACCCAAGAGCAGTTTACAGTCAGACCTCAGACAGGGATAAGAACCAGGGAGACCTTCTCCGCACTGACCCACTTCTCTCCCTCACCTCCCTGCTGCTGCAAAATGTTAGGCTGCAGGAATAAACTACCTGAAGCTACCCCAGAAATCAGTGCTTTAGGGAGAGAAGTCACATAGGAGGGGCACAGATTTAGACTTAGGCCCCTTTTCCCTGCTAGGCTTAATGACAGAGGGGGCCCAAAACTCTGCAGGGTCTGCACCACCAAGGAAAGCTGGTGAAGACCAGAGGGGATGGAAATTCAGAGCTGGCTGGGGTGTTCAGCCATTCACATTGAGCTCCTTCTGAACTGTCCCTCAGAGTGCAGCATTCATGGTCAGGAACTGGTAGGCGATCTCCACCTCCATGGTGACAGGAAAGCGGAGTGCTACCAGCTGTGGCATCTTCCTCTCCTGTGATGTCAGGGCCTTAGGATCGCCAAGGGTCCCCAGAACCTCCTGGCCTGCCCTGGCTGTCAGCACTACCTGTAGCACCCACCACACTGGCCACGACTCCTGCCTCTTCCTGGGCTGTACTCCTGGCTCCTTCACTGGCTGCCATCTTGAATCCACCCACCCTCTCCCCTGGCCACTAAAGGATCAACACACATGCTTTTTTAAAGAGATGAGATCACACTGAATATATGGCTTTGCAGCCAGCTTTTTTTTCACAGAACAGTATGGGGAGACATTTCTCCCTACCCTCCCACCGCTCAAGGAATCAGCAGTTCGGGTCCTAGATAACATTTTGTCACCTTATCCCTTCTAAATTGGAGCAATCCATGTGCCTTTTGGAGGCTGCGGGCCACTCCTGTGTCCCAGGCATATCTCCAGGCAAGCTACCAGACCCTCTATCTAGCTGGACACCTACTTTCTCAACCTTTGAGGGTAACACGAGCTAGAGCGGTGCCCTGCAAGGGTAGGACAGTGGCCTTGCCCCTGAGGCTCTGCCTCTGAACTTCAGAGAGTTTACAGGTTCTAGACTGTTTTTCTGGCTAGAGCTGTCTCCTGGATGCAGGGGTCCCTGCAAAATTCCTTTTTCTTTCCTGACATGTGGTGTGAATTCACTTTTCTCTATTTATACCTTCTGCAGGTTGCATTGCTCGGATTCACAATCCTTTGAGCAGAAGACTGCTCTTAGGGCAGGGCACTTGCAGCATGAGGGATCTTCTGCAGCCGGCATCGTGCCTTTTTTCCTGGTCCCGATGGTGGCCTGCATTAGTACACACGGCCTATGCCCCTTCACAGACCTAACCCCAAATCTCCGAATCTGAAGAAGGGTGGACCCCAACTCTCTAACCCCTTCCCACTAAGGGTTTTGGTGTTTGAAAGTTGAAGTTTTGGTTTCTTTTCTTTGTTTGTTTGTGTTTGTTTTTTTGTTTCATTTAATTCCTTCTTGAGTCTGTTTTGGTAGTTTGCATCTTTCTTGGAATTTGTCCATTCCATATAAACTACCTGAGGGCATAAGGTGTTCATAGTATTCTCTTGTACTGTTTATTTATGATCAGTAGTGGTGTCTGCCTTTTATTTCTAATTTTAGTCATCTGACCTTTTCTCTTTTTTCTACATTAAACGAATGTTGGTTTGTTGATCTTTTCAAAGAACCTTATTTTTATTTCATTGATTTTCTCTGTTGTTTTTCTATTTTCTGTTCATTTACTTGTGTTTTAATTTTCATTATTTCTTTATTGTGCTTATCTTGTGTTTACTTTGCTCGTCTTTTTCTGTTATTAAGGTGGAAGTTTAGGTTATTGATTTGAGATCTTCTTTTGAACGTAGGTGTTTACAGCTATAAATTTCCTTCTGGCTGCTGCTTCTGCTGCATTTTATATATTTTGGCATACTGAGTTTTCATTTTCATTTCTTTCAAAGTATTTTCTAATTTCTCTTGTGATTTCTTCTTTGATCCATTGGTTATTTAGGAATGTGTTGTTCAGTCTGCTCTTATTTGTGAATTCCCCAAATTTCTTTCTGTTACTTATTTCTAATTTAATTATGTTGTGTTCAGAGAGCATACTTTGTGTGATTTCAGTTCTTTTCAATTTATTGAGATTTGTTTTACGGCCTAGCCTATGGTCTGACCTGGAGAATGCTCCATTTGCACTTGAGAAGAATGTGCGTTCTTCATTGTTGTGTGGAGTGTTTTATAGATACCTGTTAGTTCTAGCTGGTTTATAGTGTTGTTCAAGTGTTCTGTTTTCTTGTTGATCTTCTGCCTAGTTGTTCTAGCCATTGTTAAATAAAGTATTGATGTCTTCAATGATTGTTGTTGAATTTACTATTTCTCCCTTTAATTCTGTCAACTTTTGCTTTATGTATTTTGGCACTTTTAGGTGCATACATGCTTATGTATATATGCTTCTAGTTGTACATAATTATATATTGTATATTAATAATATATAATTATAGTAATTGTGTATAATTTAAATCTAATGGATTGACTTTTTAAAAAAATCAATCTTTATCTTTAGCAACACTTTTGTTCTACAGTCTATTTTGTCTGGTATGATAGCCATTCCAGCTCTCTTATGATTGCTGTTTGTGTAATTTTTTTTCCATTAAAAAAATTTCAAACTATTTATATCTTTGACTCTGTAACGTGTCTCTTATAGATAGCATATAGTTGAACTTTTTAAATCAAGTCTGATAATCTCTGCCTTTTGATTAAATTAATTTATTTTCATTTAAATAATATAATTGGATGTACATCTGCCAGTTTGCTTTTTGTTTTGTATATGTCTCATGCTTCTTCTCATGCTTTTTAATTCTTCTTTTCCTTCTTTACTGCCTTCTTTTGTATTAAGTGGACACTTTCTGGTGTAACATTTTAGTTCCTCTGATGATTTTTTAATTGTATATATTTAGATTATTTGCCCAGTAGTTGCCTTAAGGCTTACAAGAGATATCTCAGTTTGTCAGAATCTACTTCAGATACATGCCAGTTTAATCGCACTGAAATACAGAAATGTTACCCCTACAGCTGTTACTTCTTCCCCTTTTTTGTGCTATTATTGTTGCACATACTTTATCTATATATATTACAAACCCAGCAATACGTTGTTATAATCATTACTTTATATAACATCATATATAATCTTTCATAGAGGTTTTAAAGAAGCTGAGAGGAAAAAGGGGAGAAAGTATGTATTTGTGGAGTCTGCTATATTAACTTTCTTATTTACTATTTCTGATTCTCCTCATTTTTTCGTGTGGGTTTGACTTACTGTCTGATGTCATTTCCACACTTCATTACAGCTTTGTTCCCACCCACCTCTTTTGTGCTCTTCTTGTCAAACGTATTACATTTCTATATGTTATAAGCTCAACAACACACACATATAGTTTTATGCAATTGTCTCTTATCAGTTAAGAAATATGCAATTATACTTTCTTTTATACTTACTTACATAGCTACCTTTACCAACACTCCTTGTTTTTTGTGTGTAGATTTGAATTATTGTGTGGCATCACTTGCTATCTGCCTGAGGATTTTCCTTTATCATATCTTTTTTTATCCCTCTCGCTTTATTGAGGTATCATTGGCCTTTGCTATTTCTTGTAAGGTAATTTACTATCAACATTTTTTCTGCTTTTGTTTATCTGAAAATTGCTTTATTTTGTCTTCATTTAAAAATTATCTATTTTTTCAGAGATTTTTAAGCTCACTTTGTATTTGTTATTAAAAAGATTGTTGGCTTTGCTAAGGCTAAGAACCAAAGACACAGGGTAATATGAAATGATGAAGCATCAGCACATTTCTTATTCACAGTTTCTAAAAATGGAAAGCCAATTGAGTAGAATATCTTGAGACATATTTGATTTTTTTTTAAATTGAAGTTATTGTAGATTCACATGTGGTTTTAAGACGTAATACAGAGACATTTCTATATTACATTTTGCCCAGTTTCTCCTACCACTGGGAGAATATTACAACCAAGATATTGGCATTTATACTATCCAGCTACCTAATTTAGAGTTTCCTGGTTTTACTTGTACTCATTTGTATGTGTGCTTATTAATTATCAAAGTTACACTTTTATCACCTGTATAGATTTGTGTATCCACTACCACAGTCAAGATTCGGAACAGTTCCAACCACAAGGATCTCTCATGTTGTCCTTTTATAACTATACCCAACCTCCCTCCTGCCCTTTCCCTCTGCTTCATCTCTAATCCCTGGCAACACCAATCTGTCCTCTATTTAAAAAATTTTATCATTTCAAAAATGTTGCACAAATAGAATCATACGGTATATAACCTTTTAAGGTTGGCTTTTTTCCCTCAGTATAATTCTGTAGGGATTCATCCAAGTTGTATCTATCAGTAATTTATTCCTTTTTATTGCTGAATAGTATTTCATGGTATGTATGTACCACAGTTTGTGCAACCATTCACTGTTGAAGGCCATCTGGGCTGACTCCAGTGTTGGTCTATTACAAATAAAGCTTTTATAAACATCCATGCACAGGTTTTTATGTGAACATAAGTTTTCATTTCTCTGGGATAAATGCCCGGAGCGCAATAGCTAGGCGTTTGACAGTAGCGTGCTCAGTTTTTAAGGAAACTGTCAAACTGTTTTCCAGAGTGGCTGTACCGTTTACATTTTCACCAACAGTATATGAGCAATCCGGTTTCTTTGCGCCCTTTCCAGACTATGGTATTGTCGTTATTTTGACATTCATTGTGGTTTCAATTTGCATTTCTCTAATGTTTAATAATGTTGAACATCTTTTCATATGCTTCTTTGCCATTTGTATATCCTCTTTGGTCTGTTCATGTCTTTTGCCCATTTTCTAATCAAAATTTTTTTGTTGAGTTTTGAAAGTTCCTCATATATTCTGGATACTAGTCCTTTATTAGATATGTGATTTCATATACTTCCTATTACTGTGTAGCTTTTCTTTTCATTTTCTTCACATAGGCTTCAACAAAGCAAAACTTAACATTTGGTGAAGTCCAGTTTATCAATTTTTTCTGTAATGGATCATACTTAGAGTGTCAAGTTTAAGAACTCTGCCTAGAGTAGATCCTGAATGGTTTCCTGACATTTAAGTCTATCAAACATTGTGAATTAATTTTTGTATAAGGTATGACGCTTAGGCTAAGGTTTTGTGTGTGTATGTGTGTGTGTTTCGGGTTTTTTGTTGTTGTTTGTTTGGTCTATGGATGTCCAGTTGCTTTAATACCATTTGTTGAAAAGGCTATTCTTCTTCCATTGGTTGGTTTTGCACCTTAGTAAAAAGTCAGTTAAGCATATTTGTGTGGATCTGTTTCTGAATCCTTTATTCTGCTCCATTGATTTATGTCTGTCCTTCTGCCAATACCATACTGTCTTGAATAATGGGTTATATAGTAAGCCTTAATATTAGGTATAGTAATTCCTTCTACTTTACCCTTCTTTGACAAGATTATTTTAATGTTGTAGGGTCCATGCTTTTCCATATAAATTTTAGAATAAATTTGTCTATGTCTATAAAAGCTTTACTGGGATTTTGATAGGAATTGCTTTAAACCTGTAGATCAGTTTGGGGAGAACTGACATCTATTTTATGTTGAGTCTTGTAGTTCACGAACATAGTATGCCTTTCCATTTATTTAGGTCTTTGATTTCTTTCATCAGTGTTTTGTAATTTTCAGGTACAGATTCAATGTTTTTAAACTTTATACCTAAGTGTTTTATTTTCTTTGGAATAATTGTAAGTGGTATTGTGTTTTTACTTTTGATTTCTTCATGTTCATTGTTAGTATATAGAAATGGAATTGACTTTTATATACTTATTTTGTATCCTGAAACCTTGCTGAACTTTTTTAATAGTTCTGTGATTTGTTTTGTAGAGTCTTTGGGGTTTTTAATGTAGGTAATCATGTCATCTACAGATATATACAATTTTATTTCTTCCTTCCCAATCTTATGCCTTTTATTCCTTTTACTTGCCTTATTACAGCAGGTAGAACTTGCAGTACTATGTTGACTAAGAGTGGTGAGCAAGTGGCTAGAAGAGCAGGCTGGGCTGAGGTATCTCGAGACATCAGGTTGAGGTGGTGAGACCAGAGGCCAGAGGGCTTGGAGTGGCAGGCAGGATTTGGGCTTGAGTTTGTTAGGAGTATTCTTCTGGCCACTGTATGTGACATTCATGGAGCAAGGGAGCTTGGAGCCCTGGGAATGAGTGGAGGCTATAGTCAGAGCCCCATGTTGGAGCCAGTAACAGAGATTGTTGAACATGGGTCTGAGACAGAAAAATGGCCCACAGGGAATGAGGAGGACCTAGATGAGAAGCCACATTCAAGACTAGGTCAAGGCAGGACAAGAAGCCCTAGTTCATTTTCCTGGCCCCTGTGATATAGTCACTGACCAGTGTCAGATACTGGGGAGAGGGTATAGCTCAGTGGTAGAGTGCATGCTTAGCATGCACGAGGTCCTGGGTTCAATCCCCATACCTCCATTAAAAATAATAAACAAACAAACAAATCAACCAATGGCAGATACCAACTCTGTGTTAGAGAAATCCCTCTGGGGGAACAGAGGAGAATAAGTTCTTGAAACTAAAGCCAGAATTAGCAAACAGAGCCCAAGGCTCTGGTGGTAGTTACCTGGGACAGAGTTCCCTCAATGTCATTTTCATCACTGAAGCCGCTCCTTGTTGTCCCTTTCAGAGCTAAGGCTGAGTCTCAGTCTACCCTGGTTTATATCCAGTCTCAGAGAGACACCAGACAGTTTTCCATTTTTTGGTATATGTCACTAGCATGGTTTTCTTCTGAAGAATTTATTCTTTTATTTTTCAATAGGAGGTAATGATTAGATTTCTGGAAAATGTGGGATTTGTTTAAATGAGTCACAGCATTTGGCTGAAACAGAGAGGACTCCATCTGTCGCCTTTGCGTGGTCTCCGGTTCTGTTCTCTGTGACTAAGCTATAAGGGAGGCAGGAGAACTTGGTGTTCCGTGGCTCACCATGACTGGCCCTGCCTGTTAGACACAAGCCTCACTGAGTAGAGATATGGGGAAGTGGACCCTGTTTACTGAGATCTTTTTAAATTGAGATCCCTGCAATTAGCCCCCCTGTGTTTGGATGAGAGAGGGTGGGGGCAGGAGCCAAGGGCTCTTTGTCTGCTGACCTCTGCCAGCCCTTTCATCAATGACAGATTGTTCTTCTGTGCAGAGTAAAAGAAAAGGTGAGCTGAGAATCAGGGGCACAGCGCAGAAGATGCTCACACCCCCGCAGCTCCCGCAGAGGGGTGGCTGCTGTGTGGGTGGAGCAAGTCACTTCTGGGGCCTTGTGCTCAGTCAGCAGATTGGCCTGAGCCACTGGGCTGCTCACATGCCTGCCTCTCCCTGGGCAGCTGGGCCTGGCCTTTCTCAGCCTTGGGAGGGGCTGGGCCCCTAGAGTCCTGCTCCGCCTCTGCTGGCCCCTCCAGGACAAGCAGCAGAACTCTTGAGGGGAGTAAGTGCTACTCCGCTGCTCTCCTGTTCTGGTCAGTCCTGGAGACATCGTTCTGAGCTGTCACAGGAAGTGCCCTTGCCTCCCTGACTCACTCTTTTCTCCGCCTGTGGGTGGTGTGCTGTCTGGCCAGTGTGTGACTTCAGTAGACTCTTCCTCCTGTGGGGCCTGGTGAAATGGCTGGGTGGCCCTGAAAGCAGATGCCACCAACTTGGCCTGGTTCCTTCTTCAGCTTCCCAGCTACACAGGGAGTATCATGGGAGTTGCCTGCCTCGGCTGGCACCCTGGGCAACACAGGCCTGTCAGGGTATATCCCGATTACTGAACCAGCAAGTGACCAGAGCCTTTTCCAAGAGTGAGCCTGGCCCCCATGTGTGAAGAGGGCTGAGTGGCCCTGGCTCCATTGTTGGAGACAGCCCAGAAGCTATTCCCTGCAGTGATGCCACTAGCCCTGAAGGCCCAGAGAGGTAGATTTCTTGTTGGCTGTACTTTTAGCAGGTTTTTGGTGAGCCATGCGGTCCCTCTGTGCTGAAGCTCAAGACCTGACTCAGCTCAAGGAAGTGGTCAGCGGGCCCTGCCAGCTTCCAGCAGGGGCAGAACCCCCAAGGCCAGACAACCCCTCCATTTGGGATTAGGTGTTTCCCTCTCCTGGTACATCTAGGAGACAGCTTCTCCCTCCCAGCAACCAGCACCGGTTTGCTTTGACCCTGGGAGCTGGCGTTCAGACCACTAGCCTCTGATCAGGCTATGCTGACCTCCCTGGTTTGCTCCAGCTCCTATAATTTTAGCACAGAAAGACATCCTAGTCTTAACAGTTCTTCCCCTGACTTTGTTCCCCTGACAGTGACCCTGGGGCTCATCCTTGGTAGTCCTCAGACACCTCCCTCACTTCTTTTCACAGCTGTGGAGAATTCCATTATGTGGCTGGACCGCAGTGTTATTCACCCCTCCCCTACTGAGGACTTTGGGGTTGTTTCCTGAGCTTTACTGTTATTAATAGTTCTGTCGTGAATATCCAAGTGTGTGTATCTTTTGTATTTCTGTACCTGGGCATTTAGAAGCTCTGGGTCCGTGCCCAGTTTGTGTTACAACTTCCAGAGAGGAAGCACGGTCTTTTTTTTGTCCATTTAACATCTTCTGGCCACTGCACTATAGCTAATTAAAAGACCGATGAATGATGTTCACTTAGAAGGGAAGCAAATTTGAAGTGATTCAACTTGAAGAGAAAAGACTAGGTAAATACTCATTGGCTGAAGTAAAAATGTTGGCATGGTAACTAGAGGACCGGGTAGAGGCTGGAGGAGAACAGAGCTGGGAAGGTACAGCAGTGCCCAGCGTTGAGTCAGGGAGACTGAACGGATGTCCACAGGTTTGCTGGTGGGCTGGGTGGGGCCTGCCTCATGGCGGGGACAGGTGGGCAGGGGACGACCTCTGCAGCTCAGTTGAGGCATTTTCTGATTTTACTCAGGGATTCCTTTATTTTTTCCCTCTGTCTCTCTCTCTTTTTTAAAATTGAAGTGAAATTAACATAACATAAAATCAACCATTTAAATGTGTATCACCCAGTGGCATTTAGTACATTCACAATATTGTATAACCATCACCTCCATCTAGTTCTAAAACATTTTTTCACCCCTTACATATGAAGCAGTTGCCCCCTGTTTCCTCCTACCCTCAGCTCCTGGCAACCACTAGTCTGCTTTCTGTCTCCGTTGATTTCCCTATTCTAGGTATTTCATATAAATGGAATCATAAAATATGTAGCCTCTTGTGTCTGGCTTTTTTCACTTAGTGTAATATTTTCAAGGTTCGTCTGCACTGTGGCATGTATCAGTACTTCATTCCTTTTGTTTTCTTTATTGTGTACACTATACATCACATAAAATTGACCATTTAAATCATTTTTAAATGTACACTGCGTCTGCATTAAATACATTCCATTGTTGTGTAACCATCACCCCTTCCATCTCCAGAACTTTTTCATCATCCCATATTGAAACTCTGTGCCCATTAAACAATAACTCCCCATTCCCCCTCCCTAGTCCCCAGTAACCACTGTTCTACTTTCTGTCTCTATGAATTTGACTATTCTGGGTGCCTCATATAAGTGCAATCATGTAATATTTCTCCTTTGGTATCCAACTCAATTCACTTAACATAATGTCTTCAATACGAACATCCATGTAGCATGTATCAGAATTTCATTCCTTTTTAAGGCTGGATAACATTCCATTGTATGTATATACCACATTTTGTGTATCCGTTTATTCATCGATGGGCATTTAGGTTGTTTCCACCTCTTGGCTATTGTGAATAATGCAGGGATCCTCGAGTCTCAGCAGCCTGATGGGCAGTTGGAGCAAAGACATGTAGACGAGCACTGAGATGAGATGCCGAGGCTTGAGAAGGAGTCCAGAAGAGGGGTCTGCTCCCCTGTCCCAGGCCTCCCGGATCCACTCCCCCTTTTCCCCTTCCCACGTCCCTCCAGCCACACTGCTGGCTGCTCTGTCTGCCAAGGCACTCCTACCTCAAAGGCCACGCCCCCAACATTTCTTCCCCTAGGATGCCCTTCCCCTCAGGCCTTGGCTCAGCTCCTCCCAGGATGTTTGCATGGCTTTGCTCACGTGTCCCCTCTTTGGAGGTGCCCCCCTGACTCACTAGGGTCGTCCCCCTCCTTCCTCATTTGGATTGTTCTTCTGAATCAGGCTTACCTATTTGTCTTCTGGGTTTTTGCCTGTCTCTGCATCATAAGGCAAGTTCCACGAGACCAGTGGCCTTGTTTGCCTTGCTCACTGCTGGGGAACCAATGTCAGCAGTGCAGCCCAGTGCCAGGGGCCCTGCAGCTCTTGATAAAAAGAATCTGACGTTCAGGGAAGCCTCACTCTGTGCTGCCATGGCTGCCATTGGAGCCCTAACCTTTCTGTCTCCTCGTCTTGAGTTTGGATCTGCATTTACCACATCCTCTATCCAAGGCATCACACCCTGTTATCTGGAACCCCAGACTGCCCCAGGTCCTCAGCACCTTCCCCAGACATTCCCTCTACCTTCTGCCAGGGCAGAGTCTGGCTGTGCCTAAGTCCGCGGCAGTTCCCTCACCGCCTCGGCAGGACTGTCCAGAACCATGCTCTCTCACTTGTTCCTCCTGCCAGGGGCCCTCAGACCCTGGTCCTTCCTCTCCTGCCAGCCATAGACCATATGGTTCTACCACTTTCTCTCCCTCAGCATTGCTGGCTGGACCTCTCATTACTTCCCACTTCCCTAAAGACTTTGGCATCAGAACCCCAGGCCTCCTGCCCACTCCCCTTGCTTTAAGCCAGGGAAGGAAGGAAGGGAGGAAGGAAAGAACTAATGTTTTCCTCGGTGCCTCCTGTGCAGTTGGCATTGCTCTTCCTCAGGCTGGGGTGGCCCTGGCCGCTCTATTGGCTCAGGCTGGCCTGGGCCCTCTGGGCGTGGTGACGAGCTGGGCTAGTCCCTCAGAGCATTCATCTTTCCCCTGGAAGCAAGGCCTCCTGTACAGGGTCTGACTCATTACCCGGGGCTGCCCACATGCCATGAAGTGTGTGCTCACGCAGGCAGTCACGTGCACACATGGGAGCACGGGCTAGCATACGATCTTGCACACACTTGTGAGCACACGCCCGGCCCCCACCCTCAGGCGTGCACACATGTACTCATGCAGCATCTCATCACTCTTTTCTCAGGTCTTAATCACCATGCTCAGACCCACAGGCCCATCTTTTCCTTACGAGTACATCTATCTTAATGGATTTCAAGCCCAAGTAGCTGAGTTTAATGCTCTCAATGTGTGAAAACGTGTCAAGTAGGAACACAGGCAATCCTGAGCCTCTGCTATCAAACGGTGGGCCCAGGGAAGGGGAAGAGAGTAGGGAAGAGAGCTCCTGGGGGTCAGCCTGATGAAGGACTCCTGGTCAAGGGTCCCATTTAGAAGAGACTTTTGCTCCTTGGGTGGGAGGTTCTGGCCTTAGCCAGGCCCAGGGGTCCTTGTGGGAGACTTAGCTACCCCACAGCAGGCTGAGCAGCCGGGAATGAGGATCAGCTCCTTGAGGCAGGAGGGAAGAATGGGCAGGTGCGGTGAGGAGGGCTGGTGGGGGTGGAGGGCACTTCCTACAGGAAGCCTTCACGGCCTTTCATGTTATTGGAAAACCTCTACCAGTGGGAGGCAAGCTCCCTGGGGGGCTGATAAGTGAATCTACCACACAAGGGATCTAGAAAGGAACCCCCAGCACCTTACTGGCCCTCACGGTCCAAGGGAGAGAGTGGCAGAACCAAAGTGCCAGATGTGGGTAGTAGATCTCTCCTTCCGAGTTAGATCTCTTGGAAATGAAAGGCAAGAAAACCAGGGGAAAGACTGAAGAGTTGGCAAAAAAGGAAGGTGAGCCACTATCCATGTATAGTTTTCTGCACCTAGGTGGACAGGGCGGGCAGAACAATAGGCATGGTGATGTTGAAGGCTGGAAAGGCAGTGGATGGCTTCCCTTTTTAAATGTCCTTTAATAACGAAGGCATGTCTTCCTGCTGGAATCTTGAGTCTCACTTACTGTCTTGAGATGTCATGTTTTGTCATTCTGATTTTCTTTCACAAGCCCCGTGAAGATCTAGCATTCACTAGATCAATGCTTCCTTAGCACTGGCCCCATTTGGGTGTGGTGTTTAGTGTTCAGTGGGTGCTGCATGCAGGTGAGCGGAGGGAATGAGGCCAAAGAGCCGCCCACAGGCACCACTAGGAGCTGCCCTGCACGAGGCCGTGGGAGTCCACAGGAGATTTCTGGGGACCAGGGACTCTGGGAAAGGTCCCATAGATGGCAGGGTGCCTTAGCTGGCTTTTGAAGGTTGGACTGGGTTTTAAGAAAAAGGCCTTCTAGAAGGAGAGGAGAGCATAAGCTGGGAGGGGTGAAAGTCAACTGAGGAGCTGCAGGACTCTGTACCCAAAGGCTGTGCAAGAAGAGGAGGGTGCACGTGGGGGGACCCCATTGTAGAGTACTTTGAAGATAGACTGTATACAGGTTGGGGTGGCAACCCTGCAGTGCTGCTGTGGGTAGCCCCACCTACCTTGGGTGGGGCTTGTGGTATTTCCCTCGTGCCTCTTTTGCAGGTGGGAAGAGTGAGCACTTAGCACAGGGTGGCCTGCTCACAAGGCTCATTAGGGCCGTGATTGTGGCAGCCGCCGCAGAAAAGCCAGACCTCTTTCAAATGGGCTTTCTGAGTGAACTCCTGAACAGGGCCTACCCTGATGTCTCTGCCCTGGACCTCAGAGTCTAGTCCTTTCTCCCCCGGGACTGTCTATCACCAGCCTAGGAAGTCCTAACAGGCACCAGGATTATTGCAGCACAGCCTCTCCCTTCCAAGCCCAGTGTGTGCACCACCACTACCACAGAGGACCACCAATTGCCTAATCATTCACCCCAGTCCATCGGCCATTCAGTCCACAGAAGTCACTGAGCCCTGCTCTGTGCCAGGCTCTGAGGACCGGGAGAGAGTATGACATGTGTGGAAGAAAGGCAGACTGTCCATTTTTCTCTGGAACCCTCTCCCCTTCTGCCTGTCTTCTTCCTGAGATTTCTCTGACTGCCAGCCCATGTTCATTTCTCCTTCTGGGAGCCCCTGAATCCCTCCCACCTCACCATGTAAACGTGGGTGTGCATTTAAGTTCTAGCTATTTTGTGGACGATAGCGTTTTGTGTGAGAGGACACTTGCTTTGAATTCTTTCCATAGCAATAAACTTGAAACTGCAAGGCAAAGGTATTGTTGAGAGGCTTCCCTTCTCATTTCATTCCCTGTTATTTCCAGTGCCGCAGGCCCTTTGTGCAAAAGCAAGATTCTTTAGCAGCTGGAATAGCCCTGCCCAAGTTGCCCTGCCCAAGCTGGAATAGCCCTGCCCATAGTGCTAGTTGGACTGTGCCCTGGGCCTGGGGACAAGTGATGGAAGGGCAGGTGCCAACAGGGTGGCTCTGGGAGCCAGGTAGGAGTGGGGACTCTTCTAGGGATTTACTCAGAGCTGCAACTGAGGGCCATTGATGATCCTCAGTCACAATTTTCTTTGACCATTTTGGGGTCACAGATGAGTTTTTCCTTATTCTTGTATAGAAACACAAAAAGCCAGCAAACTATTGCTAGTTTAAAAACTTAAAAAAAATTTTTTAAATTAAAAAGGAAGAGCAGGCCTGCTTTCCGGACAGAGGGGTTTTTAACATGGACTGGGCAGGCATTATTTTGGTGTTTCTTTTGCCCCCCAAAATACACAATGAACATAGTTTTTGGATCTCATTGGCTTCCCGTGAGAAAGGAGTTAAGGGGTCCTCAGGCGAGGTGGGGTTTCCTGGAAGGCTAGAAGAGCAGGCTCTGGAAAGCCCTATACATTTGAGGCGTTTGCAGGTTCAGCCCAGTACTCTGTGCGCAGCAGGTGTTCAGCCAATTCACGTATTACTGAAGCAGGCACTGGCTTATTTTACTAACTGCATTGTCGGCTTATGTCTTCCTTCCTGTGCTTGGATCAGGGCTGAATGTGAGTCGGGCCCTCAGCCATCGTTGCGGGCTAAGGATATATCGTAGCGGTCCCCAAAGGCAGGCTGCGGGCTGGGTCCTCCGCGCGGGTCTGGAGACTGGACAGAAGCTCATCGAGCTTTCTGAGCCAGAGTCCTGGCTTCTGCCCTGTTGGGGTTGGAATGGGGAGAGTAGAGCCTGTCGCCTCCATTGCCACAAAGACTTCCAGTTTTGTCTTAACTTATCTCGACTTCCTGGTTTCAGCAGAATTTGGAAGAGAGCTGAGAAGCACAGCACTGTCCGCCTGGTAAAAGGCTGTAGTCGTAGAATTTTCTGGAGCGAGAAGCAGAGAAGAGCTGGCTCAGCTTTATGTAATGACTCCTGACTCCTGATTAGAGCTTCCGAGCTTTAGGAGTCCTCCCCCTGAGCCAGAAAACTAGGACGCTTCACAGCTCAAAGTTGTCCCTGGATGGGGTCCCAATGCAGATGTTTGCAAGCCTGGGGCTGGGTGGGGGCAGGAGCCTTGGTGGCTTGGGCTGGATCAGAACTCCTGGGCTCCACCTGGGAGCCATGGCTGTCCTGGAAGACGGGGCTGGTAGATGAGAACCAAAGGCTGGCGAGGGGCCAAAGCTCCTGAGTAGGCTGTGGAGAGGGGTCTATGCATTTGCCTGTCCGGCCATGTGTGCCCTCAGAAAGCTGATGCTGCTAGGGGAGTCTATGGGGTATCTGGCTGGCCTGGAGGCGCTCTTAAAGGGTACCCCAGACACCACAGGCTGGAAAGGCCAGGAAGTTTCTTAAAACTCAAATGCTGTACACACTGTAGGTCTTAGTACAGGGATGCACTGTGATTTGCCCAGACGAGTGTCAGTATCCTGGGTTCAGTCCTTATGGAACCCAAAGGGAAGAGTCCCTGAGGTTGGGGCCCTTGTTCCCTCTGGTGTCCCAGTTCTGGTCCCTTAGAAAGCCTGGTGATGGGGAGAGCCTTTGAGGAGCTGCTGACTTGGGTCTCATCTCTGGGTGGTGACTCTGGTCTGACCACCTGCCTGTCTCTCCTCTTCCTTCTGCTGGCCCTCTTGGCTCCCAGCGTGGGCCCCCACCTCCCCTGGCTCCCTCAGGAATCTTCTACTGATGAGCCGTTACCTAAGCCTGATGAATAAGTGGGAAAAAAGGCATTAGGGCACTGAAAGCAATAATACTCCCCTCCTACTGCGTTCTAGCAAAACAGGCCAGCTCTTTTATGCGCGGTAGTAAAGCCCAATCTTTGGATCTCTTCCCCTTGGAATTTGTGATAATTGGCTGAACCAGACCTTTGTGAAATGTAAATGATGTAAATGTGACTGTTTAATCCACCTAAAATAAGAAGTTGCATTCTAGCTCTACCAGTGTCATTTCCTACAGATCTTGCCTAATTACAAATTATTTTTTGTCAGTTGATTAAAACGGCCTGTGGGACTTTTGCTTCGAAGGGATTGTACCCACATTAGATTCTGGGAACTCCTGCCCTCATGGGGAGCTTGGTCTGACCTAAGAGACAGACAATAAACGATGGTGCCTTTCACAGGGGCAGCGATGGGGCGGGGCTGGTGGGGGACACATAGGGAGGGAGGCCCCAAGAGGCTCCACACCAGAAGTCAGGTTTGAATAGTGCTGTGGAAGCGTTTAGCCAGCCCTCTGGAGAGCCTGGGGGCATGGATGTAGGAAAGTCCCTGGCTTGTTGGGGAGCTCCCAGGCCTCAGGCAGGGCTTGCATTAGGGAACAGTGTGGGTGATGCTCAGGCTGGTGTGGTAGGCAAGGGCCCGCTGGTTGTGGGCCAGATCAGCCATTGAGGAGTTTGGCCTCTGTGGACTTCAGGCAGTTTGGTACCTTCCGAAAGCAAACAAAAATGTTTATGAATGTGTGCTTTTCTTCTTCTTAGGGATAAGATCTAAGGTGTTAAATCAGATTTATAAAGGGGCCATGCTTTAGGAAACTTAGAACTTGCACAAAGGGAAAGCCAGAGAAAAATGGCATTTATTTTGTGTTGTAAAATGTCTTTCTGATTAAATATGATGAATTAAAAGCATCTGTGCTCAATCTCCTTACTGAACTAATCAAAAACTGCAAGAAGGACAAGAAACAGAATACTCTTACCTTTAATAAAATTAAGAAACACCCATATGCTGAAATGCAGTGAACAAAGAATAGTTTCCAAAAATGGGGAAAATTAGTCTGGGATGAGAGAGGGTTCCAGGAGGGGAAATTTGCCTCCGTGGAACTAGGGCAGGAAGGTCAGAGTTTGGGGGGCCAAACCCAAGAGCTGCCTTCTTGGACTGGTTAGCAAAGCCACCGTATATGGGGACGTTGAGAAATGTCCCTGAACCCTGTGTTACACCAAGAAGTTACTTGGGAGGTGGAATTGCTCAAGGAGTTGACCAGATGGGTTGCCAGAAGCCTGGACAATGGAAAGACAAAGGAAATTTAAAGTAGGTATAAGGGAGAGGGTATAGTTCAAGTGGTAGAGCACATGCTTAGCATACATGAGGTCCTGGGTTCAATCCCCAGTACCACCTCTAAAAATGAATAAATAAATAAGCCTAATTACCCCCCTAAAATAATAAAATTAAAGAAAAAAACAATTCAGTTTAAAAAAATAAAATAGGTTTAATTGGTATCTCTGGAGAAGAGAATAAAACAAAGGGAACAGAGAAGTATTCAAAGATATAATTAATAGAAAACTTTTCCCCCTGAAATAAAGAAATGCATAAATCTTCAGTTTACCAGGACATACTGAATTTCAGGAAAAATAGATGTGGAGTATTCACCCATAAAACATCTCTTGGTGAAGTTAGTGAACTTCAAAGAGGACAAAAGAGTTCTACTGCATCCGGAGGAAAACGATGGTATACCTATAAGGGGCACTCATCAGGCTGCCCCAGAGCTCTCCACGGCAGTAGTCAGTGCTGGAAAACACAGGCGCTGTATCTGCAAAGCCCTCAGGGAAAGGAAGCGTGAACCTAGAATTTTACGTCCAGCCAAGTTGTTGTTCAGATTTAATGACCACAAAGATATGTTCAGACATTTAAGAA
The DNA here is from genome assembly GCF_048564905.1 of Vicugna pacos. Taxonomy (NCBI): domain Eukaryota; kingdom Metazoa; phylum Chordata; class Mammalia; order Artiodactyla; family Camelidae; genus Vicugna; species Vicugna pacos. Next base: position 21,869,574 of record NC_133003.1, read on the forward strand.
CTAGGGAACGTGGGTCCCATGAGCTATTAAAATGAATGAATGAACACTTCTAGAGATATACTTCATAAGACATGAATGGAGAAGCTATGATTAGGGGACTAGTAACCCCTCAACAGAGTCCTAAGAGGATGCCAGCTACCATTCACCTGCCCTCAGGTGAGCCATTGTTCAAGGGATGCTGGTTGCACCATGGTGCTGGAGACAGCCTTTGAAGTTACACTGAGGTAGTGGCATTTGATGCTTCAGCCGACTGATGCCCACACAGCTCTTAGGACTCTGGGAAAGCCACAGATTGGAGGTGGAAATGGGACCAAGGGAAAGGTCAGAGGTAAACACGACATACATCCTCTGGAGGATGAATTTGGCTTGAGGAGGGTCTGGCCCAGTTCTGCGTGAGACACTCCAGGAAGCTGGGTATCACTTGAGGCAGGTCTGAGGGTCTGGTTTGGTTCTGCATCATGGATATCAAGTCCATGGCATTTGCACTTATGTGCCCTACCCTTGGGTTCCTGACAGATCTTATTGATTGATGGCAGTAGTCTTTCCCACTGATCTTTCTCAAAACCAGCCCTCCAGGCAGTCACTATGAACAATAGGGTTAGAGGAAAGTTACCCTTATTTCTCAGCCTTGTGCTGGATTCTGGAGCCTGGCTGGGCTTGAAGGGAACCAAGGCCAAATCAGATTGTCCTGAGAGATGTGCTCAAGCTCATGGATCCACATAGGCCTCAGGGCTGGGGAGTGAGGTCACCAGGGCTTGCATTTATGGCCTGACTTCCATCCTGTTCTCAGCTTCCCACTGGTCTCTCCTCTTATGCTGGCAACTTCCCGGGGCCCATGTTTGATGGCAGCTCCTCTTATTCCTCCCAGTCTCTGTTGCTGCGTTCTCTGCCTTCCTGTCCCACCTGCAGCCTCATCGCACACTTGCCCTCAGCAACAGCAAAGCAGGAAGAGCTCACTGCCTTAAATGTGCTCTCTGCTGGCCCAGATGGACTGGCCTGGGACCAATTAAAGCTTGTCATTTGGTCACAGGAAGGGTCCCAACTGCTAGATGTTTCCAAGGGGAAAGGATGCATGGAGGTGGTGGGTATCTGGGTAACACTTACGGTTTCTTCACGTGGGTTTGTCTGTTCAAGGGTGTGAGGACATGTATGCACAGGTGCATCAGTACCTACCTCCTGTAGGGGCTGTCACCAGGCTGGCATGGTGCTTTGTCCTCACCTGAACAGGAGCTAAGAATTCTCTGGGGTCTTTTGGGTCTTGGAACATTACCCTCATAGTGGAGCAGCAGCTTTAAGGGGTGGGGAAGTTAGGAAGGGAGTGTCAGCCTCATGGGGAGCTCTGCTTATAGCATGACCACTGCTGCCCCCCACCTAGGAACCCTGCGTGTGGCACCTTCCCTTCCCAGCCAGCAGGGCATCTCTTGACTCTAAAAGAGCATCTCAGAGGCTCTGAGCCCGTGGTGCTGGCTTCCTGGCCAATCACAGGCTCCCAATTGCTGTGGCTAAGTGTTACAGAGAGAACCAGGGAAGAAAACTTGAAAACTCTTATTTACATTTTTAAAAATTTTGTTTCTTCATAATGGAGGTCCTGGGAATTGAACCCAGGACCTTGTGCATGCTAAGCACATGCTCTGCTGCTGAGCTATACTCCTCTCCCCTCCTATTTATATTTATTTCCTATTTCATCCTTTCAAACTTTGCCATTTGGGGAGGTGTGTTTTATAAGTAATACATATGCACATAATTGGTAGATAAATATTCTTTTGTAGGGGATATGCCAACATGTTTTATTGATCAAAAAGGCAGAAATCCACTGGCTTGAAGGCTTGGCAGGTCGATAAATGTTTTCTTACATGAAAACTGATTTTTTTTAAAAACCCAAACTTTCTGAATTCTCCCATCTATTGCTGAGAGAGTTGCTCCAGAACCCAGGACCTACAGCCTGAGGTCCACCATTCTGCAGCCCCTGCTTCTCTCCCTGAATCCATGGTGGGGAACCCCTGGGCTGGCCTCATGGTCCTTCCTGGTCTGAATCTTAAAGGAGAAGGTCCTCCCACAGCATCTTCCCGGCCGTAATTGCTTGTTACAGAAAGGTCAGCCATGAATTTATCGAAACCTTGTTTGAAGCCGTGGGACTCTTCCGGCTGCTCTGACTTAGAAAAACTAGTTCCTTAAGTTCACTCCCCTCCTGGTGAGCACAGCCAGCCATTTATTTGTGGGAAATATTTCTCTTTCAAATATTCTAGTGGGGGCGGTGAGGGCATGCTCTAGAAGGCCACCATGTGGAACCTGGCCTAGTTTCCCGTCTGGGGCCTGCACCGTCCCCACGCTTCCCCGCTTTCCTTGCCGGTCAGCCTCAGCCTGAGCAGGCTCTCCCTGTGTGCGGCTGCCAGTGTCCTCCAGGCTCCTTCCCCCGTGGGCCAGGGCAGCCATGTCTCTCCCTGGTGGCCCCAGCCTTAGGGACATACCCAGTGTCTGAGCACCTTTTGTCCCTGGAGCTTGTTGGCCTCATGCCTTTCTTGGGGGCTTCTAACCAAGGGGAGCCCAGCTTCTGACCAGTGCAGATCATTCCTCCCAGTAATGGTCATGGTCTGGGGCAGAAGGCTGCAGAGGTTCTGGGGAGAGCTGGGGTCAGGGGAAGCTGACAGGGTTGGCTCTGTGCCCCACCCTAGCAGCCCTGTGGCTGGCAGCTCCTTCCTGCCCTGCTCACCAGCTTTAAGACTTATCTCTAATGGACCAGCCTTAAATACTGAAAGGGAGGAAAGCTGGTAGAAATACGGCTGTTTTTACCTGCTCCACCTTTCTTGGCCATCTTTTAGAAATCTCCATCCCTGGATAAGGCATTTTTAGTCTTCCCCTGCTTATCTTTCAACCACTCCTTCATATCTCTGCCCTCTCCCTCCTTCACCCACCTGTCCTCCTGTGTCTTTTCTGCTTTATGGCCATGTCCTTCTCCCCTCCTGCTCACATGTCCTCATCCCAGCCCTCCCCAAGGAATGGTGCTCCTGGAGGCTGCTGAGAGGAGCACTGACCTCCAGGGCTTTCGCTGCTGACCAGCCATATCCAGGAAACCAGGTCTTCCCTGGGGCTGGGCTGGGTCCTGCCTGTGGACACCTCCCTCCCTCCTTCTTCACCCCCTATAGACCTTTGTTAAGGAGGGCCTTCTTGAGGGCATACCTCTGGGCTCCTCCAACCACCTGAACCCCCTTGCAATTGTGTCCCGGAGTGTTTCACAGGCATATCCTGATCTCCGGCCTCAGACAGGCCCTGGGGCCCAGCAGGATAGGGACCTGGCCCCCCCTGAGCTGGACTGGGTGGAGAGGGCTCGTGACCCTCATGGGTGTAGCCTTCCCCCAAGGCTTCTGAGGCATCTCAGCCGTCAGGGACAGAGACATTGTTTAGGACTCCTCCTTGTGGGAACGTCTCTAACCCTGGGGGTTGTGTCTCTTGTTCTCCTCTCTCTGACTTCTCTGTTTCTGGCATCCCTTCTCCCATTAATGTTGGTGCTCCCCACAAATCTTGTCTGGCCCACTGCTCTCCGTGGGATATCTATCCCTGAGACTTGCCTGTGAACGGAACCCTTAACTCTCCAGATAAAAATATCTAGACTTTCCTGGATTGAACCCAAGCTCTGACCCATCTCCTGATGTCTTTTGGACACCCTACCCCTAACTACCAACTCAGCAAAGCCAAACTCAACCTCATGATTTTGCCATTTCACTCCCCAGTCTTCAACCACTTGGTGGCTTCTCTCCCTGGATCTTCCATCTCAATCAAAAGGACCACTCCTCCCTGGACCCCAAGCCAGAATACCCCTGCTGAACCTTCCCTCCGTCCCAGCTCCTGGACTATCTCTTGGGCTACTGTCTTATTCTCACTGTCTCCCTACCTCCACCATCTCCTGTCAAGCCACAGCCAGAGCACTCCCTTGCCTGAAAGGCTTAGAGGCCTTCTCTCCTGGCCCTTCTCATTTTAGCTCTGAGCTTCCCACGTAGTTTAGGCAGTTCAGTGCACACAATTGTCCGGAGCTCTTCCGGGTGCTGGGAATAGCACTGCCTTACTTACACCCTGTCACGCCTCTGGGCCTTTGCATGTCCTTTCCCCTCTGCCTCGATTGCCCTTTTCCTTTGGGGAGAACAGCCCATCTAAGACCTGGTTTAGACATCTAGTCCTCAAAGCCTTCTCAGACTTCTGCCCCTCCCCAAGACCATCTGGAGGTGTCTTGCAGTGATTTGTTTACACATCTGTCTGCTGTCTAGACTGGAGGCTCCCAGAGGACTGGATCCCTGTCTGATTCACTTTTTTAAATTTTTATTTAAATAATGAATAAGCATTTATAAAGACTATAAGAATACTCATAAAATATGTATAAGATGTAAGGGCTAACAATACAGTGAACACCTGTGGACCCACCTTCCCTTAAGAGACAATCTGTTCATACCATCAGCACCTATTACAGGGGCTGGAACTATTATTCCAAGGGTCAGTAAATGTTTGTGAATGACTGAGTGCTCAAATGAATGAATAAACGAATGTGGTTTTCTCTATTAGTCTCTCTGCATTGCTGGGGAAACTTGATTTTGGAATCCCAGCTCCATCACTTGCAGGTCACAATGGCTTTACAGGTTCCTTAACTTCTATATGTGGCAGTTTCCTTGTCTGTAAAATGGGCAAAGTGAATCCTACCCCATGGATTTGCTAGGAGGCTTAAAGGAATTAATATGTGGTGGGTGCCCAGCACACGGCGGTGCCCATGGCAGGGGCTCGGCTGGTGTGCCCACCGCTGTGGTCAGCGGCATATTCTGTGTGGTGGAACTGGGGATGCTGCCAGCAGTTAGAGAGGACTCCAGGAGTCATTCCTGTCATTCTGTCCTACGTGAGGTCAGACCCAGGGAAGGGCCAAGTGCCATGCCAGTCACATGCCATATTTCGTCAGCTCAAACACATTTTGGGGCTACATTTTACTGTTCTGAGTCATGATGTGCCCACAGCCATCCATCCGGGAAACACATACTGAGCATCCAGTGTGTGCTGGGCATTCTGATAGGCTCGGGGCACAGCTGTGGAGAAAGCCCAGAGGCCCTGCCCACACAGTGCTGGCAGCCTAGTGCAGGGATCACAGAGGGTGCACAAAAGCAGTACTAGAGTATACAGTGAGTCGGAGGGTGCTCAGCGCCTTGGAGAACAAAGAGGCAAGAGGGACAGAAGCTGCGTTTTAAGTAGAATGGTCTGTAAACTTGGAGAGGGTGTGGGGAAAGGGGAACCTTTCTACACTGTTGGTGGGAATGTAGTTTGGTGTAGCCACTGTGGAAAACAGTATGGATATTCCTCAAAAAACTGAAAACAGACTTACCACATGATCCAGGAATCCCACTCCTGGTAGTATATCCAGAGGGAAGTCTAATTCAAAAAGATACCTGCACCCGAATGTTCACAGCAGCACCATTTACAATAGCCAAGACTTGGAAACAACTGAAATGCCCATCAACAGATGACTAAAGAAGTTGTGGTATATGTGTATTACTAAACCATAAAAAAAAGAATAAAATAATGCCATTTGCAGAAGGAGAGAGAGAGAGTAGCAGATGAGGCCCGAAGGAAAGGGGCCAAATCTTGTCGGGCCTCGTGGACCATTGTAAAACCTCTGGCTTTTCCTGTAGGAGAGAAAGGGGGGCTTAAGCAGAGGAGGGAAGTGGCTTGATTTATGTATGTAAAGGATAATCCTGGCTGCTGTATAGAGAAGACTGAAGAGGGGCGAGTGGGAGCAGCCAGGCTTGTGCAGAAACGAAAAAAGAGGGTGCAGGGGCTTGAACCAGGTGGAGCGAGGAGGCAGTGGGAGCAGCGAGACTCTGAAGCTAACAAGATCACTGATAATTGACATGGGATGAGAGAGGAAGGGAGGCAGAGATGACTACAAAGGGGAGACAGGGAGGAGCATATTTGCAGCAAGATCAGGGCTCAGCTTGGGCTCATCAAGCTCGAGATGCCTGTAGGACATCTTAGAGTTGACAGTGAGCCAAGCGAGGAGTTCAGGGGAGGGGTCTGGGCCAGAGATGTATGTTTGTAGTTATCAGGAGGAAGTGAAATTTATTTATTTTTAAAAATATTTATTTATTTATTTATTTTGGGTGTTGTTTTTGTTTTGGGGGGAGGTAATTAGATTATTTATTTTAATGGAGGAGCTGGGGATTGAACCCAGGACCTCGTGCATGCTAAGCATTTGCTCTACCATTGAGCTATACCCTCCCCTGGGAGTGGGATTTAAAGCCTTCATTGTTGGGGGGGCCCTTGAGACTCAGGGGTTGTGTGTGTACTCAGAGAAGCTCCCGTACACAAAGGCTGGGTCCCTTCCGTGTTAGAAGCAGGGTTCTGGATAGGGAGATGAGGAAGAACCTGTAAGAGAGTTTGGGAAGGTGTGGCCAGGAGGGAGGAGGTCACCCAGGAGAAGGTGATATTCTGGGAGGCAAGTAGAGGACTTACTTCAGGAAAGAGGGAGGGCTCGGCACTATCAAGTCCCACTGCTGAGCAGGTGAGAGGAGGAGCTGAGAGGTGGCTGTGGGATTTGATCACGTGGAGGCTGTTGTTGACTGTGGCCTGAGCAGTTTCTGTAGAGTGATGGGCAAAAGCCAGGCTGTACTGGTTGAGAGGAAGGGAAGAGAGGAGCTGGAGGCTATGAGTGGAGACAATCCTCTCAAGGAGTTTTGCTTTAAAGAGCAGCAGAGAAACAGGGCAGTAGCTGAAGGGAAAATGGGCCAAAGTTCTTCTTTCTTTTTCAGGATGTTTGTGTGGCAATTGAAATAATCCAAGTAGAGAGGTAAAAACGGACAGTGAAGGAAAGGGGAGAATTTGTGAAGGTGAGAAGTGGGCCTTGGGAGCAGGAGACAGGCAACATGGGGGGACAAATGTCAAGAGGCCTTCGATGTACAGATTCCCATCCAAAGGCTCCCGCTTTCCAATGGCGAGCCAGTTGTCAGTGACAGTGAAAAGAGGGGAGTTCATGTTGGAGGCCTGAAGGTCAAGGAGAAGGTGTGAGGGATCATCTAGGGGACGGGAGAGTGAAGGGTTCACGGACCTGTGTTGCAAGTGCGAGGTAACAATGACAGCCGCCATGTGGTATGTGGACACGCATCAGGCCTGTGTGCAAGGAGCATTGCCCTTGCAGGGCAGACCTTGCTGAGGGCAGAGGACATTGTTTGTTTATTCACTGTCACCACAGCTGAGTTGAAAGTTAACTTGAATTTGGATCCCTAATTGTCACATGAGAAAGACTACATTGTGATGCAACACTGAATTCAACTCACCATGTACACAGAAGTCTGCCTGTTATACATCACCCAAAACAAACACAGTGGAAATTACTACACTTCTCAGAAGAAACCACGGACCTTGCACAGCCTGGGAAGGGGACTGCAGTCCCTTCACATGATGCCAAAGGCTCTCTGTAGTTTCTGATTAACTTTCAAGAGCTACTTTGAATAATTTAAGTAAAACAATGAAACTATGAATTTAACCAAGTAGGATAATTTCTTTATAATACTTAGAAATCAGTCTATGAGAGGTCCTAGAGCCTGGATTCCAAGTGTGGGCCTGAGATGGCTGCTGCCACCATCACCCTGGGCCTCACAGCTGGTGGCAAAGGTGGCCCAGAGGGACTAGACTCAGACTGGTTATCCTATTGAAGAAGAAAGTGGCTGGTCTGTGAGACTGGATGGATGGGTATATGCTGTTGGTTGATGAAAGAGACTTTTGACAGACATTTAATAGTGTTTCTTTTTTCTGGAAGAGTCTATTAGACTGAGGGCGTGTCTCTTCACCAGCAGTTCCTCGGAAGGGAGGAAGAACTGCCAAGTGTTTTGAGTGGGCCTCTCCCGGTGAGCTCCTCGTCTCCGCTCTGAAATGGCTTGTCCTGAGACATCTTACCAGTTGTACCAGTTGGCTCCTGAATCTTTTTGTTAATCAGGTGGCCTTCATATAAGGGAGGCAGACGTAGAATCCCTTCCTGTTAGACCCTACAAGGGCCGGGAGCACTGGGCCGAAGAGGCCAGGCCAGGCCGCTTCACAGGTGGCTGTGGCCCGGGCTCCACAGTGGCTCTCAGCCAGGCTGCCCTGTCACTTGGTGCCCATATCTGCCCAAATGAATACAGACTGAAATGAGTATAGAATTTCAGGAAAACAGTATGAAGCATTGCCTTTGGTTTTTCGTGCTCAGCCTCTTTCAAATTGGAAAGGGAAACCTGGCAGAAATGAACTTCGGTTGCGTGAAACAAAAAGGAATGTAAAGGCATCGAGTTTAGCCTGATGATTTGCCTGCTACCTCATTGGACTCTCACAGCTCTGCCGGCTCGGCAGCAGCAGGGCCAGGTCAGGAGGGAGGTGGGGGTCAGGCACACTGGACCTCCCTCAGTGGTTCCTCAAGGCCTGGATCCTAGAACTATGGCCCCACCCAGCCTTGCACTAGCAGAAGAGTAACACTTCACCCATCGCGATGGATTGGATTGGCAGCAGGCCTGCTGGAAGACTGGCAGAAGGAAGACTCCTTTGTCCCTGCCAGAGATGGAATAACTAGGCATTGGAGTGCCTCCCCCACTCACTTCCAACTGTCTGGAGTCAGCCTCTGAAGGAGACAAGCCAGAATGGAAGAGACCTGCTGGCACAGTAGCTCTAAACTTGAGCTGCATGTTGAAATCACCTGGGGAGGAAAAAAAAATACTAATGCCAGCATTCTGCCCCCACAGATTTTGATGTAATTTGTCTGGGGTGCAGTCAGAGAGTCAGAAATTTAAAAATCAGCCTAGATGTTACTAATGTGTAGGTTGAGAGTCTTGGTACTCAAAGTGTGGTGTGCAGACCATAGTAGAAGCATCACCTTAAGAGAGTTTTAAAAAAATGTTTACTAAGCAACTGTTTTATTTTATTTTAATTTTTTGGTGGGGGTGGGGAGGAGGTAATTAGGCTTATTTATTTATTTATTTATTTATTTATTCTTATTTTATTTAATTTTTTTAAACTTTTTTTTTATTGAGTTATATTTATTTATTTTTAATGGAGGCACTGGGGATTGAACCCAGGACCTCGTGCATGCTAATCATGCGCTCTACCACTGAGCTATACCCTCCTCCCAACCTTAGAGATTTTTAAAAACACTGACTGCACCCCAGGCCTACTCAATCAGAATCTATACTTCATTGGGATGTAAGAGGGGACACTCGTGGTCCTACCACATCACCTTGTGCTGAGGGTTCAAGTGGAAAATGCTTGTCAGGGCTCAACACGGGACGCAGTCTGCACTCAGCCAGTGTTGGTTGTGATGATGCCACCAGACAGAAAGAGGAGGTGGTGATGGGGCTTGGCAGGGTTACGTCAGTTGGTAGAGACCTCTGCAGGCGACTTTTCTAAGATGTGTTTCTAACATTGTTATTTTCAATGTCATTTCAGCACTTCCAGGAGACTGGACCCCAAGGAGCCCCTGGGTAGCCAGAGAGCAGCTTCCCCAACCCCGAAGCAGCCTTCTGCTACTGCTTCTGGCCGCGAGAGCCCACGGGAGACAAGGGCACAGGGCCCAGCAGGCCAGGAGGCCGATGGCCCCCGCAGGACGCTGCAGGTAGACAGCAGGACGCAGAGATCAGGGCGGTCCCCCTCTGTGTCACCGGACAGAGGCAGCACCCCCACATCACCCTACTCCGTCCCCCAGATCGCCCCCCTTCCCAGCAGCACGCTGTGTCCCATATGTAAGACCTCGGACCTCACGTCGACCCCCAGCCAGCCAAACTTCAATACCTGCACCCAGTGTCACAACAAGGTCTGCAACCAGTGTGGGTTCAACCCCAACCCTCACCTCACCCAGGTAATCACCTCTGCGCCGGCTCCCCTCACCCCACCCACCTGTCTTCACACGCCTCTCCTAATTCCCTTCCCCTTTTCACCAGTTCTCTTTTGCTGGCCATTTCCCTTGGCCATCAGCAGATGTATCTTCCTAGGGCTTGTATTCTGGCTCCAAGATGTAGTAACAGAGAACAAGTCCCGGCCCCCGATCTCCTGAGGGATTCCTGTACCTCCTGAAAGCTGGATCAGAGGCTCTGAAGAAAAGATGCTTTCTTACCTGGTCCAAGTTTGACCTGGAGAAATCGCCTTAGAGAGGGCCAGAGACAGTCTTAGGGACAACTTCTCCCAGTGGTTGCTCATTTGGAGAGGGCCACGAGCAGCAGCAGGGCCCAAAGGGAGGCATATCTGTCTCGCCCTAGGCCAGCCTCTCTTCCTGACAGTGAGTTCTGGAGGTGGATGCCGGTGAGGGGAGCAAGGTGTTAAGGGGGTTAGGAAACTGCCTTCCACCTGGGCTTCTGTTCTAGTTAGCAGGGGCCTGAGGGGGTGGAACAGCTACCAATCCTGAGAAGCGGCCTTGGGGTAAAGTAGAGACCCAGGCTGGGGGCCAAGCACACAGTGATGACAGTGTCCTACACTCACAAAGAGGCCACGACAAGGCCATTTCTGTGAGACTGGCCTCCTTTCTGCCCCAGGGGACCCTGGGGCCCCAGCCCCACCCCAGCTGTGTCAAGATGCTTTGAGTTGCTGTGGGATGCTCAGCCAAGCCCCTGAGGCTCTCTTTGGTGCTCTGGAGCCTGGGTGCTTCAGTATATTAGCTGAGCTGGGGCCATGCCTTTGAAATGAGTGGGTTTGCTGGCTTCCCCCGTCTCCTCCTGGGTAACCCAGAGAAGCCTCTGGTTTTCCCCTCAGGGCTCTGCCCATGGGCAGGATGGGGAGTGACTGACTGCCTGGCTGCCTCTGGGATTATCAGCAGCAGGAGCCGTTTGGACCACATGAGTGGGGGATGAGTGAGAATGAGTGAGAATAACTGTTCACAGGTCGGGGGTCTATTTGTGACAAGAGGTGCTGTGGGTGTGGGACGTGTGGTTTGCGAGAGGTAAGTGTGAGATTCCGAGGAAGGAGCTGCCGGTGTGGGGAGATGACTCAGTGCATTTGGAGTCGCTCCTGGAGTGCGGGGGCTTCCTGAGGAGGCGTGCACACTCGTGATTATTACATCTGTGATTAGAAACAGGCCCATCCCTGCACTGATCAGTTAGGTAAGTGTTGCTCTTCAATATTTAGAACCTTGTGATTAAGGCCAGGGAAGTTCATCTGTGTGTTTCTGCCAGCAAGATGCCAGAAGCACCCGGCCTCACAGGAGCAGGGAGGCTTGGCAGGCAGGGATGAGAGGCTGCCACGGGGATCACCCCCTTGGGCTTGCCTTGTCCCCCGGGTTCCAGCCTCCCTGAGACACTTACTAGAACAGCAGGACCTGAACGACTCTGGATGGGGTGGGCAGAGATCAAGGGTGATCCACACGTGGTGGCACCAGTTTCCTGGTGGGCATCCCGGTCCTTCCCACACAACAGGCTCCCCCAACCTTCGGTGCAGTGGGAGGGGAGCCAGCCTTTGGCTGTGCCTGGAAAAACAGCAGAGTGGGAGGACCTTGGCGACACCCGTTCCATCTGCCTCATTGTGCTGGGAGGAAGCCGAGGCTCAGGGCCAGGAGGAAAATGGCCTCCACCTTACTGCAGATTCACAGCGTTTGCTGAAGAGTAGGCCTCCTGGCCAGGTACTTCAAGACACATGCAGGAGCCTCAAGACAGGGCTGCCGCTGGCGGCCTTTCCCAGACTTGCTTTCACAGAACATTAGGGGCTGCTGTTCCATGGCACCCAGTTTGAGAAATGCTGACCTGGTCCATGCTTCACGTTCTCACCTGGTGGAATGCCTTTTTCTGCAAGGGTTTCCAAGCAGAACCATTTCTTCTCTAGGGTTGGCTTTCAATGGCTGCCAAGGAAAGAGACCCATCAGCCCATTTTCCTGAGGGGCCGGCAGAGCCCAGTATTTGAGTCAGAGCAGTTGCCCTATGTTGCTTTGCTAAGAGCCAGCGCACCTCCCTGGTCAGGCTTGCGCATAATGAGGAAGCAAGTTTGCAGGTTCTGCTCACACACCTGCTGATAGATGCACCCCGGTGGGACCACATCTGGTCTGGCCCCTCTGTCATGATGTTATGTCAGCCAGGAAGGCTGTTTGTGGGATTGCCCTGGTGTCCTGGGCTGGGGTCCTGCCCGGCCTGTGGTTCTGGGCAGCACAAGGGCGGGTTCTGAAGTCAGGCGTGTGTAAGTGTAGGTGGCAGGGGCTCAGGCAGAGTGATCTTTTCCAGGAAATTCAACTCCAGCACTCACTTCCTTCTTTGATTTCTCACTTCCTAGGTGGGGCCCAGCTGGAGTGGGAAAGAGCCAGAGGACTGCGGTTCCCAGCCCAGCTGCACTGCAGACACTGGGCACTGGGGAGCTTCATGGGGGCCCTGTCTGTGGGGGCAAGGTTGTGCCTGAAACTGCTGGTGTGGTAACGTGGGGTAGCCTGGGTCCCGCATCCTGCCTCAAGGGTCACAGAAGCCTCACTAGGGCAGGGAAGGGCAGGGCAGCAGGATGCATTTCTCCTCAGCTTCTCACTGGCCCAGAGAGAGGTAGAGCATTCCTGGAGAGGGACAAGGCCACACAAGTGACGTGGCCACACAAGTGACATGGAGGGGTTCACGGCCACTCAGATCACTAATGAAGCTGTTCTTGGATCTTTGGAAATGTGACCATGGAAAATGGGCCTTTTTTCACGTGTGTCAGTGGCTAGTTTGTAACTAGAGTAGCAGCACAGGTTGGGAGCGTGATAGAACTGTTGTGCTGAATGGCTGCATGAGGACAAAGGAGCAGAAAGAAGGGGAAAGACTGGTGCTGCTGGGCCGATGGGCACCAGAACTCAGTGTTTTGGTTTTTCTGTCTCATGGCATCTGTCAGGGTCTTATTACTTTAGCTGGGTCCTCAGAAACAGCATGCCAGGGCTGGAGATGAGAATCACATACAAGTCAGCCCCAGTTGGCCAGAACAGTGTCTGCTCTTCTGGCCGGTGGACCCAGGGGCTGACCAATGGGTGCCGCGCTCACACAGACACGGCGCTTGCTGTCCTGCTGTGCCCAGGTTGGCCAGCTCTCGAGGCAGAGGCAGGGTTGACTGGATGCCTGTGCTTCCTGGTCAGATCAGCAGAATCCTCTCAGAGCACCACCTCCAGTGAGGCCACTGCCCGCATCTGGGAGGCCCACCTGCTTCCCCTCATCCCCACCCTTCCGAGTCCAGGCAGCCCGTCTGCCATCCACCTCCCTTGCTCTAGTCAGAATCGCTTATAAGCCCCTCTAAGGAAACTACAGAACGGTGAGCGTAGTCTTTCTTCGCCTGTTCCAAGGTCTAGGCTCTGCTGAGACCAAACCAAAACCAAGCTACTGTGCTCACCCCCATCCCCACCCCCTGGCAAGCCTTGGGCTCAGGCACTTACCCAGGGTGGGTGGTGTGGAGAAGGGAGGGAGAGATGCAGTGGCCACAAGCGTCTTCCTCTCCTGCCTGCATCCTACTCTTTTCCGGCAAGGGCCGGGCCAACAGATGGTCCGGGGGTGGTGCTGTGAATGCAGCCCGGATCCCTCTGCTGCAGCCACCAGCCTTGCCCCCTTCCCTCTGCTCCCTCCTGGCCATACTGCCGCCTGGGCCAGTGAGGAAAGAGGAGCAGGTGTTAGAAGGACTTGGACGGTAGCGGGCTGAGGAGAGTCAAAGATGTCCTCCTCCTTCCTGGGCCCAGGCTTCCCCTTTTCATCTCCAGGTGGCAGGCCCTTTAGGAGGCCTTTTTCCCACTGAACATCTAGACTTGGGGTGGTTTGCCTGGCAGTAGCCACTTTGACCCAAACAATTTCTGAGTCAGTAGGGAAATGCTCCCCAAACTTCAGTCAGCCCTGGGCAGCTAACCTTGTTGTCAGTCCCTGTTTCCAGGAGATAGGCCTCTCAGCCTCCTCTTTTGGGCCCCTGTGGGGAGGAGGCCAGAGGCACTGGGGCATTCGGAAAAGTAAGCTATTCACAGCTGCGGCCATCAGGCATGGAATTCTTAACTTTTAGCTATGAAAGGGGGCTATAAAGTTATCTAAGATTGAATGTAAAATTAAATCAGAACACAAAATATGAAATTTTATTCCTAAAACACTGGCTTTTATAGATGAGGGTCAAAGAAACAGAAAGAAGAAAGAATGGAGTAAAAAAAACTGGCAGAAAGAGAGAAGTAAAGTGGAAGCAGGGAGAGAAGGGACAGGAGGGGAGAGGCGGGGAAGGGAAGTGATGGAGGGGCAAGTGACCCGGAGGCAGGAAGAGGCAGAGGCGGAAAGCTCAGTAAAGTAGCCAGTTGCTGGCTGGTAACCTGTTGATTCTGCTGTTTCTACGAATCTGTTAGCTCAGCCTTTGGCCTGAGCAGCCTGGCTTGTTTCTACCCAGTCAGAGGGTGGGCTTCTCCCTTCTTCTCATCCTTTGTTCCTCCCCAATTGCTTTCTGAGTGCTTATGATAAGCCAGGAACAGTCCTCGACACTGGAGAGGCAGGCAGAGCTGAAGCAGGTGGGTTGTTCAGCCGTGGGGAGCCTGTAGGCCAGGGGGAGAGGCAACCCTTCCATCAACAACCACACCAGCAAACACACAGCCATACCTGGAGGGCAGGGCTGTGGAGGACCAGGAGTTGAGGTGGGGATTGGCGCTTGATGTTACTCTGCCACAAGACTCTTGGGAACTTCTCCTAGGAGGAGAAGTTAGGCTGCAGATGTTAGACTGAAGCTGGACTGGAGGCAGGTGGAGGCAGGGAGACCTGAGGGGAAGAGTGAAGTCCACGTGAGGGCCTGGGAGCAGGTGGGGTCCAAAGTGGTTGGGGTACCATAAGTCAGGACCAGACGGCAGGCAGATCCTGCTGGGCTCTCCAGATGTGATTTCCAGGTTTTGGAAGGCAGCAATAGGAAGGTCAGGTGGGTGTTGAAAAACACCTCTTTGGGAATAGATAATGGTGAGTGTTACACATTATGAATGTAATTAATGCCACTGAATCAACACTTAAAAATGATTCAAGTGGCACATTTTATGTTTTATTTTACTCCCTTCATATATGTACACACACACACACACACACACACACACGGGATCATGACAGATGCCTGGTGTATTTTGGAGGCTAAACCCACAGGTTTTGGGAATGTAGTGGACATGGGGGTTAGGAGATGGAGATTTCTTCTCTTTGGGCCATGTCAAGTTGGAGGTGCCCGTGAACAGCAACAGGGTGACAAAGCTAAGACCAGGCGGGGGCCGGAGACCTTGGAGAGTCACAGCCATGTATTGACATTAGTATACTTGCAACTAAATACTTCAGCAAGCATATCATTAGTTAGAGATCAGTATTTGTTTAAGGTTTTTAACATAAAATTTACACAGAATGAAATATACAAAACTTAAAAGTCCCATTCAGTGAGCTTTGATAAAAGTGTGCACCTGTGTCAACCAAAACCCACCTGTCAAGAGAGACAATATCGCTGTCACCACAGAAAGTCCCTTCAGGCCCCATCCCTGTCCATCCTCACCCTCTGCCAGACACAACTGCTGCTCTAATTTTTATCCACCATCACTGAGTTTTGCCTGTTGCAGGCAAATGGCAGAATGCACTCTTTCGTGTAAGGCTCCTCTCACTCAGCACAGTGGTTTCTGAGCTGCATCCACATGGCCAACTCTTGAGAAGCTTGGCTGAGAAGGGGAGGAAGGAGCATGGGCGGTAATGAGGCAAGGTGTGCAGGCAGGAGAGGGTTTCTGAAACGCAAAGGACAGTGGTGTTGTCTGAGTCCTGAGAGGGAAGAGATGCCTAGGGATGTGGAAGATCGGGCGTAATTGAAGGAGTGGGGCCCCTGGAAGAGGCAGGTCTGGATCCTGAGTGTGGAGGAGGCATTCTGTTGTGTGGCACACTGGAAGCAGGGCCATCATTTGAGCCAGAAGGCAGGGGAAGGTGACAGGCCAGGACAGGGAGGAGAAATTGAACCAGCCGATATGGAGGAAAGCTTCCTAGAGAGATGGAGTGAGTTAACCGGGCAGCTGTACGGGCCCAGGAGAAGCTAGGACATAAGTTAATTTATAGTGAAGCCCATTTGCCTAGTGCCCATTCAGCTGTTAGGGTGCAGGCAGGGAGAAAAGGTGTGCAGCTGGATCTGGTTCTGAAGCAGACACAGGTCAAGAGAGCGCAGGGCATTTAGCAGAGTGTGACCAGAACGACAGACCACGGATTCAGCCGGGTGAGAAGGGATATGAAAGCAGAGGGCCCACGGCCGAGCAAAGCAGAGGCTCGGCAAGAGAGTCTCCACAAGGCTCTAGGGCTGCTGTAGTCGGGAGGCCTGGGAAATGACCTCAAGGCTGGAAGAGGACAGGCGCGGGGGCGATTTTGGAGGAGAGACCATTTTGGACAATGGTCAGTTCGAGGGTGAGGCTGAGGGATAGAGGTGTCAGGTGGGTCAGCCACATGGCTGCCATCTGTGGTGACTGTGGGAGTCAGTTCAGTGGAGGCCTGAGAGGCAAGGGCCAAGGACTTTTGAGAACCGGAGGCCGTGATGAAGGGGCCGGGAAGGCAACAGCAGCCAGGAGAGGAGCAGGGTGGGGAAGCCAAAGGCCGAGCCCCGAGGGTCCCGGGGATTTTGAAGACAGGGTGAACCACGTTCTGGGGTCAGGGGAGCACAGCTTCTCCTGGCGAGGGGACCAAGAGGAGTGTGGACTTGGGGTGTGGGGAGTTGACTTGGTCCTGGACAGAAGATTTTATAGGGCACAGTGAACAGGCCAGGGAGGGAGGGAAGGCCCTCTGGAGCAGGGTCAGGAGAGTTGAGGGATGTCAGAAGGTGGAGAAGGATCAGCAAGGGGATGGATTCTCTCCCTTTCACGAAGCTCCAGGCTAATGAGGCCTTCCAGCCCTAAGCAGCAATTAGGTTTAGCCTCTACTACCGAAATCTTGGCCTCAGATGCTGGGCAGATTCCCAGGGCCTCCCTCAGGGTCCCAACCTGCTGAGATTGTCACAGTCCTCCCCTGTGGGCCAGGCCTGGCTGACCCAGCTCTGGATCAATGTGCCCTGCCCTAAGGGACCCTGTGGTGCCTACCCCTAAGCCTGAGGTCAGCCAGCTGATGGGCAAAGCAGGTCAGTAGCAGACTTCGGGCAGCTGGATGCCTGGTGGAGCACATGATGTGCCCAATGCCATGGGCAGTGCGAGGGTGCAGGCCAGCCCTTGTCCTCGGCTCACAGTGGGTTATGTGCCTCCTGTCGAGGCGTGGCCAGTGATTCATAGCCCGGAAGAGCACGGAGCACATCGGCCAGTGGGGGACCCTCCCAAGAACCTCTGGATTTGGCACCAGCAGGGAAGGCTGATTTATAAGCTGGTTCTGTGATGTTTCAACTTGTACAAAAATGGAAAAAAGCATGAATGCAGCATCAGGCATGATGTCAGTGCGGTGATCCGACACACTGAGTCCCTGCTCTCCCAGGGAGGGCTGGGCCTTAGAGGCACAAGCCGCTGCTCTCTGCAGGAAGACAGGCTAAGTGACGTCTTCTTCCTTGCTGGTGGGGAGGTGGGAGGGGACGGTGGAAAGAGAATCTGTTACGGCTGGGGGTCCTCAGCGCTTCTTGGCAGCAGTGGAGGTGACAGCACTGCAGGCTCCACCCGGGAGGAGAAGCAGATTCCCCGGGCAGCATTCTTTGGGGCCAAATATGACATGCAAGGCTAGATCCCACCATTTGGGGCTGAGGCACAGGGTGGCAGTGCCACCTGTGTCCCTGTGGGAAAAATGTAGAAGCCCCCCTTAAGAACTGCCACCACCCCCTTCCTACCCCCGAGCCCATTAGAGAGGGAACCACGGGGAGTAACTACGCAGACAAATCATGGCTGACTGCTCATTCAACACATGGTTCACAGAGCTCCCAGCTGGTCCCCAGGCCTCTGGATTCTCTGGTGCCACCTTAGCTGCCCTTCTACACATTGAACAGTAAGGGAGCAGCTAAGAAGGGCTCTTCTTGAGGAGACAGTCCCTTCAGAGCCACAGAGCCCACAAGGCCTGCTTTACTGAATCCCTAGCAGGCTCCTGGCAGAGCAGGCAGTGGCTCCCGCTTTCCTGTAGCTTCTGCTTCCCCCACCTCCAAACCAGCTCTTGGCCTGAGCCTGCCATTCCCTACAACTGCTCAGGCCCCCACTGGGCTGAGATGGCAGGATGGGCCTCCTTACTGGCAGGAAGGGTCAGCTTGACAAAAGCTAGTGTCTGGCAAAGCCATCCATCTCCATCTCTGAGTAAGCCCCGGGAAGCCCCCTTAGCTCCGCATCTGGGTCTTGGGGCATGAGGTCTATGACCCACCCTTCTCCTGGCCAAGAGACAAGAGGACTTGAGGCAAGGTTCCCTGTTGCACTGGTAGAAGGCCATGCCCTCTGATTCTGGTGTCTAGCCGGCTAGGAGGGTGCCCAGAAGCCACAGACACTGTTCAGCCGAGGAAGCCTCTCACTGCTGCTGGTCCCGGGGTTTGGGGGAGCTGCCACAGGCCTGGTCATGTATACCCAGCCTAGGTGGGCAGGTGGCTGGTGGTGCATAGCCGTCTCTCTCCCTACCCAGTGGGACAGCCTTCATCCCCCTAACACGGGGTGAGGACCTTGGAGAGGGTGAGGGTGAGCTCCTCCCAGCAGGCTCCTGGGGGTCTGTGGGGGAGGCAGAAACAGAAGTCTTACTATGTTCAGAGAGATCCCCCAGCCAGTGTCCTCCTTGGGAGCCTCGTGTGCTGGGCCTCTCTGCTGGGCCCGAGCCTGGGAGGGGCTGGGGGAGGGCACGGTCAAGGCTTCTCACTGTCTGGAAGAGGCTGGATAGAAATAGCTGCGCCCATCTGGGAGATGAGTCACTGAGGGGCGTTTTAGCCGTTTCTTGGAGAGGTTCTATTTTAGGTGAAACGCCTGTGACAGCCTGGGTGACGGGGGCTGTGTAAGGGAAGGTTCTGGTGGTGAGTGCAGGAGTTTTAGCACATGCCCTGGTTCAACCCTGTCCAGAACCCAAAGGAGGGTCACCCTGAAGTCCCAGGATAAAGAGCCTTACCTCCTAGGTTCCTCTTCTTGGAAATTCCCACCTCAGGGCAGGCCACAGCTGGTGGGTGCATGACAGACACAGGACCTTGGGTGTAGGCTGGGCACCCACCGCAGGAACTGACTTTGTGGCTGCTGCCCTGGGTCAGGGCCTAGCCTCTCCTTGGGAGGGTGATCCTCTCAGGGTCCCTCTGAGAGTGAGTAATCAGCTTGCCCCTGGAAGCTCACTTTTGGTGGGAGTGAACCCCCCTCACCCCTGCCAAGAATGACTCTTCTAAAGGAGTCTTTGGACTGAGTTCCAGGGACGCAAATCGTTTCGTCTGTGGCTTTCTCTGTCCAAAAGTAGATGAAGCTGCCTTGGGTCTTCAAAAGCATCTAGCTGCGGCGATGGCTTCACACTGTGGTGCTTGGGCATCACTGTTGTTAGGGTTTCTAGAGCTGGGCTTGGTCTTTGAGTTTTGCAGGGGCAGCTTCTAGATCCATGACCTGACCTATATGAGACTAAGTGGCCTCCAGAAGAGGCAGACATGCAAAAGGCACCAGGCTCCAGGCTGCAGCTCAGGAGCAGGACAGGGCTGGCAAGGCCAGTCTCGCCAGCAGCACTGCTTCCTGGCTGGGTAATTGCACAAGCTGGTTATGAGCCGATCTAAATCATATTAGATCTTGGTTTTCTCTACTGTGAAGACAAAATGAAAGAATGCTTGTGAACATGCTCTGTGTAGTGCTGGATGACGGGGTGGATGCACCAAAGTGCAGTCTCCTCCCCACTCCTCGGATGCTGCTCTTGTGCTTCTGGGAAAGACAGCCAAGCCCAGGCTCCCAAACTGGCAAGTCAGCCCCGGCGGCAGCAGCACAGCCCTACGGCCTCCAGGCATGGAGCAGGCCTGAGGGACCCCGAGGGTGAACAGAACAGGCCTTCTGCCCCAGGGACCAGACTGGACCTTTCCCTGGCAACGGGGCCACCACGGGGCTTTCAAAGACTCTGGCTGCAACCATAGATGAGCAGACTTAGCCTCTGTCCTTGGATCTGGTTGAGAAGGAGGAGCCAGCCTCCTCCTTGTTGTCCGAATCTCCAATCTCATGGCCAAGGCCTTGGGAGAGCCGTGCCCCTAGTAACGGGTTATCGGGACTAATCCCACAGGGAGCCTGTCTGGAGTGAGCCCTGCTTCGTGCACACATCACCTCAACAGGAGCTCAGGGACCAGTAGGGAGACAGGAGACACCCAAAGAAACGAAGTAGCGGAAACTTGGAGAAAGAATAATTACTGTGAAGAAAATAAACAGGTGATTAGATAAGTACTTCGGAGGTGTTTTAGATCATGTGGCGAGGGAGGGCCCTGATGGGGAACTGGTACTTGGTTGAGACCTGCACAGCTAGCTGGGCCTGAGGGCAGAGGGAATAGTGAGTGCAAGGGCCCCGGTTATAGAGGAGAGCTCACAGGACCGCTTGGCAGAACAGGAGGCCCAGTGCATCTTGGGTGAAGCAGCTCAGGGGAGAGGGGGATAGGCTGGGGTAGATCAGGGGCCTCATGGGCCATGGGAAAGAATTCCCATGGTAAGCATGATGGAATCCACTAGAGGGGTTCGAGGAATGTGTGACTGCCTCTGCTCTGCTCCACACACCTGGAAGTGACGTGCTCTGATTTATATGTGGATTTTTTGGAGGGAAATAATATTGGCTCATGTAACTGGAGGTCTGAGGGTAGACTAAAGGCATAGGTGAACCCAGGGAATTAAGTGAAGTCATGAGATCTGCCTGCTCCTCCTTGTTTTGGCTCCACTTCTGACTGTCTGCTGACTTCATCCTTAGTACCTGTCTGCCTACTGGGCAAGATGGCTACTGACCACTAGAAGGCTACATCCTTCTGACGAGTGATCCTATCGCCTAACAGTCATCCACCAAGTAACATGGAAGGGCTCTGGTTGGCCCTGTTGACAAGGTCACCTGCCCATCCCTGCACTGCCCCCTCCCCAGCTGAAAGCAGTGATTGGCCCACCCTGAGTCATGAGCCTGCTTTCCTCAGGGAGGAGTTAATGACACGTGAACAGCAACACAGGCCTTGTTTATTCTGGAGGCACAAGTTATCCCATTTTCTTTAAAAAAATTGTCTTCCTTAAGAAAACAAAAGCCTTTTTCATTCTACTTACGTCACTTACATTGCTTAACTTTGCCTTCACTTCTTTTGCTCTCAAGATTGTTCATATATGTCTTGTCTCCTCAGCTCGACTCCAAGCTCCTCCAGGACAGAAATTATGGTTTCTTTTTATTCGCTATGCCTCCTTCTCCCACCTGTTTCTCTTTATTCATTCTGCAAGTTTTTTACTGAATATCTACTGCATACCAGGCACTGCTCTAGGGCCATGCTATCCCTCCTGATTTACGTTTGAGATCACTGTGGCTGCTTTGTGGAAATGGCCTGAAGGGGGCAGCAGGGGAAAGAAAGTGACCAGTTGGAGGCTAAGGGGTCATCCAGCCAGGAGGATGGTAGCAAGGATTGATGAGGCAGGATGTGGATGGAGATGGATGATACACACAGAGCAGAGGCAGAGCCACTGGATGTGGGGAGGACCCTGGCAGGCAGTGGGTTGGTAGTTGGGGATGGGGAATGTGTAACTGCCTCTGCTCTGCTCCACACACCTGGCAGCTCCTAGAGGGTAGGGTGGTGCCATCTGCCCCTTCAGCCCCACCTCCTGGCAGCCCAGAAACACCTGAGCCAGGCTGGGCGCTCCTGCCTATGCAAGGAGTTGGGCCTGGCTGCTGGCTGCAGTGACGTGGGCCACGGGCGCCCCCAGTCCTGACCACCCTGATAACCATGATGCTTCCTCCTCAGGTGAAGGAGTGGCTCTGTCTGAACTGCCAGATGCAGAGGGCTCTAGGGATGGACATGACCACTGCGCCTCGCTCCAAGAGCCAGCAGCAGCTGCACTCCCCAGCCCTGTCTCCAGCCCAGTCCCCAGCCAAACAGCCCCTGGGGAAGCCAGAGCAAGAGAGATCACGGGGCCCAGCGGGACCACAGCCTGGCCCCCGCCAGGCTGAGACAGCCAGGGCCACCTCAGTGCCGGGGCCTGCCCAAGCAGCTGCCCCTCCAGAGGTGGGGAGGGTGTCTCCACAGCCCCCTCTCCCCATCAAGCCTTCCACAGCTGAGCCCAGGCCACCTGCAGGGGAGGCCCTGGCCAAAAGTGCCACCACAGTGCCCTCTGGGCCTGGTGCTGCTGAGCAGACCCAGGAGGGCCTCACTGGGAAGCTCTTTGGCCTTGGTGCATCGCTGCTGACCCAGGCAAGCACCCTCATGTCTGTGCAGCCTGAGGCCGACCCCCAGGGCCAGCCTGCCCCCAGCAAGGGGCCGCCCAAGATCGTCTTCAGCGATGCCAGCAAGGAGGCTGGCCCGAGACCCCCAGGCTCAGGGCCTGGGACTGGGCCAGCACCTGGAGCCAAAACTGAGCCTGGAGCTGGAACAGGTCCTGGATCAGGGCCTGGAGCCCTGGCGAGAACTGGGGGAACAGCCAGTCCAAAGCATGGCAGAGCAGAACACCAGGCAGTGTCCAAGGCTCCTGCCAAGCCAAAGACCATACCGAAGGAAAGGGCCACCTGCCCACTGTGCCAAGCCGAGCTCAACGTGGGCAGCAAGGGCCCTGCCAACTATAACACCTGCACCACCTGCAAACTCCAGGTGTGCAACCTGTGTGGCTTCAACCCGACGCCCCACCTGGTGGAGGTAAGAGAGCTGGACCAAGCATGTTCCTTTGGGCCTTGATGAGGGGCCGAGGCCTGGGGTCATGGGGGCATGGGAGCCAGAAAGGGCTGCGGAAAGCTGGGTCTGTAACAGTCACAGGGCTGCCCCTACACAGCTGCAGAGGGGCTATGCTCCCTTATCTGTCCCTGCCCTGGGCCGGTCCTTCCACTCAGAGAATAAACTGGCACAGCAGGTAGAATAATCATGCCCGCTGCCTCTGACTGACTGACCAGTGCCCTAAGACTGGTCCCAGAGGTAGCCAGGCTCTGGAGGCTCTGAACTGGCCTCCCCATTCCCAGCTTTCACGGGGATGGCCCTGATGGAAGATGCCAACCACCCCTGCTCATGTAGGACAACCCTGAGGTCCCACCCTGCCCTCAGTCTGACCCTCACAGAGATTAAAGGGCTGTTAGGCAGAGGCCTGTGCCCCCCACACAGGCTCTAGCCCAGCCAGGCAGTATCCTCCCATCATCCCTTCCTCTGAGGTCATGGGTTTTGATGTCTACTTGTCAAAATCACAGCCTTTGGTCCACATGTTTTCCCCTGGCTGGGCCTAGTCTCCCCGGGACTATTTGTGGGGATGCGCAGAGATGCTCTTCTTACCCACAGGGAAGTTTGAGAAAGTGTTCAAGACAGGTTGAGGCCTGTCTTTGCGGTCTCTCTCCCAAGAGAGAGTTCTGGTCACTGTGCAAACCTGAGTGGAAGGGAGTAGGAGGCCTAGTGTTCTCTCAAAGCCTGGGGCCCAGCCCGGGGTCCAGCCTGGGAGGCTCCGAAGGTGTGAAGGTACCGTGGCAGAGCTGGACGAGCCTGGGCCTGGAGGCTGCTTCTGCTTACCCACTCCCTTACCCGCTCCGCCCTGCCCAGGGCCATCCATGTGAACCCTTGGCTGCCTTGGGCGTAGCTGGATGTGTCCCCTTTCATGGCGTGCCCTTGGGGTCTATGACTGACTCCTCTTGGCAGGTGGATGTGCCCCCAGCTGTGTCGTATCAGGAGATGGTCAAGCCAGCCCCCTCCTCCTGCACACAGGGAGTCACCTGAGTCCTTGGGGCTCCTGGGACGGCAGGAGCGTGGGAGTGTGGAGCGCGGACCACCGCTGGCCCAGAAAGCAACAGAGAAGCGCGTGGTGTTGTTGTGGTCTCTGCAGCACCTTGTTCTGACTTGCCTTGGGCCAACCTCCATGGGAGCAGCCCGTTGCGAAAAGGAAGATAACTTTGGCTGCCACAGGCCATCTTTTCCAACATGCAGGGAGGGGCAGGCTAAGGGGACAAGCAACCTCATGTGATGCCCATGTGGCCCTCCAGACCCACATTACTACCTCCCAAGCCCTTGGTCCAGTGGTTTACTGGAGGACAACTGGCCAGAGAGCCAGGTGAACAGAGAGGCAAGGGGACACCAACAGGGTTACCACGGCACCAGAGGCACTCCCGTCAGAGCCAGGCATGCACTTACTGCTGGGTGGGGTGGCCCGACGCTGAGGGGCTGAGCCCAGTTGGACTGCTGAGCTGGCCCAGCCTGGAGGTCCCTGAGAGACCTCTTGGCCTACATTTCCTCATTAAGCAGAATGTGCAGAAAGGAAGGGAAAACTCTCTCTGTCCGGGAGTATAAATGTTCCTGACAGTTCCCTTCAGCAGCCTCTGGGCCAGGCCAGGGGAAGTGCTGATTCTACCCAAACAGAAGTGTCTCAGTCACATGCTGACTCTGGGGGAGCAGGCTGGATTCTGATCCAAGCCTCTCACTGCTACTTGGTTGTCGCCTCCCTGAATCCCGGAGCTTCTGCCCCTTGATGGCCAGCATTGCCCCCTGCCCCAACCCCTCCATGTCCTCCTGTCTCCATATCCTGCCCCACTGCCACCTCCTGGGCCAGGACGACCCTTGCCTCCACAGGATCTGATGGGTTCCATGGGCCTGATGGCCATGCTGCTGGGCACCCTGCTCCTCCTAGCTCCTCCCCACCCGCGGCCCCTGTTTCCCTGCTGCTTGCTCCTAACAGCAGCCAGAAGGTGGCCCAGCTTCTCTGACTCCTTTCTCCTCATGGCTCTGCTTGTTAATGCTGCCATCCTCGGAGGGCCTGTGGCTGCTTCTGGGGAAGGTGTGGATGGGCAGCCATGATGCCCCCTCCTGTGGTTCCCATGGAGACCGTGCCACCATCAACGCTGAGATGCAGGCTGGCAGCCTGGGGTCATCCTCAATTCCCTCTCTCTCACCTCAGCATCCACTCCATGGACCACGCCCTGCTGGCATTGCCTCCCCACTGGCCTCTGCTCTCCATCCCTGTAGCCATGGCCCTACTCTAAGCCCTTGTCCTCCCTCATCCAATGACCGAAACCTTCTCGTGGCTTTGCCTGCTTTGGGTCTTGCAAGGGGCTGATGGGGAGGGGCTGGTGCTTGGTCTGTCTCCTTCCCTCACCCTCCCCACCAGCACTGTTGCTTTCCTTCCCTGAGACTCTTAACCAGGCCACGGGCCACCTCCAATCTCATCTCAGTAAATGGCCACTTGGCTTTGGAGCAATTTTGCTCTTCCCTTTGTGTTCTTGATAAAAGGCTCCTGATTCTCAGTAGGTGCCCCAGACACATCCTGCCTTGGAAGTGAGGTGGCAGTTCGAGCAGGTTCTTCTGCAGGACTGAGGGGTAGGTCTGCCCTGGTTGTCTCTCCCACACCTTCCTTGACCAAGGCTGGCCTGTCAGATTGGGCATGATTGTGCTGTCTCTGTGCACCATGTGAGGCAGAGGGACCTGTGTCTGCATGCAGGCTGGGGGCCCTAGGGCAGGATGGACCAGGGAGCCCCACTGTTTGCTCCCCACAGGCCTGTTGGGCCTGCTGTGGCTCCACTTGAGGCCAGAGCCTCCTGTCTGAGCTGCCAGGGTGGGAATTACCCTTAATATCTCTGAGCTATAAAAATATTTTTACCTTTTTTGTGGCCAGGGAGGCCAGAGCATACAGTGGAGGAAGCAGGAAAACTAGATCCCTTTTCCCTTTGAAATTTCCTCTGAAAAAATAACCAAAGTGCTGTTTAGTGAGTCATTTCATAATTAAGAGTTGTTGATTCCAAATTTCTTACCTATTTATCTTTTTGAAGGATAATAGTACCCTTTGGCTTAATTTTTAATTGGCTTTTGGTTCAAAATAGAGTTTGTGAAGAAATTAGTGGAATTAGAATTGTTACAGTAACATTGCCAGTTTCTTATCTTATTATAATTGCCAAAATTCCAGCCATGGTCTTGAGAAGACAGGCCGCCTTGGGCAAAGGGCCTGGCCCCTGTGATATGTGGGTCGGGCTGGGCTTATTTGGGGCGAGGGCAGTAGCCAAGGCATCAGGAGAGAGGCCAGCTGCGGCTTCGCTCTAGACCTGCCTCAGTCTGCCTCTGGGGGTAGTGATCTCAGGGGGCCTGGTTTCCTCCCATGTGGACTGCGGGCCCTAGTACTCCTGCTTAGCTTTCTGTGAGAACCAGGTGAGATGCTGTACCTCAGATCCTTGTGCAAAGTCTAACACATAGTCAGCCCTCGAGTCAGGCAATTGGCACCAGAGTGCCCTAAAAGAGAGTCTCTGTACAGGGAAGAAAGAGTCCCCACCAGCCCCGACTATCTGGGTATGAATTGACCTTGTGGCCAGTGCAAGATCCTGGTCTCATGAGGGCCGGCCCACAGGGTATGAACACATTTGGTACTGGAGCATGAAGAGAGCGCAGCCCAAACATAAAAGTATATGTTGGGCATATCAGAGAGGATTCCTCTTGTTGGAGGCAGAGACCCAGAAGGGAGGAGCCTAAGCCTGACCCGGGACAGGAAGGGTAGGGTCACAGAGTCAGAAGAGGAACAGCAGTACCTGTGATGGCCATCCCTGTGGTCCAGGGTGCCAGGCTTAGGCTTTTTACATCTGAGCATCCTTTTCACCCTCAGCAGTGTGGCTAGGGAGATGTTGGGCTAGGCAGCCAGCCTGGTGTCACCGTAACCAGACTGACACCTCGGCCACCTCCACATGCAGAATGCCTATGTTCTGCAGGGTCATTGGGGCAGCGAATGGCAGACAGTGCAGGGAGGATGCCCAGCTTCCAGTGGAGCCTCTCTGGGTTCTCTTGGCTCACAAGGCACGGCAGCCAGTGGGGTCCCAGGTGAGACCTGCCAGTGGGGCGCCCCACCAACTCTCTCAGACAACTCCATTCCCCTATCTCATCCTGAACCCACCTACCTCCATCTGATGGTCTGCGTACCTGCACCTCTTACCGTGATTAGGCAGTGATTGCCCTTGGGGGATTCCTACCTTCCTGCCCTCAGAAAGGAACTGGACAGAGAAAAGCGAGACAGAAGTGGTCATCAGAGCCTCCCATGGTCCATCCCCAGGTCCCAGCTCATTCCCTGCCCACTTGCCAAAGGGGATAGGAAGAGGGGCACACTAGCAGCAGCTCCCCAGGGGCTGGGGCTGGGTGAGGAAGACTATGAGAGAGAATGTGCAAGTGAATGAATGAATGAGGGAGTCAATACTAAAAGGGGAGAAGGAATAATGAACACGGAATGAATGAGCAGGGGTGGGGTGGGGGTATGAAGTGGGGGGCAGAACAGCGTGAAAAAAGGAGTCAAGGTCTCAGGCTGCAGCTGCATTCCAGCATCCAGCCTTAGAGAGTCTGCAGGCCTGCCACCCATGCCATCCCCATCCTCCAGAAGACTTGGGACTCAGCCTGGTCTCTCCGCTCTACCTCTAACGGCCTCAGTGCCCTGGACCCTTCTCCCCCAACCCCCAGAGGGCTGGGGAAGGGCCTCCAGCAGCCAGGTCAGGTGTTTATTTTTAGCTCTTACCTCACATGCCTCCTCCTGCCCTCCCTCCCTCCCTTGCTCCCTGCTATAGCAGAGCCGGGAACAAGAGGGCCGACAATTTGGCAGCCCTTTCTGCAGCCTGGCTGCCTCTGTGAGTAAGCGTGGGAAGGAACAAAGCCCTGGGGAGCATGTGACATGCTCTGCTGAGGGCTGGGCCTCTGGGCTCAGGTAGGAAGGCCACTGCAGGGGTTGGGTCTTAGCTCTTGGCATCAGCTCTGCTGCCTCCATCCAGTCCACCCTTCCAAGGTGCTCTTACTTTGTTTGGACTGTGGCTTTTGGGGTGGGGTCTGCAGGCTAGAGGTGGAGGTCAGAGGTTTGCCAAGCCACCAAGGTGAGCCAAAGCAGATGACCTCACCTTGAGAGGCCTAACCTGGGATGGCTGTGTACATGGACCCAAGATGGAGTCAGGGCACTGTTGCCTTGGGCCAGCCCCCTGTCTAGGCCTGGATCCTAACCACATCATGCTGATCCTGGGACTGGGGAAGTGACTGTTTGCCCATTTCCAGAACTCTCTCTGAGCCTCTGTCTACCCATCCCACCTCTCTAGGATCTTTTCTCCATCTCACAGTCCTCTCTGTCATGGAGGGATTTCCGTTGTGACCCCAGGTGATGCTGGGGCACATGTGGAGGGGATTCCTGATTCAGCCCATCCAGCACTCTCCCCCAGCTCCTTTAGGACAGACCCTGTCAGGCACCAAGTGAGTCCAAGGTGCAGCAAGTGGCCAGCACCCATTGCCTCATAGGAGTTTGTAGAGGGATACATAGAGCATGAGATAAGGTCTAAAGGCGTCAGCACGTGTGCTAGGGCCAGGCCCTGCAAGGGATAAGATGAGTATGTGCAGGACCTCTGAAGGCTCCTCCTCCATAGCTGAGCCCCTCTGCCCTGTGTATGGATTTGTATGTGCTGGTCTGGGCAGAGTTGGAGCTCCAGTCTCAGGGAAGCAGTCTCAAGGCCCTGTGTAACAAGCCTGTGGAGCAGACCTATCTCTCAATAAACACCAAGGCCCTGCCACCCACCCCACGTGGCCTCTGCTGGGGCCCAGGGCAGAGAAGGTATGTAGCTCTGTGGGTAGAAAACGAGGGCAAAATCATTGATACCATGGTGTCCTGAGGATGCCAGGCTGAGGATAGGCATCCTGGAGGTACCATGCTTCCAATGCTCTTCCAGGTAGGCTAGGGTCTGACTGGGGCCCAGGGGCAGCATGTGAGGTAAGGGTGCTGAGAATGTGGCCCACTTTGGGCTGGTGAGGGCCAAGAGCCACCTCTTTGCCCTGTCCTTGGCTCTTTGACCGTATGGTTCTGTGTCCTCTGGTTCTCCTAATGTCCCATCCGAGTGGCCAAGCTGCTGGTGGGAACCTGAGTGTCTGAGCACCCAGATGTGCATCAGCAGGAAGGTGGGACCGCCAAGGCTCTGCACGCTGGGGCAAGAGCAGGCACAGGTGTGCACTGTCACTTTCACTCCCTACCCAACCCCTTGTGGGCCAGGGCAGGGACTCAAGTCTTGCCAGAGAGGAGCACTGTCTCTGGAGGAGGCTCCTGGGAGACAGGCTCCTGCCAGCCTCTGACGTGCTACAGAAATCACTTGCTCAGAGCCTGGGATGCTCAGACCTCACCCCTGTGCAGACATCTGGAGGTGGGGGACTTAGACTTGGTTGGACACATTAAGACCTGTGTCCATCTTAGTCATGGTTGTGTCTCCAGCCCCCAGCACTGAGCCTGACACAGACAGGGTGATCCTGAAAGTGTTGATGGTCAAGAATTTGATCCCAGCCAAGCTCTGGAGGAACCAGGGCCCCTGGCCTAAGGGCTGGCAGACACAATCCCCATCAGAAGAACAGCCCCAAGCCCTGGGAGCAGGAGGAGGCTTCTACTTGGGAGTCTTTGCTGGCCTTAGACAAGGTGACTTGGGCTGGGGGGGTGCCAGAGGGGATGGCTCAGCCCCATCCCCAACCTCCAATCAGGGCTTCTCCCAGACAGCCTCCCCTGGAGCCTGCAGCCTCCAGGCACAGCCCTTACTTCAGGGGGAGGGATGGTGTCTGATGTCTGAGAGCTAGGAGGCTGGGGTGGGGCAGTGCATCCAGGAGGTGCTCCCTGTCTGATGCCATTCCTGGTCTGCAGGGGCTCTCACCTGGGGGGCCCTACACCTCTCCCAGGAGCTGTTCCCTCCCTGGGGGTGATCTCCAGCTCCCCCTCTTCCCAGATCCTTGTGATACTTCTGTAGCCTCCCCTCCCCTATGGGTTCTCCTCCTTTTCTGGCCAAGGGAAAAGCTCTCTATGGGGTAAGGAAGGGACCCTTCTTTTGGGTTTGTCATTTTAACTCTGTATATATGCATCCAAAGGATGGGGAAGTCTGTCATTTGGGGGCAACAGATCTATCAGTCTTTTTCTCCTTGTGCCTTTAGTGTCATGCTTGGGAAGACTTTCTCCTCCTTCAGGTTATAGAAATAGTCATGGACAGAATCTGAGTACTTCAGTGTCTTTGTGATTTTCATCAAACTCCCTCCTCTCTTGTTGCCTTACAGAAAACTGAGTGGCTCTGTCTGAACTGCCAAACTAAGCGGCTGCTGGAGGGCAACCTGGGAGAGCCAACCCCTCTGCCGCTGCCCACCTCACCGCAGCCCCCTGTAGGAGCCCCTCACCGTGCATCTGGAACAGCCCCTCCAAAGCAGAAAGGGGCACAGGGGCTGGGCCAGCCATTAGGTCCCTCGCCTGCCAAGGCCAGTCCCCTGCCCACCAAGGCCAGTCCCCAGGCCAAGCCCCTCAGGGCTTCTGAACCCAGCAAGACCCCGAGCAGTGCCCAGGAAAAGAAGATAGGAGTCCCAGCTAAAGCTGAGCCTGTGCTGAAGCCACCTCCAGAGACTACCCTGCCCCCTGGGACTCCTAAAGCAAAGATGGGGGCGCGGAGGGCTGAACCTGCCACCCCTGTCGTGAAGGCTGTTCCAGAAGCCCCCAAGGGTGGGGAGACAGAGGTCAGTCCCATTCAATTCCCAGAGATCCTATCTTTCAGGCAGGGCAGTCTAGGGAAGGGCTTAGCTCCCTGGGGGACTGGGATGTAGGCCTGAGGCAGGCTCCTTGGGACCACAAAGGACAGCTTGGACGCCTAGATGAGGCCCTGGTGGGCCTGGAGCTTGTGAGTTCTAGGCTGATCCTGTGTCTGACACCTTGTTGGTTGCTTTGCTGGGTTTTGCTACTATTAGATGGAGTTAAGTTTCTCTGAAAACCGAGGGCAGCTTGGGGTTTGACATGGAATCTGCAAATTATCCAAGGCCAGAACAATGGAGTGGGTGGTGCGCCCTAATCCCTGGGGAGGTGGAGGCATCCTTTCCCAGGGCCCTGGGATTGACAGAGAGGGCCAGGCTCCCTCACGCACTGTCTGCCATGGGGAATCAGTGTCTGCTTCTCACCCTGCTGCAGGAGCTGCCGGGCAAGACTTACTCTCAGGACCTGTCTCGGAGCCCACAGAGCCTCAGCGACACAGGCTATTCCTCTGATGGTGTCTCCAGCTCCCAGAGCGAGATCACAGGCGTTGTACAGCAGGAGGTGGAGCAGTTAGACAGTGCAGGGGTGACAGGGCCACGCCCGCCCAGCCCCTCCGAGCTCCACAAGGTGGGGAGCGGCATGCGGCCTTTGTTGGAGGCCCGGGGCCCGGCCCCCAGTGGTGAGCGGGGCAAGCCACCTGGCAGCAGTGGTGAGGAGCAGAAGCGGCGGCCCCACTCCTTGTCCATCATGCCTGAGGCCTTCAACTCCGATGAGGAGCTGGAGGATATCCTGGAGGAAGAAGAAGACTCTCTGGAGTGGGGACGCCAGAGGGAACAGCGGGACACGGCTGAGTCCTCAGATGACTTTGGCAGCCAGCTGAGGCATGACTACGTGGAGGACAGCAGTGAGGGTGGCCTGTCCCCTCTTCCACCCCAGCCCCCAGCCCGGGCAGCAGAACTGAGTGATGAGGAATTCATGCGGCGGCAGATACTGGAGATGAGCGCTGAGGAGGACAACCTGGAGGAGGATGATGCTGCCACCCCTGGGCACGGCCTGGCCAAACATGGTTCCCAGAAGGGTGGCCCCAGGCCCAGGTCTGAGCCAAGCCAAGAACCAGGGGCGCTGCCCAAGAGGCGCCTGCCCCACAATGCTACCACAGGCTATGAGGAGCTGCTTTCTGAGGAAGGCCCAGCAGAGGCCACGGACGGCACTGGGGCCCTGCAGGGCGGGCTCCGCCGCTTCAAGACCATCGAGCTCAATAGCACAGGCAGCTATGGCCATGAGCTGGACCTGGGCCAAGGCCCTGACCCTGGCCTGGACCGGGAGCCCGAGCTGGAGATGGAGAGCCTGACAGGCTCGCCTGAGGACCGCTCCCGCGGGGAGCACTCCTCCACACTGCCGGCCTCCACGCCCAGCTACACATCTGGCACCTCACCCACCTCTCTTTCCTCCTTAGAGGAGGACAGTGACAGCAGCCCCAGCCGCCGGCAGCGGCTGGAAGAGGCCAAGCAGCAGCGCAAAGCCCGGCACCGCTCGCACGGGCCCCTGCTGCCCACCATCGAGGACTCCTCGGAGGAGGAGGAGCTGCGGGAGGAGGAGGAGCTGCTGCGTGAGCAGGAGAAGATGCGGGAGGTGGAGCAGCAGCGCATCCGCAGCACTGCCCGCAAGACCCGGCGTGACAAGGAGGAACTGCGGGCCCAGCGGCGGCGCGAGCGCTCCAAGACACCCCCCAGCAACCTGTCACCCATTGAAGATGCCTCCCCAACGGAGGAGCTGAGGCAGGCGGCTGAGATGGAGGAGTTGCATCGCTCCTCCTGCTCTGAGTACTCGCCCTCACCCTCCCTTGACTCGGAGGCTGAAGCCCTGGATGGCGGCCCCACCCGGCTCTACAAGTCGGGCAGTGAGTACAACCTGCCCACCTTCATGTCCCTCTACTCTCCAACCGAGACACCCCTGGGCAGTGCCCCTACTCCCAGCTCCGGCCGGCCCCTCAAGAGTGCCGAGGAGGCCTACGAGGAGATGATGCGGAAGGCCGAGCTGCTCCAGCGGCAACAAGGCCAGGCAGCAGGGGGCCGCGGGCCCCATGGTGGCCCTTCGCAGCCCATAGGCTCCCAGGGCCAGGGTTCCTTTGAATACCAGGACCCTGTTGACCATGACTATGGCAGGGCTGCTCAGCCTGCCTCGGAGGGCACCCCGGCCAGTCTAGGAACAGCCGTGTACGAGGAGATCCTTCAGACGTCCCAGAGCATTGCCCGCATGCATCAGGCCTCCTCACGGGACCTGGCCTTTGCTGAGGACAAGAAGAAGGAGAAGCAGTTCCTGAATGCCGAGAGTGCGTACATGGACCCCATGAAGCAAAACGGTGGCCCACTCACCCCTGGTACCAGTCCCACCCAGCTCGCTGCCCCTGTGTCCTTCTCCACCTCCGCCTCCTCAGATAGCAGTGGGGGCCGAATCATTCCCGATGTTCGCGTTACTCAGCACTTTGCAAAGGAACCTCAGGACCCCCTCAAGCTGCACAGCTCTCCTGCCTCCCCCAGCTCTGCCTCCAAGGAAGTAGGCCTATCTTTTCCCCAGGGCCCTGGGACCCCAGCCTCCACAGCTGCAGCCCCTTGTTCAGCTGGCCTGCCACGAGGGTACATGACTCCAACCTCCCCAGCAGGCTCTGAGCGCAGCCCTTCGCCTTCTTCCACAGGCCACAGCTATGGACAGGTCCCAACCACTGCAAACTATGGATCCCAAACTGAGGAGCTACCCCAGGCCCCCAGTGGCCCTGCTGTCAGTGGACGGGCTGCCAGAGAGAAGGCCCCAAGTGTGAGTGATGGTGAGAGTGGCACCCCCCAGGCCTCCCGGGGATATTCCTACTTTGTGGGCTCCAGCCCCCCTCTCTCCCCATCTTCTCCTTCAGAGAGTCCCACATTTTCCCCTGGCAAGCTGGGCCCAAGGGCTACAGCTGAGTTCTCTACACAGACACCAAGCCCGACCCCTGCCTTGGACATGCCACGGAGCCCTGGGGCCCCCACCCCGACACCCACGGTGGCTCAGGGCACACAAACACCACACCGACCCAGCACGCCTCGCCTCGTGTGGCAGCAGTCCTCTCAGGAGGCCCCCTTCATGGTCATCACACTAGCGTCAGATGCCTCCAGCCAGACCAAGATGGTACATGCCAGCGCCTCCACCTCCCCAGTGTGCTCGCCCATTGACACCCCGCCCACCACCCACAGCTATAGCCAGACAACGCCTCCAAGTGTGTCTCAGCTGCCCCCAGAGCCACCTGGGCCATCTGGCTTCCCGCGGGCAGCCAGTGCTGGTGCGGATGGGCCCCTGGCACTATATGGCTGGGGTGCCCTCCCTGCCGAGAACATCTCCCTGTGCCGGA
This sequence comes from Vicugna pacos, assembly GCF_048564905.1. NCBI lineage: Eukaryota > Metazoa > Chordata > Mammalia > Artiodactyla > Camelidae > Vicugna > Vicugna pacos. The sequence continues at coordinate 21,903,428 of NC_133003.1, forward strand.
TCTCTTCTGTCCCTGGAACGTCTAGGGTCGAGCCAGGCCCCAGGCTGCCTGGCACTGCCGTGGTGGACCTTCGCACGGCTGTCAAGCCCACGCCCATCATCCTCACTGACCAGGGCATGGACCTGACCTCTCTTGCTGTGGAAGCGAGGAAGTACGGCCTTGCCCTGGATCCAATCCCAGGTCGGCAGTCGACCGCTGTGCAGCCTTTGGTTATCAACCTCAACGCCCAGGAGCAGACCCATGCCTTCCTCAGCACTGCCACCACCGTGAGCATCACCATGGCCTCATCTGTGCTCATGGCTCAGCAAAAGCAGCCTGTGGTCTATGGAGACCCCTTCCAGAGCCGGCTTGACTTTGGCCAGGGTGCTGGTAGCCCCGTGTGCCTGGCCCAGGTCAAGCAGGTGGAGCAGGCTGTCCAGACAGCCCCATATCGCGGTGGGCCCCGGGGAAGACCCAGGGAGGCCAAGTTTGCCAGGTATAACCTGCCCAACCAGGTGGCACCTCTGGCCAGAAGGGACGTTTTGATCACTCAGGTGGGCACTGCCCAGAGTGTTGGCCTCAAGTCAGGCCCCGTGCCAGAGCCGGGTGCTGAACTCCACCGGGCCACCCCTGCAGAGCTGCGTTCACATGCCCTGCCAAGTGCCAGGAAGCCACATACAGTGGTGGTGCAGATGGGAGAGGGCGCAGCCGGCACTGTGACCACACTGCTCCCAGAGGAGCCGGCAGGTGCCCTGGACCTCACTGGGATGAGGCCTGAGAGACAGCTGGCGTGTTGTGACATGGTCTACAAGTTCCCTTTTGGCAGTAGCTGCACAGGCGCCTTCCACCCCGCCCCCAGTGCACCTGAGAAGAGCGTAGCAGATGTGGCCCCACCTGGCCAAAGCGGTGGGCCCTTCTACAGTCCCCGGGACCCTGAGCCTCCAGAGCCCCCCACCTACCAGGCACAGGTGGTAGGGGGGCCCGCGCCCCATGAGGAACTGAGGCCTTACCCACCGGGCCTTCCTGGCAGGCTGTACTCCTCCATGTCTGACACCAATTTGGCTGAGGCTGGCCTCAACTACCATGCCCACAGGATCGGGCAGCTCTTCCAGGGCCCTGGACGAGACTCGGCTGTGGACCTCAGCTCTCTGAAGCATTCTTACAGCCTGGGCTTTGCAGATGGACGCTACCTTGGGCAGGGCTTGCAGTATGGCTCATTCACAGACCTGCGTCATCCCACAGACCTCTTGACTCACCCACTTCCCATGCGGCGCTATAGCTCAGTGTCAAACATTTACTCGGACCATAGGTATGGCTCGCGGGGAGATGCAGCTGGCTTTCAGGAGGCCAGCCTGGCCCAGTACAGTGCCACCACAGCCCGTGAGATCAGCCGCATGTGCGCTGCCCTCAACTCTATGGACCAGTATGGAGGGCGGCATGGCAGTGGTGGTGGTGGCCCCGACCTCATGCAGTATCAGCCCCAGCCCAGGCCTGGGCTCAGTGCCCCACAAGGTCTGGCTCCCCTCAGACCTGGTCTCCTTGGGAACCCCACCTTCCCAGAGAGCCACCCCAGTCCTGGAAACCTGGCCCAGTACAGGCCTACAGCAGGCCAGGGAACAGCAGTCAGACAGCTACTACCATCCACAGCCACTGTGCGTGCAGCCGATGGCATGATCTATTCGACTATCAACACTCCGATTGCTGCAACACTGCCCATCACCACCCAGCCTGCCTCAGTACTGCGGCCCATGGTGCGTGGCGGCATGTATAGGCCTTATGCAGCTGGTGGGGTCACAGCCGTGCCACTCGCCAGCCTGACACGCTTGCCCATGATTGCCCCCCGGGTACCTCTCGGGCCCACAGGGCTGTACCGATATCCTGTACCAAGTAGATTCCCCACTGCTTCCAGCATTCCACCTGCTGAAGGTCCTGTCTACCTGGGGAAGCCTGCTGCTGTCAAGGCCCCAGGGGCCGGGGGCACACCAAGGCCAGAGCTGCCAGCAGGGGCTGCTCGGGAAGAGCCTCTTTCCACAGCTCCCCCTGCTGCTGTCAAGGAGGCTGTAGCAGCCCCAGCCCCAGCCCCACTGGCTGGCCAGAAGCCGTCAGTAGATGCTGCTCTTGGGGGCGGCAGTGGGGCCCTCAGCCGGCCAGGGCTTGAGAAGGAGGAAGTGTCACAGGAGGAGAGACAGCGGAAGCAGCAGGAACAACTGCTACAGCTGGAGCGGGAGCGGGTGGAGTTGGAAAAGCTGAGGCAGCTGCGGCTGCAGGAGGAGCTGGAGCGGGAGCGTGTGGAGCTGCAGAGGCACCGCGAGGAAGAGCAGCTGCTGGTGCAGCGGGAGTTGCAGGAGCTGCAGACCATCAAGCACCATGTGCTGCAGCAGCAGCAGGAGGAACGTCAGGCTCAGTTTGCTCTGCAGCGGGAGCAGCTTGCCCAGCAGCGCCTGCAGCTAGAGCAGATCCAGCAGCTGCAGCAGCAGCTACAGCAGCAGCTAGAGGAACAGAAGCAGCGGCAGAAGGCCCCCTTCCCTGTGGCCTGTGAGGCACCTGGCCGAGGGCCTCCCCCAGCTGCCACCGAGATGGCTCAGAATGGCCAGTACTGGCCACCCCTGACCCACGCAGCCTTCATTGCCGTGGCCGGGCCTGAGGGGCCTGGGCAGCCTCGTGAGCCCATGCTGCACCGAGGTCTCCCCAGCTCTGCCTCGGACATGTCACTGCAGACCGAGGAGCAATGGGAGGCAGGCCGCAGCAGCATGAAGAAGCGGCATTCCATGCCGCGCCTGCGGGACGCCTGCGAGCCAGAGTCGGGGCCTGAACCCTCTGCGGTCAGGAGGATTGCAGACAGCAGCGTGCAGACGGACGACGAGGATGGGGAGGGCCGCTACCTCCTGACGCGGCGACGCCGGGCACGGCGGAGTGCTGACTGCAGCGTGCAGACGGATGATGAGGACAGCGCCGAATGGGAGCAGCCGGTGCGCCGCCGCAAGTCTCGTCTTTCCCGCCACTCAGACTCAGGCTCCGACAGCAAGCATGATGCTACTGCCTCATCATCCACTGCCGCCCCTGCCGTGAGGGCCACAAGCAGCGTGGGCATCCAGACCATCAGTGACTGCTCCGTGCAGACGGAGCCTGACCAGCCGCCCAGAGTCTCTCCAGCCATCCACATCACCGCTGCCACTGACCCCAAAGTGGAGATCGTCAGGTACATATCAGCACCAGAGAAGACTGGGCGTGGGGAGAGCCTGGCCTGCCAGACGGAGCCAGACGGGCAGGCCCAGGGTGTTGCTGGGCCACAGCTTGTCGGGCCAACTGCCATCAGCCCCTACCTGCCTGGCATCCAGATCGTCACCCCAGGGCCCCTGGGCAGATTCGAAAAAAAGAAGCCAGATCCCTTGGAGATTGGATACCAGGCCCACCTGCCCCCGGAGTCCCTCTCACAGCTTGTGAGCCGCCAGCCTCCCAAGTCCCCCCAGGTCCTCTACTCACCAGTCTCACCCCTGTCCCCACATCGGCTCCTGGACACCTCCTTTGCTTCCAGTGAGAGGCTGAACAAGGCTCACGTGAGTCCCCAGAAGCACTTCACGGCCGACAGTGCTCTCCGCCAGCAGACGCTGCCTCGCCCCATGAAGACCCTGCAGCGGTCCCTGTCTGACCCTAAGCCCCTCAGCCCCACCGCCGAGGAGTCTGCCAAAGAGAGGTTCTCCCTCTACCAGCACCAGGGGGGACTGGGTAGCCAGGTATGGGCACAGGGGCTGGTCCAGGGTGGGACAGGGGTCTCTATCTAGCCTTGGGGACCCCACAGGGAGTGGTTCCTTCTGGGGTGGGGATGGAGTCTCCTCCAGCTCTAGAGGCCCAGAGCTAGGAGATAAGGAATGGACCTTTCTCAATGTACATCTGGTGGAGCCTGCAGCTCGGCAAGGACACCCTGGGCAAAACACACTCACACATGGCCCCCACAGCCATTCAGACCCTGCTAGAAACTTCAGCCTCTCCTGGGCAATGCCGCTTCACGGCCCCTATCTAGTCCAATCCCTGCCACCTCCCCTCTTCAGGCCTCCTCAGTTCTGCCCCCGAGTCTTGACCCCTCCTACTCCATACCTCTTCTGTGGATATTTCCTGACAAAATCAGTAACATGGACCTGGCTGGGCTGCTCCCCACTCCCCAGCCCTGGCCTGGCTTCCAAAGCCCCAAAGGAAGCCCAAGCCCATCCCAATGGGCTGCAGTGTGCTCTCTGCCTCGTCTTGTCCCCACCTCTATCTGGCCCTCAGCAAATCTTTTTACACACCTGTCTGCTCTCCTAGTTAGGGGCTTCTGGAGCATAAACTTACCCTTGTCTGTGGCTTTTAGTTGCCAATGATGCCCTGGGGCTATGAGAGGTAGCCCACTGTGGAGGGAAGATGGGGTCGCTAGGATCTGACGCCAAGGACTTTGAGTGCCAGTCAGAGACGGGTGGGCTCTTCTTAACGGCCCTTGGAGCTTCTGGATGTTTCAGGCAGATGAGACAGATTAAGATGGGTATCTTAGAAAGCTTCCTGGGCAGCATGTGGACAGATGGGCTGCAGGAAGTGATTGCACAGTGACCTTAAGGAGAGTGGATAGGAACCAGAGGCGTTGTGACATATATTTCCGTTTTCTGGGTGTGAGGTGGGGCCTTAGGGGATGGGATTGTAGGGGTTAGTTTGGGTAGTGGAGAGCCCTGGGATGTGCAGGCCAGAGGGGTGGGGGGGGTGAGATCAGGCGTCTGGGCTGACAGAGAAGGCAGGTTAGAGAGGCAGCTGTCTTGGCTTCACACTAGGGTTGGCACAGTGGTCCCATGGGCTGGCTGTGTGAAGCCATGCCACAATGGGTGCTCGTGGTGTGCAACCAAAATAACAAAAGACAGACAATGGACAGAAGGAAATTTATTCCATGTCACCAAAGACCCAGCCTTCATCCTGGGGTTTGGGGGCACACTATCATTTCCTTTATGACATACGGCGAGAGTAGGTGGAAGGCTTTTAGGTAATTTCTTGGCAAGGTAAAAAGTAAGAAGCCTGATGTCAGCCCTCGGTGTATCTTGGGGATTTGGGTGGTCTGTAAAACCCAGAAACCTTGGGCTTTCTACCAAGGCTAGGAGCTAGAGACAAAGGGAGGACCAAGGGCAAAACTTCCACAATGCGGACTTTGAGGCAATGTGGAGGCAGGTGAGGAGGGCCCCACAGAGGACATGTTAGGGAGCACTGACCAGGAGCCAGGTAGCCAGAGATAGGGCTGGAGAGGCCCTCAAGGGGCTCTGGGAGCCACAGAGAGTGGTGGGCTGACAGGGATGTGGAGCAAGCCAGGGGCCAGGCCGAGAGCACAATTTGGCAGAGGGTGATGCAGGGCCTCAGGAGGAGAGTGGGCAGGTGTCTGAGTTGCAGATCACTTTAGAGAGGAGGAGGGCAGGAGGCTGAAAAAGACTCAGAGCCTACAGCAACTGACACCCAGGCAGCATGTGGCCCTTTCTATGATCCTCTAGGGAACTGGGGGGCCCAGGACCCACTCCCCTCCTATCCACGGCCCTTCACTGCCCTTGGCTCCTGCCAGCTGCTAGGACTCCAACCCAGAGCCAGACCTGTACTGTCCTCACCTTGGTACACTCAGTAGGAGGTGGAGGGTGACTGACCCTCAGAGACCTGCACGGGTTCCCAGAGCCGCTGTGTGCTACGCCAGTACTAGACACCAGCACAGAGGGGCATCTGCTCCTTCTTTCCCCTCCCACCTTCCAGAGCTATGGGAAGAAAGCCTGTAAGATGATCAGAGGCCCTCCCTCTGAGGCCAGTGGGTGGGCAGGTCAGGCCTTGCGGCGGCCTGATAAATCAGGGCGATGACAAACAGCTGTGGAGCTCACCCCTACCCTAGCCCAGAGCATTTCTCTTCCACCCTGTGCCCCGCCAAGCCACCCACACCTTGGGTCTCAGTGCTGCCCGCCCTTCCCTCTGTCTCAGGTGTCGGCGCTGCCACCCAACGGCCTGGTCCGCAAGGTGAAGCGGACACTGCCCAGCCCCCCTCCAGAGGAGGCTCACCTGCCCCTGGCTGGCCAGGCTCCCCCACAGCTGTATGCGGCCAGCCTGCTGCAGCGTGGGCTGGTGGGGCCCACGGCTGTCCCTGCCACCAAGGCCAGTCTGCTCCGGGAGCTGGACCGGGACCTGCGGCTGGTGGAGCATGAGTCCACCAAGCTGCGCAAGAAGCAGGCAGAGCTGGATGAGGAGGAGAAGGAGATCGACGCCAAGCTCAAGTACCTGGAGCTGGGCATCACCCAGCGCAAAGAGTCTTTGGCCAAAGACCGAGGCAGCCGGGACTACCCACCCTTGCGTGGTCTCGGGGAGCATCGTGACTACCTGTCAGACAGTGAGCTCAACCAGCTGCGGCTCCAGGGCTGTGCCACCCCAGCTGGCCAGTATACAGACTTCCCTGTCACTGCCGCTGCTCCTGCCACCCCTTCTGGTCCCACTGCTTTCCAGCAGCCCCGGTTCCCACCTCCAGCTCCGCAGTACGCTGCAGGTAGCAGTGGACCAACTCAGAACGAATTCCCAGCCCACCAAGCACCCACCTACCCTGGCCCCAGCACATACCCAGCACCTGCCTTTCCTCCTGGTGCCAGTTACCCCACTGAGCCTGGCCTGCCAAGCCAGCCGGCTTTCCATCCCACAGGCCATTATGCAGCCCCAACACCCATGCCAACCACACAGAGCACCCTTTTCCCAGTCCCTGCTGACAGCCGTGCCCCCCACCAGAAGCCACGCCAGACATCACTAGCCGACTTGGAGCAGAAGGTGCCAACCAACTATGAGGTGATTGCCAGCCCCGTTGTGGCCATGTCTTCAGCCCCATCTGAAACCAGCTACAGTGGCCCAGCAGTAACCAGCAGCTATGAACAAGGCAAGGCCCCTGAGCTGCCACGGGCCAGTGACCGTAGCAGTGTGAACCTGAGCCCAGCCCCTACCTACCCTTCCGACTCACACTACGCCAGCCTGGAGCAGAACGTCCCCCGGAACTATGTGATGATCGACGACATCAGTGAGCTAACCAAGGACAGCACCTCCACTGCCTCCGACAGCCAGCGACTGGAGCCCCTGGGGCCGAGCAGCACTGGGCGTCCAGGAAAAGAGCCAGGAGAACCAGGTGTCCTTGAGGGGCCCGTACTGCCCTGCTGCTATGCCAGAGGGGAGGAAGAATCTGAGGAGGACTCTTACGACCCACGTGGGAAGAGCGGCCATCACCGGAGCGTGGAGAGCAATGGCCGACCAGCCAGCACCCACTATTACAGTGACAGTGACTACCGACATGGGGCTCGAGCAGAGAAGTATAGTCCAGGCCCTGTGGGGCCCAAGCATCCCTCCAAGAGCCTGGCCCCGGCTGCCATCTCCTCAAAGCGCAGCAAGCACCGGAAGCAGGGCATGGAGCAAAAGATCTCCAAGTTCTCGCCTATCGAAGAGGCCAAGGATGTGGAGTCAGACCTGGCCTCCTACCCCTCCCCTGCAGTCAGCAGCAGCCTGGCCTCTCGGGGCAGGAAGTTCCAGGACGAAATCACCTATGGGCTCAAGAAGAACGTGTACGAGCAGCAGAGGTACTACGGGGTGTCCAGCCGGGACCTGGTGGAGGAGGATGACCGCATGTGTGGTGGGAGCAGCCGGTCCCGAGGGGCCTCTGCATACAGTGGGGAGAAGCTGTCCAGCCATGACTTCAGTGGCCGGGCCAAGGGATATGAGCGGGAGCGGGAGGCTGTGGAGCGACTTCAAAAAGCAGGCCCCAAGCCCTCATCTCTGAGCATGGCCCATGGCCGGGCCCGGCCCCCTATGCGGAGCCAGGCCTCCGAAGAGGAGAGCCCTGTCAGCCCCTTGGGGCGGCCCCGCCCTGCTGGGGGCACCCTTCCCCCTGGGGACACCTGCCCGCAGTTCTGCTCCAGCCACTCCATGCCTGATGTCCAGGAGCATGTCAAGGATGGACCGCGGGCCCACGCATATAAGCGTGAGGAGGGCTACATCCTGGATGATTCCCACTGCGTAGTTTCCGACAGCGAAGGTAATGGCAGCTGGGGGTGATTTTGGCAGATGCTCAGTACGTGGGGTGCCTGCCTGCCCAAGGGGCCCTGGGCCCTGAGATGTCCCAGTGGGGCCTGGCCTGGTGCCTCATCCAGTGGGCCCTGCTGCAGGGTGCCCTTCCTGCCTGCTCCACCTGCCCCCTGGCCCCAGTTGTGGGGGGTGGGGGCTGGGGGCCTAGTGTTAAGCTTGTGGCTGTGGCACCCACTCTCTGTTTTCCTTGCATGGCTTCAGCTGGGCCTCCCCCTGCGGCCAGCCCAGGGGTTGATGGTGTTCTGTTTTTGGTCTCTGAAGCGTATCACCTGGGCCAGGAGGAGACAGACTGGTTTGATAAGCCCCGGGATGCCCGCTCTGACCGGTTCAGGCACCACGGGGGCCATGCAGTCTCCTCCTCCTCCCAGAAGCGAGGCCCTGCCAGGCACAGCTACCACGACTACGATGAGCCCCCCGAGGAGGGCCTTTGGCCACATGATGAGGGTGGCCCGGGCCGCCATGCCTCAACCAAGGAACACCGGCACCACAGTGACCACGGGCGGCACTCAGGCCGCCACGCTGGTGAGGAGCCAGGCCGGCGTGCTGCCAAACCACACGTTCGGGACCTGGGTCGCCACGAGGCCCGGCCTCACCCTCAGCCCAGCTCCACCCCGGCCATGCAGAAGAAGGGTCAGCCTGGGTACCCTAGCTCCGCTGAATACTCCCAGCCATCCCGAGTCCCGTCAGCGTACCATCATGCCTCTGAGAGCAAGAAGGGCTCCCGGCAGGCCCACTCAGGGCCCGCTGCACTGCAGCCAAAGCCAGAATCCCAGCCGCAGCCGCAAGGTCGGCAGGCAGCTCCAGGGCCACAGCAGTCACAGCCGCTTCCATCCAGGCAGACGCCTTCAGCGGCAGCATCTCGCCAGCCACAGACACAGCAGCAGCAGCAGCAGCAACAGCAAGGCCTTGGGCTACAACCCCCGCAGCAGGCCCCGTCACAGGCTCGGCTGCAGCAGCAGGGCCAGCCAGCTGCTCGGGGCCCGGCCCCTGCTGCCAGCCAGCCAACAGGGAAGCCTCAGCCGGGCCCCTCAACAGCCACAGGCCCCCAGCCAGCAGGACCGGTAAGTAGGGCTCCAGTACATGGACCCTCCCCAGGGTGAATGCTGGGACTGCAGCTGGACAGCTCCTTGGTTCCAGGCTGGGCATGAGCAGAGTTGACGGGGGGTAGCTCAGCTATTGGTTCTGTGTTGCAGCCACGGGCAGAGCAGGCAAACGGCTCTAAAGGGACTGCCAAAGCACCGCAGCAGGGGAGGCCTCCTCAGGCCCAGCCACTACCAGGACCTGGACCTGCAGGTGAGCCTACCCTTGGGCGCCCTTGCCTATGACCCAGAGTAGCTGGGCTGCCATCTCCCTACACTCACTGGCACCCTGAGCCCCCCTGCACTGCGTGCCCTCACTGCTCCCTGAGAACATGCCTAGTAGGCTGCAGGCCTCGCCAGTAGAGATGAGCCTGGGGTTAGAATGAGCCGGTGGAGTCACCAGCACTGGGGCCTTAGGGCCCAGGCAGCTCTGGGCAGGGAAGCTGGAAGGGACCGGGGAGCTCTTAACTCTCTCCTTCCTTTCCCTCTTCTCCTCTGCCTTCTCATCTTCCTCTGCCCTTTCCTCCCTTTCTCCTTTGTCTTCCTCAACTTCCTTTGTTCTGCTTCCTCCCACCCCTGTTCTGCTTGTTTTTAATCTTTCTTTCTTCATTCCTCTATCCTCCTCCTCAACCTCCATCTCACAGGGTCCCCGTGTTCAGATTCCCTCGTGACTGCTCTCCCGCTCAGACCCTGAAGAGCCAGGCCAAGCAGCCTCATGATGATTTCTTTCTCCTTAGGTCTGAAGGCTGGAGCCAAGCCTGGAGGGACCCCAGGAGCTCCTACCGGCCCGCCAGGAGCCGACGGGGAGAGCGTGCTCTCCAAAATCCTCCCTGGTGGGGCAGCAGAGCAGGCCGGCAAGCTGACGGAAGGTATGCACTGCCTACAGCTGGGGCCATGGTGCATGGCTGCTCCAGGGCCCTACTCTGGCAGGGGTCAGGTCTGGGGAATGGTTCCGGGCCCCGTCACCCAGGCACGGGCCAGCCCAAGGGCCCACCTGCTGCTGCCTAGTCGTTCTCTGGGTGGTCCCTGCCCCTCCAGCTGAGCTTGGCTTCACTGTGCCAAATGGCCATGATTAGGAAGGAGTCTAGCCCAATTTTCTGTTGCTTCTCTCTCTTTTCTATTTCACAGCTGTGTCTGCTTTTGGCAAAAAATTCTCCTCCTTCTGGTGACCATGCCCTGCAGGGTGAGTATGAACTGCCTATACCCAGTTTCCCCCTGGGAAAGGCATGAGGCGCTCCTGTGGGGGCCCTGCAGGGTCTTCTGGGAGGACTGTAGTCTTCAATAGCGGATGATGTGGCCAGAGCTGCAGTGTCCTTCCTATGAGTGTGGTAGGAGGAGGAGGAAAAGGAGAGACACTGTGCACAGAGGCCCCATTATGGGGCCAACTCAATAGAGATCCCTAGCAAAGGGAAGCCAGGGCCAATGATCCCTTGTCCTTCTCCACCACCCTGAGCCCCCACAGAGCTCTCATAGCTATGAGTTGACATTGGGTTATAGGTGGGGCCCCCTATGATGCAGCTCCTTCCAGCCCTCCACTGTAAATACTCCACAGGCTCTTGAAGAAATGAAAGGAGATGATATTATTGCTGTGGAAAAATCTCTGGAGTCAGAGGCCTGGGCGCAGCTCTGGACTCTGCGTATAACAGTAAGTATCAGGACCAGGGTGGGGGTGGGACCTGGCCTGGCTGACCAAACCCACCCAGTTCCTACAACGAGGAGGGGCCTGTTGGGCTTCCTGCAGCTGGGATGGGCCCAGCAGCCACTTGGAAGGCAGAGACAACTCAGCTGGCTGAGGTGACTCCAGTAGTAACCTTGGGGAAGGGCCCAAAAAAGCCAACCACACCCAACTAGGGGTCTGTATGCCAAGAACTGATTCAAAGCCTCATCCCTGAGGTCTGGTACAGTAGCTTTGCTCCAGACATTCAAATGAAGCCAGAACCCCCAAACCCTGCCGAGCTTAGCAGCCCTTGGTGTGAAGTCAAGATACTATTGACTCAAGACCAGCAAGAAAGAAAAGCAGAATGATTGGAGAGGCAGACAGGAAAGGGACAAAGAGGACAGGGAGGCACTTGGACAGGAGGATCCAGACCAGGTCAGCCCAGGGAGAGAGTGGAAGAGCCTCAGGATGGCTCTGTCTGGGCTGCAGTGGCCAAGGCAGGATCAGAAGCCTCTGCCTAGAGCCTTCTCTGGCCCTGGCCCTGCCTCTGTGGGTGAAGGAGGAAGTGGTGCATCATCAAGGATGGCAGGGAGGAGAGCCTGGTTACTGGCACTGCTCTGCAGACAGCCAGGTACCACATCTTCCCGTTCCATAGCCTTGGGGCCCTCCTCCTGCCCCTTCTTTGCCATTTCTAGGACTAAGAGTATGGAGGTTTGGGTGTTTCTCATGGTGGACAGGCATGTGTGTGGTAGGCCCCAGCATTCAGCAGGCAAATCACCAGGGAGCGCTGGGGCCAGCAGAGGTCCTTGCTCAGGCCAGGCCTGCTTGTGGGAAGGAGTTGGGTATAGTGTCAAGAGGGCCACCTGTCTCTGCAGGACCAGTGAGGGTGCTGGAAAGGCCCAGTTTTCTATCCATTTATTCAGCAAATGTTTGTCAGGCTCTAGGTGGGTGCTGAGCCCTGTTCCAAGTGCTGGGGATATAGCAGAGAACAAGACCAAGTCCCTGCCCTCTGAAGCTGACAGTCCATTAAGAGAGGCAGAGAGCAAATAAGTTAAAAAGAATTACTTTACAAGGTAATTTCTGAAGATAATAAGTGTTCTGAAGGCAGGGAAGCAGGATTATGGTGGAAGGGTCTACTCTAAAGAAAGTGGTCAATACCAGGTAAAGCTCAAGGGAGGAGAAGAGGCTGCTGTGGGAGGTGCCCACGGAAGGGAACAGCACCAACGGAGGCTCTGATGACACAGGTAGGCCTCAGGGACAGACAAAAGGCCAGCAGAGCCAGAGCCACAGAGGAGGGGAGGTACGGTCAGGGGTGAAGTCAGAGGGGGCGTGAGCCAGCTGGGTTGGGCTTTGTAGGCAAAGGTAAAAGAGCCCAGAATTTATTCTAATTACAGTAACCACAGTGCAGCACCCCAGCATTCTTCCTTCTCTCACCCCACGACAGTGGGCTCCCTACCGCTTTCCCACTTAGCCAGATGTTTCCTCTGAGCCGCCCTGGAACAGATGTGAAATTAGAAAGAGTGTTGAAGGGAGGGGAAGGAGGGGCAGCCCATGGGCCAGATCCATGGCAGGACCCACCTTGGGTTTAGGGCCAGGGCTGTGTCACTGGGGAGGGAAAGGAACCCCTGGTGTGGCTTTGTTCCATGTCCTGCCACATGATGTGTGTGGGCCATGGAGACCACTAACTTTGTAGTTAAAAGAATCTCCCTCGAGTTCTGGCATTTGGCTGATGATTGGGCCAAGCGGTCATTGCTTCTGTGAGTGTCCATCTCCTGGTGTCTTTTGTGGAAATTTCAGAAGTGGGTTGGGAGGGGCTTGCCATTTTAAACAAAATTCTATCTCCCTCATTTTTAAGGGAAACAAAAAGCATCATGTATTAAAGAAATGGCCCTTCCTGGCCAGCCTGATTCTTCTTTCTTCCTGACTTTCTCTTTGTGACCTCAAACCTGCCTAAGCACCCATCTCCCCATGCCTCAGTCTGGTGGGATCCTGTAGGTGCGGAGGCGCTAGGCCGTCAGCACGGGGCAAACAGCTGGGAGGAGCATGAGTGGGAAGCAGCTTCCACAGTTCTTGACAAAATCCTTCTGTCTTTCCTTCTTTCCTTCCCCCTCCCTCCTGCCCTCCTCCAAGCATCTACAATCTGACAAACCCTTGGCCCAAAGACTCACACCAGGTGGGACGTGGCAGGTGGGCCTCAGTTGAGGACAGGATGTTTTCTAACAGCAGCTGCCGGGGTGAAGCATCTGCTGGAGAAGTGGGACCACTGGCCTGGGGCCACCTGGGAGTGTCTTTTCAGAGACCCTGCTCTCCTCAGGGGGCCGCCTTCAAGGCATAGCCATCGCTGGGAGGGAGGAACCGTCTCGGGAAACCCTGCCATTTGGTGGTCCTGCTGTTCTTTCCACAGCCGCCTCTCTGCAGCCTGGCCAGCCAGGCTTCTAATGCGTTATACGCAGAGTTTGGGCGCACGCTGCCTGTTTCTGATGGACGTCGCCCTCCCTCCACAACGCCAGAAGTTTTTCCACAGCCTTGGAGAGGGGCTTTGACTGAGGGCTGGGGGCCCCGGGCTCCGTTTCCTTCACATTCCAGCTGGCCCGGATCCCTCTGTGGCCACAGGGCCCTGCTCCCCTCACCCTGCCCTCTGGGTGACACCGGAGCAGACTTCTGTGTGGCTAGCGTGGTTTTGGGAGAACTTTAAAACATTAGGACCTAACACTGTCTCATCGCTGAAATAAGAGGCCATAGCACCGAAAAGCAGCGTGGACGCCGGCTGCGGCTTCTCCCAGCCCATGGGTGGCCGCGTGCTAGCACACCCGCCACCATCTTCAAAGCCATCCCCCCAGTCATCATGAGCATCCCAGCGGCGCTGCCATTGTCTCAACCAGCCGGCTCCTCGTTCATACACCTGGGGATTTCTTTTGATTTCAAGAACAGCCTTAATCATTTCAGTTTGATTTAAGTGTATACCTCATAAACATTTTTCTTTCGTTGCCCCTCCCCTTTACTCTCTTCTCTCTCTCGGCTCAGCTCCTTGCCTCTCCCCTCCACCACCACCTTGTGACTGAAGGTTTGGTTTCCTCTCTGCTCTGTCCCTGCTCAGCACAGGGAGAATGTTGACTTAGAAGCAATAGTGGGCAGCAGGCCACCAAGAGCACAACCCCAGGGCGGGGTCTAGGGAGGCCCCTCAGCCCGCCTCTGTTTACCGTGCAACTCCAGTCCTTCTTAAGCCATCACCAGTGGACGTGCTCAGAGCAGAGGGGCTAGGGCTTCTGCCAGCCGACGGAAGGGCCCAGAGCCCTGCGTTGGGGAGTGTGGCACCATCCATCCACCCGGTGGACTGGGCGGTGGTCCCTCCCAAGGCCCTTCCCTTGGGGACCTCCCTTCATCTTGGGCACAGCCGCAAGTCTCATCTCTAACGTTCTATGCAATGAAATATAAACCCTCAAAGACAACTGTTAATATTTAATAAATTCCATGTTATGTATAAGGAGTTAATTGCAAATCTGCAATTGAGAAACTGGATAGATATGCTCATATCAAACCCCTCACCTCCCCACCCACCCTGCCCCTGCCCCCACCATGTGTGTGAAATTCTCAGTCTGTGGCATGTTTGACCTGTGGCAGGACTCGCTGCTGCCAGGCGAGTCACCGCCTGTCCTGCAGTGGAGCATGCACAGCTCGCAGCCTCTTTGCACGATTTCATCCGTTTTAAATGCTCGACCCCTTTGCTTGGAGTTCTTTTTGTCTCAGAACCTCTCCTTCAGGAGTTCTTCTAGCTGACTTTTGCACGAGCTAGTGAGGACCCACTGAAATTGCTGCCCGAGCATGCCAGGCCATAGGCCAGGCAGTGCAAGGCACCACACACCTTGCCGGTTTCTCTGACCAAGATGTCTCTGGAGTAGACGTGCTGGTGGGAGCCTGCACAGGATGTGTGTGCATGAACATTCAGAAGGTTTGCTGTAGGATTTCCATCTGTAAGTCTTTCCCCCTCTTACACAAGCCCTGAGCCAGAGACATCTGGCCACCCCTTCCTAGCGAGGCACTGCTCAAGGGCAGAGCTGGGCTGCATCTGTAGTCAGAAAGACAGGCCACGGGCAGAGCCTGGCTGTGTCCTGGGACCCCAGCTCCTGACTGCACCTGCTCCCTGCCTCTCCTCTCTGGCTGGGAGGCTCAAAGGTCTGTGATCCAGGAGATCTAGGCTGGGGCCAGAGGGTCAGGGAGTGTTCAGGAAGAGTTGGACCTTTGGCATTTGTGGTGAGGACAGCTGACAGTATCATCTTGGACTGGAGTGAGTGTTCACATAGACCGTGGCTCAAGCTGAGTTTCTTGGGAAGCTTCTCAATAACAAAACATACAGAAGATTCTGTTGTGACACTCTGCATCTGTCCCCAAGACCCAAACTCCCTTCCAGCCCCCGTCTCTGAAGCCTAAGTATCCCATTGCTCATTAGCTTCTCTACAACTGAGCCAAGAGGGCAGCAGGTGGCAGCTGCCTGACCTCTCCAGGCCCGGCCTTCCTCCAGAGTGCTCTGGTCTGTACCATGCAGTTCTCAGGGGTCCACGTTTCTCATGCTTTCCTGTAAGATCTACACACCCTTCAGAGGGATTCTGGCCCACCTCTGGTAGTCGTGGATAAGATAGGAGGCTGTCAACCCCCGTGTTGGGCCCAAGACCCTGTCCTTTGGGATTTGGGCTTCACCCATCCCATGGGACACCTGCCTCATCCCAGAGATCAGGCTTGGGCTGGATGAGGCCATCTGTGTAAGGGCTGAGGGAGTCCACCATCCAGCACCTCGGACCACCCAGGGCTCAGTCTGTATGGAGATGTGCCTAGTGGCTGGATACGTTGGGGACCAAGGCAGTGATCCTTCCCACAAAAGGCCAAGGGATGAGGCCAGGAGCAGGAAACAGGCAGGGAGATGACAGCAGGTCAGCCTCAAATGTTGACTTTCCAGCAAATCTCCTTTCTGGCCAACCTCTCTGATTTTGAAATTTCTGACATCTGCCACTCCCTACCCTGCAGTGTACCCACAGGACACATCTGTACCCATCACCCCTTGTGAAGGTGGCTGGAGCAGGCCTCTGGGCCACAGGTGTCCTGGCCCTTGTGTAGATACTGCTGTGGCCAGAGGCTGAAGGACTAGGATTTGGTGCCTTGGGCAGTGGGGAGCATTGAGCACATCTCTACGTGGGCAAGGCGGTCTCTGGGATGCACTATAGACCTTCTCCACAGCTCCCCACCCCCAGTGTCATGAGCAAGGGCACTGCCTCCCCTGTCCACTTCAGGGCCCAGTGTATCCACTTCACAGTGACACCTCCCTTCCCCACCATCCACTTAGTCCTTGGGAAGAGAGTGTGGTCTCAGGGCCTATGATGAGAGGGCAGCAGTGGCAGCAACTATGGCCTGTCTTCTGGAGCCTGTGGGGAGTTTTCCAGGCAGATCCTTTGCCATGGCAGCAGGGTCCTGGCCTGTCTGCCCCTCCCCTGCCATCATGCTCCCAACCCCCATTCTGTAAATACGCATCATCATGGACTCCAACAGGGTCAGGGGGACAGGCCTGATGAACTGAAACTCCTCAGAGATATCATTTCTGTCTCCCTGGGTAGCAGCAGCCCTGCTGCCATGTGCACTGGGGTGGCACTGGAGAGCCATGGAAATTGTGAGCTATTGTGTGTGTATGCATGTGAACAAGTGTGTGAGTGTGTGTGCGCGCGCGTGTGTGTGCGCACGTGTGCGCACGTCTGCCTCATTTGGCCTCTGGGATCAAATCAGCTCCTTCTCTCTAAGTGCAGTGCCCTGGAGAGTGGTGGCTGCCCAACGCCTTTCCTCTGCTAGCTTCCATGTCTTGTTTTTGCTTTCCCCTCACTCCTTCCTTGACTCCCTTCCTTCCTCTCTTTCTTTCCTTCTCTCCTTCTTTATTTGAGGGGGGAAGAGTGCTGTACAAAGTCAAACAAACAAGTTTACAGTTGTAAGTGCAATGACCCGAGTCCTCCACATGACCTTGTGAATTGTGTGCCGTCCTCCTGTGCTCTGTGAGAACTCGTGGTACTTGTGTCTCTCCCCCTGTATTGTGACAAGGTAATTCTGTGATATCAGAATAAAAGGACTTGATATAAACAACCTACAGACTGTCTCTGGGATGGTTTCTGAAACGGGAAGGCTTAGCCAGAGGAACAAATCCCCAGGCTGTGACAATCCTGTCTCTTCACAGTTAGGGAAAAGGCAAAGGGGCAGAAGTACTGGCAAGGCCCTGGCTGAGTTTACACCAATCTGTCCAAAGACAATGGGCCCCTCCACAAAGTGCCCCAGGACAGGTCCAACATTTGGACCAGGAGGGAGCAGTTAGCTCGCTGCTGGAACTGTTGAGATACGGTGTCTCCTCCGCCTGTGGGTGTCCGGGCTGCACAGCTTTCTGGGGCCTGGTCCCGGGAAGGAGGTGAGTGGGTGCTGCCCCCTGGTGTTGCCAACAAGCCCTACACCTACCTGCCTTGCTGTGTGCCCTCCAACCCCCAAACTCTGGGGAGCTACTAGGTCTTAGCTCTTCCCCAAGACCGGAGAGCCTCCTTACCAAAGTAACCCAGAGTTGCTAGAAAACTTGAAAGACACAGGTAAATGAAAAGAGGATCAGCCTCATCTCTGGCCTTTCCCCGAATTAATATCTTGATGCATGTCCTTCCTATTTGTGCTTTTCTTTTTCATTTTAAACAGAAGCCAGAAGGTACAGTATCTTCTGCTTTCTAGCCTCCTGTTTGTTTCTACATGTTCATGCAGTACTTAGATGTTCATACTCCAATGCTCAGCCTCCAGAGAGCTGCATTATGAGTTTACAGCCAGTCTACTGCACGTGCCCTGAAGGACAGGCACCATGTTCCCAGTTTTCCTGTTATAAAGAACGCTGAGGAATATCCTAGTTTCCCACTTTCCACCCAGATTGGTGGCTCGGGCCACTCTTTCTGCTCCCAGTTCTGGCCTTAACAGTCCTGCACACACCAGACACTCACAAATACAAGTGGCCTCAGAAAGTGGAAACTGTTTTTACTTAACTAGTCCGATGTGGTTCATGGGGAAGGGGAAGCCTCAGGCCAGTCAAGTAGGATCTCACTCAAAGGCTAGGCAGGGCATATGGAGTCAGAACCCTGAGGTATGGAAGACCAGCCAGTCTCAGGGTATACGGAGGATGGGACATCAATGCTGTCCTGATAGCTGCCCAGTCTCTCCTGCCCTCTTCTGGCAACATAACCCACCCAGTCCAGTGCCACAGTGCCCAGGGAGCCTGCCTGCCCAGGTTTTTCTTTCCACAGGAAGCTCCCTGGTTCTGGGTGGAGCCTGACCCCACCAAGCCCTCTGCCCCAAGAGCTTGGGCTGAGGCCTGGGGAGGCAGAGGCCCTTTTGCTCACGATCCCAGCAAGGTGCCACTGAGCGGGGCGGGTGATGGCTGCTGGAACAGATAGCTTCTGGAGTAGGCCTGGTGGCCGATAAAACCAGGCAACACCCCTGTGAACTTGGCACCGTCCTTTGCCCCACACCCCAGAGTTCCGCGCGCTCGGCCGGGAGCGCACCTCCGCCCTTCTTTTCTCGTTGGCCTGAGAGCCCCTCCAGAG